>NC_088284.1:60562285-61924785 GCF_036013445.1 Caloenas nicobarica | reverse complement strand
ATGCTGTTGACCTTCCAGTTTTCTTCTGTGCATATATATATGTATGGGCATATAAAATGCATATATATATATGCGTGCGCGTGTGTGTGTGCGCGTGTGTGCGTGTGTATATCTTTTGCATGGTGTTTGTGTACTGTTAGTATGTAGTTAGTTGACCGTGGGGCCCTAATAGGTCTGAATCAGCCATTATATGAATGTGCCTAATAATATCCTCAAGTAAATATAGAATAATTCACATTGTGTGCAGACAAAATTCTTGTTTAGTCTTTTATTTCTTTTATACACATTTTCTGGCAGATTGCAATAACATGTTAAAATGTTAAATTGTGTCTGTACACTGCATGTAGTCCATATGCAAGACTCAGTTTCTTTTTTTGTATATGTTATTACCTTTTTTTGTGTTTTGTTCCAGTTCGACGCGTCCCACCGAGGTTCTCTATCCCCCCTACCAATCATGAGATCATGCCTGGCGGGAGTGTAAATATCACGTGTGTTGCGGTGGGGTCACCAATGCCATATGTGAAATGGATGCTAGGAGCAGAAGATTTGACACCTGAGGATGATATGCCAATAGGGAGGAACGTCCTTGAGCTTAATGATGTCAGGCAGTCTGCAAACTATACTTGTGTTGCTATGTCTACCCTTGGTGTTATAGAAGCAATAGCGCAGATAACTGTCAAAGGTATATCCCAAGCAAATATATTTGGACATAGTTCAGTCTTTTCTTTCATTCATTGCCATATTCTTAGCAAATATATTGCACTGAAAGGAACTAAATGCCTTTAACTCTCTTAAATCAAGAGGGTAAATATTCCAGCCAGTCACTGGCATAAGGCAAATACAGATTCAGACAGCAATAATACTAATAAATAAGTCAATGATAATGTTCCACTGTTCTCCTGTGTCTAGCTCCCAATCTTCATTTCAGGTAAATAAAGGATCTTGTAATCTTGCATATACTTGTCAACAACAGGAGCTTTTAAGAACCAGTCATTTGCTTTTTAGAGTTGCTGGGTGTCCAGGTATCATGTTTACTGAGTAACTGGAAATCAGAGGTTCCAAAAATATCTGAAAATTAAACTGCAGGGCTGCACTGTCTGTCTATAAGACTCCTCTTCTGCTTATGTTTATGAGATATATTACAAAAGTCAGTATCATTAATTTATAGCAGATAAACTTTACACCACGATACCTAAAGATTTTCTGATAGATTTCCATAGTAAATCATAATTGCCAAAATCTTGCTCTGAACAGATCACACCTTCTTTTCCATTCCAATCTTCCTGGTTTGTTTTGTTGTTGTTGTTGTTTGTTTTGGTTTTTAAGCTGCTTATTGTAATAATTAATGTCTACTGTTACACAGATGTAACTGTAATTTTTGGCATTTCTCTTTAGCCTTACCCAAACCTCCTGGAACACCTGTGGTGACAGAAAGCACAGCGACAAGCATAACGTTGACTTGGGATTCTGGAAACCCTGAGCCAGTTTCTTACTACATAATCCAACACAAACCTAAAAACTCTGAGGAGCCGTATAAAGAAATTGATGGGGTCGCCACAACGCGCTATAGTGTGGCTGGCCTAAGCCCATATTCAGAGTATGAATTTCGGGTAGTTGGTGTAAATAACATTGGGCGAGGACCACCCAGTGAGCCTGTGTCAACAAGGACTTCAGAGCAAGCACCTTCAAGTGCACCACGCAATGTGCAGGCCCGTATGTTGAGCTCTACCACCATTTTGGTACAGTGGGAAGAACCCGAGGAACCCAATGGACAAATACAAGGTTACAGAGTTTATTACACCATGGAACCCACTCAACATGTCAACAGTTGGATGAAGCACAATGTGGCTGACAGCCACATTACCACTATTGGAAATCTGGTACCTCAAAAAACATACTCTGTGAAGGTTCTTGCTTTTACTTCTGTTGGGGATGGACCACTTTCTAGTGACATTCAAGTCATCACTCAAACAGGAGGTAAGCTGGCAATGTCAATACATGCAGAAATTTTGCAGAGAGAGAATTTGAGCTTAAAATGTTGAAAACAACTTCCTTTCAAGGATAACCAGCTTATTCAGAGAGCTTTTGCAGATAACCTTTTTCTCAATTCCACAGTGGCGTTATCATTGAAGAGTTGAAATGATACCCTCAGATTTTCATTTCTTTGTTATGAATTTCAAGAAATTTCCTGCAGTCTCAGTGATGCCTTCATCCTGGAGGCAGGCAAATGTTATGACTGCTATTTGGAAGTGCTCTGTGCACCAAAAGTCTTTGTCAAGTAGTTCTTCACAGCTTGCTTTGGGGAGTTACCTGTGTTCGTGGGGTTTGTTTAGGTGGCTTGTGGTTCTCCTTACGCTACATTACTCCAGTGAATCTTGCATTTGGAAATTTAAAATGTGTATATATACTGCATGTATATGCAAATAGTTGGTAAGGTTCTGAAAACACATAAAACATAACAGCATTATAATAACAACAAACCTTTGTGTAGATTCAAGTAAGCAGTTCTGTACACTTTGAATTTAGAAATCAAGTCCAGCCTGCCCCTACAAAGTGCATACCACAAGGTCACTATATTCTTGTTTTACGTTTGCAGTTAGGTTGTTTGGTTTCTATAGAGGAGTTTTAGGTCCATGAGTTAGTTTTACTAGCAAAGGACAAGCAAGCATAGTGCAAAACATTGCAGAGAATTTTTATGAAATCGAAAGTGAGAAGCTCTGGTGGAGCTACGCTGCAGAAAGTGTTTTACTGTAGCAATAAGAAATAAAAGCTCCCTATGTCTAGCAGTGTAGAGAAGGCTGTATGAAGTATTACTATAGGTCAGTGATTGCCTAGAAATATTATATAATACTACTTGAATTTTTTAGTACTGGAAAGTTTCCTGTTGAGGAATCTGGGATCCCTCAAATTCTTAAAAAAAACATATCTCCAAAGTGTGACTGAAGACAGTTATGTTCAATCCACTTTTTACTTCTGCATTTTACCAATATTTATTTAATAAAGAAGTTGAGATATTGTCCTGGAACCTTCCTAAGTATTGTGTTATACAAAGGTCTAGGTGTTGCCTTTTGCAGTATCTCAGCTGAGAATTTACTAAATTAACTTTTTTAGACCTTCTAGTGGTACATTAAAATGTGTCTGTATGCACATGCAAATGTGAATATGTATACCATAGTTTAATTTTGGCAATTGTAACCTTTTCCAAGGACTCGTTTTTATGCTGACATCTGACTTCTTTTTGAATACACGAGCAAAAAGCTTTTTAAAGAAGAAGATTTAGTGAAGGTTCTGTGTTTTCACTTACAACCATAAACCTTTCAGATTAGCAAAAGTTTGTCAGTGGCTTCCCCAAAGATGGATGAAACAGTTGAAATAATGACCACTGAGGCTCAGCTGGACAGCCCAAGTTACATTACTTGCTGAGGTCACTTCAGAAAAGGTCTATTTGTTAAAACCTTTTAGAACTTGCCAATAGGCATGCCCATCTGTTTCTGACTACTGTTGGAACCTGAAGAAATTATGGCAACATTCACAGTGCAAGAGGGATTCTTAATACACGTTTTCAACTTTGTAACAGAGTTGATTTGACATTGTTTATTGGTGACTATGTTAAAAATAAAAAAGAAAACCAAAAATGTGCCATACAGGGGACATTTTTAAGCACTGATACTTGTCCTTGAAATATGAACATTTAAAGTCATAAAAGAGAAAAATAGCTAAGAAAGTCTAGTGCAGTTCCCCAGTTCAGGGTATATTTAAAAACAAAGATTTTCCCATCTTTCTATCCAGCAGTTTCTTTTCAGTAAACACTGCAGAATATAATGAACTTCTTGCTCTTCTCTTCCAGATTTGCTGTAGTCTAGATCTCAATATGATTGTTTTGGTTTAAGTCCCTCTCAAGCTGAAACTCATCCAAATAAATATAGTGAATTATAAAGTGCCATTTAAAAACAGTAGAAATGGATTTGATGGAAACCTGTGTAGAAGAGCGAAAAAGGAATGGGATGGTGATCACGTTGCGGGGCGGGGGGAGGCGCTTGTTGTTGGGTTTTTTTTCTCCCTTTTTGAAACAAATAAGCCTATCGTTGTAAATATGTAGCTTAACCATTATGGTTACTTTGGGGATTTATACAACAAAATCTGATTGACAGCTGTGAGTTGCAGGCTCTGTTAGCTTGGTTTCCTTCAAAGCTTTCTTCCCTTATGTGTATTCCAGTCGTTGGAGAGAGATTATAAAATATGAAAAATTTGTTTTTAAAAAGCCTATTTACGAGAATCTTTGCTTTCTTAATACAGCAGAATTTTTCTTTTGAAATGGCTGCATAAGTAGTTTCTCACTTTGCAGGTCAGCCAAAATTCTGCTGAAAAATTAGGTTTCTACTCCAGATATTGATGAGGAACATATAGTTTGAGGGGAAGAGAATTAAGCATTTTTCAGATAACTAAACATTAAAAAAAAAAAAAAAGTTTTTGTGTTTCAGTATTCTGCTTAAGCATTTTAAGGAAAAGCCATGTCTTATTGCCCAGTTGCTTTTAGCAGTATTTTGTTTACTGTAAAGACACCATTTTTAGAAATTAAGTTTTATCAGAAAACAGACATAGAGCTGAGCTTTTCCAATAAGGGAGGGTAAATTTTAAAAGCTACACCTAAGAAAGACCTTATTCTGAATTTGGGGTCAAAGGATTTAATTCTGCTGAGGATGGAGCCAGGACCAATGTATTATTTAGGTGAATTCACTTACAGTAGATTTTAGAAAAAAGAAATATTGGTATAAACTTTAGTGTCATAATTCTTGTCCTTTTTCTTTACTTTGCTAGAAAACAAAATCTCTTTTGGTTTTTCCCCATGTAGCTGCCCAGGGCATACTACTTATGTATCTTCTCATATAACCTTTCTTAGCTTAAGCCAGTCAGAAGCACACATACTCTCTGAGCAACATACTTAAACTTGTGTGTACCAGGAAAATTCTTGAGCTTTAAACTGAATGTCTGGGTTTCATTTTGGTTTGGTTTGGTTTTGTTTTTAATGTGCAAAGAAATGATAGCTGCTAAAGGAATTCAGAGAATCCTGTTCTCCATCTCTGCTTAGGTAGAAAGATGGAAGAGGGAGAAATACACAAGGTCTATTGAGTAGCGGATTATTGGAGAAAGAGAAAAAATATTCTGGGAAATGTATGTGTGCTTGTAACTATAAAACATATAAATATAAAACATATTGTTAATTTTAAATGAAGGAATGGCAGTGTTTGAAGACTAAGGATTATTAAAATTATTAAAGGGTAATCTTTTGAACATATGGATAAGGACAGTAATGAGAAGGTCAAGTATCTAACTTTCAGGGCACATAGATGGAGCCTTAGCTTAAGTGAAATGAGTTAATGGTTCTGGAGTTCTTATTACAAAAGAAGATTAGAAAGTCAGAGGAAGGGAATCTAGAAAGGGAATACAGTTCTGTGTTGTATCAAGCTGGCTACTCAGGCAGACATTGCAAATTTTTTTCGTGAACACATGAACAGGGAAGCCTATTGTCTCTGAACTGCCACAGTAGTAGTCTCCCAGTGAAACTTTTCATGGTAATAGACTTCCACAAGGGAAGGGTTGAGAGCGTGCAGCTGGAAACTCAACCATGTTGCAAGGGAACAGGTGGAAGAAGAATAACTTGGAGCTGAGGTGGAGTGCAGGATGGTTTTTAAGTGACAAAATTCCCCTTAAAGAACATTTCTGGTCATGTAGGAAAGAATATTTCAGCTTTTGAATAACCCCTCTGCTCTCAAAGCCTACTTAAATTCTGTTAAGTGCGCCAGTCTCTATGTTTACTTCATTTAGATACTAACGTGATGAGACCAATATTTAGGATCTTACCCTCGTGTGGTGACTTTTCTGGCTTTTAATCTACCTATCTTTTTTTCTGATTAGAACACAAAATTAGGGTATGGATATAGCTCTTTTTTTCCTACTCTGATTTTTTTTAGTCCAGAATTCTGATTTTTGCAAATACATGGATGAGCGCTGGAAATGCACACATTACTTTTGTTACTGAAATTAACTACGGAAGAATACATCTTCAAATAATTTTAAGACAACTCTACTGCTACACTGTAGAAACAGAGTGTAAGCAGAATTATTCTGGATAATTCATCTCTTCACTATGTTCTCTACTCATTCAGACAACTCTATAAAGAATCTGTCCTTAAGACTGACCAACATATTTACATTATTCTGTGGGCTCCTCCAGCTCCTGTACTTGGGTCAAAATAACCCCAGGCAGCGCTACAGGCTTGGGGAAGAGTGGCTGGAAGTCTGCCTGGCAGAAAAGGACCTCGGGGTGTTGACTGACAGCTGGCTGAATATGAGCCAGCAGTGTGTCCAGGTGGCCAAAAAGGTCAAAAGCATCCTGGCTTATATCAGGAATAGTGTGGCCAGCAGGACTAGAGAAGTGTCCTGTACTTGGCACTGGCGAAGCCCCACCTTGAATCCTGTGCTGCGTTTTGGGCCCCTCACTACAGCAGAGACATTGAGATACTGGGGACTGTTCAGAGAAGGGCAACAAAGCTGCTGAAGGGCCTGGAGCACAAGTCTTACGAGGAGCGGCTGAGAGAACTGGGGCTGTTTAGCCTGGAGAAAAGGAGGCTGAGGGAAGACCTTATTGCTGTCTACCTGAAAGGAGGTTGTAGCATTGAGGGTGAGGGTGTTGGTCTCTTCTCCCAAGTAACAAGTGATAGGACAAGAGGAAATGGCCTCAGGTCGTGCCAGGGGAGGTTTAGATTGGATATGAGGAAAAAATTCTTCGTGGAAAGGGTTGTCAGGCATTGGAACAGGCTGCCCAGGGAAGTGGTGAAGTCACATTAGCCATTTTATTTAGTAATTATATTGCATGAGAATTTGGTATTTCAAAAAGTACAAGTATTGTTTTACAAAACAAAAACTCTGTAGCCCATTAACTCTTCTATTGTGAGAGCTTTGCTGTAGACCTTCATATTTCTTCCAGAGCAAGCAGAAGCATGAACGCTTGGTCCCTTTCAGTTCCCAGATAACTGTAAATTCTCTTGATCAGTCTATTGTCCTTTGAAAAACAGATTCATAATTAAACTGATTGAGTTCTGCTTTAGGTACGGATTTTACTCTAACAATGTCATGGAGTCCTTTCTAGCTTAGAGACTCTTCTCTGCTTCCAGCATCACTTGCAAACCCAGCACAGCCCTAGAGTTTTTCTGGTTACCTCAGCCACCTGGGGAGTTGTATAGGGATCTAAAATGCCTTTCAGATTTGAGATCCCATTTTATCATTCTTTTCTGGCACTTCAGTCAGGGATGGACATAGAACCACGTATGCAAGACAAGGTCCAGCAATCTGTATTTGTGGAGGACTAGGCAAGCAAAAGTGTAGAACGTGGTATGAAGTTTTGAAAAGACTGATTTTGGACTTTCTTCTTTGTTCTGTCACTGCATTGTAGCATTTCATCATGTGTACTGCCTAAGTTATGTCATGTTTACAAGCAAGAAATAAGGAGTATACTTGGTGCACAGGGAAGTTACAGGTTTTAATGTATATTTGTAGACCACATTGACCTCAAAGCAGAAAAGGCAGAAAAGAAAATTGAGAGAATGATCGTGCAAAAAAACCTCATTCAGTGAGCTGACTGTGTACAGCACTAACATAGAAAGTTAAATTTGATCTGTGGAATTAAAAACACTTCAGCAAGAGTGTAAAGTCCACTTACATAGACTTTCCAGTTTCCCTAAGATCTTTCCATCTCTGAAGGATACCAGCACTTTCTGTCACTTCCTCCAGCTTGGCTTAGTTCTCATGTACCACTGAAGATTTTTTTTAACAGATGTTGTGTGTTCTAGGCGTAAATCCTAAATAGTTTAAAAGTTATTGTTCCACTTTATTTTATGGTATTTTTTCCTTTGGCTTAAAGCCTTGGGTTCCCTACCAAAGTTTATCAGCAATACAGTTTGTTTAATTTCTGTTAATTTGTTGTTGGTTTTGTTTTCTTTCTTCTCCATCTTCTCTATCTGTTTGGAAGGATACAGATTTCCGCTTTCTTCTGTCAGTGTTTTCAGAGTCACCTAACTGTGGTAGAAAAATGTGAGGGGAGACTAGATTTTGCAGCAAGATATTATTTTGACAAACAACTTTATGTAAAGTCCACTTAACCATCAGCTTGTCTTATAAAAGAGTAGAGAATTGCAAACTTAGGCCATAAAGGGTTTTGGGGTTTTTTTTGAAGGAATTCTTGGAGGATGAGTGTCTTAAAACATGCAGAGAGACAGGAAATACCCTTTGTTCTCTATCTGCTGCCATATTTATCATAATGGATGATACCAGCTTTCACATGGGTCACTTGACTGGTCATTTACTATTACTGTCTGCTATGTTATACGATTCATGTATCCATATGTTAAGCACAGATCACAGCGTCAGAGGAAAATTCAGGCTGGCAGGGTGATCTTCTGGGTTGGTCCAGCCCCAGCTTTTGCCCAGAGCAGTCTCAGCCATGGGGTCAGACCAGGTTGCTCAGGGCTTCTCCCAGCTGAGGCATAAAACCCCCGAAGGCTGGATACAGTCCAATCTCCCTAGGCCTCGTCCCCACTGCTGGGCTGTCCTCGTGGGCAAAAGGCCTCTCCTTACCTGAAGCCCGAGTTTGTGCTGCTGCCTCTTGTCCTCCCTTCTGCACCGCTGTGAAGAGCCCAGCTGTGTCTCCTCCATCCCTCCTCTCGGTGCCAGGGATACTCTTGGGTGCTTTCAGAGCTGTCCCTCCTCCCATTCCTGCAGCCTCTCTTCACAGGGCAAGGATCCCAGCCCAGAGCCATCTTGCTGAGGCCCAAAACCAGATGGAGTACCCAGATGTGGTCTGACAGGCACTGTGCAGAGAGGACAGTCCTTGCCCTCCCCTGGTTATCAGTGCTGTCTCCTGCTCACACCACCCCAAGCACCACTAGCCCTTGTTGCTCCCTGGGCAAATGGCTGTCCCTGGCTCAGATTGCTGCCTACCGGGGCCCAGAGCTGTCCCCCACACTGCTGCCTGACTCCATCAGCCCTGGCCTGCATCCCTTCAGGGCTTTGCCTTCCTGAGACAGGGCTTGCTGAACTTCATGGGGAACCATCAGCCTCTTCCTCCCCCGGCTCTGGCTCCCTCTTAACAGCAACCTGGCCCTCAAGTGTGTCAGCTGGTCCCCCCCAGCTTGATGCCATCTGCAAACATGGAACCTGTGCCCTCCATCCTCTCCTCCAGGCCACTGATAGAGATGTCAAACAGAAGATGGATAGCATGGCACAAATAACATTAACTGCTGTTAGACCTTCATTGGCCAGGCAAAGGTGATTTTGCAACTCCAAACATGCTGCTCAGCTACTTGGCTGAAATATTTTTTCCCTATCCTTTGATACACATTGAAGCAAAACTTTTTTGCTACAGCTCAGTTTTACCAGTTTTTATCTTTTTGTCAAGTGAAGCAGACAAAATGCGTACAGCCAGGTACCCACCTCGGTTTCATGAGATACATTTGGACCTACCTGTAGAAAAACAAACACTTCCAAATAGCTGCCTAGACCCCAATTTTATTGTTAAGTTTTGGCAAGCCTGCGGTGGGCCTCCACATCTACTTTAAGCCGTGTTCAACAGGAGGCAAATCTGCAGCTATTGTCTGGTTGTTAATCAGGAGTGTTTTCAAGCAGCTAAACTCAAATTTTGTAATGTTCACCTAATAAATGCATTTATACAACTATGCTATAGATTTACTGAGTTAAAGTTTGATCTAGTGGTATTTCAGAATCTGCTTCAAAGTTAGGAATTATCCAGTTATTCCACCCTGTTCATTTTCGTTTCAAATCGATTCAATTTTAAAAGGATAAAATTAGAAGCATTTCTGTCAAAAATACCTTGTTGGTATTTCCTGTAATTGCTGCCTATGCTCTTGTGAATTTTCCCTTTTGCACTTTGCAGTATCCAGGAAGTGGTCTTTTTATACCAGACATCTTTTTGAAAAATAGCAAATTACTCCTACCCTTTTTTCTTCCTGTAAAGAGACTTGGTCTTCTGTTCACCCTCACTCACTCCCTCAGAAATATGCAACATCCTTCTACACCTTTCCTTTTTTGTTTTGTCCCATTTTCGGAAAAAGACAAAAAAAACGTTAATGGTATGGACTTGCAGCCTCCACACAGGAGATTGAATATGCAGCTCACGTTGATAGGCTATCTGTCTGTTTAAAGGTTAGATAGCAAACCTACCCCAGTGTACACAAAGGCAGTGTTATCCTCAGAGTGACATTCTGTAGAAATCTGGGGAAGATAAAAATTATAATCATAAATTATTTTTACCGTTTGCTTCATGGTGTTTTTAAGTCTTACTGTACAGAAGAAATACAGTTGCAATGTTGTAATAAAATTCTACCCTGAAAAATGATTGTGAAACGATCATTATTGTCACATCCTACTTGTCACACCTGTTTTCAGTATGTGCTGAGATATGCATCTCATACTTTTTTCTTAAAAAGTAAAAGCATGCCACATTTTATTATTGAAAAGTTAGAAATGCTGTGAAAGACATTCATGCCTTATCAACAACACTATTAACTGAAAGTAGTGTTTTAGAACTTGGCTGCTGAAATGATTGTATACATTCCAGTGACGGGGGTAATATTTTGCTGTCTTTCCCAGTCAACCTTATTATTTGCTGTAGATTTACAGAAGTAAATGAGGCTAACATTTAGTCTGGATAATTTCTGTGACCATTACACGAGACAGAACGACAGAAAATGTTCTTGACTGTTGGAATCAAAGTTGCATTTTTAGTTCTTGCAATTAGAAAGCGATGTTACTAGAAATTCAGCTATTTTCTTAAAAATACCAGTCATTAAAAAGGTAAAAGTATGTTACTTAATGAGAACATGAGATCTCTTCAGTAGGTTATAACTTCTTCAGGTTACAAAAGCATTAAATATTTAGGTGTCTTCTTAAAGAGCAGAATGTGTTTAGTATCTTAGTTATTTATGAGCTTAGCAAACCATTTTGAGATTTGGAAATGCATGTAATGGTTTTAACACTTTCTTCTTGACTATTCCAGGCAGTCTTATGTAATACTAGCATTTCTCTATATACACACACTTATATACATGTATTTATTTGCCGTTTCGCACATACATTATTAGATTGCTGGTATTCATCACTAGGCTTCTGTAAAATTGTATTTCTGTTGTATGTGTATTATTTACACTGCGAAGCATTTATTTGAAATTCTTGATAATTTGTAATGTGTGAATTAAATATATCATTACTATTTTTCCGAGCTCAAATTAATTTATTTCAAAGTATAGTTAATCAATTTTTTTAACTTCAGTAAATTCAATAAAACTAATATTGTGCGAAATATTCAGATAATAGTTTAAAAGGCTTGAAAGATAAGTGTTGAACTACCCAAATAAACGACTGGCAACACTGTTCAACTTTTTTTTAGTGCCTGGTCAGCCATTGAACTTCAAAGCAGAACCTGAGTCTGAAACTAGCATATTACTTTCCTGGACACCTCCACGCTCTGATACTATTTCCAGCTATGAACTGGTTTATAAAGATGGGGAGCATGGAGAGGAGGTAAGTGAAAAGACTATAGATCTTTTAAATAGTCTTTAATGAGTCAGACACAAAATGCTGCAATGGTTTAGAATAGATGGATAAGTAACTTTCTTTAGTATGAATGCCTGGATGTTTAACAGTTTGTTAAAGACAGCAGTCAGCCTAACAATAGACTGAGAGTCTGTAAACAGCAGGAGAAGGTGTCAATGGTTACTAGCCAGTGGAACTTTGCTGTTGTTCACAAGTCATCCTCAGAAGCTGCATGCAGTTTCAAGCCTGTTCCTCTACAAAGGCTTGGAAGCAGAAGTGTTTTGGGGCATGTTATGGATCTTAAGATTTTTCACACTTCTACTTGTACTTTGAAGTCTATTTTCAGCCTTAGAGAATTTTTGTTTCTCTTTGCCACCCTGTAAGAGAGTGCTCAAGCTTCTCTAATCTTTCAATAATATTTGAGAAGAAAATGTTGGGGTTTTTTCTAAAGTCAAAAACCTGCTATGGATTTTGCCTGTACCATTATTTCTTAAAGAATTTTCAGTTTGAGGCCCTCTGTGATGTTAGTACTGTAGGCTTTAGAATACATTGTTCTTCTGATAAGGAAGCCATACGATATTGCAGGGTGTCCCAGACAAAAAAAAAAAAAAGGAAGTTGACAGTCTCAGAAGGCAGCAAGAGAGTGTCGGCCTCATTGATTTCTCCTGCATTATTGACTCATTGCTGGTGCTTCAGCTGAGCTTATGTTTATGGCAGCTTCACACATACACTGTGAATGCATAAACTTTAGAGGAAGTAACAGTCAAACAATATTTCTGTCTCTGAGTTTCACCCATTAAGCTGTAGGCTTTAAAAATATTGTTTATTAATGGGTGTTTGTCAAAAGTAATGTGTTTATTTTTTGTTTGGTTTGATTCTCATTTATTTTCTTGAATTTTATTTTTTTCTCAATTGGGTTATCATAAGAGTATAAAAGCATTTCTTATATAGGCAACATACGGAATTAAGAGTCTCTAAATATTAATCAAGACATCCTCTTATTACATATCTTTAGCAACGAGTTTCCACTGAACCTACTACATCTTATCGCCTGCAAGGCTTGAGGCCAAACAGCTTGTACTTATTCCGTCTAGCTGCACGTTCTCCGCAAGGCCTGGGTGCTTCGACAGCAGAAATCTCAGCCAGAACCATGCAGTCAAGTAGGTGTCTTTCCTTGCTAACTTTATTCCTTTGTCTTGTATTTCTCGAACAGATTAATCTCAGTAGCTGAGAGAGGCAACAACAGAGAAAAAGGCAAAACAATAAAAACAGCATTCATGGTGCTTAATACAGCAAAAGAATGCCTAAAATGTGCATTTTTGTAGGTGTACTAATGTATGAGTGGCTTTTACATAGTTTCAGAAAAAACTGTAAACCGGTGTCTGAGGGACAATATTATACTGTCATAATCTTTTGGTTTATGTTATAATATGATAAAATGTTTTAGCATGCAATAGATTTACATTAATAACAGTCTTCCACCCATGAAATTCCACCTGCCCAGTCTGCAGATTTCCTGTAACACTAGGTTGTTCCTGCAGCATCTCCCTGAAGTACAACAAATTTGTAGAGTGGGTCAGGTTGAATATTTCAGACTGTATCAAATATTTCCATATACCCCTTCTTCTGCAGTTGCTAATTTTTCTGATTTTAAGTTAGGTTTTTTTAGTCTAGGCTTCTTATGATGTTCGGTCATTTTTTACATGGCTAGAAAAATAATTTCCTCAGTTGATGCTTATGGGAACAATGTCATGAAACTTACCACATTTGTCTGCAAAAGAGATGCAAACATTTGTTAGGGATTTTTATGTACATTTTAAAATATTTAAATTAAGTCTTTGTTAAAAAATCAGATATTCAAGGATGATGTCCAGAAGTGCCACTCTTGCCCGATAAGTTATGCTTTCCTGACCGTTTGCATTAAACTATGTTATTTTAGAACTTAGTGCAATTCTGTTAGTATTTGTTTTAAATTAAGTGACCTTTTCTTAAACTAATATTATTCAAAACAGAAAACTGAAATTCTTAATTGACATGATGCTTTTTAATTTGCAGTCATGACAGATACGATTGCACCAGCATTCTTCGTTAGCATTACGTATTAATAGTAATAAGTGTGACTCGAGATACTATGCTGCAGACCTTTAACCAAAGCTATATGTGCTTCTGAAGCATTTCTAAGGCATTTGGAATAAGCATAAAATAAGATTATGTAACACAAGGCAAATTTTAGAGATAGTGCAAAGGCACCTTTTGATTTTAATAATCCAGAATCAATAATTTGATGAAGAAAGAGTTATTTATTTATTCTGGGACACATTTCATCTATTTAGAATGCTCATTCTCTTATATTGGGTGAAGATTACTTAGATTTTGCAAATAAAATAAACGTCTAGGGGCCAAGGGTGCATTTCCCATATATAAGCACATTGCCATTTTTCCCATCTTGAATATAAGAATATGCAATGGTTTTTCAGCCTTATATCTTCAGATAGTAGGAAAATCCATTTGATTCAAGTGAGCAGACCCCTTTTTTTGCTGGAAATATTGCAAAATCTTTTCTGCAAAAATAGTATATTTTAAGAAAAAAATATATGCATTAATAAAACCGGTTACACAAATAGATTATCCGTAGTTACATAAATGCAGTGTTTTGCATTTTCAGAGTATAATGGATTAAAAATTAATAAACTTCTATAAGTTTATTAGCAATATTCTCCAGAATATGCTGTTGCCTTTCATCTTGGTTTCAGAGAAAGATGCTATAGGGATTTATTTCTTTACATATAAGATCCTTAAGAGACATTTTACTTGTATTTTACTTCCTGCACAAGTTGATGGTAGAAGGGGAGGCAACATGTTTTGAGTACTTGATTACTGAATTAACCTAAGGAAAAAAAAAACAAATGTGGTAATTCTCATCTGTCCTTCCCATCCACCTCCTCTAGTTAGTTGAAATGCTGGTAGATTCCCTCCTGTTTTCCCTTCAGAAGAGCAGTGTACCATACTGAGTAGAAAGCCATTGATCCCTGTAGAAGAGCTGTAGGGAACCAAAAGATACATGTGTAAATGCAATAGGTCACAGTAGGGTCCCAGGCCTTCTCTGTTGCTTTAATTTTGTTTGATGTGCCTAGTGTAAGTACCAGAAATCCATTTGTTTCTTTTTTCCTTTAAGAAATGGGCAGAAAATAGAATAGGAGGGAGGGGGAAAAAAAAGTGCCATAAAGATCTTGCACGAAAAATTTACATTTACCTTACAAGAGAGAAGGCAGAAATAGGAAAGGAGTCCATATCCACAACTTCTGCCAGTGAATTTGTGCTATGGCTTTTTTTTCAGTGCTCTGAATGATCTCAGTTAGTAAACATAGACTTTGCTAAGTCAAAGTGCATTTAAGCACATGAATGCATACCTAACTTTCAGTACCGGAATTGCCTCACTGAAAGCAATGAAATGGCATACATGCTTAAATGCTCTGGAGCCTGGAAAAGGTAGATATGCTAACAGACTCCTTCAAGTACAAATCAGTAAACGTGAACACTTTTGCTCTGGAAGATTAGTGCTGGTGACAAGAGATGAAACAAAGTCAGAATCTCTCACCATTCTGATGTGCTGAGCTTATGAACTGTGAAGTGAATACTTGCATTCTTGACACATTGTTTGGGGATAGATATTTTTTTTTCCTATAGAAGTTACCTACATTTCTGGTAGGATTTAATTCTTTGCTAGCAAAGGTGTCTCCAAGAGGAGGTAAAAAAATAAAACTGACAGCTGATCTAGGGTAAGTACAAATTACAGTCAGAATCAACAAGCCTGTCACTTTTTCCTGGTAGGTAAATCTTTGACTAAGACTTTCTTTGTCTTCTGCATGCTCTTAGTATGTTGGCTACAATAAATGTTTCAGTAAATGCTTTCCATTTAAACGTAATTTGTGGTTGACTTGTGTCAGGCAGACTCAGTTATAAAAAAAACCTGAAAAAATAATATTTTGTTTTTGAGAGCGAGAAGGCTACAAACATGGCAATTTATGAAGCAATTTTTAGCAATTATTGCAAGTTTTTAAAAGTTCTATAAGAAGTAAAATAAAGTAATCCCACCTGAAGGGAATATGTCCAAATTTGTAAGTTAATACATGTCACTTGTCATTTAAAGTACTGTAGCTTGCACTAATTGCAATGGTTGTAAAGGTAGATCAGTAGTCATAGAAGTGTCACGTTTTTGTTTTATTTCAAGAGGAATTTTAATTACAGGTAGGTAATTTTATTTTGAGGTTTCATTTTCATGTATTTCCCCTACATCCTTTTTCACCATTTAGTTGGTCTATTCATTTTCAATTTCTTCATGTTAATAAGCCAAGGTGCGTGTGATTATCTGACTTTTTGGTTTTTTTTAAGTTTCTACTTTTTTTGGTTTATTTTTTATTTTCATTTGGTTATCTTTTATTTATTTTTGTTTTTTCTTTTGTTCATTTTTTTCAATCACTCCTATCCTTTCACTCAAATCCTCCTTTAACGCACTACTGAAATTAGAGCCGTCAGCTCCTCCTCAAGACATTAGTTGCACAAGCCCCAGCTCCACTAGCATTTTGGTAAGTTGGAAACCTCCACCAGTGGAAAAACAGAACGGCATTATTACTGAATACTCCATCAAGTACATTGAGATTGATGGGGAAGATGTCAAGCCCCATGAAATTTTGGGAATTTCCTCGGACAGTACCCAATACCTTTTGGAACAGCTGGAAAAATGGACTGAGTACCGGATCTCTGTGACTGCCCACACTGATGTTGGACCTGGCCCAGAGAGCTTAGCAGTATTGATTCGGACAGATGAAGATGGTATGTTGCCTCCACTACATCAGTTCACGCCTCTATGACTCTGTCGATCTGCTGTATTTTGTATAGCCTAACAGTATTTTTTTCTGCTCCTCTTTTTTTCCCAAATAACAAATATTATCACCCTTTGAGTTTTTCAATCAAAGACTTGTCCTTTTTACACCATTTTTATATCTGGTTTTGGTTGGGTTTTTTTCTGGGGTTTTTTTGTGTTTTGTTTTTTTGGCTTTTTTTTTTGTTGTTTTTTAAACAGAAAATACCTTTTTATGAGTGACATGAATCTGCTGCCACTTTGAGCTTATACATATCCTTCTTTGTCCTCCTTTAACATGAAAATAACTCTTGGGAAAATCTTTCTGCCTTTCTCTTGATTTTACAGTCACTGTTTTTTTTAAACAGTTATGTCAATGAGCTTTTTTTCAGGTTTTTTTTGTTGTTTTGTTGTTGTCAATTAGTTAATTGTTAGGTTTTTTTAATCACTTTCTTGTTCTATGTTGTGCTTTTTGTTTTGGTTTGGTTTGGTTTTGTCCTGAGTTTTGTTTTTGATCTTGGGAAAACTGATGCTCCACGCATTTTTTTTTTTCTTCCATGCTTGAAAGTGACTGAAGACAGCCCTAATATCAGCCTCCTTTTTGTAGTATTGAAAAAAAAAAAAAAGAACCCACAAAACAACTTAGCAAACAGATACAAGGAAATTTTTTTAAAAATCTTTTTTGTTTTTATTATTAGTAGCATTATTATTATTTCAATGATTAAAATATCTCTTTCTACTATAATGCTTTGAATCTCAAAGCATCTTCCTTGGCTTTTGTACATTTTTACATGTTTTTCTATTTCTCTAATACTCTTTTTTCTTCCATTTTTTGCATCAGTCATGGTTTTTGATCTTTTCGCTGAAAGGTAGAGCAGATTGGTTGAGCATTTTCATTTGTTGAACAATTTGTATTCTTCAAAGAAAATGTAGTGAGTCTGCCCTTTTTAAGAAAAAAATCAAGACATGGGTGGGACAGGTGCCTGTAATTCTTTTCTGTCCAATGATGTTGTTCCAGTTCCTAGTGGTCCTCCTCGCAAAGTCGAGGTAGAGGCTGTCAACTCTACTGCTGTTAAAGTGTCATGGCGCTCACCTGTGCCCAATAAGCAGCATGGTCAGATCCGAGGATACCAAGTCCACTATGTGAAGATGGAAAATGGAGAGCCAAAGGGTCAGCCAATGCTGAAGGACATCATGCTGGCTGATGCACAGGTAATTTGGGCATTTTATGTTCTTTTCTAGGTCACTGTGAAAACATTTCATGTGCCACAGAGCTATGCAGAATTGCCTTTTCTTCTTATATTTCAGCCTACCAGCTAACATTTTTCATCCTTATTTTAACAACTTTTTTCAGAATACTGAATGTTTAAAGGTTCGTGGGCCAAACCTAGGCACCGTTTTCTCTACATTCTGTTGGATCCCTTAGACCTGGAGACTTCACCCTATACCTGTGCTCTCAAGTTTTAAAGCATCAGGGAGATCTGAGCCAGGTCATAGTCAATGCAGCAAACTGTGCAGTGCCTGACCCACCCACTCAATGTGTCTTTGTTTCACTGGTGAACCTAGAATCATTGGAAACCTGTGTTAGACAATTATTACAGTGTTTCTGTCATTAGCCTGTATCCACCATGTATTTCACAGGAAATGACTTTATGAGTGCAACTTTAGAAATCTCCAAGGCATTTATACTTGTCGTTATTCATATCAATAACTGTGCAATAAAATGAGGAGCTTAGTTTAAACAGGCATGGGGTACTTAAATTGCAAAATTTCTCATCCATTTTGTAAATTATGAGACATGATGAAAACAAAAGCCTGATCACATCAAGTTTAAAAAGCTTCTAAAAATAAGATTTTACTGGTTGAGATACACTAGTGCTCTATAAAACTGAAGATTGCCGGAGGTCCTGGTATTGGAGGAATCATCCTACATTGAAACAGTTACCAAAGCACACACTAATTGCTGCTAGCTCTCAGTTTATGACTGGAATGACTGGTAATGATAAAGAGTTAAATTTGCCTATTAAGCATTTTATGCGAATAAATAAATGTTTTTTGACTTCTTTTGTTTCCTCTTCCAGTCTTAGTTCTAAATTTCAGCTCTGCAGATACCTTTTTAGAGAACAGGTCTTCTATGCCTACATTTTGCTGATTACTCTGTTCTCAAAGTATTATCCCTGTTCCTGGAGGTCTTTCTGGCAGTTTTATCTTCCAGTCTATCTATCTATATGTACTTACTTGCCTGTTTTGCAAAACATGGTGTTCTTACAGCTTATATTCAGTGGAGAGGAAGATGGAAACAGGTGAGGAGGTGGGAAGGGAAAAGGAAAAGGAAAAGAGAGAGGAGATGGAAAAGAAAGTGCTGCTGTCCTTTGGTTTTGCCTTTTCTTGCACAGATTTTGGCTTTTAACCTCTGTGTGGTAGTAGTTTAAAATAATTTTAAACACTAGAAGGTCATAAACTGAAGAGCAGGTGAGATACTGGAGCCCAAATATCATGAAGGCAAAAGTTGGTTTTTTGTTGTTTGTTGGTTTTGGGGTTTTTTTGACAAATTTGGCTTTGACCTGCCTTTTGGCGTTGGTTCACTTCAGATAGTCATCTCCTTTCTCCTCCCGCCACTCCTTCCTGCCTATCACACTTCTGTGATACATGTGATCAAGGCTTGTGCAGGTATAAGGACCTTGATTATAAAAGATCAGTGTGGTTAGGTTTCAAGACTAAAAAATCCTGCTGTTAATTTAAATAAGGCATTGAATTCATTTATGAAACTCGAATATATAGACTAGTAACATAATTAAATAAACCAGGTAGCCTTTAATTCTGCCTTGGTAGCTTTTACGACTACAATTTATTCTAAAATATTACTACATGATACAAGAGGATTAATTACTTCTTTCATCTGTCAAGGAAAGAAAAGTGGCTGTTTTTTTAGGGAGAGCAGGAATAGAAATAAAAATGCCTGGCCTGATTTCATTAACCAAATTCTACGTAATTCTACACAATTAATTCAAATTGTATATTATTTTTCCAGACATCTTTCATATTTATTTTATTATTAAGAAAAAAAACTTTACCTCAACCAGGCTACAAATCTCTTCATTTTTTGTTTTTTCTTCCAAAATTCTTTACTCTCAATCAGTGGGAATATGATGATACTACTGAACATGTGAGTAGTTTTGACTGACCAGAAAAACAGTGTGTGTTGGGCTGGGGATTTTTTTCTTCCCTTTGCTTGTTTGCTTGTTGCCTCCTTTTATTTTTTTTTTTTGTTTTTTTGGTCATTTGCACAAATGCATGCTCCTAACATCAAAGACTTTTCTCTTATGGCACTTTTTTGCTTTTTTTTTTTGCTTTTATTTTTGCCTTTTTTTTTTTTTTTCCATGGGAGAATGGCAGTTACTGTTGCTTGCTTGTTCTGAGGTTTAGCATGATGCCAAAATGTACAGAACTGGTTTGTGTTCTTTTTTTGATGGCTGTCACTAATTTTGCCTCACAATTTCCTCTTTACAAGAAGTTGTTAGAATAATAAAACTAAACTGGTTCAGAGCTGCATAGCATTAGTCAGATTTTTCTGTATTCATTTTAAATTAACATTTTTTTATGTAGCCGAAAGTTGAAGTAATTTGTGCTTCCTTTTTGGTAATTTGATAAAACTATTTTGTATGAGAGCCAGATGTCTTGTAGCATTTATGCCTAAGTAATAGTGTTTGCTCTATCCAAATCACACTTTTAAAGAATAACCCTACATGCAATTGTACCTCTTACACCATGAAGTACTGTTTGTTTTAGATGAGGCTAATATCTTCATTACTGTTCAAAGGATGGTGATTTTGTTTTGTTTTGTTTTGTTTTGTTTTCCGTTTAAATTTTATTCTGTTACTATCAGGTGCAGTTTCCTTATGAAAGATGAGAAGTCGGTCTTACTGATTTTGGCCTTTAGGGTCAATTCAATTCTGAGATAGAGTCTAAGGAGGGAGATTTTTTGTAGGTTTTTTTAATGTGTTTTTATTTTATTTGAGCTAATAATATTTTGCCCACTCATTTCTGATCATTACTTTGTTATTTCTATTTTATATATTTCTATATAATATTCTATTTTATATAGCTGTTGCATTTGAAGGGTGTGTGATTACACATCTGCCACTTATTCTAGATGCCTAAAGGTGCCATCTCTCTGGCAGCAGTGAAATTTAGTGTAAATCTGTTCAGGCTTGTGAAAATGAAAAGTCCAGTGGTTACAGACTGAAAACTGATGAGTTGGGAGCTTTGAACCAGTCAGTTACCTCCAAATACTGTCCTTTTACATTTGCATATATAATTAATTCATATAAGGAGTGTCAATTCCTCTGACTGCCCTTACATAAGCCATGATGGAAGTTTATTTCATGTCAGGTGGCTGGCTCTTCACCACCTTCTGTGTCTGTAACTGTGTGTGCATACAGATGTTTAAAAAGATTGCCCTTTCTTTGACACTTAGAGTTTTATCTTGCTCCCATTCACTTCTTCTAGCAGGAGAGCTACCATACTTGTTTTGTAGCTGCTGTCATTTGAGAGCCATCAGATTTTTCCTCTGACCAGATTTTTAATGGTGCTTTAGGTAGTTCTTTTAGACCTGAAGAGTGAGTTGTTTATTAAGACCTTTGAGATATTTAGATGCACAATCCAACCACTGACACAGATTGCAATGGAAGTGTTGTAAAAGTAGAAGAGCTTTCTTATTCAGCTAATCCATCATTACTTACAAAGTGTGGATACAACTGCAACACTCTTCTTACTAGGCATTTTATAACTATATTGGTTATGTCCTGTAAATGACTAAGTTAAATGGAATTTCTCATATCTACATATGCATGCATTTCACAATATCACTAGTATTCCTCAGACAAGGTATTTCAGAAGGCTTTATTCACTGTTCACACTGCTTGTGCCTTAAAGTACCTGAGGCATGCTATTTGGAAGTGTGCTGTCTTTGATTGCTTGAGTGAGAGAAACATCTTGCATTATGAAGTATTTCACACACAGTCTGTTGGTGCTCTCAAATGCTTGCTGTCGCTGCCAGTAGCACAAAAGTGTGTGAACTGTATGTAATATACAGGGGTTGTCTAAAGGATTCCATGCTTTCCTGGAAAACAATCTATTTTTAATCAATTCTTCCTGTTTTATTTCCTCTTAGGAAATGATAATTTCTGGGCTTCAGCCTGAAACTACGTACTCCTTCACTGTGACAGCCTATACAACAAAAGGTGATGGAGCACGCAGCAAGCCCAAACTTGTGTCTACTGCTGGTGCAGGTAATACTGCCATACCCATTAATCTCTGAATAAATCCTTTGACTTTTCCTCCTAGTGTTTTGCTCCTACTATTTGAAAGTCTCCTGTTTTGTAAAAAGTATTTATAGGCCATAGGGGTTTCTGTTTCATTATTTGTCCCTTTATTTATTTAGATAAAAACAGAAACAGTGCCCCCCCGCATTGTCCCTTTCTCAGCTCAAGATGCAGCCAAACTGTAATACTTAACTTTATACTTTCTAGTAGCTTTTCCATTCTGATTTGAGTCTTCTTGGAGACTAAAAATTAGAAATTCAGAGCTGAGAAGGATATTTGAAAAACTTTCCTGATCTTTGTAGGAGCAGTAACACTGCTGCTTGTCAGTAAGAACTTTGAAAGAACCTGTCTGTATGACAGTAACAGCTTATCTCAGAAGAATGTGATTATTAAAGAGGAGAATTAGAAAATGGAATTAAAATCCAGCCTGTGAAACCCTGAAACCCATATTGCTTCAGTGTCAAGCTGAGGCATAAACTGGGGCAAAATACACCATGCCACTGTGTTCAGTCTGCGTTTGATCACAGATGGTACTAGATGGTGGGTGTCTGGATGCATGACCAGTTCAGCTGATTCAGTTAGCACCGATGCAATGAAGGGAATTGCTTTTAGATGAAGGACAAGCGTTTGTTTTTTTTTTTAATTTAAATGGTTCACTTTGGCACAGCTTAACCAAATGATGCCACCACAGCCTTAGTGTGCTGTTCACCTACAGGCGTTCACATCCTGTAGGTGTTCATTTTCTGGGTTTTATACTGTAGCCATTAAGGATGTTCCGTTACAATCAAATGAAAACCTTTGTAGCACCATTACAAGCTCTTTTAATAACAATGTGTTGTTAATTATAATATATAAAGTCCAGAAGGCATATGTATTGGTATTTATACTGATCGACTCAATTTCCAAAAGAATCACTGAATGTAAAGGATGTCTTGTACTAATATCAGAAACATCTATACTCTTGTCTCATCAGCATCTTTGGAAAAATTTCAGTCTTGGTGTATAGATACATCATACAGTTTCATTTCAGATTCTAGAGTACCATCTAGTCATTTGATATATGTTCCTTGCTTGTATTTGAACTTGATTTAAGAAAAAGAAAACTTGATCTATTATTCTTTTTAATGGTCAGTTCCTAATTTAAATAAACACAACTGTATAGATTGTGACTTAGTTAGTTTCTAGACATAAATATAGGCTATGCAAACCTGCTTGCAAAACTTAAAAGCTTCTGTGCATTTAGTCCTTATTGACTATTCGTGTTTCACTCTTCCAAGATCTCAGATGCTTCTGCTTTAGAAAGATGAACAAATCCCATGTCCTATAGAACCCTGAGTGACTCAAGAGCAACTGAAAATCAGAGGCATGCCTGTAGATGTAATACGTATTACACTGTTCTTGCAGTTTACTCCACCCTGTGAACAAGTAATATTTGTTCCCAGTCTGTAGGATAACAGCTAGTTACCATTTTGCTCCTTCATACATTCTGGGTTGTATGAACACTTCTTCACGTGCTGTTACAGCTTGCTGTGGTTGAGCCTTTTTTGTAAGGAATATTTATATGCAGGTTTTTGCAAAAGGAGACAATAAATACACACAGTACTAAAAGTTTGCAGCTCACTGTCTTTCTATAAGAATACATCACTCGGAGGGCTTGTAGGTCTGAAATACACCCTCCTATTCTATAAGAGTTTCCATTTGATTTTTCTTTTCTCCTGAAGAGGTGCTATTCAGATACTACAATAAAACAAATGAAGGGTCTGGCTTTCTAGTCTAAAGGTTTAGGTCAGGTGCAGTTGTATTACAATGACTGAGATTATATTCATAAGAGATATGAAAGGAGAATAACGGTCTGAATGTTTACTGGAGAAGCATACTGTTCATAAGTTATTCAGATGGTAAGTAGCTATTCAGCTGTGTCCAGTCAGTGATATAAAAACATCATTTACATTTTTAGACAGGAAAGATTCGCCAAATGTAAGTGAGCCTACAGTATGGTAACTGCAGTTATTAGTGAAGTCACTGAATGTGGTTAATATTTTCACTCCAGAGTGTGGTTTTGTCTTATTGTTTCCTTTCCTAGTTTTTGAAATCAGATGGAAAGTTACTAAACATTTGCAAGTCAAAGTGTTTGAAAATTTTAAATTACTTGGGGCAGAAGTTACAAAGTATGTGATAAACAAGATGTTGATAAAAATTAAGACTTAGTAGTCAGTGATATCATACAATTTTTATGGAGAATTTAATCATATCTTTAATTTCTGACTGGTAGTAGTTGACCTCATAGTACAACAGCTTGTCCATTATTTGGATTTTACTCTCTGTGCTGAACAGCACTCTTGAAATGCAGATTTCAGCCAAGAGGAGAAAATTTACGTTAAGATGTTGGTATACTGTATAGCAGCTAACAGAAAACAAATTACTTTGAGTAATTTGGAAATGCAACTTGCATGACCTTCTACTACTAATGGCCTACCATTACAAATGTTTACTGTAGTGGCTGTTGCAAAGCGGGGTGTGAGGGACAGCTTCCTGTGTCGTAACAGAGGGGGACTTCACTAGGTCAGAGAATATATTTTTTCACGTGCAGTTTCACTTCATTTGGGCTCATGGCAAATTCAGGTATTATTATCAGAACTATTTTCTAGATAGAGCTATTCCATGATACTGTTGTATGTTGGACTGCACAGAAACCTGCTGTTTGTCCCACAAGACTGTAATTTTCACAGGTGTTCATACTAAAAGAAAATGTTAGCTGAATACTAACAAAAAGGAAATGTATACACTTCTCAAAATCACATAGGCTCCATATTAAAAAAAGAGAAAGAAAGTGACTGTTGTTATCTACTGTATTAATCACAGGGTATTTTATTGGATAAGTAAGCTTTATTAGTTCCCCTGTTCTGGTCAAGAGCAAGTAGTAATTTCTTTCTTTCTCTGTAGTTACCACAAAGGTTAAAAATAGTTCTACTGTGAGGACTGCCACAAGAAAAAAAGGCAATTTATCACAAAAATAATTTAGTGACACCTTCCAGCAGTCTCTCCTTTAGAAAGCTGAAGGAGTTATTATTCTATTTGTGTGGACTCTTCTTCTGTTTCATATGCTCCATTGGTTTCAGTAATAGTTAAAATGGAGAGGAAAATATGGCCTGCAAAAGGCCTTCACAGCCTTTTCTTTGTTCGATAAAGGCTCATAATAATCAATGAAGAAAAGTCAGAGCTAGTCAGAGAGATACTCTTTACATAGCAGAAACTGTGGGAAAAAATTACAGAATTCTTGGGAATAATACTTATGGGTGAACTAGACATTTAAAAGAAAGGATTTTTTGAAATTTTTTGTAAAAACTAGGTAAAATTCTCATGCAGTTAGAAACAATGTCATGATTTATGACAGATATAATCAAGAAAAAGCTTATTAAATGCAAAATTATCTTCAGTCCATGCCATTCCTCCCTCATTCCTAATTCATTATGGAATGGTCGTCAGAACTTCTGACAATAAGAATCTGATTTGCTGGGTGCCTGAGAACTGAAGATAAGTAATAAAATCCATTGAAGTGTTCAAATACAGGAACCAGAGCTCACAGTGCAGCAGTTACACTGACGTGGAGAGGCTTTGAATGTGAATGGAACTAATTAGGCTTCATGGAAGACTATGTTATCATGGCACTACTACTCCCAAAACTGTTCTAGTAGCTTGACCTACCAGGCATTGGTACACAATGAATACCAAATTACTAAATAGTTATGGATATGCTTCTTTATCAAATTAGTCATTGTAATAGAAACAGACTATTTTGAAATTGAAATATTAATGAAAATACAAGTGAAATATATATATGTATAAATGAATAAATGAATAAATAGAAATATACAAATTAAACAGAAACAGTAAATGAGAGCAATTGACACGGGGACTCCAAAAATGTACACGATATAAGTTGTATAATGGGATTGCCCCTTTGATTAGAGCTAATTTGATCCTCTAGACTGCATGTCCTCAGCAAACTTACAGTCTGAACTTTTCTGAAAGACAAATCATCATCTTGGACCAGCAGGATTTGAGTGTATCTGGCATGCAGATTAAGAAGAGCTTCCAATGTAGTCATCTTCAGAAGAAATCCAGTTCACATGCACCAAGACCATGCTGGAAACTAAATCATATGAGATAAGCCAGGACAATCAAGAAATTAAATTCCATACTGTGCTACCACTCCAAGCTGAAACAGCCCATGCTGGAGGTGATTTGTGTATGGGAAGTTAAATGATAGGGTTCTGTCATACGTAGTAATGATTGTTGATGACAAGGTTGGTCTGACTTCCCTTTACCACATTCTAGATATCAGTGGCAAAAGTTATGTTAGATACATCTAGGAACTTGTAATTTCTCCATTATTGTTGCTACTGTTATTGTTATCATTAATTATTTTTCCATTTACAGGAATGGCAGAAATGTGCCTTGGATTAAATTAATGAATACTTATGACAATACTCTTTTTTTGCAAGCAAGGATTTGTAAGTGAGACAGAACCATTCATAAGATGTTTGTTTGAAGTTTTACCTCTTGACTTGTGTTCCTAAGTCCTGTGCCTCTGAATGTTCTCTGTATTTAGAAATAACGGTAAAGGAAGAAGACAACAAACAGTAAATGGCTTTACTATCATGGTTCATTATACTGTATGACTCAGTAGTGCAGGAGACAGATATTTTTTCTTCCATAAGAGTGTAATTTGTAGAACTGAAAGTGAAGGAAGAGAAAATTTATCCCTGTTTCTGCTAAAATTAGCCTCAAGAATTGTACATGCCATTCCATTTGTATTTATCATCTTTAAATAACATTGTGCTACAGTTCCAGGCAAACCTCGGCTTGTGATTAGCCACACACAGATGAACACGGCTCTAATTCAGTGGCACCCTCCTGTGGACACTTTTGGCCCGCTGCAGGGTTATCGCCTGAAGTTTGGTCGCAAAGACGTGGATACATTTACGACCATGGAGTTCTCAGAGAAGGAAGATCACTTCACGGCCACAGACATTCACAAAGGAGCTTCATACGTCTTCAGGCTCTCAGCTAGAAATAAAGTGGGCTTTGGGGAGGAGATGGTTAAAGAGATTTCTGTTCCTGAAGAGGTACCCAGTGGATTTCCCCAAAATCTCCACTCAGAAAGCTCTACTTCTACATCAGTTCAATTAACTTGGCAGATGCCACTCTTGGCAGAGAGAAATGGCATTATCACCAAATACACCATCTTGTACAGAGATATCAATGTTGCTTACCAGCCGGTTGAACTCCCTGTTGTTCCTGCTGATACCACTATGACACTTTCTGGCTTAAAACCAGATACCACATATGATGTAAAAGTACGTGCCCACACAAGCAAAGGGCCTGGTCCATATAGTCCAAGTGTCCAGTTCAGGACACTACCCGTGGATCAAGGTAGGATTTGTCTACTTATGGCGTTGACCTTTAAAGGAGTATCGGTCTTTGGATATCGGTGTTTTTGAAGCTGTAAATTAAACTGACCAGCCCATTCATAAAAATAGGTTCATCAAACACAAAAGGTAAAGTATGTAAATCTTAATATGTTTTGGATGCCTTAGAATTCAGTTGTCCCTTGCCAAGCAAGTTCTGGCTAACATCTGCGCAATTTTTTCAGGTAAGGAAAACGTACACATTGGGTTGTCATTAGATAAGAGTGAGAATGATTTAAAATGTGATATTTAAATATGAGCTAACAGGTAGGAGAATTGAATTGTTGTTGTTTCTTGTCCTAAATGGAAAGCTAATGCTCCCAGGTAGCAGTGGATATATGACAAGAACTGAGCTCCAAGATGGTTTTTATGTACATTATTTCTTTTTTTCCAGCAGTGTTTGCAAAAAATTTTCATGTTAAAGCAGTAATGAAGACTTCTGTTTTGCTGTCCTGGGAAATTCCAGAAAATTACAATTCAGCCTTGCCTTTCAAAGTAAGTTACTTTCCATTTATACAAGAGAAAATACGGAAACTAGAGGATGTCGTTCACTTGGTTAAGTAGCTTACTTTCTTATTGCTGCATTTAAGAGTCCAAACTAATCAGCAATAATGACCCAAGCTGTTGTTTGACAATATGAGCTTTCCACTGTTGTGGCACTATTTCTGAATCAGAGTCATACTGATTATTATACATGATATGAACACCTTGCTAGTTTGTGGTTTGTTGCTACTATATTTTAGAGAAAACTGTGAAATAAAATAATGCTTTTCTTACTTTTTCTAGTAATTTCTGTAGTAACTGTAACTGAGTACCATTTTGTTTTTTATCTCCTCGCATTTACAACAGCACATTTTTGCATTATAACTCTTTTACTCTGCTAACTATAGCATTAGCCAGATGAAGAGGTTCAATGTAACCTGCAGTCTGGCTTGCATTTCTTCTGCATCACTCTTCATCACTTGTGTCATCCCAGGCAGGGGCAAGTGAAGAGCAGTTTTTTGTGCAATAAATGTTGCAAAAACCTTTCTGAATAGTGAGTGTGAATCAAAAAGTCAAGGTACCTTTAGAAACATGTGCGCCTTGATATAAATGCTGGGTTCAAGCAAAACTACTGAATTTGAATAAGTCAAATTGGATTTTAGGAGTGCTTACACTTTTTAAAATAAATGTAGGTCTTTTTTTCCCCTGAAAGCGAGACATTTAATTGCAGTAGTGAATTCAGTACTATCTTACAGCCTAAAATGCCCAGTAACTTTCATTTTAGATTTATGGTTAGGTTCATTCCTGAATTCAGTGTGACAGTATCAATTGCCTTCTCTTAGTAACTAAAACCACCTACAATTTGTATATTAATTTAGATCCTCTATGATGATGGGAAAATGGTGGTAGAGGTTGATGGACGTGCTACTCAAAAACTGATCACTAACTTGAAGCCAGAGACATCATATTCATTTGTGCTGACAAACAGAGGGAATAGTGCTGGGGGTCTTCAGCACAGAGTGACAGCAAAGACTGCACCAGACGTGCTTCGTACCAAGCCAGTCTTCATTGGAAAGACCAACTTAGACGGCATGATAACTGTGGAACTTCCAGAAGTACCTTCAAATGAGAACATAAAGTGAGTGCATGAATATCATACCATTATTTTTATCTCCAGAAAGATGGCTATTCTTACTGTTTCTAGAAACTAGAGCTGTAGTGGCGGACCAGAGCTTTATTCTTCATGATGGTACAGAGAGTTCAGCACTCTGCAGTAGTATTTGGACTAATATTGGACTAATATTTTACAGTGCTAAACTGGGAGTTTCTGTTGCTTCTCCCAAGGGACAAGAAGCCTTGCTGAGGGATCTAGATAGATTGGAGCACTGGGCAACCATCAGTGGTATAAAACTTAACAAGAACAAATGCCAGATTCTGTGGTTAAGGTACTTGAATGCATCCAGAGGAGGGCAACACATCTAGTGAAGGGGCTGGAAGGAATGTTCTGTGAGGAACAGCTGAAGATTTTGAGCTTGTCTAGTTTGGAGAAAAGGAGACTGAGGGGTGCCCTCATTACGGCTTCCCGAGGAGGGGATTTGTAGAGGGAGATGCTGAGCTGTTCTCCCTGGGATCCACCGATAGGACTCAGGGGAATGGTTCAAAGCTACATCAGGGGAGGTTCAGATGACATTAGGAACCATTTCTTTACCAAGAGGGTGGTCGAACACTGGAGCAGGCTTTCTAGAGAGGGGCCCAATGCCCCATGCCTGTCAATGTTTAAGAGGCTTTTGGTCAATGCCCTTAATAATTTGGTGTAACTTTCCATCAGCCCTGAACTGGTCAGGCAGTTGGACTAGCTGACTGTTATAAGTCCCTTCCAACTAGAACCGTTCCGTAAGTTTGACACTTAGCCAAGTATGTAAAACTGAGTAAAATCTAGTTGGAAATATATGGAGAAGGATTATCCTTAAGTTTGTAGTTGTTTCTCAGAGTACTTTAGTGTTTAGTGTTTCATCACTGATATCAAATAGCAAACGAGGATTAAGTAAGCCAGTTGTGTTTTGAACAATGTATCCTCTCAAGAAGAATGTATAAAGCATTGCTGGGTAGCTGCCCTGCTGCAGCACCTTGAAGTACTCAGACTCAGTCATTCCACAATTATGTGGACTTGTAAAGAATTGTTATTGCACTTAATTCAGGTGAATTAATTCTGAAGTATTTTATTAAAAGAAAAATGTCAGGTCTTCTCCACTGGTCCCAGAAAGAAAATGAGAGATTTTGCTGAAAAAATTGCCAGAGAGTTTATTAGAGGTTAGTTAGATTTTAGGAAAAAAGGTGCTGTGGAGTTTTAGATAACAGAAATAGGACTAAAGAGCTGACAGCACACAGTCAGCAGGGATTAGAAAGGTAAGACAATAAAGATTTGCCAAGAAAACATGAAGCATGGTACAATCAATAAGTGTTATTTCTCTGCTTATAGTGATTCTTGTTGGTCTATAAGGTTCCCATGTGTAATGTAAAGGAAATGGGGAGGAAAATGAGCAAGTCATTAAATATTGTTGGGGATTCAACTTGTCCTCTCCCTCGTGGATTTTTACTGATGGCTTTGTAGAAAGCTGCTCCCCTTTTTCATTACTGACTGAGGATTTTGAGGCAGGTGAGGTCAAGAAAGAAATGACTTTGAGCCATTAAAAGGATGAAAAACTGAAAAATGTAGCCATTATCATTAGATTGAGTAAGATGCGGTCAGTAACAAATGCAGCTAAGGAAGACTGAAGATGGAATGAGTCAAAAAAGATTTATGAGGCAGAGTATTCACAGAGAGGAAAAAGTGCAGGATAGCTGGTCAAACAATAGCAGAAGATAGCAGTAGAAAAAGAGCTAATGCCCTTTCTTTTATACAGTGTAAAAAAAAATGAGACACTAAGTGACATCAAGAAAGATACATTAAACCTATGGGGTCCAACTGCCAATTTTGCAAATAATGTATGTCCTCCTTCTGTTTTCTAAGAACATGTGATCAGGCTTGAGATAGAAAAAACAAAACAACAAAAAAGTTCACTTGTCCCTTGGAAGTAGGCATACCAAAGCATCCACATGCTGAACAGAAGAAGCTTACCTGATGCTTGTTAGAATAAATAACTTTATTGCAGTTATAGTCTTTCTATGAGAAGAACTATTTTATGTAATAGTTGACTTATTTACAGTTGCTGTCCCTCTATGGGTACATTACATGCTAATGATTGTCTCTATCTTACTACATAGTACTATACTCTGAGAATTCTTCAATAATACTAATTACATAGAAGGTGAAACAGTTAATGGTTTGCTCTAATAAATTATAGGTAAATTCTAATGGGATTGAGGATAATATTATAAAAGCCATTGCAATTTATTAAAAGATGGTGGAAGTAATTTTCATTATTTGAATGTTTGATGGTGATATAGCATAGAAATTGGAAGACCTCACCTTATATTAGGTAAAATGGATCTCTTTCACTGCCATCATCTCAAGTGAGCAATTTCTTCATTTTCTTGTATTATCTTGGTCTAATCCAGAACAACTTTTATGTCTGAGGGACAGTTCATGTTTCTCTGAATCTCTTCTGTCTTTGCAAAGCCTTAGGTAAAAACAGTTTTATGGAAGACTTTGGCCTTTGTAATGCTCAGTAGTTCAAGCAATATCCAAGCTAACCCTCCATTTCTCACTCTCGCCCCCCCAAAAAAAATCCAAAACCAAAACAAACAAGCTAATAATAAAACATGTTTTTCAAGAGATGTTACATTTTCTGGAGTTAGCTAAAAATAACAGAACTTTGTTGTCCTTTACAGTTTTCAGCACTGTATATTTATGTGAACAGTTACATTTTTCTGCTTACTGTTGATGTCCTTGTGCTTTCTGCGTTAAAACACTCTCTCTGCTGAAATTCTTAGTGGATGATCAAAGTTAGGAGTGGGAGGCATGCATGAAGAAAGTGTGAAAGACTCTGAAAGTAACATTTACATGCTGGATGTTCCTTGATTGAAAAAAAAAAAAAAGTAAGAACATTCTGTTAGTTTCAAAAAGGAAGAAGAAGAAAAATGGATAAGTAAGAGACTGTTCTGTAGTTCATCCAACAGATGTATTTTCAATGTCTGAAAGACATATAGGGGCCAGTTCTTCATTGCTTTTTGTTTTGATTCTTAGGCATCTGTTAAAGAAAAGGAAGTAAGTTGTAGTTATTATATATACAGATAAATCAACATTCACTAGGATTTATTATTCGTGTAACCAAATAATTTTTAAAATACATACTCGGGTTTAAAATCTGCGTTCAACAAGCCTTACTAGTTTTGAATATGAACATCAGTGCAAAAGATGCTTTATCATATTGTTACTATAAGAATCCATGCTGCAGATCTTATTTAAATACTGTAATACAGCAAAGGAGCAGCAGTGGCCAACACTTCTTGTTTCTAGTGCCTCCTGTTGGAGCTCATCATTTCCACTGAGAAATTTCTCAGATTTCTTAATACGAGTATTAATATATATGTGCTTTTACTACAGTAGTTAAAAATCCAAAGTTTTTTTACGTTTCTTTTATGGAAAGGAGCCTGTAATTAAGAAGAGACCATTAAAATGGTCCAGTGGTGTGCACTAGTATGGAAGAAAGATAGTTTACTAAGTTTAGAGTGAGATAGTTTTTGATCAGTTGTAAGGCAAGTCCTTGTCTGTAGATTCTCTTTCATTAATCACTTTAGGTTTTGCAATTGCATTGTGTGAGTAAAATGAATAGTCAGTGCTGCATAAGACTGAATAGGCTGTGAAACACGGTGAACTGGGAGAGAACATGGTCCATGAGACACTAAAATTATGTTCCATAGTGGAGGGCCAGTGACACCTTCTTAATAAGCTCTGTTGTTACTAGAAAAAAAGGAGAGCAGCCTCTTTCCTGCTCCTCTGAGATGCAGAGTGCTTGACTTTTTGACTAATGTGTTCATCAAGAAGATGTGTATTATACCATCCCAGATGTCCTGCTGTTGTGATTCTACTGCTTCCTCCCTCACACTATGGTGAAATTATGGATCTGCCTGACGTGTATCCAGGCTTTGTGAAGGAAACAAGGGAAGTGCCATATCTGTATTCCACTAGAAAGTATAATTCACTAGTCTCCATGGAAGGGGGAGGAAGATATTTTCAGGAAAATGTTTCTGAGGAAAACTGATACATGTAATTTGCAAATCTTACCTGTAAAGAGAGCATACATCAAGCTGTCTTGTCTATGACTGTGAACAGAATACTTAAGTAGATGAAGCTCATGATGATTGATGAAACATAAAGAGTATGTGTGAGGTTTGTATGCTCTTTCTTCTGTACTTGCTGTTTATGACAGTATTGGCATCAACAAACACATTATGTTAACCTACTATTCTGATTAGACATGAAAATGGGGGAAGATGGGGTGATAATTGAGATTTAAATATATGGTAAAATGTTTCAATTTAGAGGTTTGGGGTTTTTTCTAAGTGTGATGGTGGCAGGGCACAAATATCCCATGACTCTTGTATTTCAAATGAAATAATAAACTACAGTCAAACATGTAGATAATTTACAACATTGTAATTAAAGTTTCTTATACATATTTATATGTTTACATGAAAAAGTGGGTAATTAGTACCATTTGTTTGTCAAATGTTTTACACTGGATATGGTTTCAAGAGCGTGAATCTTTACAACTGTGTTTGGAAGGCTGCAGTGTCTGTTCTATTGAATTTATCTGAACAGACACCTGCTCCATCAATTTATCCATTCCTTTTCCTTCAATTGTTGTCCAACTGTTTCCTTTACAGAGGTTATTACATAGTTATTGTGCCTTTGAAGAGGTCTCGTGGGAAGTTTATCAAACCATGGGAAAGTCCAGATGAAATGGAACTAGATGAGGTACTGTGTGTTTTTGTTGTCATCTTCTCCTTTACTAAAAATAACAATCTTATTAGTGGTATGTGATTAACTCACCAGTTTTAGAAGTTTGGTTGTCAGGATATTTTATATTTATATTTGAATTAGCCTGTGGGGACTGAAACGGAAGTTCGAATTACTTAGATTAGAAGACAATAACGGCATTAAGTTGCAATTAAGCACACAAAGTGTCTGATCTCTGTTGGCATTAATATTTTATTCTTTTCCTATTGTAAAGTGTAATGCAAAAGTGCAGGAGGTGAAATGAGTTGTCAGCAAAAGCTTAATCACCAATGATATGAACTCTAATAAAGGTCTAGTTCATTAGTGAGGTGTTTACTAAGCCTGTAACAAATGCTAAATTGAAATTTGCGCTGCAGTTTAACATTTGACCTTCTTGTGGTGTTGTTACCTGATTCTCAGATACTGTAATGCTTCTGGTTATAAAACTTTTGCAGTAGTCTCCATTCTACTGGCAGTTTGTGCTCAGAAATAAATGAATGAAACAGGAAAGAGCAACATTGTGTCATCATTTGACACTATAAATGGTGTTAACCCAAAGAGTGAAAGTACTTTTATTTTAGGAATAAGCCCAGTAATACTAAAAATCAATTCATTACGTTATTGATATAATAATAATTCCAAGAAGTATAGTGTCCTGTCTTCTGTTATACTGAGGGCAATATAGCTTATGCAAACTTGTCTGTCTTCTTTCAATCTGTAAATTTGGAATAATACCAATATTTATCATTGTAAAGCTCTTTTGAGAGCCCCATTTGAAAGTGCTGTACAAAAGACAGGTGGTGTTTTTATTACTGTTATTGTTGCATCTGGCTAGGATTTTAGATCTCATTCAGATGCTATGGTAATTTGTACATGTTATATCTCAGCAATTCAAAGACCACAGATCGAAGTCAGTTTCTTTGCTCTTCCTGATTTAATGATCTTTTGACTAGATCTGGTCTATTTTTCCATTTTCTTTCAGTGGATTCAAGAGTTTTACTTTACAGATACGCTTCACCATATGCTTCACCATAACGCATTCTTTGGGAAATAATGATCATCTGCAGGCGATCAAAAGGCTTTTTTCCCCTTCTCCCATTGACATAATAGATATCAATTTCAATGTTTGCACCAAAGTGTAAGGAAAATAAAGATCTTCAACAAACACTGCTGTAGGAAGGTTTCAAAATATAAACAAAGGTCTTTCTGTCTCTAGTCTGGTTTCCAATCAGAAAAAGGCAAATAATATGTACAGCAACAGGATAATCCTTAATCAGAAGATTAAAAACAACTGTTCAAAGGAAGGCATGGGTTTTGTTACTACTGACTGGCTGAAGCCTTTGTTTCCTCTTGACCATTTTCATTTATGTGATCATCTCATTAGATTCAATTGCAGTGATGACTTGCTTTGATCTATTAACTTCTTCGCTTTAAAAGAACTTGGATTGTAGATGCCATCAGCTCGTGATCATAGTCCTAGGTGACATCAGTTAAACAGTAGAACTCTGACAGCAAGATCCATATGATAATGGAAAACTGATTTAATATTACTACCCACTTGTAACATCCAAAGACTGTAGTCACATTCAGCAGCATTAACAGATTAAAGGGTAGGTGCCAGATGACATTGACCTTTTTGGCAATTAAATTCTACGAGTCCTGCTGATTCCCATAACAAAGGGTCATTTTAATCATCCTGCAAGTTGTGGTGCATTAATCTGTATAACAGATTGATAAAGAGCATTTATTAATTCAGAAATATTTAGGTCAGGATGGGTTGTTTCCCACTTCTACTGATATAATTGAGACCACATTGTAGAATTAATGGTGAAAAAAATAAGGTATGCATTGACTGGAAAATTAAAATTATTTCTGATAAAGAACTAAAACCCTTGATATATCTTTTACAATTGCCGCCAAACATATAGTTAGTACTGAGTAGGGAAAAAATCAAAAGCAGACAGTGATTGTATTTCATGTTACCTCATCCAGTTTCTATTACTTAAAGGCTGTTTTACTTCCAGCTTTAGAAAATCAATGCATATTGTTATTAGGTGTACTATTCCTGAGAAACATGTGAAAGCAGTGGTACAATAAATAAATTTAGGAAAATAAAAGAAAACTAAACCAAGCAAACAAACAAACAAACAAAACACACAAACAAAAAACCTAACCACACTTCTCTCTGAGAAAATAGTTCCTGATAGTCAAGTGAAGATACTCATGCATCTTTTTTTAGTACAATTTCAGAAAAGTATTTGGAACATAATTATTTTGAAAATCTGAAAGGGTTGAACAATACATTTTCAAAATAATTATGTTCCAAATATTTTTCTTAGCTTGTTAAAAAAAAAGTATTTGCTGAAAATACTACCCTGAGTGTTTACTCCAGTACATAATTGACGAGTCCAAAAGACTCTCCAGCCTTATTGTGATTATCTGACGTTCCTGGTTCCTTGAATCTCAATTCTGAAAGAAACTAAGAGAGGTGCAGAGTCTTCAAATGACAGACAGTACACTCGATATTGTCTGTCTGACAATAATATTGATTAGAGATAAATCCATTTTTTTAACCCAAAAATTAATTTTATTTTGACCATCCTGAGAGCTAGTGACTTTAAATAGATCGGCAATGCAAATTAATGAAATATAAACAAGATATTATGATTTGGAGTATTACTTTGTAGGATTACTTTAGATTTGTAAGGAACAAAACCTAAATAAAAGCCTACATGTTAAGCCTTAAATCAATTCAGTAATTTTATTAAAATCCTGGTTTAAAGTATGACAGGATATATATGTGCAAGTAGTGATATTTGGCAACAACCGTTTTTATATATGAAATATAGATGAGGCCAGAGGTTCACCTGATGTCTATTCAGTTCTGTGTAATTCATGTCACAGACAAAATTTTTATCTACACACAAACACACCTAAGTTTATCTGGCCTTAGGTGATTAATAACTACCTTTGAAAAGTTGAACACATTTTGTTTGACTCGGGGTAATCAACTTTTAGCATTCATAGCCAAAACTCATTTCATCCACTCTAATACAGTACTTCAGCATTGCTATCTGTTAAATATATGCATTTTATATTACTAATTCAAATGCAAGAAATAATTAAAATGAAACGTTTCTCTTACCCCTTCAATCTCAATCTAATTTTGATTTCGGTACTGTTGCAGTATTTTGACATTTTATTATAAGTTATTTAAAATCTAAATCTGGAAACATACGATAAAGAATTCATTTGAGGTAGCCACACAAATAACATTAAATACCAGTGGAAACTGTACCCATAGATGAAAATAGCATTTATCTTCAGGGATGGCTCAAGCCATGTACCTATCCTCATACTGCAACACTTACAGCTCCTGACTTCCAGTTACTATACATGTCACATTGTTATTACCTGAATATCTGCCTTTGTGTTTCAGCAGACTTCAGGAGAGACAGAGCACAGGCCTCTGCATAGCTCTTATCTTTATAAAAGCTGGCTTCGTATAGATACAAACTTTTCAGAGTGCTTCCCTCAGCAGATCTTATGAGGGCTGATGCAGCGTGGAACAAACTTTGATTAGTCTCTGCCTTGTGTCTGCCCTCAGTAACTCTACCCGGGGCATAGGAAGCTACTAACAGATGTGAGAGTCACCTTCAATAAAGCAAATAAATAGAAATCTCCTTAATATTACTGTTCTCTACTGCCCTCGCTTTTATATCATGCAAATTTACTCTAGCTGCTCATTAAACTGTTTAGGAAGAATGAAAAGAGAAATATGGACAGCTGATTGTAGTAGAGTCCTTGAGTAATGAATAATGATTTCTGTCTTAAATTATGGCCAGTTCTTTTTCGCTCAGAGGATCTATTGCAGTATATCAGCATTTGTGTTGGAGCATGGAAATTGATAGAGTTAAATGAATGTAAATTCTCTGCAACAGAGAACAGATTCAGCCTGAGAGCCAGAAAGCAGGTGACTGTAGATTTTCAAATGGGTAACATGCAAAAGCCCTCAATGCTAAGGAAGTTTGCATCCCAGTAGTACAGGTTGCTTCTGTGTCTTATCTGTTGCCTGTGTTTGAATTATGTACTTCAGTGAGAAGGGTTGTTAAAGTAGTCAGTATTAAAAGCTTCTGTCTCAGTAGCAGTATGAATAGTAAACTGTTTTACATGCATCAGAATTGTCAATTATGTAATAGGAAAAGACAAGATCCCATGTGGGGAAGGCCAGAAGATGTGCTAGCTAAGCTGAGGCCTAACACTGAAGAAGAGGCTGAAGCAAGAGAGAGCTTGCCTGACTAAACGTGTTTTTTAAAATATATAGTGAAGATGAGAATTTAATCTTTTTATTGATCTCTCTCTAGCCCTGGAGATTCGTCTCCTCCTCCTAGCAAAGAAGTTTGCACTAGTCTGTTGTATTAGCACTGTTTGTCTGCTGAGAAGCCTAAAACAACTGTGTGACCTTGGAAAAATTTATGATTGCAGTCTGAGACTTCAGGACATTGAATAAGTTTCATAAGTGAAAAATTAAAGGAACCGTAAAAAGGCCTTAGAAGTCATCACTTATCACCCAGGAAAGGTTTGGGCTCCTTGTAATGAAATCAGATTAATATTTGTTGAATGCCAGTATATTTAAAATGATAAAAGATATCGAATAAGCACTCGTCTGGTTTAATAAGTCATTCATCAATGGATTATACCAGCTGACCTTAAGTTCCTTTATTAGTTAATATATGTTCTACAAGTTTGAGCCTAGCATCCAATCATGTTGTAGATGTGCGGATGTAAATTTTACCTTTTTATGGAACAAGAAAAAGTTACATTTTGAAAGTCAGATTAGGCAGTTAAAATATAAAGTGTGGGTTGTGTATGATTTGGTGGCAGATAATATTTTGTAGTCTAGCAGTTGAAAAGTTGTCTTAGAATTTAGATGTCCTGTTATTGATTCCTATCACCAGTCTATTGGGTAGTGTTATGCAAACCATGAAGAACACAACTTTTGGTACTTTTGAACAAATAAATTGGCAGCCAATTTCAGATTTGGGATGGAAGATATGTTTACAAATAGCTCCTATAAACTCTTCTGTGCTTCCTTTACTGTTTGTGGAAAGCATTCTTTTCTCTGAGATGTTCAGGAATTTAATATTACCAGAGTGCTTGGTAGTCCTCATGTTAGTGAGAAAAAAAATAGCTATTTATACCTATTTTGTATCGAGTTGTTTGTATTTCGGAGTTACCAGAAAAAAGTTAAAAATATTTAATATAAATTGATTTTCAAAAACCTGGATTTTTTTCAGTTTTGTATTTTTGATCCTGGTTTTTACATAATTAAATCATATGAGTTACTAAGATTTGTTGTATCAAACAGGACGTAAGAAAGTACTTTGCATATTCATAGGGAGGGAAAAAATATTATTATGCATTAGGGAAATTATTGTCCTTTTGAACTCCGCGCTGGTGAGGCCACACCTTGAATACTGTGTTCAGTTTTGGGCCACTCAGTACAAGAAAGACACTGAGGTACTAGAGAGAGTCCAGAGAAGGGCAACAAAGCTGGTGAGGGGCCTGGAGCACAAGTCCTATGAGGAGTGGCTAAGGGAACTGGGGCTGTTTAGCCTGGTAAAAAGGAGACTGAGAGGAGACCTTATCGCTGTCTACAACTACCTGAAAGGAGGCTGTAGCATGGAGGGTGATGGTCTTGTCTTCCAAGAAACAAATCATAGAATGAGAGGAAAAAGCATCAGGTTTTGCCAGGGGAGATTTAGTTTGGATATGAGGAAATAATTCTTCATGGAAAGGGTTGTCAAGCACTGGAATAGGCTGGTTAAGTGACCATCCCTGATGGTGTTTAATAGATGTGTAGATGTGGTGCTTAGAGACATGGTTTAGTGGTGGGCTTGACATATTAACAGTTAGACTCAGTGATCTTAAAAGTCTTTTCCAAGCGAAATGATTCTGTTATACTGTTCTGTGGCTGACTTCATATATATACACACAAAAATATATATGATGTGTAGTATGATGTAGGTATATATATGTCCTCAGAGAAGAAATATTGCATTATCAGCTTCACCCCCCGCCCCAAGACAACAATATCAGACACTGAAAATTGATCTAATTGGTTTATGTTCGTAGTCCAGGCAGTGCAATTGCTGCCTAGTATCATATCTTAACAAGAATGACAATAAATTGGAAGACTTTGCAAGAACTGATTTACTGACACTGATATGCCCCATGAAATGTGGATAAATTGTATTTTTGTACTTCCTGGTCATGCATTAAATTTTCTCATTACATTGTGAATAAGTTACATTAAAATTGTTTACAGTTATCTTTCTGTTCTCGCTTTCTGTCTCTCTCACTCTGTCTCTCTCTCTTGCCCCTCCTGTCATCCTAAAGCTGCTTAAGGAGATAGCTAGGAAACGCAGAAGCATTCGTCTTGGAAGGGAAGTCGAATTAAAGCCATATATTGCAGCTCACTTTGAAGTTCTTCCCACGGAGTTCACGTTGGGCGATAAGAAGCATTATGGTGGCTTTGAGAATAAGCAACTGCAGAGTGGTCAAGAATATGTCTTCTTTGTGTTGGCTGTAATGGAGCACTCAGAATCTGTAAGTCAGTTAATAGTTTTCAATCCCAAAATTACCTTTCCACAGTCATTAAAACATTTTTTCAATGTTTCTTCCACTTTCCAAAAGCTATTGTTTTACAGTGTATGTCAGAGCATCTCTAAAGAGAGTGTTTCCTTGCTTAGTTCCAATTAAGTCCTTGAACTTTTCTGTTTTGCTTGCATCTTTATATGTTACTTCTGTGTATAACTGAAACCTAACGATCACCTTTCATTAGCTGTGTTGTGATCCTTTGCAAATTACGTGCTCTACTATATGAGATCATTGACACAGGTTCTGAGGTGTGAACTTCACATCATCTTCTTTCTCAATGTATTTTTAAAAAGAGTTTCTCTCTTGCCTTAATACTACCATTGAATCAGAGATAAGCACAGATAGCCTTTTTAGTTACAGTAATTCCCTAACAACTTTATCAGTGAATTGTTAAAAGTTAGAAAATATTTCAATAATAAGGAAAATCCTGAGGTCAGCTGAATAATAAGCTGTCATTCCTCTTTATGTAATTTATCTTGTAGTTATGTCTCTTTATGCCTCAGTTAATCTACTGCATGTAGAAAAAAAAACAAAAACAAAAAAACCCCACAACCACAAAAAACAGAAATAGGACTGTTGAAAGAAGTTGCAATACACATTCACATTTTAACATACAATGTGTAATATGATATCTTCCTAATTGGTACCCTAAACCCGACAGATACATTTACTGACTCAGCCACTTGAAACTACTACACCAATAATCTGAATTCTAGTCAAACACTTCCAGTGTGTAACCTTACAAGTGCTTTCTTGATGTCAACAGAATTTGCCTACTTAAACACAATGAGTTAGTTTCAATTTGAATACTTTTGTATATATAGCTTCATTTGAAAATAAAGTAACTGCCTCCTGGAAGCTCTAACATAAAAGTTTGCCTTTCAGTTTTTGATGGTGGCTCCGAAGACAAAGAATTCTGAAGGCACTTTGTCAGAAAGGTTCAAATTGGAGAAAGTGGATAGCTTTTGGCTATAAAGTTAGATGGCCAAAATCAATGTGTCAGAAATTACTTGTATTAAAATTGATCTTTTCAATACAAAGCACCATTTCTTATTTATTTTCCTGTATTAATTAAGGCATTGGTCATGTCATATATCCCTAATGTTATTACTTTTTTAGAGAGAAATTGGTATGAAAAAGCAGGAATAAATAGGGTTGTAAATTTACAGCTGAAAAGGCTCATATGGCAAAATATATCCGGGGGCCTACTGGTAAAGATTTCAAAAGGCCTTACTAAACTTACAATATGGACAACATCTAGTTTAGCATGCCACCTAAAACTTCCATGTGATTAAGTAGCACAAAGTGGTCACAGAGAGTGAAGAGTTTACAAGACTGAGTGAGCTTCAGCTCCCAGTGCTCCAGTGTATCAGCTCTCAGTATAGCTATTTTTTTTTCCTAGGACTGTAGATCCTACTGGTGTACGAGTTGTAACTTGTGAGGGATGTTTTTCCTCAATATTCAAAATAATTTTTACATAACATTTCTCCTTCAGAGAACAGGAGATTTCTCTATTGGTTGGAAGAATGGAGAACTTGCTTTACAAGAGGGCATGGAGAATTTGTTTTATTGAGTAAAATGGAAGCTCAGAGAGCTTATGATTACGGTCTATCAATATGTTAAACGTTATCAAGAGGAAGGATAAAATAGATACATTTGGCAAAATAATGCATTAGTTTAAATTAGTCATTAATACAGGTAGGTTGAAAATTAAAAGCAAAATCCTATTTGTTGAAAAGCAACTGGTAGGTGCTCATACTGTTATCCCTCAGTATCCCTCTATATCCTTTCCCAGGCTTTTTTTTTTTGTCTGCTCCAAAGGAAGATGCTAATTGCAAGGACTTTCTTACTGTAGCCATGGTCTTTTTTCTGTCTTATGAGAATAGTAAAGCTGGGAAGAAAATTTCAGTCGACTCAGATTGTGGAACTCAGGTGTGGAACACAAAGACTCCCCCATTTCCAAACAGCAGTCACAGACTTTTAAAATGTCTGATGCTAGGTTTAGCAAAAGAGCATAACATAACTGGACATTATTGGCATGGGTACTAGCTCAGTTCCAGCTAGTGTAAATGCCTCAGCTTTGCCAGTCCTAATCCTGTCTAACCTTAAACCCAGACACTGTTGCAGCCCAGAGCCCAAAACAAGGTCAAATGAAGTATAAAAAAACATGTCTCCTTTGGTAACACTTGTCCTGGCTTAGGGCATCTTTCAGAATACAGTGCAAACATGGTAAATGAAAACTAATCTCTTCTCCTTGTTATCATACTCTCTCTTAGCTGGCATTCCTGATCTACTGCTGAATCAAGTTTTTCACTCCTTTGCAAGAGCCGTAGTTCAAACCCTAGTATAGTGCTGGTGGAGACACTCCAAAAAACACAAGAAATAAATACAAATCATTCTCCAAGTCTAACTTTACTGTATCTCAGAGTTCTTCACGTGATCCAATTTTAGCAGGCTGGCTCCGCAACCTCTTCTATCTGTAATTTAACTTCGCACTCAGCCATAGATCAGACATCTCAGGTCAGACCAGAATGAAAAAAAAGTTTGTTTTCTTATCACAGGTCTCATCCTAGGCCAGCTGGCTCTACTCCATCCAGTATGGCAAAGATTTTCAACAGTCTGTTTTGGTTTGTAATTCTAGTTCCACCCCTAAGTAGGACTTTGAGTATTTAGCTTCCCATTATAATCTACAGTGACTTCCCCTGTGTTTTTCACTCCTAAATTCAAGTTGTCTCCATCTTCTGTAAGAACACTCTGTTTATCAGACAGTTTTTGACTGACACTTTATCAGACTCTGTTTGTCAGACAGTTTTTGCCATAGGACCCTTTTCTAGGAACCTTCTACATTCATTCTCCTTTATTTTTTACCTATAGTACTCTCATTCTTTCAGAAGTATCCTTTCATATCTTGCAGGAAGAAATAATGTTAAGCCAATATGAAACTAAAACAAAAAACAAAAACACAAAACCAAACCAAAGCAAAAAAAGTAACAAAACAAACAAAAAAACCCCCAAAAAACCCACAAAAAGCAAACAGAAAAAAAACCACCAAAACTTAGGAAATGATGGGTTATATTCCTCAGTTTCCTAATAATTCATTTTCTCATTCTCTGCTTAGGTTGTAAAGTGTTCTGTGAAAGACTGTGTTACCTCATTTTTCTGCAGATCACTGCTAATATGTGGAGCACATAATATAGTATGAACAACACACCATTCAGTTTGCAAGTTTATATATTGCCTGACTTGAAGACAAATAACATTTTCACATTGCTATGTTCATTGCATCATTAGCTTGTATAGATTTGGTTTAGATCTGTGATAGTTAATATTTTTAATGCACTCGTTTTTCATTAAGATTTATTTTATTCATATAGACCATGTATGCCACCAGCCCATATTCTGATCCTGTTGTGTCAATGGATCTTGATCCTCAACCAATTACAGATGAGGAAGAAGGCTTGATTTGGGTTGTGGGACCTGTTCTTGCTGTGGTGTTTATCATCTGTATTGTTATTGCTATCCTTCTTTATAAAAGGTAAGTTTAGGTTTCAGCTTTCTTACCAGGTGTGTGACTTTTGGGTATATTGGCCATTTTCACACTATGTTTTTTTGTACTACAATAGTAACTGTCATTTCTTTGGGATATTTCCATATTTATTAATGGTTTCCATAACAGTGCCAAAATTTTAGCAGATTGACTGAAAGTTTCCAATAATTATGGGTACGTGGGTACATTTTTCTGCTGATGACACCCATTAACATTTCTGCATTTAAATGTTTTTCTGCTTTGCATACGTTTGTGAAGAAAATATGTGCTTGCATATAAATATGTATGGAATTCACACATTTGACTTTTAAAACTTATTTTTAGATGTGTAATAGTAATACATTAGAGGTTACATTCAGCTTGATGTTTAATGTGATTTTCATCTCCACTCAAGTAATTTGAGTTTTTACTTTTGACAGTTGGCCTCAATTTGGCAGTGTATCTATGTGAATTTGAAGCTCTGAACTGAGAGATTAAAGAAACATCAGTAGCTGTTTTCTACTAATCTTGCAATGAGATCAAACTTCACTTATTCTTCTTTCACTATCTATGACACAGATGCAGCTTTGCTATTACACAAAGGACTTTCCTCTGCCTTACAACATACGAGATGAAAACTGTGTATGATGCCTTAATTTATACATAGCAGCCTTTTACAGTGTAAATGAGTTCACAGGGGTCAAGATGCTAAATCAAAACCAAAGAATCAAACCACAAAGGTTTTTTTAATGTTTAGATTTTTTTTCTAATACATTTTTGAAATATATTGATAAAGTGTACTTGGGGAATACCATAAAGATGCTGTGACCTTGTCCGGGGATGGGTAGGGAGGTGTACTAGGTACAATTTCATTAAATGGAGTATGTCTTGTAAAAGTAATGGCTATGATGCTATTACCTGCATATAAATATTTAAATTCTACTATCCTGTATGATCTTCCCACCCTAAGTGTCTCCAGGCAAATAGCTCTGAATTTGCCTGTAAAGAGCTGGCTTCAGGTTTTGGAAAAAGAATTCTCTCTGTTCAGCATATAAAAAAAAACAGTCCAGTGTTGACCTTAGCTTTGGATTCCAAATAGATATACATTTATAGAATGTTCTTTAGGGCTGTAATCATACAGCAGCATAATACACGGTCTGTTGCTCACAGATATTATGTCTCCTGAAGGTTTCTATTAGTGCCTACTGTCTCAGCCAATCTAATTGATTAGCAACCAGTGAACCTCTGTTTGTATCTGTCTGTCACTTCAAAAACTGGTCATTAAAGATGTGCTGAAACTGAAATACTCCTTCCTTCTGATTATTTTAGAGTATGAAAAGTAAAGCTTCTCCTATACTAGAAAACAAATCCAAACAATGGCACATGAAACAGATGTGTAAATGCTTCTGGAAATATTGATTACATTTATGGAACCATAATAACAATCTTCAATTCTAATACAAAAAAAAAATTATAGGCATATTCAACAAATGAGCAGGTAAAATTTGCTCATCAATGGTGTGAAGAGATTGTCATTCAATGAAAATGAGGGACACATTTTCCATCTGTTATTTACTACTGATACTAGAACTGTTCAGGCAAATATCCATGTGTATTTGTTTGTTTTTCTATTTTCAGCTATAAGCTGAAAATTGTTAAACGGCACTGATTTGCCAAATCACCTCAGAGAAACTGACTGCAGTTTTACTGGTCTAAAGTCCTCTGTGAGCTTTTCATTTCTGTAAAAAAATGTGATACGTGTATTTTTTTTAATTTCTAGACTATGCAACCTGCATGTAAGCTAACAGCTAGAGTTTGATAGCTTTACTGTCTGTAGAACAGCAACAACTAGACAAGACAGTAGCGATATTTAACATAGTGCCTTGTGAAAATAGTGAAATTTAACAGGAGTTGGGCATTGTAAAATCATGCAATAAAAAGTAGGAAAACAATAAATTTTAAAAGTATATTCCTAGAATGTATTGGGGCATAAATGCAACAGGTTTGATAGGGAGAAAAGAAAACAAAGGACAGAGGATGTCTGCCTAATACATGAAAACACATGCAAAAAATATTAAAAAAGAGAAGATGACGTTGAAGGATGTGCAGTGGGAAGAAGACGACTGGGAAATGACCATGTTTTTTGAAGTGCAAAGCGTAGTAACTCAGATAATGGTCAACTAAGCTTAATTCCCTTTATCCATAGAAGCCTATAAAAACATACTTATAGCACTAATCTCATGACTTAAAACACTCTGTGCATTTTAATTTCAGCCATAGAGAAAGGTTGACTGCAGTTTCTTGAAGAATCATTTTAAGGCGAGAAGCCTTGGCCTTTTTTACAACAGATGCTATCACAGATATTGTGGACAAATTGCATGAGTCAGTATGAAGCATATTTAACTGTCCTGAAGACTAGGAGTAGATGTTTGAACCCTTTATTATTTGTTGGTTAGTTCGTATAAAGGTTGTTGCCTCTGCATTTATTCTTAACAAAATCTGAAAGATACTGCATAGCAAGATTTATAATATGGCCAAAAGGTCATTGCAGCTTAGTACTTAACAGTAATAGATGGGGAGAATACTGAAGAGTAACTTTTGTAGTCATCAGAAGTGAAAGCCATCCTGACAGACTCTGTGTTGTTTGCTCTTATAAAGTACAGGGTTTTTATTTGGTTCATAATACAGGAGCCTAATTTTGAATCTTTTGAACATAGCAAACTTTGTCTCTCTGAATTATGGAATCATAGAACTGTAGAATAATAGAACAGTTTGGATTGGAAAGGACCTTCAAAGGTCATCTAGTCCAATGCCCCTGCAATGAGCAGGGACATCTTCAACTAGAGCAGGTTGCTCAGAGCCCCGTCCAGCCTGGCCTTGAATGTCTCCAGGGTTGGGGCATCTACCACCTCTTTGGGCAACCTGTGCCAGTATTTTACCACCCTCACTGTAAAAAAATTTCTTCCTTATATGTATTCTGAATCTCTCCTCTTTTAGTTTAAAACCATTGCCTCTTGTCCTCTTGCTACAGGCCTTGCTAATAAGTCTGTCCCCATGTTTCTTACAGACATCTTTTAAATATTGGAAGGCCTCAAGAAGGTCACCCTGGAGCCTTCTCTTCTCCGGGCTGAACAACCCCAACTCTGTCAGCCTGTCCTCGCAGGAGAGGTGTTCCATCTCTCTGACCATTTTTGTGGCCTCCTCTGGACCCTCTCCAACAGGTCCATGTCTTTCCTGTCCTGAGGGCTCCAGAGCTGGGTGCAGGACTCCAGGTGGGGTCTCACCAGAGCAGAGTAGAGGGGTGGAATCACTTACCTCAACCTGCTGGCCACCTGCTGAATCTTGAGCTATAAGAAGAAACATGCTTCTAAGGGGAAAAAAAAAACCCAGATGTTAAAAAAAGCACGGAAATTAAAATGGGGAAATCTTAAGTGATGATGAAGGGTTCTATAAAGGCTTTTTCATAACAAGTCGCTAATCTAGTCATTGCAGACTCCAGGATATTCAAAGTTTGTAGAACCCCTGTTATGATCAAGAGACAGACAGAAAGATAGACAAACACTGTATTTTCAGTTTGTGTATAGTAGAACCTGTTGATGGGAGATAATAAATTATTTTCCCTGTTTAGCTGGTCTTTATAGATCATAGATCACTACAGATCTAAATAGATCACTGTAGACCTCAAGTGTGTGACATTCCTTTTAAATCTATAAATGTGTGTAATACCCTGTTGGAGAAAGATTTATGCTTCCCTTACTTTACAGGGTACTGTTAAAAATTTCTGACCATTTTATTACTTGGTTTTGTAAAATAGTTTTAAAAGTTTTCTTTTTTTCTTCTTCTTTTTTTTTTTAATTTAGTACAAGTCGTACGTATCTCATGTAATTGACATTGTACTTTGCTTGCCTTTCTCTCCCTCTTCTTCTCCCTTTCCTTCTCTTTCTCCTCTGCACTCCATTTTCATCTTTTCTTCCTCCTCATCTCTCTTCTCTCTAGAATGTGAGGTGTCATTTGTCAATGAAATATTAACATTACTTTGATAGCTCAAATTAAACACCCATTCTCCATTATCTCCCTGGCTAAAATTTGAGGTGGCACTATTTTGCAAATATTGTCTAAAAGGCTTGGGTTTTTTTCAGCAGAAGAAGATTGCCTTTGGACCTAACTTTGTGTCCTCAATTTATTCTTATTCCCAAGCATTAAATATTTTGATGAACTGTCATTTCTTAATTTGGCTTAGTTATGTATCTTTACTGTAAATCAACGTTTCTTACATGTCCTGTTGTGATCTTTATCCTGTTTGCTGCTGGTCAACTAACATGTCACCTTTTCTCCTCTCTTTGCTGCATTAAAATGGAGCAGTAAACCTGACAGGTGAGAAGTGAAAATTAATCACCCTTTGCTTAATCCAGAAAAGAAGAAAAAAAGAGAAACAAAAAAGTTATCGTAATAATGATCTAAGACAAAGCATCTGTCAATCTAAGTTAATCTAGACAGTAGTCTGTCGATATGAAGGAACTGAAGGAGTTGTTGTTTACGACAATGAAAAGTAGTGTAACATATGCAGCCAAATTTCATAGCTTTTCTGTGTCTCTATGACATTCATTTTCAAGAAACAGCACAGCTATACAATGTACATATGGTTTTATCTGTGTTTTTATGAAGTTAAAACAGTGGTTCTTTGCTATAACCAAAGTGCTTGAAGGAATGCATGGTTGTGGTTGAAGGATGAGCCGCTCTAAATCTTCATAATGCTCCATACACATAGCCTCAGTGCTGACTTGCAGTTCTACAAGTGAAAAATATACAGTGATGTCATTTGCCCTTTCTGGATTTTTTTCCACCTGTCTCAAAACCATTGCATAATCTGAAAAAACTGTGGTGTCTTGATTAGTCTGGAAAGATACAAAAAAGCTGGGATGATTCTGAGAATATGAATATATAATAAACCATTCAATTGTCTTATCAGTATTCAAAATATTCAGATTTATGATTAGAAGATATTTTAGTGCTTTTAGTCGATTAATATAAATTTGTGCTGCCCAGTACTGACTTGCAAGTGGAAAAAATGTAAAAGAAAGTTGCCTCTGGACAGTTCCACTGATTAGATTCAGGAGAAGGAAATACAGATAAAAATAGTTCTTGAAATCTGCATCACAGACCTGTACTTAAGAAGAAAGAACACTAAGGCATTATGCTACTGTGTTAGGAGTTTGAAATTGTCAGATTGAAAAGTAAAAAAGGAATTTCAACTGAGTTTCTCCATAATAATTTATTTTTAAAAGAGTAAAAACAGAAGAATCAGGTTTAAATCTTCATTACCTCACTGATGAGACATTAATATATGTGTTAATATATTTACCAGAGGACAGGTGAAATGTTTTTACAGCAAAACACTTATTTTTTCATAAAATCATCACACTAGTAACTTTCAAATAATTTCTTGAACAATGTTGCTGTTTGTCTTTTGCGCATAGTTTTTGAAATCTTGCTGTATGTACCCTTCATAATTGCCACCAGGTGTTCATCATTTGAAGAACAGCAAGAAATCAATTGGAGCATTTTTAAGAGAGGAGCCCAGCAGACTAATAACAGATTTGGCATTGTCACATTGTGAGTCCGTTAGATAAAAAGAAAGAAAAAAACCCTGCAGCAATAGTGATGTGTTAGAGCAAATACTGCACACCTGGAAAAGATTTTGCTATCGTAAACCTTAAAATCATCTCAGTTCTGTTTTTGCAAAGTAACTCTTTGCCTCTGTTTGCATCTTCATTTTATATTACATGAAGGATAACAACCAGTTTGCATTTTCATTCAGGAACTCACAGAGGACTACTGAAGAGGGTTTCCGCTTCAAATTAAAGTAGTAAAATTCCAGACTCATGAATGAAAATGCAGAGTGGTAGATATTCTGTATGTAACATAGAATGTCCATCAGAAAATGATACTCTCAAATGGTCAGAGTCCACTTTACCAGAACAATCAGAGTCAGAACACACATGGAATCTCCTTTCTGGAGAAAGACGAGCATACACAATATCCTTCTTTCCTGCCTTCCTTCCTGCCTCCCTCTCTACCTCCCTCCCTCTCTTCCTTCCCTCCTTCCCAGCTTGTTTTGGACAGAGTGACACGAGTACTATATTTTCAGTGAAAGTCTTAATTTTATCAGAAAGATTCATATAGAATCTGAGCCTTTAATACATAGGTGTGATCAGGTGCATGAAGACTGTGTAGTGCAGCTCTTAGAAAAGTGGGAGGCAACAAAGCAGATCCTTATTACCTAGAAAGTGAAAGGAGTAGGTACTGTTCTCTGTCATATTGAAAGTACCCAAAGAATGCAGATTATAAGCAATGCAGAGCTGTGCATATAAAATATGAAGTATTCAATTATGTGTTCGTTTTTAATTACATGCTCAAAAGTTGGTTACTTTTTAATAAAAGCATAGCTAGCTAACTTTTAAAATAGACATAGTGTGATGTTATAATAGTTAACTAGGTGCCCAGAATTATGATCTAGAGTGTCAGGCTAGGGCAGAGTGCAGTTATTTTTGCTCTGACATTACTATATTTACAATCATTTTGCTACTGCAAATTGTAGCTGCCCTACCCACCATGCATAATTATTTTACCTTTGCACTGGATCAAATACTCTTGCAGAAATAAATATCTCACCTATAGAGTATAATGATTAAACACTCAGGCACCTTTATTTGTCAAGCTAACACCTTGATCTTATATGTATTCACCTTCTCCACACAGGAAGAGGGCTGAATCTGATTCTAGAAAGAGCAGCATACCCAACAGCAAGGAGGTCCCCTCTCACCATCCCACAGACCCAGTGGAGCTGCGACGCCTTAATTTTCAAACTCCAGGTAAGAGACAATAGTACCTCACTGAAAGCTCTATGATCATAAACTGATCAGTGGTGCTGTTAAAGAAGAGTTGATTGTTTAGGAAAATATATTGTGATTGCTTATGAGTTTTTGCACAATGTATTTCTTTGTTTTGGAAGTAAGTCTCTAAGGTCTTTATTTTTAAAAAATGCTGCATGAAACAAAATTTGTGTGAAGAAGACCCCCAAGTCACATATGTTGTATGGATGTGTTTTATGTGCTAAAATTCCAAGTTAAACCTAACAACGCTAGAAAATACTATTGGGAAATGTTCGTCCCTCATTTATTAACAATATTCTTACAGCTACTTCTCTGTAAAAAAGCTTCCCTCTTATCTACTGCATTATCAGGTAATCTGTTAACATCATTGGAAGTTTCACTGTATTGCAAGTGTACAGTACAGAAAAGAAATACTAAATAAATAAATGGTCTGGTCTTTTAAAATCAAGCTGTATGTTAGGGTCAAGGAGGATAGCAACATGTCAGTAGTTCTGAAGACAGGAACAACACACTCCCAAATATTTTATTTACTTTTTCATTTATTAAGCATTTTTGTCTTAAAGCTGTTTGATTGGATAGTCAAGAGACACAAGGAGAGATACTTACCATAGTATTGATTTTTTTACAGTAGACTTGTTTTCTGTTACAATATGACTGCACACAGTCCTGGTATGATACTAACTACTTACCAAATCTTCGTGAGCCTTGCATTTGTCGAATTTATTGTATTAAGTACAAAAAGTAATTAATTCGAACTCATGAAGGCAGTAAATTAAGTACTTCAGATGTTGAGAGATTAGCTGCAATAGCTGACACACATTGCAAATACTACAAAAAGGTTTAACTGAGCTTGCGAATCTCATTTCTGATCTTCTAAACAGTGGTTATATTAAGATAGTGTTGCCCCAACAGGAGTGGATTTGCAGAGCAATGAATGTGGGGTTGAAGACCCAACATCCACAGTGCATGCATATGACAGAGGTAGAAAGAGTCTTCCCCCAGCCTTGCTTTTTCAGCCTGTTCCAGTACGCTGCATGGTCTTTAGCAGCTGGGACAAATTAGGTGTGCTTCAGGAGTGCACTTCTAGTTTAGTTTCATCTGAATATGCAAATCTTGTTGATGTGCTTTGGGTCCTCTCTACAAGCTGAACCTAAATGCAGTAAATGGAAGTGATTGGAAGTTTTGATTCACGATTGTGCTTCTGCGACTGAAGTATTAATGTAGACTCAGCCTTACTGAGCAAAGGTTTTGTATGTTATCCAGCACTTTCCTACAGAGTTTTAAAGGTTGTTACAGAAAGAGAAGTATATATACAAGTCTTTGAAACATGAACAGAAAAATTACAGTTCTTGGAGTTTAGCTTATGCCTAAATTAAATTAAAATGTGGGTAGAAAAAAGTGCTGCCAAGTCTTAACAACTTTATGTATAGAATTAATTTATTGTAATTAATTCGAAATTCAAATGGCAGAATTTGTGGCACTTGTAGACACCGTAATTCCCCCTCATTGAACTGAGAAAGAATTGGAGAGGAATGGAACTGTACCTTTCCTTGCAGTGCTGTGATTTGTCTGGGAAGTTTACAGTTTTCTGTGAAGTTCATTGAGCAGAACATCTGCAACCCATTTCTACTTGAGGTCTTTTTCTTTGCTATAAACCTCTTCACAAAACGAAGGATTAAAATTATTATTAAAAATATAGTACAGAAACCAAATTATGATATTTTTTCTTACCGTTGTACCACCTAAGACCCCCCTAGGCATAGGTCAGGCCATTATGTTAGTCAGCATGCAACTGAATATCAAGGAGAAAATTCTTACCCCCGGAGAAGTGTCTTGCTGTGTAACACTTGCCAATTAACACATTCTAATATGTAATCTTAGCCCCAGTGAAGTCAAGGTACAGTTCTTGTGCCAGTAAATGCAGAACCTCACTTAACTCAAGTTAACTTCAGTTAGGGCTACAATTTCATTAAAATGTGGCTGAATTTAACTCAGATATTTAGGTCCTGCTGGAATGTTTATCCAACTCCACACAGTAATGCAGTGTTAAATAACACACAAGACAAATATTTTCAAGGCAAATGTAGAGAAACTACAGAAAGGCTGTGCATTCAGGATACCAGTTTTCTTTGTGTTGTTGTTCTTTCCCTCTCAGGTGTGTGTTTTTTATTTTCTACCAGGTAGCAGAAGCAGGCAGCTAGAGAAGGGATTGGGACTGATGTGGTTATGTGTTGGGTTTCTTTTACTGTCACGTCTGCAGCCACTGTCATTCAATGGCCCTGTCTACTCTGCAAGATATTACCATTTCTGAACATTGCCTACAAATAAAATAAATTACAGAGTGGTGAATCTACTTTAATAATCAGTGTATGCCAATTCAGTACAACTGCATCAGCATAGCTGATTTGACATCATTGTTATTATAATGATTTATTTATTTAGGTTATGAAAGCATCCATGGTTTTCTTGAAACTTTCCAGGCACACCATTTGCTTCCAGTAGGAGAGGAAAAAAAAGTTTATAGTGAATCCATAATGTGAAGAATTGTTGAAAAAGAAAATTTTAAATTACATTGGAACTTCATTTTTTACTGATCTAGTACTTGCCCAAAGAGTTTCCTATCTTACCTTGTCCATGAAGGATCAAATTCATTTCTGGCTTTGCTCCTCACTGGATGGAGAAACTCCATAGATAAATTTGACATTTTATCATGACATTTGGAATAGCCCACAGTTCTGCATCTGAGAACATGATCCCATGTCCATATGTGTTATCAAAAAATGTATATTTGTTAGATAAGCCCATATGCCACTGAGTAGGTCACAGCTGTGCCAAGCTTTCTTTGAGTAAACACGAAAATACCAAATCTCTCACTAGCATACAGGATTTCGTTTATAAGTCTCTTGTTCTTCAAGAGCTGGAGTAGGTGAGGAAAAGTCAGTCACATTGTTTCCATTCTACAAGTTTCCTAGGAAATACAGGATTAAAATCATTAACCTGGTGTGCAAATTTTAGAAGTCTCTGTGTCACATGGGAGAGTAAAGGTAAGGAAGGCGTAATTAAGCCCTTACAAAAGGTTTCATCAGATGAGGAAGCCCAGTTTTGCATAGAGGAAAATATCTGATGTTAAGTGGTTTGAGTGGGTTATGAGAGACCCAAGGCTCAGGCAAAGACTTCAATCAGCCAGTCAGCCAAAGAACTAAATTGAGTCATGCCTCAAAACTGTCTGGTTTTTTTCCTCATTTAAGTATAAAATGTGTCACACTTACAAGTAATTTCTGTAATTGGATGCCAATTAAACAATTATCTCATTATCTCTTACAAACTAAATAAGATGCTTTGAAATACAGGAAAAATAAATAGAATTATTACAGCTCTGAATTAAAGACTCTGCTGTTTTATTAGATAAATAAGTGCTTACAAAACACTTATTCCCTGAGTTTCTAAGGAAGTTCCACTAACTTATTTCCAAGACAAGGCAGAAAAAAATGATAAAAGAGGTCCAGAGGAAAAAAAGCTTCGAATAACAAAAATGGAAAAAGTGATGTCTGGATTTAGTTACTTGCTTTATAAAACAGCAGAAAATTTCTTCCCTTGGTTTCTCCACACAATTACTGTTCATGAGAATGGTGACAATGCTGAAGGAAGTACTGTGGTTTGTCTCCATGGCAAAACCAGACTGGAATAGCTTTCTCGCGGTGAGCAATCCTACATACGGCTTTTCATGTGAAGTTGACTGACATAAGGGATTTAGGCACCTGGAAGACATATAGGCTTCAAAGTGCAAATGGCACTTCTCTGATATCCCACTTGGTTGCTTTCAAACGTAGAGGCAATAAAAATCTGCTTAGCTGGGAGATGCAGTTGAAAGTTCTATGCCTCAGAAGATGGGTTTTTTTGTTGTTCGGTTAGTTGGTTGGGTTTTTTTTCTGGATTTTAGCCAATAGTTTTGCAACATGTTATTGTATTGAACAATTTTAGATCAGGGTCTGAAAACTAGGTCTCGCCTTTGCTTAGTGTAGACAGCTTTTACACCTCACTCAGAGCTAGGACTTCTGCCATAAGACTATAGAGCCCTTTAGGCTGGTTGGTAGAGCTAAGTCTTTGATACAGAACAAAACTGCTTTCATTCCACAATAATTAATCTAGTTTTGAAGAACACAAATTCTTCTGAAATAGAAGTGACTTCATTTTGCAATATTATATACACATTAGTAACTGATTTAGAATAGCTATTGCAGAATGACATATTTCTCTAGAGCTAACGTTCTAAGTTTAGCTTTGTACACAGGATGTAAGATCACTCTCTGGTTTACCTCTAACTAAAAAGAACTTTTAAAGTAACAGGTCGTTTGTTTTCTCATTTTCGTTTTTTTGGTCAAATATACTAAAGGCATCTTTGCTAAATTTTCATGGATGCCGAATTCCTACTGAATCAGGATCATCTTTCATTTTTTTCCATTTTCCATGTCTGAATTTTAAATATGTATTTCTTTCTACCTTTTTGATAAAGGTAAGTATCAGTAACAGTAACCACCGTTACTGATTCCTTCCTCTTTTTATAATGGGACAACATCTTAATCAAAATAGATTGATGTGTGGGAGGGTATTCTGTGTTATTAAACAAAAATGAGGATAAATCAGTTTTTAAAATCACAGATTATTAACTCAATGTGGACCTGAAATACAATTCATTTCATAAACAAGTTTCTCTGAAAATAACGTGTCACATTTTCAGTTTATCTAGGTTGTGATCTGTATGCTAGCAGCTATCTACTTAGTTTAATTTCTAACTTCTTCGTTGTTTGTTATGGGCACATCAGTTTACAGGTCCAAATTTGTAAATAAATATGTGTTTCTTAAATGTTTTTAAAAGCCCTTATTAAACCCTGACAACAAAAAAAATCCTAATTTAATGTATTAATGGCAAGGCCTAAACACCTACTTATTTCAGTGGAGTAAAAGAGCATGCTTAACAGGTTTAATATCTGTTACTATGCAGATGAATTCTGACCTTACTCTCTCAGTTTTTCTTTGAAATTGTGGCACATGTGGTATCCCATGTTCCTTAGTCGTGTGTTTACCACAGATAAACCAGAAAATAATTCTACACTGTAATTAAACCATACATTCTCATTTGATTCATGTGATGGGGTTACTATTAGGCTGCATAAGATCAATCATATTTGGCAGTTTTCTACCAAATCTGGAAATAAAAGCTTCTTATGGATACAGTTTAAGCTGTGTTTTGCATGTGGTGGTTTTTTGGTTTGTTTTTATTTCATTGGTGGTTTTTTTGTTGTTTTTGTTTGTTTGTTTTCCTGTGTGAGTTTTTGAGTGGTTTTAGCTCTTTATTGTCTTATTTTCATCATGGTGTTTCTTTTGGCTCTCTAGCATGTCACAGGATTGGTTGTAATTTAGCTGTATTTTGTCTTTAATTTCTTGTATTTTCATAGCATATGATGGTTGATATGGAGGTGTGTCAGCCGATAAGTGTATTTTCTTATTCACAGCCACAAAAATAAGTGTGTTTAGCTGTCTTTTGGGTAGCTTTTCAAGTCAAGTTCTACACCTGCTGTTCACATGTAACTCACATTAAGCTCAGTGGGAGCCTCATGCTTTTGCATAAGACATAATGAGATCTTAAAATGTTCATTCATAGCATATTCTGTTATGATGCTTGGTATGATTCATAGATTCATTACATCACAAAAAAAGTCCTTCAGCAGTTCTTTGAAAAAGTAGCTACTTTTATCATCTCAGTAAAACATACATATTTAAAAGGTGAAAATATACAAAATATGTTCAAGTGTAAGTGGCTAAAATGACTTGTGGAGAAAGGGGTTTATGCAGTCAAAATATGCCAGTTTCTGAAGTTGTAAGTAGTTCCTTTTTTTTTCTTACAAAATAAAGTTTTATGTCAAGTTTCATTTACACAAAGTGTTTAATACAAAATCTCCCCTTAGGAATGTCATTGGCATATAGAGGAGCATATAAACAAAAACTGTTTAAAAAAAGAATGGATATTCAGCATGTTCAAAAAAACCCAATCCTTCACAGTAAGCTAATTATTGAGCTTTTTGGTCATGATGCTGGTGACTTGGTCAAGTTCATCAAGTGATGAGGAAGTCTCATTCTCTTTGGTTTTATGTCCCTTATGTTTACAGTAGGGTAACTGGACCTTTAGACATCTTCTTAGTTGAGTTTCCAGATGCTGTTTTGTGCATGTCTGAAGTGCCTGTATGTATGAGATTGATTGATTATGATGGTCTACTGCTGTTACTAATTTGTTTCCCATTTCCAATTGGCTTTTACTTTTTACAGCTTTGAGCAGTAATTCAGTCCCCTACGCCTCCCTGATTGGCTCTGTGTCCTCCCTCTCTAGCCAAACTACCACTCAGTCCTTATATGATAATAACTCTCTCCCACGATTCGCTCGAAAAGGTCTAAACATCTTTGTCTCTATTATTTTCTCTGTTCAAGCGCTGTTTTAGATGTACATCAGTCCACCTCCATTTCTGGATCAATCTAGAGTTCTCTTGTGCCTTTTCACTCATATATTTTCCATAGGGGTGCTTGATCTGGATCAATCAGTATAATTATTAGATGACTGTCACCCACAGTCATTTTGAGAATAACCAAGTTCTATTCAGTGAAATTTATGAGAAAATGGGAGACAACCAGAACTCATTTGAATAAATTAGTACTGATGGACTAATTTGTTAATTGAAATTTGTAAGAAATCTCCCCATTATATCTTTGTATTTTGTTTTGCTTTTGACCGACAGCTTGCTTTAATACCTACTTTAAATAGTGTATCACCATCACAGATGTGCTATGAAGGTAATATATAAATACACATGTATAGGGTCAGAAAAACTGGGGCCAGTGCTGCTGGACATTATTTTGGACTCTAGTATGATGCCTGAAATGTCAAAGAATCAAAAAGAAAACAAGAATTTAAAACAAACAAACAAACAAACAAACATGCTGTAGTGTGACTGTGTTGTAACCACATGGTCATTTTCAGCTACGTTTACAGGAAATGCAAGATAACTGTCTTAGGCATGCTCTTGAAATTCATGGTGACAAAGCAAACTGCATTGTGCAACATGGCTTCCAGCTTGAGCCCCCTTGAGTCATCACTGTTTTCCCTTTGTAATTTCAAGAGATCTTGGGGTTCACTAGCTTAATTTTTCTAGCCAGCTCTGATTTCTTCCTACAAGCAATTGAAAATTCACTTTCATTTTAGGTGTGATAGTATAAAGCATGAAGAGAAGAATGTAAGCATTTTGGACAAGGGTCATGAAGACTAATAGCATGAAACAAACCTTCACAAATTTTTGCCTGGCAAATCTTCAGCTGGCAGATTGTTCTAGTTGACCCCACATCTTTTCTATCTTTCTTTTGCCTTGCTGTCCCTACACTCCCTTCCACACCCATATCTAACTCTGATTCCCAGCTCTTCTTCTTTTTCTTTTTCACTCAGTATCTTCATCAGTGGACAAAGATGTTTACACCTGAAGTAGATTGTAGGTACTTTTGGGGTTTGATAAATGGGGTTTCAGATTAAGCGTGTTTTAAGGTACTAGTGCAGTCAGTATATGTGTCCAGCCAAACTGTACAACCCCTGCCTCTACAATCTGCTACTAGTGAAAACATTTTTGAAGTTCTAATTGTCTGATGTCCAATGTTGTCTTCAGTGACTGTTGTCTAAAAGCAATGGTGCATGTTGTTCTAGTCATTCATGGTTGCATGTGAATGTCAATCACCTCAAAATGTCATAAAATATGTAAGTATTTCTAATTTATTCAGAATATGTAATCAGTCTTTTAGACCTTGATGCATTATTATTAATCTTCAAACTATCCATTTCATTTTTTATTGTTTATTTTATAATTTAGTTTTATGTTGGTTTGAGGTTTCTTTGTTTTTTTACCATTTTCTTTGCAGGTTCAGGTGTCTCCGGTTACCTCGGTAACCATCATTCTTCAAATTCGTTTTTCTTGATTATGCATAAGTCACTTTGGTTTCTGTCAAAACACTATTCTTTCCCCTTTAGGGCTCTTTCTGTGTCTCTTTCTCAGTTCACCTTTCCTCATCTAATTCAATGGAGTTTCCATTTCATGCAGTGCAGGAGAAGGAGTTTGAAATGACATTAAGAGTCATTACTCAAAGCAGAGGTCGACACCAGGTCTAACTGTCTCATTTTTCCATGCCTAGCTAACCTCATTGACTCACATCACAGTAATTCTTTCCTCTACACTAGGAATGTTAGCTTTGGGAATATGCTTGGTGACTTCTTTTAATTTGGCTTCAGAGCTCATCTATCCAGAGCATGTCCTGCTTTGAGTAACCAAACTATTTGCCTGCTTCTCTCACATATGACATCTTTATTACTTACACATTTCTAGCCATTCTAACTACTGCATCTTCTAAATTTTAGTGTAATGCCATCACTGTAGTTTACTTTAAATTCTGTTCTTGTTTCTTGTTCAACAGGTATGGCCAGTCATCCTCCAATACCTATCTTGGAACTTGCGGATCACATTGAGAGACTGAAAGCAAATGACAATTTGAAGTTCTCACAGGAGTATGAGGTAATTTTCCCCACTTTCCTGTTACCCAAATTGTTTAAAATGTCATGCTTTCTGTTCTTTTAGACTTTTATGTCATATGTACCCACCTTGATGGTGCCAGTTTTATATGATATTAAAACCTCTATAAAAAACGTTCTCTGTGTAAAATGACCATGTTGGTGAGGTGGCTCCTTTGTAACATTCTGTTCTCTTTTTATAAGGACATGTGTCAGACAGAATCCATGGGCACATGCTTGAAGTACTGTGTAAATTATGCCGCACTTACTGTTTTTAGTAGACGCAAACATCCATCTACTCTGTAGTTAAGATATCCTTAGATTATTTTTAAAATCTCATGTGTAATGTTGACAGGACACATACAATACAAGCTCCAAAGAAGTTTTAATCCACTATGTTAATTTTGTATGGATTAAAAGAATCTGCAGTTGCCTGGTGTCTTTCCTAATTTAACAGTTTCAAGACATTGTATTTTCCTCCTGTCAATGTTAACAGATTGGTAATCTGTGAATGATGGTCTAAGAGCATGAAAAAATTTAACTGGAAGAGAGTAATCATTTACAAGCCACCTTGTCAGTAATCCATGGAGTATACCTCCCAAGACGGGCATCGGTACTGTGGAGAGTAACAACCTCTCATGTCAGTAATTTGTGGCTAAAGGCACTTCAATAGCCATCCATTAAATACAGCAAATTATAGCTGTTTCTACAGTGCCGATATGGTCGATGTCAAAAATCTGTGGATAAAGTATATGCTGAACCATCAGAAAAAGAATGCTTCTTTAGACCAGCTATGGGCAGTCATGTCAGTGATCCAAGAATTAACAGCTCCCAGAGGGATCACTGACACAGTATTTTCTTTATAGTCTGTTGTGTCACTAATCCTTGCTTAAAACTCCCCAAGACTTTGTTAGCATGGTAGAGTAAATCCCGTGTTACTCTCATTTTTTCAGAGACTGCACATTCATTGCATTTGAAGGTTCATACACACACTGACAGTACAATAAAAAACATTGAAGAACACTTTCACAGGTTGATTCCATAGTAACGTGACTGCATAGTACAGAGATGCTGTAAATGGCAAATGTATTTTAAAATTCTTGACAGAAAATGTTAAAAATTAGTACTAACTACCATGATAGAGAACTACAATTGCTTGTTATTTAATTGAAACATGCTGTTCAGAAAGACTTTAAGACTGCTCTAAAAAATTATCTCATCAGATGTCAAAAGGAAAATATAGTCTCAACTATTGACGGAAGTAAATTTGTTTGAAGAGCATCTCAGGATTGCTGTTTACTGTTGCAATCACAAAAAATGTGAGAGTGTCTTCTCACATCTCTGTGCGTAAATCCTGCGTTCTTAAGTATGAAAACTGTAGCATATAAAGAAGCAGGGAAATTTATGTAACAGGATGTTCACCATAGAAAAAGACAACATTTGGTACGAATTCGACGATGATTTCCAGTTTTGCTATTGGCAAATTCCGTGGAATATCTGTGTGAGAAATTCCATTTAATAAATAAAAAATGTAATTACAAGACATATAATGTAGTTTAACTTTCATAAAAACAAACAATACACTTTTTCTATGTCTTGAACACATGGGGGAGATGACATGGTTCTTCTTATGCTGTAATATAACCTACTTAAAAGTTTGATGTTTTATATTTCCTTCATTATTTAAGTCATTAGAATCATCTTGAGAACATAATCTTAACCTTAGCATTAGCCAGCATTGTGTAGATTCATTAAATCATTAAATTCTTCGTATCTGTCCCTGCAGAACTTTTTATGAATCTGTGTAAAAAGTTTTCACTGTTTTTTTTTTTCAATAAAACATACCATATAGGGCAGAGTGATTAGATATCACAGAATCACAGAATCACAGGATGTTAGGGATTGGAAGGGACCTCGAAAGATCATCTAGTCCAATCCGCCTGCCAGGGCAGGAACACCTAGGTGAGGTTACACAGGAAGGCGTCCAGGCAGGTTTTGAATGTCTCCAGAGAAGGAGAATCCACAACCTCCCTGGGCAGCCTGTTCCAGTGTTCTGTCACCCTCACTGAGAAGAAGTTTCTTCTCAAATTTAAGTGGAACCTCTTGTGTTCCAGCTTGAACCCATTACCCCTTGTCTTACTGTTGGCTGTCACCGAGAAGAGCCTGGCTCCATCCTCGTGACACCCACCCTTTATATATTTATAAACATTGATGAGGTCACGCCTCAGTCTCCTCTTCTCCAAGCTAAAGAGACCCAGCTCCCTCAGCCTTTCCTCATAAGGGAGATGCTCCACTCCCTTAATCATCTTTGTGGCCCTGCACTGGACTCTCTCCAGCAGTTCCCTGTCCTTCTTGAACTGAGGGGCCCAGAACTGGACACAATATTCCAGATGAGGTCTCACTAGGGCAGAGTAGAGGGGAAGGAGAACCTCTCTGGACCTACTAACCACCCCCGTTCTAATACACCCCAGGATGCCATTGGTCTTCTTGGCCACAAGGGCACAGTGCTGGCTCATGGTCATCCTGCTGTCCACCAGGACCCCCAGGTCCCTTTCCCCTACACTGCTCTCTAATAGGTCATTCCCCAACCTATACTGGAACCTGGGGTTGTTCCTGCCCAGATGTAAGACTCTACATTTTCCCTTGTTATATTTCATTAAATTTTTCCCCGCCCAACTCTCCAGCCTGCCCAGGTCTTGCTGGATGGCAGCACAGCCCTCTGGCGTGTCAGCCACTCCTCCCAGTTTGGTGTCACCAGCAAACTTGCTGACAGTGCACTCAGTTCCCTCATCCAAGTCATTGATGAATATATTGAATAGTATTGGTCCCAGAACTGACCCTTGAGGCACTCCACTAGATAAAGGCCTCCAACCAGACTCCGCCCCATTGACCGCGACTCTCTGGCTTCTCTCCTTCAGCCAGTTTGCAGTCCACCTCACTACCCGATCATCCAGACCACACTTCCTCAGTTTTGCTGTGAGGATGCTGTGGGAGACGGTGTCAAATGCTTTGCTGAAGTCAAGGTAGACCACATCCACTGCTCTGCCATCGTCAATCCACCTTGTTACATCTTCATAAAAGGCTATGAGGTTGGTCAAACACGACTTCCCTATTGGTGAAGCCATGTTGACTGTCCCTGATGACCCTTTTATCCTTGATAGGTCTTGAGATGGCACCAAGGATAAGGTGTTCATCACTTTCCCAGGGGTGGAGGTGAGGCTGACCTGTCTATAGTTGCCCGGGTCCTCCTTCTTGCCCTTTTTGAAGACTGGAGTGACATTTGCTTTCCTCCAGTCCTCAGGCACCTCTCCCGTTTCCCAACACTTGGCAAAGATGATGGAGAGCGGTCCAGCAATGACTTCAGCCAGCTCCCCCAGCACCCGCGGGTGAATCCCATCTGGACCCATGGATTTATGGATGTCCAGATTGCTTAACTGGTCCCTAACCCAGTCCTCATCAACTGAGGCAAACTCCTCCATTGCCCTGCCTTCCTCTGGGGCCTCAGGGGTACGGGGCTCCTCAGGACAGCCTCCGGCAGAGTAGACAGAGACAAAGAAGGCATTCAGTAACTCTGCCTTCTCTGTATCTTCTATCACCAGGGCACCCACCTCATTCATCAGTGGGCCTACATTGCCTCTGGTGTTAGTTTTATCTGCCATGTATTTGAAGAAGCTCTTCCTGTTGTCCTTGACCCCTCTCGCCAGGTTTAACTCTAAGGAGGCCTTAGCTTTCCTAGTTGCCTCCCTACATCCTCTGACAACAGCTTTATATTCTTCCCAAGTGGCCAGCCCCTCCTTCCATGATTTGTAAACCCTCCTCTTCCACTTGAGTTTGCCCAGCAGTTCCCTGTTTAACCACGCAGGTCTCCTGGCTCCCTTCCTTGACTTCCTACATGTCAGGATGCTCTGATCTTGAGCTTGGTAGAAGCAGTCCCTGAATGTTAACCAACTGTCTTGGGGCCCTTTACCTTCAAGCAGCCTTGCCCACGGCATTTCCTCCAGCAATTGTTTGAAAAAGCCAAAGTTGGCCCTGCTGAAGTCCAGGGTTGCAATTCTGCTCGGTATTCTGCTCCCACCACATGAGATTCTGAACTCCACCATCTCATAGTCACTGCAACCAAGGCAGCCCCCCACCTTTACTGCTTCAACCAGACCCTCCTTGTTAGCGAGGACGAGATCCAGCAGCGCACCTCTCCTAGTCGGCTCCTCCACCATTTGCATCAGAAAGTTATCGTCAATGCACTGGAGGAACCTCCTAGACTGAGGCTGGCTGGCTGAGTAGTCCTTCCAGCCAACATCAGGGAAGTTAAAATCCCCCATAACAACCAGAGCCTGTGACTGTGAGGCCACGCTCAGCTGCCCGTATTCAAGACTAAAATGTGGGCAACTGTAGTTCAACATCAAGCTTCATTCATATAGCTTTGTCCAAGGGGTTTCAACATTTATCTTTGAAATTTCAGCTTTAGAGATCCCCCTTCATTTTCCTCTACTCCAAGGTTCATCCATTTTGAAACAAAATTAGTGAAAAGAACTGCTGTTTGATTTCATGGTCTAGTCTAGGCAGTGGACAAAGGTTGCAGTGTGATAATCACTGTAAGTCATCTCCCTGTCTTGGCAGTCCATTCCTGTTGTCTCTCATGTGCCACTCCTGGCACTAGCGCATGTGCAGCTGTTCAAGGATTATCTCAGGAAACAGATTCAGCTGAAAATTAATTGTTTTATTTTTCTTTGCTGTTTTCAGTTGGATCAATTCCCTGAACTAGCTCACCACGTGGCTGCATGAGCTCTAGTGCCAGCAGAAGGGAGCTGGTGGGAACATTTGTGGTCGGGGATTGGGACCTTCTCTTTCAGCAGCAGTCCTTACTAATGTCCCTTAAAAGCAACGATCCGATTCCAAGTCAGAAATTGGTACAGTACAGATGGTAACAGTTCGGTTATTATCACTTCAGATTATGTCTGAACTGGTGACACAGAAGGAAAAAGGGATATTTTTCATCTTCGAGAGTTAAAGGTGTAACATGCAGTAGGAAACCACTGACCTTTCTTGATGGTAATAAAGTCCTCCAGTTAATTCCCATTTGGAGAAACAAACATTTTTCATCAATTACCACTGATGATTTTTTTTTCATAATTCCCATTTCTCCTTGGCATTCCATTATTTAGTTTTACTTTTTATGGAATTTCTTACATTGCATGGATGAAATTCTTAAAAAAAAAGACTGATAGTGTACAACAACTGTTATGGCAACTTTGCCATACCATAAAATAAAATAAAATATATATGTACAATTTCCTGATGAACACTGACTTCTCCTCCAGCTTGTACAATTTCTTTCAGAAGGTTAGCTCCATTTCAAAAAGATGTTTTAATTATTTTTTAGCACATCCTACTTTAATTGCCACTTCAAAAGAATTACTTGTTTCACAACTCAAACACATCTTTTCCTGTTTTATGCACCCTTTTCAGCTCTTCAGAAGTATTTGAATACTTGCTCCTGTTCCATCCTTGCTCCTGTTCCATCCACTGCCTTTTGATCAAAGTTGTGTAAAAGTTTGATTTTCTCCTTTTTAAGGAGTGTCACTTCCTTGCCTGTTCCCACTTTCTCTTCAGACAGACAGAAGCCTTCCCACCTCTTCACTACTTCCAAAAGAGAGAAAAAAGTGGTCTCACAGAGGGCGCACAGCTATGTGCTGTCTCCACTGCTGTTTTATACCCTCTGGCATCATTTTCTAACAAACCTCCTAAACTTCCTTGCACCCTCCTAGGGAAGGTGAAGGAAAACTTCTTTGTAGACCTAGACCATGAGAGAAGACAGGATTGCTGTCTTCAAATAATTCCAAGGTCAACCTACTGTTCTCCATTCATCTGGCACAAAGCTTCCAAAATGGGGTTTTTTTTGGTGTTTGTTTTGGGTTTTTTGTTGGTCTTGTTTTTGTTTTTCTAAGAATATGTTCTTTTTCATACTGTGGGAAATCTAGTTGAGAAAGAATTTAAAATTGCCATTAAAGAAATAATAAGCCCAAGCTGCATCCCTCTGTACTGCCATTCTAAAAGGAATGCCCAGGGTAATGTGGAAAGTTGGGGAGCTAGTTATTGCAATACAGTAAGGAGCAATACGCATAGTATAAACTATATATTCTCACAGAAAAAAATTTTTAAAAAGCACAACTGCTTCATGACTATGATGTGGTAAAAGGAGTGTATTCTCCATTGTAGACCATTTTCCAGCTATGTAATGTTTTCTAAGCTTCAGGGTCGTCTGTTGGAGGAGTTCCTGCTTCTATGAGTCTCGTCATACCCCAATTCTTACAGGGGATGATCGCGAGAACAGTGCAGACTTCTTTTCTCATAGCTTTTCCTTGAATACCAGATTTCATGGGAAAACGAGGCAGACCTTAAAATTATGACTATTGCAAGATTTAAATAAACTTATAATTCACCTATTGGATAAAATGGGTTTGTAGTTTCAGCATAGACAGTGGTGTGTCCTCTTCTCAGTAAAGTTCATTTCTACTTCAAAATAAATTTTTCATGATCCTTCCTTAATTATTATTATCTTGCAATCCCCAACCTTTAGCAAAATGTTGGTTTACCTTGTTAACATGACATATCCTTTATGTCACATTTCCTTTGCATTCGCTAATTTAAAAACAAGGTTCTTGATCCCACCTGATTATTACAGAGCTTTTGCTGACTTTGGCAGTTTCAGTGGGATTTTTATGTAATGCAAGGCTCCATATGGACTTGACAGCTGCTAAGCAGAAAGCCATATTCATAAGAAACTAACCTTTATATCATATCTCCTTTTTGACTCAGTCTTCAGAATTTAACAATAAAAAGTGGTCATGGAGATAGACTGAATCAGAACAGTAATTTTCTGCCTACTGTGTACAATACACTAGCTGTATTTGGAAAGCCATTTCCTCTTATAACATAGAACAGAAAATCTATTGCTCCAATGCAAATTCCTGGATCTTCTGTAAAATAGTTTTACATTTATTATCTGGGATCTGTAGTCATACTTTTATATGTGTAATTGTATGATTTACAGTGTATGTCTATGTGTGCACTGGTTAACTCATGTTACAAGAAGTTTTGTACAATTTTAATATTTTTCCTCATCAGGCATCTTGCTGTAAATTACAGCCAGTCTTTTGCTTTAATGACGAGTATTGGAAAAACATGAAGATGAATTTTGACTGTGTGCCACACTGTTGTACTATTAAAAGTTTTATTGTAGCTTTTCAATATCAGTGGGTAGGATTTGTGATAAGAAGACAATTTACTGAATATAGTACATTTATCTTTTTGTACTTTAAGCTGCAATAAGGTAAGCACTGGACACTAAACGACAATAACATTTATGTAGTAGAAGCACATATGAAACTTATTATTTATATAAAATGCCTTAAAAGTCTGTGAAGAACAGGTAACCTACTGAATGAATCCATACGAAAGAAGCAGCTGCACCTAGCCACCATATCATTACATATAATAGTGACTCATATGCAAAAATCAATTTCTTCTCAGCAAAAATTTGTTTTTTATTCTTTATCTGTACAAGTTTCCAATTTTCTAATATTACAAACAGCATTTATTGGTATTCTGTAACTTTACTTTCACAGGATGTGCTCCATTTATTGTGAAACAATTAGTGTAGTCAGTGTACGATGAAAAGTTGTTTGTCTTCTTATTAATAGCACATATGCTGTTTCATTCACCTAGTTTGTTTGGTGCTTAGTTCTACCTAGGATGGTATCCAAGCCAGCAGAATAGTTATGATAGAGATTTTAAAAGACATAATGCATGAATCTGAAGTGGCAATAGTCAAGATTTATAGTAGTGTATTATCTCCTTCCTTTGAGCTGTGAATGCTTCCTTGGGAAAAAGAGCATTTGTTTATGCTTATATAATTAAAAGAATATTCAGATAAAAGAAAGCTGGTGTTATCATATTAGCATTATAGGTTTTGGACTGATTCCTAATGCTATTTTGCATAGGGATTCCACAGAGACTCTTTAAATACGCAAATACTCTAACGTCAGTTTTATTTCGCCCAGTCGAAACCAGTCATATGTGTAGGAAAAGAAGAGCAGTCCACTTCTTATCGCAAAAAAAAACTATTCAATTACAGACTATATAGGTCATTATAGGTAAAACTGAGTTTTGTGGGGCCTTTTAGAAAGATTCATTTGAGATACTTTTATGGGGGTTATGGAGGGAAACGAAGGAATCAGTGAAGAATTTCACTTGTTTACTCCTTTATTAAAAAAATGAATGTTGACTGTGCTCTAAAAATGTATTGAAAATTTAAAGCAGCAGCTGTGTCTCATATGAGACAATTATGAAGTTTAGTGTTTAAGAGCTGCTGTATTTCATATACTATATAAACCAACAAGATACTTTAATCACAAAAATATTTAAGCTAAGCCAGGTTTTTCATTACTCAAGTATTCTTCTGATCCTGATGTTTATTTTGTACCTGAAGTTGCATGTAATCCTCCGCTCTCAATAGAAAATGATTTCCACTACGAGTGGTTATGATATCACGGACAAAGGATTTTAATTGCAGATGGGGAATAAACAGATTACACTTATGACTGGAGGCAAAGAAATGCAAAACAGTAGGACTGGTTCTTAAAAAGTCAAGTTTTTTAAAGCTTTTTATAGAACAGAGACTCTCCTTCAAAGATGTTTTCAAATGGGTTTCCTCTTTCAGTATATTTAGTTATATGAAATATAGCTTGTTCGATTCCATTAGAATCATGTTGTAAATGATCTCATTTAGTCATAGGAATATAAACCTATTATCGTAGAGGAAATATCTTTGTTCTGGAGAAGAGTTTGGCAAAACCCTTAGTTGTGTTTCTAGATGCTCGTGAAGAGGTGTGTCACTTTCCCTTGAGAGTCAATAGGAAATGTCTCATCTGTGCACTTCTAACTGGTTTTAGGACCAGAATAGAAACATATATTTGAGCTCCAAATAAGATTTAGTTATGCAAAAAATGTGGGTTTGTCCCCCCATATCGCTTGAAAATGGCAGCCTTTGCAGTGCAATGTGAAAACCTCTGCTTTAAAAAGAAAACATAATTTCAGTTGGCAAGTTGCTGTGATTGTGTATTAATGTTCATGCATCTAGCATTCATGTTTTGGTAATGCAGCATGTAAATCTCATTCTGTTAGCAAGTTTCCTGCATAATACAATAGCATCCTATTATAGATTCATCAACTGTGATATGAAATTCTCATCGCAGTCACTGACATTGGTAAGAGGGTCAAATTGTTCATTTTTATGGGTAGCCGACTACTTTCTCCAGTTGTGCAGAGTCTATCTGCATTGACATCCTCTCAAATTTATCTTCTTCATTCTTCTGCCTCTTATCTGCTCTTAGTTTTCTCCATGACCAAGTGCTTTTTGATGATTTAATTTGGGCCTCAAACATAGCGCCTACAGTGCTGGGAAATTCTTTACAGGACATGTCCTTCTGGGCTTGTGAAACCTATGCAGTAACTCATAATCCCCATGACTCACAAAGACTCAAACCTGCTGCCTCTTAATTTCTTAGCATAGTTAGTGACCCTTAGTAGAGCACTGTTCCAGGGCAGGCAGATATATGTCAGCTTACACCAGAAGGGTGGCATTTTGTCATACTCATTCATTCCCTGTACTGTAGCAGGATATACTCCTGTCAGACTCAGGATCACAGCAGGGAGCATTTGCCTCCTGTTTAAGTAGCAGAAAGGAAAACTTCACAATGAGGAGATACAGAATTCGTTGGAGGAGGGTTGTTTGAAATTCTTCTGGAAACACTGTTTAGTTACCATGATTCATAGTCAAAGAACTATTTTGTGGAAGGTGTATCGTACTAGTAAATATTGCTCAAGTCTTTTCACAGCAACGGATCAGATCTTTTTCGGCAGACAGCCATTTAGAACACAATAGCTGAAAGATTAGTCAAAGCATGGGAGTGTAATAGCAGTATTACAGATATCTTTTTTCCTTTTGCACAAAGCACCCATACTACACAGTTATGCTATGAAGAAATCCAGTTCTTTGTTAATGACAGCTTTATTGAAGGCAAGCTTTCAAAATGAATATACTAGAAATCCTATTAAAGTACCATCCATTAAACCATTAAAACACTCATTAAAACTGTTAGTACAGACTTGTTATTCATGAGTTATTGGTCTTTCACACTTCTGAAATGTGTCTGCCAATACCACTCTACTCTTTGTTTCAGAGTGGCTATTAAATCTGAGGAAATATAGATTAACTTTCTTTTGCCAAAACAGTGTTTTGTGGGAGGATAGTAGGGCCACAAAGTGGTTCAGACTGGCGAGAAAAACGGGAAGGATTAAAGTTCAGTCAATTTGCCTGGTTTTGACATAATTTATGTTAACTATGTCTGCATGTGGGCCTAAATATTAATCACTGAATTACACCATCTGGCCATACATCATACAAAGAAGTGAATGGGGAATGTTGTGTGCTGCTGTGATGAACATATCCTCATTTACTTCTACAAATAGATTACACAGAAAGCTGCTGTTTGATTTTTTCTTGGTATTGAAAAGCAGCTTTAGATCACTTAAACAGTAAGGAGTGGAAAGGGGAAGAATACTGAACAGTTCAAGCTAGCCTGTAAATGTAAAGTATTCAGTATAATCTATAAATTCACATTAACTGTAGGCATAATATAGAGCTGAAGCTCTCATAATGGGTAAGAATCTACTTAGACCATAATTTTCTAAGTGTAACTCTATATGCAGAAATGCACCTTGAACTTTATGTTTGCAAATAGTTGTAATTATGAATAGATAACCTATGTGTTTGTTTTTTTGGTTTGGTTTGGTTTTTTTAATGTGTACGTCTGTTTTATTTTTTATAGGGCAAAGCCCAAGTCCGGCAGTCCAGGCTCAAAACTATCAGCATGTTAGTCAGCCAATTTGTTCTGTTATTTTCTAGTTTTCTTGTCAAGTGTGAAGAGAAAGCATATGTGACATCTTATATTGTGAAGTAATTTCCAGAATATTTGTGCACTGTAGCTAAAAACCTTAAAGATCAGGCAGAGAGTCTCTTTCAGTTACATGTCTAGAAAAATGCAGAGCAGTATTGCCCCATTCTAGGGCAGTGGGATGCAGCTATCATGTTTGCATATATGCCTCTCAAAAAATTCTGACTAGGTAGTCACGGATAGTGTAGATGTTTATTTTGAAATTACTATGTTTATGTTCCAAATTAGTACTAGAGTTCTGAGCTAAACACATACTAATTACTTTCTAAAGTACTGAAAACTTGACCTGCAAGCACCATGTACAAGTTATCGTATTTACCTCCATTCACTCAAAAAGGAATAGAGGGGAGATTCTTACTGTGAGAAGTCATTATGTAAATTTGATTGCTTTTCAAGTCATATGACATAGATTAATTTCTTGTCAGCTGATAAAGAGGTATATTACATGTCTTAAATTAACTATATGTATATACATATACATGTATATATGTATGACTTCTCTCTTGCCAGTGGTGATGGAAACATGTCTAAATGTTTTCCCTTCCCTTTAGGTGAAATAAATAGCACTTAGCAGTATAGATTTGTGTTTTTAAATAAAGCGAGGCTTACCTGCTTAAAATTCTATGAGCCATCCATGTTAGAGGATGAGAAAACATTACTGTGAATTTCACTATGTAGTCAAAAAAGTAATGTTTTGGACAGAGAAGGACCAAGCCCTAATATTGGAAGGATCAGGGTACTATGTTTATGCAATAAGCACAGCTCAGAAGTGATGTCTACTTTCACAAGTCGCCTAATCATAGAACCATTGAATTCTAGAACAGTTTGGGTTGGAAGGGACCTCCAAAGGTCATCTAGTCCAACCCCCTGCAATGGGCAGGGACATCTTCAGCTAGATCAGGTAGCTCAGAGTTCTGTCCAGCCTGGCCTGGAATGTTTCCAGGGATGGGGCATCTACCACCTCTCTGGGCAACCTGTGCCAGTGTTTCACCACCCTCATTGTAAAACATTTCTTCCTCATTTGTAGCCTGAATCTCTCCTCTCTTAGTTTAAAACCATTACCCCAAACCACAAGTAAAATCTTCATGGCCTTCATCATGCTCCCAAGCAGTTCATTTCTTCCTCATTCCTCTAAGAAGTCCCATTTCATGTGCTTTTGAAGGAGGAGCTGCCACACACTCTGCCTCAACTACTGTTGTAAAGCAGTATGCAAAGGGTGGGCCAGAACCCAAATCGTCACACTCACATGCTCAGCAGATCTCAGCTAAGTTATGCAGAAGAGCGAGGTAAAAAAATTCAGGAAAATTAGCTGGTAACTGTTATGAAAGTTTATTTAGTCTAGGGTATTAGTAGATAGGATAAGGTAGTGGGACTTGGTTTCCTAATCAGAAATGCTGGAGTATTTGAAGACCTCTCTTATCAGGGAGCCAGGCAAAATGGGTTTTTTTAGAATAATCTCAAGAAAGAAGCAAAGCCATTCTCTGGATGTTACCTAAATAAATTGTATATGTAAAGATGCATAAGAATGAAACAGTTTTCTCACTGTCCAAATAGTGATTATTAATCTAAGGAATAAATCCTAATAGATCACACTAATTATTTTCACACATGTTCAATGTCTGATAATACCTACTTTAATAGATTACAGGTCATATTTCATTTCCATTAATATAAAATGGGCTCACAGCTGTTGCAACCCTGAGATGAGTCAGCATAAGGAATGTAAAAGTAGTGGGTTGATGCTGTAGTGGCAGTATGGAGCTTCCAACTTGTGCTTTGTTGCTGGTCTAGTCATTGAAGGGGAACACAGTGTTGGTGAACTGCCCCATCAAGGCTTATCTGTGTCATTAGTTTTTATAATTTACAGCAGCCTGGTAGAGAGAGCTGCTGATCATTACTAGGATTAAGCAAAGGGCATGAGCCGCAAACCCTGTTTGCATATACACATTGATGAAATGATTTTAAGGTCTCTAATGTTACAGAAAGGGAAAGTAAAACAATATGTGATTAATCATGACTTTTTAGTATGAGATGACCTTTCATACAGCCACTACCATAGTGGGCATAAGCAGGCATCACCTGTTATGCATTTTGTATTTACCCAGTTGTATGTATACCTCAACCATAGAGGTAAAAGTAAGTGGTAGAGCCTGGAGTCTTCCTACTGATGAAGGGTGAAGGAATGTGCAACATGCTTCAGTACCTCCATGGAACATGAAGGAAGCAGGAAATAAACAGTGATTCTAGGACCATATATTTAAGTGTATAAATAAGAGATCATTAAAAAGTCAAATATGCCTGAATTGCTCCCTTATTTATGACTCAAGGAAATAAAAATCAAGCCTCTTTATGTTGTCCCTGGATGATATGCTGCTGGTTCCCTGAGCAACACTGGTATCATGTGTCAGTCTGGCAACAAAACGAAAGAAGAGAAACAACATTATTTTTCTTCTGGAAAACTTCTTCAGGAGCATTCAGAGTTTATTTAGTAAAAAGGATACTGAATTGTTTCAACATGTGCATTTAGTAATAGGGAAAGACAGTAATATTTGTTCTCCTTCATCCCAGTGTTTTTGAGATTTCTGACATTTTTTTTCATTCTGTGTTATGCTAGAACCCCTGACTTGCCAAACTGAGGGAAAAGATGAAAAGGTGGATAGCATAAACTTGCCTTTCTGGAGAGAAAGCATGGATTCGTGAAGCCTGTGGTTTAAATTCCTGATGGAAATTTCAGATGCATAAATACAAAAGGCTTTATATAATATGTTACAATGTGTCTCAAATAATTTTCTTTCAAAACCAAAGTGTTTCCAGAGTAAACTATGGGAGCATATGGTTTGTAATCATTATAAATACAACAAGTACGTACTCCTTAGCTGAAAATTTCCTTTTCTTCTCTTTGTTTCTTGAAGTCTATCGATCCTGGTCAGCAGTTCACATGGGAACACTCTAACCTGGAAGTAAACAAACCAAAGAATAGATATGCGAATGTAATTGCATATGACCATTCTCGTGTTCTACTCTCAGCAATAGAAGGTAAGGAGACCTTTAAGCTTAAACTAATTAAATCCTAAAATCCAGTATAATTTTACCCCCTGATATCTTTGCATATTTATATAAAGAAGTGTTAAGTACAGTATTTCCAGTAAATTCCTGTAATGACAATCTTTTCCTGATGTTCCTTCTCAGTAATTCGTTATGAAACTGCACTAAAATTGACACAAGGTCACATATAGCAGTAGATGCATCAGGTCCCTGTGTATACGCCAATATGTTATCTAAAGTAAATTATCATTGTTTTTTACCTATACTAATTCTACAAAGCAAATATAGCAGTAGCCATGCATGAATTGAGGTTTTTGTTGATCAATGACATTATCAATGTATCTGATCATTGAGTTTCAGTTGCCAAATCCTTAATGTGAGAAAACAATCAGTTCAACTTTATGTTCTCAGAGAGAATATTGAGAACTCTCTGTTAAAACTTCCATTTTTATGTTTTCCATTTTCAATCTGAATATTAAATAAGAGTATTTAAACAAATGCCCACATGCAGACGTTGCTGGAACCTCAGTATTTCACCGCCAAAAGTTTGACAGAGGGGTATGAGGAGACCTCTTCATTATATGTTTCTTTGTCAAAAAGCTTTCCAAAAACTTGAACATTTTAGAGTTTTAACTTAAGCAAACTGTCCAAGGTGATCAGCCCTGGGTATTGTATCTCCTTTACAAAATGCTAAAGCAATGGGAAGCACTGGTTGTGGCAAAGAGGATTTCTTTTCTGACCAGTTCTATATTACCATTAACCTGCTTCCTGAGATGAGGGCCCATTTTTAGTTTATTCTGTATTGTTGAGTCAGGTATTAATGATTGTCAGAATATAGTTGATTATATATTTAATTGAAACAATTTAAATGAAAATAAGATTTGCCATTAGTAACTCTGACAGTGCTTGCATATGATACATAAAATGTGGAAAACTATATTCAAGGTCATAATTATTTCAGTTCTAACATAATACAAGTTAAACTACAAGATGTTTTAATTTACAGTTATAAACAGTTTCTTATACTGGGCTACTCCAGACCTGAAGACACTGGATACAGTAGGGACAATATCTGTAGGTGTAATCCATTTTAATATTAGCTGCTTTGTGAAGACAAAGTCAATCCCACTGATTGAAGTTTAGATCTTCACTTATTTATTGCAGCTGCATGCCATGGGCTTTGATAACACAGATAAGAGCTTCTCAAATGTATTAGAAAATTTAAATTATTTCCTTGAAAAATTTGCATATGGTAATCTGCTTATGTTTGTTCCACCTCAGAGGCTCATATAGCAATTCTGACAAGAGTTTTGTAACATCACTTAAAATTTTTCACATTGCCTTGTAGAAGAATATAGCTGCATAGAAACCTGCCACTACCTGGTAGAACTACCTGTCTCAAGAGTGAAGAGAGGGTATTGTAACTACCATTACATTTGATGTAACTCAAGAAAAAGATACCTTTCTGTGTCACTGGTCCGGACAAAAGACATGGTCAGGAAAGGCCAGAAAGAGCAATTAGACAGCCATTCTGAGTTGTTATATAAAGCTATTTGGAAGAAAATGTTTAACTCAGAAATAAGTCTACATGACAGACTCAAGATTTACACAGGATTTTGTTTGGAAAGAAGGTTGTGGAACGGGAGGAAGAAGGACAGGAAAAAAATGTAATTGCAAATAAATTTATTTATTAACTTATGAGTTGGACATCTGTGCTTAGAAATTTCTACCAGGTTCCCCTTCATGTAAATGCCCTGTGAAATTTGGTTCCCTTAAATAAAATTAACATATTCAGAGAATGGAAGAAAACTTAAGAGGCACAACAGAAGATGTTGGTCAAAATAATTAAAAATCTAAAATTGCACAGTACATGAGACTACTTTTTAAAATAATAAATAGTAAAAATATGAAAAAAATCTACATTGTCTCTGTAGGAAAGGACTTAGTATTTAAAGGAGCAGGGACAATATACAGTTAAAGTGTAATTCTTGATTCCATTTTTTAAGGTAGAAGTACCATGACAAGGCTAAAATTTCTAACTGTATAATAGTCAGTGACCCTAAACAAATAAAAATATATAGCCGTTTGAAATACCAGTGTTTGATGTAAAACCACAAATGGGATTTTGACCTATTTGGTGATTTGCATAATTTTAAGTATTTTTTTTAGTCTTCATTTTATGGTGAAAAAAACAACATAAATCAAATATTAAATGCCTTTTTATGCTATGATAATTTGTCTTGAAAACAGTAATAAATCAGTATTTAATTATCCTTTTATTTTTTTTCCCCTGGGATTTTACATGATTGTGTTTCTGAAATTTCTTGCATGCACCTTCATAAGTTTAATCCATTGGTCTTAGCCTTTGGTAATAAGTGTTTCTCTTTCAAGTTTTAAGTAAATACTCCTCCAATGAAAACATGCAGTCTGCCTAGCATTTTAATTAGTAGAGAGCTGCGTTTGTTTTTATGCTACCAGGGAAATCATTGCTTTGAATATTGTTTTTTAAAAAACTTTATTTACCTATGCTACTATACAAGTTGATCAGGATCTAAATTTGAACAACATTATATTTTTTTAGAACTATATGGAGAATATTTGGTTGGATTTTACATATAGGCCTTTTCTGCAATTGTTTGGTATCTTTAAGAAGACTAATATTATCTGTGAGGTTTGAATAATAACTGTGCTCTTTCTAAGATTAAAAACTCCAGTCTACACCTAGACACTTGGTCCCTATATAAGAGCAAATATATATGTACAAGAAACTAACCATCTGCCAAACTAATCCTGCACTGATGGACACTTAGCCTCTTGACAGTATTGCACAAATGTGGAATGCTGTAATTGCTACTCTAGAAAGCGGCATGAAGCTGTTTTTTTCAGTTACCTGTCTGACTAGCCCATAGGAAGCACTTCCTAGAAAGTCCTAAGAAGTATGTGGTAGAGATTTGAAATTACTTCTTTCCACCCATTGATAATATCAAGTTATTTAAAATGCATTAGCCCTGAAAGTGAATGTGATATACCCACTCAATACCATGTTCTTTGGCCCAATTGTCTATAAGACTGTTTTTGAAATGAGTCCCGCTATCTGACTCAATTCTTTCTGGCATGCCATGTCGCCAAAGTACTTGCTTTTCAGGGCCCAAGATAGTACTCTGGGCTGTAGCATGGGGTACGGCATATGTTTCCAGGCATCCGGTGCTTGCTTCCACCATTGTAAGTACATAGTGCGTACCTTGACAAGTTTGTGGAAGTATGATATAATCAATCTGCCAAGTCTCTCCATACTTATACTTTAACCATCGTTCCCCATACCATACAGGCTTTAACCGTTTGGCTTGTTTGATTTTGTCGCATGTTTCACATTCATGAATAACCTGTGAAATAGTGTCCATAGTTAAGTCCACCCCTCTATCACGAGCCCATTTAGATGTTGCATCCCTACCTTGATGCCCTGAAGCATCATGGGCCCACCAAGCTAGGAAAAGTTCACCTTTATGTTGCCAGTCCAAATCTACCTCAGCTACTTTAATCTTAGCAGCCTGATCTGCTTGCTGGTTGTTTCAGTGTTCCTCAGTGGCTTGACCTTTAGGCACATGAGCATCTACATGATGAACTTTCACAGTCAGGCTCTCTAGCCACGCAGCAATGTCTTGCCACCGTGTGGCAGCCCAAATGGTTTTACCTCTGCGTTGCCAGTTACTTTTCTTCCTTTGCTGTAACCACCCCCACAAGGCATTTGCCACCATCCACAAGTCAGTATAAAGTACTGGCCACTTTTCTCATTCAACAATGTCCAAAGCCAGCTGGATGACTTTCACTTCTGCAAATTGACTAGATTCACCTTGTCCTTCAGTGGCTTCTGTAACTCATTGTGTGGGACTTCACACAGCAGCTTTCCATCTTTGATGTTTTCCTACAAGATGGCAGGATCCATCTGTGAACAGGGCATACCGCTTTTCAGTCTCTGACAGTTTATTATACGGTGGTGCTTCTTCAGCACGTGTTACTTCCTCGTCACCTGGCGACATCCCAAGGTCTTTACTTTCTGGCCAGTCTGTAATCACTTCTAAGATCCCTGGGCAACTGGGACTTCCTATTTGAGCTCATTGTGTGACCAGTGCAATCCACTTACTCCACGTAGCATCGGTTGCATGATGCGGAGAGGGAACCTTCCTTTTGAACATCCAGCTCAGCACCAGCAGTTGAGGTGCTTCACTACCAACCACTTCTGAAGCAGCTCGGACTCCTTCATATGCTGCTAGTATCTCTTTTTCAGTTGGAGTATAGTTGGCCTCGGATCCTTTGTATCCTTGACTCCAAAAACCTAAGGGTCGACCTCGGGTTTCTCCTGATGCCTTCTGCCAGAGGCTCCAGGTAAGACCATTATCTCCAGCTGCGGTGTAGAGCACATTTTTAACATCTAGTCCAGTCCAAACTGGTCCAAGGGCCACCACATGAGTTATCTCACACTTAATTTATTCAAAGGCGTGGCATTCAGGGCCCCACTCAAAATGGTTCTTTTTACGAGTCACTCGATAGAGAGGGCTCACAATCTGGCTGTAGTCAGGAATATGCATTCTCCAAAAACCTACAATGCCCAAGAAAGTCTGTGTCTTCTTTTTATTAGTAGGTGGAGACATAGCTGAAATTTTGTTGATCACCTCCATTGGGATCTGACGACGTCAATCTTGCCATTTTATTCCGAAAAACTGGATCTCTCATGCAGGTATCTTGACCTTGCTTCATTTTATGGGAAAACCAGCATTCAAAAGAACCTGAATTATTCTCTCACCTTTCTCATAAACTTATTTTGATGTGTTGCCCCATGTGATGAAGTCATCAATATATTGCAAGTGTTCTGGACCTTTATCTTGTTCCAGCGTGGTTTGGATCAGTCCACGACAGATGGTAGGGCTGTGTTTCCACCCCTGGGGCAAGTAATTCCACGTGTACTGGATGCCCCTCCAGGTGAAAGCAAACTGCGGCCTGCATTCTGCTGCTAAAGCAATAGAGAAAAACACATTAGCAATGTCAGTTGTCACATACCACTGAGCTGCCTTTGACTCCAGTTCAAATTGCAGTTCTAACTTGTCAGGCACAGCAGCACTCAGTGGTGATGTAACTTCATTCAGGCCACGATACTCTACTGTTAGTCTCCACTCATCACTAGACTTACACATTGGCCAAATTGGGCTGTTAAAAGGTGAGCAAGTCTTACTGATCACACCCTGGCTTTCCAGATGACAAATCAACTTCTGAATAGGAATCAAAGAGTCTCAATTGGTGCGATATTGCTGGCGATGCACCATCATGGTAGCAATTGGCACCTGCTGATTGTCAGCCATCAGCAGTCCTGCAACAGAGGGGTCGTCTGATAGACCAGGCAAATCAGACAGCTGTTCAATATTCTCAGTGTCCACAGCTGCTATGCCAAATTCCCACCGATACCCTTTTGGGTCCTTAAAATACCCTCTCCTGAGGTAGTCTATGCCAAGGATGCATGGAGCATCTGGGCCAGTCACAATGGGATGCTTTTGCCAGTTTTTTCCAGTTAGGCTCATTTCAGCCTCTAAAACAGTCAGTTCTTGGGATCCCCCAGTCACTCTAAAAACATTGATGGATTGTGTTCCTTGATAGTTTGAGGGGATTACTGTGCACTGAGCACCAGTCTCCACCAAACCTTTGTGCTCCTGTGGGTGTGTTGTACCAGACCGTCGTATCTGCACAGTCCAATAAACTCTGTTGTCCCTTTCTTCTGCCTGGCTGGAGGCAGGGCCCCTCTAATATGTGTTTTGCATAGTCTCTGGGTACAAATTAGAGGTTCCTTCAAGAGGGTCAGAATCTTTTCTGCCCCATCTGGAAATTGGAGCAGCCATTTTCCTAGGAGTTTTTCCTTTTAACTCACATACTCGTTCCTGAAGTTCTGAGGTAGGTCTTCCATGCTACCTCCTCATCTTTTCTCCCTGCTCACGTAGGAAGAACCACAGTGTGCCTCTGTTTGTGGACTGCTTCTGTCCTCTCTCTTGAAATTGGAAAAGCCGTCTCCTAATAGCTGAAACATAGGTTTGTACAGGTCATGAATGGAACCTGTCTTCTCTGAGTGCTTTGATTTCTTGCAACAGCTTTTCAAACCGGTCGTCAGATTTTTCACACAGTTTCTCCACTGTCGAGACACAAGCCCGTAGAGAGCCAGCACGGCTGTCCTCAAAGTCCCGAAGCTGCTTAATCACGTCAGAAATGCTTTGTGTACCTCCAGCTGTCCAGATCATTGCTGCCAATGACTTAGCATACGCAGGTGGTGCGCTTTGTACAAACCTGTGCCACATAGGTCGTGTACAATTGATTCTATCTGTGTCTGTCCCCTTTTGGCTGTTTGGCCCAAAATAGATGATCTCCTGCACAGCTAATTCTCTCAGGAAGTGTATACCTCTCTCCATAGTATTCCATTTCCCTACATTACATATAACATCTTCCTTGAAGGGAAACCTTGTCTCCATAGCTGTCAGGAGTCGACTCCAGAGGGTGGTGGAGTTGTTCTCTCTTGTAATTGCTCTATCAAGGGTGGCATCCCTTGTCAGAGATCCCAGCTGCCTGGCTTCACTACCTTCTAGTTCCAGACTATCAGCTCCGTTATCCCAGCATCAGAGCAGCCAGGTTACAACATTCTCGCCTTCACGACAACTAAAGTATTTTCGCATATCTCTCAGCTCACTTGGAGAACAGGATCAGGTGGTCACTTCCTCTCCTCCTTGTGTCGATGACACTGCCCCTTGGTTTGATGATGCCCCTTTGCCATCATCTGCAAGATGAGTAGTCTTTCTTGTGACTCTCTTACAACTGGCAACTGATGCTGACATGGGCTCACCATCTCTTGATTTATTACCCAAGTCTAAATGACTCACTGGCATTGGCATAATTACAGTGGCTGTTGTGGTTACAGCAGCAGCAGTGCCCAGTGTGGGGGGGCACAGTAGCTGCCTTGTTAGTCTTTGAGGCTGGAGAAGTAACAGTATCTGCGGCCAGCGAGGCAGCGACATTGGTAGCTTCACTCTGTGTGGGAGCTGGAACTGCCTTGGCAGTTGCTTGAGAAGCCGCAGTGTCTGTGTTCAGGGGGGCAGCAGCAGCTATAGGGGCTGTAGCCATAGCCTTTGCTGCCTTGCTGCATCTGGAGCAGGCAGCCATGCCTTTTGCTGATGTTTCAGCAGATGCAAGTCTCAGGACTCAGAAAAGAAGCAATCCTATTTAACCTCATCTCTCTTATCACTAGCATGAACTGACACACATTCAGTAAGCCTGATAATACCAACAAAGTTCTATCAAAGCTCAAGGATATTCAAAGCTCTCAAAAACATCTGTAATCTGTTTTAACGAAAAAGCGAAGGTATCGCTAGTCAGCTTTCCTATAGATTCACTTGTTCAATTAGCAAACACGTAGCTGTATTTCTCTTTAATCTCTACCAGAGGTTTCTCTAAGTACAACAGTAACGAGTATAAATTCATTATCAGCTGCAGTATAATAAAATAAACCAGTGCCAAACCACACAGTAAAATCATCACCATTGTCCAGTTTCCAGATGTCATACAATGCAAACCTATTAGTGAAATATGCCCAGCACAAATAAGGTACTGCAGAACACACTGTAGAGAATAGCTGATACAACTTATGCCCCACCATCTTTAAACCAATGTAATTCAATCTGCTTTAATACAACCAGATTATGTCCAAAGCACACAGACCCATGAGTATCACAACCCTATGAGTTGGCACCATGCCAAGAAAATAGAAAGTACATCACAGCAGTAAGAAAACCAAAAGTCTCCAAAATTTACCCCTTGTTAGTGCCAAATTTTAACACTTTCGAGCCACATGTTGGGCACCAATCAGTCTACCAACATTTGATTGCAGGATGACAATAAACCGTGGTAGATGCTTTGTTAACCCCCTCCTCGACCCCCCACTCTCAGCCCCCTCTCCTCCCCACTAAGGAAACGCAATAGAAGGGCAAAGAGAGGCAAAGAGAGAGAGAGGACTTGCAAGTTGGAAAAAGTTAAAAATGTTTCACTAATGCTACTAATAAAGTAGAGAAAATAATACAAAATATTTTTAAAAATCTTTAATTCCTCAGCAAAGCTCAGCACTGGTCCAGCAACTACAGGGCAGGCACCCAGAAGTCCTGGGTTGAACTCTGCAGCAAACGAGAACTGGATTCAAGGATGCAGGGTCTGTCACTAGGCCTCAGATCACAGGGACAGCAGACAAGGTCCTCCCCAGATGCCAGCCATAGTCAGAGAGAGAGCAAGACCCTCGTGATCACCCACTTTTATATGGTGTTATGACATGGATGGGATGGAATACTTAGTTGGTCAGTTTTAGTCACGTGTTCAGATTGCTCCTCCTTGCTTATGGGAAGTGCATTCTTATCAACGACATTGCATACCATTGCTATGTATCCAACTTCAGAAAAGTGCAGTTACTAAGAAGAACTTAGCTGAAAGAAAAATTCACTAGAAGAGAAGCTGGTCTTGTTTTTAACAAAACCAGGACACCATCTCCCCAACTAATCCTGCACTGATGGACACTTAGCCTCTTGACAGTGTTGCACAAATGTGGAATGCTGTAATTGCTACTCTAGAAAGCGGCACGAAGCTGTTTTTTTGAGTCACCCATCTGACTAGCCCATAGGAAGCACTTCCTAGAAAGTCCTAAGAAGTATGTAGTAGAGATTCGAAATTACTTCTTTCCACCCATTGATAATATCAAGTTGTTAAAAATTGCATTAGCCCTGAAACACAAAGCTTAGTAACACTCTTGAAGTGTTTATTTTGGTACCCTTTATAACTCTTGTTACACTTGTTCAGACCTGATCGTGAATCCCCACTGCATTCTTGGCCTCTGTAATTGTATGTAGCATGGAGTTTCACAATGTAATTGCTCACTTTGCAATAGATATTTTTATATTATTAAACTCACCACTGTTTTAATCTTATTACAATCGATGTCCCTTTGGAAGGAAAACTAATAGTACTTGTAATTAGAATTTCCACCTGAAAGAAAATATTACTTTGCAAAATTTTGTTCCCACAATTTTGAAATGTCATCGCTCATGTTTGTGCTGTCTTTGGATGTGTCTGAGAGGGACATTTGGAATCTTGCAGTATAGTGAAAGAATGTTATAATGTAGTGAAGTTTACTGTATTCACCTAAATGGATTTGAGGGTAGAATTTACTGATTAAAAGAGAAATAGATCAAGGTAAACCGGATAGGTCTGTGATCTTAAGCTAAAACACTCAGAAAAAAATTATTAAACATCCTGCATTTTCAAGTCTTGTCAGTCATTTCAGGAGTCATCCAGGACTAAAAGTCTGTCATTTGTAGCATGGATTTGCATAATGATAGTGATTAAAAAAAAAAAAAATCTATCGTATTTCAGGAGTGCAATTTTTCTTTGGTGGGAAATTTAGTGGCTTCAAAATGCTACTAAGGCTAGAAGTCTCTGTAATATAAATGGTCAGGAAAGAAAAAGGCAAGCAACTGCTAATATTCTTATTTGTCTGATTGCCAGTTATCAGTAAATTATCATCCAGTATGTAGGCCATCGTCTTTAGATTTAGAAAGTATTCTGGTCAATTTAAATTCTTGAATATCTACTGAACAGCCATGGATTCTACAAATTATTTGCGCTCTCTCACATTGCATTTGTGTTTCATTCTGCTAACAGTATATAACTACAGACTTAGAGTAATTGTATGCCCCTCCCCCTGCAAGCCTGGAGTGCCTTAAAATCACAGAAGTATTTCAACGATGAGGTAACAGGGAAAGATCAGTGAAGCCGACTTCATGGTGTTGAAGTCGCTGTGAAGCAGAATTCATAGAGTAGACTTCATGCTGGCAATCTCAACAACAATGCTGAGACAAGTTGTAGGGGTATAACAATTTTGGCCTATGGATTTACTTGTGCTGTTGTAGTTGTTAACAACAAAAATTATGTCATTCTTGATACCCTTAAAATAAGTTTAGAACAATTCTGACTTTTTCCAGTATACATACTCACAGTGTCCATAGGGGAAAGCTTTGGTAAAACATCCAGTGGCTTGATGCTTGAATATGTAGTGAAGATTTGGCACCTCAGAGTTTACTGTGCACAATCATATTAAGACTGTTTTTTGTAGGAATTATCAAACCAGAAATAATTTTCTTTCGTATTACTAGAGGCACTCATCAGCCCTTTGAGGGCATCAGTTAGAGGTATAAAACAATATTTCTATTAAATAACCCCACGTTTGACAGATAACTTTGATGTTAGTGCTAAAGAGTTAGAAAATCACTAAATCAAGTTTCAGACAGTTGTAAAGTAATCACAGTATGATGACTTCATGTTGGATTTCGGTATGTGGTTTTCACTATCATGCAACACATTGCTGTCTCAATGTATCATGGCCAGTATGCTGGCATAATGCTGTTATCTGTGTCTCTGAGGAAGTGCACTGAACAATTAATTTACTTTCATTCTGTACCCTTTCTTAAAACTAGCCAGCTTTTAAAACAAAACAAATCCATGCTTCCTTCCTTTTACTTAACAGAGCTCCTCCTGTTTCCCAACCTGTTTTTCTGCTACTCATCTTTCAAATCTCTCATCTTGCCAGCAGATCTTCTACAGCTCCTAGTTCTTAGTTTCCATCCCTATATGTCACATTTTTTGGATTTTTGTTGCCTTTTTTGTTTCCTTTCAAATATTTGTCTTTTGTCCTCTACACAATCCCTTTTTTGTCCTGCTTAATTCTGCATCTTCTGCTTGCCTCCTTTTTGACATTGCCTTCCTTCCATAATTCTTTCTAATTCAACATTTCACTGTAAGACTCTATATCTTTCATCCTTTCCCTTTTCACCAGACTCTCCTACCCCTAACACTCCATCCACAATCAATAAATCTAGTTTTATTTTTCTGTTATTTATTTTTCTTCCCTTACGTTCTTAGGCTGTTATGTAGTGAATTTTCCTCAGTCTTTGTAAAAAGCTTTCATTTTACCAGCATTCATTACTACAAATAACTTCATTTGTCTTGTTCTGCTTCATTTTTCAGTGAGTTCTTACAGTGCAGATTTGTGCTCAAGTTTGTGTCCTTAACTGTATAGATTTTATGTTACAAAAAACTTTCACATAAACAGCTGTTATTGGCACCTAGTAGCTGCCTTAGTTCATTTTGCTCTGACATGGTTCAAAACATCAGTCATTGATTTAAATCCAGTAGTACAGCTTCCTCAGCATTTTGAGTTCATCATTACGTTTCCAGCTTGTTTACAGGCACGACAGAATTTAATCGTATTACCTCACACTTTTTATGACTAACAGCACATCTCTTAGGGATGCAGCACAGAAACAAAGAATTGTGGTTTAATTTGTTTTAAATAGAAAGATTGTTCAGTACTTACCCTTTGTAAAGGCTTGAAATAATTTCATGATTTGATTTCAGTTTGTGAATAAAATGTGAAGTCTAATTAAAGCTATTTAAGATTGTAACTGTCATCGGGAAATCAAGTGAATAATTCTGTGGTCTGCGTTATTAGCCTTGTGGATCCAAGTGTATGTTGCAACAAGCTGTGCTGTCATCTCAGTTCATGAGTACAGTCTCAGCACAATCAGGATTTTTTTTTTTAATCTTTTGCACTTTAATTGTGGCATTGACTAATTGTGTTTCATTGCTCATTCACTCTTATTCTGTAAAAGTTGGACTGCTTTTTTCTCTTATTTGAAAATGGGATGTCTTTTATGCTCAACTACTGATCTGATTCTTCGCTCATTGTGCTCGTTTCCTCTCTGTCAGAATAAGGAGATTGCAGACTTTGTTCATTCATCACCGTAGTTGAAAAGGCTATTAGAAAATAGTTATGGTAGTATTATGATCTGGTAGCTTAGTCTTTAGCTGACTTTTTGTGCAGAAACTGTGTTTCTACCTTCATGGAACTTTTAAAAGCCAGGTTATACTGCACAGATTACCCTAAATTTACATTTCACGTATGCCATCCTAAGTCTGCAGTAAACCCCACTGATACACATAGGCTTAGTTAAAGTTCATGCCAGTATTACTGATGGAAGAATTTGGTTGCTTTGTCCCTTTCTTGACCCATATTTTTACAGAACAAATGACCTCTTTTAACTATTAAACCCAGATTTAAGTAATGATGGCAACTGCTGCTGTGCTTGTGGGTATGTTGCCTTCAAGCTATGGCAGTGAACAAAGGTTTGCAGGATTTCATTGTAGTGCAGTCAAAGTAGTTGTCATTTGATTGGTTTTGCACTATTAGACTTGACAGAGAATTGTTCCGTTTTCTCAGCTCAGAATGAAGTTATGGCCAGAAAAGTCATTGCAGAGAGTGACATTTTAATATTTAGATTTCTTTGCCTTTGATAATTGTTTATGCTTGATCAGTGTAGATATTTGCAGATGTTCAGGTTTTGTGCATGTTATTTTTAAACTGCACACACTTCATTAGGCCTCTTATGATAAGGCACTTTCCTTAGAGGTCTTTAAGTTTATGCGTTGTGGGGACATAGCTGATGAAGCAAAAACTGGTGTGGCAAAGTGGGAGGTAGAAAGTGAGAGTGGGAAAATGATATTACAGAATACAAAAGGATTTTGGAACAGGATGTGAAACTGAGGTCATGCATGAAAGCAGTAATGAAAAGAGACTCAGTGTGAGAAGTGAGTATGATACTCGAAGGGACTATGAGAATAGATGGAGGACAACAAAAACACCTAATGGATACTGTGGGTGAGAGAGACAATGGAGCTGAGAGCATTGTGAATCCTATTGTTCTCTTGATCTCAATAGTGATACAACCCTATAGAGTACTGTATTCTGCTAGAGATAAACCCTTGATAAAAATCTTCTCACAGTGCAAAATGTTGGACCAGTATCTAGTCTTTCCCGAAACTGCATTAGTTAAGTCACTAACAGTTGCTCAGGTCCTGTGGTAAATGGACTTTCCTGTCTATGTCGCGGCCATATCCTTTCATGTACCATGAGGCTAAGTTGCCTTGTAAAAGGATTTTCTTGGCTGAAGAACATACAGGATTTTTTTGTGTCTTCTTGATGGAAGGCCAGTAGAGAAATAGAGTGGAAATTTCCCTTTAACCTAGCTGGGAATAAATTCTCTTTGCAGATATCAGTAATTGTTAATTATTTCTTGATTGCCTCTGTGATCAAGGAAGGTATAATCTGGAAACTAGCTTTTCTTCATTGTAGTTTAAAGAATTAGAGTTTATTTAATTTAGAAGTTATTTATTTAATATTAGTTATGGATAAATTTAATACAAGTTAGTAAGCAGAAAGAATACTTCCGATTTCAGACATTATGGATTTTTTTATGTCAGGTGCTAGGATTGGCTTCCAAGATTTGTAAAGATCATTCTGTAGTGCACAGTTTGCAGTACTTCTCATGCTTAATTTTCATGCTGAGTTTGTGCAGAGGACAGCTTTCCCAAAAGATCATTTAACTGCTTTACAAAGTGTTGTTTTTCTTTTTCATTTTTTCCTCAGGCTTTTATTTATAACGTATGCTTCAAAGTTTGATACCAGGCATCATAATATATTTCTAATTTATGCAGAAAACATTTCATACCAGCTTTCTTAGTTCCTTTGGTAATAATACCCAGTTGGTGTAGATTTCTTCTGTTGGCTTCATTTTTCTTTCTCATCTGTTTTGTCCAAAAACATTTTATTATCCTGATAACGTAAGAAAATACGGCATTGTGCATAGCAGTTGTATTTTCTAAGTCATTAATTCCAATATCCACAACAAGAAGTGACATGTAAAAGAGATTCAAGTCTATAAGAGTGAGGTTTTTGAACTCTTAATTCCTGCCTTTCACAGAGGGAAATAATGTTTTTCAGCTATAGACTATACGGGTTTTAAAGATTTTTTATTTTGTTTTATTTTTCTCCCAGAAGAGACTTCCAATCAGTTCTAATCGTAGTCAGCCAATCTTCCTGTGTCCATCCATGCATCTTGCCCATTTGCTGCTTCTCTTGTGCCCTGAAGTTACAAACTCTTCCCTTCCCTTAAATATTTTGTCAGATTTTTCCTTTAATTGTACAGAAAGTCAAATCAAATTAAAATTTCTATTTAAATATAATTTGAACATACAAACCAAGAAAATCTATTACGCTTTCTTGGGCATAAAGGCAGAATTTTATACCAGACTACAACTGCAGTAACCCATAATCTGAATAATTTCAAGACTATGTTGGGTCTTAATTAGTGTCACAGTTGATCAGTGGGTTTGTTCATTACTAAGTAGTGGAATGAAACACTAAGCTTACCCAGAATGAGTAGAGAAGCTCTTCAAATGTGGTAAAAAACAAATAAAGTGTTAAAGAGAGACCTCTACTTTCTATTCAAATTCATATTATTTTGGAACATATCTTCAAATGTGTGTCACTGTCAGGAAAGACAGGAATATGCATCCAGGAAATAATTCCTGGTTTGGGATCACCAGCAGGAAATAGCACATCGGAACAGATTTGGAGGCTCTGTTTCTGACAGAAAGCTTGAGAAACATTTATTTAAACTTATTTGATAATTTATTGTGTTTCATGGCCAAAGAAATAAAACTCAGTTGCTCTGTGGAGTGAAAATAGTCACAGTTTTGAATAAGCTAGGGAGCTTGTATCACCTTGACTGTCTTGTGAAACAGTTTCTGGAACCTGCACCGTATCCTGGGTTTATAGACTTGGGCATGGCAGATTGGCTGTGTAAACATAAATCATTCATTTCTATTCCAAGAAGAATTAATTTCTGTTAATTACTTTAACAAACCTATTTTATCACTTTATTATGATGCACATTTCTGTATTTCAGCTAGCCGTTCTGGGGAACGCACCACGTTCAACAGTGCAGTAATGTGGGAAACAGTGCTTTGCCGTCCCACCAGCACTGAGATCTCACATGAGTATCTTTTCTTCCTCAAGTCATCAGTTAAAAAAACTACCAGTGACATCAAAACTGGTGCCTGCCATGCTTTGTCTTCCAACATGTACACAGTCTGAGTTAAAAGCTGGACGCTGCACTGCTGAATCCACAAAGGGACAGGACTGACATCTATATGTCCATATTTACCCCTTTCTGTGAGTGTGGCTACCATCGCAATCTTCACTACAGCCAAAACTTCCCCTCGACCTTGTCAAGCAGCATGTCATGGTCCAGCTCTCAGTACAGACATGGCACCGCACAGCCTCAGTTAAACTGTTTCCAGTTAGGAGCTGGCTCACTTACATGTGGCTCAAAGCATGGGCATGTGTCTGGTAGACACACCCAAAGTCCCTCTCTAAGCCTTGTCCAAAATACCTAAGCCTCGAGCAATTAACAGTGTAGGTCTTGGACTCTGCCTTCTTTTCATGTATTTAATTTTTATTCAGACTTGCAGAGGTTTTTACTTCAGGCACATACCATGTAGCAGATTCCACTGTTTCTTAAACCTGACTTACATGTGTTTTGTTAAAATAAAGCTCATAGTTAGCTTTCCCTTAAATGGGATAAATGAATGTAGCAGTAATATCAACAGTCTGACAACATTAACCCTCTTTCTATATTGATAAGAAATGCGGTGAGCTCAACAAGAGTGTTAAATGGAGCCTACTCAGGGCACCTGATGGGGAGGCTACCCTGTCTGGTCCAGGCAGAGGTTGCTGTGCTGGTGAGTGACTGCAGGCAGTGTTGGACCAGCTTTTAAATGTGGCTGTTTCCACTCCAGGTCTCTCCATCTGCTACAGATTTTCAGGCTTCTTTTATACTTCCTTATGATACTGAGTCCTTTGTTTCAAAAGGATGGTAGTTCCAGACAGGCCATCATACCCCTCAACTCCACAAACAGCATAAACTCACTTGCACGTACCCATGTACTACTTGGCATGGAGTAAGCAAAGATTTACTGCTCCAGCTGTGCCACGGCATTATTGGGTTTTGTACAATAGGACAGAACAAAACTGCTGCCCTATGTTTTCACTCTTCTCTCTTTGCAGGCATACCAGGCAGTGACTATATCAATGCCAACTACATAGATGGATACAGAAAGCAGAATGCTTATATAGCAACACAGGGGGCATTGCCAGAAACCTTTGGTGACTTCTGGAGAATGATGTGGGAGCAACGAGGTGCTACTGTTGTCATGATGACAAAACTAGAGGAGAGGTCCAGGGTAAGGAAAGTGTATCATATGCAGCAAAATACAATGTTGATAATAATGTACTCGAGTAATCATTTACGCAAGATTTTTCTTTCTTTCATGTATGCTTGTCTGCCTTCTGTATATGCATAACTGATTTTTTTAGGTTCCAACAGTTAAAAGTGCCCATACGATGAAAAACACTTATATAGGAAACATTAGTTCCCCTGTGAAATAACCACGTCATGCCACTTATTTTGTAGGGTTTTTTATGCTCTGAAAGCCTTTCAGTCTCTTGATCCACAGTGATTTTTTTTTTCTGTTTCTATCGTACTGGAAATATTAGGATTGAAAGTGTTACTTCTTTTGTAGTATCAAGAATATGATTGTAATATAGTGTCATGAGGAAGTTAATGTATGTCAGCAGCATTCGATTTTTGGTTTATATGGTATAGATTAAACATTATTTAAGGTAAGTGAGGATTTGGATTTGCTCATGCTCATGCTAAGCACATGCTTTGTCAGAGGAAAACTCTACAACAGCACATACAGTAATAGAATATAAAATTATCTGTGATATTTCAAATTCAGTTTTACAGGACAAAGTAAAATTAGTAAAGTACTAAAACATAAGAGTAGCATTCTAATAATAGAACTGGTTGATATGTGCTATATGTGAAGGGAAATCAAAAGTAGTAATACTCTTGTCTTATATAATAGGGAAAGTGATGGAAAGAGCAGTAACAGACCACTGTGTGTTGCACGAAGATTTACTTCATGTCTGTATTTGATGGCATTCATCAATTTTAGTGGTGGATGTTATTCAAGGGTTAGGGAGTGAAAGGGAAAAAAATGAAAGGAGAATGATGGTAAGAAAAAGAAAAGGAAAAAAACCCTTCTCAGTTGCCAATCAGAAAGAGAAGTGAGTGTCTAGCCCTCAGCACCCTCTCCAGTAGAACAGGTGGTTCCCCCATCATAGTTTTCCCACAATAAGCCTGTATTTTATGTCAAGAGACACTCAGACTCCTCATGGGTTTTTCCTGCTTGTGATGCTGTTATCGTTGATGGGGGCACACCTTGGCTGGGGAAAGTGCCACATGGCTAGTTCATCACTGACCTTTCTGCAAATGCATTAGTGAGTCTTGTACTGTAAACCAGAAGCTACAATCACATGTAGAAATTGGGGAAAGGGAAGAAGGGAGGGGTGATTCCAGCATCAGTGGCAATCACTTGCCCTGGGAATGTGCCATAGCAATAGTGTCTCAGGAAAAATTCTGCCACAGATGTTCTGGGGTACACTGTCCTGGGAGCTGCAGGCGGGAGACAGTCTGCAAGATTGCAGGTGGAAGGCCGTTAGCAATACAAAAAGCTGAGGTATCTAAGGTGCTGTGCAATATATGTTAAAAATACCATAAATACAGAGGATCAAGAACAGTTCAGAAAGAGAGAAAGAGGCTGTGACAGAGGAGAAGAGGTTTGTAATCTAGAAAAGCTTCAAATCAGTAAAAACTATCTTATGGGCGTAGCTGGATAATAGTTGATATTTCACTAACTCATGGATGAGCTCCATTTCAAAATGAAAATACTTTTTCTTGTGTAAGCTTCAAACACAGAGGAATGCACTTTAAAGCATAATACTGTACTGTGCTGGCATTGAAGTTTTTTTCACATGCTTGTATACATATAGTTGCAATGATTGCCTAACTTGTTGAACCTGTCGACAACAGTCATTCCTTTCTGGAGGCTTATCAAAGTATATATATGTATTTACCCTTTTACCATTTTATCACTTTTTTAAAACAGAGTAGGTTTTTTGCAGTTCAAGCAGTGTATAGCATTCTGATTGTAGAATCACTTTCTGCATGTAAATTCAACCTACATCAACACCACTACCTGTACATAGCTGATGACAATTAGTACACAGCAGAAGGTAATTTTATCAGAAATTTTCATTTTATCTGGAGTCTACAGGCCTTGTCTAGTCTAGGCATTGACTGTTGTTTGGAATTAAGCAAATTAAATTTTGGGCATTTCTTAAATAATTGCTTCTTATATAATAAAATTGCTGCTAAATAGCATCAGTATTAAGAAAAAATCTGACCCTAATAAGCGGCCCATTGCAGAAGGTGTACTTAAATGCTTGGGTGTTTATCTTACTACTGCAGGCCACAGACTATGAAGCCACTGTCTATGAAGATATTTTGATGCAACTAAATGAAATTCTACTCATTCTCTCCAATAATTGCCTAGCAGGGTTTAAAGCTAACTCTTGCCTTTGCTGACTGCACCCTAAAAATACACTGATCAGAACAGCAATCACCTCCAGAAGTGATTAGCATTCAGCAGCAATGCCTTCCCTGATTGTGATGAGAGACCAGACAATCTAGTCAATGGATTGTCTGTGCTTATGTTTACATATTTTTTGTGCATAACTTAGCTCATTCTGTGTTCATAGGTCAAGTGAGTTTGATGCTCACAGTATCTATCCAGTACATAGCTCAGCTCCAATCTTAGAGTCTGTCACTCTGTGAATATAGCATACCAGTTACCTCTTCTCCTAATACGGTAGCTACATGTAATGCAACTAATGATATTGATGGTGAGGCAGGAGTGGGAATTGTTGTGTGGGAAAAGAATATGATGGCAACATTTCATCGTTATTTTTTCTCATGCTTTCATTTTTATATAGCATATCCTTCTAGCAGGAGACCAAGTCAAATTTCAGACATGAAATACAAACACTGTTACATACCATTAGAGATTAAGATCTTCACTAATTTTGTTTTGCTCCTTTTCCTTTGATTCCTCTTTGATTGCTTTTGTGTCTTGGCAGCCTGATCATTATTCCTGCTGCAAGGCAAGATCTTTTCTCTCTGGGACTTAATCTACTTTCTATCTCCATGTCGTCATTTCTGTTTAGCTTGCTTTTTTCATTATGTAGTCCTGCAGCTTGATATCAGCCTTTTAACCTGGACTGCGTAGATAAAGATGGGGATTTTAATTGCATCTGCAGAAACCAAGTTGGTTCATTAGCATGTGTTAGATGTCTGAGTAAGTTCAGCTTTGCGAATGTACATATTTTACAGCTGAATACATCAAATGAAGATGTTACGTTGAATCCATTATTCATTTGTTTGCCTAAAAGGAAGCTGCAGGAAAAAATAAGCTCTTTCGCTTATAACCTTTCACACTTTGTTGGTTTTGTATGAAATGTCATCACCTGAATCTCACTTGACCTAAACCAGACTAGAGAGAGAAAGTCAGTCCCATCATTCAGCTACCATGCACGTAATTTATATCAAAAAGGATTATACACACTGTCGGTGCATGGAACAGTATTGCTAACATATTTTTCACATACATGAGTTTAATCTAAATGAAATAAAAGAATTACATTGAAGGTTGCAAACTAGAAGCAAATAAAAGAAGTTGCGTGTTACATCAAGGAAAGCTGTAAAGCATGTAGAGCATTGATGTGATACCTCTCTTGCACACTCCTCTGTCTTCCACTCCTCCCACAGCAGTCCACATTTTCTTTTTCTTTCTTTTTTTTTCCTGGTCCTCTGAATTAACTGACTATTCTGAGAACTCATGTGCTGTAGTGAATAATGTGAATGACCAGACGAAGACAGAGAATCTCACTTTGTAGCAAAAATTAGTATTGCCTCAAACAGGAAACAGGAAAAGTCCTGCCTCCTAATTCAGGGTAGGATACTGTTGAGGATCATCCACTTGAAAAATAATTAAGTCTTCTCCTTCCTTGCTATATAATTCCTTATTTTGAATACATTTACTATGTTGGTTTGGAACTGATAGAAAATACTTACCTCCCTCCTTAACCTTGTTGGCAGTGTTTTCTTTGTTGGGACAATAGCTAAATGTTGAGTCAAAGCTATATGACAGGATAATGACCCTAGCAATTATTCAAGTATGAGCTAGATCCTGAACTTCTATACTGATGAAGGAGGCTTTACTTTTCATACTGGTGCTATCAGCTTCATTCAAATTTGCAAATGACTAAGTGAATACATGAGGAAACTACATTTGTGGCATTTGGTTAGCCTGATCCAGACACTCATTTGACTGTCAGGAGCTGGGTATCATCATCAATATTGTAAGCAAAGAATATATAAAAATATAAGCATAGAACAATTTTGTTTTGTCAAAATTTAACACCTCGAATGCTGAATTTTCACTGGGAAGTGGGAGGGAGAGATAAACCCACTAGAAAAGTCATGTATCCTGTCTCAGATTTTGCTCCCCCGTATTGAAATAGAATGGACTATTTGCATGAGTCCTGTATCAGTTCCATAAGAACATCCAAGAATAGTTAAAAGCCCCTGGACTTCAGTTCTCTCAACTGGTCATTGTTACCTGAGAGGGTCAGGAAAGCTGGCACTGTCCCAAGAAAAGCCAGGTGGACTTTTCCCAAGGTTACTGCAATAATAAATAGGTACTTCTGTTCTTCCAAGTGTCATGTAACAGCTCTGAATCTCCGTAAACACACAGTCTGAGTCTTTCAACTCATTTTTTATAGATTTATAGACTATCCCATGTGTTAGAAAAATGGAGATTGGAGTAGAAATGGAATAGAAATGGAGTAGAAATATCAAATAGATGGAGATGTGTGTCTCCAGGGTGGAAATTCAAGTTAAAGAGTTTTTCGGGTTTTGTTTTGTTTCATGGATTGTGGTTTTTTGGAAGGAGTGGGACATATTAAATTAAATCAGGGAAGCTTTTTCAGGTTCAAGTAGTACAAAAACCAAAAACATTTGAATAAACATAGTGGACAGTGTAATTGGACCTTGGGACTCTTTACTAAGAATAGCTCTGAAACAAGACTCGTGGCCACCAAAGATTTCTAAGTCTTGCTGTAGGCAAAAAAACGATAAAGACACGTCTGGGAAGAACCCTTAATTCTTCTAAATGCACAAATTTCTAACATTTTTAATGAATCTTCATCTGTTGATGGCAGAGTAGGCACTTACGTCTAATGTAGCTGACCCCACTGCTAAGGCAAAGCAATAGTACTTGCACAGCAGTAAGTAATAAGCAAAGAAAACTAAGAACATTATATTATTGTCTGTAGGAAATGCATGGAGATCTTTGAGACAAATATAGGCTGTGCAGCTGAGTTCTATGTGATTGTGATTAAGGTAGATTTCCATTTGTTGTGGCTTCAGCAGCAAATTTCAGATCTTTCCTCCTACATGTGTTTTGACACATGGAATACCTTTTACCCGTCAAAATACTGGATCAAAAATAAGTGACAATAAGATATCTTCACTTATATGAGTAGAAAAGTTATCAATATGTGCATGTAATAATTCATTACGTATTATATCAATATGCTTCCAAGTGCACCTATATTTAGACAAAATGTAATTAGTTTGTGCATAAAAGCTGCTCTGATGTTTTTATTGGACAGCACAGGTATGTAAAAATTGGGGGTTTTTAAGTTGTGAAATATGTATTTAAACATAGGAAAATATAAATAAAATGTTTTGCAGCAACTAGAAAAATATGCATGTCTTTATCTGGTGAGAGGTAAGTTAACATCTCTCTCAGCAGACATATTAGGACATGTTGCAGATGGCATTATTTCATACTGGATTTAATTGTTTTACTGAAGAAGAATTAAATGTGCAGTTTTGTCATTGTTCGTTCCCTAATTTTAATGGCAGACCAATAACTTCTGTATCAATAATGTACTATCAGAATTTTATTTCACTTCTTTAGTGAAGCATGCTAAGATATGAGTCAGAAGAATGAATGAGAGAACTGGCAAAAAAAAAAAAAAAAAATCCGAAGTCAAGTAGACCATGTGTTCACCAGATTTACAAAAGTAAAAATACAAGTGTGTAGGTTTGTACTGTTGGTTTGGGGATTTTTTTTGTTTTGTTTTTTCACTGTAACAGAATGCAATGGCCACAGTCCAAGAATTCCTACACCATTGTACGAACTGGAGTCACCAGTTACCATGTCAGAATCGTAAAACTCAACCGTATGGCTGTTTAATTACGGAACCATTCTCAGAGGCACAAGGGCAGGGACATGCTCAACTCTCACTGAAAGGCAGTCAGTCATAGTTACTTAGTTCGTGTAAGAACCTAATCCTAGATATATGTTGACATAGACCGCACTCACCAATAAAGCTTAAAGTTTTCTTTGCTAGGCACATTACAACTGGAAGTTCTGTGCCAAAGTGCCTCAGCTAAAACTCAAACTATTACATCACCCAGCAAAAGAGCTGTGGAAATGCCATACTATAAATGGGGTTAATTTTATATGAAAAGAAGTGCTGTAACACCACTACATAGGCTGAAAGTACTTTTGGCTTGCCGTGTCTGGTTATTTCAGCTTAAACACATTTAGAGTTGAGAATATAGAGTGAATGCCCCACGTGAAAAGGTATTGGTAAATTACAGAGAATCTGGAAGAGAACAATAATGATCAAAGCCTGGAGAAATGATGTATGGGGAAAGTCAGAAATAATTAGATTTGTTGTATATACAAGAGAGTAAAAGAAAGATAATAGCCTTCCAACATGTGAGGCTTTTAAAAATTTTGTGGCAATCAACCATATTTGCTGCCTATGAGGCTCTAGGAGGAAGAAATCAACTTTGCAGCAAAGGTGATTTATTTTGAACTGTTAAAGAGCTTGCAAAATATAATATCATGAATGGAGCAAACTCCGTAGGATATATTGTGCAAGTCTCTTCCACTGTAAGCTTTCAAGAACTGTTTACACCAGAGTCTCACCTGAGATGACATGGCGATACCTGGTACTGCCACAAGTATTTTTCAAGGCAACCATCCAGTTTTGTGTGTTATGATTCAGTGTCCAGAAATGAAGTGGTTCCTCTGACCTGCTGGGATAAACTGATAGTTCTTTCAAAAATGCCATTTTCCCAACGCAAGTGTATAGCAAGTTGTTTAGTGAAAACTGTATTGTAACTCTGTGATTTGACTTCATTTGCTTTGCTCATTTGCTTCTGCTTAAAGTAAGATGTAGTTTACTACCTCATATAATTCTTCTCTTAGTACAGACAGAGGGACTATGCCACATGTGGAGAATGGCCATTGACATTTTGAGTTACAAGTTTTCCTTGCAAAATTAAAAATTCAGCATATTTGTTCTCCAAATGCAATGCTTAGTTCATGTTTTGTTTAGCACTGCAACCTATTACTTCAGTGCAGGGAGTTCTTCCAAGGAATTTCAGGCTTGAAAAGGTCAGTGAATCAATTTAGTATTGTTTAGGGAAAATAACCCCACATTTCATTATTTAGCAGATTCTGGTGAAAGACTCAAGACCAGTTCTCTTTTACAGTGAGCAATACATCTGCTCTTCAAATAGGTGTCTCTGAAAGAAAATATTACAGTTTATGTTTTCCATCATTTACAAAACTTTTCCAATTTTCTAAAGAGGTTAATGGATACAGCTGGCTACTGAAAGGCGCATGTTGTTAATACATGTTTTTTCTTGGTGAGCTTTCAGTTTAGTATCACAGGAACTGTATGAAATACATTTATGAGATTAAGAATTTTATCCATGTATTGAACTAGCAATAGAAAGCTCACTGTGAGTCAGAAGTTCCATTCAAAAATCAAAATCCAAACTTAAACCTCTTAAGGTGTCCAAAATGTTCTCAAATTTACCATTTCTCATTTTCATGCTTTTTCATCCATTCTCTTCTGGCTTTCTGATGAACCAAAAACATAATAATAATAGAATTTTGTTGCTCTGATGTTCCACTCTTTTGATTATTTTGTTTCACTGATTTCTTACATAATATTCATATCAGCTGAAAGAGATAGCTGTCTTGTATGGACAATAGAAAATCTTTGTTAGAGCACTTGAATAGTAAGGTGAATTGTTCAATGTGTTCTTCATACTGTAATGTAATATCTCGTTCAGTGAAGGGATTATTCATGCTGCACACAATGATCAGCCCTGACTACAGGAAGAGGATGAAGCAAAAAGTTGTCAGCCTGTTCACTTTTCCTCTCAGTTCCGTTCATATAAGCCTTTTCAAGACATACGAAAATCTTGCTCTACTTAATTGTTTGACAGATTCATCCTTTGAAATGAATTCACTAAGACCCTACCTTTCCTGCCATTAGGAAGATTTCCAAAAGAGCATCTCACATTGACACCAGAAATACAGTTTTGAACTGTTCTTGGCCTGTATAGTTGAAGATGCCCACTATTTTTTTTTATATGTTTCCTTTTGTAATAACCATACCACACTCTGTCATAAGGATCAGAATGGAAACGGTTTGAGGTTTATCTTTTTAATTATTAATTATCTTTCCGTATTAACTGTTAGCCTACTAATCATATCTCAGAAATTTCAAAAAGTAAGGGTGTAGTGAGGGTTGATTCGCAGCCTTACTAGAGGACTTTGTTATAAATTAAATAAACTAAAGTTCATTTATATTGTTTCCAGATCCTGTTTGAACCTTCTTTTTCAAGGCTACTGTAATCAAGACCTTAGAAATACATTGCACTACTGAAGTGCTTATTTTCTGCCTAGTTCTTAAACTCCAAATACTCAGTTCAGATGAGCATCAACAATCATAGAATCATAATCATTTAGGTTGGAAAAGACCTTTAAGATCATCAAGTCCAACTGTTAACCTAACATGGCCAACTTGACATTTAAACCATGTCCATAAGGTGCCACATCTACATGTCTTTTATACCTCCATGGATTATGACTCAACCACTTCCCTGGGCAGCCTGTTCCACTGCTTCACAACCCTTTTGGTGAAGAAGATTCTCCTAATATTCAATCCAAACCTCCCCTTGTGCAACTTGAGGCCATTTTGTCTTGTCTTGTTACTTGAGAGAAACACCCTCCGTGCTACAACCTCCTTTCAGGTACTTGTAGGGAGCAATAAGGTCTCCCCTCAGCCTCCTTTTCTCCAGATTAAACATCAACATCTTTACTTTTACATACTCACAGGCACATATTTACTATAGGTTGTTACTAGAGATGAGTGCACACAAATGTTTGGGGTTTGTTTCTGTAGTAACAAATAGATTCAAAGAACCAAAATTTCCAAAAGTGATTGATAGTTTCGCAAATAAGTCTGGTGAAACTTAGAACGATCTGTCTGCCTGAGACTGGGTGCTCGGTTCTTTCAGAATTTAGGATCATACTAAATTCAGTGCCTCACTGAAAGCAAAATAGAAAACTTTAAACTGGTCTATTTTCAGGTTTATTTCTGAATATGAATTTATATTTTAAAGCTGTCATTTAGAGTTAGACCAAAGTGACTGAGTGACATTTGACCAAATTTTGTTCAAATAAGGCCTAAAAAATGTGTTTCTGTATTCTGATTTTTTTTTTTTAATTTTTGCATTACAATCTTATGTACTACTGTCAGTGCCTACAATCTTTAGCATCAAATCAGGCCAATCTTTACATGGCAAGGCATTGTTGCAAAAAGGAAGATGGCTTCAGAGCAATAACTGCTTGGAGACAGAACATCAGGTGGAATGTCTGAGGCAGTGAGCTAGCCTGATAGGGTTTGAGGCAGGCTCCATCACCAAAAACTGCCACTACCTTTTTTATGGCATAATTATTATTGTCATTCAATATCATTTATTTTTGAAGGAGAGCCATTCAAAAATGTCATTATAAAGTTTTGTCTGCAAAAGACTTATTTATTAGGAAAAACAGAGGAAAAAAATTCGTCACGTACTGCTGTTATTTCCTATTCCAGGTTCAGCATAATTCATATTTTGTTCATACAGCAGGGAATGTACTGTAATAGTCGGCCTATTACGAGTTTGCTATCTCTTTCTTGATTTGCATTTTGTCCTTATAGTCTCAGATGACCTGTAACAGCTGGCTCATCTGTTAAGAAACACCTGAAGGGTCTTTTCAGCCTGAATGATAGAACTTTATACTGGAAAATTATTTCTCTACCCTTGAATGTCAGGAATCTTTGTATTCATATGTTCATAGGGAAATACACTTCTTTCAGCTCTGTTGATGCATGGCATCACGTTTTCTAGTGTCTGTGACTTGTTGAAGCATGAATATCCACAAATAATCTTAGAAACTCCATAGCTTCTTAACTCCTCAAGTCTGAAATGATCTCATGCTTCTCATTTTTAATAGAAAGAAAGCGTTTACATTTTCTTACAACCTTGCCTTCAGTGAATGCTTGTACTTTCATGAAGAGCAAGGATTTGCATAATCTGCATGGAAGAAATGTAGAGAAAGAAAAGCTATGCATGTTTGACAAGCAGGTTAAGAGAACATACATATCTTTTGTTAGGTCTTCCAGCTATGTCTACTACTATGGTACTTAAAAGATTTCATAATATATTTAGTAGTCTTTTGAGAGCTGCTCTGATCTCAGATACAGTGGTTTTGGCAGTGTGCAACCTATGATCATGAGATAGTGAAAGTAGTGGTAAAAGGTATGCTTGTCATTATTGTAATTGAATTTCTCTTTAAAAAAACACTCAAATCACCAGTGACTTCTTTCATGCTCATGTGTCTTTTTCATTCATCTTGCCATCTTTAGTGACAGGCAAAAGAATGTTACAGAATTATTGATGAAAGCTATTTTCTGTAACCATGTGCAGTTAGTGGCACAGAAAAGCTCTCATTGGGTGGCGGTGAATAAAGTTGCACAGGAAAAGATCATAGAATCATAGAATAGTTTAGATTGGAAGAGACCTTCAAAGTTCATCTAGTCCACCCCCCCCGCAATGAGCAAGGACATCTTCAAGTACGTCAGGTTGCTCAGAGTCCTGTCCAGCCTGGCCTTGGATGTTTCCAGGGATGGGGCATCTACCACCTCCCTGGGCAACCTGTTCCAGTGTTTCACCACCCTCATTGTAAACAATTTCTTCCACATGTCTTGCCTGAGTCTCCCCTTTTTTAGATAAAACCATTACCTCTTGTGCTGTCCTAACAGGCCCTGGTAAAAAGTCTGTCCTCATCTTTCTTACAGGCCCCTTTCAAATACTGAAAGGCTACAATAAGGTCTCCCTGGAACCTTCTCCAGGCTGAACAACCCCAACTCTTTCAGCCTGTCCTCACAGGATAGGTGTTCCAGCCCTCTCGTTATCTTGGCAGCCTCCTCTGGACCGTCTCCAACAGGTCCACGTGTTTCCTGTAACTGAGGGCTCCAGAGCTGGATGCAGTACTGCAGAGGCAGAATCACCTCCCTCAACTTGCTGGCCATGCTCCTTTTGATGCAGCTTGAGATACAATAGGCCTTCTGGGCTGCAAGTGCACATTGCCGGCTCATGTCCAATCTTTCATCCACCAGCACCACAAAGTCCTTCTCTGCAGGGCTGTTCTCAATCCTTTCATCCCCCAGCCTGTACTGATACTGGGAATTGCCCTGACCCAGGTGGAGGACCTTGCACTTAGCCATGTTGAACTTCATGAGGTTCACAAGGCCCCACTTCTTGAGCTTGTCCATGTCCCTCTGGATGGTATCCTGTCTGTCAGGTGTGTCAACTGCGCCACTCGGCTTGGTGTCATCTGAAAACTTGATGAGGATGCACTTGATCCCGCTGTCTGTGTCATTGATGAAGATAATAAATAGTAGTGGTCCCAGTACAGACTCTTGAGGGAGACCATTTGTCACAAGTGTCCATCCAGACATTGAGCTATTGACCACTAATCTCTGTGTGCGACCATCCAGCCAGTTCCTCATCCACTGAACAGTTCACCCATCCAATCCATACCTCTTCAACTTAGAGAGAAGGATGTTGTGGGGCACCATGTCAAAGGCTTTACAGAAGTCCAGATAGATTATATCTGTAGTCCTTCCTTTGTCCACTAATGTAGTTACTCCATCATAGAAGGCCACTAGGTTAGTCAGTCAGGACTTGCCCTTGGTGTAGCCATGCTGGCTGTCTCACATCACCTCCCTGTCTTCCATGTGCCTTAGCATAGCTTCTAGGAGGATCTGTTCCATGGTCTTCCCAGGCACAGAGGTGAGGTTGGTAGTTCCTGGGATCCTCCTTTCTACCCTTTTTAAAACTGGGTGCAATGTTTCCCTGTTTCCGGTCACCAGGGACTTCACCTGACTGCCATGACTTCTCAAATATCATCGAGAGTGGTTTTGCAAGGACATCAGCCAGTTCCCTCAGGACTCTGGGATGCGTCAACCCTTGGAACTGGGAGCTGGGTGGATAAAAGAAAGGTGAAGACTATGAAATTAACCAAAGGTGTATTATGAACTGTAACAACTCTGAAAGTAAATAAGCCCTGTAATTGTATTCCTAAAGGAGAAGGCATGTTATCATTGCCATACCTTACCACATTAAAGTTGTCTGTTTTCCAAACAACGTACACAAATGAGGAAGAAATTGCGCTTACTAGAGCAAAGGGCTAAAGCAAAAGAAAACATTTGGCAAAAAATATCAAAATTGACTTGTTGACATTTTGTATTAAATTTTGGATGACTAAAGGGGTTTGAGATCTTTTTCTGAAAAAAACAATATTAATATGTAACCTCTGAAAAATACACTTAGTTTAGGTGCTGAAGGCCAGGATCTTAGCATTGGATAAAATGTTTTACAAAAACTCTGTCTCAGAAAATAGTGGTTTAACAATTGACTTATATTATTTGATTCTCTGCTGCTGGTGAAGTCCAATAGAAAATATTGTTCTGATCTCTCACAAAGATAAATTGGAGTCTAAATTGTTAGGAGTATTGGGAATGTAAGGCTTATGATCACAGAGCAAACAAGTGTGGGAAGCAGGTAAGGGCACATCTTTGAAGAAGACCTCTTGTTCTGAAAAAAATCAAGAGGCAAAAGGAATAAAAGATGTAGTTCCATCAACTTATGCTTCATGTGCTCTTCCAGAAGGTCAAATCTACATCAATACAAAGTCAGGTTTTCTTTCTAAAAATGTGGTACTTCTTTTTATCAGTTTCCACTTTCAAAGAATACATACGCTGGTCTACAAATTGAATTTCTCTTTTAACAGTTAGTGTCTGCTTCCAGCAGCAGTAGTCTGCATCAGATAGCTCTCACAGAAAGTATTTTAAAAAACTGTAAAATGATTGGAGTTTATGTTAGGTAAACTTTGTAAATGGACCAAAAAAAACCCCAAAAAACAAAAACACACCAAGCTAAGATCTTCACCTAAAGAGCAGGCATGGGCTTCTAAATCTGAGTATATGCTTAACATTTTATTACTGTACAAAATAAAAATAAAACAAGGATTTTCTGTTGTTTGCAAAGATGCTGGTGACCTACTGTGTTCTGAATTTCCATTTAATATTTGTGTTGAACATTTTTTCTCTCTATTGCATTTGGAAGTTGTCTTTGTAAAATCCATCTCATGAGAAAGCTGGTTAATTTTTCAGGCCTACTTTCTGGAAGTTGGCACTGCTTCTACGAGCATACAATGTGCACGTGAGAACTACAGAGTAAAGAGGAGAACTGCATGTTTAGGCATCTAAAGACATAGCCAGACATTTATTTCTTGTATTCATTTTATTGCAAGTACCTAACATATTCTACCATCTATATTCATTAAAAAAATATATATCATTCAAACCCGAACAGGTTTAGTCAGACATTTATACTAAACCTGTAGTTGCTAAGATTACAAACAGCAGCTATTATGTGTCAACATTCTCCAAGAAAAAAATCATGTAATTCTACAGGAATTAACGAATAATAAATAATAATCCACAACTTGTTTGTCTAAAGTATAGATAACCTATATAGACAGAAGTTAACACTGTGTCTGTATTAATGATGAAGTGAAACTAGATTTACTAGATTCTATTGAAATTGAAATAGCTCAATTGAAATAGCTCAATTGAAAATATGCCTTTCTGTCTGATTTGCAGAAGACCACGGTGGCTTCTTTTAGTATTAGGAATCTTGCAAATAAGTCACTGATATTCATGCAATACTTACTGTTTCACTATTTCAGTAAATGGCACAAGGAAGTAATTACTTAATTCCCCTTAATAAAAGAAATTTGTGCACTGTTAATACTATTTTTTAAGACTATAGTATCAATAAACATTTTAGTTACTTTGTTCCAGTGCCTTATAAATAATAGCTTATAAAATTATAAAAATTAAAAAATAAATAGCTTATAAATTAAGCTATAAATTTCTGTTAAAAAAAATGGTTCTTTTTTGCCTCTAATGAATATTCAACACCTGCTTCAGTGGTTAGAATTTTTTCTCCTGTTTATCTAGATTACTTGTTCTCAGACTGTGATTTGTGAGCTGTTAGTGATCTGTGTGACCTATGAGCCTCAAAATAAAATTATTTGCAAGCGAAAGCTATTTGGGACTGAGGAGTCTGAAAGTGCACGAAGTGTTTTTCAATAAGTACTGTGCAGAGTCAGAAACCTGGAGAACACCTGAGTTTCAAAGATGCCTTTCTTAATTTTCCATTTTGGGGAAATGATCAGTTTTTCTCTTTGATTAGCATGATAATTCACCTTTTTGTCAGAAATAGTGTGCAATATTCTGCTTTTCTTATTCCTTACAGTGTGCTCTTTTCTCACTGAGTTTGGTATGAGTCTGGCTTAGAGTGATTAATGAAGACATTTATTAAACAAATTCAGTGTATTATTACTGGACTCATAATGCACTTCTGTACTGTATGCAAGGCTAATTGATAAGAATGTATTTTTATAAGAACAGAGGCTGACTGTCTCAGTTTCACACATAGGTCACTGAGAGCAAAATATTTTCAATTATTTAACCCTGTACTACTTTGTACCATGTTCTCTGATTGTTTTAGGGTTTCAGCATTTCTTTTTTCATAGTACCTTTCATTGTAAATACCATTTTAATTCACAAGTTATCAAACCTCAGCATTGATGGTAAACTTACGGTTCTCCTTTGCATCATCTTATACAGAATTATTTCAGCTTGTTATTAGTCTAAACTATGGTGTTTTGAAATAGAGATTTTTCTGATGGATGAACTCTCTCTGTCAAACTATGTTTTTTGAATGCCTATGAACACAATTTCGTTATATGCTTCATAACAGTGCTCTGAGAAGGAAATTGTATTTTCTCACAATGCATGTAAGAGTTCTCGGTGCTCTTTAATTTATCTGTGTACTAAAATTATTTTTTTAAAAATCAGGTTTTATTGAGATATTTCTATACATACTAAATAATAAAACCCAAGCAACAGTTTGTATGTTTGAGGACAAATGTGAAGTAGGTGAAATATGGCAAACAGCTAAACAATTGTCTGTCTACTTTTACTGCATTAGTACTGTTACTGAATTCTGGACTATGAAAGATGAGAGTTACTGAAGATTCAGGTAATACATTAGCTAGTATAAATTGTTTTTTCTTTGGCATATGTATACTTACTTGTATCTCTTAATCATCTGCCCCTCTGACTTTACAAATACCCATTATGAAAGAAGATACTGTAAGAACTACTATCAGGAGAGCAACTTCTTGTGTTGGATCTCTAGCCATTATTGAACATTCTAACTCCACTTAATTTAAAAACCTACAGTGATATACACTCAGATATGTAAAAAATGACAGGTTTAAATGCATTAAATAATTACATATTTTTCACTATAGGTGAAGTGTGATCAATACTGGCCGAGCAGAGGCACAGAAACTTATGGACTAATCCAAGTGACCCTTTTAGACACTGTTGAATTGGCAACGTACTGTGTTCGTACATTTGCACTTTACAAGGTATATATCCTTATGTATACTTACAATATACTTTGAAATTTAAATGTAGGCATTTTTTATCCCCTTTTCCTTTTCCTTTTCCATTCCTTTCCTTCTCCTCTTATTTCCCCTTCCTCCCCACCACTGCCCATCCTTTCTTCTTTGTTTTGTTTCCTGCTTCCCTGCCTTACTTTCTCCTTTATTTCTACAGTCCCTTTCTTCCCTCTCATTTCTTCCACTTTCCTCCCTCTGTTTCCTCCAAGCAACACAGAACAGTGAAACTTCTACATAGTGTAGTTTTCTTACATCATAGAATTTTGTAAGTTAATACAGAGCTCTTGCTATGAAAAAACATTTAACTGGATGAAATACTAGCTAAAGCTCTGGCACTTCTTGTGTTGCATTACTTTGTGGTATAATTAAAACTCTCACATTGTTCAAATCCTGCAATTTAGAATATAAGAAATTTTTCCCTTAGTAGCCTGAGTCATGTTTCTCTCTGGCCCCAAATGTGATTTAAATACATTTCACTGGTATAGATGCTTCTGCAGTTATTTCATTGAAAAATGCCAATATTCAATCAAATGGCAGTTTTGTCATGAAGTTTTTTAATTTCATAGAATGGTTCAAGTGAGAAAAGGGAAGTGAGGCAATTCCAGTTCACTGCCTGGCCTGACCATGGCGTCCCAGAACACCCAACACCGTTCTTAGCTTTCCTGCGACGAGTCAAGACCTGCAACCCACCTGATGCTGGACCTATGGTTGTGCATTGCAGGTAAGTCCAGAATTTCTTTCAGAGCATCTTATGTCAAGATTACTGCTGTTTTGCTGCAGATGAAAACATTATCTTCTTTGAAAGAGGCTTTCGAAAAGTCTGTCAAAGGAAAAGGTGTTGCATTGTAAATTGGGGACCTGAATATGGCACCACCAACTTGGATGGACCAGAATTATTTTCTTTGGTCTGTGCGCAAGGGGAATTAATTTTAGAATATCTCAAGGTCTACAGGGAGAATACCTGCAGGGAGAATACAAATGTATCTGTGGTATTCAGAAGGCGGTATGGAAAAGAAAGAAGTATAGTGTTGGTTTAAGAACCTGAATATTGAAGAAAGTTTGTTTTGATCAATGAAACAGCTTTTGAAATCATTATTTATATTGTATATGAAAGTAAAAATATGGAAATTAAGAAAGATAAATGGCAACGTTTATTGAAAATAGGTAGAAAACTTAATCTGTAGTCATAGTTAAACCCTCATCTTCATACTGTGAGGAGTTGGATCTGCAAAGGATGCACGTGGGGAACACACTGAGCTCAGTTCCAGGGGAATGAATGCTCCACACTGTTTGCAAGTTAGCAAACCCCTTTAGGCATTATGAGGTATGAATTAATAAACTCTCAAGATAAAAAAAGTTCTGGGAGTAAGGAAAATTAAAAGGAAGAGATGGGTATTCTTTGGAGATATTTGACAAAGGAGTATCATTTAGAAAGCTTTGAAATCACACTGATAAGAACATCATCAGAACATATATGCCAATTCTGGTAGAAGTAAGCTGAAAGATGGGTCCCTCTCATTCCAGGGCTACGTTGTTATAGCTTACATAACTTACTGTGCTGCCCCTTTCAAAGGGAATTCCTAAAATCACTGATTTTTGTGAATTTGATTTTCAGATACCTTTGGTTAGTAAGACTAAGGGCTACTACTCTGTGTTCACTGAAGCTACAAATGCTTAGCATATTTGAAAACCAGTCTTGCTCTTGTCATCCAAAAACTGAGTAAGAGGAATTACAAAGATTACAGCATACCACCCTCTCTAGTTCTGGCCTCTTACATATTGGTAAGACATCCATGGAAGCTGGTTATTTGAACACTTTCTAAGTGATTATAAGAGGTTCTTATAAATGAGATAGGAAAATAAAGTCAACAGGGAAACAAAAAGCGCAGACTGTTTAGAAAAGGTCAGAGAACATGGAACATAGACATTTAATGTTTATTGAAACACTAGGGTTAGGGATGTAGAATAAATATAAATAATAATAGAAATCTATTTTACAGTTTGCTGAGTGTTTCCTAAATGGAGCCAAATCTTACTGTATCTGTATTTATAAGATCTGAAAACATTTCGAATATTGCCTTGAATTACAGATTTACATAATTATAGACTGCCTCAGCTTCATCATCTTAATCCATATAGGGCATACCTCCAAAAGTGCTCAGCAGTCAAGATGTTATACTCTAAATCAAAACCAAAATTAATAGAAGAAATGAATCTTCCCACTCTGGGAAGGCCATTTAGTTAGTATAATTACCTACATGCAAAAACAGATGAATTAACTTAGTTGTTAAGAGTCATACAGTAAGTCATTGGGAAAGATGAAGTCAAATACAAAGGTTATTATCACTCAGCAAGGTCATTATTTTCTCTTTGTCATTGGTCATACACTTCAGTGGAAGTGGTAATCAGGTTTGGTGGTATGATTTGATGCCTGTTGAGGGACTTTTTTCTCAATTTCCTATTAATTTATTTACCTGTACTCTACAATATGCATATTCTGGTAGCAAATTTGTTAAGGCTCTTTGCCTTATGTATAGTTTCTTGAGACATTAAGATTGTAGGCATTTTGCACAACCTATCCTCTACAAAGCAAACTTCCATGTGTTCTATTATGTTAACAAGGCTTTTAAGTCCCACTCCCAACAATTTGTCTATGAGCAGAAGAACTAATTAAACCACATTTCTTGCAAACTTACAGATTTATGTCTGCGTATTTAAACATTTTATGTAGCCGGACATGTAGCAGCAAGTTCTGCGGACAGGCCAAAGTTTACTATTGCACTCATTAGCTCTTGTGTTAATGTGCCGACTGTCTAACTGATATACCAATAAGAATAAGTTAGTAAAGTCTTTCTCACAGTAGTAATGTTCAAGTCTCTTTTCAGGCATATTGTAACAACATTATCTTTTCAGATTTGTATTGACTTACCATTTTGAATTTGACATTATTCAATTGGTAAAAAAAATTCAAAAGTGGAATGACCGAGCATCAGCACAAGTTTTTTAGGCTAAAATACATGTCTTCCATTCAGCAACATGAAAAACTTTTAGTTTGAAATTGAAGTACTGGATGTGCCTAAACATTTCTTTTCAAGCTCAGAAAAAATTTCATTTTATATTGAAACTGAAAAAGTAAGCAAGTTTTGCATGTTGCCTATTTTTCTTAGAGTTGTCTCTGTTGCTCACTTTCAAAATTTCTCCATTCCACTCTTTTCTTTGCTTGTCATCGTCAATCATTTCAATTTTTTTCCTCCAATGTCTGAACTGCTTTTTTTTTTCCTGTGGACTCTAATTATATTCTATTTCTGTCCTTCAATTCCACTCTTTTCTCATACTCATTTCACTGATTTTTACCATATTGCTGAACCATTTCAATATGAAATGTGTTCCTACATGTCTTAGTATTTTCTCTGAAGAAAGATCGTCATTCTAATGGTAGCATTCTCCTGCCAGTTTTTGTCATGCATCACCTTTCACTGCCTTCTAGTACTCACCCTTTTCCACTGAGATTTTTTTTATCTATTCTTGACAAATTTCTGGCTTTTCATTTCTTCTTTTGCTGGCCCCTGGTCTGCCTCTGCAGCCTTCTAAAAAAGTCCTCTTTTCCTTGTTCATATCTTATCTGTCACTGTCTCCCATTTTGTGTTCAGGACTTCCTAAGTCCCTTTTCATTAAAGCTCTTGTACTACCACCATTCAGTTGTTAAAAGTATTTCAAATTTTCTCCACTAGAGCGAAACAATATAATACAAAAACATATCTTGTATCCTTTGCCTATGGCAGGCAGTGGTTTTCCAAGATACCCCACAAAAGGAATAACCTGAGTTTACTCCCTAGTGGGAGCAGAGGATTCATACCAGGGAGTGTAAGTCATCTGAGACACCACTGATACCTTCTTTTATGATTCTTCCAGTACCTAATAAACTGTCAGAGCTCAGGAAATTATAATAAAGATGTTATTGAAGTATAAATATGAGGGAGTTTAGCTTTCAAAATAGGTTTGGTAAAAAGAAAAAGTAGGTGTGAAGAAGTTTTGGAAGCATTTTTCTGCAAAGCTTTTAACCCATAAAAAAATTGAAAATAAAAGCTACCAAGCAACTAAGTACGGGGAAAAAGATCTGTTTGTCTCTAATATTTCTGGGAATTTAGCTCAGAGTTTCGCACTGCTCAAAAGCTGATCTGCTTCTCAGTTTTGATTCAGGTCAACACCAACAGGAGCCGGCCTGGGTAAGGAATAAATAAAAGAGCCAGATCTCTGTGTTTTGTTCCTTGGAGAGTAACCCCCTATTTATTCTGCATTTATAAGTAGATATTTTAAGCAAATGGTCTAGCCAGGCTTTTCCTTACTGCATTCTCTGTATCTGCTTTAATATTACACAACAGTTGACTTCCAGTCCACTTCATCTTAAGAGGTTTTTCCAGTTTGCTTGATGGTTTTGGTATATGGCTATATATCCTACAGAGAATCAAGGTAGCTGGAGGTCTGTTTCATGAGTGTGGCCCCAGACCAGTTTCTATGAGAGCCTCAGCAGCTGATAAGCTAGTTTAACATCCTCTTCCTAGGAAACAGTTGTTGAGTGTATGGAGAATTTATTTAATGACTTATAGTGAGCTTAGTGGGAAAACACCTGAGATGAAAAAAAGTGGCAACTGAAGAAGCCACTCTGTAAACATTTGTATGCATTCTACTCACATAAAGCAACCGGAAAAAAAGCATAGTCTTAAATGGTGAAATTAATCGTGAATATAAGTATTACTATTCAAAATTACTAGACTTTATAAAACACGTTCTGATAAATGCATGTCAAACAAATGAAGGTGGAAGTATTCCTAACAAATTTTGTGTGATGAAAGCAAAGAAAAATACTGAATCATATGATCAGAATTTATGATAATATTAGTAATTATTTTTTACTAATGTCCATGCAACAGATATGTCTGCATGTCATTTGTGCATCTACTTTTGATAAAAGTTTGCTTGCATGCACAGTATTGAATTTGAATCTAATATAGAAGTCAAAAATATATTGACGAATGTCATATGTGCATTCTACCAGTCAAAGCTTTTACTTGTGCAGAAAAGTTGGCAGATTTTTAAGCTGCAAATGTAATTAAAATATAGTTAAAGTTACATTATTTTTAAGGACAAAACACAGATCATTGCTGAAAGGATTGTGAAACACCAAAGGTAACATTGAGGCCTAATCTAAATGCAGATTTTTTTAACTTACGTAATCAGATATTAGAGTCATAGAATCATTTGGGTTGGAAAAGACCTTTAAGATCAAGGTAACACTGCAAGTCCAACCCTAAACCATGTCCCTAAACACCACATCCCTATGTCTTTTAAACACCTCCAGGGATGGTGACTCAACCACTTCCCTGGGCAGCCTGTTCCAATGCTTGAGAACCCTTTTGGTGAAGAAATTTTTCCTAATACCCAATCCAAACCTCTCTTGGCACAACTTAAAGCCATTTCCTCTTGTCCTGTTGCATGTTACTTGGGAAAAGAGAGGAACACCCACCTTGTTACCACCTCCTTTCAGGTAGTTGTAGACAGCGATAAGGTCTCCCCTCAGCCTCATTCCTATGTGACCATTCTCAGGGGCTCCCATGGTTTCTAACACATCAGTAAGTCTTTCATCTTTGCTCCTTCACGGATCTCTATCTTCTGTCTCCACAGAGATGGGACTTCACTTGCACATTGTCCCTCAAACACTGGCTTGCCACTCTCAGGCTTATCTCTAGTGAGCCTGGCTTTATATGAGCCCTGCTAACACCTGTGCAAAGATCCTTTTCTCCCTTTGAGACAGAGGCACCCCATCTGTTGCCAGCGGGTCTGGTGGTGTGTAGACTGACCCATGATCAAAAATTCCAAATTCTGATGGTGACATCAGGCTCAGAGCCAGGTATTGATCTGCTGGCTCTTCCTGTTTCTTCCCTCATAATTCCCTTAAACTGGAAAGACAGAGGAGAACACTATTTGTGCTCCTGATCCCTTAGCCAGTTGTCCCAAGACCCTTAAATCTCTCTTGATTGCCGTTGGACTTGTTGTTGCAACTTTATCACTGGCTACCTGAAAAATCAGTAATGGATAATAACCTGAGTGGCGTACCACGTTAGGAAGTTTTCTTTTTGCCTCTTCACATCTTCAGCCCCGGTGCCAGGGCAGAACAGACCCACCTTAAGTGACTCCAGTCTGAATATTTGGCCTTGTGTTCTTTTCAAAAGGGAGTCACCTATGATAATAACCCATCTTTTTTCTTTATGGAAGCGGTTTTGATAACAAGCTGTAAGTCAGCTTAACCTCACTGACACCTCCAAGCTGATGAACTATCATATCTTTTTTTTTTTTCGGTTCCACTTGCAGAGCATCATACCTGTTATGCAAGGACACCAGGGAAGGTGGAGTAGTCACAGAGCAGATGCACCTGCTGCACTGGGCAGGAATTTTTTGCCATTGCCCCCTGTCCCTTAAGTCACTGCGTTCATCTAGGCAGAGAGAGATAGGGAATCTTCTGTATCATAAGCCCTGTCTTCCTGCTGGGACTTACTTAGGAAAGCTAGGGTGTGACTCCAGTGGTCTACCTCCCTGTTGCACTCCCAGATACTCCTGAACCTACTCATCTCCTCCCCAAGCTCTGTCACTAAGCAAAGGGGTTCCTTTACCTGGGCACACCTGCCACAGGGGTGCTCACTGCTGCCATCCCATACTGACATAAAAGCAGGGCATATCCTGCAGCCTGGCACCTGGGTGGCAGCATCTTCCCACCAGAGCTCTGTCAGGGAAGCTGCATGGGTCCTGGTGGGTGCAGAGCTTGGAGAGCCCATGGCTTTCTGCTGGGCTGGTGGGACTATACTCTGGTAGCACTACCTGGATGAAAAAGGTGTATGGTAATGATATAAATGTGTAATGCTTTTACACTCCTTTTTCAGGAAAAAAATTATACTTCTCTGTCTATATCCACAAGGAAAGTTAGTTTAGCAAAGCTGAAATCAAGGTGAAGTTAAATTTAGAAATACGTTATAAGCTGCTATGTTCCATAGTCTTTGCTTGATTTACATTCTCCCAAAGACAGCAGTATCATTATTTTCAGTGTGAGATTTGGTAGAGAAAAGGAGCTAAATCAAAGGTAAAGTTGGATTTAGCAATCCTGTCCTGTTCGTAGATACTTTTCATAATGTGTTCAAATCTCAGCTTATTTAGAATAGCTTATCTGAATATTTTTCTGTGGTGGTTGAAATGCTCAATGCAGATAGATCTTTTTTTATTTACAGACTGTTATATTTTAAGACTGTATCCTTTCAGCCCCTTTGCAGAGAAGCTGAGTAATATCATAATCTAACTGGTGTCTCTGCATGACTTGCCCTAATTTGCAGAACTGATCTCGAAAAAAGGGTTTCTTTAATGAAAAAATGCAGGCTTAAACCCTAGGGTTCTGCATTGGTGAGGCTGTAATGTGTGGTCTAATGATAGTGGGGAAAGCACATGTTTTTGTTTGAAGTTGGATTAACACAGGCAAACAGGTGCTAATCAGATCACAGTAAAATAGCACCGGAGGGTGTTTGGAGCTTTATGCCACGATGTTTTCAAAACATCACAGAAGCTTTAGTAGTTGGTTCAGTAACACGACATAAAAGCTTAACATGTAAGTGCAAACCCATATGTTTGAATCTCTCTTTGTAATACTAGCACCAAGGGGCATATCTTTAAGATACTTTGTGAAGTTTTGGCAGGTACTGTTAATGCTGCTATTGCAAACAGAAAAACTTGGATGTTTGGAGGAATGTGACTGTTTTAAGTAAATCCATGTCTGAGTATACTAACATAACCCATTAGAACTGTAAAAACAAGATAATTCTTAAAAAAATAACAAAAAGAGATGTGATCTTTTATTTCTTGAATACTTATCTAATTTTTGTTCAGTGTTTCAGAATATGAAATAAAATTAACAACAACAACAAAAAAAACTACAGCAATGATTTTTCAGTGGATTGTTTTACATCACCTCGGTATCTTTTGAACCTCCCGACCACTTTTGCCACATACCTCACAAGTGCTTATTTTCTAATCCTCATAGTGAGTAGGTTGCAGATGACTGCCTATCCTTTTTCACGGTGTCGGAAAAAAATTCCCTCTGGTAGATATTCAGAATTCTCTCAAAAGAGCTTGAAAAATATTAAAAGCTTCCTCATCCCTTCGCTTTCCCTGCCCTGAGAACAACTCAGGATCTTTCCTGACTTCCTTGGACAGCTGAAAGCTTTGAGAGGAAGAGTTAGTAAAGGCATTTTAGTATGACAAATATTTAATATCACGAGTATTCTAAATTTTCTCTGCTTTACCCACGTATCTTTATACAGCAGTTATTGGGTCACTACTATATATTAGACTGTGCTGAGTATAATCCATATGTGAAAACATTGTAACACTACTTCCTCTCCAGCTGTTATCTGTAGGTCAACATATATCTCTTAAAAGAGAACTATTTTCTCAAAGTCTTTGTTCACAAATAAAAAGCAAATGGAGAAGGATAAGGCTGTCCTTACATTCACTTCTTAAAACAATGCGTAGATGGTGACTCTGCTTAGTATGTTTAGTTGCTTTTAATATAAAAATACAGCAATGAGTAAATGTCTGTGTTTTTCGTTGTATTCCGTCTGTATTGATAGCCTCAGTTACTCTGACCATGCAGTCAGAGAACTGACTGGAAATAATTTCATTTCTACACATAAATTTCTTCTTGGGAGTTATTTCATTTCTATATGTGACAAAGGCTTGTGGAGTTTGATACTTTGGGAGCTTGACCTCTCTTTAAACTGGAGGATTTTCATTTAGAAATTTTTGGATGGTTCTGTTTTCATTTACTTGTTGGAATTGTAGAATCTACCGGAAAATAAGGAACAGTCTAGAAGAAAGGTTGATAAATACTAACTGGCAGAAAAAAAGACTGATGTCCCAGCAGCACACTGATTGAGAGGTCATTGGTATAGTAAGACATTACTTAATAATCACTTGTGTAATGAGTGGCATCACAGAGGGACAGGAGTTGGGACTTGCATTCATGTTCTCACTGTGAAAATTTTCAAGGTTGTGAAAATTCAGATTCCAAAAGCTTCACAGTTGCAGACGCTGGCTCTTTTATGCTGAACATACAAAAGCTTTCGCCTAATTACTGTGCCGTGCTCATGCAATTATGCAAACAAAAAGACGAGACTTTCTATGCCGATAGAGCCAGTGGTGGATGGGTAATGCTGGAAGTTTTTTTCCTGTTTCAAATTTGCACTGTCTTGAGTTAGAAATAAGTTTTGCACAGCAAACCAGCCTTTCATAAAACATGAACTGAATCTGCTATATGTACAGCATGTGCTTCAGTTTATAAGCAAAAAAACTCAGTATCACTGAAACTATTATTAAAATTCAAAAGCATTCAAATAACAAATAATAGCAGTATTTCTTCATGTAGGTTCAAACAATAGAAAGTGCCTACTTGTGGTCTTTTTGATTAAATCAGTCTTATGTGTATAAAGCCGTCTTTGGTTAGCACTTTGCCTGTGGTTCAGGGGATTATACCCTCACTGCTGTGGCTCAGGGCTGGATTATCTTTTGAAATCCGAAAAAGCTGTTATGACTGCATAGGGCAAGATTTTGTTTCTAGTAGAAGTCAGAAATCTGCAAAGGAACACAGTGAATGCTATTATAAGATAGGATCTGTGGTCTATCTAGGCCAGTGTCTTGTATCTGACAATGGCAAATATAGGTTCCAGAATTATGCAACATTTTCTTGCTAAGTTGCCCAGTGGAGGTACCAGGGCCTGACTTGGATTCAGCCAACAAATGGTTTCAGTTGAGCAGGTCTCCTGGAGACTGATGACTTTTCACTCAGTGAAATAACCTGGCCCTTATTAGAATGTAATAATTTTCTGTAAGATATTTTTAACAGAAGCAGTGCCTTTTCCATGTGTTATCTCAAATTACGAATATGTTGGTGCTGATAATTATTTCCATATATATATTATCATGTCCTACAAGGCCTGTAATTTCCTTTGACCTAAGCTGTAGTTTGATACATTATTTGATCAGCGCTCTTAGTGAGTCATTTTATCCATATGTATTTAGTTAATTGGTTATTTTTCTCCCCGCCCATGTTTATATATAATATACTCTACAAAGGAAAAGGAAATCTGACTGCTTGCAGCTGAGTCTAGTAAAAGAGCAATTAGGTTCTATCAGAGCCAGCAGCTGTCTGTAATGAATTCTGAATTAAAATTATGAGTGAAGAAAAGAATCCAGCCATCTGCAGGAAATGTGAAAATATTTTTATAACCCAATAGCTGAATTCTGGAGAGGGATATCTCTGAGATTTCCCAGCTGTACCTACAGTATATTACAGAATATCCATGGACACACAGTATACTGGAACACATTGCGTCAACTTGGCTACCCAGCATGTTTGGCTAACTTCAAACAGGCTGTATTTTTATCTGAAGTAATCAGCATGAAAGCCTCTTTAAATCATATCCCTGTATCTCTAGAAGTAAAATGCAACTTTAGAAATAGTCCTGTTATCTTTTTGTGGAGGCTTTCCAATCAGTATTCTGCCCCGAATATTAATCTTGCTTCATTTTTCATACTTTTATAGACTTACTTCAGGGTCTCATAATTTACTATCAGATTTTGTCAATGACTGTTGTTCCGAGTGAATCCTACATTGCTGTGCCTGATTTTCTTTTGTCAACTGAATTTTAAAAATACTTTCTAATTGTTTAAAAATTATCATAATACTATCCAAGCTCATTTTACAACTACTTTGAAACTTCTACACCAAAGCCCCATAATTTTCATTATAATTTGTCCATAGTATTTGGTCATAAAGTTCAAAATCCTGCAAAAAAAAGAGAGAGATTAGTGTCCAACATCAAAATGACAGATTGTGATTAAGAAATCTGAAAGGCTTAGTGCTATTAACCTCTCACAACCTGATTTTCTACTACGTTACAGAGAATTCATGATGGTATAAAGACTTGCAGAGCATAAAGAAAAGAAACATCAGTTTCTTCAGTTTTCAATACCAGTAACCAAGCTCTTCATCTGTTGGTCTTGATGCTCTTCACTCCTTGGTCTAAGAAAACAGAGGCCTAGCAAAAGCCTTGATATGAGATTATGAGAGAAGCCTCGTAGCTTTTTCTTCTCTAATTTCTGCTGTGTAACATCTCACTGCACTATTACCACATTGCAACCATTTCAGTTTAAACCAAATCTAAGGTGGCAAGATCACATTTGTGTTATACTCTGAATATATCCAGAGGTAGATACATCGGTTCTCCATGGAAAAGGAAGAGACATCTTGAGGTGGAGATCCAACACAGTAGGTCTGCTAATGAAGTCCCATCAGCTACAAGCTTGAGGACTTCCAGGTTTTCAAAGTGTGTGTGTGGGGAAAGGGAGGCAGGGTTGGGGCGAGGGGAAGAGGATTTGTAGATGGATAGAACCCAGTTTATTTAGGGCTTTGAACTGTGATCGGTACTGGGAAAAAAAAGCCAGCATGAACTGAGGAAACCTAGTTGCTTTGTACTTACCATATGAAATACTGTGTCCAGTTGACAATCTGGTACCTCAACGGTCTTCTGTCAGTCTAAAACCAAAGCATAACAAATGGCGAGTGATAATGTTCGGACTTGAAAAACAGAGATCCTGAGGGCAGCCAATGTTAAGAAAAAGAAACAATTTTTGACCTCAGGAGGTGTATAAACACCTAGAATCAGGGAGAAGTCCAGAAGGTTTCTTAAACTAGGAAGCACCTTTGTGTCCAGCAAGTACTTTCAAGGTCATCCTGTTACTCAGTGCTGCAGAACACATTTCTTCCCACCTTCTTTAATTTATTTTCAGATAGCATCAGTTCACCTTCCTATTTCCCACACAGATAGGATAATAGCTCTTCTACATGTTCCACATGAAAATGTAATCAAAGCACAGAAATATGCAAAAGCAGAAAACAACTCCTCAAAACATTCTACCCTGAGAACTCAAAACAGGTTGAAATGCAAATAAAGCAAGGAGTATTTGTTAAGAGCAACCAGCATAATTTATGCTCATTGACATCTTTGCTGTGCTGTAATCTTCACTTTTATTTATTGACGATAGGATCACAGTGTATTTCCTCTCAAAAATTACTCAGAAGTATCATTTTCTGTATTTACTGCAGCTGTTCATGCATAGATCTGTTTTTAAAGGTAACGAGTCACAGTATGATGTGTTTTTAAAATTAACCTCAAAATACATTCTTTTTCTATAGTCTATTTCACTAAACTCTGTTTCAGTAAATTTTAGATCTTTCTTTAGTGGAATGCATAATGACAAGAATGCTTTGTGAATGCATTTCGCAGGAGAAAGGATGCAAAATACACACTGGAACTCAACAAATCTCACAGAGAAGATATATTTAGGATAGTTACTCTTTGATGCAAAATACAGTACACTGAATACATAATATTGTGTATAGAGAAGTAGTAAAATAAGAAGAAAGATACCTGAGAACTGGCTTAATTTTGAAATAAAAAATTAAAGTAAATCCTTGTGCACAGATAAAGCAGTACAGACAAATACCGCTCATTCTAATTTATTTTCTTTATATGAAATCAGGTAATACAGTGGTTTACAGTAAGGTGTATATATAAAATCCCTTATGGAAAGCAGGATTATGGAATGTAGTGCTATATAATATCAACAGTCAACTCTGAAGGGAAACCAAGATAAGAAAAGGAAGTGGTCTGAAATAGGGTCGATGAACTTTTCAGTTGTTATATTATGTAATTTCTGCTATATTCCATCTCACAAGCAGAACAATAAGAGAGCTTTTTTCACCAACAGTTCATGATTTCAGGAAAGAAACAGGCAGAAGTACTCTGTGATATTCTGTCCCTTGTAAAGAAGAAAAAGCAAGGATCAGAAATAGTGCTGTTCCTTTTCAATGGCATAGGTACTAAAAGTGTCAGGTACCCAAAGGCAGAAGTGTTGATTGAAAGGAAAAGGGCTAGATTATTTGATTAGCCAGGGAGAGAGTGGGGAGGGGACTTGAATGCATGTGCTTTCTTTAAGTATGTGGGACCATGAGACAAAATTTAGACAGCAAGTTTAAGCTTCTCTCCCAGGACATGTCTAGAATGATATTTTCTTAGAGTACCTATTCAAATTCCATCAAGGTCTAATAAAAGGATTTCTGTAAAAAGCTGTGTCTGTAACTTGTTGATTAATAACCCTTAATGTATATGTAATGTATAACCCTTTCCTCGGTGGATTTCTTTTTGGCATCCATGGTATTCTGCAACCATGAGTTTCACTATTTAATTATGTACTTCATGAAAAACTACTTCCTGTTTGTTTTAAATTCTCTGCCTCATCAGTTCAAGATCATACTTCTTCTGTTACAAGCCAAAAAGGAATAGTCATTTCCTTTTCACCTTCTCCACATAATGCATGGTTTTATCCCCTTCTTTCATATATCCCTTTCTCTTGAGTCTTCTCTGCTCCAAGCTGAGTTATCTAGTTTGATTAACCTCCCCTTCATACACTGTCATCCTTTTTGATATGTTTCTTCAACCTTATGATTTCTCTACCGTTCTTGAGATGGACCACACTGCTTGTCATGGAGGTGAATGCAAGGGCATCCCTTTGGCATGCAAAATGGCCTCAGAATGGCATTCATGTGAAAATTTACAGAATCCTTCAGTAAACAGTGGATTCACAGGGTGGGAGTGAATTGATGAGCATGAGAGTGAATGATGATATTATAAAAAATCCTTCCAATTAATTCTACTGAAAACCCCTAAATGGCTGTCATATTTTAAAAGTGTACTCAGAAGTTACCTGTAGGTTGGCTGTAATATTTGTAGTTTCAGATATTATTTTCCTTCACTCAGTTACTTAAATGAACTACTTATGTACCTTTTGCCTTTGTAGTGCAGCATGGTACATCTTCCTCCACTGCTAACATGTAAATTATTTCTAATACTTGTGAACTATCAGTTAATAGAGTTGCTCTTCACATTATACACTTCCACAAGTACATTCATGTATTGCTTTGGAGCTACATACAAGTCCTTCTGCATTACTGTAAAGTTCTGGCTCACAACAGACCTGGATTTAAAGTCTGGTGAGAGGATTTGAATTGCTACAATGGAATGTCCTTGTTAGAAGTGTCTCTTAAAACGTTTTTGTTTTATTTTGTTGAACATTACTAATGCTACCTCTTTATCCTCCATGGAAAACTCAGCTTTTAAAATTATTTTAATAAAAAGGACATAGGATTTGTTAAAGAAATTTCTTGGAGTTTTGATCTGTATGATTTAATACTTGAGAGTTTGTTTGTGTTCATGATACAATCTGGTAAGACAGCTTCTTGTGCTTCATCTCTCCAGACCTGAACTCAGGATTAGATAAAGAACAGATTTACTTCCTGAACATTATTACACTTCTTCAATTGCATATTACAAAAACTTTTGCTTAAATCTGGAGCAGTTATATTTGAAAATTTTATGGTAATGGTAGAATTCTGAGAATGTACAGACTGAAAGGAAAGCCTTCATAAAGCTCGATAAAGGAAGAAAGATCCAAGGCTGGCTTTTGATTTGTGAGCCTCCTATGTTTTTGCCAGCTATCTATGAAAACTCTGGGGAGCTCTAGACCAAGCTTTGTCTACTTGTAGTAAAATCTCCTGTTTTCTGATGTGTTTTTTTCTTCCTATGTTCATTTTAAGAAGTTTTATATGACCTTAATGACAAATATGGTTGCCTCCATGCAGAGCATAAAAAAAATGCAATGGCTAAAGTCTTTAGTTTCGTGAAGCATCATATACCATACCTGATTGCTGGTATCTGACCGTAACCACAGTGAGAAGAAAGTCCTTGTGCACTTGCAGATCAGCTCTCAAAGGTCCTTTATAAGCTGGTACCAGAATTCTTAACGCAGTCTGGTATCTATTCTAACATTAAATTTGAATTTACCTCTTTGCACAGGGTCTTTATGCTATTTTTGTCAGACGTATCCCTTCAAAGGGACATTTAATGGTTTCATAAATGGCTTTTTTGCTACTTCTTGGACACAGGGGTGATTTTAAGCCATGTTCTAATTTCCTGACAAGAAAAGGAGAAAAATAATCTAAATATTGCCTGTGTCAGAACTACTACAGAATTTATGTGAGATTGGAATCTAATTAATCTTATGAAGTTCTTCAATAAAATCCAGGCATTTTTTATGTTTCCCATATCACAAGCAGTTTTATGTACTTTCAGTTCATAAATGCAAGCTTCATTCAATCTGAAACTGTAATATTCAATAAAATTTTCCCCTGACATGAGTCAAAAATGTCCTAAATTATTTTTGGCCCATATTTTACTGTCTTTGCTTCCAATTAAATGATCTGTGAATACTGGCACTTACACTGCATTCCTTTGCCAAATCACTGAAGTATCAGTAAAGGGTCATCATTTAAACAGCTACAAATTAATCACAAAATCCAACCTTTAACACATCCATACAGTGATTTTACTGTGGAATGGCCCCCTTATGCCTCTTAATTTTTCTTTTTGTGAGTTGCAGCTGTATTGCATCACAGGACATTAAGCATGTTTCAACTCATGGAACTGAGTCAGTCATGTTTTTAGAAATTGAAAACAAATGTTGTAATAGAATAAATGATAATATTTGAAGCAATAACAGTTTCCTAGTAGGCATGGCTATTTAATAGATTACTTCGGTTTTCAGCTTGTAAATGTAACAGTATCTTTCACTAGCTGAAATGGTAGAATTTTTTTTTACATTCTAAGTTCAACAGTAACACCAAAAGAAGCAAACCAAAAGGGCAAGAAAGTCAATAACAAGTGTAGAATTAATTTGTGAAATTATCCTCGTTAGCTGAATTATCATTGTTAGCATGAAGTAGATAGGATTTTTTTTTTTTTTATGTTACAGTGGCATATTATTGAGGATTCAAAATGCATGGCTTCCCAGCAGTTTATCAGTACTGTATTAAGAAGTCTGTATGATAGCAGAAGAGAAGGAGAAACAACATAAAGATAGGATAGTTTCTTGCTCTTCTATAGGAAGTTGTTGGAGTTTGGAGTTAGAACGCATGTGGGGGCAAATGAGAAGGAAGTTAAAATATTCATAGCATTGATTCAATTTTTACCTGGAAACCGAAAAGGGTAGTGTGGCAGACACATAGCTCATTTATAATTGGCAGACTTGGAATGTCCTAAACACCTTAAGGTAGTAACATATCTTGCTGGATAAAATGATCCAGACAGGAGTGTGTCAGGACCCCAGCAGAACCAAATGCTTCAATAAATGTAGTGTGTCAGCCCCTCCATCCTTATCAAGAGAGCATTGGTGCATAGTAATGTGGTTTAGTCTGGAGTTGTGATCTTCACAACCTCTGCATAAACCTGTAAAACAGCAAATATCTTCTGTGGTACAGTATGCTAATAACTATTCTTCTCTGAGTTTGCTTATGGGAAAAACAAATATATAAATGATAATACAAGATGTGAAGAGAAGAAGTGAAAACCGCTCATTGCAGCCGAAAGTGCAAGCTTTTAACTGAGTTGGAATTTTGCAGTTCTTTTTTGTAGGTACCAGTGAGCCTCATAATGTTTACTCTGAAAAATGGCATATTCAGTTATAAACATGGTACTGGAACATTAATTCATTAATATGTGATAGGAAAGAGGACCATATACTAAACTACTGAGAACATCTGCACTGTCAAACCTTCTTATTTCCCACTTGGCCAGAAAGAGTTAGGCTGATAAAAACTGAACATGAGAAGGAATCATTTAAGGAATGGTTTAAAACTCAATATAAACCAATCTAACACAGAAATGTGTGCTACTTGTGGTGATTTCTTTGCAATTAAAAAAATAAAGGGAAAGTGAGACAATTTTTTTGAGTTTTTGTTCATGATTATTATCAATGTTAAGGTCACTAAGGTTTCCTGGAATGCAGAGGTTTTATTATATAAGGTAAATGAATTTCCATTTAGCTAGGACAACCATCATTTCATATGTCTGCATATTTTCTTTCTCTACAACTCCCATTGATCAATATCATTGATTGATAGATTTTGTTAATCTCAGAATATTAATTAATTCTTGTCAGAGTGACATCTAAGAAAGTTGAGATTGATGCATTTGGTTTGTTAGCAAAAGTCCTCGGCTATTTGAAGGGGATCTGCTTCTGAGAAGAGTGACAGGTGACAAGAATACATGACTAGCAATATCTAGATATGGAATCTTAGAACCAAAGTTACCTGCTGTGAGACTAAAACATCTTTCTACTCTGCGCTTCTCTCTGATACGGTTGTAAGTAAATACAGTTTGCTGGGAGCTGTCAGAGATTCTTAAAGTGTCATGCAAGAAGTAAAGGTTTACCCTTATTTATTTCAGGATGGACTTATTTAATATTTCGTGAAAATCTAGGAACTGTGAGAAGATCTTAGTTTTCATACAATTGTCCTCTAGAAGCTGGATTGAAATTATTTTTTTTTTCTCTCTCTTTTCAAAACATGGCAGTTCTTAGATATGTTTAACTTAGATAATGGCAGTGTCTTGAGGGTTTATAAATTTTTGCTTGCTATACTATGTACTGTATTTCATGTCACTAACTGAAAACAGTTAAGCATTTGAAGTCCAAAAACTATCATTCATTGTCACAGACATGATGTGATTCCAACTCTAAAAATTATATACAAGACCCATTCTATTTTACGTTTGTACATTATATAGCTGCATGCATGCAAATAATAGAAACGAAACTTCATAAAGTTCAGTCATATGCATGGCTGTAAAAAGACAGTCATCCACCTGAAGATTTTATTTAGTACAGTTGATGTTCAAATATATCTGTAAAATAATTTCTGTAGAGTTTTCAGGAAAAATGGCTCCATTTAGCACAGAAGTTGCATACTTGGACCTTCAGTATATTTTCTGGTCTTGTGTATTCTGTAGCCTTTTTCATATTCCTTCTACATCATTCCTATTCAGTTATGCAAAATGGGTAATAAAGTAGCATGTGTGACTAACAGTGATCGCATCAAGGTGAGAACCATAAATCTCTTTTTCTTCTTCTGGTTGCATAACATTGTCCTCAGGAGTAATTAAAGGTAGCCCATGCATGTAGCAGACAACACCTTTAAGACAGAGAGGGAATGACTGAAAATCCTTGAAAGTCTGGCATATTTTGACAGCAGGTATCAAAAATAAACTGCTGTTAAGTAGTTTAGCTAAGACAGGTTTAATTTGCTTGAATCTGACTGAGTATTTCATGATCAAGGGTTATTCTGGTACCAAGCTGACAGTAGCTGACCCATGTCTTCTTCTACCCTCAAGTCCCCCCAAAGATAGGAAAGCAACTTTCTAGCTCAGAGTTGTTCCTAAGGAACCCCTTACTTTGCAGAGAGCTAAGAAGTAGCAGTTTCTTTGGCCTCAATAGGGTTGATGTAACTTCGTGTCAGCTCCTGCCTAAAATCAGCAACTAACTTAACTTAGAACCTGTGAGGAAGCACTAACTTTCCCTCTGCCTGATAAAAATTACTCACCCAGTCTGGACATTAATGAATGCTGTGATTTCAAACTTTGTCTTTAAGCACATTTTAGTTCTTTTACAATCTGTCCTTCGAAATAGTGTGATGACTGAGTATCTTGATCCAGATTCTGGCCACTCCAGATCTTTCTTACATTTTCCTCAAGTTGCAAGACAGCTATCATAGTGACCAGCTGAGGGTTTCCCTAGCTTACAGCTTGCATAGGCTAACTAGACATGGCTCTGCATTGCAAAGAGTAACAGCATGGCCTGGCTAAGTGGAAAAGCAGAGGACAGAAAAAAACATGTTACTAGGAGTGCCACTGGCAGAGTTGGGGGAGGGAGAGAAAGTTTACCTCCAAAGCACAATAGAAATAAATGACTCATTTTTTATAACATTATTGTTTGGCAATAAAGTCATCTCTGTAAATAGAATAGCAACAACAGCATGTTTAATCAATTAAAAATCATGCTACAAATAAAGCTTGAATTCTTAGAGAATTCGTCATCTCCAGTAATTTCAATTTTTAAGAACGCATATTTCTAGAAGGCATTGCAATGTGTCTTATTTCTATTATACTCAAACCTGAAACTGCAAGATGCAAAGATCTCATATAAAAGCATTCCAAGTTCTCAATTGCTTGTAATGGGTGTTAAAGGAGCTTACTTATTTCAGGGCACCCACCTCTTTCGTAATAGTTGATGTTCATATTCAGAGAAATGTGCTGTTCAAATTATTGTTAAAAAACTCTAAAACTTGAATGTCATAAAAGTAAGCACAATGCATGAAATACTGCTTCATGGGTTTTTTTTCCTATGTTCATTTCTTTTAGTGCTGGAGTCGGCAGGACTGGCTGTTTCATTGTGATAGATGCCATGTTAGAGAGAATAAAGCATGAAAAGACTGTAGATATTTATGGCCACGTAACTCTAATGAGAGCGCAGAGAAATTACATGGTTCAAACTGAGGACCAATACATCTTTATCCATGATGCACTGCTGGAAGCAGTGACTTGTGGAAATACCGAAGTGCCAGCCAGAAACCTGTATGCATATATCCAGAAGCTGACACAGATAGAAACAGGCGAGAATGTCACAGGAATGGAACTGGAGTTTAAGGTACTGGGATTTTATGTTGTGGGGAACCAAAACAAATGGTGTAACACTTAATGCTGCTCTGTCCTCCACCAGTTGTTTCCAGTAATTGAAAGACAAGACATCAGCAGGCTAAAATTTTATATTAGGAAGATGATTCTTTGTAAAATCTACAGTTCTATTCTCAATTGGTGTCTGGACAAGAACTGTTCAGTGAGGATATTTGAACCCTGCTGTTCCTTTATTGTTTCAATAACTTGAAATGTGTGTTTGTGTAGAGGTTTAATACTCAAGTTTGTCCATATCATTAATCAAGCAGACATTAAGCTTTTATAAGATGTTAAAATAAGCTTTACAAATATTTAGGTAATGCGATAGAATATGGAAAAGAACCTGAAACTGAAATTATTTGTAAACGGATAATGAGCAGACATCCTCAAATCTGACAGTGTAATTTAGTTTTGTTATACCTGGCCTTTATTCTTTTAATTTATTTTCAACAGCGTCTTGCTAGCTCTAAGGCTCACACTTCAAGATTCATCAGTGCCAATCTTCCATGTAATAAATTCAAAAATCGCCTTGTCAATATTATGCCATATGAGTCTACAAGGGTATGCTTGCAGCCGATACGAGGAGTGGAAGGCTCTGATTATATTAATGCCAGTTTCATTGATGGATACAGGTACTAATGTTGATGTGTTCTCATGTGGACTGTTTTAAAAGTTAACAAAATTATTTACATAATTATATGGAAAATGACATATCTTAGTATGGAAATTTACTATTGTTTATCTGCATGTGCCATGTTTGGTTGAGTGGGTCTTTAAATATTAATAAAACGTTTAGATTTTCATCCACACGATAAAGGAAAATTCTGTAAATTACACAGAGTCTTAAACCTTCTATTTTTATCTACCTTTAAGCCATTGAGAACTCCCAAGATGTTTGACAAGCTGAAAGTTACTGAGATTTTAAACATATTCATGATTTGAAAACCCAATTTCTTCACAACTATTCTGCTTAAGAAGATACGTAGAAATAACATACAGGAGATATACTCCCTGTGTCAAAGTGATAATGTATGATCTTGGAACACTGATTAAGACTAGACCTAGCCACCAAAAGTGTTTTATACATAAACAGTTCTGTAGCCCACCAGCATCTTCATGACAACACAGAGCAATATGCCCTCAGCTAACTTAAGCAACAGGTAGAAAAAGTCATGAAGAAGAAGTGGTATAGTTTGCGTAAAGCAGTTTAGGTGTACCTGAGTATCTGAACTCACAGAGATCATTTTCTGACCCTCTGCTCATAATTGGAAACAGCTTTCATCTCCAGTGTCACCCGCACAGGTGTTTCAGTTAACTGAAAGTAGCAGGAACAATGAGAACTGGTCATCATCTTGTAAAGCTCCTGATCCAGAGGTTTTTAACAGCTTGATGGTAGCTTCCATTAGTAGGATATTAAGGCCTGGAAGTGCAGTGCACTCCAGTCCTGAATTTTCTTCCTGCCTTACTTTTGCTGGAGGCATCAGACTGTTGAAAAGGAGTTAATAAAGAAACTGCTTGATGCTATAATTCCTAAACTTAATAGATTGTTAGACAGTTATTTCTACAAAATGAACCAACACAACTGTTTCTTAAGTGCTTTTTACAGCACACAAAATTGAGCTATTAGAGTTGCATTAAAATTTAAATAATAATGATAAAGACATACATCATAATATTAACAGAGTAATTTCCCTCACAAAGTTCTAAAAATAAAAAGCCATCGTTTGATTAAACAATCATAATAAGGTTTTAATGCTCTTATTATTAATAGTATATAATTTTTTCCTCTAGATAATGTTTATATATAAACAGAGAACGTGTATCAATTCACTTTTTTGATTAAAATATTTTTCTTAATTTACTTCTTTTTGAACATAGACAACAAAAAGCTTACATAGCTACACAGGGTCCTTTAGCAGAAACAACTGAAGACTTCTGGAGAATGCTCTGGGAGCATAATTCTACAATTGTGGTCATGCTCACTAAGCTAAGAGAAATGGGCAGAGTAAGTACTACTGTAATACTGCTTTACTAAAATGTTTGTTGTAATGATTTTTTTTTTAAATATTTTGTTGTTATGGGAATGTCTGAAGATAAAGGTGAAGATTTAGGTTCCTTCTCCTTTTGAAATATCAATGGCATTATTGTGTAGGGTTTTCCAGTCTGCAGATGTGTTGCAATAGACAAGCCAGACATGGCATTTTGTTGTGAGGCACACCGAGATTCAGCCACTGAGTTTGCATGTTGATATTCTGAAGTATGCAGAGAGAGCATTGCTGTCTATTGAACAATTAGGATTTTTTATTTGGAAACTTCTCTTTTGCAGCATGTGGTTTTAACAATGTTAAAAGAAAGTGTGGTATTTTTGAGATCTGAATGTCTTCTGTGTGGTCATAACAATGAACTTTAAAGTTTCAGCACCCAGTTTACAGTCCTAAACTCATTCAAGTGCTGCTTTGTGTAACGGAAAGAACGAAGCAGTTTACTATCTGGACGGGATTATATCAAGATAAAACTGCTGTGTGATAACTAAACCTGTGTCAGGCCATGTATTTCAGGAATAGAGATGATTCAGGACATGGCTAGTGGATGCAGAGATAGTCTTAACTGAGGCCAGGGGGACTGGCTTCAAAAGGAAAGAAGAAAGGAGATTGAAAGTGGCTTCAAGATTTAAATTCCATTCTGTATTTAAAATTAGGGTAAGGATAGCTCTTATCACTGATAAATAACAGAACCGAGCAGAAGTATAAATGAATTGAGATGTACAATGACCGGAGAGAACCCCTTTGCAATACAATATTGAAGATCATTCTTTATTCTAGGTATGAAACTTCACGTTCACTTCATGTTCAAGCAAGTTCATGTACCTGTCACTAGTAGCACTTTCCATGAGTATTACACTTACCTGAATGAAAAAAGTTTTATACCAATTTATGGTAATGGGCTTGAGTTACAGGAAATGAATTTTAATTTGTTATTTTGTAGGAAAAATGTCACCAGTACTGGCCTGCAGAGCGCTCAGCCAGATATCAGTATTTTGTGGTAGATCCAATGGCAGAATACAACATGCCACAGTATATTCTGAGGGAATTCAAGGTCACAGATGCAAGGGTAAGTTAACATAGCATTATACTGGTTCACATAAGTTTAAAAGAAAATGTCAATTTCTTTCTTTTCCTATCTTTTTAAAAATGTTTATTATTGTTAGGAAAAACGCAAGGGTGTACTTTCTACAAACAATAAACAAAAAGCAGATAAAGATATTAAATGAATGGGATCTTTGTTTAAGAACAATTGACTTCATTCAGACCTAACATCTGGGCAGCACAATTTTGTAAAGTTCTGAGCAACTGTTTGTGCCAAAATACATTAGATGATTTAAGGACCATTTTCCCTTTTTTCCTCATTTCTCCTTTGATCATTTTTGGAGGCAATTTTTGTCACAGCTGTAAATACGTTGTTTTGCACCACCCTCTAGGCTGAGTGAGTATGAAGGTTAATACATTGAGATTTAAAAACTGCCAAGCAAATAGCATTCATAAGAAAAGCATGACAAGCTTTGCACATTATAATTTGATTTTTTGGCATAGTGTATTTTCAGCACTCTTGTATATCTGCGGCATAGATACATGCAGCTGTGACCCTAGCATCCTCATTTTCATACTGCATTTCTTATCTGAATTCCTGGGTCCAAAACTGAGCACTGATATAAGATCAAATGTACATAAACTTTAAATATATATTGGGCATTTCTCAGACTTTTGATTTCTAGCACTTTAGTCTGCATGGCAGGAAGAATTACTGGCAGCCTCTATTTCTGTAAGCACTGCAGAATACTATTTGTTAAAGCAAAGCAGCAGAGTGTACTGTCCAGGAATAACATGAGTGATTATTCAAAATTGCCAGTCAGCATCCAAATTATTGGACTTTCTTGTAGTTAGATAGACTGTTGCTTTTAATGTTAGCTTCCAGGAAAATTAAGTATTACTGACAATTAGCTGGACAGTGTCGTAACTAACCAAGTCAGCATATGAATGTTTTGATTTGGGAAATGAGACCTAGGAGTGTGTTTTTGGAAAGGAACTGTAGACACAGTAGATCTGATTTTCATTCTGTTTGAAATCTAGTAAGGATCAGATGGCTCATAGCTTCACTAACCTATTTGTGCTGAGCAAGGGTGGAGAAGAACAGGTTCATAACATCAGTCTATAACCACGCTTGCATTAGACAGTCAAAGCCAATTTCACTACAACTGTGCTGATAGTTTTGGTAGATCGTCTCTTAAAAATCTATTCCATCTCAAGCTGGAAGAGGTCTTATGTGACATAGTTCACCAAGCTCAGATCTCAAAATAACAATGATAACAGAAAGCCACTGAAGTAGTTTAAGTGTCTGCAAACAGAATGTATTTTCGAAAAGTTATTTCAAGAGTTGATAATGAACTAAGATATTTACGAAAGTCTGTTTACTTACTGGTAGAAAACCACTAAAAAGTCTGAAAGGGTGAAATAACTTAATTTACAGTTTTACTGGACCTGATATTAATATACCTCTTTTAAAAAGTGCCAAGCATACATGCACTGCAGCAGTCCTGTTCTGCCATTTTACCATTACATATCATTGCTTCTCAAATTTTAAAAATCTCTTTGCCTTGGTGAGCCAAATTTCATTAAACAATGCACTGGCAAGCTCACAAGGCCATCTGAAATTTTCTAGATGTTCTGGGAAACTATAGATCCTTCCAAATACACTGGAAGAAGTGGGGACTACTTACCAAAACATACATTATCGTTTTCCTGTAGTTAGGCTTTTATGGCTGTCTCACCCAGTAATTGAGACCATCTAACCAAATTGTTGCATTCAAAGAACAGTAAATGTTGCTGTGGTTGTAACCAGCCTCTCTCCCTCTTATCTCAAACCCACCCATAATGTTGGAATACCATCCACGCTCTGGCAGAACTGAGTCAGCCAGTTATTCCCCAGGGAAAAAAAAAGAAGCACACTGCCTTTGTAGATGTCAGTAGCAAGCGTCTGGCATGGAGCTCCCTGTTATTTTTGAAACTGAGCTGTGAATTGTTGTAAGGTGAAATTGACCTCTGTAACTGTTTCAATCTACTGCTTCTGACTGCTTTATACTCACTTTTTCTTTAAACTCCAGAGGTCAATATGTTGGGGCAGTCTCATTTAAGCCTAAACTATTAGTGACAGCTGTAAAAGAGTATTATAAATTCTACAGCCTCATCAGAAGACAATTGAATATCCCCTGCAAGAAGAAATCCAAATGGTCAGCCACTCAATAGGATATGTTAAAAGCCCTCTGCTCCACATAGGGATCTAAAAGTTCATATTTTGATAACCAATTCTGCAAACTGTCACAATATTTAAAGTAAAGATTTTAATAAAATTTGACATTTGTATTTAGACTGCTGTTGGCAAGTGTATCATTAAAAGAAAGCAGCACTGTTTATAATGTCAGTAGCAGAGGGAACTGTGTAAGAAATTGTGAGTCAGTTCCCAATATGCTTTAGTGCTAGTCTAACATCAGAATAACTTCTGTACTTATTAAGTAGCATTAAATAACAGAAGTTATTGCCATTAAAACTAAATCAGAACAGTTTTCACAGACTTTCACTGGATTATTGAGTTATTATGATCATGAAATATATCAAGACAGTTGATTTAAACACACCTGGAAAAAAAAAATACCATGAAATTTTTTTGGCACGTAGAAATCTGTTGTCTTTCCAATGACAGCCTAGACTTAAGTAAAGCAGTGTCTTTCTTATCTTTTCTACCCCTAAAAAGCTACAGTTGTTCTACAGTTATTCTAGCGTAATACCTGTCAGGGTCAGAAATTGCTGAAGAGCTTCCATCTCCTTAATGAACATGTTGCAAGTGAGTCAGACTGAAGGTTTTTATTCTTTATATCAGAGGAAAGGGAGGTTATTTTGGAGGGAATCAACCTATTGTTTTGTCCTCTTAATTAATGTAATGTGCCTAAGGCCATCTGAAGGGTGCAATTTCATTATGTCCTATTGAGGGAAAATGGGATCACAGAGGCCATTATTAGAGAAGTCTGCATTATCAAAATGCCATTTTGGTAGGTAATATTTAGTTCTTTGTGTTGATGCCCACAAGATATAAAATTGGGTAAATATTTTCAAACATTTTTCTTAAGTAGGCAAAAATGTTCCACAGAAATAGACTACTAAATTGTCATAGCATTCTAGTGAGAGTATAAGAGATAATAAATCAGAGAAGTGTATGTTTCTGCTCTCATGGAGCAGTGGCTGGCACACAAACCTGTTTTCTGTTTTCCTTAATCATCTGAGACATGGGAGGCAAAAACCCAGAGTATCAGAGGAAAAATTGAATCAAAGTGTTGGGTTTTCCTTTGTTTATTTTTAAAATCACTTCTATTTCACTTCAAAGGTCTGTAATATTTGAGAGCCTATGGTAGAGGGAAAAATATATATATATTCTTTCCTTCAGCGTAACTTGTTGATTTGAGGGGGGATCTCCTATAATAATTTCAGTTTTTCCTGAGTTTCACTTAGCAGAAGACTATTTTGAAGACTTGGCAAGGTTGGTGCTTAGGAAACATCATGTCCAGAGGCATTAGCTCACATCAGTAGCTCATGTGCCGGTGTTTTTATGCCCATGCTTTTAAACATTTCAGGTGTGCAGATTGACAGTGTCAAAATCATCAAGAACAATGTTTGAAAATTCAGAACAAATTTACTTCAACCATTTGTATTGTATTTGTTCTATTTATGCGTCCTGACCATTTACACATTAAATAGGCACATAGCAGAAGTTGGCATTTAATGCTTCCAGTGACTTCATTCTAAAAATAACCATGCTGCAGTATTCTGCATTTTTAAACAATCCCGTTAGTATTCCTGACCAGAGGGAATGAACAGCTTCAGCCGACTTGTTTTGTGAGAGGAAGCCTTTCTCAATTTTTGACTGAGTCCAAGCTGTTAGTGAATGAAATTATGATGAGTGAAGGCACGATTATGGTTTGTTAAACAACTGGCTTTTCTTGCCCTGTCTTCTTCCAGGCAGATGTCCACCTTATAAAACACACCATACTATTAAAGATATCATCTGCAAAGAAGGCAATGACTAAACAAGTCTTATCAGTGAAGATATTCCTGACATGCAGTAGATAAGCATGTCTATGAAATGGAGAGTCAGATTTGATGGCCTTATTCTAACTGTTCTGTATTAAAAGAAATTTGCAGTCCACGGGATTCAAAACATAGCAATTCAAAAAAAATCATATAACCTGGTGAGGTTGTTACATGTTTAGCCTCAGGCATACTTTATACACAGGCAGAATGTCAGACAACTCTCCTATCCAGTGTAGAAGGGAATTTATGCAATGTCATTAATAAAACTGCACTTCTGAGTTATTGTGTCCAACAGCACCAGCCAGCTCTGTGATTGAGTCTTCATAAACATGATCATAGCCATCCCCCACCTCCTCTCAATGTCCTTGTTTTGTGATTATCTTTATGGTTGTTGCTTGACTGACTACCAGCCTCTGGAACATGCTTTTGGGATACATTGTTTGTCTTTTTTGTTAAAGGATGGCCAGTCACGAACAGTGAGGCAGTTCCAGTTCACTGACTGGCCAGAACAAGGAGTGCCGAAGTCTGGAGAAGGATTTATTGACTTCATAGGCCAAGTGCATAAAACGAAAGAGCAGTTTGGTCAAGATGGACCCATTTCTGTTCATTGCAGGTAAGTGAAAAAAGGCTCAAAACAACTCATATGCAGATTTATTTTTTTCTCAACTCGATTGCTGGTTGCAGTGAGGGTGTATATATATAAATGAAATTTCATATGTGAACTGTCAGAAAATGTCACTGAAGAGGAACACATAGGACTGCTTTATGAGACAGGAAATGTTCTGTGACATCCCATTTACACAGAAAAGTTTCTTCTGAAAAGAAGAAGGCCTTGGGACGAATGGTGAAAGAGTCTGGGGCTCAAGTTATCTTTTCTTCCCTCTTTCCATTTTTGGGTGATGATGTGGGATGGAATAGAAAACTTAGGTCCGTAAAAGATTGGCTTCGGGACTGGTGCTACAGGCAGGGCTTTGGGTTCTTTGATAATGGCTGGTTTTGTAAGACACCAGTCCGGTCAGTGATACACGGGAAAGGTTTATCCCACAGCAGTAAAAGCATGCTGGGACAGGAATTAGCAGGGCTCATTTGGAGGGCTTTAAACTAGATTCGAAGGGGGATGGGGTTGTAGCTGGGCTTGCATCAGTGGGGCAACATGCTGGAATCGATAAAGACCGGGAGGCCCCTCAGGCCCCTAGGGTGAAATCGGTGTACTCGGCTCGCTCCCTGAAGTGCCTGTACACCAATGCGTGCAGCATGGGGAATAAGCAGGAGGAGTTAGAAACCTGCGTTCGGTCAGGAGATTATGATCTGGTGGCATTAACAGAGACATGGTGGGACAGCTCACATGACTGGAATGTGGTCATGGATGGCTATGTCCTTTTCAGGAAAGACAGGCCAGCCAGGCGAGGTGGTGGAGTTGCTCTTTACGTGAGAGAGCAACTACAATGTATAGAGTACCGTTCAGCGATAGATGAGGAGCGAGTTGAGAGTCTGTGGGTGAGAATTAAGGGGCAGCTGGCAGGGGTGACACTGTTGTGGGTGTCTATTACAGGCCACCAAATCAGGGTGAGGAAGGTGACGAGGCCTTCTATGGGCAGCTGAGCGTGGCCTCACTGTCACAGGCTCTGGTTGTTATGGGGGATTTTAACTTCCCTGATGTTTGCTGGAAGGACTACTCAGCCAGCCAGCCTCAGTCTAGGAGGTTCCTCCAGTGCATTGACGATAACTTTCTGACGCAAATGTTGGAGGAGTTGACTAGGAGAGGTGCGCTGCTGGATCTCATCCTCACTAACAGGGAGGGTCTGGTTGAAGCAGTAAAGGTGGAGGGCTGCCATGGTTGCAGCGACCATGAGATGGTGGAGTTCAGAATCTCGTGTGGCGGGAGCAGAATAGCAAGCAGAATTGCAACCCTGGACTTCAGCAGGGCCAACTTTGGCCTGTTCAAACAATTGCTGGGGGAAATGCCGTGGGCAAGGCTGCTTGAAGGTAAAGGGGCCCAAGAGAGGTGGTTAGCATTTAGGGACTGCTTCTACCAAGCTCAAGATCAGAGCATCCCGACGCGCAGGAAGTCAAGGAAGGGAGCCAGGAGACCTGCGTGGTTAAACAGGGAACTGCTGCGTAAGCTCAAGTGGAAGAGGAGGGTTTACAAATCACGGAAGGAGGGGCTGGCCACTTGGGAAGAATATAAGGCTGTTGTCAGAGGATGTAGGGAGGCAACTAGGAAAGCTAAGGCCTCCTTAGAGTTAAACCTGGCAAGAGGGGTCAAGGACAACAGGAAGAGTTTCTTCAAATACATGGCAGATAAAACTAACACCAGAGGCAATGTAGGCCCACTGATGAATGGGGTGGGTGCCCTGGTGACAGAAGATACAGAGAAGGCAGAGTTACTGAATGCCTTCTTTGTCTCTGTCTACTCTGCCGGAGGCTGTCCTGAGGAGCCCCGTACCCCTGAGGCCCCAGAGGAAGGCAGGGCAATGGAGGAGTTTGCCTCAGTTGATGAGGACTGGGTTAGGGACCAGTTAAGCAATCTGGACATCCATAAATCCATGGGTCCAGATGGGATGCACCCGCAGGTGCTGAGGGAGCTGGCTGAAGTTATTGCTGGACCACTCTCCATCATCTTTGCCAAGTCTTGGGAAACGGGAGAGGTGCCTGAGGACTGGAGGAAAGCAAATGTCACTCTGGTCTTCAAAAAGAGCAAGAAGGAGAACCCGGGCAACTATAGACCAGTCAGCCTCACCTCCACGCCTGGGAAAGTGATGGAACACCTTATCCTTGGTGCCATCTCAAGGCATACCAAGGATAAGAGGGTCATCAGGGGCAGTCAGCATGGCTTCACCAAGGGGAAGTCATGCTTGACCAACCTTATAGCCTTTTATGAAGACATAACAAGGTGGACTGATGAAGGCAGAGCGGTGGATGTGGTCTACTTTGACTTCAGCAAAGCATTTGACACCGTCTCCCACAGCATCCTCACAGCAAAACTGAGGAAGTGTGGTCTGGATGATCGGATAGTGAGGTGGACTGTGAACTGGCTGAAGGAAAGAAGCCAGAGAGTTGTGGTCAATGGGGCGGAGTCTGTTTGGAGGCCTGTATCTAGTGGAGTGCCTCAAGGGTCAGTTCTGGGACCAGTATTATTCAATATATTCATCAACGACTTGGATGAGGGAATTGAGTGTACTATCAGCAAGTTTGCTGATGACACCAAACTGGGAGGAGTGGCTGGCACGCCAGAAGGCTGTGCTGCCATCCAGCGAGATCTGGACAGGCTAGAGAGTTGGGCAGGGAAAAATTTAATGAAATATAACAAGGGAAAATGTAGAGTCTTACATCTGGGCAGGAACAACCCCAGGTTCCAGCATAGGTTGGGGAATGACCTATTAGAGAGCAGTGTAGGAGAAAGGGACCTGGGGGTCCTGGTGGGCAGCAGGATGACCATGAGCCAGCATTGTGCCCTTGTGGCCAAGAAGACCAATGGCATCCTGGGGTGTATTAGAAGGGGGGTGGTTAGTAGGTGGAGAGAGGTTCTCCTTCCCCTCTACTCTACCCTGGTGAGACTACATCTGGAATATTGTGTCCAGTTCTGGGCCTCTCAGTTCAAGAAGGACAGGGAACTGCTGGAGAGAGTCCAGCGCAGGGCCACTAAGATGATTAAGGGAGTGGAGCCTCTCCTTTGTGAGGAAAGGCTGAGGGAGCTGGGTATCTTTAGCTTGGAGAAGAGGAGACTGAGGGGAGACCTCATTAATGTTTATAAATATATAAAGGGTGGGTGTCACGAGGACGGAGCCAGGCTCTTCTCGGTGACCACCAACAGTAAGACAAGGGGTAATGGGTTCAAGCTGGAACACAAGAGGTTCCACTTAAATTTGAGAAGAAACGTCTTCTCAGTGAGGGTGACGGAACACTGGAACAGGCTGCCCAGGGAGGTTGTGGAGTCTCATTCTCTGGAGACATTCAAAACCCGCCTGAACGCCTTCCTGTGTAACCTCATCTAGGTGTTCCTGCTCTGTCAGGGGGATTGGACTAGATGATCTTTTGAGGTCCCTTCCAATCCCTAACTTTCTGTGATTCTGTGATTCTGTGATGTGGAAGCACTTGATTTTTTCTTAAAAATCTGTCTCTAATGAAGGGTAAAAATGATCTGGTCAATGCTACATGCAGAAAGTGATAGGAAGAGTCTTATCACAGCCTGCTATATCTGTTTTATCTGTTTTCTTTTTGGTTTGTTTGTTTTTCCCCACTGGTCATAAAAGTGATGCTGTTACATTGGTGGGTATTATTAACTCTAAACAAGCTACTACACCACAGTAGCACATTAGTAGCAATCGAGGTGAGACAAATAAAAATGGTAGCTATTTTAAGAAAGGGAATGGATTCGAAAGCATGATTTAGAAACTTTGTCTGTCAAAAAGATCACTGAGTTTTGGATTTGCGAGTTCTAACTTCAGAATGCAATGCCCATTTTTTGCTGTGATGGCTTCCTTTGATTCTTTTACAACTGATACACAGATGAAAACAGCTTGCAGGGTGTGTAGGAATAATCCAGGGTGGGCTTTTTTAATATTCTCTTTTTTTTTTTTTCCCTACAGTATTCTAGAGTCTATAGCAGATGGCCAAAAATAATATCTTTATATTATATTTAATAAATTGCTTTCTATAAATTCCATTAGGATTTTAGATACTTATTTTTTGCAACATTAAATTATTTTTTTGTAGATTAAATGTTATTATTTATATAACAGAGATGCAAAATACTAATGTAGGTTCCAAGTCCGTCCTGCAAGCCAAGTAATGCCTCAGTACTAGTATGAAGACAAAATGAACAAGTTTACTTGAGCGTATGTATTCACAAAGGGAGAGAGATTCCTGTCCTCCCAAAGCCGGGAGCAACCAGAAATTGTTAAAACACCAGTGTGTTTCAGCAGAGTCCCTTATGCTCCCCTAATCTGAAAGACTAAGAAAATAAATGTATTGTACCAATTGAATCCTTCTTTTTTTTATGTGCCTAAAAATTTGTGTCGCCTGCTAAGTAGAGCAGCATTTAGCATTCATTTGGTAAGGAAAACTGAAGGACAACTGTGATAAGAACAAGCCTTATTCTTCCTAATGTTAATGAGTTTTGAGAGCAGAGAAGTGATGAGCAATATTTATGCCTTTATGCAGACATACATAAGAAAGCGAAGTGATGGTCTTCTTCTAAGTTCTTTATGCCGTGCAAACTTGTCCACGTGTGACTGCAATGAAATACTGCTTGTAGTAGGTTATGCATCCCTTCCAACTGTGTGTGATCTTTCATGCTGAAATTATGAAGGTTCCTACCACTGACTCTGGTAGAAAGAAAGTCAAATCCAGTATAGTCTATCATGGTTTGATCTTCAAATATCTTATCGTCATTGTAATGGCAACTTAGAAATTGGTAATGCGAATCATCATTATGAATGTTAGTCAGTTTACATGAATAGGAAATGTCCGTAGTGAATAAGTTTATTTCTTTCTTTCATAATCCCCAGATCCTGGGTACCTGCACTTTCCTAATCTTCTTGGAATTACTGTAATGATGCTTCCAGTTTGTACTATGATGAGTTTTTAAGGATTTCTCTTATACAGAGAAATTATTCAAATGGCAGACACCCCCAGTGCCACTTGCCTGTGGTTTCCTTCCTGCTCTATACATATTTCACAAGTTTGCTTTCTCTGTTACGCAGTAAGCCCCTGCAACCCACAATTTTAAAATTTTCTCCTTCTCTGGCATTTTTACAAATAGATCAGTGTGTTACATTTTAAAAATTTCTAACCTCATCAGGCAGTTAATTAAAAAAATAGTTAAAAGAGCAAAGGACTGTTCACCTTGAAGTGAAATTCTCTACTTCCACCATTTTTAGATATTTATAGCCTTGTTATTGCAGCTTTTAGCAGGAGAGAAAGGAAGACCACCCTTTCCCAGCATGTATTCAAGATGTATTTTTAACAACAAACTCTTCTCTCTTACAAAAGCATCAATACTACCTCACGGCTTATTAAAGCATCCTAACTTTGTTTCCTAATTGTTCAAACTTTGTTGAATTGTACTACATCATGAAGTAGTGCCTTCATAATTTACTAAATCTAGAATTCTTTAAAACCTATGTCACATTGCTATGTTAAATGTTGTGGCAGAACTCAGTTTGCTCTTTGGCTTATGGTGAAAGCAATCAGCTGATCATTAAAATGATACTAGCACTGATGTGGACTTCAATCACTCTATAATCCTAAGCATTTTCTAATTGCAAATGATACAATGTGCAAATATGCTTGCCACATTTAGAGGAATACGGTCAGTTACCTTTACCAAAATAATACACTTGATGGATTTGCAGGCATTGAGATCTTTCCATATTAGTCTGTCTTCCTTGTTGAGTAGCTTCTCCAGATACTTGTTCATTTCTTAAGAACATAAGACAACAAACTAATTCCCTCCTTTTGCTGAATTAAAGAATTCTGAGTAGTTTGTTTGGTTCGGGTTGTGGTTTTTTTAAGTAACAAAGACTTCGCTAGAAGTCCTCACACATATTTTGAAAATCATAAATTTTTTTGTTGGATATCTTTAAATGGTTAAGCAGGAGCAAGGAGAATGGAAAATGGTAAACCGCCTTCACTCTGCTGGTCACTGTTATCAGCTCTATGAAGTCCAGGCAGGTCCCAGCACTATTTTTCCAGGATTTTTTGCAGCATGTTTCTTAAACATTAGCTTTCTAATTTACCTTATTGGGTAAAATGGACCTTACACTCCAGTTGCTCTAGATAGCCAGGGCTATTGTCATCACATATAGATAAACCAGCACTGAGACTGTATTTTTTCAAGTTGTATCTCAACTGTCCTTTGGCTTCAGCTGTCTGAAGGTTCACAGGGTACAAAAAATTGCCAAATCCAATCACATATGTTTAATAGCCCTAGAAGTGCAGTGATCTTGACTAGAAACTGAAATACCTTTATACAATTTGGATGCTGGATTTCCACACTCATCTTGTGAATTCACTGGATCTCTGTCATGGTGAACAGGTCTCATAAATCTCCAGGTTCCCAAGTCTGTCTGACAGGAGAAAAGCTTTTGAAATTATTAGCATTAACAGTGATGGGGTGCTAATACAAGTTCAGACCGGGAAAATATCTTTTTCTGTGTAGTTACCTCTCTCTTTGTCCAAGGGTCGTCTTCATTAATAACTGATTGTTTGGTTTTAATAACTGATAAATACTGGCTCTGTTGATTACAGGAGTTTCTGTTGCTTCTTGAGGCTCTTAGCTAATAACAGAAACCCAAACCAGAACAAAGAGCAAACAAGCCCTAGTCAAATAAAACATTTCAGACTAATGTAGAGAGGCATGATATGCGTATGTCAGTATTGGAAAGCTGAAGATCCAGACTGCCAGGCTTTAATAAAAGCTGCGTCCTATGATTTTTGTATATCCATTATTTAACTTGTAGTGTGTATGAACAATTTCAATATTAATTGAAAATCCTCTGACTATCTCTAACTGAAAGTAGAAGGGAAACTAACACACTGAAGATGTGCAAAACAGGACATATATGTGAAAGAGTTAAAGCAAAGCAAGCAGTAAAATAGTTTGGCGCCTTTTTCTCCTAAAGTTTCCATCATAGGTCGTTGGCAACAAACGTTCTCATTTTCCTTCACCACACACTGATTACTGTAGATCTGGATGAACCAACCAAGTAACTTTGCAGTGAAGACTGGTGAGTCGAGAAGTACTTAGTAGCATGTGAAATTTGCTTGAGACCAATTATTCTTCTGAATGCAATAGTTTGCTGTGGAATTTTGCTTAGTAAGCCTTTCCCCATATAGAAATCTGTACACATACGGCGTATTGTAACCACTGATAATTTGTCAGCCAATTCTTGCAGCATTAACTGTCAATTAACATTCCTTTTTTCCTTTCTTTTTGCTTCTTTTATTGCAACAGTGCGGGTGTTGGAAGGACTGGAGTATTCATTACCTTGAGCATTGTGTTAGAAAGGATGAGATATGAAGGTGTTGTAGATATCTTCCAGACTGTCAAAATGTTAAGGACGCAGCGGCCAGCCATGGTACAGACAGAGGTGAGGAAAACAGTATCCATATACAATGGTTATGGAAAAGGTGTATTTCCACAGCCAAAAAAATGCACAGATAGTAACTGTATAAAATGTGCGTACATTTATATCTTAAGTTATATAATGGCTATATGGCTACAGCGTAAAATCTGCCATAAAGGTATTGCAAGAACTATTTCCTGTTACAGCAGTAGATACTTGTGGCGGGGGAAGAAAAAAATCATTTCAGTAGTGGATCCTAGCTTATCGTAGTTGAGAAAAAATGTTCTCCAAGAAACATTACCCATTTTTATTTGAACCTTTTTCTGGCAGAAATGTGTGGTAATAAAGAAGAAGGCTAGTTGTTTCTGCAGGTGGATCCATTGCTTGTTTTGTTTCAGGAGCAAGGTGGTGTTCATGGCTTCAGACTGACACTGTATTATTTTCATGGTTTTCTTGACTTGTCACCAAGCAAGTGGCTGTTTGGCCTGAAAAATTATAATGGTAAATTCAGCATCAGGAAGACTACAGTGTAAATAATTTCTGTACTAGCAAGAGTGCCATGCAGAATAAGGAAAAGCATAAGTAGTGTCAACTGATTTCCTGGGACTGGATGCTCAGAACTGTGTCACATTGTAAAGAATACTTAAATATTTTCAGTTGTGCTTAATTTCTACTTAAATGTCTGAGCTGGAGACTTGAACTAAGCCCAAGCAAATAGGTTAGGAGAACCAAGCAAAAGGACAAGAGAAGGGGGACATTTTAGGTCATACATTTATTTAGTATAATTTGATTGACACTGGCCTTTAAATTACAGCCTGTGAAATTTAAAATGTTTCCCCAGAGTTTGCCATTTTCCACACGAAAATGAATCTTGTTCTGTAAAACTGGGTAGTCCTATTTTTAAGAAGATAACTTCATAAAAACTTATATGAAAAATAAAGATATTTATTTTTAATCTTGTCACTTAGCCAAGTAAATCACTGTGACCAAATGGAAGAGTTAATTCCATTTCTTATCCATTACCTTCATTCTTCTGGATAAGCAAATGAAAAATGACTGCTTTCTGTCATTTTGCTTCCAAGAAATAACTATAGTTTACAGAAAAACTATGCTTCTTGGAGCCTACCTGACAAATACTGAGTTCAACTATGCAATATATTCTCCCTCCTCTTACTTTGACTTATTTATGTATGCTATGCTTCATCCCCACTACTGCAAGTAGAAGTGTTGTGTACTCATTTCTTTCACGATTCTGTGGAAAACAAATCCCTCATTCAGTAGTATAAACTGCCAATACTCCATGTGGACCACACATACACTTAAAATTAGGCATATGTCTAATGCATTCTCCCACTGTTCCAAGAGGAACTGGAAGAAAACTATTGGTGATCATGCCACTATATTGAAGCAAATATCTGATGAGTTTCCTCATCTCCAAAAGAATTTTAATTGCGATCTTAACAATTATAACTGTGTGGGTTTTCCGCATAGCACTATCAGATAAATAAGCAGACCATCTTGATATTTTGGATGGCTTCAGAAGCAATTTCTTTTTTGGGTTTTTGTTTGTTTGTTTTATTTTTTCTTTTTTAACATTTAAACCCTGAGTAGCAGTTGCAAATGAGTACACAGAAGTGCCATTTTAGTATAAGTGTGCGGTATTACAGAAATGTGCAAAAGGACTGTTTTGTGGGAGTGAGAATAACATGATATGCCAAATGCTGGGTTTGCCAGAGGTATAAGCAAATCTCTCACTATGCTGAACTTTTCTCTGCTTCCAGGTGTAGATTGAAAGGCAATTTAATGTTAATAAAGTGCTTTAGTTGTGTATTTCTCTCTTAGACCCTTTTCTTGCCACAGGCTAAGATATCTTCACATCTTCATCAAAGCCTATATTACTGAAAGGCTGGGATTTCCTTTGCTTCCTTAAAGTGATATTTAACCTGGTGATTTTCCATACAGCATTCCATATTAAGACTGTGATGTGTTTCGTCATCTAGTGTGTTGTATTTGCTATAGATTTAATTGGATATTTTGCTATTTTCACGTACATCAAGGAAAAGCATCTTAGCATGCTCCCATAAGAAAGCTTTATGCTGATGTTGTGTTAATCCAGAATAACAAACGATCAGTAGATGAGTATATAGTCTCTGCACAAAAAAAAAAAAGCTGCATTTTGTGGAAAATATTATTCCATTACATGAGTGTTTATCTTCATCTGTTGTAACTCAGACTGGTTTTCTGTTGATGTCAGCAAGAGAATATTGCTGAACTGCAGATGCCTGTGTGGTGTATTTGTCTGCAGCCACAAAGTATTCGCTCTTAGGTGAAAGAAAATAGAAACCAACCAACGAACTGGCTTTTTGATACTTTTGTTTTCTATCTTTCTTTCTCCAGGATCAATACCAGTTCTGCTATCGAGCCGCACTGGAATACCTGGGCAGCTTTGATCACTATGCAACATAAAAACCCATCATGGATTTTTATTGCAGGCCCTTTAAGATCCAGAGAGCCGCTTCTGAGCCATACGATGTGCTTTAGAAGTACTTCTTAACTCTTAGCTAAGGAGCGATTATTGGGGATATATAAAGTAAGAAGAAAATAAAAGAAAGAACAACAAACAAACAAAACTAATGGGGATACATAAAAATAACAACAAAGAACCCTATTCCATGTGGACCAAGAATTCACAGTTAAATAACCTAACCATAATAAAAGAATCCTGACCACTGGGGCATCTGAAGGATCTCATTGACAGATACCTCAAGGGTTTGACATCGGTTGAAGTTAAAGGGAGGAGGAAATTAATCAGAAAGAAAGATCATCTTGTTCAGGATTGCATGCTTTTGCAAAGAGGAGTTTTGAGAGAACTTCAGTTCAGTGCAAGATGTTTGTTAAATGGTTGGGTCCTGGCTTCTCAAACAAAGTGGACTCTTTACTTCAACATCACCCCTTCCCATCATACTGCTCATCGTAACACTTTAGGGAAAATGTGGGAATGTTTAAAAAGAAAGTCCTTGATTTAGTTTTTTAGTATTGTAAAGATACTGCTGACCTGTGCTTCATTTTTAACTGTGTAAACTTTTTCCTTTTTTTAACAAGAGTTTATCATTCAATGAAGTGAATTAAAGAAAAGGTTGCATAACTGTTAATCTTTTTGTTTAAATCTGTAGATTTTTTTAAGCTGTAGAATTGTTATCTGTAATTTCGTGCTGTAGAGATGTTAAATAATTTGAAAATTTGCACATTTTTGTGCAGTCCTATATTTATCTACAGTACCACAGTCTTGTTAGATATTACTTTTACAGTTTTGTTTGTTTTATTTTTCTTTACGAAAATATTCATTGTAATCAATTAAATCAAAATGGGGCTTTTCGGTTTCTTTTGGAATCAACAGGGAGGCGCAAAGTATAAAGATGCTGCTAACACACACACACACACATGCACACATATGCACATGCGCATCCACGCCCTCTCTCTTTCTATATATATAACTATATGTATGTATTACTGTCTACCCTTATCGAGCTCTTTGTATAGTTACAGAGATATGGATAGGTAGATGTTCACACACATACACGTAAGCATATCAGTTCTTCCAAACCTGGATTTATCAAAGCATTGGAAAAGTTTTTCAGCATACTACCATTATATTAAACTAATATTTGATCATCTCTGCATTTCCAAGGTCCATAAACTTCTATTTCAAAGGGAAGTGAGGAATGCACATCATTGATATTTGAACATCATCTCTATCCCAGACAATATTTCTATCCACCTTGCCACTTGAACACACACATGCATGCACACACACACATGCACACACGCACACAGAGTATGTGATTTAGGCTTCCAGTGAAGTTCAGTATTTATAACACTATAGTGCAATAAGAAATCATATTATTAAAGGTAGGAGGTGTGCATGTGGGAAAGGTCAGTGCATATCCCTTTAGGAGGGGAGAATGTTGTAATATACTAGGTATTAAGATGTTTTAAAATTGTATTAAATAGTATATTGTCTATAGTGTGCGCTATACAATTTACATTTATCATATGTAACAGGGCAAAGCCAAACACATGTTGCTCTGTGAAATCAAAAGTTTTGTGGCATACAGCATTGTTTGGGGATGCTGGGTTTTATTTTAATTTTACATTTAGAGTGCCTTATATTTGATGCCTGTTTTGAATAGCATTTCTTTAAGTTAGCCTTCATTTGTATTTAGTTCAGTTGTTCATACCTCTGTTATTCTTTTCAAACGCTCTAATACATGTATCAGACAATTTTGAAAATATGCATTTCCAGTTTCAAATTGAGTATGGATGGTAATAAATGATAACCCAAAACACATAGGTAGTCAAGGCCCTTTATCGTTCCATATTTCCAGTAACAGACCCACAAATTTAAAATCTATTTCTTGTTGGCTTTTCAAACCCACTGTATCACTTGTCATAGTGTTACCATTGCAGAGATGTAGCAGTACAATAGCACTAGTTGACATTAGCCATGCTCATGCATCTTTTCTTTATTAGTAGTATTTTTTTTTTTATTTTGGGCCAAGTCCTGCTCATTCATTTGTGTCAACAGATCGCTAAAGTCAAACCACTTGTTTCAGTGGGAGGGTTCATGTAGGGCTTGCAAGACTAAACCCACAGGATATATTTGAGAATGACGGTAGATTTCCTTCCAGGGAACAAAGAAAATTCTGTGTACAGCACAAAGTACCTTTGGAGACTCTTAATAGAATGCCATTTACATTGACCCTGGTTTCCATCATGCCTTCTGCCATTGTCAGTATATCAGTATCAAAGGTATTCTTTCTTCGGAGTTTCAAATAGGAGCATTGGTCTGGCTTGTAAGTGTAACCTCAACTTTTTTCTTCTTCCACTTTTCCCACCACTATCAGAAAGAAAAATGTGAAAGACCAAACTTTAGCAAGCATTGTATTTGAGCACTTTTGTAAAGAAAAAGAAAAAAAAGCAAAACAAAAATATAAATATATATATATGGAATAGAAGTATTATAGAAGGCTACCTCAGAATGAGATTCTATAACTTACATCTGAACCAGAGAAGAATGTGCACTATGTTTCTTTATCTTCTTTCCTGATTTGTATTTTAAAATAATTATTGAAGTGCCAGGTTATACAGTGTGGTCATGTTCTTCAACTCAAATGTAAGGGATCAGAAAAACACAATAATAAAAAAAAGCATCCTTTTGGAAGCATAGAGTAGGGAAGATTCTTGCACATTTGATCCATAAAAGGATCAGAGTATTCTTCTAGAAGACTGTCTTGCAAGCTCAAAAGAAAATGAGGGAACAAAGTAAAAAAAAGGAGCAGAGCCAATTTGTGAGGAAAACTATTGTACAACTAAATATGTCTTTTAGTTTTTATGTTTCTTAAGATAACTATTAGCATCATTGATGTGCATTCCACTTTCTGTATTCTTATAAATAGTCATTCTGCGGTTAATTTAAATTGTGAGCATCTTTGTCTGCAAACATCATACATTTCCAAGCTTAAAATTGGTTTCATCAGCATAACCAGTGCGGTGCTATTATTTACGTTTATATGTGTAGTTATGTCTAATTTTGTAATTAGTTGCAGTGGGGGAAAAAACCCACAAAATATGTAAAAATGATTTATACAGAATTTTAATTTAGCTCTTTTTTAAAAAAAAATTTTGACTGGTTAGATAGTGGAGAGGACAGCTGGGGGAAGGAGTGGCCCTCTAGGGAGATTTGCACTTTCTATATATACCTTTGTACTATGCACTGCCCTATTGATTCTACACCCAATAATGTTATAACTTGAACCCATCTGTAAGAAACTGCTTATAAAATCCACTTGTGTGTATTTAAATGACACAGAATATGTAAAAAGGGGGGGGAAATGTTTGCAATGACTAAAAAAAAAAAAGCAACTGCTTTTTTTTCCTTTTATTATCTTATTTTTTCTTTATTTTTCTTTTTTCTTACTTTATTTTATTTTATTTTATTTTATTTTATTTTATTTTATTTTATTTTATTTTTATTTTGTTTTGGTGCCCTGATACTCCACAGATATCAGAAGGCTGCAGGTCTCATCATAACCATCCGCTTTGTGGCTTTGCCATTCAAGCTTGGAGTGTCTTTACAAAGATAAAAAATTGTGTTCTTTGCTCTTGTTTTGGATGCATAGACTGAAAAATTTAAAAAATTACCTTGTAAAATGGCTTGTTAAAAAAGATACAATTACCTCTAATTAGTAGTACGCGTAAATGTTTTACAGAATGAAAGGCGTGCTTTTTATTTTCTTACTTCGTTACATTGGTGGCGAAAGAAAGTCTGTATGAAAATCAGTTCTTTGCTGACACAAGTTCCATTTGTTACAAATGAATTCTAATAAAATGTCAGTGTTATGCAGCCCTGGTCTTCTTTCTTAAGCAGTACTTTTGAAATCAAACTTATTTGGTCCCTCTTGGTGATAAAGGAGTTTAATTGGAGCTACAAAGCAGTCATTAATCTTCTTAACTAGCAGCTGGACAGTGGAAAATGCATTTTTAGGTCAGCAAATATATATCATCTTCAGCAACAAATTTTGAGCCAGCATTAGCAAGCTCTTTGGCATAAATTCCCATACGCATAGCTTCATGAATTTAATTGAAATTATCACATTTACATGCCTCAAGAGTTCCTCTTTGTGCTTTAGAAATGTATTGTTAACACTGATAAAATTCATAGGTGCAACCCAAAGAGGGCAAAATATCCACATATTGGGGCAAATTGTCAGTTTTTCACAACCTGTGGATCTGGCAGGTTCTGGAGTAACTCTAAAGTCATTGGTCAGAATTCAGTTACTGAAACTGTGGAAAGCAGTCATGACAGATTTTTGACTCATTTCTGCTCTGCACTGCCTGGGCAGTGAATGCAAACATGGGTCTGTGAAGCTGCTGTCCAAATACTGTGCAAGTGTTTTCAAATACTTTGAAAAAGTTTTAGGTGCACATGTATTGAGGCAAGCTACAAGGGGTATGACATGGCAGTCTAGTCAAGCAAAACAGAAAATGATCTTATTCTAGTTACTTGCTTTGAAAGATGGCAGGTACTGTCTCCAAGATTACTTTGTTAGTAAGGGAACAGTCTATTAGCAATTAGTATTAAGTATGTATTAATAAAGAATTCTCTGTGTTGGGAGGATGTGCAAAGACATTAACATCAGCCTGATTTCTATAACTAGTATTGTTCTTAGCCAAATTTCCATGTAAAGGTGGTGAAAATAGTGTAGATGTGAAGCCTTGGTATTCTTACAGAATCTTATTGATGTTTTTCCACTGACTTCTGTGGATTTAACAATTACTGCTTTGCAAGCTTCCTTTGGCTTGAATCTTTTTTGCATAGTCTGTGCAAGGGGGTTTAAGGCTATGTTATGTAAGGGTTTCTACCTGAGTGGCTTTAGATGGTGCCCTTTAATGTCAGCATTTTCTTTGGACTTTCCTGTTCTCTGCATCTACCATGGGCCAAAATAAAGTATCAAAATGAATATTGACAAAAAGATTTGGCTATGTATGTGTCAATACATTTTCAGTTTATGGGATTTAACAAAACTAGTTCTAATTGATGTTGCCTTCACACAGAAAAAAATATTTTTATGTCGTGTACTATGAGATCATTAAAGTTTAGAAATTCTGTTGAGATCTGAGATTAACCCATCTGAAAGGCAAACAAGAGCTACAGGCTTTCAAACACAATAACATTTATGTCTTTTCAATATTATACAAACACTCGAACCAAATTTGCAGATTTACAGAATCTTTCCTGTTCTTTCACTGTCGTATCTCTCAAAATTTGACGCACAGTCCTGATTGTAGAGGAAGAGAGGATTTCCATCTGTGGTTTGTGTTTGTTTTCTCACTGTCCACTTCTAGTCTGTGTGAGGTTAGGACAAAAGTGAGCTACTGATAAATGTATAAACAAAGTATTGAAAAAGTAGTGATAAGGGATATATAGAAAGAATTTTTCACTAACCAGGGCATCCTGAACAGATCAGTACCCAGTGAAAGCTGAACAATATTACAGCCATCACTGGTCAAGAAAGGGACAGAAAAATGTTCATAGAAATTGCTGGGTCCTTTTTGCTTCAGATGTGAATGTGACCTTTTTTCTTCCTCTTAACTAGCTTTATAAGCAGAACGATCTTTAATTGCTTTTCACAGACTTTGGAATTTTGAGGAAAACAACCAGCAAATTTGCTGATTTGTAAGCCAACCTACCAGTGATAAATGACTTCCTCTTCCATAAAACATAACATAAAAATATATATATATATATATATCTTGCCTGTGAAGTTGCAGAATATTATGAAATAGCCTTCAATTTTGAAACCTTGAAATTTAACATCTTCAGACAACCAAACTTCAACAATAGTACTCTATCAAACTGGCAAAAATGTCCACAAAAGTTAACAAATGGTATCAATATTACTTGCATGTCAAAGAATATCTTTAAAGCAATTTCCTAAGTGTGAAATAGTGGTACATTTTTCATTCTGTCACTGTGCATGGGGAAATTAAACACTGATGGGGTATGAGGCTATGTACCTGTAGCAAATTTTTGTTCTAATACCTGTGGTGATTTTTCATTTTATTTTGGTTTGGTTTGTTCATTTTTATTCCTTTTTTATTTGTTTATTTGTTTTGGTTTATTTTTAGGAGGGAATATTAATGCTGTGCTACTGACTGCAACTATTTGGAAAGTTATTTAATTAAAAAATAAGGATTTGAGAAATGTAGTTGTACCAATATTCAAGACAGTATTTTCTCTTTACACTGTGCTGTGTGTTTTAAACAAGAGGGTGCTGTCCTCAAATTCTGCTTATGAAGGGTAGGTTGCAGAATATTTTTCTATCTCTAATGCAATGAGTCAAGATGGGAGGAAATAGCTTTCAGAAGAAAGCAGAATGATAACCTGTAAAAGAGACATTGCAGTGAATAGAGATCATTTTGCATCTAGACTATAAAGAGGACGCTTTTGAACCCAAAATGCATTCAGCTTGCTTCTGTCAGCAGTCGTCTTTATTATTGTAGCTGGAACAAGCAAACAACCTTTCTTTGCCAATAAAAGTAGTCCATTATATATTGAACAGCTTTATTAGATCTACAATGTAAATCTTTATAGCCAAAACTGCCTGGAAATGCCTTTCCTTCTCTCATATATAAAAACAAGAGAATAGAATGTAAGATTTTCTTTATTGGAAGAAATACACAAGAATTACTGTAGTTCTGGTCTTTAAAAATCCAGTTCACTCTTGAAACCTGGTAGGGTCTGGAGGACTTAAATGAGCCCAGTGTTCTACTGTGGTAAGCACTTTACAAACATAAAGCATGCTCTCATCCATACAGCAAAAGAAAATATCATCTAAAGGCTATACATGACATTTCCAAGTTCATGAGGCAAATCATTGTCATGGCTGATACTGAAGCCAAAACAACCACGTTGCACTACCACCACAAGGCATGTCATTCACACACCGTGATAATTCAAAGTAATCACACCAAAACCTCCAAAAATCCATGACTAATGTTGAGTACCTAGTAGCCTGTCGAACACAGATCTGGCAAAAAAGCCACTTGTCACTGACAACCGTAAAATCATGTACTTCTGTTCCATACACATAAAATGTTTATCAGGTTAATCCAACATCCTCTCAATAGTCCACACTTCCAAAGAATATTTTGCAAATATTTCACACAGTCACACCTTCTGTTTGAACTCCTTTTATTCCATTTCCTCTGTAAAAGTTCGCTATACCCTTTTCGTCAAATGCTTATACTTGTTCTTAAACTGTTTGACTGTTTCGACTGAGCTTAGTCCCTGAGAGTTCTAGAGAATTGGTAACCCATGTACAACACCATGGAGAAAACTGGAATGACAGAGTAAGACCCAAACCTATGTACTCATCCTAGAGGAAGCAATATATTCAGCTACAAAAATCATTCTTAACCATTGCAGAACGTAGCTGCAGAATAGGCGTTATGAAATGAGTAGGCAACAGAGCAGCCTTTCAGCATGGTGAAGCAGAGCTCTCTGTTGGATAAAGAAGAATAAAAGTGTGGACTCCTATTTAGCTGTAATATAATTGTGGGAAATAACATAATATTCCAAGTGGTATTTTGGAGTGATTCAAGTTTCCTTGTTTGTGTTTGGGCTTTTTTTTTTTGTAAAAGGCATTTTTTTTTTTTTTTAATGGAAAATCAATACTAATGAGTGTGTATTTTTAGTGTACTGTTTTGGACCGGGATCGAGTATGTTCTTCAGAGCAGCTCTTATGGTGCTATATTTTAGATTTGTGACCCAAACAGTGTTGATAACACACCAATGTTGTAGTTATGGCTAAGCCGTGCTTACACAGTGCCAAGGCCATTTCTGTTTCTCACTCCGCCCCACCAGTGACTAGTCTGGGGGCGCACGGGGAGTTGGAAGGGGACACAGCTGACTGCAGCTGACCAAAGGGATACGCCACACCATATGATGTCATACCCAGCAATAAAAGCTGGGGGAACGCAGGAGGAAGGGAGGCTGTTCAGATTTATGGCATTTGTCTTTCCAAGTTGCCATTACATGTGAAGTCCTGCTTTCCTGAAAAGGGCTAAATATCTGCCTGCTGATGTGACATACTGAGTGAATTTTGTATTTCACTTTACTTGTGCATGCAGCTTCTGATTTACCTATTAAGCTGTCTTTATCTCAACCCATTTTTCTCACTTTTCCCTTCTGATTCTCTCCTCATCCTGCTAGGGGATGAAATGAGCAAATGGCTGTGTGGAGCTTAGCCACTGTCCAGAGTTACTGATTTTTATTTCCAGTTGTTGCTTCCAGGGCCAGAAATTGAAACTGATGCTCCTGAGGAGCCTATTGCAGAGAAGCTTTTTCTGCACACTTTGTGAAGGAGCAGGAGGACTAATATGATGGTCAAGTTGCTAGGAGAAAATTCTGAAAAGGCTGAAAGGCTAATTACATGCTGAGCATTGCATTATTTTTTATATATGGTCTGTTCTTTCACACAAGATACAACAGAAGCAAAAGGTAGATCTACTTTTGTGTTTCAGGCTTTTGGAAGTATTAAATCGAATGAAATGTTAAGATTTCATTAATGTTATGAGGAAACCTGCTTACAAGTAAATTCGCTTATAGAAGCATCATATAGTTTAATTACACACTTGGATATTTTTGGACTTTTTTCCAAAGGATGTGAGATGGATGTATGAAATAAACTTTGTTAATGGCATCTGGTCTAGGTAGTTGCTGACATTATTCTAGCATGGTTTATATTTTGACTTTACCTCCATTTTAACAGCTATAAGAGAGAGATAATTATAAATGGTTTTTGCTATTTTGACAGAAATCTCCTTTAGGCAAGGATTTTACTTGCCTATAATCACACACCTACATTGATCACTGTAAAATAGTACAAAATTATTATTTTATGGGATGCTAGAGAATCAAACAATACAAATTCAGGATCAACAAGCTCACACAAATCCTTACTAAATGGAAGGGCAGTGAAATTTAATATAGGCACAAGCTTTGCAAACTGAAGTTCCTCTCCTTCCCTCTCTCCTTCCATCAGTCTAATAGGATATTAAAACTATTCTTGAGCCAAGTTATTTATCAACGAGTGGATACAAGAAAGATAAGTAACGACAGCCTTGGCATGACCACACTAAACTGACCGAGGAAAGTAAAACAAAACAAAACAAAATGACAACAACAACAACAACAAAACTGACTTTGTTTCAGCTTAGCACTAGTTCATTAGCAGTTTTGAGTATTTCAACCAGATAACTTGGTGGCTTTATGGCAACACTTAACACGAAGTGTTTTCAAAAATTTGATGAAAGTTTTGTCCTTTGACCCACATGAACATACAATAAAATACCTAACTTCTTTTAAGAGGCATGAAACTTCTTCCAAATCCAAAAGGGCAAAAGATGTAAAAAGGAACATAGATATTATAGCATTTTCCATGAAGCAGAAACTGGGTGTTTTCTGATCCTATATGTGGTATGCAGTGGCTGATGAAACCTTCAAACATTCCCTTAAGTCAGGAAGGTTTGAAGATGCTACTTCGAAACCGAAAATCTGACCTAACAGAACCACGTGATATATCTGTTCTCCATGGCAGAGCTGGAGGATCTCATAAACTTCACTCATTATAGAATTCAAACAGGCTTCTCAGCGTCTTCTATGTTGTATCTTTGTACCTCATGGTCCACAATGGCTCTTTCTCTAACAGTCCTGTGAGATACTAAAATAGGGACATGGTTTACTGGTGGACTTGACAGTGCTAGATTAACAGTTGGACAAGATGATGCTAAAGGTCTTTTTCAACCAAAATGATTCTATGATTCTATTATTATTCGTTGTGCCTGAAAACTGTGCATAGAACACCAGGCTGTAAGGGACCCCAAGGATCATCTGGTGCCACCTTTATAGAATCATATAATACCAAGTAAATATTGGCCTATGCACATATTGATCTGCCTACTCAGTATTTCAAGTCAACATTTAAGTTTCTCCAAGACTATACTCAATCATCAGCTAATTGTATATATGTCTGCCACTAGGACTACAGAATTTTATGTGCTGATGTACCTGGCATTTAATGCAACAGAAGTGCAGCTCTAACTCATACCAGGACTTCTGCAGAATAATTCTCAAAGTAGCTATTCCTCACTCTAGTTTCCAGCTCAGTCCAATACTGTAGGTATGTTCAGAACAAATATACCTCAGCTAGCTACATCTTGTAGTGGGAGATGGACTACAGACTTTAGCAAGCAGCAGAGATCCCCAGTGGCAAAGCGGTGGGTGCCTGAGCATTCTGGGACAGCCCTCACTTCTTTTCCACCTTTCTCCTTGCCCAAGTCAGGGCAATGCTAATTAGCAGGCCATTTCTTAGAAGCAGCCTAAGGGCTCTTCTACATAAGGCTAAAAATAGAGGGAAATCTTCTGCCTCCTGATGTAAGATGAATTTGGGAAAAGCTTAGCGGGCTCAGAGAAGTTGGGGACAGACAGTGCTGGTAAGACCTTCAGTTTCCTCTCAGAGCTTATGCAGTGCCTGTACAAGAGCTGTTATCCTTCCAGGGTAGTAGCAAAGCAACACAGTGTATTTGCACCCATCTGTGTAGACATGCTTTAGCATTAATGTCCTGTATTTCAGGAGAATTGTAAGTACTAGACTGTTGGCTAAGGATTACACCAAATGTCAGGGCAACCAAGAAATTGGGCTTTACTCTTTCCAAGTGATATTTAGGGTCTTGCTTGAAGTGATTAAGAGCTGTATCCTGTTAAAAATGCTACTCACTTTGATTCCAGTAGGATTGCTGAAATCTAGTTGGAGGCCTGTAGCTGATGATGTACCACAGTCAATACTGGGTCCAATCCTGTTTAACACCTTCATTAATATTCTCAATGATGGGGTAAAGCATACACTCAGAAAGCTTACTGATGACACAGAACTGGGAGGAGTGACCAAAGGGTTGTACTGCCATTTAGAAGAACTTCAACAGCCTGGAGAAACCGGCAAGTAAGAACCTCATGAAGTTCAACAAGGGAAACTGCAAAGTCGTGCACTTGAGAAGGAACAACCCCAGCCATTCAGTTGAAAAGCATCTTTGCAGAGAAGGTCCTAGAGGTCCTGGTGGACACCAAGTTGAACACAAGCCAGCAATGTGCCCTTGCCACAAGGAAGGCTACGTATTCTCGGCTGCTTTAGACAAAGTATTGCCAGCAGGTCGAGGGAGGTGATCTTTGCCCTCTCCTCTGCACTGGTGAAGCCACACCTGGAGTGCTGTGTCCAGCTCTGTGGTCCTTGGTACCAGAGAGACACGGACATACTGGAGAGAGCCCAGCAAGGGGCCACTAAGATGATGAAGGACCAGAGCATCTCTCCTGTGAGGAAAAGCTGACAGAACTGGAACTGTTCTGCCTGGAGAAAGGGAGGGATCTTAGTACTACGTATACGTACCCAAGGGAGGATTGCAAAGACAATGGAACCAGGCTTTTTTCAGTGGTGCCCAGTGACGGGACCAGGGGCAATGGGCACGAGCTGAAACATGGGAGGTTCACTCTGAGCACCAGGAAACACTTCTCACTGTTAAGGTGACTGAGCCCTGGCACACGTTGCCCAGAGAGGTGGCGGAGTCCCCATCTCTGGAGATATTCACAAGCCATCTGGATACAGTCCTTGGGAACCTGCTGTAGGTGACTCTGTGTGATCAGGGGGTTGGACAAGACCATCTCCAGAGGTCCTTTCCAACTTTAACCATTTATATCTGGGACATAAAATTAACATTTCAGAGTTGAAAATTGAATGACTTCTCTAATGACAGGCTTTTTATCTCACTAAATTTCATTTTCAGCTTTTCAACATCAAAAGTAAGAAAGCAAATGGAAGAACTTTTTATTTAACACATATTTCTGTTGCACAAGAAATAACCTTTGAATAGCATAATTCATATATGCATACATGTATATGTACACATATATATACTTAGTGTATACCCATGAACATAACACAGTGGTTCTTAACATTTGTATTTGGAGATGTTTGGATGGTTTAGCTTATTGAGTATGTGTGTCATTCAGATTTTCCTCTTTGGATATTGATCTGTTTAAACAGGTCATTTTGGTGGCAACATGTTTAGCTACAACATTTCATTTATCCTTTCTCTTTGGTTCTGAGAGTCATTATGTTTACCAAGCAAAATCTTTTGTCTTGTCAAGCTGTTGACCCAATTTCCTTTCTCAGAAGACATTCACGTTTTCCTTAATGGTTCAATCGTAAAGTGAGTTTAGTGGAACCAAGTAATATAAAGCATATTATACCTCTCTGAATTAATCCTATATTAGTATTTCTGTATACATTTCTTGCACACATTATTTAACATTTTTCATAAATTAAACTGAAATTATTTTCCTAATTTCCAGCTCATCATCTGCCCAGAATTCTCCATTTTACTTGCCGCAATTCCTCATTACAATGATTTTCCCACTGGAGAGAGATTTTTATGACTAAAAAAAGTATTTTCTGTCTCATCCATGAATGTGAGAAAGCGGGGTGTACTTCAGCCCTCTCATTCCTTTTATGTTTCTATTTGCTTTCTCATAAGCTATTTGGTTTCAAGGAAAATTGATGTTTTAGATGCAGCTCTTTCAGTGGCTCTTTGGCTATTGTCTGTCTTTGTGCCTGTTCAGATGAGAGGGAAAAGTGAAAGCAATTTCCTTAGAGGTGTATTTTTTCCTTGGTTGAAGAACCATAGGTTTCATATTTGCCTGAGTTGAAGCCATGTCTAGAGGCTAAAATCAAGACTAATGCAAGCTGAAGTCTTACATGGCTTAATTATAGCATCTGCACTGTTTTCTTTCACCGCTGAATACTTCTGACAAACAAGTTCCCAGAGCAATGTTGATCTGGTGTTTTCCAGATTTTGTAGGTGTAGCATTCCTAGCATGGTTTTAATTTATTGCACCAAATGTATATATTAGTGATGTTTCTTTTCAGCTTTTGTCTATATTTCTTTCTTTCAAAGGGGAGAAATAACTGTCTAGCTGTCCTGGGCTTTCAAGGGAAGGAATATAAGAACATACAAGCAAGCTGTTTCTAGTGAGAGAGAAGGCATGTCATGTGACATATCTATATTAGAAAATCTTTCACCCAGCATAGTAATTTATGTGCAGTCTCTTGTCACCAGGAGCTGAGAGTTCTACAGTTAAGCTGAAGGGCAATTCCAGCTCCTGAGCAGTAACATCCAGCTTGGGCACAGCAGTTTGCAAGGGGGAAGGTGTGCTATGAAACAGGTAGCTAGGAAAATACCCTACCCTAACTTCTAATTTTTCTTAATGGAAAAAAGCTGGATCATCATCATTAATTTCTTTCTGAGTGTACTGATCTATGGATACTGATCACCTTCATGAGTGAGTCAGGTGACCCAAATATTTCTATTTCTTTCACCAGTGGGGGGTACTGTAGGATTGGCCTGTGGGAATCCAGCAGAACACAGTCATGCAAGTGGGATATAGAAGTGGCAACATGCCTACAGGAACATATGATACTGAAGTCCTCTCTACAGTCTAGATCACATAGGGTGAGTTTTATATGCCCAAGATTGGAATCCACAAAACCCAAACAGCTGAGCAGACACTCACTGACCTGGCCAGTAGAAAACTGCAGTAAGTATTTGTCCTAGACACATATTTGCTTTATTTGGAACCAATATGCATGGAAAATCCAGAGCAATGAAGACTTACCATCAGTAGATGGTGATTCAATTAGGAAGCATGTAACGAAACTGAAATTACACACATCCAGGGACCTGACAGGATGAACTCATGAGTGCTGAGGGAGCTGGCCAATGTCTGGTTGTCTTTGACAGACTGTGGAGATGGAGGAGGTTCCTGAGGACTGGCAGAAAGCAAATATCACTCCCATTTTCAAGTAGGACAAGAAGGAGGACCTGGGGAACTACAGGCTGGTCAATCTCACACCAATCCCTGAGAACTGAAGGGGTAAGTAGTCCTGAAAAACATTTCTGAACACATGAAGGACAAGAAAGTGGATGGGAGTAGTCAGCACAAATTTACAAAGGAGAAATGTCATTATCAAGCATCTAAACAGAAATGGCATTAAAAGGGAAACTGAAAATACAGCCAACTGTTTTTTATTTTGATGTTTTATACTTACAGTAAATGCACAAAAGCCAACAGGAGAAATACAACAAAAGACACAGGAGTTGCTTGCAGTTCTGAACCTCTATCAGCCAACAAAAGCTCTTACTCTGCTGGTTCTTTCTAGAGCCACAGAGTGTGTATGTTTTCTGACTCCTTTAGCTACATCTTTCCAGGGCTCACATTCTATTTATTTGTCTTACTTCATTTTCACATGCCGCTACTGCTTCTTCAAACAATTCTGGCAAAAACATTTCTATTTTTACAGTTAGCATTTCTGAGTGCTCACAAGCATACCTCTGTGTTTGGTCTTAGGAATAGTCTCCTGGAGGAGTGTACCAGTGTTCTCTCAAAGCAAGAGACTGTTGCCAGTAAGGCAACATAAAACATAGAGAAAGTCGGCCAGGCTGAGTTGAATGTCTGTGTCCATGTGCTGGGGGGCTGCAGGGGTGGCCTCTGTGAAAAAAGGCCAGGGGCTGTCTCATGCGGCCACAGCCCATTCCAGCCAGTTCCAGCCACTTGCAAAAGGGACCCATCATAGGACACTGTTGAGGTCATCAGCCACGTGGCACCTCTGTGAAAATGTACTTAAGAAAGGGTGAAATGCCAGATGACACAGTGAGGAGGTAAAAAAAAAAAAAAAAAGGATGAAGAGTAAACCCAAACCCGAGAACACCAAGGTCAGTGAAGAAGGAGAGAGAAGAGGTGTGCCAGGTGCCAAACCAGACACTCCACTGCAGCATGTGGAGAGGACCATGCTGGAGCAGGTATCTACTCTGCAGTCCGTGGAGGACACCACGGTGGAACAAGTACGTATTTCCAGAAGGAACTGCAGTCTGTGGAGAACTCAAACTGGAGCCAGGGAAATGTGTGAGGAGACAGGAGCTTCAGAGAGGAGTGTTTATAAATTGACCCCAAACCCCTATTCCCCATATCCTTCTACCGCCCAGGACAGGAGTCAGGGGTAGAAGAGTTAAGAGTGAATGAGTAAAGTTGAGCTTGGGGAAGAAGAGGGAGGGGAAGGTTTTAAGTTGTCTCACTATCCAAAACTATTTTAAATGGCAATAAATTAAATTAATTTTCCCTAGGTTGAGTCTGTTTTGTCCATGATGGTGATTAAAGAGTTGTCTTCCTGTCTTTACCTTAAGCCATGAGCTTTTTCCTCTTGTGTTCTCATCCTGTCATGTCGGAGGAGCAGTGAGAGCAGTTAGGTCAGTGTCCGACAGCTGGCCAAGGCCAACAACTCACCACACAGGCAAATTTGGACTGTTTTGGAGAAGGTTTTGCCACTCTTTTGAAAATACACTGTATCTTCTGCCCTGTAGATTTTGAAGCAAGCACAGAAAGACAAGAATCCCACTGCAGGAAGAGCAGTACTAGCGCGAAATACTTGTCTTTCCTTTCTCCCACAAGGCAGAAGGTGATTAAGGTCTTTATTTAGACCCGTTGGGATGCAATCATCTGAGAAGTTTAGTTAACCTAAAAAAATAAAAGAAGATGCCCGAGACTGATGAGATCTGAAAATGTCAGAAATGCATTTTCATGCACTCCTTTGCAAAAAGTAATACTTCTTGTGCTGGGACACTGCTGCATTGCTCCAATTTTTGTGCTTGCAAATATCTGTAGGAAGACAGATGCCCAGAAGTATGCTGACAGCAAGTGAATGAGAAGCTGTTATTCTATCTGACTGAGAAACTTAAAGTGTGCCCAGAAGAAAGTGGATCTATATGGCTAGGGGAAGATCCCTGTAGGTATGGCAGCACCTTGGTGCCTCAGTAGACAAAGAAGACAACCTCTTGACGGCTTGTAAGTTTCTTGGGGTACTTCAACAACCCAGATAGTGTGTTATAAAACCATTTTGTGTTAGGGTACGAATTAGTATTTTCTAACAATATTGCTACTTTATGCAGGACATTGCTGAAGGCTACTGTCAATTCACTCATGAAGTATCCATGTCCATATACTGTTACTCATGGGATCAGTTCATTTAAGCAAATCAGTTGGCTAAAGCTGAGTGAAATGAATATTCAATTGAATCTGTTTTGGATCTCATTCAGATATTCAAATAAGCTAAAACTTTGGCTTGTTCATTTGTGAAATAAGCTATTTTATATGGGTGTAAAATGGCTTTTCACAATGATTAAGCTCTGATCTCTGATCCACACATGTGTAACAACTAGCAGTAGCACAATCCAGGAATTTGAGAAGGCAGCAACAATATCTGCACCGAACTGTTGCCCCATTGGGATTTTTCACTCTTCCAAAACCACGTTAGGCCAGACATGCTTGTCTTGCATGTCTGTGCTTGAAGATAATGAAAATGCAGCATTGAAATGTGGAAGAGTAGTTCTTAGCACACCTGATATTTTTCAACTTTTCAGGGGACTTTTTGTCTCATGATTTTTTTGCATAGCTAACTTTAACCACTCATTTTGAAATTTTGAAGTCACAAACCTGTTTAGAATCAGGTCCTTCCAGACTTCTTAAACTAGGTTCTTATCTTAAGCTAGAGATTCACAAAATCATTACTACATAGAATGAAATAAGTATGTGAAGTATTTGTCTGGTACTAGTTTTGGATAAGCATGACCAAGGACATGGTTGCATGGTGGAACAAGGGAAAACCAGCTATCTAGATGTGGCTTCATTGTATTAGGTGAAATGCTTGTCTTTCCAGTGAAACTTTCAGCAGTAACTAGACAAGTGTTATATTCTACAGAAACAGGCTGGGGAGGAACTACCTGGTTTGTTTTTTTAGTTCTTTCTGCAAAATACAATCTAACTGGGGGAGAGAGTTTATGCTCATCTTCTGATAACCTTTACCTGATGACCAATTCAGATACCAATAACATCCTGCGCGCATTGTGACTGCCTAACTGAATGGAGTATGTTTGATCCCAGTCCAAGAGGGTAGGCTTGGGTTTTTCACCAAGATGAAAGGCAAGTCCTGTTCTAGAGAGTGTGATTGATAGATGACATAGGTAGAAACAAGTGAAAACACCTTTGAGTGTATATCTCTTTCTGTCAGATATGACAGACAAGGTTGCTATTACTATCGCATTCACTGAAGGTGATAGGAGGTTCTCTGCTCAGAGAGAGCAGGATGGATGACAGGGCTAAAAATAAGTAAATAAAAGACACCCACACACAACAAAATCAAGCTGCAAATCCACAAGGTTACCATTGAAGGCTGAACAGAACATTACAATGACCAAGCGTGAACTAGAGAAAAGCCCACTGCTTTGGAAATGCTATATTAATTTCCTATTCAGTTATACATTTCCATAATTCAGTCATTCTTAAGGATATATCCAGCTCATAAATGGGAAACACTTCTGCATAAAGCATAAATAAGCATTCAGAAAAACAAAGAACAACCCTTTTGTATATATATATGTATATATACCTGGGATGGATCCTAAACTTTTTTTTTTCCTGTTTTATTTGCTTGTTTGTTTGTTTGTTTGATTGGTTGTTTTGTTTTGTTTTGTTTTAGGAGGATTGTTGTATACATTATTTTAAAGATGAGGGTCTATTCTTTCCTTGTGAAAATAGATGTAGAGAGATTAAATGGAGTATAAAACAGAGAATAACTTTGCCAATTAAAATGATATCCAAATGAGATCTCCAAAAACAGGTCGTTTCAAGTGGACATCCACCTAATTGTGTCACTATCAGATGAAAAGGGTGAAAATCTAAAATAAGCATTTACTCACAAAAGAAGTAAGAGAATAAGTGCAAACTAGAGTCAAAAAAGCAAGGATATAATTCCCCTCGCCAAAAAAAAAAAAAAGAAAAAAAAGAAAAAGAAAAAGAAATCTCACAGCTTTTCATTCATGTACTATTGTGCAGGAGTTAGGGGGGGAAAAAGTAAATCTAGTTTAAGAAAAAGATCCTTAATTTCCAAGTGGAATAATTCTGTGGACTATTTTTATACCATATTTCATTTCCATTTGGTAGAGGTGGGGCATGCTCCTCAGCAAAGGATCCCTTTGCCAGCAGGAGTAATGAGGCTTGACAATGCAAGGTGAAAGGCTAATTTTGATACTAGGAACAGAAGGGAAGGACACCTCCTGACTGAAGTGATATGGCTGAGGCACTGCATGTGTTGCAAGTCTAGGGAGATTTTCCTTCTCTGTAGGTTGTATATGGTACACTTTTCAAGATACAAAAGCCAAAAAGGAACTTGGTAAATGACCAAATAATGTAACACGTGGATTTGTGAAAATTATCCACAGATAAGTAACTTTTTCCTTCCTACAGAATCCAGCAGAGTCCCTGTACTTAAATGCAAATCTCTCTGGCTGGGTTGAGTATTAAAGACATATTTAAAAGTTTTCTGTCCTTGAAAAAAAGTGACTTTAGCTCATTTAGTCTAAATGAATCCATATTACTTGGTGTGTTGCAACATTTTCTTAAAAATCAGACCTCAGATTTTTGCTCTGTGGAACTGAGTATAGTTCCAATCTTTCTTTAAGGTATTTTTGAAGCAGGTATTTATTCTGTCACAGTCACTTATGTGTCATAAGGAAAAAAGAATGCTAAACTCACCACCCAAAGGTACTGATGATTATTAAATACAGGCCAGAAATAAACAAGATTTTTGTCATCTAACCAATAATGTTGCTCTGATGATTGTATAATGAGTCATCTGTTCTATTAATAACTTCCTATTAAATAGACTTAGATCCTCCAACTCATAAGCAAACTCATCTTAGACCCTCCAACCTTATAGGCAATCCTAAGGTCTAGTAATGGAAGAATATGTTTATTTTATTTTGCTTTTGCAATTTTCTGCCATATGAACCAACAATAACTTGCAATTTCTTTCACCCAGGGAAACCTATTATCCCAGGAAAAATGATCATTCATGTTTCAAACATGTGATCTTATTCCTTTTTGGACTGACAGCTCAGCTATTGAAACAATCATGGATCCAAACTAATAAACTGTTAGCAGGTTCAATAAATTTCTAAAATATCAACTAAGACCTACTCATTCCTGCAGCATAGCCCATGTAAGAAATGTTGAAAAAATTACGTAAACCAGAAAGTGTTAACTGTTGTAAAGCTAGCTGCATTACTTTATAACACCAGAAGCAGAAGGTGTTAGAATAAAAACATTAGTTAAATCTAGATTATAAAAAGTATTTTCTGTGAAGTAATAATAGAATCAATCACATTAAGTATCATATGGCAGTTGTAGATCTTTGTTTCATCCTAGCATTTCCAAGGAGAACATCTCTCTAGATCATCTCTATCTTGAATAAGTTGTTAATTCAGGTTCTCACTGATGATTCCCCTGAATGTGTGTCTCCTGAACTTTTAACTGAATTGCACTAAGGTTTTTTTTTTTTGGGCCATAGTTATAAAACTGTGCTTTCCCCACTACTTCATTCCACCATTTATATCCCATCTCCTGTCTTCTTTGTAACTTTTTTCCCTTGAAGTACTTCATTGGTAATATGTAAACTTCAGTATTTTTGTAGAACTCCAAAAGCCTTTCTTGTGGAATAGTTTATCTGGCCCCCAGCATTCTTTCGTATAAAAAACTTGACAAAGAGACAGATTCTGTACAATACCTAATTTTTGGAGAGATGTTGTGTAGCTTTCTGTCCACACTCAGGATTTTATGGTAGACATGGGTAAATGTTTCTATCTACCACCTAAGCTTTACAAAATAAAGGATTGCCTGAAAACTATGGAAAACCTACTGTGTAACTATAGCTAAAAAAAAAAAAAAAAAAAAAAAAAAAAAAAAAAAAAAAAAAAAAAATCCATACCCAGACCAGAAATCCATACTTCACCTAGACTGGGAAGGCGATTCCATTGTACTGCATACTATTTTAGCATATCTTCTATTCCCAGACAAATTTTGGGTCAGATTTTTCATACCACTGCAATCCTTCCTAACCTAAAAGCCAATCACAAGCTTTATATGAGATCTCTTGTGATATGGCACAATGACTGTGTTGCTGATTGATGATCTTTTCCAAGTGGAAATATGCTGATAGCACTGTAATACATTTGAAATACTTCTCCAAGTTCACTTGAAATTGTGGGTTTTTTGCATAGCAGCAGTAAAAGACTAATGGAGTCATTACCCATTCAACTGAAACATACCCCCTACATGTTCTGCTTGCAGCTGAATCCAGAGTCCTATTTAAAGCAGCTTATCTTAAGGTCAAAGAACACCCAAGGTATTGGTTTTCCAAAATCAGCCAAAAAAATCCTTTGTCTACAATCCTTTTGCTTATGAACAGCTTTAGGAAAATCTGAAGTTACAGGGCTTCTCCATGTTTCACTTGAAAATTAAGTATTTGAGCACACATAGCATTATTGGTGTGCACAGTTCTTTGTCCCATCTGTCTTATCCTGATGAAGAATGCACACATTCATAGAATGATAGAATCATTTTGGTTGGAAGACACTCTCAAGATCGTTGAGTGCAACAATTAACCTAACTCAGGCACTAAACCGTGTCCCTAAGAATCTCATCTATACATCTTTTAAACACCTCCAGGGATGTTGACTCAACCACTTTCCTGGGCAGCCTGTTCAAGGGTTTCGCAATCCTTTCCATGAAGAAATTTTTCATGATATCCAATCTAAACCTCCCCTGGCGCAACTTGAGGCTATTTCCTCTTGTCTTATCACTTGCTACCTGGGAGAAGAGACCAACCCCCTCCATGCTACAACCTCCTTTCAGGTAGTTGTAGACACTAATAAGGTCTCTCCTCAGCCTCTTTTCCTCCAGGCTAAACAGCCTCAGTTCCCTCAGCCGCTCCTCATCAGACCTGTGCTCCAGACCCCTTATCAGCCTCATCGCCCTCCTCTGAACTCCTCCAGTACCTCAATGTCTTTCCTGTAGTTAGGATGCCAAAACCGAATGCAGTATTCAAGGTGGGGCCTCACCAGTGCAGAGTACAGGCGGATGATCACTTCCCTAGTCCTGCTAGCCACACTGTTTCTGACACAAGCCAAGATGCTGTTGGCTTTTTTGGTCACCTGGGCACACTGCTGTCTTACATTCAGCTGGCTCTCAACCAACACCCCCAGGTCCTTTTCCAACAGGCAGCTTTCCAGTCACTCTTCCCCAAACCTGTACCGCTGCCTAGGGTTGTTGTAACCCAAGTGCAGGACCCAGCACTTGGCCTTGTTGAACCTCATACAACTGGTCTCAGTCCAACCATCTAGACAGTCAAGATCCCTCTGTAGAACCTTCCTACCCTCCAGCAGATCAACACTCCCGCCCGTCCTGGTGTCATTTACAAACTTACTGAGGATGCATTCAGTCCTGCTGTCCATATGATCAATAAAGATATTAAAGAGAATGGGCCCCAATATTGAGCCCTGGGGAACACCACTCATGACTGGCTGCCAACTGAATTCAATTCCATCCACCACAACTCTTCAGGCCATCCAGCCAGCTCTTTACCCAGTGAAGTGTACAACCATGCAAGCCATGAGAAGCCAGTTTCTCCAGGAGAATGCTGTGGGAAACAGTCAAAAGCTTTACTAAATTCTAGGTAGACAACATCCTTAGCTTTTCCCTCATCCACTAAGCCTAAATTCTTCAGCCTACATTTCACCAAAGGAAACCATTCTGCTAGATGCTCACTACACACACAGCAGAGCATACTATGCACTTCCCCAGCAACCCAAAGTCCTCACAAACAGCAGCGTGATCACTTTTGGAAGTGGTTATAGCAGCACCCACCACTTTGTTAATGTGGTTGCTTAGTATTGTGAAAGAATGATTCTGCTTCCTTGGGGGTTTATGCCATTCAAACCCATAGCCTCTTACTTCCCTTCAAGCTTCTCACTGCTCCCCTTAAAAAAAAACAGGACTAGCTGCCAAGGGCAGTTTGGGTGGGAATCCTGTCTCATTATCCCTGTGTAATGACCACAAGTTATGTTCATAACCAGAAAATCTTATAAGCCTCTGAGATGGGAAAAAGCAAGACTTTTCCAAGTGAATTTTCTTGTGGTCTTGCAGTTTCTGAAGGTTTCCTGAATCTTAGTTTTGATATACTGGCTATTTTTGGAAATAAACATTTCTAGAAAACTCAGTTTTTGCATCTCAAGAAAGCAGAGTAAGATTTAAATAAAGATTTACATACCTATATGCTTCTGTGATTTGAAACAGTTTTTTTCTGACTCTCCGTGAGTGTTAACTTGCAAAGAATGTAGACTATAAATCAAGCAATGAGGGCAAAATGCTCAGCTCTAGAGAGCTCTAGAGGGGCAGAAAAATTACCAGAAGTATCAGACCAGGTCTTGATAGAATTTAAGTCAACTCATTTTTGCCTCTAACAATGGAAAAAGCTGCCATATCTCTTGTCATACTGGAAGGATACCCAGCATTGTAAAATGTATTTCTCTTACTTCTTTGAAGTTTTCTAAATCCAGACTTTGCTGTGCATTTTTCTTCAATTTTCATAAAAGATCAGAGGCACTCCTTTTTTTTTCCTGTATAGCACCTTATAGATTCTCCTCTTAGAAAGCTAAAATGACTGGAGAAATACACCTTATTAAAAGGTTATGGAATGTTGTGGTTTCATGGCGTTTGTCTTATTTTCTCACATAAACTTTAAAACACAGACATCCATCTTTCTGCTAACAGTCTCAACAAAGTTTCATTTTTTTTAGTTGTACCAGGTAGCTCACCATATTCCGTTTAACAGGCATTCAAGACCCTGCTAAACTCTTCAGTATGACTTCACGTAGGCATATCATACATGTCCTCACCTTCCCAAACTGCTGAGTAATCATTACTTATCACCAACAACATTTACCACTTTGCCAGTCTGTTGTCATCTTTAAAACTCTAACAGCAAACCCTTATATTTGCTTTTGCTCTTTGATAACACTATTGAGTAATACAGAACCAAGACCTTATCTCACCAGGATGTCAAATTAAAAAAAAGACACCCTTTCTCATAACTTCCCAGGTAACAGAAACTTGGGCAAACAATGGTATCTGTCAAAGCCATGTGACTATTCTGGCCATCAGTATACTAACAAAAAAATTACAATTAATTTAATTGTGGTGAGTGAATGAAACCAATGTTAAAGATCACAAGAGGCCAGTGGGAACAGTATTAGGACGTCTTTTCCATCAGTTACTTCTCTGAATAAATTGCTCAAATGTATCTGTGCTCTTCAGTGTCCCATGCTGTAGTATAATGAACAGCCTTCTGTAAATGATTAAGTGCTTTCTTATTCAATCAGCCACTAGACCCACTAATTTCTTTCTCTATTACATTATTGCAAAAATCATCACATATTTAACAAAAAAATTGGAAAATAAATGAAGGCTTGGTATGTAGAAGGTAAGGGAAACTTCAAATGACTGCTGCCTAGAGGCTTAAGTCCATTAACTCAGCAGTCTAAGATGTTGTTTATCTCCTAGTTCTTAAAACATGTTGCAGTGTTTAAAGTTAGATAATTTTGACTTCTGAGATGCATTTTTTGGAAAAGTACCAACAGATCTCTACGTTTCCATTAATAACAATTGTCTATCCAAGCTATTAACATTGTCCCAGGCTCTCTCGATGAAATATGAAAGTATCAAAAGTCCATTGTAGCAAAGAGAAGTTTAAGAAATGTCTGGTCATTTTTTAACAATTAGCATTTGGGATAAACATACAGACATCAAAAACAATATGAAAAATCTTTTTAATCTTCTTAGTAATTTTCTTATTTTAGACAGGTATTTGAATTTGAAGCTTACCTCTACTACAGCCAGAAATCAGTCCTTGTGCTCATTTGCCAGAAACCAGCTCCTTAGATGGTACCGAGAGCTATCATTAACTTAAGAAGATCTGTGGCAACTGTCCCAAATGTGCATCATCACCTGAAATCAAGTGCTTTCAAAGTTGAGTTGAACCACACATGATATGGTTTTTTTGTTTGTTGGTGTTGTGTTTTGGTTTTTTGTTTGGTTGTTGGGTTTGGTTTTGTTTTGGGGAGGGTGTTTGTTGTTCTTGTTTGGTTTGGTGTGTTTTGTTTCGCTTTGTTACAAGAAGAACTAATCCCTCAACTTAATCTTCCTTCCTAGTTTATTCTTTCAAGATGTGAGGGAAGAAAAATGGAAATTTATGTTCCCTGACAGTGGCTAGACTTTACAAAGAATCCTGCTCCTCTGACAGTAAAAAACAACATAGAAAAAAGTTATTGGAGCTAAGCAGACAAAATTAATATAAAGTCATTCTTCAAATCAAGTGGGTGTAAAACATTCAGCAAGAGAGAGAAAAGGTTGTTTAAATTGGGAGGGAGGTTCAGTTTGGGGAATCTGTATACAATGTTTTCTTCTTACACTCCAAATGAACATAAATCTTAGGTTTCATCAAGGACTCTAATCTTCATGATTTATGTAAAAAATTGTTCAGACACGGATAAATGCATTGAAAAAGCTATACTCCTGTTTGGTTCTTGGAATTGCTTTTGGCACGGATAAAGATTTGAGGGGGAAAGGGAGCCACAGTTCTGCTATATGTTTGATTTTATGCTGGTTTTAATTTCAATAAATGTTAAAAACCTGTGTATCTGAAGGCCTGGATTACTATGCATTCAGCCTCCCACTACAAACCTTTCCCATGAGAGTTGCTCCCATTTTTGAAGTTAAATGGAGAAATACTGTATTGAACCAGAAGATCTGTTCTTTGTCTTTGTAAGTATGAACAAATCATTTTCTATAGCCCCTGTCAAGCACACAGTGACCAACAGAAAGTTCCTCTTGTGTCAGTTTTACATATATATGATGTCATATAACGGTTAACTTTTTAATGAGACCGTCAATAATTCAGAACACTTAAGAAAAGGTGAACAAGTTGCCTCACAGACAGATATTAGGATAGATATATTGCTGTATAATTAGAAAATAAACAATCCTGATTTCACAGAATCACAGAATCACAGAATGTTAGGGATTGGAAGGGACCTCAAAAGATCATCTAGTCCAATCTCCCTGTCGGAGCAGGAACACTTAGATGAGGTTACACAGGAGTGTCCAGGCGGGTTTTGAATGTCTCCAGAGAAGGAGACTCCACAACCTCCCTGGGCAGCCTGTTCCAGTGCTCCGTCACCCTCGCCGAGAAGGTTTCTTTTCAAATTTAAATGGAACCTCCTGTGTTCCAGTTCACACCCATTGCCCCTTGTCTCATCATTGGTTGTCACCGAGAAGAGCCTGGCTCCATCCTCATGACACTCACCCTTTATATATTTATAAACATTAATGAGGTCTCCCCTCAGTCTCCTCTTCTTCAAACTAAAGAGACCCAGCTCCCTCAGCCTTTCCTCATAAGGGAGATGCTCCACTCCCTTAATCATCGTTGTTGCCCTGCGCTGGACTCTCTCCAGCAGTTCCCTGTCCTTCTTGAACTGAGGGGCCCAGAACTGGACACAATATTCCAGATGCGGTCTCACCAGGGCAAAGTAGAGGCCAAGGACAACCTCTCTCAACCTACTAACCACCCTCTTCTAATACACCCCAGGATGCCATTGGCCTTCCTGGCCACAAGGGCACAGTGCTGGCTCATGGTCATCCTGCTGCCCACCAGGACCCCCAGGTCCCTTTCCCCTACACTGTTCTCTAATAGGTCCTTCCCCAACCTATACTGGAACCTGGGGTTGTTCCTGCCCAGATGTAAGACTCTACATTTTCCCTTGTTATATTTCATTAAATTTTTCCCCGCCCAACTCTCCAGCCTGCCCAGGTCTTGCTGGATGGCAGCACAGCCTTCTGGCGTGTCAGCCACTCCTCCCAGCTTGGTGTCATCAGCAAACTTGCTGATAGTACACTCAATTCCCTCGTCCAAGTTGTTGATGAATATATTGAATAGTATTGGTCCCAGAACTGACCCTTGAGGCACTCCACTGTGTGTGTGAGTGGATACAGGCCTCCAACCAGACTCCGCCCCATTGACCACGACTCTCTGGCTTCTCTCCTTCAGCCAGTCCGCAGTCCACCTCACTACCCAATTTAATTATACTGAGGCATCAAGGATCATCAGAGGAGGTCCAGAAGAAGAGGGAGGTGCCGCATTTCTTTGTGGTCCCTTCATGGTACAGTGTAATGTGGTAACACAGGGTAGGGTCTTACAAACTGAGACAACCTCATTGGATTCACTCTGCTCAGGCCTCATTTTATGCATTTCCACAGCTGAGGGACTATTCTCTTTACCTTGGTATCTGTGTATTAAAACAAAATTCAGATGAAAAATCCCCTTACAGACCTATGTCCACTGTCAACAAATTATAAGATTATAAAGAAATGCACCTTCTCTCAACCTCTTCAGTTTCAATATTTTCTTTGAAAGAAACCAAACTGGATGTGGGAATGACTTTACACATGCTTCCATTTCACACTTATCTGTTAGTTTCACACAATTTAAGAGGCATTTGGGTTCAAGGAGGGCTAAATACGTGGGGAGTGGGGGAGAGGCAATGGACCACGTGCAGTAATGCACAACAGTTTCCATGTATCAGTTCTTAACATGTGAGAGACCATGATTTCTGACTCACTGATTTAATGGAGATTGTGTTCAGTCCTTTGCTTTTGCTAGTTCTGACTACAGTAATTGCTTTTATTTTGCCAAAAGGATAGCTGGGGGTTGGGCTGGAGTGTCTGAGGATACCTGGAGGAGTGAAACAGCCATGACGTTAGTGACTGTTCTGCTGCTCACTGGACAGATAAGACTCAGCCTGGGCAGAGCAGAGAAAATTCCCCAGGCTGAACGACATGAGAGGGACCCCTCTCAGCCCTGTGTGGCCACTCAGCCTCTCTCTCCAGGAACAATGACATCTTCTAGGTTTTCCAAGGAGCAAGGGGTTTCAAATATAAATCTTCTGTAGATTACTACATATCAGCCCCTGGATAAAAACTGGTTTAGAGATTACGTGGTCTCACCTGGTCTGAATTTAATGCTGATCTGGAAGGGAAAGGCTAATGGCCTAAACAACCCATTTGCTCATTCTTATTGTTAAAATGTCACCACAACTCTTGATAGAATTTAAATATATCAAGGTAAATACTTTTCTGTACTTGTATTAAATACTCCAGTGCAATAAGGCACTTTATGGGCCAGTGAACTGGAAAATGAAATTATTGTATTAATGTGACTTTTTATTTATGATAGGAATGCAATATCATAAAAATGACAGCATATTTGCTTTATTTTCACACCTAAAAATAAAACCAAATGAAGAAGAAGTCTTCTGAAGTAGAATAAAAGGACACTGAAATTTTTCCCCAGCTCTGGCACTTTCTATTTAGGGTCTGGAGAAGAAGTTTTCAGAGGAGTCTCTGTAAAGAATGCATGTTCAGACTCTAAGACAGGAGTATTTGCTTATACATGGTGCCCGTCACTGTCCCAGCCCACCTAACCTCCAGAGCTCCTCATGGCAAGCCTGGGCCTACTCACCCAGCCCCAAGTCTCTTGTGCCATATGCCCAGTTCCCTGTCCATGCATCAGCTCTACATCCCCTGAAATAGCTCCCTGGAAACCTACAGCATTTAAATACCTCTGTGAGTTATTTGCAAGCCCCAGTGCCCTGCTCCTGGCTGGAGTGGTGGGATGGGCCCCAGCTGCCTCTCCTTGTCATGGGGAGGCCCTCCACTCCTACACTGTGCTCTATCCCAAAAGGTTTTTGGGTTAAAGATTATTTTTACCGATGTTATTATCATCCTATATCTGTGTGGATAAGAAAGGTGCCTAATCTAATTTTACCTGATATTTTACATAATCCTTCCTAAGAAATAAATTAAAAGTATTGGTACTGGTAGGAAAAGGGACTCTAGGTTTTAATTTAGATTTGGTTAATCATAATCCTTCCTCCTATAAGAAGGTTTTTGTTAATATGAATTTAGTTCTTAAGAGATTTTTTTTCTTAAAACCATCTTGGTCATTAGATCTCTTATAAAAGCTGATTTAAACAAATAGAACAGAGTCAATCAAAACTTAGTATTAATCACTGCATCAGTATAGTTCACCACTGACACAAGTCATGGAGTAATGTAATATGATCCCCAAAAAGATGAGGAAATATTGATGTAAGATCACAAATATATTCTGGTGTTTATTCAGAGTTTAAGAATGTTTTGACAACTGTAGATCTCTCAGCAATATATAAAAAAATAAATATACATATATATATAATTTTTTTTTGGTTGATTCAACAAGTTTAATGAACATTAACAATTACAATTATTACTCAGCTCCAAAATATGCTCTCATGGTATCAAAAAATTTAGTGCCCTTAGTAGACCAGAGTAACATTGGAAACTCTTCAGTCTTTTTATTTTGGGAAACGACTGCTTTTCCTCAGAAAGGTAATCATGAGCTGGCAGCTATGGGGTATCGGCAATCAGCAAGATCAGTGGTGAATAGCATGCAAAAATACTCATGAAATTAGCTTATGTAGTAATCTACTGGCGGATGGCTACAAATAACACTGGCATTGTAAGATATCTGGACTGGTTCATAAATAGTTCACAGGCAGGAATAAATGTGTCAAATAATATATTCATAATAATTTGAATGACTTGTTCTAGGTTATTATAGGCCTAGTAATGACCTCTTTTCTCTGCTGTAAGTTAGCAGTACCTCTGCTAACATCAGAAAAAACCTCCAAGCAGAAAACTAAACCCAAACTTCATTCATGTCTTTGGTAAGTTTGGATTTCTAGGTATTAAATTAAAAGATAACAACTAAGAGAAAGACCAACACTATCTGAGTTTTGAGGGAGTTATCTTTACACTCTCCCTCACTGGTTAATCCCATAGGTATTTAAAATGCAGTAGATGCTTCTTGGAGGACCTCTGTATCTCCTATGATCCTAAATTCAGGTGTCTGCATTCATTCAGCCTTCTCTTGACTGACTAGGTAGACAGCTAGCTCCTGCCTTACCTCTGCTATGAGCATAAAGGTCCAGACAGGTACGCTCCAGATATGTTAAAATTCATTAAGTTAAGAAAGTAGCCAAGACCAAATTTATCCATATATGAAGTCTGGAAAAGTAGCCAGGCCGCCCCCTGTTTCCCATTAGACTAATAATAATAACAGATTGTCAAACTTCCTAGACCAATTATATAATGAAGATGTGCCAAAGACTGTTCAGGAAAACGGACTGCTGGATGGCTGCTGAGGAGATGACTGTGACTTCCTTCTGGACTGAACAAAAACAAAACAAAGGGTTGGATTTGGAACATCCTACTAACTTGGTTCTTCCTACAGCTAGGGATCTGGATATGCTGGCCTCCTGGTACCATGACCATGAGATAGTTTCAAGGCAGAAGCCTCACTTGAGCTGCATGCATTGTAACATGAGTCTTTTTGCTATAGCTAGTATATAGATTAGAGCACCAGGAAAGCCTTAGAAAAGAGCATAGATGTTTCAAGACCTTGTTCGTCCTGGAGGGTTTTACACAGTCTTTCATGTATCTCAGAAGGACACTGCTTAAATGAAAACTATTTTAGTGAGGAAGTGAATGCCTGCTTGCCTATCCCTCTTGCCTGCATGAAGCTGAGGAATAGAGTCACGTTCCTTAGTAATATGGACACTCAGTCATGAGTGGATAGATCTAGGACTTTGACTTCTTGAGCTGATACCTCATACTGCTCACTGAATTGAAACAAGGTGACAGGGGAGCCAACAAGTAGATGTGAATGGCTAGACCTGGAACAAGGAAGAACTGGTCAGATGTGTCAGAGTGAGCAGGAACTTTGGCTACAGGGAGCATGAGATCATGGAGTTCAGGACCCAAATAGGAGGGTGTAAGGCAAAAGGCAGGACCATAACCCTGGGCCTCAGGAGGACAGACTTCAATATTTTCAGAGTTCTACTTGGAAAAATCCACGGTATGCAGCCCTGGAAATAATGGTGGGTCCAGCAGAGCTTGTTGAAATTTGAGGATGATGTCCTCCAAGCTCCCAACAACTAGGAAATCCATAAAAAGAAGGAAGAGTCAGGGCTGGATGAACAAAAATATCGTAACTGAACTCAGACGTGAAAAAGACTTGTACAAGAGGTGGAAGCAGGGAGAGGTGACCCAAGAAGAGTTGCTATCCAATATTGGAGCGATAGGACTAGAAAAGCTGCCTTGGCTTTTCTAGCCAGCTGGACTTGAATCTGGGAAGGGACGTGAAGGGCAACAACAAAGGATTCTACATATACATGAACAGCAAAAAGAAGACTCAGAAAAATGGTGGAGTGCTGTTGAAAGCAGTAGAGGAACTGGTGAGAAATGACATGGAAGATGTCAAGGTACTCAGTGCTTTCTTTTCCTAAGTAAAACTGGCCTTTAGGAATCCCAGGACCTAGAAACCAGAATGAAAGTCTAGAACAAAGAAGACTTACCCTCAGTGCATTAGGACCAGGTTAGGGAAGACTTAAACAAACTGGGCATATACAAGTCCATGGGCCCTGACAGATTGCATCCTCAAGTGCTGAGGGAGCTGGCTGATGTCAATGTGAGGCTACTTTTGACAACCTTTGAACAGTCATAGCCGCTGGGCAAGGTTCCAGAAGACTGGAACAGAGAAAATAAGACTCCTATATTCAAGAAGGCCAAGGGAATATCCAGGGAATACAGATCAGTGAGTCTTATCTCATTCCCTGGGAAGGTAATGGAGAAAATCCTTCTGGAAAGCATTTCCAAACACATGAAAGGGGATTAGTCAGCATAGATTTACAAACAGGAAGTCACGCTTGCCCAACCTGATAGCTTTCTACAATTGGGTAACTAGCTTAACGGAAAATGGGAGAGAAGTGGATGTTATTTACCTGGACTTTAGTGTAAACTCTTTCACACTGTCTCATATAATGTCATCACAGACAAACTGACAAAGTATGGTTAGATATCTGTGCAATGAGGTGGAATGAAAACTGGATGAATGGCTGCAGCCAGAGGGTTGTGAGCAGTGGCACAAAGTCCAGTTGGAGGCAAGATACTAGTGTTGTATCCCAGGGGTCACTACTGAGGCCAATATTCTTTAATATATTCATTGATGACCTGAATGGTGGAGCAGACTACACCCTCAGACAGTTTGGAGATCAAGCAAAACTGAGAGAAGTGGCTGATACACCACATGAGTGCGCTGCCATTCAGAGCATCCATGACAGGCTAGAAAGTTGGGCAGAAAGAAATTTAGTGGAGTTCAACAAAGGGAAGAGCAAAGTCCTGCCCCTGGCAATTAATAACCCCAGTCACTGGTTCAGCCAGGCAGCCAGCTGGCTGCAAAGCAGCTTTACGGAGAAGAACCTTGAGGTCGTGGTAGACACCTAGCTAACAATGACTCAGCAATGCACTCCTACAGCAAAGAAGGCAAATAGTATCCTGCGCTGCATTAGAAAAATCTTTGCCAGCTATCAACAGGGGTGATCCTTCCTCTCTGATCAGCATCAATGGGACTGTATCTGGAGTACTGCGTCTGGTGCTGGCCTTTGAAACTCAAGTAAGATACTGTCTTAATGGTGCAAATCGAGCTCAGGGGCACAAAAATGCTGAAAGGACTTGAGCTTTTGTTATATGAGGAGAGTCTGAGACTGTTGGAAGTATCTAGCCTGGAGAAAGGGCTTATGGGGCATCTTGTCCTTATGTAGAAATACCTGGCAGAAGACAATGAATACGATATAGCCAGGCTTTTTTCAGTTGTGCCCAGTGAGTGAACAAGAGGCAATGAGCACAAATTAAAAAACAGTAAATGCCATGTCAACACAAGGAAACCCTTTTACTGTGAGGATTGTCAAACAACAGAATACATTGCCCAGAGAGCTTAAGGAGTCTCCATCTTTGGGGATACCCAAAATCTGACTGGACAGAGTCCTGGATAACCTGTTCTAGGTGACCTTACTTGAGCAGGGTGGTTAGAAGAAATGATCTTAAGAGATCCTTTCCAACCCAAATGATTCTGTGATTCTGCATTTCTATGAAACAAAAATCTTAGCAGTAATTCTGGGAGAGGAAAGCACCACCTCATCATGCTATTCAGACAACTGTCCAAATTAACAAATCCTGTTGGTTGAACCAGCCCAATCACCATGACCTGACTGGCACAAATTGCAGCATAAATTTAGAGAAGGGGAGTGTAATGGAAGCATCCATTAATATTTCTTTACTTTTAAGGATATATTGTATCTTTCACCTCTATGATGAAATGCACACGTAAAACTTTGTTTCAGTTCTGACCTTATCCTGATGTGCTGGATTAACTTTTAGTTTTTCAATTATCTTTCCCCACCCAACCCCCTCAAGAAAGATAGTAGCTGCACAAATTTATCTTCTCCGTGGCTGTAACCATAGCAACACAAACAGTTCATTTTCTGTCTCAAATAATGTGCACGACTCTGTCTGACTAGCAGTTCAGTGAGGACATTGACAAATGATCTCAGCATTCAGGCAGACATCTAAAATATGCAGATATTTGTCTGAATTCTAATATGGCCAATGGATACTCAAATGATAAACTGTGCGATTCTCAAGTAAAATGAGAGAAAACTTTTCCCTGAAGATACTTCTCATTAAAGGTTTCAAAACAGATATACTTTGAGTGATGAATGTGTTCAGTGAGATCTATTGTCTCCTAGAAATCAGAGATATTTTGGTCATATATTAGAACTTTTTGGTTTGTTGACATTGTCTTTTCTTTACTAGCCAGTCAGCAAGGGAAGAAAAGAGCTCTTTTCCGTCCCGGCTCTCACTTCCCACCCCCCCTTTCCTCAGATAACTGAACATTTAAGAATAGAAGATAAGCTTTTGAAAGGCTCAACAGAACTTAATCATGTTGGGGGAGGCAGCAAGTGGTCCACCAACATTATATATATACACATATATATACATACTTATATTAATATATGGAAGCAAGATGTGTCAGCCTCTTTGCATGTTAAATACTGACCTTTCTGGTGAGAAGTAGTGTGTGACTCCATGAGAGAAACTCCATGTCAGATAGAAGCTGAGCACATTTTCACAATGAGTTTGGTTACACATGGAAACAGATGTACCAGAGAAGATGCGAAATGTCCATTGTTGGAAATACTGGACAAGGCTTTGAGCAGCCTAATATAATTTCAAGTTCTCTCTGTCTTAAGTGGGATTTGCACCAGGTGATCTCAAGAGATCCCTTTCTACCTAAATTATTGTGTAATTCCATGATTTGATGTCAATTGCTTCAGTTTCTGTAAGTCATACAAAATAATTCACAAATTAATAAGCTTTCAGTCTCTGTTCATATATAGTGGATTCTTACCAAGGAGACAAAGGTGAAAGACCCCTTATTTGATAACTAATCCATCTCCTGATTTGCCCAAGTCCCTGAGCTCAGTTTTTTCTTTAAAAATAGCATTGCACTTCAAAAACACATTGCCTCATTTATAATGCTTCCTACTCTCCTGACAGTTCATCTGTTGCAGGGAATGCAGAGCACTGTCAAACTTTTACACATACAGCTACCCTTCGACATTGGTCTTCATTGCAGCTGCAAGGTTGAAAGTATTATTAACTCTGCAGCAAACTTCTCCACCAATGGAATTCACCTGTCAGTTCCTCTTTCCTGGCTTCTCACCTGTTTTGCTGTTGAAAATAAAAGGGATGTCATATAGGATGAACTTTTCTTGCTTTATTTATTTCCTGATGTATCACTTGCATAACAGCATTTCCTGTGCAAGTGGAATTTAAACAATGACTTCAGCAAGTTGACGAACAAGGTGTTCATGAGGACAAATGCTACTTTTACATTGACTGTTAAAAGAAAGTGTACTACGTACCCAGCAGCTTTACTGACATTAAATAATAAACAAACAACTCTCCCAAGCAAAAAGAAACACATACAAAAAGATCTCCTAGAAATTCAAGTGTTATTTGTGCCCCGCCCACCACCTCTAAGAAACAAGAGCTCTTAGTTTCAAATTCTAAGTCTGTAGTGATACCTGATTGCAAAGCTAAAACCAACCAAACAAAAAACCCAAACAAACAAACAAATGGAACACCAAACATACAAAAATAATCTAAACCAACCATTTGCATGACTGTTTACAGGCAGACCAATGAGATCCACACATGTTGAGTATGTTCTTTGTTAAGTAAAAGAGCATATCAAGTCCACCGTAAGAGCTGACCTTGAATAGGTTAAGGAACAGTCCTTAAATACTTAAACTAATAACCCTTGACCTCCAGAAGTTATTCACACTTCAGCATGATCACATTTAGAAAAAAATGAACCTCTCACAACCTTGGCTTTTCTGTTTTGACAGTAATTCTTCAGCAACAGTTTCCATCTCAATTTACCCTAGCCTGTGGTTCAAGTCAAGGTTTTCCTGTTTTGATTTTTTCCCATGCCAGAACTTAAAGCTCACTGCAGCATCTGAAAAAAGGAACCATACCAATTCATACACAGAGAAAAAGCAGATTCTAAAAATGGAACATTGTTGGCAATTTTGATGACGCTAAATGTTGCCAAGAAGGATGAGGACACATTAAGTCTGCTGCAAGAATTATGAACTAGGAGCCTTTTTGAGGGACTGCTATTCAGATAAATATCACAAATTGCCTGAGCACCAGGAGATGGAATATATGTCACTAATGTACTGGACAACACCTCACTCACTGGATTAGAATTGTGGCCCTGATATGTCCATTTCCTTGCCTTTGCCTTTGCTGTTGCCCTTGCCTCAGTGGTTTCTGAAGACGCCTGTACTTTGTGAAGATGAGTATATATGTATGTAGGTGATTTTCCTAAATATATCTGCATTTATGTAGTTCAAGAATGTAAAAAAGTCTTAAAGGGTCCTGTTGAACAATCTCTAGCTCTGCTACTCTTGTTCCTCTCCCTGTAGAAAGCAAAGGAAATAAATACGTGGTTTTCAAAAATGCCAAGTATATCCACCATGTCAGAGAAGTTCATCTAGGTAAACTAAACAAATGAGAAGATACATACAGAACAGCTACACCAAGCAGTGGCAGCTGAGGCAGCGCTTTTTACAGTGATCGTGTAAACCAGGAAGAGAGTGAAAATGAAGTCACATTATAGGAAAAATCCTTGCATCCATCACCCAACACTAACAATGAAGTAGATCATTTCACACTGAAGAGGTATTGTAAGCTCCCTTTTTGCTTTCTAACAGCTTTCCCATTCCCATCCTTCCAGAGAAGGAAACTCATTACTAACCAGAGGTCAGAAAGCCAAGAGGGCACTCATGTAATCTCAGAGTCCTGTGTGTCTCAGAGAAATATTTATCCTGATGGGAAAAACTACAATAAGTTGTCAGTGCAGAGAAGCTGTTATAGGTAAGACACTAGTAAATTGTTTGTAAGGAACTTATTCTGTTTAGTTTTACAGGGAGAAATACAGGTTTGGCTTGGAGGTCATGGATGCTTTAATAAAATGAGAAAGCCTGCACATTTAAGGGGAAAAAATAAGAGCTTCTTTTTAAATTTTTTTTTTCTCTAAATGTAAAGAAATCAAGCATTGGAAAAGGGATTGGCAGAATGCAATACTGATGGAGGACACAATTTACTCTCCTTTCTGACAGGCTCATAAAACTGTCTGGCACAGCTGAGTTGACCTCTGTCAGGAGAAATGGCTACAGGCTAGCCTGAGAAGGTGAAGCAGGTATATAGGCTTCAGGGCCAGCTCTTAAAGGATGATGTGTTTCGAACGTTGGTTCTCTAAGCACCTAATGCCTCACCAGGAAAAATTGTTACTTGTACAGACAACACCTGGTCTGCCAGCAGGTTTGATGAAGCATAATAGGCAGATAAATTGCTATGTATTTCCTTCTCCTCCCACTGACACCTTACTTTCTGCATAGCAGATGCCAACCCTCTGTCACAAATATGTATTTAAGCCTTTTTGTGATTTGTGTCCTGAGGAGGAAGCTCATGTTCTCTGAATGTGCAAGGCAGGGGCTGAACTCTCAGTACACAGCTATTCAGGCTGAGAAGTGGTAAAGCAAGAATGCGAGGGGTCTTGAGATAGAGTAGGAGGAAAAGATATTTAAGGGGCAAGAAGGCAACTTGTAAGGAAGGTGAGACTTGGGAGTATGTAGTTGTATGTGTGTAGGTAGGTGGGATGGGGGTGAGAATGCAAGCTGCTGGATTCTCTTGTTTTGCTTATCTTTATACCCAAAATACTGGGTAATGAAAGTGTTAGGCAAAGGAAGTAGAGTACAAAAGGAGAGAATAAATGTCAGATAAATTAGAAATTTTCTACGTCTTCATCTAGACATTTATCTTTTATTCATTGTGTAGTAATAGTGATGATACAGTAGAAAAAAAATTATTTGTTTGCTGACTTTGCATGATCTTGCTGTTTGCTGTTGTCTTTTCATAATTTGTGGAAGTTATGAAAGAATGTATCAAACTGCAATAAGGCAGGAGAGGGTTAAAGGTTAGCAAAGCAGATGGAAGACTGCATTTGAAACCAACCATTTGAGCAGAAGAGAGTACGGGAGACTGCTTTAAAAAGTTGAAAATTGAGACTGACTGCAGACTCCCTCATTGCCTCACCTCCAAGCCTTCTGAGAAGCAGAGGTTTATGGGATCAGAAATCCTTTTCCCACTGCTTTGGTTTGGGAAGAGCAAAAGTCTGTGGTCATCGTGGTGTCAAGGAACTGATTGCCCAGTTAAGTAAGAATAATTTGGTGTCAGGGCTATTATGCAAAAATCCTATGTCTTAGAACAAAAGTCTAGGGAAGCTGAATCGAGACTAATGGTTGGGAATGCCTAGCAAATGTAGTGAACAAAAGCATTGCAGTCTCAGAGTGTAAGCTGGTGGCTTGCCAAAGTGAAGTGCTGAGTTTCTGATTGCTTTTCTACTTGTAAAACTTACAACTATTGTTAAATTTTGTGAGTTTTCACAGTTATTGACAATTTCAAGGTGTAGAGAGGACTTCTTCAGACTATCGTACCAGAAAGAAGGAAGACAAAGCAGATAGCATTTTAAATGTCACGCATACTGTCTTTTGACTTAAATTATATGGTGACAGTTCCACCCCAATGGTGTTTTCTTCTAGATACTTCCCCCAGAGGCTCGATTACAGTGAAATCTCAGTTCAATTCCAGGAAGTGGGATGCTCCAACAAGCTGTCAATACCATTTTTTGATACTGGCATATACCTAATTTTCCAGGCTCTCATAAGTCAAGTGACATCAGCTCTTGATTTCCACCTGGTCTAGTTAGAGGCTGTGCCATCAGATGCCTGCTGTTAGATCAGGAAAACGGACAGTTAGGGAAATCAGTATCAACTATGAGCTTAAGTGCAAATTCAGCTGACCACTGTAGTAAAGTATGTGAAGCCTTATCTTTTACTGGGCACCCAGAAGAACTCAGCATCTCTTATAAATTTTTTTTCAGAGAGAGAGTCTTGAACACATATCCTTCTTCTAGAATGTATCTATTTCTTTGGCTGGTTTTGTGCTAAAGAGTAGCAGCATCATAGATACCTCAAAAATGATTAGGCGATGAAGAGATACATCACATAACCTCATGAAGTTCAACAAAGAGTACAAAGTCCCTCCCCTGGGGAGGAAGAAACCCAGGCATATAGAGAATGTGTTTGTGGCTGGCAGGCTGGAAAGCATCTTTGCAGAGAAGGTCCTAGAGGTCCTGGTGGACACCAAGTTGAACACAAGCCAGCAATGTGCCCTTGCCACAAGGAAGGCTACGTATTCTCGGCTGCTTTAGACAAAGTATTGCCAGCAGGTCGAGGGAGGTGATCTTTGCCCTCTCCTCTGCACTGGTGAAGCCACACCTGGAGTGCTGTGTCCAGCTCTGTGGTCCTTGGTACCAGAGAGACACGGACATACTGGAGAGAGCCCAGCAAGGGGCCACTAAGATGATGAAGGACCAGAGCATCTCTCCTGTGAGGAAAAGCTGACAGAACTGGAACTGTTCTGCCTGGAGAAAGGGAGGGATCTTAGTACTACGTATACGTACCCAAGGGAGGATTGCAAAGACAATGGAGCCAGGCTTTTTTCAGTGGTGCCCAGTGACGGGACCAGGGGCAATGGGCATGAGCTGAAACATGGGAGGTTCACTCTGAGCACCAGGAAACACTTCTCACTGTTAAGGTGACTGAGCCCTGGCACACGTTGCCCAGAGAGGTGGTGGAGTCCCCATCTCTGGAGATATTCACAAGCCATCTGGATACAGTCCTTGGGAACCTGCTGTAGGTGACTCTGTGTGATCAGGGGGTTGGACAAGATCATCTCCAGAGGTCCTTTCCAACTCCAACTCCAACCACGCTGAGATTCTATGATGTAATCTCATAAAGGAGGGTACAGAATACATACAGAATAACAAGTACAGGAGTTAACAGTCTGGTTCAGGACATCTCAGGGACATGGCTATATCCCTGAGTGCAAAAAATATCTTGTGAGTTTATTTTTCCCTCACTGTTGCTATTTCATGGGCTTGTTCAGGATGTTTTGTTTATTGTTGTACTTTTCCAGTTTAACACCTATGGTGTTATGTCTCCAAATTCAGATTCTAAGCAAGAGACTCAAGAGAACAAGACATTGGCGTCCCCTCCTAACTTTAAATATTACCATTTTTTATCAATACAGTTTGCACTTATGCTATGAATTTTTCAGTCATGTTTCTTTGGTTAAAACTATGGAATCTTACAGTGGTATAAAAGCATCTGACGAGTTGAAGGTCAGGCTATTACAGTACATTTTAAACAGATGAAAGTTTGCAGTTTAAATGTATGAGGCAAGGAAAGGTGATACCATGAAGTGTTGGGCTTGTTATGCTATCTCATTCTCAACATTATTCATGCTAATGCCCCCCCTCTGTACTATCCTTTCTTCCTCAGATGTTCAGAAGTCTTCAGGACCTCAGTGATGGTCTGTCTCCATGACCTGTATTTCTACCCCTTACAATGATAGACTAATTAAATTAAATTGTTTTGTTTTGAGACACCTTTTCTACTTATCTGCAGTAATTACTTTATCCCTGAGGCTGGAAGCTGTAGGCACGACATTGCAGTGCTCAGGTGTATTCCATGAGTTGAGAGTAGTAAAAATATTGAGGATGTTATTCTGCAGCTGATGTCTCTGGAAAGCTCTTGCAGGTACTAAGTACCACCTAGGGACACTGCCAGTAGGGTAGACTAGGCTGCAGTTCCTGGTGTCAGAAACAGAATAACATTTGGGTTTTAAAGATATACTTTGTGATAATAATGATATGCAAATATTATTGGTGTTGATCAAGATAACTGATGAATGAAAACCTGAAAACTGACAACTAATGAGGAATTACTAAGTAAGGAAGGAAGGAAGTAAAGACTATCTGTGTATAATCTTCAGATAACCTGTTTTCTCAGTCCATCTGGTCAGTCGACTCTTGTTTTGGTGCAATGGTATGCCGTTTAGGAAAACTGCATTAACTTCTACTTTAGACATATGGCTTCTGTAAGAAACACATGGATATGTGATCAGCCGATATGCATCACTATTGCCTCATACTGAGGCATATGTTCAAGAAGATACTTTAACTTACATCCAGACACATGCTTTCACACATTGCTGGTAAAAGTATGTATTGTCACAAGCTTCACAGATAGGATGTGCTTAGGTTTTTTTTCTGAACTGGGCCCTGAATCACCTAATTTGTACTCTTCTTTACTCATCATAGAATCACAGAATCATAGAATCATTTTGGTTGGAAGAGACCCCAAAGATCATTGAGTCCAACCATAACCTAACTAAGGCACTAAACCATGTCCATAAGAACCTCATCTATACATCTTTTAAACACCTTCAGGGATGGTGACTCAATCACTTCCCTGGGCAGCCTGTTCCAGCTCTTCACAACCATTTCTGTGAATAATTTTTTCCTAGAGTCTGATGTAAACCTCCCCTTGAGGCTGCATCTGGAGTTCTGTGTCCAGTTTTGGGCTCCCCAGTTTAAGAAGGACAAGGAATTACTGGAGAGAGTCCAGCAGCAGACTATGAAGATGATGAGGGGTCTAGAGCATCTTTCTTATTAGGAGAGACTGAAAGAGCTGGGTCTGTTCAGCCTGGAGAAGAGAAGGCTGAGAGGGGATCTCATCAATGTTCATAAATATCTCAAGGGTGGGTGGCAAGAGCATAGGACCAGACTCCTTTCAGTAGTGCACAATGATAGAATGAGGGGCAATGGGCAGAGACTGCAGCACAGGGGGTTGCATCTGAACATGAGGAGAAACTTCTTTACTTTGCGGGTGACAGAGCACTGGAACAGGCTGCCCAGAGAGGTTGTGGAGTCTCCTTCTCTGGAGACATTCAAAACCCACCTGAACACATTCCTGTGTGATCTTGGTTTAGCAGGTGAGTTGGACTAGATGATCTCCAGAGGTCCCTTCCAACCACAACCATTCAGTGGTTTTGTGATTCTATGTAAGTTAACTGAGTCAGTCAATATTTCAACACTCATATTTGCCCAAAGATGTAGTCCTAAATTTCTGTTAGCAATAAAACCCAGGTCAAAATACATTTTTTTAATAATCATATTCAAGACTTCTTTTGAAAGCCGGAATCATAACAGTATCATTGTAAATACTCTTCCGATAATCAAAACAACACTTACAAATTATTTTCCATAATGACCATGATGAACCCAAATTAATTCAGTACAATGTGCTGAATATATTAAGTGTGCACAAAGGCAAATATTGTGCCCTGTCCACTCATGAAAATATGCAGCTTACTATGGTATATCAGCAGTCTTTATGAACAACATGAAATAGAATGGACATTGATAACTAAGCAACTCTCCTATATGCACTAAATTTATATACCTTGAATTATTCTAGATCTATAGCAGACCCCAGCTGACAGTATTGATCTTCCTGAAACCTATACTTAGATATTCTTACTAATTATACATGAATTGAAGTACCAGCTAAATTATTAGCTTAATAAATGTTTGTTCTTCGTAGGCTTTGGGAAAGACTATAATTAGCTAGGTTAGTTTTTCATGGCCAAACATTCACAAGTCAAGAAATATTAAATCTGAGGTTATTTATGATGCTTTATTTTCAACATCCTTCATGTTTTTGTGAGAATGTTGTTTGATTATAGGCGGTTGTGTTAAACCTTTTTCTAAAAACCTTTGAAGCTCGTGTTGAAGGAAACAATCACTAAAATATGATGGAAAATAGATAACTGATTAAGGTGCAATGTAAGTTTAATGAGGAAAAAAAAATGCTAGAGTAACCTAATATATTTCTCTGATAAGATTACCAGTTACAGAATAAACACTGTAAATGTACTGTAGATTTGATAAATTTTGGCTCAATAAAACACTTGCTGCAGTGCAATTTGAAAAAAAAAAATACAAAAAAATAGTACCAAAAAAAAGTCTGACACTGAGTGGATTAAATATTTGATAAATACTAGACAGCTGCATGTTATGTTGACAGAGGAAATATCAACTGTATAGAAGGTTACAAGTGAATTCTTCAGAGACTGATAGACTAAAATTAATTGATATTTTATTGTGTTTGTAAGAAAAAAATAAGTGAATCTTAACAAAAATTTCTGATGACAAAAAGCTTTAGGGCCTAGAACTCTAGAAGGCAATTAGATATGATATACGAAGAATTGAGTGATCTCAAGCATTAAAAAAAAAGGGGAGAAAACTTACTGTTATAAAATACAAACTCACAAATTTAGGGTTTAGTAACATTTCTCTAAGTTCAGGATGACTGGCTGACAGTTGCAGAAGACGAGAACAAAGTTTTATACTACATGAAAATGGAGTAACTGTAAGCCTCCAAGATGATGCAAGAATGAAGAAGATATACTGGGCCCATATTTACATCAGAGAATTCCAGAGGAAAAGGAGGACTAGTACTAAGTAAAGATATGCATAAGACTTTTCACTTTTCAAACTATAACAAATTCAGAGAAGGACAAACTGAGGATTAGAGAAAATACTTTTCTGTTTATGATATTATAGGATTCTTCTAAGTTAGATTAGCAAAAAGAAACCTGAGAGAGAATGTAATTATTAGTGTTAATATAAACAGAGGGATCAACTCGAGTACGTGTGACATTTTCCTATTCTTATTATTGTCACATGCAGTAGAGTGAAAGAAATTTAAGAACATGACATAAATGTCTTACTATTTAAAAGACTAAGATAGTCGTCCCTTTTATAAGATAAAAACACAAGAAATTGTGTGATTCAGCTCAAAGTCAGAAATCCTTAATTGTTTCAAAATTATTATTATTAAAATAAGACTATTCAGTCCTCAATTATAATGCAACCTCCCATATGCTTGAATCAATGGAACCAAAGACAAATATGTGAAGTGAGCTGTTGCAGGGAAGGCCCAGCTTGGGCAATAGTAGCCTTCCCAAAGATAATTCCTTCACAGAGATGGGCTCAGTTTCTCCCTTCTCCATCTTCCACTGCAGTTGCCTTGCAAACAGACGGAAGCTATTGTATCATAAAAGGCAAACTCCAAATAATAAAAATTATTTGTCCCAGAGGAGGATTAAGGGTTTCATCAAAGCATAACTTTTACTGGAGGAAACTCTAATTTTGTATGCACTTATCAGAATAGTAACAGCTGAAATGTAAACCAGCAAATGTACACCACCGAGGAAACCTGCATGAAGTTTATTTGTTGCATCTTGGTCCAGCATTTTGTTCTAGTTTGTTCTGGAAATATATCCACCTTCTCCTGAGAACAGATTATGTCATCTTTACAAAAATGAAAACTTGTGCTTTCACATCCCTCACAGGTACAAATTCAACTGGAATCTACTGGTTTTCATCTGAAATTCTGAATCATAGGACCAGAGAGCATATAAGGTTATACTTATTCTATTTTCTCAACATGGAGCAACAAAGCCTATGACAGAAGTTGCTGCACAAGTTTATTAGACATCAGAAGAGAATGGGGTAGAAGGAAAAAGTCTCAGAGGTATAACAAGTCATGGTGGCCTTCTGTTTAGCTAGAGGATTTTTCTTGTTGCTTAGTACAAGGTTACATGTTAACCCAGACTTATAAAGACTTGCTCTGTTCTTCAAGCTATACAGCTGTCCAAATCAGTTCTGAATTTGTGCTGTCATAACATATCTGATAATCTCCCTCTCCAACATGGAGAGCAGACTTACAGAGAACAAAGGATTTGACTTTTTTATAGATTGTCACCTTTCTTTTGAAGATAAATACTTCTAGTCTAGGACTGATGTTCTATAAATCAATACACTGAAATCTGCTCTGTTTCAGTGACATAGTGGTACTCCAAATACCTTTTAAGCAAGTTGAGGTTTCTTTGGAGAAACTATTGGATGACTTCTTAATATTAAAAATTGTTTACATTTCATTTGGAAATCAAAATAAACCAACTATACATAAATACGTGGCTTGTGAGATTTCTTATGCTCAGATGTGAGGGGACTGAGAATTCTCAATTAAGAGGACTTTATTTACCTTAATGTATTCATCTGCTCCTAAAATGTTAAAATCTATTATACAAAAAATGGACTAAATAATTCACATTTATAGAAATTAAACTTTTAAAAAATTTATTATCTAGTAGTTTGCAAGCTCCATTCTGAAACTGAGTCAATTCTTTGACATCCGTGAAAAAACTTTCAGAAAGTTGTAATCATATCCAATATGTATCCAAGATGTATCTTGTCCAAGATGTATCATATCCAACACATAAAACCTCCTATGGTCGTTGATCTTGTTTAATTTAATAGCTGAAGAATGCCTGTTAAAGAGCAAGTTCACAGAATCACAGAATCACAGAATCACAGAATCACAGAATGTTAGGGATTGGAAGGGACCTCAAAAGATCATCTAGTCCAATCTCCCTGTCGGAGCAGGAACACTTAGATGAGGTTACACAGGAGTGTCCAGGCGGGTTTTGAATGTCTCCAGAGAAGGAGACTCCACAACCTCCCTGGGCAGCCTGTTCCAGTGTTGTGTCACCCCCACTGAGAAGAAGTTTCTTTTCAAATTTAAGTGGAACCTCTTGTGTTCCAATTTGAACCCATTGCCCCTTGTCTTACCATTGGTTGTCACTGAGAAGAGCCTGGCTCCATCCTTCTGACACTCACTCTTTATATATTTATAAACATTAATTAGGTCTCCCCTCAGTCTCTTCTCCAAACTAAAGAGACCCAGCTCCCTCAGCCTTTTCTCATAAGGGAGATGCTCCACTCCCTTAATCATCTTTGTTGCCCTGCGCTGGACTCTCTCAAGAAGTTTTCTGTCCTTCTTGAACTGAGGGGCCCAGAACTGGACAAAATATTCCAGATGTGGTCTCACCAGGGCAAAGTAGAGGCCAAGGACAACCTCTCTCAACCTACTAACCACTTCCCTTCTAATACACCCCAGGATGCCATTGGCCTTCTTGACCACAAGGGCACAATGCTGGCTCATGGTCATCCTGCTGCCCACCAGGACCCCCAGGTCCCTTTCTCCTACACTGCTCTCTAATAGGTCATTCCCCAACTTATACTGGAACCTGGGGTTGTTCCTGCCCAGATGCAAGACTCTACACTTTCCCTTGTTATATTTCATTAAATTTTTCCCCGCCCAACTCTCCAGCCTGCCCAGGTCTTGCTGGATGGCAGCACAGCCTTCTGGCATGTCAGCCACTCCTCCCAGTTTGGTGTCGTCAGCAAACTTGCTGATAGTACACTCAATTCCCTCGTCCAAGTTGTTGATGAATATATTGAATAATACTGGTCCCAGTACTGACCCTTGAGGCACTCCACTAGATACAGGCCTCCAAACAGACTCTGCCCCATTGACCACAACTCTCTGGCTTCTTTCCTTCAGCCAGTTCACAGTCCACCTCACTACCTGATCGTCCTGACCACAGTCCCTCAGTTTAGCCTCTAGGATGCTGTGGGAGACTGTGTCAAATGCTTTACTGAAGTCAAGCTAGACCACATTCACCGCTCTGCCATCCACCTCGTTATGTCTTCATAAAAGGCTATGAGGTTGGTCAAGCACGATTTCCCCTTGGTGAAGCCATGGTGACTGCTCCTAATGACCCTCTTATCCTTGATATGCCTTGAGATGACACCAAGGATAAGTTATTCCATCACTTTCCCAGGGATGGAGGTGAGGCTGACCGGTCTATCGTTACCCGGGTCCTCCTTCTTGCCCTTTTTGAAGACTGGAGTGACATTTGCTTTCCTCCAGTCCTCAGGCACTTCTCCCGTTTCCCAAGACTTGGCAAATATGATGGAGAGTGGTCTAGCAATGACCTCAGCCAGATCCCTCATCACCCATGGGTGCATCCCATCTGGACCCATGGATTTATGGATGTCCAGATTGCTTAATTGCTCCCTAATCCTGTCCTCATCGACTAAGGCAAACACCTCCATTGTCCTGCCTTCCTCTGGAGCCTCAGGGGTATGGGGCTCCTCAGGACAGCCTCAGGCAGAGTAGACAAAGAAGGCATTCAGTAACTCTGCCTTCTCTGTATCTTCTGTCACCAGGGCACCCAACTCATCCATCCGTGGGCCTCCATTGCCTCTGGTGTTAGTTTTATCTGCCATGTATTTGAAGAAGCTCTTTCTGTTGTCCTTGACCCCTCTCGCCAGGTCTAATTCTAAGGAGGCCTTAGCTTTCCTGGTTGCCTCCCTACATCCTCTGACAACAGAGTTGTTAAAAGGCTTGCTTTAGCAGTTTTTGCTAAGTAACCTTCATTGCCTTGTATTGTGATTTATAAGATGCTTCTAGTTACGTATGAGATTTCCACATTAAACTGAAAAGTTAAATGTCAGTGTCAGAAGTCTTAGATCAGTTTCGCAGACTTTCCTGAAAAAGTGTAATTTATTGTACGTTTGAAGTAGCCTAAATTATGGTTCTATCAAGACACTAGTATGTCACCTGAGAAGCCCTCAGTCTCTATTTTCTACATTACTGAGACATGGGATCTCAGAACTTCCTTCCATATGTGTTTTTTTTCATAATGGGTTATGTGCTTTATTCTGTCGTAAAGCATCACTTTCAGTAAGTCTGTAGGGAAAGGTGTGTGTGTTTGTGTGTGTGTTTGAGAAAGATTTTACTGGAATGAAATATTCATATAACTTAGGAATATATTGGTTCCATACACAGATGGTTCTCTTCCTCATGCTTTCACTTTAGACCTGTGTTAAAGAGGTAGATGGTGGACCTTAAGTCTGTGATTCCTTTCCTTCTATAGGGTCACTTCAGGGGATATCTTTCTTGACACTTCAGATTGATTACGAACAACATTGCATTAATGCCGGTCTCAGTAGGTTGATGCTTATCTACATGGTTTAGAAAGATGTAAATTTTTTATGGACTGATGGCTTCAGCCCTTAAACCTGTCTGACCTCTAGGAAGAAATTCCATGAGCAAGAGCTATCAACCATCCAACACAAAAAGAAAGCAGTGTTACCTTCAAGAACAAGGAAGTTATGTATTGATTTTTAATAAGGTGGATAAAATCAAAGTTATTAGCCGTTCTACCTGTGTACTTACAAATGTTGATCAACTTCATAAATCAAGAAAGTGTGATTCAACTTTAAATCCTGATTGTTAAACTTTACACGTTAAAGCTCCTCTCACAACCTATTGAAGTCTTAAGCTGTCAGAACTTGGCTGTTGGAAGGAGAGTATACAGATCTGCTTGCTAATCTGCAATGCAAATACATTGCAGTGACAGCTTGTGTTTCTATGCGTTTATTTTAATTGGGAAGCATTGCTTGGAATTGCAAGCCTTCTGATTTGTCTAATTTACGTAAACACTGTGAACATCCATTCTGTTCTCAAACCTCAGATCATATGCAAGAAATCCAACATATTCTATTATAAGCTGAGGTTTGGGGGTTTTTTTGGTTGTGTTTTGTTGTTGTTTGTTTGTTTGTTTGTTTATGTTTTGTTTAATTTTTGCTGTTTGTTTTGGTTTGGTTTGGTTTGGTTTGGTTTGTTTTTTTCTTCCTTGCTATTAGGAGATTAATTTTATGCCTAGTCTTAAGTTTATGAAATTTGGTAACAGATCTGGTATTTCTCAGGAGGATGTGTCTTAAGTCAGTGAAAATTAAGCTGCTTCATGAGCTGGAATCTGATGGGTCAAATTTGGCATAAAATAATTTGACTCTTGGAGGATTAATAGAAAGAACACCATACAGAGCTGAGCAAAATATGAATAAGCAAATCTAGCTGCATAACAAATTTCTTTGAAGAATTATAATAAGAAACTCATCAGAAAGATGCCATTAGGAGTGACAGACAATTACTGGTCAAAATATGTATTTCGGCTTTACTCTAGTGCTATTATTTTTCAATCATTTTTGTAAACACCAATAATATTCTCATATGTCTTATGTTATTTTCTAAACTGTTGATTTGAAAAGGGACACTCCTCCAAAAAACAACATTCATGAGGAATGAGATGAGTAGCTGTGATTGCTTTTATTTTTTTCCATTAAAATAAACAAACAAAAACCTGCTTGTAAATGTAAAGTTGTGTATCAGTAAAAACATCCTGTGATAAGATTTTGATATGTTCTGCTAAAACTTCTTTCTCTTTACCTCTAAGAACAAAAATATCAGGCAGAAATTTTGTTTGCCAAATCTCTGCCTTAGATTTTTGTCCTTAGAAAGATATTTTTATTCAGATGTAAATTATTTAATATTTGTCCATTAAAAATTCTTTACTTACTCAAGGATTCTCCTTGTTTGAAAATGAATGGCTAAGCTTTCAGCAGAACATATTAGCAGATTGTGAATACTTTTCTATCATCAGTGAATTGTGAGAATTTTTCTTCACTTTTGGTGTGGTAAGCAAGGAAAAGTCAGTAGATTTTAATTAGATTTTCTTTCTCAGTTTGGCAGACGAAACCCAAAATCAATTACATGTATGGCCCTAATTAGCACAATGTCTAGGGCAGAAACAAATAAAGTATGTGATATCTAAATGAAAACATAAGGGCAATGCAAACACTCAGAACTTAATACTTTTCCCTTGAATTTGCTGAATTAAAGATCCACATACACTTTTTCTAAGACAGGTATATGTTATGTGGATGTTATTAAACATGAGATAGTTGCTGCAGAAACAAATTTATCTTGCTCTAAAAAGAAAAAAAAAAGAAAAAAAAAGAAAAAAAAAAAGGAAAAATACCATTGCTTTAATAAGACCTGTTCAGGGTCAGGCTGAACTTGTGTTCCAGCCATTAATATTGATTTTTTGTTCTTATAACTAGTCTACTACTCAATAAATAGGAATAATGACTCTGGCAGGGTCCCGTCTCACAACAGTCTTTACACCAGAATGCTGGCTTACATAAGTGAAGATATACAATAGAAATTATTAATAAGAACTATGTTTTTCTTAATTCTAACATAATACCTATACTGATAATTTATTTTTAAAAAGGAATACTCTCTATCAGCTACCACGAGATCAAATATGCTAATGTTACAATTTAAGGATTAAGTTTACTATTTACCTGCACTGCAAGTCTTCTTCTTTAATTAGAATCACTATGATTGCATTGGCATAAATATTCCTACCACAGCTAATTAACCACTCTACCTGGAGTTATTGTGTAACAACATAAATAATCTGATGTCTACAATGAAGGTATATGCTATTAGTACAAATTTTTCTACCAAGTAATTCGAAGAGTCACTCTTTGCAGTGGCTGCTGATCAGATATTTACCTAAGCATTAGTTACCTAAGGATGAACTCTGAGGTCTGTTTCCAAAGCTAAACCTGCATATTGTGGAAGACCTGTGTATCATAAGGATACACAAAAAGATGATTAATTTAATTTTCAGAAGTCTTGCTACTTAGATAGAACTGGGTCTGGGGAGGTTTAGTGCTTCATTTGCTTCCAAAAACAGGGAAGCATTGGTGACCAAGAATTTCATTTGAGGTATCATTGAGGAAGGAAATAGCATTTTATGCAACATGCATTCCTCCTTCTCTTGGAATATTTGATACATGTGTCAAATACATGTATATCGTATGTCTTTTTAACTGAGCAGGTTGGTAATAAAGGGCTGTCTCTGCATCCATTTTGGATTATCACGGAAAATAAGGGTGGATAAAATCAAAACTGTAGATGCATGGTTTATTAATCTAATAATGACTTATTTCCAGTTAGGATGGAGATTCTCCCTCCTCGCCCTCCTCTCCCCACCCCACTCTCTTCCCTCTCCCCCACCTTTCATTGTTCTATGATTCTGTGATTCTAAAAGGATGACTAGAAATAATAAGCAAAACCATTCAAACACATAGAACTTAATTTGCTGAAACAACCAAAACCAAGGTGGTGAAAAGCATTCTGAGACTTAATCCTCTTGATCACCTGTCATCAACTGTTGGTATACAGGAATGGATGGTGCTGGCTGAAAAGTAAGCACTATATGGACTAACAGGTCCCAATATACTGATCTCTAGGGCTCTGTTAAACTTCAGAAACAACAAAAAGTTTTATTCACTGACCAAATACCCAAGACTAGTGAAAGACAGAAATGGCCCTGCTTCTGGAAGGGCTAGAAATCTTGTCTTTACAAAGTTTGTCAGAAGAAGTTCGGATTTTGAGATAAAATTTTGCTTTTAATAAATAATAACTTAGAGAATATCTTTCATACAGTTTCCTGCTTAAATAAACTTGCTGCTGTCATATTGTTAAAAAATAAGCAGAATGTTACCCAGACAATCTTATTAATCTTATTAGTTACCCAGATAGTTTTAATTTCTGTTAATACTGTAGATTGGCAGAGATCACCCCTCCAGTGAGTTGAGGTCAGATCAAAGTATGTGACATGACAAATAACTACTTGCATTTTTTTAATCCTCTGCAGTGTTACATGTTTCTTCCAAAGTTGCCGTCATGCTGATAATTATGTCATACTTCCTTCACTGTGTGTATTTTATCCTACAAAGAAACATTTATCAGAATGCTCCATGAGCCTGCATCCTCTGCAAAGTTGGCTTCATACAGTTATTCATATGTTTATTATTTTACTTTCATTGGAAAAATTGAGCAGCATTTTCTGTAATATGTGAAGTGTTATCACAGTAGGAGTGTCTCAGAATTGTGTACCTAAACTGCCAGAGAAACAGAGATCAGCATCAGGCATGATTCATTACTGTGCTATTGACGGCAAATAGCTTTTCTTTAGGAAATCAGCTCTAATCAGTGTCATCAGAAGTCATGTAAAATCCCACGGGCACTACACATCGGCAGCTCAACAATCAACAGCCATCAAGAGTGCCTTGCTTTCACATTTTGTACTGTCAGTGGTTATCCTAACCTGCTACTTCTTCAAGAAGAGGGAGTAGTGCATGTCTTTAACCTGTGCACCCCTCTGAGCATACATTCATGTTCCTCCAGCACAAGTCAGTCTTGACTTGAACATAAATATATGCTTAGGAATTCAGCAAACTTCCAGGACAGACTTTGGTACTTATTTCCTTATTTCACTATTTATTTCCTTATATGTGTATGCTCCCTGAAAACCTGAGTGGGTCAGCAATACAGCATTTCTTGGCCTGCGAATTAACTGATTTTTTCCAGCTTGTATTAGAAGTTCCAGAAGTTCCAGAATCCTACTTTCTAGAGTATCCTAAATGCAAGTTTTGTAATTGGTGAAAAACTAGACAAGAACACAACTGGTCTTGTAAAAGTGGTCCTTTTGTGAGACGAACAGTAACATTTTCACTAGCTCCAGGTTTCAGGCAGAACCCACTGAGGCAGGGACAGCAAGACTGACTCATATCACAGTGACACACATGTCCAAGAGGATGTTCCTGTCAGAACAAAATGATCATAAACTCTTTGCACAAAGAAGGTGAAATAGTGAAAAAACATCTGAGGTGACATGATGTTCCAGGAGCCATTAAGAACAGCAGAGGTTAGAAGGCAAACTGGGAATACTTGTGAAGCCTTTTCAACTGACGGGCCAGTTTGCTGTTGTCCAAGATTTTCTGAAGCACTCCCGTTCTTTAGCATCCCTCCTCTTTCTTGACCCAGTGGAGCACAACTTGCTGTCTCCCACCCATGTAACAGTTGTGGGAACATAAGAGATAGCCCCGTGTCTGCCTGTAGTTGCAGAAAGTAGCACTTAGGAATGGGTATCGTTGGAGCAGGATCACATTCCATTTTGAATTATTTCTCCTTTCACAAGCTTGAGTCCTCTGAGACACCACATATTTGAATGACTGTAGAAAAGGATCAGTTGTCCAGCAATGTGTTCTGAAATGGTTCAGAAAAGAATTACTTTTCATCACTAGTTATTCTATTCACTTCAGTCATGTCATACAGTTGTGATAGAAAGTACCAATGACCTGTTACATAGGCAGGAAGAACATTTTTCTTCCAATGCTATTTGTTATTATTTTTGGAGGATTACCAGCTGCTGTTCAGGCAGTATTTCTGGCATCCAAGGACATGAAGGATGTCAAATAAGAGGGCTGGCCTGCCAATGTTTCATTAAGAAACATTAGTTGGACATTTCTTTTTTTTTTCAGAACAAGTCTTTTTAATAAGCCTTCCACAGACTGCTAGAAATTTGTTTTCAGCTGACCCTACAAAGCTGTACTAGCAATCCCTTATAATATCAGCTTCTGTGCATTCCCCATGGGCTTCCACCTAACAAGAAAGGCAGAAGTCTCACAAAGTTAGGAATACTGCTTACAGCTTTTCTATGACCTCTGGGTCACTGAATGAAACTTGAAGAGGTGGCCTGACTTCATATGTGGTTGTTAGCCTGCTGATGTCAGCATTCTCTTCAGTTCCAGTTCATAAGGAAGAAAAAATATATTCATCATTACTGTTCCCAGAATGCAGCAATATTTTTAAAGTAACTTGCCAGTATGAGGTGCTTTCCAGTTCCAAGGTCTGGAATAAATTCTAATTAATTATGCTTCCCAAAAGCAGGTTAAGAAAAAAATAGATCACACCAGCTTTTTTCCGCGCCCCCCCCGCCCCGCTGTCTGGAGGCTTTTCTTTCTATATCAAGTCCAAATATGGCTGCGTAAAAGGAAGTCATGTCTGTCATATTACAACAGGCTTGGAATACCCACTCTACAACTACTATACCTGGTCCAGTGCTTTGTCATAAACTGGAGGAAGTAGAATACAGAAAGATATCTTCCATTATGAAATAATTCATTCATAAGAAGTAATTACATTTGCTGGTGGCATCTTTTTTATTTGAAGTACACAGTTTTGTATAGGATTTCTTTTGTCAGAGTAGTCTTTAATGGTAGCTATTTTAAAAACAGATATCCAGTACTTTTGGATGTTTACAACAACTTATCTTTTCAAAGTGGATAAACAAGGGCAGGTGTCATGTGAGAGACTGTCAGGGTTTAGGGGTGAAGCACTCCTGACTTCCTGTTCTGTATTCTCTGTTTCTGGGTCAAACAAGCTGTACAACATTTTCTGTCTCTGGAGATGTGCAGTAAAAGTATTCTTTTGAAAACTGTATCTAAATTTATGGCTTCTGGAAGTAATGTACAAGAAATGATGTCCAGCTTATTCTAAGTATCCACAGAAATACTGGATGTATAGGGGAGATTAAGTAAAACATGATATTAATAAAACTTAGGCAGAACTATGATTGCTTATCACAAATAAATATTTTCCTTTATATATTCAAAATTGAAAGCAGAATTTCAAGGTACATATTTTATGATAAACATCTTGACATCATGTTTCCATACTGCTGCTGTTTATTCTTGTTTTATTACAAGATTTCTGAATACGAGTATGCACTGGATAAATGAGTCCTACCTAAAATGACAGAAGATCCTGCCTACAAACATATACCCACTTATTGGTAGTTCCATTTTAATTTTTGCAATGCAAATGAAACTGGATATATACTGTTTTCCTGTATCACAGGGATTCAATGAAGAGAGGAGAGAGGTGAACGTGAAATAACGGTTTCTACTGGTTGTCTAACTTGCATTTTAATATGAACAACATAACTCTGTAAGGATAAAAAAGGTTTCTATGTACTAGATTGTGTATTTATCTAATGATTTTTATCTTATTGTGTGTGTCAGCAGAGGAGATGAGGCTTGGAAATGATCTTTAGGCATTTAGAAAGTAAGACTTAAAAAAGCGTAGTCAAAACTGACTAAAATAATTTTGATTTCCATGAAAAATTGACTTTTAAAGTATAATAAATCTATCGTACAAAACAGGGAGAATTCAGCTTCATTAAAGAACAATTTTAAAACAAAACCAGAGTGTCTCAGGTGTCTTTCCAGACTAAGGGTTGGCTTAATCTTTGTATGAAATCATACGGAGATCTCTAAAAGAATGAATGTAGTTATACAGTCTGTAACTCTTGCAGTGGGGCACTTTTTTTTTTTTTTCTTGCAGGCAGAATCTCTAAGGCAACACAATGTAAATAGTAAATGATTACTAAATTGCAAAAACTGTGAACTTAGAGTGGCATTATGCATGTAAGTTGGGACATCAGCTGGAAAGCTTTTATCCTCCTACTTTTCACAGGTTATGCTATGAAGAATTTCAGACTTCCCTCTCCTTGTGAAAGCACTGGACATCATCAATATCTTGTACAGTATTCAAAACTACCAGTATGAGTACCTCTGTTCTTCCAGATCATCTACTGTGGCAAAATTATTTAGCATTCTTTAGCCCATCTTAAAGCACACTGAAAAAGAGTAGAGAATTGTGCTTTACTGTTCATCAGATTTTAGCACTGCACTGGGGTTTCAAGGATAAATAAATTGTACGCTCAAACCCTGTCACATGGAAACTGAGGTGTCATTGAATTAATGGGCATCTTCAGAAAATGACTGCCAATTAAATATGTTATTTTAGGACAGTAATAGAAGTAATTATCTTTTGTGCCGGGAGAGAAAGAATTAGCACTGAGAGCCCATGATGAGTCCATAGAATCAGTCAATAAAGGAAATTTTCTACAGTTACTTGACCTGATTACAAAAGATGATGTTATAGCAAATGTTGTGCAGCAGCATTGTAGTGCAAAATAAGCCAATGGCATCAACAGGTTGAATCTCTTTCAGAATGAAGAGGATGCTGACAACTATAATTAGATTGATGGGATTTGGGGGAATAATATGACAGCTAGCATAAGATCAGTTTTTCAGTATAATAAAGGAATCTAACATTTATGAAAAACTTTGACCTAGGAACTTCCTTAGAAGATAAGGAAAGATTAAGGGAAAAATTGCATATGAGGAGTCTGGTATTCATTGGCCATCATTAACCTCAAAGTATCTCACCCCAATCAGACACAGCATATAGAGCATGCATCTGTTCCCACTGGAGAACTTCAATAGGTGTTTATTAACATACAGGTTGATTTAAGCATAAATGACTCAGTAAATAGGATACAAGTCAATAAATAGATCTACTGTCTAAGTTTTTGATGAGTGCTTGTGGAAAGTAGGATATTTTTCATTCCTGACTGAATCAGAGTTGTTAGTAAGATGAGTAAACATGGCAATGCCATCTGTTTTAGCACAACTATATTTTCTTCAAATAGATTAACTAGTCCTCCATTTTGGCAGTCCTGTAAACTGACTTCCTCGATTAATTAAAGGGAAATAGGCTTGTAGTGGGGAACAAAGAGGGGAAGAGAAAATGACAGAGTGTGAACGTAATTTCTGAGTGGTCTCCAACCAGAGAAAACAACACGAGTCAGCAGGATGTGATTTCTTGAGGAAACAAAGCCTGAGAATCATGTTTTTCAGGATCAAAAAAAGTGTCCATGGCAGGAAGAAGAAAGATTATGCACCTCTTATGGTGGTGTAAGTCCAATAAATGCATGGGTTTTTTCTCTCTCTCTTTTTTTTTTTTTCCTTCTCCCTTCTCCGTGCCCTCCCCATTCCCATGAATGTGCTGTCTGCTATGAATGCACTTTACCTCAATCTACTACAAGGGCTAACTTAGGAGTTGGTATAATCACTCAGAAGTGTGAGATAGTTAGCAGTGAGAGCCAGGAAAGCCCTCTGATAGGTTGGAAAGCAAGAGAGGCTACCCTGATTCTCTGAAATCCTGAAGGAGATTGTGACACAGATATCCTTGTACTAAAATTAAAATTGTAACTATCTCTCTGTAACAACAAGCTCTCTTTCAGGCTAGTAGTGAGTAGGAGTTTCTAGCTTACACAAGTGTCGTAGTTACATTTTATGAAAGTTGTCCTAGTTGACCTGCAAGAGGAGAAGAGTGAGTGGAGTGGCTGTGAAGGTGGGCATCCCATGAAGAGAAGGTGAGGAGCACCCCTTGGGTACACACCTACCTCTGGACTAAACAAGCAGAAAGGTGTTTTGAGGTGAGGGGGAAAGGCACGGGAAGATCAGACATGTCAGATAGAAGTGTCAAAAGACTTTTAACCAGAGTGTGTTGATTTTTACTCTTCCCTCTCCGTGTTGCTAATAGAAGCAGCCATCAGACACAGCAATTTGTGCAACATTTCGTTGATCCTGCTTCAAATAAACTGTGAAAGTCATTGGAAACTGTTGGTGAACTCCTGGGAACCCACCGAGGAACTCCACGGCACCTGCTCCTGTCAGAAGACGTGAGAAGTACAGGAGGCCTTGACTTCTATCAAGTTCTTCTCCCATGTAGGCACTAATGATACTACAAGGGGCAACCTGTGGTGTTTCAAAAATTAGTATCTATCTCTGATGGTGGCCGTTAGCAGAACAGGGATCCAGGTGATGTTTTTCTCAGTCCTGCTCATGAGGGGAGAGGGTATAAGGAGGAGGACACTGATACTGTGTATTAACAATTGGTTCCAGAGCTGGTGTCAGCAACACAATTTTAGTTACTACAACCATGGGAATCTGTTCAAGGATCAACATCTGCTAAGCAGAGTGAAGGTATCTTTGCTAGTAAGACTGACCTAGTAAGAAAGACTTTAAATTAGGATCCACATGGGAAGGATAAAGTTAACACCTGTGAGGGAATGACAAACAGAGTTGACAAGCAAACAGCCTGGAGTGAGGTGAACGAAAGGGAATACAAAATCAATAAAACAGGTCTTAAGCAGACACATCTCAAGCAAGGAAGTGCCTACAAAACACAATTATGGAGAAACAAAAACAAACCAGACCTTTTCTGGGAAATCAACATGACAATAGTGACTCTCTGAAGTGCCTGTACAGCAATGTATGCATCATGGAGAATAAACACGAGAATTTAGACATCTGTGTTTATTTGCAGGATTATGATCCTGTTGAGATTGCAAAGATGTGGTGGAATGTCTTGCATGACTAGAGTGCTGCGGTAGAGAAATATAGGATTTTTAGAAAGGACAGGGCAGGAAGATGAGGAGGGGAAGCTGCCCATTACGTAAAAGACAAGTTAGATTACACTGAGTTCTTCTTGGGGATGGATGATGAGCCAACTGAGAGCTTACGGGAAAGGACTAAAGAGCATACAAATACAGATGACACAGGGGATGTCTGCTATAGGCCACCTGATCAGGAAGAATAAGTAGATGAGGCTAGAAATAACTTCACATTCACAGGCCATGCTTCTCTTGAGTGACTTCAACTACCCTGATCTCAGCTGAAGAAACTACACATCAGGAAATAAGCAATCCAAGGGGTTCCTGGAGAGCATCAATGAGACCATCAATGAGAGCTTCCTGACCCAAAAGACAGAGAAGCCAATGAGAAGAGGTGCTCTACTGGACCTTGTACTCACAAATGAAGAATGAGTCACTGGGGTTGTGAAGGTCAAAGGCAGCCTTGGCTGCAGTGACCACAAGATGGCAGAATTTAGGATCCTGAGAAGGGGGATCAAGGCAAAAAGAAAGACTGCAGCCCTGGACTTCAGGAGAGCAGTCTTTGGCCTCTTTGAAGACCTACTTGAAGGATGCCATGGGAAATGGTTGTAGGGAAGAGTGTAGGAATGTTCATTGATTTTTCAAGGCTTACCTATTCCAACGTCAGGAATAGCTCACTCCCATATGTAGGAAACTAAACAAAGATGGCACAAGGAGACATGGTTACACAAGGAGCTCTCAAGAAAACATATAAAGGAAGGGACATGACCTGTGAGGAGCATAGAGAGACTATTTGAGTGTGCGGGTGTGGGGTTAGAAAAGACAAAGCCCACTTGGAGTAAAATCCGGTGAGGGACAAGAAAGATTTCTACAGATACATCAGCAGCGAATGGTCTCGCAGAGGGAACATGTGGGCCACTGCTGAATGGGGCAAAATACCTGGACACAAAGCATAAATAAAAAGCCAAGGTACTCAGTGCCTTCTTCACCTCAGTCTCTATTGGTAAGGCTAGACTCCAACAATTGCCAGACCTCTGAGACAACTCAGCAAGTTTGGTACACTGGAATCTTTTCCTCAGTTGAAGTAGGATCAGGCGAGCAAATATTTAGACAAACTGGCTACACACAAGTCCTGTGCCCTCATGGTATACATCTACAATTGCTGAGGTAGTGGCCTATGTTTTTGTGAGAACACTCAATCATCTTTGAGAGACTGGGGAGATTGGAGAAGGTGTCTGAGTAATGGAAGGAATCAAATGTCACTCACATCTTCAAGAAGGGCAAGAAGGATTCAGGTGACTAGTTTAAATCTGGCAGTTACTGAGTTGCTACATGGCATTTCAGTTCGCTCTGCTATTTCAGGTCTATATGTCTGTTATCCCCCTCTAGTCTAGCAAAGCTTTCAATGATGAGCCTGCACTTGCAACTTTTTTGTTGTATTTACTAGTCATTTAGCTTGGATCACACCTCTGGAAGGTTTCTTGGTCTACTGAACTCTGTTTTCTGTATATTTTTACTTAAATTAATTAAACATGTAATATTTCCCTGTGCTTATGAACTTCCTTCTCTTTGAGGTGCCAGAGACACATATACTATAAACTGCTTAACAGCTCTGCAGGTATCGCCTTTGCATAGAAACTTCCCCAACCTCAACTTGCTCTTGTCTTTCAAAAGGTCTTCTTTGTAACAAAGTCCTACATTTCTTGGCAGGGAAAACTGCAGTTTTCCAAGTATTAGTAGGGAAATAAAGTTTTCCAATAATTAATAATGCTATGGTATGGAAATGTGTGTTTTAAGGTTGATAGTAATTCTTTTGATGTGAAGGGAAACCATATTATTGACTTTAACTGGCACTAGTTCGGGTCTACAGCCCACATACTTCCACTGGTCTTTCAAATTCGGTATTTTCTAGTATGGTGTGGGGTTTAATTCAAAGTCTTTTAAAGCATGCTTTGATAACCAAACATTGTGTTAATTTATTCTTATCCTTCCTTCCTTCCTTCCTTCTCTCCTAAGCTGACACAAGTACGAAAGTAGGAATATAGAATAAAGAAGAAAACTCTGCCCCTTCTCAATCAAAAAATGCTATACCTTTGTGTATAGCATTACAGTGTGTATTAGTCTTTACCTTCTGAACTCAGGCTAGAACACTGAACAGGGATGTCTCATTTCTCAGCTCAGTTTCCTTAGGTAAAATCTGCAGTTCAAGTTTAAAGCTGGTTTTCTTTTTTGCCTCCATATTATGTGTGTAGCCCCCTCCTTTTCTTCCCTTTTTTGAGTCCTTAGCCAAATGTCATTGAAACTTGGCAAAACACTGCAGAATTCAAAGAGAGTAAAGTTACTGAAAACAAGTGAATGAGAAATATTCCTTTGATTCAAGTAGTTGCATGCACTTATGGCTTATTAAGAAACAATAGCCACATAAGTCAAAGAAGCTACTAATAATCTAACTGAAAGAAAAATAAATCAGCTATGACATACTACTAGGCATCAGAGAATCTATCCACGGTCTAGGAAGTGAAGTTTCATTAATTCCTCTGTGTACAGAACTAGTTTCCCTGATATAAAATCTTACCCCTTTCCACTCCAATTCCAATGCTTACTTACAGAAATACTGTGACTTCAAAAAAAAAAAAAAATCCAAAACGAAAAAACACCTCTCTGTTCCTTGCAGTGCAACAGCTCCCTTAGGTCATACTTGTGATCAAAAAGAACCCAGACCTGCCACCTGTAGTTCTACAGACGTGGTAAACATAACAAAGCAGTAGGACTTAGCTTTCATGAAAAGTGAGAGAAAGTAATGCTCTTGCTCAGGCAGAAGTATGTTGGAAGTGAAATATAGTCATCTGTGAAACATTGTGATGTAGACCACAGTTTGAAAGTTCTATTTTTTGGCTGGGAAATGCAGTAACCTGCATAATCAATGCTATGTTAGATATATTTTTACAAGTGTACTTAATATCATAAAGCATGTATTGCTCAAGAAGTGAGAAGAGATGGCTCTTTCAAGTCCACATAGGTAATTGCCTTTAGGAAGAATGAGCAATTCTTCACAGCTGCCATCTTGAATTTCTGGAGAGAGGAATGAAAATAACTGCTTTATGTTCCACTTCATTGCCTTCCAGAATATCCTTGAAAGCCTGAGCTATGTCCATGTAACATTGTTATTGCTTTCTTGCACCACCATAGACTTTGCATACCTAGGAATTGCACCTGTGTTCCTCAGTGTACACACCATGTTCCTGAGGACTTGAACGTCATTCTTGTCTTTGGGAAAGGAAAGAAGGATCCAGGGAACTACATGGCAGTATACCTGTGGTGGTAGCACACACCCAGATAAGGTCCAGAGCTTTCAATATGACAGTTGATGGCCCTTTAGCACCTTTTGTGCCCCACTGTGGCTGTCCTCACATACACAGTCTGGTCAATGCCGACCATCACAGGCACCCACAGGGCACAGTGACTCCAGTTGTGTACACCTCCCTCCTCCCGCTAGAGAAAGAGAAAGGGTGGGATCCCTGGCCAGTAGATAGGATCCTCAGCCAACAAGGAGCCCCAGGCTCAGAGAAGCTTCTGAACTATGCTTATAATGACACCAGCCCAGATCCAAGCAGGCTATAAAACAGGGCCCCTGTCAAATACACACTTTGAGTGATCTTCTTGGAGCAGCAGGACAGTGATCAGAGCCCTCCCCTTAGGTCAGGGATGCTGCCTAAGGAGACTTCCCAGGATTGTGAGCCCTCACCTCCTCCATGGTGATTATTTCTTCTGGATATATCCATGGGTGAGCCCTTATCCCCCCTGGGCAAGTCCTTCTTTCTTCTGGGTACGCTTGATTGAGAGAGGCTTCTCTTTTGAATGAGTGCATGCGTGCTGTGGGTCATCATTCTCGTGTGGTCATATGGTAATAATATCCCCAACCAGTATATCAAACCTGCAGTTTGTTAAATGTTTTCAGAGTGCTGATTGATTCTATATTACACCCTGGCTTTGAATTGTTTTCTGTTGTTTGGTTTTAGTCTGACATTTGGTTTCAATTTCAGGTCTGAATTAAAGTAGATTTAAGCTCATTGGTTTCTTGCAGTCATTTGGGGTGCATCCAAGACAATACCTCACCTCAGTCCCTAGGAGGGTGATGTAGCAAATAAACCTTGCCATGAGCAAGGGCTGTGACCTCACAGCAAAGGAAGCCAACAGACTCATGGGCTGTGTTAGGGAGACCATCGCCTGAAGATCGAAGGACTTGATTCCTATTCTCTGCTCTGCCTGGTAAGACACATCCAGGTGCTGTGTCCAAATCCGGGATTCCCACTACGAGAGAGACGTGGACATACTGGAGTGGGTCTAGCGGAGAACCACAAAGATGATGAAGACACTGGAGCATCTGTCATGCAAGAAGAGACTGACATGACTGGGAGTGTGAGTATGGAGATGAATGGGCTCAGGGGGATCTCATCCATGTGTATATATGTTGGATTAGGAGAATCAGACTCTTCTCAGTGGTATCTAGTGACATGATGAGAGGTAATGAGCATAAACTGAAAAAAAGGGAATTCCAGTTAAACATAAGAAAACTTATTTACTGTGATGGGTCAAATTCTGGCACAGGTTTCCCAGAGAAGCTGTGGAACCTCCATCCTTGGACATATCCAAACTCGCCTGGACAAGCCCTTTCCTGAGCAACTGGCTGTGGCTGAACTTGCTCTGAGCAGGAGTGGGACTGGACTATCTGCTGATGTACTGGTGAGTCAGCATCATTGCAATGCTGTAAATCTGTGATGCATATGTGTGTGTGTGTGTATGTGTGTGTTGGTATGTGTATACACATTTTTTAAATAATTGCAGCATTATTGGAAAAGTTGTTAGTTGTGAAGGGCAACACAGATTCTGGCTGAAGTGTGGTGTGTCAAAACCACCCTGGGACTGGCCAACAAATGCTTTGGGACTGGCAATGGAGTAAGCAGGAACTTTTAAGTTTAGTTGAAAAGAACAATAAAAGCAAAGTGCTGAAACATAAAAGGTTAAGAGCATCTGCCTTTGAAGAGTTTAGTGCGCTGCCTGCTGGTCTGGTTTAAGCAAATCAGAAGCGAAGGTGTTTCCTTATCTGGAATGTTAATGAGAGAGAAGCTGAGCACTTTGCTAAGCAGAATCACAGCCTGCATGATAATTTGTCAGCCTCTGACAGTGGTTATGCTGCTTCAAAAGATTCTGTGACATCCTCAAATTATGGGAGGATAACAATTCAGTCACTGAGGAAGCCAATGGGCTTTGAACTGCCTTTAAATAGTCATAAGACAATGTGAGCTGTAAGTCTATAACACTCATAAATTTAGACTATTTTTCTTTTTTTGTTTTTTTAGAAAATACGATTGTAAGATGTCAGCAATAGTTTACAGGAGTTAAATGAGTGAAAGCCAGGTTTTACATTATGGCTGTTTGGAACAGTTTTTAAAACACCACACATTTTTTTCCTATGAAGGTATCAAGAAGACTGTAAAAAACAGTCTAAATCCACTGCCATGCTTGGTTTTCCTCTACTACAGTCACTTCTTTAAGAGCTGGCAAGCAGAAAAAAATGTCCATAGGTCTAAAAAAAAAAATATGTTTTGTTTTAAATCCTTTTTGTCACCCTTAGCCTTCAGTCTATAAGCAGTTGCCTAAGATATCCACTATAACTGCCAGAGATAAATAGATAGATAAATTGAAAGTATTTTCGGATTTGCCAACTAGTAGCACACTCAACCTACAGATCACAGTCTAGGAAAGAAAAACTTTAGGAAAGTGTGATAGTTGCTTTTATCTTCAAATATTCTGACCTCTTATTTGGAAGAAGATCTTTATTTCAGGAGGAGTTAAATTGTGATGATACTGGAAAATGTGTACTTCTTCCTCCTCCTATCTGAAAGCTGTGGGATGAAACAGAAACATATTCCACACACGTAGGCGAAACATGCACTGAAGGAGGAGTTGTCTCTTTCTAGTCTGGAACCAGCTTTGCTGCTAGAAAAAGTGTGGGCGAGGGTGGGAGATGGATGTTGTTTTCCTGACGGTGTTGAAGGTCACTTAAGCTAATCAAGGTGATGTCAGTGACACACCAAGAACAAGATAATTGAAGTCAAATGGAGTTGCCATTGAGCACTTTTTCTTATTCAGTGTTTAATCTGTAAAGCTAGTAAAGTAACACTTCAGAGTTGTCCCAAAATTATCATGAACAGCTATTAACGCAGCACTAAATATAAGCATAAGAGGATTAATCTGGTTTTGAATATTCTAATCTTTCCATATCCACATTGCAAACAAAAAATAGGAAAAGGAATTTTCATTTCGTTTGCATAACAAAAAAACTGAAGCGCATGTACATGTAACCTCTGCTTGGCCTGACTTCTCAGATGAGATAATTTTGGAAACGGTGGGGTGCAGTGCCAAATTTGTGCACTGCACCAAAAGGTTCTTTTTGGGGGGTGGCTTAAATTAAAAACATTATAGAACAGTATGAAATGAAAATATCATAGTGGAAATGGAATGGTATTGACAAACTTTCATCCCTTTTCACATCACCATTATCCAGGACCAATATGACATCTCATAGAAATGACTTGTCTAGATAGAACTGTATTATCACTAGTTCTAGCAACAGTGAAAAAATATTAAAACTGCTCCAAAAATTACTGACAAAAGCCTTGCTGCTAGTTCAAAGAACTTCCTGTAAGCATATAAGCATTACTCCTGCAGGATATACTGTGAAAAAATGCTCTTAGTTTTTTAAAGAATAAGGCCACTCCATGAAGACCCATCTCAATGAAGACATAATTTCATGTGCATAGTCATTAAATAAGAAAGCTATGTTTATCCAAGTGTATCCTGTGTGTACTCTATAGACAGAGATATGTTTTATGCACAGCCTTTTACCAAAATGTGAGACACTTTGGTTAATGGTAAGATACATTAGCAGTATTTTCTCCTACTGCTGTATCAAGTTAGACTGAGTGCTGGTTGGTACACTGAATATGCATGACGCCTTCAGACTGCATTTTCCTGCTAGTGTCCGTCAGTTTGGGTGGTAGTTCCTTGATGTCAGTTTTGCTGTACTTTTAAAGTGTGTCATGTGCTTGGAACACTTGGAGGTCTTTCATTAAATGTTCACTGATTTGTCTTCTGAGTAAGATTTAACTGACCTTTCTAACAGCTGTTAGGTGGACTGGACACTGAGGGTTGTTTTCCACTGTAGTTGCTTTTTTTTGTTTGTTTTGTGGGAAAAAAAAGTTTTATCTGTTTACCAACACAGAAAGTATGTCCAGTTATGAGTAATTAATCCAAACTATTAAACTGTTGTAGTTTTCACAAGGGTTATTCTGACAAAAACTGGTGGAATACTCAACCATCATTGCTGAAAATGGTTCAAACACACATATTCTGTTCTGAGGTAGAAATTAGGGTCACTGGACTTCTTTCTTATTGCTTGAGTACCTATTATAGATAAGCAAAGCTCTACTGAAACAGTTCAATGAAATACTTCTCATCTCACTTCTTAATTTTTTCAGTCTATTTCCAGTATTGTTCAGTTCCTTCCAAGTGCTCTTTGTAGTATGGTCATTTCTCTTCCGCATGTATCTATCTGCACCTCATTTCTTCATTAACAAACCTGATCAAATTATAACATGTTTTTCCAGTCTGGATAGCTTTTTTATACATTTATGTGAATTTTATTTATGTATCCATACATATTTATAGATTGGTGGGTGTGTCTAGTTTTATTTGTAACGAGTCATACAGATTATGCAGTTACAAATCAAAGCAAGTTATTGATTAAATCCCTTTTCACTTAAAGCTGGCTATTTCACTGAAGTTTTCATTGCGAAGGGTTCTTAGAGACTTAATTATTGTATATCTAGAGTTTATTGCATAACTGATAGAAGGAAACAAAGAAAGAGAGACAGAAAAAGACAGGAAAAGACAGTAAACAAAAAGACAGAATGATTAAATGGGGGAAGGAAGGAAGGAAGGAAGGAAGGAAGGAAGGAAGGAAGGAAGGAAGGAAGGAAGGAAGGAAGGAAGGAAGGGAGAAAGAGAGAAAGAAAGAGAGAAAGAGAAAGAAAGAGAAAGCGAGAAAGCGAGAAAGCGAGAAAGAGAGAAAGAGAGAAAGAGAGAAAGAGAGAAAGAGAGAAAGAAAGAAAGAAAGAAAGAAAGAAAGAAAGAAAGAAAGAAAGAGGGAAAGAAAGAAAGAGGGAAATAAAGAAAGAGAGAGAGAAAGAGAGAAAGAGGGAAAGAGAGAGAGAGAAAGAGAGAAAGAAAGAGGGAAAGAAAGAAAGAGGGAAAGAAAGAGGGAAAGAAAGAGAGAAAGAGGGAAAGAAAGAGGGAAAGAAAGAGGGAAAGAGGGAAAGAAAGAGGGAAAGAGGGAAAGAAAGAGGGAAAGAAAGAGGGAAAGAAAGAGGGAAAGAGGGAAAGAAAGAGGGAAAGAAAGAGGGAAAGAGGGAAAGAAAGAGGGAAAGAAAGAGGGAAAGAAAGAGGGAAAGAAAGAAAGAGGGAAAGAAAGAGGGAAAGAGGGAAAGAAAGAGGGAAAGAAAGAAGGAAAGAAGGAAAGAAGGAAAGAAAGAGAGAGCAAGAAAGCAAGAAAGCAAGGAAGAAAGGAAGAAAGGAAAGAAGAAAGGAAAGAAGAAAGGAAGAAAGGAAGAAAGAAAGAGAGAGAAAGAGGGAAAGAGAGAGAGAGAAAGAGAGAGAAAGAGAAAGAGAAAGAGAAAGAGAGGAAGGAAGGAAGGAAGGAAGGAAGGAAGGAAGGAAGGAAGGAAGGAAGGAAGGAAGGAAGGAAGGAAGGAAGGGAAAGAAGGAAAAGGTGGCTAGAGAAAAAATGCAAACTAAAACCCCCCCAGTTTTACAGAATGTGTATTTGATGCACCTTTAGGAATTGAAGAGGGTGAAAGATTTCTCAGGAGATCTAATGTCTAAACTTCTTGTTTTCAACACCATCCCAGAGAATGGAAAGATCTATGGATGTGCAGTGTACTTACCGTGTACTCTGTTTTGCAAGGATTTTAATTCAAGTTTGGATTCACGCCTTCCAAATCTTTCTGGAAATCATTCAAAGCCATTTTCCCATCTCTCGCAGAGGAATCAAGAATACTGAAGGTCACATTTCTCAGGGCAAACAACAAAATACAACAACAAGCTATTTACCTAATAAGAAGTATAATAAACAAAATTGTAATACCAGCAAAGCTTTCTAATTTACCATGAAAAGACAGCCACAGAGGCAAAATATTTGAGTCCAAAGAAAAAGTTGATGTTAACAATGAGATCAGTCTGTTATGTATCACATGTAATAACAATTCTTTCAATTCCTCATATGGTGATCACCTTCATCAAATTCATATTTTTGCCATTTGATCTAAATTAGCCAATGATTTGTGTCCAGCAATTCTAGTCTTCAGTAGCTGAAAGAGAAGCAGCTACTCTCCCAGGCAGCAGACTCAACCCTTTAGGAATTTATCACAATCTTGCAAATGGTACCTCGTGGCTACAAGCATTCTTCATGTATCTAAAACTGCAGTGTCAGAGCCAAGAGAGTTTAGCTTAGGCTTCACAACACGCTAACACCAAAAATTAGACATCCTAACAGAAAAAGACTGAACTTGGACTTCAGCTCCAACGCTAACCACTTGACTCCTGTGGGGTGGACATGGTAGAGATAGACCAGAAATCTAATCCAGAGATATGATGGAAAGGAACCATTGCATGGTCAGGTAATGGGAAGATGGAAGCAACTAAAATAAAGTTGCCCTAGGTCACATAAAGGTGTGACCAGTCTGCTTCAGTACAAATCCTTCCTTAAGAATGGCCTGTTCAAGTTTGTTTTGAAGCTGCTGAGAAGTAGCTGTGTAGGTAGTTAAAACTGAGAGACTGTTCAGAAAGCTGTGCTTTGCCACCTCTGGGTCATCAGTTATGGCTTCCCAACTGAGACAGGCATTTCCTGATGTGAAAGGGTCTCTTCTACTTTATCCTAGTTCAAATTATCTCTAAAGCTGTGTGAAGAAGAAATCCTTGACAGTCTTTGACAGCCACAAATTTTTAGGCATTGCTTGCCACTAAAGGTGGGATCACTAGGATAATTGCTTCTTTTTTTTTAATATGCCTTAAATATGCGTATTTTACTTATTGACTACCTTATGGAAATTATATGGATGAAAATTTTCAGATCTGGTCAAGAAAAGTTCATAAAATCATAGAATCACAGGAACTCCCAGTTTAGAAGGGACCTTGAAAGGTCACCTGGTCCAACTTTTCATAGGAAAGGGAGACCATATTTGACTATCCAGCACCCTGTCTAATTGCATCTGGAAAATGTCAAGCAACGAGGACTCTGCCACATCTCTTGGGAGGTGGTTCCAGTGAAGGATTGTTCCCACTGTAAAAAATTATTTCTTATATTGAGATGATATTTGTCCCAGTTTACTTTATAGCCATTGCACCTTGTCTTCTCCATGTGGATCCTTGTGAAGGGAGAGCCTCCATTCCCTTTGTAGCTGTTCTTTAAGTAGTGGAATACTGTGATAAGGTCCTCCGTGACCCTTTTCTTTTCCAGGGACAAAAGACTTCAGTCTTATTCAAAGGGTAGCTTCTCCAACACTTTGATCATCCTTGCAGTGCTCCTCGGGACCTTCACCAGTCAGTCCATGACTTTCTTCAATTGTGGGGATCAGAACTGGACACAGTACTCCAGGTGTGGCCTGGCAAGTGCTGAGAAAATTGGATGATCATGTCTCTATCTGCACTAGTAATGTACCAGGGGGTGCAACTGGGTATCTGATTTGCCTTTCTGGCTGAAGAAGCACTCTTCTGTTGCATGTTCAGCTGGTTGTCTACCAGGAGTCCCTGGATCTCTTTTGGCAAGGTTCCTCTCCACTCTCACAGTCCTAGGCTGTACAGGGCTCTTCGGTTATGTCATCCCAGGTACAGGACTTTGCACCTGTCTTTGCTAAACTTTATACAGTCCTTGACAACCCACACTTTCATTCTGTCCAGGTCTCTGTGCAAGTTTGCTTTCCCTTCTGACATATCCATCTCACCACCCAATTAGGTATCATCAGCAAACTTACTAAGGGTGCTTTCAATCCCATTATCCAGAGAAGAAACTAAGCAGCATGGGGCCCAATATTGAGCCCTGAGGAACCCCAGTTGTAACAACCTATCATCCTGAATAAAAACCATTGATCACCACCTGCTGACTGCAACTTGTTAGCCAATTTCTTACCCATCTCACAGACTACCCATCCAATCTGTATCTTGCCAGGACATTTAGTGTCTGTAAGATTCCTTTTACTTTGCTCTCAAGTGTGAAAACTGTCTTAAAAAGGAGCTTTGCCCTCCTGTGGTGGAAACCATTTTGGCCCTAACATTTTAATGGAGATTTAAATATTTGACTTCAGATGTGCAAGCAGCTCTAAAAACCAAACCCTGAAACTTTGGTTCCTGTTTGGGATTTTATCCCACTTACTGTGATTTTGTGGATTTAAACCAAAATACATTTGTGGGCATATGTCATATATAGTATACTGCATGTATTTTATGCTGCCTGTGTCAGCTTTGTTTCCTTCTTATGGAGAAGCCACTTCTATAAGCTTCTAATACTTATAAGTCAGTAGATCTTGCCCTTTTGTTCTTCAAAGGACTTCCAATAGATTGTTTCAGTTTCCTGAAATTCCTTTTGTAATATAAAGCCTGACTAAAATATGAGCAAATAAAATGAAATCATAATTTTAAAAAGACCTCTGCACAGGTGGCTGTTTCTAGCTCTGGCTTAATTAGTGCTCTGCACAGGCAAAGTCAGGTTGAGAATCTGTACCAAGTACTTCTACAGAGTCCACTGAATTATTAGTCTTACTCATCCATCGGCTGAAAAAAACACAGAGCTGTTTTATGGATTTAGACAATATCACTGGTCATTATAGAAGAGTTCTGGTAAGCAAAATTGTTAATGACCATCTTGCTGTATAAACTTTTCGTGTTTTGTTTTGCCTAGGCTGTGGTAGAAAACCCTTGTGTATAAACACTGATGGACAACATTCAAAATTACTTCTAATTGGGTAGGCCAGCTTATTGGGTATTTCATTTTGCCCTTCTGAACATACATGTGCTTCCACCTTCTTATTTGCTCCACATATCAGGAAAAATCCATGTTAGTTTTTCATTAGTAAAATCCATTTTAAGGTCTCCAGGAGGTAAATTATTTTTTAAATTAGTTTTTATTTTATTAGTCAGGTTGCATGATGTAAAAACTATGGTGGAGCCAGTGGCACTTCTGTTGAGCTTATTGCACTCACTTTATGTCTCAGTTCAGTATGACACCATTAACTTTCTAAGATTAAGAAATGTTTTTTAAAAAGACAAAAGATAATTTTTAAGTAATTACTTTAGAATAAACTTTTAGAGTGTTTTTTAGTTCTTACTAAGCTTTATTCCCTAGAGAAGCAGAATGTAAGCAGCCATTTTATGAACAGTTATCAGCTGAAAATCAGAGGAGAAACATCAGGTATCAGAGATAATATTATGTATATCTGTCCAGAAATTTTGATGAATGCATTTGAATCTCAGATGCACGAAAATAGAAGAGGTGGAGCATAAGTTTGCAAAAAGCAATCCTAGCTGCTTTGGCATGTAAAATTAATGTGAGAATAGAGTGAAGTTTTTCAAAAGTACCTACATTGTTTAAGAGGTGATTAGTCTCCCATGTCATTACATGGCATCCTGAAACTTCACCCTTGCTATCCTGCCGTTTTCCTCCTGGGATTGCCAAGTTCTTGAGTGCCATGTTGATTTGTAACAAAAAATGCTAGAGAGAAAGTGAGAGAGCTGGACATCACTCTAGCAAATCTGACATTTTGCTTTGCAGTAGAACCAGGTTGATGGAGGAAGTGATAATGACAGATAAATCAATTCTCATTTCTCCTCTATACCCTGACTAATAAATACATTACTGAGACCATTCATATCATTATTGTAGCCACTTTGTCCCTTCACCCTTGCTGAAACTTCTGCATTCTTGCATATCAGTCCCATAAAGATGTTGCCAAACTGCTGCCTTATGGTAAGTTAAACTCAGTGGTACAGTGTGAGATGATATTATAAAGCTGAACAGTCCTGGAAGACAGCATCATGAAGCTGGCAGGCAGGCTATGTTTTAATGACATGACAGTAGAGTGAAGTTGATAGCAGAGGAAAGTAATGAAGGCTTATTGAAAATTCTGTAGACACTGGGGCAAACTCATGATCTGCAGTCACCTCTGCAGTGGAGAGTAGAAATTTGGTGATGGCTTTGTCTAATATTAAATCCCAAACTATTAATGGATTAATTAAGCAAAAGAATGAAGCAACTAGAGTGGTTATTTATGCCACAGCTTTCAAGATAGGCCAACACAGAATGCAGTTTTAAGGGGTTTTAGTGCACATCCTACTAATTCCTGATAGCATGGTACAGATAACACTGAAATTATATATTTCGCTTGAGTAGGGTGATGCTGGTTCAAAGGGAAATGTAGGACATTCTAAGTGTCGAGAAGAGAAAAAGTATGAGGAGGTTTTAAAGAACGGCAGTGAACAGTGTATCAGGGTACATTTACTTATTCACATCTCTCTCAAGCCAAATAACAGCTCCTCATCTCCAAACTCTTTATGCTTTTCATTCCGTGAATAAAAGTAGTTGAATGGCATATATGAAAAATACAGGTGTGTCCTCACTGGTCAAAGTCTCTATGAAAGTGAACTGGAAAATCAGCCCACTGTAGTGGCTCATTCAGTTCCTTCTCCTATGATGCTCTGTTAAAACAACTGTGTGAAAACATTATCAAAGGAAAATATTTTAAGATGTGGTGTGTCTCAGTCCCTGCAATGTTTTCATATTTGTTGTGACTGAAGTGTTACAGAGCTAATGTCTGCTCTCCGTCATGGCAGTACACATCAAGGGTAACCTAAGATGACAGATCAGTCATGGTGACATGGAATATACCACGATAAGTCCCAACTGTTCACGCACCCCTTCTCTATGACCTGACTTCCATGCTCAAGTCTTCTTCTTAATGCAAATATACTTTGAGAAAGACATCTGCTACTTTTGAACACTTTTATGGCTTAGATCCAGCTTTCATTTGGTATTTCTGTAATGGTAACTTGTTTTCTTTCTATTGCCGGTAAAGCACTGCTTATCAAAATGTTCCTAAATGTGGCCCCAAGTGACTTGCAATTAATTTCTTCATTCATGTCTTTCTCTTAGATACCTGATGAAGTTCACCAGAGCCAGATATAACATGATGATATTTTACTTTGTTTTGCAGTGTTATATTGTTGGGCTACCTGTGTTGCATACGCATCACAAACACTGAGAAATAAGCAGCCTGTTTGTAAAATACTAGGGAAGGCATGGTTTACAGTACCAGAAAGTTTGCCTCAACATATTGATCCTATGGAATCTGAATTCACTGTTAGAAGAAAAAAACCAAAACCTCTTCGTGTTCAACTATTTAAAAGCAAGGAAGTATTGGCACCTCCTGTCTAATGCACTGACATTTTGATAAACTACTATACCTATACTATTTATATGTTCTCTCGCTTTCTCTCTAACTTACTGTTCTCCAACACAGCTTTGCTATCTTTTCTCTTTGCTTTGTAATGTCACCATTAACTTTCCTGTTACTTTCCTACCAGTATAACATTTGAGTTCGTTTTTATGTTTTGTTTTCCTGGAACACACCCAAGCCCTTCAAACACAGGCTGGTATGCTGTAAACATGTCAGCATTCACTTCTTCCTGCTTTACAATATTGACTCTACATTTATGCTTGTTACTACTGGCAAACCAAGAATTGCTTACGAGCCAAATACCACAGTGTGAAATAAGTGTTTGCTTCTGTTCTCTCCTCATAGACAGTATAGTTCAAGTTACATTTCCCAGATGCTTGCCTTTCCTTATCTGAAAGAAGACCTGATGCTGAGCAGGGTTGTGTAGCAGTGATTTTTGGCTAAATGTCAATGCTCTGCTCCTCCTTTGAAGTGTCACAAACAAGTACATTCATAATTATCACACTTGTCTTCTGTTACAGTCACTCCGCATTTTTCATAAACAGTTGTAGTGGCTAGATTTCCAGCAATGATGTTCAAAACCAAAACACTGTGTGAAGAGTGGTTTTGTCCACCATCTGCTGTACTCTCTCATATGTCAGTTGCACATTCCTACTGAACTTTTACATATACCCTCTTGCCTTTACCAATGATTGGACTTAATCCTCTTTCTTCCTCTCCCACCATTTGGCGGGCACTCGTGTAAAGCATGGAAATGGGGACCAGAGGTCATTCTGCTGAAAAATCTCACAAGTACAGCAAGCTTGAAGATGTTCTTCATTTTTCATAGAGTAAAAATAAAACTAAGGCTGTGATGATTTTCCTCATATTGTACAGATCATGTATTCAATTCCTTCTTGTACCAAAACCAAGATCTTGAGGTTACCGTCCTCGATACTGAGGGCAAGTTTTGCCATAATGACTTGTCTTGCAATGGTTCTTCTAGAACCCTGTACACAATACAATGATTTGCATCACATTTAACATTCATATAGTTAGAAGCTACTTCCAGCTGGTTTCAGATGCATCAGTAATTGTACTATATTTATTTTCTTTTGTGCAAAAAGGAGAAAACTCTGTCTCTAGTGCTCACAGACTTTTCTTATATAAACCTGCTTCTAATCAATCTATGAACTATGCTTCTTTAAAAATGTCTGCTTCTTTTTAAACACAGACAGACCTTCTTCTTTCACATGGAGAAATAACACCACATATTTTCTTCTGGAGCATTTAATGCTTTCATGAAGTCTTTCCTGCTGTCATGGATAGTGTTGGTGGTATGTCTGAATGAGCAAAAAAAAAAACCCAAACAGCAGTGCTCAGTGACGCATGAACAGACAAGAATTTCCTAAGCATGATGGGTACAGTGAGCTGATTGCAATTGCTCTTCTAAGATTTCTGTTCTAAGATGCACTTACACAGTTCACACCACATGGATCAGCAGCTGCAGCCAGTCCCAGCCCAGCAGTGTGCGCCTAGGACACACAGGCCAGCAGCTCGATGGCTGACCTTGGTGTACCATGGCTGCAGCTCAGGCTTTGTGTTGACACCTGGGGATGTGTGTCCCCAGCTGAAGAACTATTAGGTTGGTGCAAAACTAGTTGCAGTTTTGGACCATGATTTTTAAATCATTATAACTAGTCTCAAACATATCTTTATCAATCAAAATAAGAACCATCACAATCAACACATTTTTGCCAATGGGAAATAAGTTTGTTTATTCCTGTAGCATAAAAATCCATGCTTCTGGATTCAATGAACTCTTGGACAGCATCTTCTGCATCCTACTGGTTGTGGAAGTGTTTTCCCTGCAAAAAGTTGTTGAGATGCTTGAAGTAGTAGTCGGCTGGCAAGAGGTCAGGTGAATATGGCAGATGAGGCAAAACTCCGTAACCCAATTCGTTCAACTTTCGCAGTGTTGGTTGTGTGATGTGCAGTTCGGCATTGTTGTGGAGGAGAATTTGGCCCTTTCTGATGACCGATGCTGGCTTCAGGCATTGCATTTTTCAGTGCATCTCATCAATTTGCTGAGCTTACTTCTCAGATGAAATGGTTTCACCAAGATTCAGAAAGCTGTAGTGGATCAGATCAACAGCAGACCACCAAACAGTGACCATGACCTTTTTTTGGTGCAAGTTTGGCTTTGAGAAGTGCTTTGGAGGTTCTTCTTTGTCCAACCAGCTGGTCATTGCCGTTTGTTATATAAAATCCACTTTTCATTGCACATCACAATCTGATCAAGAAATAGTTCATTTTTATTGCTCAGAGTAAGAGAAGATGACACTTCAAAACAACAATTTTTTTTTTTTCGGTCAGCTCATGAGACACCCACCGATCAAGCTTTTTCCACCTTTCCAATTTGTTTCAAATGCCAAACGACCACAGAATGGTTGACATTGAGTTCTTTGGTAACTTCTTGTGTAGTTGTAAGAGGATCAGATTTGATTGCTCTCAATTAGTTGTTGTCAACTTCTGATGGCCAGCCACTATGCTTCTCATCTTGAAGGCTCTCATCTCCTTTGTGAAACTTCTTGAACCGCTACTGCACTGGACGTTCTTCAGCAGTTCCTGGGCCAAACGTGTCATTGATGTTGCAAGTTGTCTCTGCTGCTTTATGACCCATTTTGAACTCAAATAAGAGAATAGTTTGAATTTGCTTTTTGTCTAACATGATTTCCATAGTCTAAAATAAATATAAAATAAACAGCAAGTAATAAGTCAGTAGCAAAAAAAATATAGCAAGAAAAGCTCATTAAAATGATGTATAACATAACCACATTTATATAAGAACATATTCCAATATCAAATAGCAAATTTCAGCAACGCAAAGACTGCAATACCTTTTGCACCAATCTAATATTATTTTTCCTGTGTACAACTATGAATGTTAGGCAGTAAGCATGCAGTGATGACATGGCTGTGGGCCAGGCTCTTGTGAGTCTCTATGCACCTGAGGCCCGTTAGCTGCTCTCAGTGGAGTTTCTGTCACCTCTTGGTCTCCTGCCCCAGATATCTTACATGACTGTGAAGCTCACAGTGGTTATGTGACAAAGTTTGTCCATTGATTGTTTTCCAGCTCACACTTCCCTAATTTATTCAGTTAGAAATGAGCAAGTATAGTCTCCTTTGCCTGAGCTTTCAGGTAGGTTTTACCCCTGGCAGCTGCCATGTTTTCTTATTTTGTTTAGATGTTCATTCAGAGCTTGACTTCCTTGATGGTTTAGACCAGGGATGTCAAACTCATTTTCACCAGGGGCCACATCAGCCTCGTGGTTGCCTTCAAAGGGCCGAATGTAATTTTTGGGACTGTATAAATGTAACTACTCCTGATGTGGCCATCGGTGAAAATGAGTTTGACACCCCTGGTTTAGACTGTCAATTACTGCACTCTGCTTTTGTAACTGGGTATCAAACTCTATTGGTGCATTTTAAACAAATTGGGACCTCGCATTTAATTTCTATCACCACAGTTTCCATATTAAATGCGTAGAAACTCTCAGTAGATAAGTAGATATTCAATATGTTTCATATATCACTTTTATTAAAAATATTTGATCCATGCATAAAGACTTTTTTTTTCTACAGGCAAGAACAGATTTGTATAGTCTTACTCAATAAGAATATTGTGTCCAGTTCTGGGCCCCTCAGTTCAGGAAGGATGGGGAACTGCTGGAGAGAGTCCAGCGTAGGACAACAAAGATGATTAAGGGAGTGGAGCATCTCCCTTATGAGGAAAGGCTGAGGGAGCTGGGTCTCTTTAGTTTGGAGAAGAGGAGACTGAGGGATGACCTCATTAATGTTTATAAATATGTAAAGGGTGAGTGTCATTCGGATGGAGCCAGGCTCTTCTCGGTGACAACCAATGATGAGACAAGGGGCAATGGGTGTGAACTGGAACACAGGAGGTTCCACTTAAATTTGAAAAGAAACTTCTTCTCGGCGAGGGTGACGGAACACTGGAACAGGCTGCCCGGGGAGGTTGTGGAGTCTCCTTCTCTGGAGACATTCAAAACCCACCTGGACGCCTTCCTGTGTAACCTCATCTGGGTGTTCCTGCTCTGGCAGGGGGATTGGACTAGATGATCTTTCGAGGTCCCTTCCAATCCCTAACATTCTGTGATTCTGTAACACAATGATTGGTTATGATTTATGCCAATGTTTTAATCCAGAATCACAAAACACCTTCATGAACCCAGTAAGTGTGAATGATAAGAAAAAGAAATGGAGAATGGGAGCATTTCCAATCTCACCTAATTTCAGAACTTGCAAATCATACCAGAGCAGATCTGGCTACTTCCATCCAGTGAACGCGTATGAAATATGACTAGACATTTCACAGCTTCAACCAAAAAAGGCCACATGAGATGTGTAATCTGACCTTTATGCTGTGCAAGATTAATTTTTGCTATTATCTTAATAAGAAAAATACAGCTTTTAATAATTAATCTAATGTTTTATTAATGAATACTTCCCAATAAACACATTTGGTTATTCCTCGTAATCAAGTAATACGAGTCTGGGGTTTTGTGATGGGGAAGAGTAGTATATTTAAAGTGTATTTAACATGCTATTCAATATATCACCAGTGAACTCTTAAATACCAAATACACAGCTGTTTGACTTTGCCTTTGCTTTATTAATTGCTATACCTTCAGTAACCTTATAAATGTTTCACTGTACCTGAGATATACATTCATTATGCAATAAATGATTGAAGCTCAGTAATGGGTTTTAGCTTAAGCATAATGTATGATTTGCCTTGGCAGGCTGATACTGCTGCTTCTGCTGAAGAGTGAATAAGTTCTACAAAAAAACCCCAAACAAACAAAAAAACCCCCAAACAAACCCAAACAAACAAACAAAAACAAAAAAGGAAAGAAGAAAGAATCAAATGCCTTTTGGTTAAAATATGGAACTACAGTTTATCCAATGGGCATTATGGCTAGGCTGAGCAAAGTGAACCAAAAAATCTTGTAACAGACATACTGTACAACTGTTTCCAAAGTGTGATTGATTGCAAAGATCTATTGAACTAAGCTCTCCTCAAGCTCTCCTGCAGGAGAATTGCAAGTATAGAGCTGGTACAAGTATTCCAAGTATGTAGTACAATGCACTTGAAAGTCTCATTTCCAGTCACAGCAGGAGGAAATGTAAGTGAATAGGTAATAACAAATTTGACTGAAACATGTCATCAAAGTGGTCCATGCTGCACTGACAGTCAAAAATACAGTTTTTTGACAGGGAGGTTTTCTATTGAACATATCAGAATGATTTTAGCTCACTGCAGATTTGATTAAGTTTTTAGAAAAAAATAGTAGGGAAAAATAGCCAGAAAAATAATTTTTAAAGGTAACATAGAGAAGAAAAGAGGAAAAGTAAGGCAAAGGGAGGATAGGAAAAGGAAGAGAAGGAAAAAGTTGGCTACATTAAAATTTTAAAGTAGATCGAAGAGAAGCAAAATAAAGCAACTCTGGAAACTAAAATGAAACACTTCATTTAATGTCCACTCAAGATATTTTGGCTGGAAGAGCTCTGTATGGGATTTAGAATTGATTTGAGTAATGGGAATGATGCAGAACAGACTAAGGAAACAGAACCTCACAGTACCTGCCTATCTGCCATGTTAGAATGTGCAGGGCTGACTTTCTGTGCATTGTGCACTATCTCTGCATGCTCAGGAGCAGTCTTTGGTGAATGGTGGGTGCTTTCAAGCTAGTTGATGGAACTGCTCACACCAGGGTGCTTGACATCTGGACTATCGTTATGTTACTGATGACTGCAATAGCTTACCAGATAATATTTAGTCAGATGCCACTCACTTCTAAGGAAGATGCAATTATTCTTAGATTTCTTAAGGCTTACACCCTGTCCTTGACTAAGTTTACAATGTGGAAACATTCCCAGCTTGTTGACTTCATTTATGAAATGATCCTGTTTGTTTGTAGTCTGAATCTTAACAATTACCTAAAAAATAAATTCCTCCAGTATATATCAAGGATGAGAAGATCAGGCATATGCCTGAGTCCTCCTGACATGCTGCTGCTGTCCCAGCAAAGAGTTGCAAACTTGGTGTTTAGTGAGCAACAGCCAGCTAGGGCTGTGCCTGGAAGGCACCTCAACTTTGCAAAGGAGAGGCTTTTAGCTATTCAAACATCTAATTGATTACAATTTCTTTTTGAATAGCATTGTTTAGGAGCTTACCAAGAAAAAATCAAATGCATTTACTACTCTGGAAAGAATTCAGTGTCTGCTTTTCTTCATTCGAAGTCTACTGTGACAACTTGTGGCTTGTGAATCTTAATTGACTCACTTTAAGCAGAAGGAAAATACCAAATGTATTTGGCTTCTAAGGAAAAAATTAAAGAATGCTTTTTAATGTAAAAAGTTATTTCTTCCTGTTGCATGAAATGTTTATGTCAGGTTTTACATGTGTAGATGCCAATCAGATAAGAGAAAAATGTGCCTTTTGATTACTATGGGGTTTGGGCTTTCAACAATTTTTCCTTAACGATGTGCAGATGAACAGTTCTGAACGTGGAGCAAGCGGCCTTCTCACAACTGACTGAGGGTCTACACAAAGATCATTACTGATACGATTCCAGACTGAGTTAACAATAAATACATTATTATATTTTTTTCTTTGTAATTGATTTACTGTGAACTTTTATATGTGTGTTTAGCCACCAGTGGGAGAGAAGTTCCTGTACAGGAATATTTCTCATTGTAGAACTACAAAACTTGTAGCAGTACTGTCCTGGTTTTGTTAAAAACAAGTTTCTCTTGTAGTGAATTTCCCTGTCAGCTAAAGTCTTACTAACTGCAGTTTTCCTGAAAGTTAGATACATGTTTTGGTAGATGTAGCAATGGAATGCAAGGTCATTGATAATGATGCATCCCGCAAGATGTGCAAGCAGGAGGTGAACTGAAAATTGACCAACTAAAGTATTCCATCCCATTCATGTGGTACTTCATATAAAAGTGGAGAATCACGAGGATCTCGTCCCTTTTCCTTATGGCCAACATTGGGAGAGGACCTTGCGAGTTGTCCCTGTGAACTGAGACCCAATGACAGACTGAACCCAGTTACGGTTGACTGGAGAGTCCAGTCCCGATTGGCTGGACAGTCCAGTCCAGAACTTCGGATGCCGGCCCTACATCTGCTGGAGCAGTTGCCGGGACTTTCAAGATTGGCTTTGTATATTTTGTATGATTTTCTCTATTTTTATTGATAGCATTAGTAAAACATTTTTAATTTTTCCAATTCTCTTCTCTCTGTCCTTCTTTCCCTCCCAGTCACCTGTCCTTAGTGGGAAGGGGGGAGAGAGAGGGACTGAAGAGGGAAGTGGGGGGAGAGGAAGTTAACAATACATCTGCCACGGTTTTATTGTCACCCTGCAATCAAACCATGACAAGTGCCAATACTTTTCATTACACCAGCTGGTATATCTGCTGAAAACAAAAGCTGTCAGGTACATACTGCTTCAAGTTAGATCTAAGAACAAATCCACATGAACTTAGGCTGAGATGCTGTGCTGTGGTCTACTTTGTCAGGCATTACTTTTGGGGGTATTTTTGATACTTTTTGATTCAGTTACCATTCATAAAATTGAAGCTGATAAAGAGAAAGATGAACAGAAAATACACTTCAAGCAACTTGTGTTTTAATTAGATGTTTTTACTTACAGGAAAATTTGGAAAAACTGAAATGAATTTGCAGAAGAACTTGGTCAACATGAATTTGTTCTTTTTGTTAAGAGTATGAGCTTGAGAAATTTGAGGCAGTTTTATTTACACTGAATAATCCAGCTTGCAACTACTTTAAATAGCCTGGTTCTGAGCACTGAGGGTAATATTGTAGCTAGAATATTATTTATTTTATACTAAAAACACTTGTACCTAAACAAATGCCTGGGTTTGATTCTACTTTGTTTAAATTCTTGTATATACAGAAATGCCCCTGGCTCCCTAAGAACTGATCCGAACTTATGGCAGTGTGGGAAGAACATGGTCCTAAGTACTTTATGATGGAAATGCAAGTGAATACTTTATAATAATACTCAATGCTCTTGTAGATTTTTATGACTACTTTCATATTTATTATGCAGTCATCCTGGAGCTGTATCTTTTATGTCCCATGTGCTTTCACCTTGTCTTGACCCAAATTAAAAAGTCCAGGTTGCCATTTCTCTTACAAAAAGCCCATGTACATTAGTACCACAGCACTTTTATTAGGTAAATGATTATATACATGCATGTAAACTCTTCTCCTTAATGAATGTTCTTTTAGTGAAAGTGGACAGATTTATCATGCTTTCATGACTCTGAAATGTATTTCATATCCCATGTTTTTTCCATCTACGTACTCTAGATCTCCTTTGTGACTTGCAGCTGAGATCCCATGACATATAATATAAGGATTTTCTTCAGACAGTACAATGCTCAAGGAAGCCTTACTGAGTGGGATCCTCTCCTGCTAAGCTGATGACCAAGTACAACTAAGAAGGGAGGTATCTTCAGTCTGACAGCTTCAGCCATGGGATCGAGGTCTGATCCACAAAAAACTGTTGGGAAACAGAAGTCTTCTCCCACTTATTTCCTTCTCAATGTGTGACAAGGCAGCATGCTGGGCCTGTTCAGAGGTCTATCAAAATCCTTGCAGTGGAAGAGCTAGGTGGAAACAATGAGATGCGTGAAAAGGTTCAGCTAAGAACGAGAGAAAATGTGATATATGTCAAAGCAAAACTAAAGAAAAGCAAAACTAAAGAAAAGCAGAATGTTAAACAGATTTACCTTTCTACTTTGGGTTTGGGGTAGGAAGGGAGGAGTGGGGCAGAATAGTTTTGCACTTTTTTGCTGCAAGGGGCAGATGAGTGGAAAGGGTAAGAAATGACTCATGAGTCTCAGGAAGAAGTGCTATGAAGTCCTGAGATCATCTCTGGGAAGAGGAAGCAGAGGGATGTTGACAGTTACTGCTTTCCAACACTTTTGCTTTTGCAAACCAAGCAACCAAAGGGAGGTATAATTCTTCAGCTCTCATAGCTTCTTAAAATGGTATTTTAGGATTAATTTATTTGATTCCCAGCTTTTCACATAATTAAGCATGTTTCATAAGGGGAGCCACTGCAAGAAAGTTCATGACATCCCTTATATGAAGCACATAGTTCATGTAGAGACGTGATTAGACAACTCCTGACCATAGAAAGAAGCATTAAAAAACTGCCCAACTGAATGAGATACTTTACTGTTCCAGCCTCAATCTGCTGTTCCTACCAGCCCTAATTATAGTCAGCTAATTCCATTAGCTTCTTAAATACATTTTAAGCTACAGTACTTACAAGCTAAGAGCAAGTACTGCCCTGTAATGGAGTTACTGTTTTCATAACAACCTTTTCATTCTATCAAGCAAAGGGTTTTCCCATTAAATTTGCCATTATGGAGGTTTATTCCTTTTTTTCTTTTATTAGATTACCTTACACCAAAAACCAAATAGCACTTTATTTACTTAACAACATTTGCAATGCATCATTAGACCAAAGAAAAATATGAGAAAAAATTAAGTGAGAAGCAACAAAATAGCTTGATATTTAATTCTTGATAAGGTATAGAAGCCAACATAATAAGATACTATGATTGCTCTGTCACACCAAAAGTTAGACAAAGTGCACCTGTGGGCTGTTTTTTAAATGTTAGAATGCTATTCAGAGAAGTGATATTCTCTACCGTAGTCAGCAACTTGGCAAGTCAGAATGAAATTCAATAATTTGTCCTTTTTTAGAAAGAGAATTAGAAATAAGAACCATAAAGCGGAAATGAGGCTGAACCGAAAAATCTTTATCTGAACAAGCCCACTATTTAGGGGAGTATAAAAACTTTTCTATTTTAAAAAAGGAAACTACATTAGCTATAATACTCTTTTTGGTCATAGAGGTGTGTGACAATTATACACTATGATGAAACTGTCAGGCAAGAATTGCACTTAGGAAAATAATCGTTCTGTTCTGTTGCAATATCCTAAGAGACAAGTCTTGATACATTAATTCAATACAAACCACTGTATTTAGAGGTATGTTTCCTTCAACTATTTCCACTAAAGTCAACATAACTTCCAAAAAAAGTCCATTTTCTTCATAGAAGTACATTTATTTCTACCTGGCCTTCAGAAGCATGCATATTCAGCATATCCAAAAGCATGCATACAGGTTTAAATCTTGTACTTGCACCCCTTGGATATTATGTCCCAGAATGCTCCTTCTTCCGCGATGCAGAGAAGTCTAGAACTTAGAAAAAAGCAAATGGAGGGACTTCCTGTTTGTGACAAAAATGTTTGTGTGTGCATAAACTTTTTGTATCATGAAGTCAGTACTGTGTATCACAGGTCTGCACAGAGAACTAGTACCATTGTTAAAGGTACATGAACAGACAAGGGGCTTTTATCTTTAAACAATAAAGTCATTGTGGAAAACTGGCTGGATGAAATATGGGTTATAGAGTGATGCTATTAACAGCTGTTGGCAAAACTTCATTGCAGCAAAATATTTTTGATGTTTGCTGTTTACTTAAATGTGCTGAAGAGATTAAAATTGTAGAAGCTGAGGCAAATAATACTTTCAGCCTTTAAAATTGTGGTTCTCAGTTCTTTCTCAAAGCTTTTGAGGTAATCTGGAGTATTTTCCAATGATGCGTAGAAGCCAAAGAGCACAGACATTCCCATAAAAACATTGGAAATGGGAACCAAAGTTCAGCTCAGAAAATGAACAGGAAATCTTGGCATCAGAGGTTTCCAGAGCAAGCGAGCATTGAGGACTGGAGGATTTTCCAAGCAGGCAATTCCACTGTCTTCTTACTGCTGTCTCAAAGAAAGAGGATTACTTCCTATTCTTTTGTTAGATTCTTCAGGCTCCATTGTCCTGCAGTACTGTAAAGTATGTTGACTTTTTTCAACCCAGAGGTTTCATTCAGCAGCACTGGTAAATACCTTAAGGGGAGCCAGGTGAAGAAGAGAGAGAGGGACTGTGAAAAAGGAGACTGTCAGACACAACAGTAAGAAGCTGGAAAAGAGGAAAATGCAAGGAAAAGAGAAGGAAAAGAAAGAGAGATTAGAAAGAGATTAAAGGGTAGAAAGAACTGGAGAAAGAAAACAAAGTAATTGGCAAAATAGGAGAAAACTGGAAAAATTTTAGGAGATAAACCTTTGCCATACAATTGTCTGTGATAAGGTCCCAAACATACTTATTTCCAGTAATAGTGCTTCTGAATTTCTTGATGTTGTGCTCAAAATTTTGTTTACAGGCATAAAGGAAGACCACCTTACACATAAGTAAAACAAAGTAATCCTTGTCAGTAGAACTGAAAACTAGATACAAATTATTATCCGGATGTTATTCTAACAGAACAAGAAAAAACAGTAATACGATTAAGATTGTTAGACATCCACATTTCTTAGTTTGTACGTGTTCTCCTGGTGCTATGCTCACATTTCTCCCCAGCTTCTCTAGGTCCTATGCTTGGTGAAGGGCAGATGTTACAGTGAGTTGTCAGCATCTAGAGTCCTCCACCAGGAGGAATACGATGTTCACGTTGATGGTTTCTTCTTCCTCCTTCTGGAATCCACTTGGAGCATTTTTTTTAATGGTGTAAAAGGTGTAAAAGTGTAAAAGCATGTGTTAAGGTTTAAGGCCTTTCCCTTTCTTCATTGATCTGAAGCTCCACATTGCATACGAATTCAGTGTATGACACCTTTAAGTGTGTTGAATATTGTCCCTTTCTTTGTTTTCTTTGCTAACCCTAATGTCAGTTTTGTACAGTTTCAGGTCTTCGTTTCTCTGGCTGACAATCAGGGGGTTGTTTAAACCTGTCAAGTATTCAGTGCCAAGCCTGTGTCTCATGTCTTGTCATCCCACGACTCTACTACTCTATACCAGATCTCAGGTCTCCACTTCTCAAGGTCTCTCTTATTGTATCAGGCCTGTATTTTTTTGCTCTGTGTCATTGTGTTAGAGTTGTAAATATTTAATTCTACACAGAATAACTACTTGTTAGTGTTGTCTGTATAAAACTGGTTGCAAAAATTGCTTTTTCAGCTACACCAGCCTGACTTCAGACAGGTGAAGAAACTTGGACATAGCAAGTCTCTGCAAACTCAGAAAACTCCATGCAATGCTTATGGCCTGTTACTATCCAATTGCAACACTGTGTTACAGAGCTATAGAACTACCATGTCCCCCTACCTTGTGCTGTGTCCGTGTATGAGAAGGGAAAATGTGTAGATCCTGTCTGAGAAGTTGGGTGAATTTGTCGTTGCTTGGCTGGCAATAAATAAGAATTGATCAATGCCAAGCATTGTCATAACTATAACCATGACACCTTCGAGGGGTGGCAAAAGGCAGCTGTTACAGAACTTGAGATATGATGCAGACAGCAACCCTGGCTGTACATACAGACTGGGGGCTGAGACGCTGGAAAGTAGCTCTGCAGAGAGGGATCTGGGGGTTCTGGTTGACAGCAACTTGAACATGAGCTAACAATGTGCCCTGGCAGCCAAGAGGGCCAACCATGTCCTGGGGTGCATCCAACACAGCATTGCCAGCCAGGCAAGGGAGGTGATTGCCCCGCTCTGCTCTGCACTGGTGCGGCCTCATCTGGAGCACTGTGTGCAGTTCTGGGCACCACAGGATAAAAAAGGATATAAAGCTACTGGAGAGCGTCCAGAAGAGGGCTACAAAGTTGGTGAAGGGTTTGGAGGAGAAGCCACATGAGGAGCAGTTGGAGTCGCTTCGTTTGTTCAGCCTCGAGAAGAGGAGACTGAGGGGAGACCTCATGGTGGCTACAGCTTCCTCACAAGGGGAGGAGGAGGGGCAGGCGCCGAACTCTTCTCTTTAGTGACCAATGACGGAACCCAAGGGAATGGCAGGAGGATGTGCCAGGGGAGGTTCAGGTTGGACATTAGGAAAAGGTTCTTCACCCAGAGGGTAGTGGAGCCCTGGAACAGGCTCCCCAGGGAGGTAGTCATGGCTCTAAGCTTGACAGTATTCAAGAAGAGACTGGACAACACCCTCAGACACATGGTGTGAACTGTGGAGTTGTCATATGCAGGGACAAGAGTTGGACTTGATGATCCTTGTGGGTCCCTTCCAACTCAGGACATTCTACGATTCTATGATTCTAAGAATGTGGCCACCTCATCCAGCTGCTCTGGCCAAGGACTCCTTCCTACTCGGCTGCCGGAGCTCAGCCAGGTGCACCCAGGGACCAGGGATCTCTGCCCAGGCTGAGCGATGTGATTGCTGCTGTCCCGTTTGCTGGTTCATACGGTGATGAAGCTGAGCATGTATCCCAGGGACACACACATAGTCACAGAGATACACACATGCAGGCACATGCAGGACACTGACTTGGCTAGTCACACAGGTTGCCACAGAGAAGGTGCTACCTTTAACAGCACCCACAAACAGGACCCACATAAAACAAAAGTACAGACAAGTGAGTCACAGAATCATAAAATGATTTAGGTTGAAAGAGATCTTAAAGATCATCCAGTTCCAACCCCCATGCCATAGGCAGGGACACCTTCAGCTAGAACAAGCCTAAAGCCCCATCGAACTTGACCTTGAACACTCCCAGGGATGGGGCATCCACAACTTCTCTAGGCAACCTGTTCTCATGCCTCACCACTGCCATGGTAAATAATTTCTTCTTGTATCTAATCTAAATCTACTCTCTTTCATTTTAAAGCCATTACCCCTTGTTCTATCACTACATGCTCTTGTAAAAAGTCCCTCCCCAGCTTTCTTGCAGATCCCCTTTAGGTACTGGAATGCTGCTATAAGGTCTCCTCAGAGTCTTCTTTTATCGAGGCTGAACAACCCAAACACGCTCAGCCTGTCTTCATAGAAGAGGTGTTTCAGTTTTTTTATTGTCTCCATGGCCTTCTTCTGGACTTGCTCCGACAGGTCTATGTCCTTTTTATGTTGGGGACAACGGAGCTGAATGTAGTACTCCAGGCTGGGTCTCACAAGAGTGGAGTAGAGGGGGAGAATCACCTGCCTTGACCTGCTGGTCACACTTCTTTTGATTCAGCCCAGGACACTGTTGGCTTTCTGGGCTACAAGGGTATATTGCTGGGTCATGCTGAGCTTCCCGTCAACTAACCCCAAGCTCTTTACTCCAGGGCTGCTCCGCAGGCCGAAGTGTGCTTTCCTGAAGTTCAGGGTAGTGAGCTTGCTGTGCACCCTCCTCATTGCCCTAAGGATCTTGAACTGCACTATTTCATGGTCACTGCAGCCAAGGCTGCCCTTGAGCTTCACATTCCCCATCAGGCCCTCTTTGTTGGTGAGAACAAGGTTCAGCATAGCATCCCTCCTCATGGGCTCCTCTATCACTTGGAGAAGGAAGTTATTATCAGGGCATTCCAGGAACCTCCTGGATTGCTTATGTCCTCCTATGTTGTCCCTCCAACAGATACTGGGGTGGCTGAAGTCCCCCATGAGGACAAGGGGTTGTGAAAGTGAGGCTGCTCCTATCTGTCTGTAGTGGGCCTCATCCTCTTGGTCTTCCTGGTCAGTAGTTCCCTCCTCCTCTTGGGCTGGCAGAGGCAGAAGATCACTAGTGCAGCACACACACAACACTCTCCAGGTTCTCAAGCACAAGCACATTTGCAGACCCCTCAAGTGCTGGCATGGCCCTTCTGTCTACCCGGCAACCCTGCCCACATCCTGGGCCTCTTACTCCCTTCATGGGCTCTTTGCTTGCTGTCTGGACCAGCTCAATACTCTCTAAGAAACATGTGTCATTCACACCTTTGTCCCTCAGGCACCCCACACTCACAAGTCCCCTTGGCCAGCTAGTCCAGCTTGAAGTTTGCCAGTGAATACATGCACGTCACTGAGTTTAGGGATTATACAGACACTTGACATCCAGCAGCTGACACCAGGCACATGGGCTGTGACTGGCAGTCCTGCTCCAGTCACTGTCACTGAGCCCTTCAATCACCTGACTCATGCCTGTTCCCCCATAGCTGGTTTTAGAGGCACACATCATTCCTGCCCCAGAGACTGGAGGTTAGAGACTTCCACTCACTTCTGTCCCTGGTATTGAGACCTCACTGACTCCAGTATCTGACACCATAGGTCAGTGGTCTACACCCACAGCCTGACTACTGTGGTGGGCTCCAAAGTTCACTCACACACAGAGGTCTCACCACTAGTGGGCATGCAGTCCTTGCAGCACGTGTACAGATGGGATGAGAGAGCTAATTAAGAAAAGATTTAGTAAGAAGACAAGAGGATAGGATAGACTACATTGATCAGGCTTAGAGCTCAGGCAGTCAAGTGTACGAACTGGCCCTGCTTTACATGCACCCAGCCTCTTTTATACCACTTTTCTGTCTACCTCCTGCTCTTTGTCCTCGTGGCTACCCCATCCTCTGCACATCCCTTTGTGGGTCTGTATAGCTCCACTGATTCCCTCACCCCTCCCAGCCCAGTGTCCAGAATCTCGCTTGGTTTACAGTCATACCAGCTGCAACATCCAGGTTGATCTTTCTTGAAAGGGCACCTTCAGTTTCTTGGTAGCCCATCAATTGGTGTCATTAATGAAGTTGTTTCTTGCCATTGTCTCCATGTTTGTTTTGCTAAATTTGTGTGTCTGTACATTTTGTTTCTGGCTTCATCCTTTTCCCCTCAGTTTACCAATTGACCAGGTTCCTGATCAGAAAGTCTTGCTGGAATAAACTTCCTCATGCTTTTACATGTCCTCTTCAATTATTGTGAATTACCAGGCTTGATTTTCCTCATTGTCTCCCTTGCCAGTTTGTGTCGCTTGCCAGGGTTTGTGTCCCTGCAGGTTCTTGTTTATGGTTTCCTCCTTTATTACACACTTTCTGCACTGAAAAAGGTCCTTGTCCAGATGCCCTTGAAAGAGCAGACACTGTCCTTCTACACACCCTCACAATATCTAAACAACATAAAGCTGTGTTGTAAATCGCAAACCACTGCAATGACTGCTGAAAAACTGTGCTAAGGTAACTTATCGTTGCGTACACTTGATCAAGTGGCTCAAGTCAAGGTATCTTAGAGTTTCTTGGTCATCATTGAGGTGAAAATTGAGCGTCCAACTCCGGTAACATAGCAGTGAGAGCCATTCAGAAGAAGTAAGATGATATGAACTTTAGAAAACTTCCATCTAGCTAAATAAATTAATTAATATTTAATGTTGTTTATCTAGTTCAGTGTTGAATTACTCATGATAGTCAATATATACCATCTCATTTCTTTTGGCCTTCACTAACAACATTTCTTTAACATACCTCAGTTTAGTGCTTTCCTTCCCATGGCTTTAGTTGAGAATGACAATGAGATGCTACGTGTTACTATTAGATCCTTCCCTCTCACTCTCTCCTTAACATTCTTTCCTCTCTCCTCACAATACCTTGCAGGTTTTCAGCTGGCTATTCCTCTCTTTTCTTCATGACCTAGTTATTCTAATCAACCCTGGATCATATCAGGCTGTGTAGCTGAAAATTCCTCTAGGAATCGTGAATGAATTATAAAAGTAGGATGTGTGTGCAACATAATCTGTTTTTTCAAATGATTTGTTTTTTTCCTATTGGATGATCATGTCACTCTGTACAGTATTCTATTGTACTGTAGTTTGTTGTGTTATTGTTTTCTAATTATTCTCCAAAACGCCTTACCTTTTCTGAAGTCTGCCTATCCAGTTACCAATGTCACCAGTTTTTCCTGACTTGGCTGTAACATCTGCCAGTTGGTTGGAAGACAAGATGACATTTTATAAGGTAAACCTCCTTCTCAAATCTTTTAATGAGTCATGTAAAACAACTATATAGAACAATATAAAAACTCTTCACTTATTTTCTTCTTGGGTCTGTGTTATCAGATAGAGTCAGAAATTTTCAGGAACTCCTTTAACACAGTTTCTGAAGCTGTTTTCCCACGAGTTAGGGTAAAATTTGCATTGCCCTGAATGACACCAGAGATAAAGTAACAGACTGAATCACTTTTGAAAATTTCTGCGTAGTTGAAGTTCATGTCTCTAAAGTGTGATCAAAGGCTGACTTGGGCTACCCAGGAGTTTTTTTACCTCACCAAGCATATCGGGGCAAGGGATAAAAGCAAAAGTTCACTTTTATTTTTGAAATGGATAATTATGGATAAATATTCTCAGTAGAAAGTACGGTGACAGCATGCAATATTCATTACACTACAATTACCTTTTCTTGACTCTCATCGTACTTGAATCTGCTGGTCAGATGGCAGAAGGGGGCTGTGATGTTGAAGAAAGTGTTGATGTCTGAGTTTCAGTGTTCTTCTCATAACCTATGACTTCAAGCTATCAATACTCACTAACTGTAGTTATGCAGCTTCCCTATAAAATAGTAGCTGGGGAGGAATAGCACTGCTTTTCATTGCAAGTGCACAACTGATAGCAGAAGGGCATATTGCTAAAATGACTCCTTTTCTATGTATCACATCCAATTCCCCAGCTTTTAAGAAAAAAGATTCTTTTTCCAGGCTGGCCATCTTTCTTCTTCTTCTCTCAATCTCTCTTTTTTTTTTTTTTTTTAGGAATGCTATTATTATATAAAGTATAAAATGACTGACATTTTTGGAAGGTATCTGTAATGAGAAGATACCGTTTGTGTTGTGGGATAAAATAAAAATCAAAGGTCATGGACACAGTGAGAAAGAGTAAATTGAAGCTGTATCTTTCCAATGTTGTATTCATAAATGTGAATTACCTTTACAATTTGCAGAGAAGGATGTCCCTCTTTTACTTTGCCCTCTCTTCCCTGTGATATTTGCTCTGACATGAATACAGTTCTGACATACCTTGAATAAGAAAAAGAGACCTCCTGTATAATATTGTTTCCAAAGGAAGAATATTGCTATTACATTGAGGACAGATCTTAAATAAAGCTAAAAGGTGTATGTACAAACTGAAGAATGCAAATGCTAAATAAGCTAAATAGACATTTTTCTCTAAGAAAAGCATGTGCAATTTCTCCTCTACAAGGTATGAAATGCGAAGAAGCTGAATAAAGTAATCTCAACTTTTCATCTGAAGTAATGTATTTGTACCTGAAATTCTTCCATGTGCAAGGACATAAACAGTTAGTAAAAGAAAGTGTTGGCCAGGAACAGTTTACTAAGACTTGGTAGCCCTGCTACCAAGGGGACAAAAATCCCATCTAAACTGAGAGGTTTCTCTGAGCAGTGACAGTGCTGAAAAAAGCCCATCAGTATAAAATCTGTTCTCTTCTTTAACAAGAATCTTTTACTTCTAGGAGTCACTGAAATCCTAACCGATATCTAGCAACAGATTCCCTGACAAGGGCCTCTTTGAAAGAGAGGGAAGTCAATAAAAGTAAAGTGTAAGTGTACTGTTAATGGCAGGTTTTTGTAGGCATTTTTCCCCAAATTATACCATTCCTATTCAAATACCATCTCAAGAGTCTCAGACAGTGTCAAGTGCAATCATTGTTATTGCAGTTGCCAAGGTAATCAATTGAAATCATAATGAAGGGAACAGAAGGAAATCAATAGAGTCTGAAATTACAAATAAAGAGAAGCTATCGTTTAAAAGCATTTGGCTGAATTCTTCCATATTAATGGAGTCAGAAATGGCTGTGTCATTCAGAAGCAGTGTGGCGCATAATTCACTTGAGTGCATTAGAACACCTGAAAGCTATTGCAGCAATTAGGGCTGCCTACCAAGAAAGTGTCCACCTTAAAAGAAGCATCACTGAATTGTTTGTTTGGTTCCAAGATGTTTTCATGTTTATAATTGTATTTTTTCCCCAAAACAGTGAGCATGATGTAATCTCAGTAAACATAGTTTCTATCTCATATTTTGTTGAAGAAGCTTACCTAATGTGCAATAGCTTTTCTGGAGTTTTCTTTCAGTTAGATTCCCTGCTCAGATGCAGACCCGCCCCAGCAGAGTTAATATGTCTTCAGTGCCCCACTGCCTGTGGGACTTTCCTAGCTAATGGCAGTGCTGAGCATTTACACTCCTCTTTTATACACAATTTGCACGAGTGTCCTCACACATAATATTTTGGGCAAATTTTTGGAGACCATATCAGTAGACCTAGAAAAAGACATTATAGGTGTGACCAAGAGGGTATTGTTCTTTTCTCTTTATTCTTGGTACTTCAGTAGCTACAGTCTTTGGGCAGGAAGGGCAGCAGAATCCTTTATTTGTCTTTAGAGAGACAAGGAGGCAGAGAAGGAAGAGCTGAATATGTACCTCTGCTGTGAGTGCTCTACTAACCAAATGTTGTTATGGCACTTTGCAAGGCCCAGTAAATAATTATTCCAGAGGAGAAGCTAAGCATGATGTTATAGTCTGTTACTGCATTCACTTGGGAGGGAAAAACATGGGTCCCAGCTCCTGAACCAACTGGAGCAGGGAATTGAAGTATGCATTGGAGCAGGAAAGCCAGGTCTTTTAGAGTTAGCCATTATGTTATGCAGCTATGTTCCCTCCCTCTCCCCTTCTGGTGAGCAAGGTGGTGAATATTTAATAATTTCATGCAAAATGGAATAGCTCCTAGAGGAGAAGCTGAAAAAAACCTATAACACCATATAGCACTGCTTTTATGTGTTTCCTGTGCAAAGCGAATTACCATCATGTGAACAAGTTAATCTATTTGTGTCCTTCCTGAAAGAAGTGCTTAGTCGCTTCTGAGCAGGGAGGTGGTCAAGTGTCTATATCAGTTTTCTCAGCCCTATTCAGGAGAAAAAAATATGTGGGCCAGGTTTTTTTGCTTTTAGGCAGTTGCCCTTACCTCATTGGAATGTGAGTTGGCCTTCTTAAGGAAACTGTTTTTAAAAGTCAGAGAGCAGGAATAGGAATAAAAATTAAGAAGGTACTTCCTTGTTGCCTGAAATACTGCTAGCAAAGTGTCCAAGCATTGTGCAACCAAGAGTTGGGGTTTTATTTCTCCAAAATATTGATTGGCTTTTGCATGACATTTAATAAAAACCTTCCACTACCGATTGCATAACAGCAATTAAAATCCTCATCAAATCTATCTTAACTGCTTATAGGCTTTCACTAGGGAGCATTTTCCTTGGCAAACATCTGCAGTAAAAGGCTATTTAATCTTCATAAGTGAAACAGTCAGTTATGCTAATTCGTCTCTTTTATTGTCAGTTTACATTGAAATCTTGTACAGATCTGGTCTTCCGCATTAGGTGCACTGAAGCACACTTCGGCTTGCTCTGAGAGGAGAAAAAACCTTTATCTTTTTTTTTTTCTGTCACACCAGCTGAAGCTAGATCTCCTGATCGTGTGCCTCTGTGATGGAGTTTGAAGTATTTTCCTCTGCAGTCCACAACCACGAACAGTTGAGAAAAAAATATCTTCAATGGATTGACTTCTTGGTTGAGGCCAGTGAATAACTACATAACCAGGTAACATAAATAAAAACATAAAATAATATAAACTAATAATACAATCACTAACACTACTTTCTGCCTTTTTGTTTGTACAGATTTATTAATAAAGAAATTAACGCCAGCATATTGAAAACAACCAAACCTCTCCTTTCTCTGGAAAGTATTAGACAAGTCATGACAGAAGGGGAACAGTCCTTCATATCCTCACACAGGAAAAATTAGGTGTGCTGCTGATTTTTTTCCCCGTATCACAATCCCAGGCCCTGGGGTTTCTTCAGCTCTTACTGTTCCAGGTTTGTGATCTCTGACTTGTCCCTTTAAGACTTTCCAGATGAATATTATCAAAAGCAAAGATGTAGCAGACATGAAGATACAAGGTTGTGCCTTCTAGTATCTCCAGCTTTGCCTTCTGGCATATGATTCCAACTTTGAAGCTGTGAATCTTTTCTCACTTCCTGTTCTTTACACTCAGTTCTCAGTTTTTTCACTTATAGAAGCATTAAACCTTCCTTCTCTGCTTTATTTCTTTTTCTGCCTGAGAGGATTTCAGCTTTGGCTGATGAAAACGGGGGAAACTTCCTCTGCAAGAGAGGTCAGAATGACATTTATATTTTTTAAAAAAGCTTTGCAAAGGAGGGAGAAGACATCTTACGAATTTTGGATAAAAGCCAAAAATAAATCAAATAGGTATTAACACTTTAAATAATGTGCAAATATTTCTCTACTGTAAAACCCTCATAGCAGATCAATATTGTTTACACTATTCACTTGCAGCAAGCAGTAAAAGTCTTTCGTTTCATCAGTTTCCAACCATTTAACATTGTTTAAAAGAGAGCTAAAACATTAGTTGGGGGCATTTTCTCCTAAACTGAAATGGATTGATTAGTTTTCATGACTTTCATTGCAGAGATACAGGATTAGGGAAGAGGTAATATGGGAGGAAGAAGGGAAAGAAGTCAGCGCACCTCTTTTAAGTTAATGAAATAAGTTGCATATTCCTGCTCAGCAAGAGTAAATCTTCTTGAAGGCACTGACTTTTTTATAATACTGTTTTAATAACTTGTTCTCTACATGTGTAGTATGGATTGCCTTATAAATCGATTTTGCTGTACATATGCAAAAGCAATGGCTTTGAGAGTCTGGTCTGTGACATTTGTCATGTTCAATCAGTTAGGCAACAGTGTAAATTTGTGATCAATGTTACTTCAGGGGGAATAGGTATTCATTATTAGTAAATTCTAAAAGAACTATGCATGATAATTAAACAGAAATGAACTCCTGCAGTTTTTCAGTTTTTCTTCTTTTTTTTTTTTTTTTTGAGTTGAAGCGAAAGTGACTACTTAGTTCAACTAACGAATGCCTTCCTGTGATCCCAGATCGACAAACCATTGTTAATAACATACAGATAAGCAATGGCCCATTTTAGCCCTTACACTGAAGAAGAAGAGAAGAATGAAACTTCTGAGGAAATAAAAAGAACGACAGACTTGAATTCAACTTTTTTTTTTTCCCTCCTTTTTTTTTAACCCTTTCCTCATTGTTTTCCTTAATTGCAGCACTGCATTGAAGAAAAAAAAAGCGCCTCTCTTGCTCTACAACTTTTTTGTAGACTTCGGCTCTAGGAGACATATTATATGGCTTATGGTGACAGAGTACAAATCTGAAGCCAAAAAGAAAAGAAAAATTGAATAGGCATTCAAATTGGTTCTGAAATGCACATCCTTCTGCATACCTATCAAATATCAGAAGACGATAAGTTAAATTCATTTATCTGGATTGGGCTTCTCTGGCTCATAAAAGGGCTGCCCAACAACACAGGATTCTGTGTGAGTCCCTGGATCCTGTGTAAATATTCAGTGAATATCATGAAGCATCCGTGTGCAATAATACTTTGTCATATTAAGGAGTATAAATTTGTTTATGCAGCTTAATGAAATGGCAGTTCCCTATTCACTCATGTTCTGTTCATTGTACATTCATCCAGAGCATCGATGAAAACATGCGTGGCAGGTAAGCCTGAATTCACCATTCCTTCAATTGCCTACATAATAAAATACCTTCTTAAAACATTAATTAGTAATTTCTCACATTTTTCACATCTTCCTTTAAGTACAATCAACGCCACTTTGTAAAGGTATAAAAATTTATTGACAGTAAGGACTGTAGCTCTTTATTTCATCACGGTCTGATTACCTCCCCTGTCAAGCTTTCCCATTAGAACAGTCCTCTGACAACAAGGAAAAGCTGAGCTATATAAGAAGCAGTGTCTTAAATCTTAGCAATAGAAGTAGTTTTATTCAGCTAACAGTTTTCCTGAGATGCTGGGTGTAATCTAGGTGGTACAGAAATACTCTGCATTTTGGGGACATCGAGAAGGAGAATGATATTTTTGATATCTTATTTGCAATAATAGACGTCTCTACTTCTTGTAAGACTTGAGGTTGAAGCAGGGTGTCATTGGTGCTGCCGTTGACTACAACTACAAGGTTTATTTTACCTGTATCATTACTGGGCAGCATTCAGGTGTGAAAGTGACTTGTTACAAATATTTCAAAATAAGTTTTCAAATACCATTGGCTTTGTTCTTGGTCGTATGAGATGAAAACAGGCATGCTATGTGGAAAACCATGCATAAATTATTTTTATCTAATAATAGTTTAAATAAGATGGAGATTTTATGGATTTGGGTCAACAGAGATCATACTAAAAATGTTCACTGCTTCATTCTAATAAGTTTAAAGGATGACTCCTCTATTTTTCCTTCAATCTATTTTTGCGCTGTTGGTATGTAAGAACAATATGTTACTGAGGAATAAAACAAACTAATTCCTGAAAATACCCTAATGTAAGAGATGCCCGCAAAGTTTTGTTGTAGTCTGAAGACGTCTCCAAAGGTTAACATCTCAGTATTGAGACAACGACTTTTCTTAATATAGTCCTCATATTTTAGCAACTAGATAAGATGGGGCCAAGCCTTTAATCAGCAGAAATAACAGATTTGCCTTCAGGTAGACAGACCTATGTTTCCAGGGAAATGTGAGTCTGAAATTTGTCAGAAGATAGAAAAAATTTTGGCTAAGCTTTTGCACTTTTACAACAAGGATTGAAAGAAAAGGCATTGAGAACCTATAAAATGGTCAAGCCCTGTTCTGTCTGTGTGCGAATTATACCTGCATCCTGAGTGCTCCATTTCAACCGTAGTGCATGTGTCTTAGTGGGAAAAAGAGAACCTAGACTTCTGGGGAACCTGGGCAATGTGACATCCACATGCAGTGATGGGGCAGGAGAGTGGAGTGTTTGCTTGGTCATCAAGTTATTTTCCTTCTTGAGAAGGACACAAGGATGGCCCTTCACAGCTGTCTGGTATAATGTGAAGAAATAATAAACAGGACACAACTCTTTCCCTTCATACCACCAAGAATGTCTCTTAGTAATGTATTTAATGAATGTAATTAGTGTAATGAATGTGCCTTCGTAATGAATATAATGGTTTGGATGCCCATTCTTTAACCTAGCTTACTGAAAAAGTGGGTTTATGTGACCAAGATGTGTCCTTGCACCTTTTCACTGCCATCTTTCTACAGTGACACCGGAACTTGCACATTGAGTCCTTTTTAACCTTGGACAGAGTGGAGATCTCCAAAGTCTTAAGCACTACAAGTTTCACAAGCATACACAGAAAGTAACACGAGATATATCTTGTTAGTATCTTTAGAAAACCTGCAGCATCCACCCCAAGTTTCTTAGGCACCAGGAAGACTACACGAGAGAATTTATATACATTTTAGCTCCATGAGAAGTTTCCAAACCTTTAGGCAGAAAATAATCTGTTAATGAGAAGTTATATACAGACCCATAGGAAATGATATTTCAATAAATATGCTTCCGAGAAACATTATTATGATCTCAGATGCCCAACCATCTGCACTGGCTGGCTGTGGAGGCAAAGTGTCCTCATTTAAGTTCTCTCTTGGTAGGGACAGGTAACTAAAATGTGAGTATGAAAGTGCTGTATAGGTTTCATCTCTTAACTTTCTTCTGCAGGGTTCATAGAAGCGTGGCTTGTATCTCAGTTGCAGTGCACGTGTTGTTTTCCTCAGCAGATATGGAAAGCTTGCTACGAAATGTTTTCTTAGACTCAAGTATTCTCATTAAAAACTTCCTAAAACTCTAAATCTCGACACTTAACAGTGCTGTGCAGCTGAATGTATTTTGCAGTGCATCAAAAAAATAAAATCCTTTCTGCAAATAAAAAGTAAAATAACCCAATTTAAGCCCCAAAATTCTAGTACTAATATTAATTTGCAAGCCTTATCTTTACATGAAAATGAACAAATGCCTTTATGAAAATGTGCTATTTGTCAGCAGGGTGTATACCATACTTTTCAGATTTTGTTTTGCGTGAAAAGCTTCCTTAAGTATGTCTATACTTATTGTGGACAATACTTGCACTTTGAAAATATAATTTGGGCATATGTACACTAACAATTTTATTTCACATTTAAGTTACTAAAAATACTGAGTTGCTGCTCCCCAAAATACCCTTTCAAAAATAGAGTTTATAAAATCAAAACATGCCATTTGTGTGAACTTCAGCTAGCTGCCAATAGCTCTGTACTGGGCTAGTCTGTGGTCTGGCTGCCTTTTGCAAAAACGGGTGCACGGAATAGATCAAACTTGAAACAAAAAATGATACTATTTTTTTGTAAAAAAATAGTTGCTGTTGGCTGTTTCTGTTTTAAGGCCAAATTCAAACTGGAGGAATTACGTTCTGCCTCCTCCACTGTTTTCTTTTTGTTGACTGACATTTTCTTTACTCTTGTAGAGGATGTGTATCTGTGTTGGTGTAATAAACCATTCCAGGAGAGATCATTCATTTGTGTATGCCATTCAAATACTTTAGGACTCTTTGGGATCCTTATGACAATGTAAATATAAAAATATTTTTTAGTCTACTTTTAATAAAAAATAATAATTATAAAAAGTTTGGCTTTCAAAAGAATAACTTTTTTGAAAAGTAGGTAGTTAAAAAGAGGCTAAAGTCCTCCTTGTTCTTGTAAAACAAGGCCAGGGAATGGAAGTAATGTGTTGTTTTATATCAGCAGGTATAGCTAGAAAAGTGTAGACATGAAGATCTTACTCGATCAAAAGCTTTGGATCTTGCACTTGGTTGCTATTATATATTCATTGCTTAGATTTTCTGTCCTTTTTAAGTATGAGAGTTACTATTATTTTCTAAGCTGGAGATGGTATATTTGGGGACGTTTTCCTGCAGAGTGTGAGGTTGTGAATGTTTTCTCTGGAGATACTCTTTAAAGAGAGGGCACCAATCTGCTTGTAGTTCCACAGGTGACTGAAACATAAACCTATGGACACTATCCATCAATTTAGCCCAAGGCTATCTACACAGTTCTGGAAAGATATGACTTCAGCACAGGGAAGTGTATCTGGACTAACAGCAATCTTTCAGCAGTGAAGATCATTCGATCATTCAAGTTTTAAAAATCTGGCAGAATGGTTGTCTGCATATACTGCGTACATATCATGTCAGTCCACATGTATACCTATGTCATTATATATCAGTCATTATTTTTAATCCATTATTGTTTCACAGAATCACAGAATCACAGAATGTTAGGGATTGGAAGGGACCTCGAAAGATCATCTAGTCCAATCCCCCTGCCAGAGCAGGAACACCTAGGTGAGGTTACACAGGAAGGCGTCCAAGCGGGTTTTGAATGTCACCAGAGAAGGAGACTCCACAACCTCCCTGGGCAGCCTGTTCCAGTGTTCCGTCACCCTCACTGAGAAGAAGTTTCTTCTCAAATTTAAGTGGAACCTCTTGTGTTCCAGCTTGAACCCATTACCCCTTGTCTTACTCTTGGTTGTCACCGAGAAGAGCCTGGCTCCATCCTCGTGACACCCACCCTTTATATATTTATAAACATTGATGAGGTCACCCCTCAGTCTCCTCTTCTCCAAGCTAAAGAGACCCAGCTCCCTCAGCCTTTCCTTATGAGGGAGATGCTCCACTCCCTTCATCATTTTTGTGGCCCTGCGCTGGACTCTCTCCAGCAGTTCCCTGTCCTTCTTGAACTGGGGGGCCCAGAACTGGACACAATATTCCAGATGAGGTCTCACCAGGTCAGAGTAGAGGGGAAGGAGAACCTCTCTCGACCTACTAACCACCCCCCTTCTTATACACCCCAGGATGCCATTGGCCTTCTTGGCCACAAGGGCACAGTGCTGGCTCATGGTCATCCTGCTGTCCACCAGGACCCCCAGGTCCCTTTCCCCTACACTGCTCTCTAATAGGTCATTCCCAAACCTGTACTGGAACCTGGGGTTGTTCCTGCCCAGATGCAAGACTCTACATTTTCCCTTGTTATATTTCATTAAATTTTTCCCCGCCCAACTCTCTAGCCTATCCAGATCTCGCTGGATGGCAGCACAGCCTTCTGGCGTGTCAGCCACTCCTCCCAGCTTGGTGTCATCAGCAAACTTGCTGACAGTACACTCAATTCCCTCATCCAAGTCATTGATGAATATATTGAACAGTATTGGCCCCAGAACTGACCCCTGAGGCACTCCACTAGATACAGGCCTCCAACCAGACTCTGCCCCATTGACCACGACTCTCTGGCTTCTTTCCTTCAGCCAGTTTGCAGTCCACCTCACTACCCGATCATCCAGTCCACACTTCCTTCAGTTTTGCCATGAGGATGCTGTGGGAGACGGTGTCAAATGCTTTGCTGAAATCAAGGTAGACCACATCCACTGCTCTGCCATCGTCAATCCACCTTGTTACGTCTTCATAAAAGGCTATGAGGTTGGTCAAACACGACTTCCCCTTGGTGAAGCCATGTTGACTGTCCCTGATGACCCTCTTATCCTTGATATGTCTTAAGATGGCACCAAGGATAAGGTGTTCCATCACTTTCCCAGGGATGGAGGTGAGGCTGACCGGTCTATAGTTGCCCGGGTCCTCCTTCTTGCCCTTTTTGAAGACTGGAGTGACATTTGCTTTCCTCCAGTCCTCAGGCACCTCTCCCGTTTCCCAAGACTTGGCAAAGATGATGGAGAGCGGTCTAGCAATGACTTCAGCCAGCTCCCTCAGCACCCGCGGGTGCATCCCATCTGGACCCATGGATTTATGGATGTCCAGATTGCTTAACTGGTCCCTAACCCAGTCCTCATCAACTAAGGCAAACTCCTCCATTGCCCTGCCTTCCTCTGGGGCCTCAGGGGTACGGAGCTCCTCAGGACAGCCTCCGGCAGAGTAGAAAGAGATAATGAAGGCATTCAGTAATTCTGCCTTCTCTGTATCTTCTGTCACCAGGGCACCCACCCCATTCATCAGTGGGCCTACATTGCCTCTGGTGTTAGTTTTATCTGCCCTGTATTTGAAGAAGCTCTTCCTGTTGTCCTTGACCCCTCTCGCCAGGTTTAACTCTAAGGAGGCCTTAGCTTTCCTAGTTGCCTCCCTACATCCTCTGACAACAGCCTTATATTCTTCCCAAGTGGCCAGCCCCTCCTTCCATGATTTGTAAACCCTCCTCTTCCACTTGAGTTTGCCCAGCAGTTCCCTGTTTAACCACGCAGGTCTCCTGGCTCCCCTCCTTGACTTCCTGCGCGTCGGGATGCACTGACCTTGAGCTTGGTAGAAGCAGTCCCTGAATGTTAACCAACTATCTTGGGCCCCTTTACCTTCAAGCAGCCTTGCCCACGGGATTTCCCCCAGCAATTGTTTGAAAAGGCCAAAGTCGGCCCTGCTGAAGTCCAGGGTTGCAATTCTGCTCGGTATTCTGCTCCCACCACAGGAGATCCTGAACTCCACCATCTCATGGTCACTGCAACCAAGGCAGCCCCCCACCTTTACTGCTTCAACCAGACCCTCCTTGTTAGCGAGGACGAGATCCAGCAGCGCACCTCTCCTAGTCGGCTCCTCCACCATTTGCATCAGAAAGTTGTCATCAATGCACTGGAGGAACCTCCTAGACTGAGGCTGGCTGGCTGAGTAGTCCTTCCAGCAAACATCAGGGTAGTTAAAATCCCCCATAACAACCAGAGCCTGTGACTGTGAGGCCACACTCAGCTGCCCGTAGAAGGCCTCATCAACATCCTCACTCTGATCTGGTGGCCTGTAATAGACACCCACAACAGTATCACCCCTGCCAGCCTGCCCCTTAATTCTCACCCACAGACTCTCAACTTGCTCCTCAACCGCACCTGGACAGTACTCTATACATTGTAGTTGCTCTCTCACGTAAAGAGCAACTCCACCACCACGCTTGGCCGGCCTGTCTTTCCTGAAAAGGGCATAGCCATCCATGACCACATTCCAGTCATGTGAGCTGTCCCACCATGTCTCTGTTAATGCCACCAGATCATAATCTCCTGACCGAACGCAGGTTTCTAACTCCTCCTGCTTATTCCCCATGCTGCACACATTGGTGTACAGGCACTTCAGGGAGCGAGCCGAGTACACCGATTTCACCCTAGGGGCCTGAGGGGCCTCCCGGTCTTTATGGATTCCAGCATGCTGCCCCACTGATGCAAGCCCAGCTACAACCCCATCCCCCTTCGAATCTAGTTTAAAGCCCTGCAAATGAGCCCTGCTAATTCCTGTCCCAGCATCTTTTTACCCCTGTGGGATAAACCTGTCCCACATATCACTGACCGGACTGGTGTCTTATAAAACCAGCCGTTATCAAAGAACCCAAAGCCCTGCCAGTAGCACCAGTCCCGAAGCCAATCATTTACAGACTCAATTTTTCTATTCCGTCCCACATCATCACCCGAAAATGGAAGGAGGGAAGAGAAGATAACTTGAGCCCCAGACTCTTTCACCATTCGTCCCAAGGCCTTGAAGTCTCTCTTCATTCCCCTCAGACTATGGGATCCCGCTTCCTCCCCATCTGTCTGGAAGATCAGCAGCGGGCAGTAGTCCGTTGGGCGCACCAGGTTGGGGAGCGCCCTGGCGATGTCCCTGATCCGAGCTCCAGGTAGGCTACAAACTTCCCGATGCTGAGGGTCAGCTCTGCATATCGGGCCCTCCATCCCTCTCAGAAGGGAATTGCCTACCACAATTACCCTTCTTTCTTTTTTATTGGAGGCAGTCTTGAGGCGTGGAGTCGATCGCCTCTTCCTATGTGACCTCGTAGGTGGCCCTTGCACCACGTCCCCACCTACATCTTCTTCAATATCCAGGGCCTCAAACCTATTACGGAGGGGCACCTGGGGAAGCAAAGCAGGTAGGGAGGGGGGTTGCCAGCGACGCCTAACTGGAACTCGCTTCCAACCCTCCTCAGCTGTTTGGCCCCCTACTTCTGCCCGACAGCGACAGGGCAGGGGCTCTCTCAGATCTTCCCTCTCTGCCCGACAGGGCAGGGGGTCCATCACCTTTTGGGGGGTTCCCCCTTGGGGCCTTTCTGCCTGGCACGCCAGGGAGTTACTCCACCAGTCGATCTCCCTTTCACACTCCCTGATGGACCTCAGTGTCTCAATCTCCTCCTTAAGCTTTGCAACCATGCCGAGCAGATCTTGCACCTGCTCACACCTCACACAGGCTGAATGCTCATCTCCCTCCCCCGGCAGCAGCAGGCTCTGGCACTCCCTGCAGCCGGACACCTGGACAGTCACGGTTCGAGGCAATAGCTCCGTCTGAGTCGACACAGTCTTCTTTAGGCAAGCTCTCTTCCTGGAGGAGACCATGTTTGGCAACAGTCAGGGACACTGGCAGTAGGTAAGAGGGTCTAACAAGCGAGGAGTGATAGTCTCTGCGCCCTACTGCACGAGCTGCTCCACCTGCCGCTGCAGCACAGTGTAGGTGATACTCACCGCGTCACAAGCTGGTTGCCTCTCCCAGCGCCTGGTGGGCAGCGACTCCTTGAAGCTTTTTCAAGGCGAGGGGCGGGGGTGTGATCGCCGTCCCCGCAGTAATGCCCACCCCACGTCAGCCACTCTCACAAGGGCTGCCGGGGGCTGCCGGGTCCCGAAACCGAAACCCACCCCCACGCTTCTCCTTACCTCGAGATCGCTCTGACGGCTCCGGCCGAGCTGGTCCCGGTCAGCTGATCTCGACGACTGAGTGCTAGTTGCGAGTTTCACCCGCTTTTAAATCTCCCGCTTATGTTACTTTTTAGTTTATATTTAAATTAGCCTGGAGATGGCTAAATATTTAATAAACAATCTTCGTTTTCTCTGAAGAATGATTCTCTGGATGTATTTAAAAGACATGTAGATGTGGCAGTTAGGGATATGGTTTAGTGGTGGACTTGGCAGTGTTAGGTTTGCATGCAGTTGGACTTGATGACCTTAAAAGTATTTTCCAACCTAAATGAATCTGTGATTCCATGATTCTCACACGTCTCAATTGTTGAAATCCTGAGTCCAAAAAGCAGTGTAATCAGAATTCTTTCCAGTGCTGAGAACAGGATTGAATTTCCCTCAAAAGTGTCTTCAATATAAAGTCATTTCTGTTTCTCGTGTCTGTTGTTGGTAGCAATGAGTGCAGAGAAGAGGTCTGAGGAAGTGCTGAGGAGTGGGTGACACAGCTTTGTGGGCAAACCAAGACAGGAACTTAGAAATTCCTATTTTGCCATGAAGTTAAGTCCTGATATTTTAGGATGTTCAAAAGAGGTTAGTTCATATTTAAGGGTCTAATACAAACAGCCACTCATGCTGTGCAATTTCAGACACTCTATTGCTCTTAACAGGAGATTCAGAGTGGTGAATATTTCTTTATTAAAAATAGCCATTTAATAAAAACTTTGGTGCAGATCTAGTGAATGATTAAGGGCTTCCTAAATGTAACATGCCCCCTTAAGCCCCACTGCAGTTCAGCTGTGGGTGCTCAGAATGCAACAGGATCAGGGATTTGCATGTCCAACTGTCCTTAGGTGTAAAATTATAATAATAACTCATAATTACCTATCTTGCAAGAGTGTTGTGTAGATCACATAGTTAGTGTTTGTACAGCACTTCTAATGTGTAGAGTGCCATGAGATAATTATTACTATGTTAGCACCTTCTGTGTAGGTTCTCCTATCTTAAACTTCTGTGATATAATTAAATTCTATGTCTGTGTCTGTCTTTGTGTGTATGTGCACTCATGAATAAAAGTTCAGTACAAAAATCTGGTCAAGTTTTTTTTTAAAATGGCCATATCAATCCTATCACTGGCATACTTAGCAGGTAAGAGCTAGCCAGATGATAATAAGTAGAGCTTAAATGAATGATGATAGCCCTGGAGATTTTGCAGCTAATCACAGAGGATTAATGGGAGTTGGGGAAGTTTTTCTTTAAAAAAACAACTACCTTTCTTTTTTGATTGCTAATTATTCATGAAAGACTGAGAACAAGAGTACACTGCAGCAAGACAACACATTTTTAAGCATTACAATAAAAGAAAATTGATCACTTAGTTAGTATGCAAGCAGCTAGCTACAGCAGGGTCAGCTGCACTAATTCAAGAGTCAGTTTGAGAGCTCAGCAAACTCTTTTACTGCCAAGTGGCTTATTTCAGAGTTTCAATTAAAGATGAACTGAACAGGTTTGCACATATCCATGCATGTCTATGATGGAATGTTTACCCTGTGACACTGCTACAAAACTGAAAACGGACTGGATTTTTTTTTTTTTTTAGAATATGTACAGGTGTTTTCCATGCCTCTGAAGAAGCTATGTTTCCTGATTGATTTACAGTTCAAACACAGAAATGTAAGGAAGCCTTTTTATTATTCATTCTTTTCCCTTATATATTCTTTTAAGAAAGTATTATTCAATAAGGCAAAAAAACCCCCATAAAGATTAGATAAGTATTTAAACAATGACAAAAGGACAATAAATAAAATATTCCTTACATTTGTCTCTTCAGAGTCTAATTTCTTAAGGCCTAATACTTAGTCTTTTCCAGCCTGACTGGTGTAAGGGGGTTCACTCTTCCTCAGCTCATTGGATAAGCTAAGGCACCATCTATAGCCTTTTTTTACTTTCCTGTGTAAGAATCCTTAGACCATAAAATTCTGATTTTCTTTTGTGTGGATGAATTAACCTATTACATGAGTGCTCCCTAGGCTGCCAAGTTCCTCACAGAAGCAAAGAGATGCAGTGGTTGACTCAAAGCGCTTATAATCCTTTTTTTTTTTCCACAATATAAACAAGAGTCATATATATAAAGGCAAACAAAGAAATAATGAAAATACAAAGCTACACTGTATTCTCAGTTCTTCTACCTGGGTTGGAAACAAAGTTGTTTTTAATTCTATATAGAAGAAATATCAATTATATTTCTGTATCAAAACTGCAATTCATTCAGGTATAATTATTTTATTCAGCTGTGTGAAGATCACCTACTTACTTTTATGTTCTATTAATATAGCATGGTATTTACTAATACTACTGTTATTTTCATTGAACAATTAAAATCTGAGGATGAATCTGAAACAAAAGGGAGTTAGGTTGATTGGAAGAGTTCTGAGAGGTCTCTGTATATGCTCTTCTAAAGGTAAGGAAATAGGATTTAACTGAAGTAACAAAGAGGGTCTAGTGAAAATTACATCTGCTGTTCAGAGGACTAATTCAGGAAGAAGGTAGCAGGGCTGAGGAGAAAGCCCTTTGAGGGATGCTGGTTTAACCACAGCAAGGCAGAACTGGAGTAACATGCTTCTGCTCAAAAACCAAGAACCTCCTTCAGCCTACCTGCATTGCCATGGCAGATACTTGAGAGCTCATGAACAGCAGACTTTTCTGGACCTCACACAGGGGTGGTAGAACCCATGTATCACCATATCACAGGGCTGCAGAGCCCAGATGAGACAAGAGGGGGTACCATTTGAAAATACGGCTGAGACCATTGTCCTTTCCTTTTCACTCCCTTCACAAAATGAAGGAAAAACACCAAGGCTATAAGCTACCACAGAAATGACAAGAGGGAAAGTATTTCCAGCAATCCTTTGCTCCAAATTCCAGATCAATCACTCTGCCTCTTAGCTGAGCAAAAGGGCATCAAAATTAGATTTGACCATGACGAAGATTTAGAGGGAAAGAGGAGGTTCCTTAAGCAATTGAACCTATTATAAATATAACCAAAGCCAATGCATTTATTTGTCAGTATTCCTACTTCTTAGACCACAGCAAATGGGGTTGCTGTGAGGCCCTCTGCAAGAAGATACCTGTAGTGGAATGTGTCGGTTGTGATTTAACTGTGGAATATAGCATTGCAGCTAATCTTATGTTTTAGAAGCATTTGAGTAGCTTCTGCTGTAATAAATTAATAATAATATACCTCTAACAGAAAAACACAGAAGTAGTTCTGATCTCTGTTAATCAGAAGTAATTGGTATTGTACCACTCTAAAAATATCTTGGTGGTGAATAGCTGGAAATAAAATGTCCATGTTGTACTTTCTCTGTCCAGTTCTTCATTTCTGCTGTGTAAGTGATAAGGTACACTGAGGAAAAAGCCTTGTCTGATTCTATAAACACAAAACTCTCTTCTATTTGTCACCTTCTCTGGTCGCCTAGTTAATGCTCTCATCAACACAGTTTGACATTATTTATAAGGAATCATCCATGAGACGTGTGCACAAGAGATGCCCACTCCTAGTTTGAATTTGTCACATTGTTTACAGTGTAGGAGGTGAATTTGACTTAAAAACAAACAAACAAACACACATCCTCCCAAAACCCAAGCAACCAACGAACCAAAACTCACTGAAACAAATCCAGAGTCATTTACTGCTCTAATTTATTATATTACACTCAGATGAAGTCAGATTACTCTTTATCACTCTGGGTTGTTGGGCTTCTTCTATGGAGAAAAAAAAAAAAAGAAGAACCAGTTAAGGGCAACAAATCTGTAAAGCTGTTTCTTGTTCTCATACCATAACATACTTTGCCCATGCAGCTCTCCAATTAAAAAATTTATCTTGAAATTTTGCAAAGCTTAAAGGAAAGGTTACAAATGGGTATCCATGTGCACCTAAGAGGAATGAAGTGAGAATCTCTTGGATATGTTAGTAGACAGTTAACTCAGCTCAGAGGTTTTTTGTTCTTTATTTAGTTAAATATTTAACCTACACAGATATAAAACTGAATGGTAAGTGTGTGGAATTTGATTTATATATGTCAAATTTCAGCTTGAGGTACTGGTACTAGAATGCAACAGAAGGATACATTAGCAAACATGAGCATCCAGTCAGTATGCATTTTAGTGTTGCATTGCCTTGGATAATTCAAGTGAATTATCATTTGGTTTATAATATCTATATTACTAGTTTATTTGTTATATTTACAAAGTTCAGTACTTCTTATACAGGAAAACATGTTGCAATCTATTTTATATGGTCTTTTCTCAGTAAGTGTTTGATTTAGTTCACAGAATCACAGAATGTTAGGGATTGGAAGGGACCTCGAAAGATCATCTAGTCCAATCCCCCTGCCAGGGCAGGAACACCTAGGTGAGGTTACACAGGAAGGCGTCCAGGCGGGTTTTGAATGTCTCCAGAGAAGGAGTTGTTTTATGATAGAACACTGATCAGAAATGACAAATACTATTATTCTGGCAAACACTATTATTCTGGCAAACTACCAGGCATCACATAATTAGCAGTGAGAAGAATGCCAGTATTTCATTTAGATTAAAATAAGTACAGTTTTGTGAATTCAAAAAGCGTATCTACCTTTCTGTGAATCAAATAAACTTTTAGAGGCTAACTCCACTTACAGGTTGCAGAGGCCTCAGGAAGATACTAAATCAGCACAGAGGGACAAAAGATTCATCGTCTCAATATGGTCACTTCTGTTATGCTACTGCTCTTCTTGTGCTTCTTGATCCTTTTCCTTGAGCATTATAGCTGACATAAAGATGAGGAACAGTAAAAAATTAGATTCTCATGTAGTTTAGATAATATTTTTCAGTAAAAACTTTTAAGTAGGTGCTTCTGTGACTACTCCGTATTGCATTAAAAGAAAAACAAAAGGCAGACGTGTAAATGTAATTTGCCACTTTTGTATGATACAGTGTAGCTTTGGACTGTAGGCTGGTGTCTCCTCATTCCTCACTCATTCCTGTTCCTGCAGTAAACTGGTTTTGACCTTCTAGGTGTCTGAATAATCTTCAAAGAGTTTATGATTGAAGTTATTATTTTAATGCCAAGAATTCACAGATAAAATTGCTCTGCTGCTGTGCCCTTCTACCTGATAGAGTGCAAAATCTATGTTTTGTGATCCTGTCATTCATTCCCAGTAGTGTGTCTTCTCTCCCCTCTTGTAGCAAAAAGAGTCAGTGGGACCACAAAAGGTACTCATCTTCATTAGAAGAGTATCCTCCCTCAGCAACCAGTATCTTCATACACCTGAGGCAATCTCCTCTCCCTTGAAAACAAGCTACTTACAATAGCTATAGTCTCAGTAACCTTATATTCCTCTAATCCTAGCATTAAAAACACACTCACCACACAACAGCTAAACAATTCCTTTTCCTTTACCCAATAAACCAAAATATTTTCTCAGTCTGAAATGAAATATTGGATTCACGTGGGCAGCTGCAAAGTGAATAAGTGATCTATGTTCTTGCACTTGTTTCTGTCACACCATGGTGCCAAAACATTAACAAACAATTTAACTGCACCCCATTTGTAAATAATCATGGCAGTATTAATATGACCTACTGACCATTGTCATGCTTCAGTGGCTGATGTACAAAATATGCAGCGATAGTTGGAGTGCTTTTACATTTGAGAGCATTATTTTTTTTATCACAAGCACTATCTTGGGTCAAATTAGGTTTCCTAAATTAGCCATCCAAACCCATGTGAAAGAATGCCATTGATTTATCCAATGTTAATGAGTTCTAAACAGTTTAAAAAACAAAACAAACAACAAAATACCTCCAAACCAAACCAACCAACCAACCAAAAAAAAAGGAAATTACAACTATTCAACAATCCAACCCAATTTATACATTTAGACACCTTATTGCAGGCGGGAAACGAGATCTTTCCACTGACTTTGGATCAGACTCCAAAGACAATACTTAAATGTAAAGCTGTGTGAATTAAAAAGATGCTTGGGGATTTACATACAAGCAAATAACAGTACAATTTATGAGTAGTACTCCATTTCCTTCCACTTTGCTTTGGAAAATGAAGTGGCTGCAAAATTCCAATTTCATTTGGGCTAACTGGCTACATTTCTGTTTTCCTATTTCCCCATGTCCGATTGTTAGAAAGATGTGTTTGATGAAGAAAAACAAGCCCTGTGTGTTCCAGCAGCACTGAATGGTATGATTTCAAAGAGAGGCTACCTAGTCACTCATATGCTATTTTCCCACAGACTAGCTTTATGGTTCTTGATGTTCTTACATTTTTATGACCAGAAATGTATGCTACTATTGTGTGCCATCAACAAAACCTCTGAACTAAGTACTCCTCACTCTCAGGATTTGATTAAAAGAAAAAAGTAGGTTGCAACCTTTTTTTCCAATGCTTTCTGCTAAATTTCCCCTTTCATTCTCTTTATTAGAGCTCTGAACTCGAAATTTTGAACACAATTTTTGGACACAAGACACAGGCTACAGAGGCAGTGTAGCTGTTCTGGTTTTCGTTCTTTTGAGGTTAGCTCCTGAGGTCTTTCTTGCTAATATGTTTGGTAACACAGGAAGATATTTCAATTGCAACCTCTAAGTCAAACCTGATAGCATGAATTCCATATAGCTAACCTGTGTTATATTGGAATACGATGACTGTTTGCCACTTGAAACGTCATGAGCTCTTAATGAGACAGGCCTCCATAATTTGGTCTTGAGTATGTATTTGACATGGATTCTATAGTCCTCAGAATATATCATCATACTCAATTTTGTGTCACCCTTCAGAGTCAAATGACCCTTGAATTCATACACAGACTTTTAACTTAGGAGCTGGGAAAATATAAGGTTAACATGTAGGTTTAACAATCATATAGTCCAAATTAACTTGCGTTACTTTAGCCAGTGTTACACAGAAGTTTAATAAATGCACAACTGATAACACAACTCTATCAATGCTCCGTTAATCCTTTGGTCTAATTTGTGCTAAACAACACAATAAGACTTCATACATGTAAGTACCCAGTCGAAACTGTTGGGTACAGATACAGCTTTGCATAAGAGATGAAACTCTAAAGTGAGTCTGTAGGAGTAAGATTTTCAGAGATATTTACACCTAAGGGTGCACAGAAAAGAAGTAGCAGGATAAGTTGTTGGCCTGCTATTCAGTACCACGAGAGTGATTTCTGTTAATGGGGTTTGTCTAATCTACTTCATCACATAAGCTGATGAAGAAAAAACAAGTCACAAAGCAGGGCGAATATAAAACAAGTTACATGCAGTCTCCTTTGCACAACAGAAGTGAACAAGCTCTGTATTATGGTCAATGTCTAAAGGAGAGACATGGGACAGAGGATTGAGTTAGAGGGTTGCCCTCCCATGGGAAATTGGTTCCTGCTTCCAGCCTCAGGTTCCTCTCATTCTCTCACAGTCGCTAATCATCTGTTCTAAGTAGATCTTCTCCTTCCCAGTGTTTTTAGCTCCTACGTGTTCATATATGACCACTTTACATCCTCTCTCAGTCTTCATTTTGCTACTTAAAACAGCCAGACCCCTTCAGTTTCCATATATAACAAAGAAAAGTCATTTTCTGGCTCTGCCTAACATCTCTTGTTGGCAGATTTTGAAGTCTAAATACGTCTTTTTCAAACAGGGTTAAACAAAATTATATTCCACATCAGGTCTTGATAATGGCAAGCATGATTTCATTAATACCTTCCTATTCGTAATGGAAACACCTCAGCTGCTATACAGTTACTTTATCTACATTGATTATTTTGGATCAGACTTTTCATTCTGATCTCTTCTCTGTCTTCTGGTTCTAGCTAATGAATTTATTTGTTTCCCTTAGAGCAAAAGCAATCTAACGACTAAATACATGGTTTTATTTTTTGCACCATTACATTTTGTTCTGCCCCTGTTACTTATGTTCTCAGGAGCATTCTATTTTTCGATAATACGTTTTGCTGTTTATGCTTTATTTAAATGCTTACTCAATTTGTGTGACCACCAAATTCTGTTAGCACACTCCTATTCTTGGATTTATCCCACTGAAATATAAATGACATTATTTATGAAGTGGAAGAAGAATCAAGGAGCTGCAATACATTTAGGGAGAAGTGTCTGGAATGTGATGAGCTTGCATGGATATCTCAACTGCATAGCCAAAGCCTTGCTGTAGCTGATGGCTCTTTTTTTCACTTAAAGCATTTCTGCCTAGGGATTATATCCAAATATGGAAAGAGTATTTTTATTTTATTTTTTGTTTTTTAATTGACTTTTTCAACAACGGCTACTGTTAGTATTGGTAAAACTGATATACACAAAACTGCAGCTGTTTTACCTTATAGTGCCAATGTTACACACAGAGAACAACTGATAGATAGAAAGGGGGTGGGCAGCTACAGGCTTATTTGTAATTTTGCTTGTTTTCAGATTTATCGTTTGACATTTAGGATATTTTTTTAAATCAGTTATCCTCCTAACCTCCCCTCTTTTTTATTTCTCTAAAATTCATGCCTGCTGGACAGGTACACTTGTTTCTACTTTTTTAGGATTTGATTTTTCAGGTCTTAACCAGGTTGACCTTTATTCATGTGGTTTGATAAAATTGCAATCCTGACTCCCTTTGGTGAGCTGTCAGATGTGCAAGTAATCCCAAGGCAAAATGACTGCACAGACAAACTCATAACATTGTAAATATAGTGTAGAAGGAAAGAAATTTTTAAAATACTGAATCTGAGCTTGGCTGGGCATTTGATTATAATGCCATAAGTGGCTTTCATGTGGGGCAGAGGGCCATCTGCCTTGGTATGAATTTCATTTTTAAAGCACATATTATTTTTCCCATACTATGTTGCAAAGAACTGACAATATTTTAAAAGAGTTTATAAGGCAGCTATAATTATTAGACGATCTTAATTCAAATGCTGTTTAGATAATGGGTACATTTGGGGTTCAGAGTAAAACCTAAGCAGTCTACCTATTACTTCTAATAGGTTTCAGATAAGAACAATATTCAGGTTAATAAATGAGTGGCCCTATTAAATTTTCAGTCACATCTACACCTTGTAAAGAACCATCTATTTCAGTTTTGACGTGTGTGAGCAGTGATTAAGACACAAACATTTTACCTGACAGTCAGGTTTCTTTTCTCCTTTTGGCTTGTCCTTCAGGATCATGTAGGTTTTTCTGTCATTATTGTCTGTTACATTGGAAGTGATTAAATGAGCCAAAAGGAGGCGACTACTGTTTCTTCATGTACTCTACTGCAGACATGAGGAACAGGAGTTGAGGAAGAGAGTTTTAAGTATCATCTCAAAATAAAAGACAAGATAGAGTGACTATGAAAAGAGCCTTAGAAAATAAAATCCCCAAAGTTCATTTCACTCAGAGAATTTACGTGAGTTTCTACGTTATGTGGAGAGATAAGGATCTCAACAGGACTTGAAGGAAAATTCCACTGTTAAAATTGAAGGCCAAATATGTCCATTACTCAGCCCAGCACTGAGCTTGAGAAGTTGCTTCACGGTTCGCCTTTTTCCAGAAAATTTAGTCTATGCTCATGAGGCAAAACTTTCACTCTGTCAACTGCTTTCAGATTCAAATGACTGAACTACACATTTCTTTGAGATGTTATCCTTGAGAAGGTCTACTCACATCTGGTATAACAAGGGAAAAAAACAGTGAATGTTTTTTCACTGGTGAAACATCAGCTGACTATAGATTGAAAAAAATAAAACAAAATAAAAAACCATGATAATACAAACAAAGCCAAACGAAGAACAAAACAACAAACAATCAACTTGAGGTTTATTGTATTTTTAATGGGCATTAACTCACTAATTTTTCTGTTACTAAAATCTGATGGGTAAGCCCATGTTTTCCTTCTTAGTCTGCATTCACTAAAGTAGTAAGTCCTGTCTATGGGAATCAAACTGCAAAATAACTACTTCAATGGTATAAAATATACCTATGGAATACTTTGTATTTCCTTGATATTTCACTGTTGAACTTATGCTGAAATAAACCTGCATACTTGCAAAAGAAACTGCTTCAAATGGTAAGTAAGTATGTGGGTTAGCCTGAGATATCCAGGCTGTTTCCCAGGTGATCTTAGGACCAAAATCCTACACTGGCCAGGAAATATTTTTGCTGTGTTTGGGTCACTGGAGTCTGACATACTCCTACAGGAAAGGATAAAGGATTTTAGAGGCAGACTACCGTTCTTCTTCCTGCAAAGGCAAATTTGTTGACAGGAAGATGTAGTGAGACACAAATTCCTTATCTGCTGCTTCTGCCTCAGGCTCCTTCATCAGCAAGACTTGTTACTCCAGGCTGTAAGAGGCAGAGCTGTGTGGGGCTTTCTCAGTTTGGAAGAAATGAAGAGGTAGAATTTTTCATACATTTAGAGAATGTAAGAGAACACTTACAATCCTGAAAGTACCCTGTAGTTCACAGCATTCGGAATCAGGTACAGTTTTATTTTAACCTTCACTTTACCCAAAGGATGACATTTCTACCTCTTTTGGAGCAGTAGCATTCAAGATTTTTGTGTAAATCTCCCTGGCTTGACACTCATCTGTTTTGCCATTTGCCTTCACAGACATATGAAGGAAAGTATGAGGTTACTTGTTTGTAGTTAAATATTGCTTATGCCAATCCTTCTTTTTTCCTAAGTTAGTGTAACTGCGCCGTTAGAAAACTTCATAATCTTAGCAGGAGCTAGAGAAAATTCTTGAATAGAAGTTGCACATCTATCTATTCTGTGCTATCTTTCAGGTATGCTAAGAAATGTTTTGGGGTTTGTTTCACTGGCTGGTTGGTTGGGGTTTTTTTGCCTTTATTACAATGTGTTTCTAACCATTCCTTAGTTAAAAGTTTTCGGTTCTACTTTTGCAGGTAAATGTGTATGTATATATGTGCGTGTGTGTGTGTGTGTGTGTATGTACTATCAAGTTTAATACATTTTGTGTTTTCTGATAGTGGCTGCTTCTTCAGCTTTTGTAGAACATAAATCTAAGTTGAATAACACACACACATACATACGTATTTTGCTTGGGACTGGAAGGTGGTTAAATGATCTCTGAAGAGTTTCTGTGTTCTATAAGACACTGAACAATGACATGGATGTATAAAAAGTGAGTCTGAGGACAAACAGTTTATCCTGGTGAAGAAGAAGCATTATCAGAAAGTAAAACAGAATGAGGATAATGTTCTCTTCTTCAGGCTCTAAAGTTTCAGAGAGAGCTGAGAAGCTTTTAACCTATCAAGCTGTCAGCGCAAGGACCCATTTCCTATTACAACAGTTGCTAGTGATGATTGACCATTGCACAACTGGCACTGCTGGTTATGGAGTATTGAATTACCTCCCTGGTTCAGTCCAGGGGCTGACACTCACGCATATTTTAAGTTTTACCATTTTTCCAGATTCAGCATTAGTATGCTAGGCAGGCAGTTAGAGATAAGCTAGGGACCATTTTTCATTTCTTCCTTTAGGTCAAGCATGCTGGAGAGAAAGCCACTTTAGTCTCAGTGTATGGGATCATAAATTATTGATTCACTACTGGTTTAAATGCACATTTAGAAGAGTGTGAAAGGTGTTATTTTGTGTATACTTGTGCCATGAAATATGACGTGGCTGTGATTTACCCCTTTGCTCAAATAGTGAAATGAGGATCTCATGAGAGTCAATTCCAGCACAAGTAAAAAACCACTAGAAACTAAAGCAATGTTGGTGTCCAAAGCCTTCCTGTAGTTACTTATATTACTTACTGTCAGTAAAGAATGGAAACTTTCTGCCTTCTTTGACTCTTCTCTTGCCTTACACTATTGGCCTTTACCAGAGCTAAATGAAACTTTACTTGTGACTTACTTGTATTCTTCCAAGAGGATGAGAAATCTCTTGTTGTCATGTAATGTAGTGTGATAATCACTTATGCTAGTGTCTGTCAGCAAATAATTTTCAAATCTGTTAAGAAAATGTAATTTCTCTACTTATGAAATTGTGCCATTTTGCCATTTCTTCTCATGCAGAAAAAGTCATTATTTTGAAATCTTTCATAGCACGGAATTTTTTAAATTACCTGTCAATGATTTGGAAAATATGGAAATATTTTGCCCTATTTTACCTCAACACTGTCAAAGCATTTTACTTCCATTAATCCTCTGCAGTAGTAAATATTATGTGTGTCCAAAGGTAACACTAACTTTATGTTATGTGTAAAGCAAGGCAGATCATTCATAGAAAGATGTGATCCTTCACTGAAGCCAACGAAGACTTAGTGATTTCTATGACATTTTTAGATAAGTGGGACATTTTCCACTGCCTTTCCTCATTCATATTGACAATAACATGACAAAAATAAATTGAGAGACTGAGCAAGGCAGAGAAATAAAGGACTTCCAGATTACTAAAAATCAACCAGCGAACCAAACAACCTTTGTAAAAAGAAACTGAAATTTTTAACAGCATTTTAAATCAAGAAAATATTTTACATTTTGTTATCCATTCCAATGTGCAACAACGATTTTGAAATTCAATGATCTTATGCTAATGTAAAAATAAAGATGAGATAAGAAAGTAGTATTAAACAAGAATAATTTTTAGTTACGCAAGGGGATTTTTATCCTAACCAAGTATTTTGATACTGATGAAGTAAACACAAAATAACAAACAGTATACATATATTTACATTTTTCATTAAATCTGAATTTATCATATACCTGAAAATTATTTTTACTTTTAATATTTTTCTATTCAGAAGAAAGTTATTCCCTTCATATTTTTTCAGCAAGAATGGATGATAGTATAAAGTATACCATTTTAAACATGACAGAGATCCCTGTGTAGATTTCATTCTGATATTGAGGATGAAGTACAAACATAAATTGATAATACTTCCTGTTATAACTGGTTTCTTAAGGAAAAGACAATGTAATCATATGGTATCTTTATAGTTACTATGTTTTGCACCAACTGCTCCCTAAGAAATTCTGAACCTCTTGTTTGGCTTTACCCGTCCTTTGCTACACAGACATTAAAGGACAGAGTTTCTGGACAAAATCTTTTAATTCATTGAGCTATTTTGCAGAGGATAAGGCTCACATGGGGAACTGAAACTCCCAAAACACTGTGGTTGGTCACTGAGGTGATGGTGATGGGAGCCTCCAGTGAAAGGGTTCTTACAACAACTTCATCTGGTTCAGAGGAAATTCTCAATCTGCCATTCAGTCTGATGCTTACAGTTCTGTGCTGGTTTGACTGAAAATGGCTTAAATTTTTTCATGCAGTTGGAAACATTTCTTTTCGATAGCTAGCATGCTCATTATTTGGACTTAGTTTGAGAACAAGAGATAACACTGAATTAATGTTTTAATTGCTATGGTCTGAGAGCCAAGGACATTCTGAGTGGTCTGCCCACAGGTGTGAGGCATCAAGGAAGGGGGCATGGATGAGACAGAGCTTGACTGACATCCAGACTCATCAATGAGAATATCCCATCCCATTAGTGTCATGCTTCAGATTTAAGGAGAGTTGGGACCTTTAGGTGGTTCTTCCACTCTTTCTTGCTCTTGCTTGCTCTGGGGAACAGCCAGTGGAGTTTGGATCAGGAATTTTAGTTCAGCCTTTTGCCATTTTGCAGAGGCCTCTGAGCCTTTCTGCCTTTCTTCCTCTTTCTTCTCTCTTTGGAACCAGTTGCTGTTTCCTGGGACTGGCTGCTCAGCATGTTTATGAGGAATTGCCTTAAGTATCTTTTATCTCTACTTTTTATATATATATATATATATTTACTAGTAGTGTATTACTATTTTGTTATTTTATTAAACTCTGATTATCTCAATCCAAGTTTATCCCTTCCCTTTTGATTCTCTCCCCTATTAGGGGAGGGGTGGGGAAAGGGGTAAGTGAGCGGCTGTCGTGGTTGTATTGCTAGCTTGGGTTAAACCACGACAAGTTCAAATCACCTGCAATCTTACATGGTCACTCCAGCAAATACATGATCTATTTCTTTCAATTATTTCAAGTTACATAGAAGATATCTTGTCAACTCATGCATCTGTAGGAAAAGCTTCTACCAATTATTTAAAATTTTCTATATAATTTGGTTAATTCTGCTGCAAGAGCTGCTTCCTGGGATGGCCAAATTCCCTTGTGTTATTTGTCAACACTATTTAATTATATAAGCAGTGCTGATCAGTTGGCCTATAGACAGCAAGGACTGCTTTGAGAAATGTCCAGTACTGCCCATAATGTTATTTCTAGGAGTGTTCTTCACCAAAAAGTCAAATAATTTGTTATGAAGGTAATTGGGTGTCCAATCAATCACTGGGTTTGATGCCAGTCCATTGCCACAAATTAGTTCTTTGTCTTTCCTATGCAGAAACTAGCAGAGGAGTTGATGATTAAGTCTGACAGGGATGCACATGGGCAGAGTCATGATAGCCAGCTTTTCACATTGTGTGAAAAAAGTTGGATAGAAATGAGAAATATTATATTTGTCCTTACTGAGGGAAAGGCTGAGTTTATTCATTTTAGGGGAGACAAGATAAATTAACCAGGCAAGATCCACCAATCTTTGTCTTATATGTGTTTATTTTATAGTTCAGATAGGATCTCTTGTTGCAGTAGGAAACAGCGGACATAGTGGGTATGTGGTACCTTAACTCCTTCAAAGTCAAACTAGCCATTTCTTTGGAGTAACAGCTTGATTTGTTACCTTTTATTTTCAGTAGATGAAAATATGGGGACTGGAAAGGAGGGGTGAAGGAGAAAATACATGGTGACTATTTCTGCTGAAACACTTTGTCTGTATTGTTCAGAAGGTGTATAAAATCCTGAGGTAGAAATACAAATGTATAATTATATTCTCTCCTGGTTTGGTCTTCTGAAAGAAAGAGTGGTGTTTTGGAGGACGACAAATAAAGTATCACTTGGCAGTAATTAATAGTCACAAAACATAACAGAATGGGACAGTGGTTAACCTGATTATGTATGAAAACATGTCATTTAAACACTGTCATAAACCAGAGGATCTGTACCTTGCATTTTTAGGAAAAGGTTTACTTTTAAACAAGTAGTATTGATTGTTCTAGCAGCATACATAACCCTTTAGTATTTTTTTTTCCAGTGAAAAACGAAGTCTCTTGATTTTTCCCTGCTATTCACCCCCACAAAATTAAAGTTAGTTTTTAAACAGATGCTGCTACTTGCAAGCTTGAGGCAAGTGACAATTGACTGTCTTCCTTCTTTGAATTTGCTGATGAAGACAGGGTCATAATATAAAGTTAACATATATAACACCGTGCTGGTTTTGGTTGGAATACAGTTAATTTTCTTCATAGAAGCTAGTATGGGACTGTGTTTTGGATTTGTGCTGGAAACAGTACTGATAACACAGGGATGTTTTAGTTATTGCTGAACTGGGCTGGCACAGAGTCAAGGCCTTTGTGCTTCCCACACCACCCTGCCAGTGAGTGGGCTGGAGGTGCACAAGAAGTTCGGAGGGGACACAGCTGGATAGGGAACAGCTGACTCTGACTGACCAAAGGGATACTCCATACCATATGGTGTCATGCTCAGCATACAAAGCTGGAGGGGAAGAAGAAGGAAGGTGAGGACGTTCAGGCTGATAGCATTTGTATTCCCAAGAAACTGTTACTTGTTGTGGAGCCCTGCTGTCTTAGAGATGGCTGAACACTTGCCTGCCCATGGGAACAGGGAACGAATCCCTTGTTTTGCTCTGTTTGTGTGTCTTGCTTTTGCTTTACCCATTAAACTTTCTTTATCTCGACCCATGAATTTTCTCACTTTCACTCTTCTGATTGTCTCCCCCATCCCACCAGGCTGGGAAGAAAGCAAGTGGCTGTGTGGGGCTTATTTGCCAGCTGGAGTTAAACCATGACAAATACAAAGAACAGTAGGACAGTTATTATGGAAAGTTGGAAAATACATGGACAAGTTTGTATGGAAAGCCAAGGGAAACATTTCATGCACAATGGCAGAGGCAATTCTGACAGCCTTAGTTTAGTAATGAAGAGTGTCTATCAACAGTATCAAAAGCCACAGTAAAACCAAAATCAATGGCTGTGAGACAAGCTCTCTGGTGAAGACACGATTTTAGCACGCATGAAAATGAGGGTCTGAGATTAAGAACTTTATGACTTCCCTCTAGCACAGTCCAAGAGGTGTCTGCTCAGCACAAACATCAACTCAGCCCTGCCTTTCACTGGGATCTATTGGCCTCCAGAAAGTACTGAGAATTTTATCATGAGTGAATTAAAATGGAAAAGAGCACCACAACACAGACTGCTCTTCTGAAGTGGTCCTATTTGATATCAAATTAATGAAGTACAGTGTTTTCTCTTTTTCACTGTGACTATAAGGAAGCCTGCCTGCTTGTGACAATCAGTAAAATTATACAGTATACTGTGAGAGCTCTATAGAGCTCCTTACAGACCATCAGGAAGACCAGTTATTCACCAGCCTAAATGCTCAAGAGTGACCTGTGCAGTTCACAAAAACAATTACATCAATAGCACTCCTTGTCCCTTTTGTTCCCCAGAGAAGTGTGGAAGCTGGGGCTGGTGAAGAGCCACCCTCTGCATCCGAGAGAGAGAAGAGATGCTGTTGCCATGGCATGCAACTGTTTTTTCATAAATGTTTTAGTAAGGTCGTGCCCTGCTTGATTAATTCCAAGAGTTCACATTCATCTCCTGCCACACAGACAGCTTATAGCAGATGTTCACTGAAGCCATTTCCTTCTGACTTATAACCCTTCTCTTTTTCCAGTACCTAACATATCAGGATGGTTGTATTCTGGACACAGAAGTAACTGGTGTAACCACTGAAAAGCAGCCTCTGTTGTACCCACAACTGTCTTTGTATCTCAGCTGCCTCAGTCGGCAACTAAAAGGTAGCAAATTCTGCCCACCCTGAGTAGCCACAGACCCTGCCCAGTGAAAATGTGACAGAGTATATGGACTTACTACATTTTTTTTTTCTGTGAAATTTCATATAGTTGAAAGCAGCATGTGCACAAACACGGGAATGACACAGTTTCTGAAAAGTCTTTTATACACAGTCCAAAGACAGGGCAGTGGAAAACAGAAATTGTTTTACATCCTATGCCCAGCTCACCTTTACCTTTCTCACACAAACATCAGGTTGTCAATAATAAGGGGAAGGGAAGGACCAGGTAGGGGGTGGGTTTATGTTTTGGTACACCATAGCCTGTGATGTAATGAGTGTAAAGAATACTTTCAGAACAAGACTTCCTGCTGCAGTACAGAGGAGAGCAGAGGTGGTTGTAAGTGGCAAACTAAGAAAAAAGGGATTGTGCTTTTAGATATCTTATAACTTGTGAAACGCTATGCTTCAGCCTAAATGGTGCAGACTATGGTCATTGTAAGAAATCTTATTTCCATATTTCTTATCCATATTTTTCAATGAAATTCAAGAGCAAATTTTTGGGATATGAATCTGCCCAAATTAAACTAAACCAATGTTCACTCAGTTCCCACCAAGGTAATGAAATCACTTTAATGTAACTGCATGTGGTAATTACAGCAGGTTAGCAGTACTGTGGGAATTCTGTCTTGAGTTCAAATATTGTGAGAAGAAGTAATGTTAGATGGAAAAATAAAATGATCACTTCAGTTTGTGTTAATGTAGATACTGTCTTCAAATTTGTTTTGTTATAATGATTTTCTACAGCAAAACATTATTTCTGAAAATAATGCTATTTTAATCACAGAGCAGTTTACCCCTCAGCTGAATTATCTGTCCCTCACCTCTCCAGCTCAATGTTCAATTGATATTAGCCTTTTACCAGGAGAAAAACTGGTTTAAAGGTCCTATTTTGTACCTTTATTGCATTCTCAGGCAAGTCAAACATTGCTCCACACAACTTCTTGCAACTGAGGAGAGAACTGGACCTGCAGGTCACCTGTCCTGTCTCAGGAGCACCCAGTTCTTATGTTGTCATCTGTATTTGGAACCAGTCAAAATGGGAAGTGAAGAAAGGACTAGTGACATATGTCCCATGGATGGTATTCTGCAGGCCCTGGCTCCCCCAGTCGCCCACACGACAGTGCAGAGGACTTGGACTCAGCCTCTCAGAACCCTGCTGCAGTCTGACAAGGGTATGGCCTGCCAGCATGATCTCAAGCCGTACTGAGGTCAGGGCATAATAGGTACCTGTTGCCCACTTGTTTAAGAGGCATAAAGTCAGTCAAAGCACTGAAGACAGTAGTCTCCCCTTGCCATAGATCCCTGTACACGGAGGAGGATCTGCTTTGGCTTTGGCTGGATGATACAACTGAAGACTCCAGAGTGGTGCTGGTGCTGCTGTGTGGTGCTGGCATCCTGGTGAGGCTGCTGTTGTGCAAAGAGGATGTTCCAGCAACATGAGTAACCCTGAAGTGAATGCACACCTTGACTAGACAGCACTGAGGAAGGAGGAAGCTTAAACAATGAAATAAGATCCTTTTTTTTACTGATGAACTTGCCAGGTTTGACTGAAGGTATCAGTCCCAAACCTGCAGTTGTGAATTTGTACAACAGCCTTGACACAGTCCCTTCTCTTCCCTGGAGTGAATGGTAGTCTAGCAAGCTTCCTTTTTTTGTGTCATTTCTTCTTATCTCATCATGTTGCTTGGTAAATATGAATTCAGAAAGTGGACCTGTGCATTTTGTGGGGTAAGCTGGAGGTCACAGTGGTCTCCTGTGGAAATAAGTCCCCAAAACCTTGCCCTGGCTGCAAGGAAAGCTCTGTCCCTTGCTCTGTGTTCCTCTCTGGCAGTTTTATCACTCTCGGGGGCACAACTCTTAAGACAGGTCATGGATGCCTGTTAACTTGAAGGTCATAAACTCTTTAAATAAATAATCATTCTTTCAAAATCTTTCTGAAATTCAGTGCAATAAGCAATAAAATCAGCCCACTCTATCACACACTGAGCTTGTTTTTGTCAGCGTGTGTTCCTAATCACTTACCAATTACTTATGCAAATTGGAAGAGCAGATGCCGAAGGTTGCTTTCAAGGCTGCCTCGCAGGAGTCCTATAAAGCCAACAGTTGTGGATGTCCATGATTTGTTTGTTTGTTTGTCTGTCGTTTCGTTTTGTTTTGTTTGGTTTGGTTTGGTTTGGTTTTTTGTTTTTTAGTGGGTACATTAGTGCCTTATAAAAATGTTCTTCATTTCGTCTAGGATCCCAAACAGTACTTAGTACTTCTGGGCAGGGTTTTCTTCTGCTGTCAAAAGCCAGAAACTGATGGTTATGATACAGATAATCAACAACAACAACAAAAAGAATTCTTGTTGAAAATGAAGAGTATAAGAATAGTTGGGAGAATAAGGGTGCAAAAGGCTTTTTAATTTAAGCCTGGGTTTTGATTTGCTATTATACTAAAGTTCATACCTAGCTGTTCCTGTATGTTTTGAGTTATTTTAAGGACTAAAAGCAAAACTTCTTCCCTGTTCTTCCATTCTGTGCACGTCTTTTCTGTGTGCAGTTGTATCGTATCTGCTATTTATCATATAAACATAGTGTGAAGCAATGTGGATAACTGTTAAAAGGTAGAGCAAAGGGCTGATCAAAGTACAAATCTTTAAGTGTGTTTCTTAACTTGCATAATTATGTTTAATTAAATCACACAGAATGTATGCACCATTTTGATGTGCTGTGGTGACCAGCGACAAGTGAAATTCCCTGCAGGAAAGGGCCTTTGCAGATTTCCTGAGATCCTACAGGGAAATCAATGACATTTTAATCTGAATTAGACATAGTTCTTGCAGAGAGGAATCTAAGCCAGCCTGCAGAAAACTGCTGATTCTTTTAGTAAATATGACATTTTCCTGGTTTGCTGACTTAGTACTGTGAAGATTTTCTGATGAAAATTTGCAAAGTAATTGTTTGATATATAACATGTTTGTATATTTTTAGATGAAAAAATGTCAGTTTAAATTTTATATCAGGTTAAGTACAAGCAATAGGAAGATTAATTTTTTTTTATATCTGATCTTTTGAAGATTAAAACCAATCCATGCATAATCCCTCCCTGCTAGCCAGAATGCATTTTAAAAATGTTCCTTTAATTATCTAAACACTAGGACTTGCACATTGTATAACATCATATGATCGTATCTAAAGCATTATTAATAGATTATTGTGTTAGAAAATGCTGGAAAATCCTTCTTTGTAATTCTCTTGTGTGCTTAGTCCTCTCTCTCCTCTATACATTTGGCATTTTGCTTGCACATAGAAATAATATAATAAAAGAATGTTTTGCATGCTCATTCTTAATGCTCCAACTAATTAAATTCTCACAAGCAGACCTTATTGGGACTTTTCTGATTATAAACCATTTTTTTTGGGGGGGGTGGTTGGTAACACTGTCTTGTGAAAACTGAGAAGCTTTCAGAACCATACAAATTACCATGACAAGCTTTCATGTTTTCCTGTCATTTACCCATATCTTTAGGTGTTCTTTTAGGAGTAAAGCTTTCAAGCTTCTTTCCTTACAATTGTCAGTAAACCAGGAACCCCAGATGCCCATGTTCCCAAGCTCTGTGCAACTCTACCATGTGTGCACAAAGTATTGTGTATGTTTTCCAGTGCCAGTGCATTTCTGCAGGTTCTGCTATTTCTGACACTCCCTCCTGGAAATCATGAGCATATGTTTACTTATTGAGCTTTTTTTTTTTTTTTCCATGAAGAATCACTACTCATTGGTCAAAAATTCTTTTTGAGATATTTTATGGGGCAGAAATCCTAATTTTCTGTCACACCATCCATGACTTTGTGGCTATACTTCTGTTATTCCTCATCTCTGGAAAGTACACTTTAAAACTACTCTACAAATAAACAATAGCTGCTGGTTACCCTTTATCACTTGTTAGTTCAGAGTTGGTGTTGGCATTAAGGTTTTTTCACTGCATTTCAGGCAGATGTTCCTGATGATTCATGCAAGCTCTCTAAGTAGAATATGAAGATCTGGCAAGATAACATAGCCTTGAACAGAGGCATGTTTTGATACACTTTATTTTACTTGCATGGTTGTGGAAGAAAGGCACACTGGAAGAGACATAGTATAAAACAGAAGCAATGGAGAAAGTCCACTGTAAAGTCACTGTCTAGAATGATCAACAACATGTGGTAGAAATCATTATTCTCTTTTGTATTAGTGCAGTTTGAACAGATCTTTGACATTAACCTAATACACTAGTTTACTTTTTTTAGAGAATAATCACCTTCTAGTTTAAGGGTGTTTCTTATGAGTAGAGGCATGTCAATGCGTCTGTCTTTTTACTCCCAAAAGACAGAGTTGTTCCTGAGTATTCTATTTTTTTTTCAGTCTTCACAATTATGGTGGTTATCAGACAATACAGATGATCTCTGAAATTAAACAGAATTTGTGATTTGAGATTGTTACATATTGGGAGACCAAACAGAATTGATGAATAAGGTCTGCTCACATAAATTCTTCAGATCATAACATTAGACTCCTTGGAAATTGCTAGAATATTTTAAATGTCTTTCTATCAGTGACATGCTACCCAACCTTGACCTCACTTACTGTACACATAAAGAGCCATATTTTCAAAACTGCAAGGTTGAGCTACATATAAATATATTTGCACACAAAGTTGCTTTGCTATAAATCTAATTCTTGCTCACTTAAATGGGATTTGAGGGGTTAATTAGTACTTTGAATATACAAAGTCTTAGTTTGCCGTGCAGTAATTGATACATAATGATTTGTGTACGTACTCTTTTTTGAAAACTGACCTTGCACATATGACTGTAGAAGTGCATGATTTTCTTTAAAATACCATTAATTAGCTTGTTTTAAAGTCCTGGAATAAGATTCTTCAAAATGAACTAATAAAGAGATTGTATTATAAAATCCATAGAATGTGTGGCTCTCTCAGCCATAGTAATCTGTTATGGAAACTGGCTTTTTCATGTACTGTGTTCTTGGCAATTGAGAGCCATTCCTTATTGTCCATGATAGTCAAGAGCGGTCTGAAAATGTTTTGGAGATGCTGCAGCTGTGGAACTGAAAAAATCAGGAAATCTCCACGCCAGTTGATCGTAAAACCTTTTGGAAATCTTGTGCAAGTTGGTGTCTGGAAAGTGCCACGTTCCCTAGACTATGGCTGAAAGGTTGGTGTAGGTCAGTGGTTGAGAATCCAGCCTTCAATGGGAAAGGTACATCCAACTTTGAGATAAAGGTGAAATAAGGACAGGGAGATCACTCAGCAATTACTGTCATGGGCAAAACAGACGATGTTGGAAAATTAATTTAATTTATTGCCAGTCAAAAGTCAGAGTAGGATAACAAGAACTGAAAGAAAATCTTAAAATGCTTTCCCTCCACTCTTCCTTTCTTCATGGGCTCAAGTTCAGTCCAAAAATTGTCTACTTCTTCTCCCTCGAGTGGTGCAGGGTGATGGGAGTAGGGGTTGTCAGTTCATCACACGTTGTCTCTGCTGCCCCTTCCTCCTCACACACTTCTCCTGATCCAACATGGGGTCCCACCCATGGGAGAGAGTCCTCCATGACTTGTCCAATGTGATTCCCTTCCACAGTCTGAAGTCCTTCATAAACTGCTCCAGTGTGAGTCCTTTCCACGGAGTACAGTCCTTCAAGAATGGACACAAAAATCCTGCCAGAAAACCTACTCCAGTGGGTGCACCTCTCTCCACAGGGTCACAGGTCCTACCAGGAACCTGCTCCAGCACAGGCTTCCCACGGAGTCACAGCCTTACTTTGGGCATCCACCTGCTCCTGAATAGGGTCCTCCATGGGCTGCAGATGGATCTCTGCTCTACCATGGACCTCCAAGGGCTGCAGGGGGACAGCTGGCCTCACCATCATCTTCACCACGGGCTGCTAGGGAATCTCTGCTCTGCCACCTGAAGCACCTCCTCCCCCTCCTTCTTCTCTGGCCTTGGTATCTGCAGAGTTGTTTCTCTCAGATATTCTCGCTCTTTTCTTGGCTGCTGTTGCACAGCAGGTTTTTTATCAGACATTGGGAAAGCTGCTGTCGCCTTCTCACAGAAGCCACCCCTGCAGCTCGCTTGCTACCAAAACCTTGCCACACAAACCCAATACATAGAGGAAGTCTGAAAATTACAACTTTACATCCTCACCTGCCACTTTCCTCCTTTCACCTTCTCCTTTCCACCCCCTCTCTTCCTCTCCATGTCCCACTCCCTCTCCTGTCTTTTACATTTCTTCTTCTGTTTTGCTGTAGAGAGGACCAATTTAGAGAATTTTGTGTTAATTTCTGGTTTCTAGTGCAGTCGAGAGGATACTGGTGAGAACAAAGCTCAGGGTATTCCTTTCACTGAGGCCTCTACTCATTTGTGAGAAATGTTTCTATTTTCTCCTCACATGTACGAGAATTTGTGATCTGTCATCTACTGATAATTTTCTATTATCTGTGTCAGATCACATAGAGTAATTTCACATTCATAGACTTCAGACAGAGTATTTCCAAAAATAGCCAGCAAAACTTTCTAAAAACAAGTTAAGAATACCATTTTTTTGAAGGCAATAAACTAACACAAACTTCTATCTATCTATCTATCTATCTATCTATCTATCTATCTATCTATCTATCTATCTATCTATCTACCTACCTACCTACCTACCTACCTACCTACCTACCTACCTATGTCTAACTATAAACTACTTGAATAATCACTTAGGTCCTCCGAAAGTTTTACATGGTGCTGGAATGATAATGGGAAGACTAGGTTAGTATTTTACTTTAAATAGAAATCAAAATAAAACTTTGATTCTCCACCAAGCCTGCATAATGAAGGTGTATGAGAAATGAGTCACCAGTGGGGTTCCCCAGGGCTCAGTTTTTGCACTGATGTTCTTTAATGCTTTTGTAAATGATCTGAACAGAGGGATTGAATGTACATTAAGTAAGGTTGCTAATGATCCTAAACTAAGAGGAGTTGTGGACTCCCTTGAGGATAGAGAGGCCTTACAGAAAGATCTGGATAGACTGGAGAGCTGGGTAATCACCAGCCATATGAAATTTAACAAAAACAAGTACCAGATTCTTCACCTACAATGGGGTAACCCTGGTTATTTATAAAAATTGATGGATGAGAGTCTGGAGAGCAACCCCATGGAAAGATATCTGGTAGTTTAGCTTGATGGCAAGTTGAGTATGAATCAACAGTATGCCATGGCAGCCAAAAGATCCAGCCATCTCCCAGAGTGCATCAAGCACAGCATGGCTATTTGATCAAGGGAGCTGATTGTCCCACTCTACACAACACTGATGTGGCCCCATCTCAGGTACTGTGTGCAGTATTAGGTGCCTCAATATAAGGACATCAAACTATTAAAATGTGTCCAAAGGCTGACCAAGGTGGTGAAAAGCCTCAAGGGAAAGACTTATGAGGAGTGTCTGAAGTCACTTGGCTCGTTCAGCTTGGAGAAGGCTGAGGTATGACCTCATCACAGCCTACAGCTTCCTCAAGGTGGCCAGTTGAAAGGGAGGTGCTGACCTCATCTCTCTGGTGACCAGCGAGAGGACATGAGGAAATGGAATGAAGCTGTGTCAGAGGAAGTTCAGATTGGACATTAGGAAAACGTTCTTCACTGAGAGGGTGGCTGGTTAGTGCAAGTGGCTCCCCAGGGCAGCAGTCATGACACCAAGCCTGTCAGAGTTAAAGGAGTGTCTGGATGATGCTTTTAGTCATGTGATTTAGTATTAGGAGGTTCTGCAAGGAGCAGGCAGTTAGATTTGACAAAATCCTTACAGGGCCCTTCCAGCTTGCGATGTTATTTTATCCTATGATTCTGTGATTTTTTTTTCTCATGCTTTTATTGAGATGTAGTTTTCCTCCATGCCTTCCAAAGAAGCTGGACTGGAATTGTCTTCCTACCAAGTTTCAGAGGTAAGATAATTTTACATGTAATTCTGGGCAACTATAATGTTTTCACTTGGCACAGTATCTTTTTTTTTTCTTCTTCAATCATCTTCTAGTGCACAGAAAAGATTTTGCTCAAAGAAGTTGTGAAACTCTTCATAAATTACTGACCAAAAATTGAGAGATTTTTCAGGAGAAAATGTTTTGAGAACAATGGCTGTATAGTAGACATTAGGGTGCTAGAAATGACGAGAAGGGTAAGAAGCACGATGACAGGTTTGACAACATATTCTATTTTACATCTAAATTATACCACTCATGAAAAATTTTATGGAGTGAAAAAGTTGTCCATTAACTCTGCCAGTACCTTCTCACAGAGCTATAAATTATAACAGAAAATAATACTTTTTTCCTTCCTTGCCCTGGTTTCTGATCCTGAATCGAGGAGTAGTCAGAATTTGCTTAGACTCGCAGACAAAAATAGAAAAGTTCCCTGTGCAACTGAGAGCTTTCTGATGAACAATCATATACAGGTGCAATGTGAATGGTAGAAGACAAGGAGGCAAATCACCAATATAATTAGCCTTTGACTTACTGTAAATACCTGATTCTACCCATTCTGAAAGCAAAAAATAGGCAAACGTATTTTCAGTAAAACTTAGGCTAGATATAATGCCATCATGCTAATCTCAGATGAACTGTGCCTAATCCATTTGAGGCAACATGCAGCTAACTCACTGTTTCTGGCATTTTAACTTTTTCATTTCATGTTACATTTAATTAACAGGTATGGTTTATCCCCAGATATATCTGAGAAAAGACTGCAACAATTGCTTTTGCACTGTCATTGAGATGAATGAAAAATCAGGTTTTCTTCCATAGGAAAGACCCTGATCTTAAAGAACTTTTATCAATGTTAGTCATATATATGTTTGCATTAGTAAAGATATGCATGTTATTATTAGGACTTCAGTGAATCTTTCTAGACACAGACTGCTCTTTTTAGAAGAACTGAAAATACTCAGCCAAGTGCTTTCTTCGTTTTGCCCGAACTTCCTGTTTCTAAAGATGTTTTGAAGAAGGTGCTACTTTTATTTCACTATGTTGACTGCAGGGTGGTAAAATACTGGAACAGTTTGCCCAGAGAGGTGATAGATGCCCCGTTCCTGGAAATATTCCAGGTCAGGCTGGACACATCTCTGAGCAACCTGATCTAGTTGAAGAAGTCCCTGCTCATGGCAGGGGGGTTGGGCTAGATGACCTCTGAACGACCCTTCCAACCCAAACTATTCTATGATTCTATGACTGCAAAAGGGCTACAAGCAAAAGCACTTGAAGATAAAAAGCGTGCTATCCATTTATACAATTCATATTTTAATATACAAGTATTCTTATATAGTTTCTTCCATATGCAGGTATTCACACATGGCTCCAATCCACTTCAGATGAGCAAATTCATAACAATTTGAATAAGAGTTATGCAACTAAATCCAAGTGAAGGTGTTCTTTTTAATGCCAAGTGAGATCAACCTATGGCTCTGTACCTTGTTTTCATTGTTTTCTGGTTTTTGACTTGCAGACACTGGGTTGTTTATTGAGAACTAACACAGGAGATCTGAAACATGTAGAATTGCAGTACAAGAAACTATAAGGACAAATGTGTGGATGCTAAGTATTTCTTTCATGAAAATAATACTAATGACTTTAATAACACTTCAGAAGAGCAGTGTTTTAATTTAGAGAAAACTATTCTGTCTAAAAAATACATACATGGATTTATATACACATAATCCAGCGAAATCCTAATATCCAAATGTATAAACTGGCTTCTGCTGTTTGAACAAAATTCATCAGCCTGAAAATTGCAATAAAATTGCAATTAAAAAAATAATACCAAAGGACAGGGCAAAATTCAGCCTGTAACTTTTCTTTTAACATTCCAGCTTCTCCATAGTCTTAGTGAACTTATCATAATGCTTGAAGAAAACAAGCCCAGTTCTACACAGGGACAAAACTCAACATTTAATTACTTTTGCCTCAGTAAAATAGCTTGAATAATACCACAAATGACTTTTTTGGTTTTGTTTTCCTTTTCAAGTCTTTGGCTATCACAAACTTTAGAAGAAGAAAAGGAGTTTTAAGAAATGTATCAGAAGACGTTGGAGAAATAGATGCTGTTTCAAGATTCCCTCCATCCACCCTGAAACATCACTTTTCTGTGTGAGGGCAATAAGAAAGGCTTTTCAGACGGCTGGCATGGAAAATATGTACTTATATGCAATTTTTTCTTCTCAGATATCCTCATTCTTTTTTAGACAATCAAACTTCTGCCATGCTAGTGTCATTAACTGCCCACATTTTCTGCTAACACCATTTGTCAAGGGCCAGGCTTCCTAACAGTACGTCACTTTCTTTCAGGATGGAAGAGCGTGGATGTAAACAAATATAATATTCTGTGACTTTTTGGAGCATTAAACTCAGAGATAAATGTTTACATGCTGTATTCAGAAGTGATATGTCAACAATATAGTATGATTAACCTATCTGGACAAATAAAGGATTGGAATTCATACAGTGTCAGTACATGGTTTACTGTTGGATTGATAGCACTACTCAGAGACACTGTCTGTACTGTTTGATGAGCACTGTTATAAACAAAATCTCAATCCCAAAGAAGATGCAATCTAATGTGAAACACGGAGATCATAAGTGATTATTGCAAACAGCAGTCGTGAAGGAGGAAGTGTGGCAAGAGCAAACTTGTATAGCTCTGTGCACTATCGATACAGTCTGAATCAGTTTCTTTTCCTTAAATAAATAAATATCCCTGTGAGACTGCAGCTCATGTAATAAGATTAGTGGCTGATTCCCTGCAGACCATGCAACTGTGATGCATAGTTGTGCAGGGATTGACAGCAGGATTTGATATGGTATGGTTTGTCACAGGAAGAGAAACAGAGACTGTTACGTATAGAAAGATAGAGAGAGTTGTGGTACCACTGAATACTCAGTCACTCAGGAGTTTACCACAATAGACCTGAAGGGAAGAGCAAAAAAAATTGGTTAAACAGAAAGGTTATAGTTGTGAAGGGCGTTGAAGGTGGCCATGAGACATTTGCATATGATGCCATGGAAAATGAGGAGATAATAAAGACATTCAGACAGGAATAATATAGAGTGACAAGCAAAGAGGATGCTCTTAGGTGATGCATTTTGAAGGGTTTGAAAAGTTCCCAACTTGCATAATGACACGTTAGTGATGAGCACTTTGAAGGTCAAAGCAGCATTTTTATCTGTGAACCTTCTGATGCCCATGAATTATCCCCAAACCAACAAATTCACCAGGGTTAAAATAAATTTCCTCAAGGTCAGCACATTCTGCAAATAGAATAACATACAGAGTTCTTTGGCTAATGTGATCCCAAATTAGCACAATATGCAATCTATAAGAGACTGCATATTTAATGCACTGGAGGGAAAATCAGATTTAGTTTTTACATGATTAAATAAAGTCAAAATGAAACTGCTTTAAAGTAGCAAATAAGTGATTCATTACATTGTGTCTGATATTTGTCAAAAGGCCAGGGAGATAATGACTGGATTTTCCTGCAAGGACCATCAATGTTTTTGGCATCTATCATTCTCAGAGCTCAGCTTGTTTCAGTGGATACACATGATGGCTGCATTTGTGTGCAGCACAGCCCTATAGGAGTGGGTCTAAAGCACAGAACAGCAGCTGCAGAGGGTTTGATGCCCATGGAACAAGTATATCAAGAGAGTTTATTTGAAGCTCCCTGTTGCTTGGTCCCATGGACCCAATGTCCACGAGCTGCTCAAACGCACTGGATGTGTTCTCAGAGCACTGCTTCTGGTTTAGCCCTGCCTGAAAGAAAACCAGTTCACATACTTTGTAACCTTGTGGTGATTTGAACCAGAACACAGTGAGTGATCCAGAGATCTGAGTCAAAACTGCACCCATGATCTGAACAAAAGTAATGAGCACACGTTTCACATGGATTCATTGAGGTGGATCTGACCCCATAGCTCCTACAGCTTGCTAAATCTGCAGAGCATCACGGCCCCACTATCAAACAGCCTCTAGGCATAAGCTGTAAGTAGATCTCCTTGTTTCTTTAGAATATGTTATTATAAATGCTAATTTAACCATTCCTGCACACAATTGACGAAATGATTAAGTGAACTTTCTAGACACTAGCCAGGAAAGACTAATTTTGGAAATTATTCAGACTCTCTGGAGAAAAGCATAAGCATGAGAGACAGCACTATGTTACCAGAGTTGGAAACTTGATTGAAAAATATTAAGGGGCAAGTAATTTTTGTCAAACATAGGAGTGGATAAGTGAAAGCAACAGTCAGCAGAGAATTTCAGTTTTACATAGTTATATAAATGAAAATCCAGTCACAGCACTTGTGTGAATAAAAATTAAATCAAGGGATAAGTGATAAACATTTGTTTCCTTTCATCCAGATGATCCCTATCACTGGGTAGTAAGGAGGAGACACAGTGTAAACAACAAGACTAGAGGAAGAATACTCCCTAAAAAGCAGTGACAGAAAGAAACGACATGCTTCCCTTAACTGTATTGCTAATTCATGAGTTAAAGGAGAACCACACATATAGAAAAGTTCTGTTCTTCATTCACTGGTATGACAAAGCTGTAGAAACATCCCTAAGTGTTCTTCTCTCCCTTTCTGTACTTCAGACTCTCAATCACTTCTCTTCATATTCAGTCTCAAAGTCCTACTAAAGGCTACACTGCTATTAAATAGAAGACCACAGGACATTAATCATTTTAACAGGCATTGTGAGAACTGAATTGAAATTCAGGGTGGAAGAACTCATTGGACAGCGTATAATTTGCTGCAATGTGGGTCAGTGGGAGCCTTTTGCAGAATCTGGCTCTAAAGCTATCAGACAGTGTGGACAGTTTTGTGCTTTTTTTGTTCTTCTTCCACTCTTCCTAGAATTCAAAACCTTCTTACATCAATAATAGATTTTCCTTTGACTAACTTAAAATTTGTGCAAATTCTAGTTCTGAGTTTATGTTACCTATTCTTTATATTGATCATATACAGTTCCATTTAAAATAATATATTTTAATGAAATTATGAAAGCAAACTTATTGCTGATTTTTTTTTCTCTTGACAGCCTTTAGTTTTCCCTTTCCCTTGGCACAGTATCATATGGTTGCTTCACTGCAGTCTGTGATCAAACACTGAAAATTGAAATAAAAACAGGATTGACAGAAAGAAAAAAAGAGTTGACAGTACTTCAGTCTTCTACTTGTGCTCTTCTTCTGCCCTCCTCACCTTCCTTTTTGTCTTTTCCTCACTATTCAGCCATTCAGGCTCTGTTTTTCTTTCAGCCCTGTTAATAGTCTTCAGTTAGTCTCTCTCTCCTTTACACAGTGCTACTTTTTATCTCCTTGGTATTGCTTGATCCCAACATTGTAATAAAACTCATCTAGGCTGATGAATTAAAGCATTAGTACATCTGACTGATGTTTACTCTCAGATAAAGTTATTTGTCCCTCTTGCCCTTGCTGCCATACCCTCTGCTCTTCCTCTTAAAAGAAGCTTAGCTTGATATGGTTCTGCCGCTTCTTTGCAAATGTAAATTGATAGTTTAAGGATATTCACAGCCTTAGAGTTTTAAAAAAAGTTTTAATTTATCTTTTATTAGGTGCTGGGCAGCATAGTGACAGACTGTGTACACAGTTAAACAACAAGAGCTCTCTCAGGGGAGTATATTGTTGCAAGCTTTGACATCTATATGCAAATTAGACTTTCCGTATTTGCTATCAGTTACAACAGAAATTTTCCACCCAGGCAAGACATCTTTTTTTCTTTAGCTATCTAAATTAGTTACAAACCCTGAAGAAAACAGCCTGTTCTCATTGGCTGCAGAAGTTGGGGAAACAATATTGGTTTTAGGGATTTTTTTTTGAAGAGACAGGATACTCTAAAGCAGAATTATGCTACAGTTGCATAATATTCCTGGAGAAATAAAGTGGAACACTGAAGTCCCTGCATCAGCATTGAAAGGAAGTGATATCAAAAGACTTTTGTGATTTGACATGGGGAGAAGGAATCCTGAGAACAAATAATATTTTCATAAACATTCTTACGTGTGGGCCTCTAAAATGCAGCAGGTACAGTCTATTCTAAAGGCTGTCCTAAACAGTCTTTCTGTTGATGTTGTGGATTCCTGGAGCTGAATCCCACAGAAGGACACCCAAGCAAAGTAACACTTACTTGACTGGTGGCACTTGGAGGCTGAACAGGTAAGATGACTTGTAGGACTTTGAGGGTAAAGCATGTCCCTTTGAAAGATGCGCCCTCCTTGATTGCCCCAGAAAATGTTAAGTGTGGCTTCTAGGATGATAAACTTGCCTTGATTTCCATGTTACAACTGAACCGTTGAAACAGACATCTGAGACCCCTGTGAGAGCTATCCATATTACTCACACTGTATATGGGGACTGCAATATGCGACAGGGATCAATATGATGCATGCTGAATCTAGAGCCAGCTGTTAGAAGTACTTTCATATTTTTGTATTTTTCTTTGCATTTCCTTGCTTTGATAATGTGGTGGGATTTTTTTGTCTGTTTTTCCTCTATCCTATTTATGCAACAGAATAGTCACATCTGGCGGTAAAATGAAATCATGTGGGGCAATGATACACAAAAATAATTTTAATGATAAATAGACACCAATTATGAATAATGAGTCAGCAACAGTTTGAGAAGAAAGTAGTTCCGATGCTTGAATTCATAAAGGAACAGTACCTTTAAATACCCAATACCTGATGACTGCATCAACAATTACTTTGTGTCTTGTCCACCATCTCAGTGTTTTCCCTTAAAGTGAGAAGGGTTAATTTCTGTCTTACCCATCTGTGGCTTCCCTGCATGCCCCTGCAGTTATTGCACTCACAGTGGTGTGTTTTGCAGCCTGTCGTGAGCAGGGCAGCGTCTTGCTATTGTCTCTGAAAAGAAGGGAGATAGGAAAAGTAAGCAAACATGAAGTGCCAGTCTTTGAAGGGTTTGAGAGGTAAGGAATTCATCCTGTGTGGAGAAAGCAGGACAATAAGTAAGACTAAAACCATGGACATCAGCAGGTTTAACTTTGGCCCCTTTAAGGTCCTGCTTGGAAGAAGCCCATGGGCTAGGGCTCCAGAAGGTAGGGGTGTGCAAGAGAGCTGGCTATTATTCAAATATCACTTTCTTCAAGCTGAAGACCGATGCATACCTATAAGGAAGAAATCAAGTAAAGGGAGTAAGAAGCCACCATGGATGAGTAAGGAGTTCCTGTCAAAACTCAGGTGGAAGAAGCATGTTTATGTAATGTGGACAAAGGGACAGACCACCTGAGAGGAATACAAGGAAGCTGTTAGAGTGTGCAGGGTTGCAGTGAGGAAGGCCAACCTCTGCTTGGAAGCAAATCTAGCCAGGGATGTCAAAGACAACAAGAAGGGCTTTGTCTTTGTTTTTTTAAAAACAAGACCAGTTTCTCTTTTAGTGAATTTAGTGAATTTTCCTTTCAGCTAAGTTCTTCTTAGTTACTGCACTTTTCTGAATTTGGCTACATGTTTCGGTAGACGTAGCAATGGAATGCAAGGTCCCATATTTGCAAGGAGGAGCAAACAGAACAGCTGACTAAAATTGACTAAGTATTCCATCCCATCCACGTCATACATCATATAAAGGTGGGAGATCATGAGGGTCTCACTCTCTCTTTGACTATAGCCAGCATCTGGAGAGGACCCTGCCTGCTGTCCCTGTGATCTGAGGCCTAGTGAGAGATCCTGCATCCCTGAATCCAGTTCCGGTTTGCTGCAGAGTCCAACCCAGGACTTCTGGGTGCTTGCACTGCAGCTGCCGGAGCAGCCGGTGCTGAGCTGTGCCGGGAAGTTCAAGATTGGTTTTGTATATTTTGTATTATTTTCTCTATTTTATTATTAGCATTAGTAAAACACTTTTACCTTTTTCCAACTGGCAAGTCCTCTCTCTATTTGTCTCTCTTTGCCCTCCTATTGCCTTTCCTTAGTGGAGACGGGGGGCTGGGCGGAGGGAGGGGAGTAGGTTAACTAAGCATCTGCCATGGTTTATTGTCATCCTGCATTAAACAGTGACAGGCTTCTTCAAATATATCTGCAGTAAAAGGAAGATTAAGGAAAATGTAGATCCGCTGCTGAACAAGGAGGGCATCCTGGTGACGTATGATACAAAGAAGGCAGAGTTACTGAATGCCTTCTTTGATTCCATCTTTACGGCTAAGACTGGCCCTCAGGTATCCCAGACCCTAGAGAAAGTCTGGCAAAAGGAAGACTTTCCCTCGGCTGAGGAGGGTCAGGTTAGAGATCGTTTACACAACCTGGACACCCACAAATCCATGGGCCCTGATGGGGTGCACCCACAAGTGCTGAGAGAGTTGGAAAATGTTACTGCTAAGCCACTCTCCATCTTTGAAAGGTCTTAGAGAACAGGAGAGGTGCCTGAGCACTGCAAGAAAGGCAGCATCACTCCAGCTTTCAAAAAGGGCAAGAAGGACCCAGGAAACCACAGGCCAGTCAGCCTCACCTCCATCCCTGGAAAGGTGATGGAACAACTTATTCTGGATGTCATCTCCAAGCATGTGGAGGAAAAGAAGGTTATCAAGAGCAGTCAGCATGGATTTACCAAAGGGAAATCATGTTTGACCAACCTGATAGTCTTCTGTGATGGTAGAACTGACTAGGTAGATGAGGGAAGAGCAGTGGACGTTGCCTACCTGGACTTCAGCAAGGCTTTTGACACCATTTCTCACAACATCTTCATAGGCAAGCTCAGGAAGTATGGGCTGGATGAATGCACAGTGAGATGGATCATGAACTGGCTGGATGGCAGAGCTCAAAGGGTTGTGATCAACAGTACAGAGCCTGGTTGGAGGCCTGCAGTTAGTGGGGTTCCCCAGGGGTCAGTATTATATCCAGTCCTGTTCAAGCTGTTCATCAATGACCTGGATGAAGGGACTTAGTGTACCCTCAGCAAGTTTGCTGATGATACCAAACTGGGAGGAAAGGCTGACACACCAGAAGGATGTGCTGCCATTCAGTGAGACCTGGACAGGCTGGAGGACTAAGCAGAGAAGAACCAGATGAAATTCAAAAAGGGCAACTGTTGAGTCCTGCATCTGGGGAAGAATAACCCAAGGCACCAGTACAGGTTCGGGGCAGACCTGCTGGAAAGCAGCATTGTGGAGAGGGACCTGGGAGTTCTGGTTGACAACAGGTTGACCATGAATCAACGATGTGCCCTTGTGGCCAAGAAAGCCAACAGTATCCTGGGGTGCAGTAAGAAAATTGTGACCAGCAGGTCAAGGGAGGTTATCCTCCCCTTCTACTCTGCCCTGGTGAGACCGCATCTGGAGTACTGCATCCAGTTCTGGGCTCCCCAGTTTGAGAAGGACAAGGAATTACTGGAAGGAGTCCAGCAGTGCACTACAAAGATGATTAGGGGTCTGAGCTGGCTACCTGTGGTGCTGTCTTACTTTTAGGACATCTAACTTGTCTTTTGCTATGTAATGATCCTGGAGGAGACATGGCAGACACATGGCAGGGAGGTGTGTTCCTAAACCCATACTGCAGGATGGACACTGTCAAGGCACATATAAGGTATATCTAGCATAGAGAGTGGCTTGGTCATGCATTCAAAATGAAATGTAGACCGGTCATGTGTTGTGTTTGGCTCCTAAAATGTAACATCCTACTTTGACAGAAAAATATTTTGCTTTAAATGTGTTTATGACCTTGTTTGAATAAGAGGTAACTCTGAATCTCTCAGGCTCTGTACCCAAGGCTTTCAAGTGTTTGAGCGTAGTAGAGTGCATGAACTTGTATCTATCCATCCTAGTGAAAAAAAAGTTCTAGCCGTAATGCTTAGCTCCAGGTAAAAATTCTGAAGCTGGATATTGTGGCCATTTGCCTAGGAAGCTTTGGTTTGTTCTGTGTGATGTGTGACTGCCATAGAGCCTCATTTCTAACCAGACCTTTCCTTTCAAGTAGAGTTGTGCATTCTTGAGCTATGGTCATCTGTTGATGGCATCAGAATGTAGTTGATTATGTGAAATATTTTATTTCAAGACAGGTTTTGGTTTCTTCCTGAAGCCCCAGCTTCTTACTGAGGGTTTCATATTGCTCTATCCTGTACTGTGACCTCAACTTAGAAACTTCCACATTCACTGGACAGCTGGTTCCTCAAAAGAAAAAGCTGCTAAGGGATCCATTTCCCCAAACATTTGTTGTCAAATTTTTTATTATGAGACTTTAAAAAACTGTTGTGCATGTTAATTGAAATGCCTTAGTAAAGGTACAGGGCTACCGAACTGTGTGCAAATCACATCACTTCACTATGTAAGTGTCCACTCTAATTCTGCTGTTTGTTTTTGCTGGCTGAGTGGCAAACTCATTTAAAGTTGCCACAGTGTCATGATTTAGCAAACGAATGTGCACTTGATACATTACAGTTTATTTTTATAAACTACAAATACCACTGCATCTTATGTATAGCCATCACACTGTATTGCGTCTTGGGAGGAAAAGGTGAAATAGCATTCACAGTTATGACTGTGAACAGATTGTTGGCTAAGGAGCTATAAAGCATGGAATATTTACACCTATATGAGAAGAAAAAGGAGTAACGGTTTTAGATGTGGAGGAAGGAACTGGTCTGAAGATGCAGCCTTCTCCCAAGCATCAAGACAAGGCGAACAGTTCAGGAAGTTTACAAAGACAAAAGGTAGTTGGTGAACAAGGAACAAGAGGGCCTGCTTTTCTCACAGGGACACCCTTTTCAACTCTTAAAACAATATATATGAAGAAGAGAATCCCCACCTCAGAAGTGCAGGTAAAAATAGTTCTACCTGTCAGACACAAAGAATAACAGGGTGCAGTGAATTTGAGGGAAAGGATTATATAAGGACCTACTAACATTTTTTTAGATCTGTGTTTTTGTGCTGAAGTCTGTGTACTGTATGCTTCATCTGGCAGGGATCTAAGAGAGGATGTACACAGAGATAGGGCTCTAGAAGTTTCTAAGCACATAGGTAGTCTGCCCAGGACTCCTAAGTGTCTAACAGCAGGTCAAAATGGTGTTATGGAGAACCAAAGCATAGGAAGCTTACTCAAGAAGCCAAAGAAAGAGAATGTCCTTGCAGAAAAAAATATTTTTCTTTTGCTCACAGGTACATAATAGTGAAACCTAAGCAGGAGACCACTGGAAATCCACCTCAGGGACATCAACCAGTGTTGCAAAGGGCTCTGTCATGTTTGAAAAAGGCTGAACACGGTGATGCTCTGATCTGAGCTAGAAGTTTGCAAAATACAAATGATGAATGGTGTGAGTCTCTCTTGGAGCAGCTGGAGAGTGTCAGAAAGCCATGGATTACATAACTTCTACTGTATTTGTTCCTAGAGTAGCATCTGGAAAATGGGTGTACAAGCAATAGGGTGGGTAGAATGAGTGAATGCAATGCCTCATTTGGAGAATGCTTTTGCTATTTTCCAGTTTAAATTTAAATACTAACTCAAAACTTAAATCCTAATGACAGAAACAAAAAGAAGCACCCCTTCAACAGAGCTGGGAGATACTTTTTATCTTTGTCTTCAGAGAAATCAGGATGGCTCTTTTTTTCACTACTTTTCCCACTATATTTTTTCTTGGCTTTTTGTGAGATTATTTTGATTTTTTGTTCTTGCAATACAAGGCATCAGGCACTTGCGCAGCTGGATGCTCTCTCCCCTCTGTCACCTTTAGGCTGATTCTAGCTGGCAACAATAAACAGGAGAAGAATTCTGTGCATATGTTGAAGACAGAATTATCTTTCTTTTCCTTGAGCCCCACAGGTAGGTAACTGTATCATGGGGGAGGTAATCTGGCAGAAAAGCAAATACATGCAGTCTTTTACCAAGGTAGGTTGCTGGCTGAGTGAACACAAGTGAATACTGAGAGGGAGAAAGGAGTCTTTCCATGGTGTTTTTCTCCTTTAAGACAGCTGGGTCTGATTCAGATGTTCTGCTACGCTTCTGGAGATGTCAATCCAACAGCATGGGGGTGGGGAAGGGGCACCCCAGGAAATCAAAGCAAACTCAATTATCTATCTGCTGACAATGACAAAACCATTTCATTCCTCAGCTCTTCACCGAATGTGAGGGGGGGTGGAAATTAAAAGCGTGAACATTTTTAATGAGTGCAATTATTGAATCATCAGTCACACAGTCCATCTGCTTCAGAGTGTTCCAGTGACTAGAGAAAGACTAAAATACTGCATTGCCTTTTTGCATTCATATAATCATATTAATGTTCTTTAAGGAAAAGCTAATGATATTCATATATCATGCTCATCACTTTCAGTACCTTGCAGCTCCCTTTTTACTTACTTCACTTTATTAATCACTAGTTTTGAATTTTGACACCAAAGTGACAGAAAAATCTTGGCAGATGCATGGGTAACAGCTAACCCGGTGACATTAAATACAGAATCATGTAATATTCAATTGAGGAGATAAACTAATGAAAAATTTATCTCAAATCTCACATTTAGCCTAGAGTTTACTGAGCAAAATAAACTTCACACTGCAGGGGAAAAAAAAAAAAAAAAAAAAAAAAGGGTGTTGGATTTAACATTCCTTTCCCCCAGTGTTATCAATCTACTTGGTACACAGATCTGAGTGTGAAAGCATGTCAGGAAAGAGCCAAAACCTATTCAATAAAGTTTGAAACCCTTTGCAAATAGGCAGAACAGATAGAGGAGGAAAGGTTCAGATAAATGCCTGAACATGAGGAATTGCAACAGAATTAGAAATCTGTTTTGGCTGTGGTATCCTAAAATCTATCCCAGAATGGCAGGGAAGGTAAAGATTTGGATCTGAAATGACTAACAGGCTTTGCTATGTGTTAATTTATTAGTATGTTGGGATTTGTGCTACAAGTGTGTGGCAGAATAAAAACAATAATTTTGTTCAAGGAATTTTTCTGCAATTGCACATAAATGCCATATTCTGTATAGATGTCCTTTGTCTAGCTCTTTTCAGCCTTCCTCTGCAATACCCAGCTGAGCATCGCCCAGATACAGTAATGTGCACAACTATGAGACATATTATTTGAGAAATCTCTGACTTTGCTACAGGCACCAGCAACACAAGATTCTAAGTTCATATTGGGTGTTCTAAACAATATACAGAAGGTTTCCTGTGCATAGCACAATGAAACAAATTGACATCTCTTATTATCTTCTTGAATCTGGACATTATTTTTTTTCTAACTCAGCAGAGTCTGAAAACAAAGTTTAGTCTCGGAGTATGAAATTCACAACAACTGATGCCAATTATTTACCCCAATGAATTAGATATTTTGAATTATGCATTGAGAGTAATATAACATTAATTCTGGTATTTGAACTAAATCCAGGAAGATTTCATGAGTGGTGGTAATATCTCATTATATGTTGTCTGGGATGATAAGATGTGCTATTGTTTTTATTTTTTTGTTATCATACCCACTTTATGAAATAATTATTTATTACATTTTCAGATAAAAATTTTTATCTAAGCAACCAAGATCAAAGAAACAAACAACTGCCTATAATGTTGTCATGGTATCCAGGCCATGCCTAATCAATATGCTACTAACTTTTTCCTTTTCTCCCAGTTAATGTCTAGCAAGTGCTAGAGCAACAATTTTTGCTACCGGCTAAAGAAGAACTAAATAAATAATTAAGGTTGAATTGCCAATTTGTTCTCTTTGTTGGAATGAATTAGATACTGGATTAGTTTTCTTTTCAGTTTTAAATGTGGGGACTCACTGAACCATGTGTCTGTGAAGAAATATGGCTCCATGTTTCACAGATCCATGCTTTAATAATTTAAAAGTAATCAGTAAACTCTTGCGTCTCTGAGAAAATAATCAGTGACATGTAGGAGATTATTGTTAGAATCCAGCTCCTGGTGTTAGATTGATTTTTTTTTTTTTTTTTTTTTTTTTTTTTTTTTTTTTTTTTTTGGTAATCCTTCCCACCACTTTTGACAACTCTGCTTAATGACTGACAGTAAATGGAGTTTGTCCTGTGTCGGGTGTCCTGGTGAGGACTCTGGCAAGGAAGATTTGGCTTATCATGTTGCAACCTAAAGTCCTGATCCATCAGACATTCAGAGCAGTGTATAACGGTGCACCAGAGACTTAACCCTTCTATTTCAAAGAGGGCTCTTACGCATAAGAATATTTTATTTCACATGTGCAGACCTTGTTTCTGTAGTTTTCTGGGAGCTTCCTAGGCAGCCATCTCCTCAGTAAGCAAGGGAAATTGCCATATAATGCCCCTCTGTGTATTACTAAATCCAACATTGGAAGAAAAATTACTATTTGATATTTACATCCCACCCACAGATTAGTTAAGTGCCTCACAAAATTAATACATGGATTTCATCTTCAATAAGCTTGAAGTCTAGAACCTAGGCACATTAAAAGAAATAGTGGAAAGAATAGATAAGAGATGGGACACAGCGACATATGATAATCTGTGACAAGCCAAAACCAAAATGGTAAAGCATAATTCGACTGTTATGTTTTTTGTAGTCTTGAGGGCAGACTACAGGATGAGACTTTTCAGGATGAATTTGACTGAGATGAACGTGGGGCCTCAGCAAATTGGTTTGGAGACACGGTACAACGAATTGAAAGCAGAGGAGAAAAGACAGTGGGAGAACTGTATGAGTGGATGACTTAGTGGTCTGTGTGATTAAAAAGAGAGAGAGTAATAAAATGGCAGAAGTGTTAAGCATTGACATGCCCAGGAGCATGGCTAAAAATTTGAACTTAAATTCTGCAGAAATCATCTCTAAATAAGAACAGAGAGGAACTTCTTATTCTGATAAATAAAACAGGCTGTTTTTAACTGAGGGCCCTGAATCTGCTGAAAAGAGCAAAATACGTGTGAGGAACATGGTGAAATGGAGGTGGCAGTTGTCAGGGCAAACCAAGCAAACACTTCCTGTAGAAAGACAAGCACCCTTCCTGCCAGGGATGGGGAAAGCTGCTGTAGGAGGTCGTTGCTGTGAATTAGGATGAGGAAAGAGGACAGACTCAGAAATGTCTCCTAGGCTGCAAGGCCACATAGGGGATAGCGAAGCCATTGAGACCAAAATAGAGACAGGAGTATTGAGAAGAAAAAGTGAGAAGCTGAGTGTCTACCATGCTGATTTTGAGATGCCAGTGAACAAGTTAAAATGGCATGTTCATTGAGACAAGAAGAACATGGGGGATGCATCATATTCATGGAAGGAGAGGGAGAGTTGAGAGTTACCGGATTAAAAACTAGAAACATTGAAATCTGCCAAGCAGCTTTGATGTGAGACCTAATTTTGAAAGTATAGCGAGGGACTCCTTTCTATTCTAGTGGTATAAGCATGAGTTCAGATAGTGTGTTAAAATGCATTTAGAAATAGTGGTTGAATTTTGTGCTGAGATTTTAAGATACTTGGATTAAAAGTTGCAAAAGTGCATTAAACAACACTAACTAACTACAAACCAAAAGCAAAATGAAACCACTGTTTTTAAAAACAGTTGTGGAAATTTTTTTACGCAGTAATAACTGCTACCTGATGTGTTTATATGTGACTATTTTAACACTTCTGCTGTTGCCGCTTTGGGCCAAATAGAGTTCAGTGCTTCACAAAAACATGCATACTGTAAAACCTGTCTTAAAGAGCTTGAAGATTTAAATAGAAGATGAGATGTGTGTGAGAGGAAGGCAATCTACCTTCAAGTTGTAAGGAAGGCTAACAAAATTGCAAAGATGAAATCCTGGCCATATTGACTGCAGTGGCAGACTTCCTATTGGTGAACACAGTATGCAAGAGCTATTAGCAATCACAGGAATCACAGCTAATCTCCTGCCTCACCAGGATCACAGGCTTATTTCTGTAGGCTGTCTGGCAAACACAGGAGGCAATAACCTGATGTTAGCTCGTTCTTTTTAATATGACTTCTGTTCAACATGCCACATTTGGTCCTGACAGGAGTGCAGTTCCCATGATTGCTGGATTCAGTGCAGTCAATTATTTTTTTGTCAAAATAAGTTTTCATTTAAAAAAAAAACCAACAAAACAAAAATCAACCTCATAAAAATCACTTGTTCTCCAAAGTTAACTACTGGGAACAGCCTATGGTAAAAAAAAAAAAAATTTACAAAGTACAGTGGCAATCAACTCAAAGCGGCTTACTGCTACAGTAAAATTTAATGCCAGCAATATTTTCTACAGATGTTAGTGTCAGAAACACACTTGGAAAAGTTGTCAAAAGAACATTTCTAAGGCATCCAGGGATCAGACGTGTTTTTACATGTTTTTAATCTATGACTTCACCTAACCAATGACTTCTTTTTTTTTAAGAAGAGGTAATATTTGATCTATAGGTCACCTCTGCCATACTAGTGAATTGGACAGCAGAGTAATATTAACAGAAATAGAGGAGAGAGAAGGGAGAAAAAGAAGGGAAAAAAAGAAAGTAATGTGGTTTTTGTACCGTAAGGGAAGGGATAAAGAATGTTAACAAAGGATGTAATTTACTACCTAATCAATTTACTGATTGGATTTTCTGTGAGACTAACTTTGAGTCCAGAATGAATTGCCTTGATCTCAGAAGCTGCTATAATGACCAGCAAGCAGTAGTATGAGGCTGTAGTGGCATAAAAATAATAATATCAGAGTCTTCGAACAGCTACAGCAGTTAATTAAATGTGTTCAAATAACATTATGGTTGGACATAAACCACAAAGGCACAGAAATTTTGAGGTAAGCCTGCCAGAGCACTGGTTGACTGTATGCTAATGCAATACAACAGACCATCCTCCCAGGGCCCCAAAACATCACATAGGGACAAACTCTGCCCCGCAATGAGAACATACAGTCCCTTTTAGTTTCCACAGCTTTTTCATATGTGTTTCTAAGACAATCAATACATGTGTCTGGGCATCTCAGGCTTTTTAAAAAAAGCATACTGTGGCTGTGGGCCATGACTGAACTGTACTTGGCTCAGGAAAGGCAATAGGCACAACTGGCTCTTGGGATGTGTTTGCACTTTGATCCGGGGCAGTGGAGCACACCACAAAAAGGGAGCCAAGCACATGCAGCTGTGCTCTGGTCACTCCTCCTTCGCCCACAGACTTTCCCTTTGCCAGGATGAAGGATACACGCTGGCTGCTTTCAGCAATGCTTGACAGTACTGACACAGGGAGCACAGGAACTGGCTGTAAGTCCATAGCCATCACACTGGATTTGTTATGGCTCTATATCTGCACACGATTTTTTAACTCACTGTAAGGTTTATTTTCCTTCAGTCATCCTCCCCATTTAGTCTTCTTACTTACTCCTCTTCCATGGAAGAAAGTGCAGTATGTTACATTTGGGAGAGTGTTACTTACCCCACTGAGGAATCAGAAGCTACTGCTCCTATAGAACAGAGAGAGAAAAGGCCCTGTAAAGCACCTTTTTAATATAGCTTTTGGACAAAGAGAAGCTACTGTAGCACTGTGTGCACTTTATGGTCCCAATGTCAGATGAATGAGATGCTGCTCCTTGTGAGACCTACTAGTCACAGGGAGAGCAGACTCCCTCTGTCCTGTCTGAATTTATGAACCTCTAGTCACTTTGGTAATTATACAGACTGGCAAGTACAAGCTTGGGAAGAAAAAAAATATCCCTAACATAGCTGAATAAGAATTTCAAACTGGAGACCTTTTGTCTTTCTCTTGCTGCAAATTCTAAAGGCAATACCCCTCTTCATATTTGTTTGTTTTTAAAATCTAAGAGCATAAGCATTACACCTATTTACAGCCTAATGAATCAGTCTCTAAAAATACAGGGAGGTGAGTGCAAGTTAACTCCAGGACTGCTATTCCTGCTAGTCAGGTTTAGTCACAGCACTGAGCAGTGAGAGAGCCTTTCTGATCCCTGAAGCTCTCCTGAGGGGAAGCATCCCTGGAGGTATCTTCTGGCCAATAGGAACAAGCTGAAATAGTTTCCATAAGAAATCACTAGAGGACACCTAAAAATAGTGGGGCAATGAGTAAGAAGAAAAGGATTTTTGTGCTTATATTTAGGACTAGAGAGACAGAAGGAGGACAAGACAACCTAAGGAGTGTGGAGCTCTTTCCTGGTGTGGCCTCAGGCAAACTGTGAGACTTTAGTCAAGTCATTAACCCCCATTTGAAGCATTAGCTGACTCTGCACAATTTGTGGAATTACAAATGAGATGACTTTTCAGTTTCTTGCAGTACAGTGGGAAGAAAAGGAAAATGGCAAGAAGGACAGTTGCCAAATTTGTTAATAGAAAGAGGGAAGAGATGGTTTCAGGATGTTTGAGACTTTCACAGATGCAAGCTTTCATAGTCCCAAAGTAACCTGGTTATGAATCTAAAAAATCATCAACAAACCAACCAAACCCAAAACAAGTAACCAAGCAGCCAACCAAAAGAACCCCAAAAAACGAAAAACAAAAAAACACCAAAAAAACACAAAAAAAACCCCAAAGAAAAACACACCAAAAGAAAAAAAAACAGAGAAAAGAAGAAAAAAAAATTCAACATGTTGAACTACTGATTTATAAAAATACATAACAAGGACAAGACAAAAGGGATAAAATGCATTTGAAAGCAATACAAAAGGTTCATCATTCATATGTGGGGTCACTATGATTTTGTTTGTATGCTTAATATGTACATTACCTAGGATCCTCAAGCTCCTAGCAAGCTACTGATATTGACTTCAGTGTCACAAAAAAGGCTTGGTGTTGATTTCAAAAATACTCAAGTCCAGCAACATGATATTTGTCTATTAACTGAAAAGCAAGCTGCATCAATGGTTGTTAGACAGTTAAGTTGAGTTCTCCAGGGAAAAACTTCAGAAGACAAGTTATACTTATTCACATTTTTTAATTAGTACCTACCATGGAGATGCACCCAAATCTAACACATTTAAACTGAATGGCATGTAACGGACCAGCTTCCACATATTTTACATAGTGGTATGTTTGCAAATTACACTGTAAGCATTGCCCATCTCAAATACTATGGCAGTTGAAAGTAAAACCAGCTTTTAGGTACCAGACACAAAGAAAGTTGTCTTAGCAATGTAACTCTAAGTAATCAACTTCTAAATTTGATTCCAAGTGAAACTGAGTAATTTTGCACTATTCTGCATTTTTACATTTGAAATATGGATATATTATTTCATTTATTTTAGATGTGAAAGTAGTCCAATATTGCTACAGATTATACTTTTGATTTTTTAAATATATTTTTTCCTAGCACTTCCTAGAATTATACACACTTATTTTCTAAATTTGGCCCTGCAAATTGCTGGGTCTTTTTAATCTTGGCATGGTTTCCACATTTTCTTAAAAACCTCTTTTCTACTCTAAACTGTCTCCTGGTCTGCTGTCTTTTAAAAGGTTTGCAACAGGGGAGAGTAGAATTGCAATAGGCAATTTACTTTTAAATTCCCACAAAGCTACCACATTTTCCAGAAATAAGGTATTTTCATTTTTCAGGAGAATCTTTTCATATATTCCTAAACATGGCTTTACAAAGGCCAACTTTTTCCCGTCTGGTATATACATAAAAACTCCTTTAATTTTATTTGGAAAAGCATATCTGTATCGAAGTGCAATTTATCCTTAACTGTGTCTTAAGGGGACTTCTTTCCTTCTGATACCTTTAGTCTTCGGCTTTTGCCTAAGTTATGTTTTTTGTCACCTGTCTCATTTTTTATCCATGTGAAAGTGTCGGCATTGCAACACCATATTTCCAATAGCCAATAGCTATTTTTCCTGACAGAACCTAATCCTTAAAAGTGATAAATACTTCATCTTTCTGTGAACAAATTCAAACAGCAAAAAGGTGTCACAGCCAGCTCAGATGTGGTTTCCAGTTCTCTCTTGACACTGCAACTTCAGTCATTAAAGAGGCTGACCTGTTTGACACACATATAGTGCAAAACTTTCATATGTTCAAGTTACGGTATTTTTGGTAGTTACTTTGAAATCATGCTGTTCATATGCTTCAAGCTGTACATGGTTTGATGTGTTTTATTGATTCTGTCTGAAGAGATTCTGCACTGTCCTGGATTAAGTCCTGTACTGTTAGTTGTGGAGGATGATCTCCTCTCAGTCATCAGCATGATCATTTTTGCTTGCTGAACTCTTCCATCCTTCCAGAATGTTAGCTGGAGAAGAAAAAAACATGATGATAGGCCACACAACAAAAAGTGCTTGTTAAAAACAAACACACAGGAACTTCTCAAAAAACAAAACCACTTTAAAGCATATGCTCAGAGATGCATACAAACAAAGTCATGAAGTGTTGTAGTATTACACATGGCCTTACTAAACAAAGGATGAGCAGTAGAGCCACAATGAGGTATGGATTCAGCGTCATTCAGGACAGTACAAAGTGCTGTCCATGTAATCACCAGGACTGGCCAGAGAACATCATCAGTAGTAAGAAACATAACAAATGTAATTTAGTTTTGTAAATGTCCGCTGTACAACACATGTGCTATTCATTGGTATTCATGGTGATTGTCTTAAGGTTTTAGCACATCTTAATAACCCTGGAGTAGACAGCAACTAGTAATGTCAAAGACATTGGTTTACAATGGTGAAAAACTGCTGGAGTCTTGAAATCAACACATTCCCAGTTGGTTAACGGGTTGTCTTGCTTGGGAAGGTCCCTTTTTTATTGTTATTGTGAATTCAAATCCAAAGCCTTTGAATTTCTGAGGCTGGAAAATGAGAGAGCTGGGAACAATGAGCCATGCAATTTTTTGCCTGGTGATGCAAGATACAGAGAATTCCATTTGCTACAAGTCTACAAAAGTCTTGCCTGGTATGACACCGAACAGCATCTACTAACTTTCACAATTATTAAAGTTCCATCTAGATCAGTAAATGCTGTTTATTTTCTTTGTGCAGTACTATTTCCCCACCTTTTTTGCTCATGGTCTTGAAGAGTCTTCATATTTTTTCTGATGAACTTTGGGTGTGTGTGGGTAATTCCACTTGCAGCTATACATATGAACTAGTAAAGAAAGTCTCTACTCTCTCATCTGATGTAAGTTTTTTTGGGGCAAATCTGATGAAATTAAAAAACCTTCCAGAGCTCATCTTTTCTCTGTTGTTACTTTTAACAGCTCTCCATTTGTGAGCTTAACTTAAGCTTTTGACCGTTTTTTTTCTTTTTTCAGGAGAAAGTGTATTTATGATCCCCTAAGGCAAAATATATTAATATTTATGATTCGTATTTATAAATGGCAAGAACGGCCACCAAATTCAATACCATTTGGTTGCAGGGAGTAATCAGATTTATTATTTTCTGCCAATATTTTCTTACTTGGAGATGTGATTAGGCAAGGGCAAGTACCTCCTTATTAATTGAGACTATATTGGGGGAAAAAAATGCTTTGAAGATTACAGGATATTAATAAAGGAGAAGCTTACAGAGATTAACGTACTTTGAAAAGGAGTATTTAAAATGCCACCATGAAAAGTCGAAGGGAAGGAGAAGGGGAAAAGGAAGGGGAAGGGGAAGGGGAAGGGGAAGAAGAAGAAGAAGGAGAAGCGGGGAGAGCAGAGGAGAGGAGAGGAGAGGAGAGGAGAGGAGAGGAGAGGAGAGGAGAGGAGAGGAGAGGAGAGGAGAGGAGAGGAGAGGAGAGGAGAGGAGAGGAGAGGAGAGGAGAGACAGCTCCTAGAGGGGACAGACCATGAAGAAGGCTTGTCTATGATTTTGTTTCATTTCACATGCCTTTTGTGAAAGTAAGCAAAATTCATTAATCCAACTGAGACAGGATGGAGGAGCAGCCTAGGCACACTACCTGTCCACCTGCATGCAGGGACACCCTGCAGGCAACACATCAAGATCCATTCTTCAACATGAGGAAAAGGTGGTTCCACTCCTGATCTGGTGGCTTGTGGGGTTTTTCTTTGACATTCCTGCTTACTCTCAGAGAATAAGGGGCACTTCACGCTATTTTCTTCATCCTTCATATCATATAGCCTATCCACCTACTGATAATTATTCCCTGCAGGTTCTTAATGAGAAACACCGAAGATTCAAAATCAGGCCAGTGTTGCCTTGTCTCTCAGCCCTGATTAGGTCAAAGTAATTTTGGATAAAATAAACTCTGATCTCATCTTTCCTCCCTTTTCTTCCTCTCATCTCATCTTTCTTACATTATCTTGTTTGGCCCATCTTGATTCTGATGGGCCTGAAATAGGTGTTAGAATATTGCACTGAATCTGACATTTGTCATTTCTTTACCTGAAACTTAAAAAAAACCCCAGTGCTGTTACTGAGAAATAACAACAGCCTGTTTTTTGCTAGAGTCTGAAACAAACATTTACCTCTCCCTACATGCCCCTCCCAATGTCTTCCCTGTGCTTCCTGTCTCCTTGACAGGAGAAATGACTGGTAACATGTAAGACTAATTACCTTCAGATTTCATAGCAAACTAGCCAACTCTGTTCTCACACAGCTTTCAGTGACGTGATTTATAAGGAGATACAACTATGTCCTCACATGCAGTTTCTTGCTTAGGGAAACTGCATTTAGTTAAGTTTCTTCTGTCTGCCTTTTGTTTCTTTTGTGTTTCCTTTTTAAGGATGAGAGGAAGGGAAATCTATTTCATCCAGAGACTGTAGTTCCACATTTTTATTCTCTTATTCTTGCTAAAATGATTTGTATCTTGAGATTCCATGTTTCTCTGTGCCTTGCTTTCCCCATTGTACCAGTGGAAAAATGTAGTTTACTACTTTAAGCTATCTCTAGAATATATTGGCAGCAAATGGATCCAGATAGGGAAATAAATGGTGGGTTTATATAGCATAATCAAAGATTTGAACATTGATTCAAGAGATACTTAAGGAGACCAGATGTTTTCCATAACATTTCATTGTAAATATATAACGGACTCTCTACTGAAACAAAAAGGTGACAAAAATATCCAGTACCTTAATCCATAGCTTAAAAAATGTTTCTATTTGGCAGGTGAAGGGATGGTAGCAAATTCACCAGTTTATTCCTTGGCTCTAAAAACCAGCACAAATGGAAAGCAAATTTTTCTACTTGCTACGTAATAATTTACTATTGATTGAGAGTTAAGAAAAAAATATTCTGACTTGACGATCCAGTGGGAATATTGGAGATAAATGAAGTTGTCGTGCCTGTGAAATTAAAAAAAGGTTAGGCTTATTAATATGATGTAATAAATCAATTGGCAAGAAACATCCTAGCATCACCAAACTTGAAAGAAGTGCTTTGAATGTTCAGGATTGCTACTATCACTAGCTGTATTAGATACTTAGAACAGTTTAATGTTTAATACCAATTAGAGCTGAATAATGAGACAAATCCTACTTGATAACAATGAAGTGTAATTGCACATTTATTATCACGGTAATTTTAAACAATAAAGTAACACAGTTTATCTTATAGCTTTACCTTTTAAATCAAAAATAGACTCTTGTAATAATCAATATTTAATTAACTTGTAATTATGCACAATAACTGTCTCTTAAATGTGAGTTAAAAGCCTCTTTGAGGCATTTTAAGCATTACTCATTTCTCTGGTTAGGTCAGTTTAACTAGAGTTTACTATCAAAATTTGTCAAAATTTGTCATTAATCCTGCTCAGGGGACGTCAAGCCCCATATATATATATATTAGGGAAACCTGCTTACATTAAAAATTAATATTTTTTGCCAAATATTTTTTCAAATATTTCATTACTTTTCTATATGCACAGTGCTAACTTACACTACCCAGTGATACAATTTCTTTTAAATTTGCATCCATATGTATGTTATATAGTTTTCCGACATTCATTCAGAGTGAATTGAAATTATATGTACATTCCTTAAATAACAGAAAATATTAATAGAGCCCCTCAACTCTTACATTTTTTACTTAGTTTGGTGAGCACTTATCTAAGTGTGAATCTCTGGGGTTGATTCATCAGCTTTCTAATAAATAATGTCACTTTAATAGATAATGTCCCTGCTGAATAAGGGACACTACTTTGTCATAAGCTAAAGAAGAAGTGAATTTAAAAGATACATTTAGAAGAGATTCTCAACAGCATAACAATGGTCTGTGAAGGCTGTTTTCCTCAGCTCTTGTGGGATTTGTAACCTAACCAACAGATGAGATTTGCAGCAGTTCATAACATTTCAGATTAAATCTAAGCCTCAACACTGCGTGAAACTGAAGCCTTGAACTCAAGTTTACATGATCTTTTTATAACACTGTGAATTTTCTGTATGTCCTTATTCCCTCTAATAATCTTCTATCTTCCTCCTACCTGAAGCAAACTTCTAGAAGTAGGCTGTCTTTCATTTGTACATACCAGCAGTAGCTGATGCCCCAGGACTTCTTGGTCCCCAAGATTTGAAAACTTCTGGTTTGAATGGGCACAACATAAATACTAATAAATTCAGTAAATTTGCTTGAATTTGGTGGTGTTGCCTTTGTTTTTTAAGCTAAAGACTCACCAACTTTTATTTGCAGTATCTGACAGAATTGGGGCATACCAAGTTTGGAACCCATGTGGGCAGTAGAGAAGGGGATCTTTTTGGTCTTTTCCACTAAACTGGAAGCAGGTAAAAATCTACAACAAGGCCCAGCAGGGACTGAGACACGGGTGTATGAAGGAAGTAAGAAGGAAGAGGAAGGTGCCAAGAAACCTCAAAGATATGGTGACAGAAACAAAAGTTGAAACCTGATAGATGAGCTCATCTGCCTACACTTAGGAGGAACATCTATGCAGATGGACAAAAAGATGAAGGTGTGTCAGAACAAAAACTGTTTTCAGAATGTCAGGGAAGATGCTCTGAGAAGACATTTGTGATGGTATCTGAAATCAGCTGAGTTAAGCCTTGTCTGTATTTTGCTGAGCTTTGTTAGCCAAGTAGACTCATGCAAAAATGTCCCTACTAGCACAGATTCATTGCCTGGTAGGAAAAATAATTGACTAGCCCTCAAGGAGAAAATAAGCAGGTGGCTGTAGTGGCTTGCACGGGGTACGGATAAGACAGGGTATATAATTTAGAAATAGATTCTGATAAGCAGAGGAACCCAATGGAAAAGCAGAAGTGAGAATAACATTATTTGCTTTCCCCATATTGCAGAACATCATTCTGGACTTACTTAAAGTTTAGAGATGGGATTTAGGAAGATCATAAAAGTAAAATTGCTGTCATTGAGAGGGGAAAAATGATTACACTTTTTAATGGTGCCAGCAGTTAAGCTTCAGTAAACCACAGGAAAATATTGGACCAGCTTCTGAAAGAAAATGTGATTCATAAACTGGGCTGAGGACAAACTAAATAAATTACAGATTTAAGCAGTGATGTTACAGACATGCACTTAATCCTAAAAAAAGATTTCCCAGGATGACTGTGGTGAGAACCTTCAGATTATGTGACTGGTAGAAGTGCAAGTTCTTGGCTTACCCTTAACCACATGTAGCTACTGTTAAAACCAATTGTGGTTTTGGGTGATTTTTTGTGTTTGTTTGTTTGTTTGTTTTAAGGAAAAAACAAATGTATTTTCAGCACTTGATAATTGTGTGAAAGAATACTTTTCTACAGGTCTGCTTGTATTTTATTATGCTGGACAATCAGTACTTTGGCTGAAAAAGCAAAACTTAAATACATCTTTTCCAAGTTCATAACTAGCTCTTGAATTGAGCACAAGGTGTCAACTGGATTGCCCATGTGGGAACTGATCCAGAACCTTAAAAAAGGAAGAAACTCTTCCAGGAGTCTCTGAAGGTACACCCTGCAGAATGTAACAGAATCATAACCTAGTCTTAGGATTCTGTACATCATTTTAAAACAAGGATTTTTGAAGACTTTCATTCGAGATCTACGTGAATTCTCCATAAAACAAGGGTTTGCATCATTTCACAAGCTTCCTAAAGAGACACTGATAGAGAGTTATTGGGGAAGAGTCATTAAGGGGAAAAAAAAAAAGAATAAATTCATGGACATAAAGTGAATGAAAAATAAAGATCAAGTCATTATTTTTCAGCAGGGAAAATCCAATTGATTTCAAATACATGCTTCAACTCTTAAGTTACAAAATACTTAGAAAACATAACCCTGAGAATTTTGAACTAAAATAAACCTGATAATCTTTCCTGACACTATTACCCTATGTAATTGTGACAGAATCAGTGCACTTGTCAGTTACAGATTAATGGAAGCACCTGAATGACATTCACAATAAATGATTAGCTGAAAAGCATGCTTCCTGGTGAGTCATAAGAGTTTGTTTTGTTTTGTTTGACTGCAAAATTTAAAACCTGTGACTACTGAAATATACCCACCGCCTGTTCAGAATTAGCAAAGATAAAGAATTGTGGAAGTGAAGGGAATAGGAAAAAGGAAAAGAGGAAAAGAGGAAAAGACGAAAAGATGAAAAGAGGAAAAGGTTATTTTCCTTTGGTGAGGAAGAGTTAGGAAAAAAAGAAGAGGAATAGGGGGAAGGGAAAGAAGGGAAGGGCTGACTTCTGGAGGCTTTATTCTTGTGGTAAGTGTTATCTTAGTAAAGTGTGAAGGATTTTTCAATAAGGTATATTTAGCAGACAGGATACTGGTCTATTAACTGTTTTGAAAAGAAAACACAGGCAAGAGATGCCTGTGAAAAGATACATAGTGCACTGCCTTCCTTGGTAACATCCTGCGTAGAGGTCTATCTGAACTGAAGTTTAAAAATCAATTAACTGCATCTTCCATAATATTGTTCAAGTTAATTATGTAGAAATCATAGAAAGGCACGTAAGGTAAGCTATAAAAGAAACCAAAACAAAATAGATTAAAAAAAAAGAAAAAAGAAGAAAAAGGGGGAAAAAAAAGGCACGCCTGAGACGCCTACTTAGAACAGTGACCACAAAAGCCCAGGGGAAATACAACCTTGAAAAGGATATTCCCCCTCCCCCACCCCTCCGCTCATCTTCTGCTGTGCTGCAAAATTTTAATGTCTCATCAAGTATATAGCAGCCATAAACTACTGTCCCTTTTTATGCAGTTTCAGATGCAAGAAGGAGCACAGTCTTTATAGTGACCTAAACCTATCAAATGAAATAACCCTTTGGGATGATGAACTCTAAATTATGAGTGATTATTTCTAAATTAATTACATCTTTGCTTGACATTTTTATTACCTTCTTAATTTCTTCCAGCCAAGCACAGAAGTTATGACTTATGATATAAACAGTGTAACAATTAGGAAAAAAGATTTTCCAGTTTTGCACTCTAGCTGTTTGGCTTCCAAACTAAGATGACTGAGCCTGTTATGGGGATGTCACTGAAGCAAACATCAGCATCAAAAACATAAAACTAAAATAAAATTTGTACGTTTTGCACTTGAGAAGATTAATGTATTTCTCAGACATTAAGCAATTAAAATGTACAACAAGCTGTTGACGAAGGTATTATTAGCTCCATTTTACCGATGGAGGAAAAATGTCAGGAACTGAATCATGTCACAGAACAGGCAGCCTTTTCATACATCAATAAGGCATCAGTCTGTAGCAAGACCAAAGGTAGAGGTATTAGACAATGCGCAGCCAAGAGTTTCGGTGGGATGGTATGTAATGTGGTACACCGTGGACTGTGCAATTGTGTACAACTGTGTGAATATAAATAATGTTTTAGGTGAGGAGCTGAAGGAAAGAGCATTATCTCACCTTGACTGAGGGCACAGTGGCAACAGCAGACTGAGCTCCATGCCTCAGTGGAGTTCTGCTCAGATCAGTAATGAAGGCAGAGCACATCCATCTTCATTTGCTGAAAGAGAAATCCTTGTCTTCTGCTCTGACATTTGGATCAGGTCCTAAGGTAGGGTGTAGTCTGAGCTTCACGCTTCCCACTCATCTACACAGAAAAGAATACATATGACTGGTGGGGAAATGATGACAGGATAGTGCAGGGGTATGATAACATTTTTAGAATTGTACTCAAGTAAGGTCATGTACATAGATCTAGTCTTTCAGGCATCAGTCTGTTGGGATCTCCTGCATGACTGACTGAATGTGTTTTGAGGCTTTTTGGCCTTCCTCTAAAAAATCATGTATTGACTATTCCCTGAGGTGGGACATTCATCATGTTTGGCAAATCCTGTGTTCCTCTGATTCCCTCTAGTAGGGTTTGCAATTAAGAACCTATAAACAATTTTTGAAACTGAAGCCAAGAAAAATTCAAGAAATTATGAATGCTGAAAGAGATGAGATCAATTTTGCTGAGGAAAGCATTACTCTAAATAGAGTCACAGTAACCAGTAAAGCTAGTCTAACACAAACGACCAGCATACATGTACTATTCGGCAAATGATTTCTTTTCATCTAGCATATTCAACAAATAAAAAGCTGAGTTTTACGTTGGTTGCTGTTTTATTTGTTTGTTTGTTTAAAAAAGGAGAATATTTTTCTGTGGACTAGCTGGTTAATAAACACCCATAACATCATTGACTGCAGAAGTTTATCTTTAAAAAAACCAAAATCATAGAATGTCCTGAGTTGGAAGGGACCCACAAGGATCATCAAGTCCAACTGCTGTTCCTACATATGACAACCCCATAGTTCACACCATGTGTCTGAGGACATCGTCCAGTCTCTTCTTGAACACTGTCAGTCTTGGGGCTGTGACACCTCCCTGGGAAGCCTGTTCGAGCGCTCCACCACCCTCTGGGTGAAGAACCTTTTCCTAATGTCCAAACTAAACCTCCCCTGGCACATCTTCCTGCCATTTCCTCAGGTTCTGTCATTGGTCACTAAAGAGAAGAGTTCGGCACCTCGGCACCTACTCTTCCTCCTCCCCTTGTGAGGAAGCTGTAGCCACCATGAGGTCTCCCCTCAGTCTTCTCTTCTCCAGGCTTAACAAACACAGTGACTTTAGCCGCTCTTCATGCAGCTTCCCCTCCAAACCCTTCACCAACTTCGTAACCCTCTTCTGGACACTCTCCAGTAGCTTTATATCCTTTTTATCCTGTGGTGCCCAGAACTGCACACAGTGCTCCAGGTGAGGCTGCACCAGTGCAGAGCAGAGCGGGACAATCACCTCCCTGCCCGGCTGGCAATGCTGTGCTTGATGCACCCCAGGACATGGTTGGCCCTCGTGGCTGCCAGGACACATTGTTAGCTCATGTTCAACTTGGTGTTGACCAGAACCCCAAAATCCCTCTCCACAGAGCTGCTTCAACATCTCGGCCTCCAGTCTGTATGTACAGCCAGAGTTGCCATGTCCCAGGTACAAAATCTGGCACTTGTCCTTGTTGAACTTCATGCAGTTGGTGATTGCCTGGTTCTCCAATTTGACCAGATCCCTCTGCAGGGCTTCTCTGCCCTTGAGAGTGTCGACAGCTCCTCCCAATTTTGTGTCATCAGCAAACTTACTAAGCAATCTCTCAAGTCCTGAGTCTAATTCATTTATAAAGACATTGAAGAGTTCTGGCCCTAAGATGGATCCCTGTGGAACCCCACTAGTGACTGGTCACCAGCCCGACATAACCCCATTTACTAGAACCTTTTGAGCCCAGCCCATCAGTCAATTGCTCACCCTATTCATCTTTCATTTAATTTGTGGCAGTACCAGCACTGAATTGCATAGCTTGTACCAGTTTATTCAATAGTGAATTTCTGCTCAACTCCCTCCATTTGCCTAGCTAAGAGTCTTCAAGGTCTCCACAGGAGCATAGCATCCTGTTCTTGCTATAATGTATAGAAAGGGAGCCTCTGCTATGCCAGGCACACATTTACTCACCCTCCCTCATAGGGGCAGATGGTGCAAGACCAGCTTATCTGAATCACTGTTTGTAACCCTTCTCAGGCCCACTTTTTTGTTCACATGAAAGCACTGCTAAAAATAGCTTTGCTTGGGCAGTCTGCCTGGAAAATTCGAGTCTCTGCCTGAAAGCCGCACATTGTTACATATTTAGTCTCATGTGCCAGAACATGTCTGACAAGAAACTGGACAGATGAACTTGCTCAAACTACTCCCCAGTACGTGATTGCCAGCCCTGTATCACTGACCCAGAAATGCAAGAGGATGGCAGAAGAGGTGAGAGGCTGTGCAGCAAAAAAATTGTGCCTGCAGCAAAGGGATGTACATCCTCTCTACTCCTCAGCAGTATCCAGCACCATTACAGTAGGTAGTGCCCAGCAGTGCTCCTGAGAGCTACTTGTGCACTGAAACTCACCTACTGTCTTTTGATATGCACTCACAAAGCTTAGGAAGACCAGCCAGGAGGCACAAAGTAATTTTACCTCCTGGGTCTGTAATTTCTGTGAGGTAATTCTCCTGCTGATTAAGTTCACCTTATAAAGTATCAGATCTCCTCTGTGCATTCTGAGTACTTAATTTCATTATTTTGCAATCTATATACGGTCTGCTTTTATTAATACGTGATAGTTGATCAGCCCATGAAAGGTCAATGCTCCACACCTCAGTGAAATGTTTCTTCAAAGAAATATTGAGGATCTGGAGTATGCCAGAGACACAACAGACTTCAGCAATGAAACACGCTCCTCTGTACACTGCTGTTTATGATATTCATTTCAGTGAGCACAAGCAGTCAGTCTCTTTCTGTCCTCTTCTTTCCTAAGACTGCATCTCTTCATTAATGTAAATGTTTTGCATAACATAGGACCGTGTTTTACCTCAGTTGAGCAAAAACTCCCTCAATAAAATGGCCAGTACTTGGCCTTGGAAAATGCCAGGAACTCAATACTCGTGAAAAAAAGAGAATCAGAAGTGTATTCAAGTGTCTAAATATTGATTTAAAACAGCAAACACTTTGCTGTGATATTCATATTAAACAACTAATCTCTATCATTGTTTTAGTTCTTTGTTTCCTGTCCACCCTTAAATAACAACTTTTTGCATTCTGATTTCATCTTATTCTTTCCCTGGGCACTGTACTTGTGGTGGGAATTTGCTGTTATTAATATTGTATTACCAGTTTCCTTAATCAAATGCTGTTTTATTGATTCCCTGCTCAGGATGAGATTAACTTTAATGAAGCCGTGACTGTAACTGAGCTCCAAGGGTCTTTGAGTCTGTCATGGAGAGGAAATAAGTCATTCATACGTTTATAAATATCCAGGCATGAAGTACTAGGAAATTTTTAGGGTCTTTTCAGTGACTTGAGACAGACATTTCTTGGCGTGATACACCACTGCTAGATTAGTTGCCTAGTTAATGATAAGCAACTGTGGAAGGCTTTGCGTGATCCTACCACAAAAGTTGCAGCCAGATCTCTTTCTGACTAATGTCTGACCTTTGCTGCTGGACTTGGCTGCATAAGAGTCTTGTAAGACCAGAAGCAGCAACTGAGTAATCAGAGAGCCTTAAGCCTGTCTTTCCAGTCAGGGCAGTTTTTCAAGATGGTGGTATACAAACATACAGTAGATTGATGATATTCTGTCTTCTAGATAGCTTCAGTCATGACCTACTTGCAGAGCTCCAAACATTTCAAAGTCCAACCACTGATAGTTTCTTAATCCATCTCAATGTAAGTATTTTGTAATAACATTTCAGAAAATGAAACAAAAAAGATCCAGCACTCCTCAGGGACTTCCTGGTAACAAATATCCCCCCAAATACTTAATGTCTTGTGTTCATAAAAGATAGAAAATTAGCTGGTTTTAAAGGTACTTGGAAAACTATTCAGTTCTGGAGGTAAATATGTTTCAGTGGTAAGACCTGCAGAGACATTTCACCACAGCTTAGATAATTTACTGTCATGATCCTTGTAAAAATTACTATTAAACCAGTATTCGTATTCCTGGGCTTACAATATTTTAGGAAAATGGATATCAGAATTCTATTATAACATCTTAAGTCATTAACACTTATAATTAAGTACAAAAAACTTAGCAAATATTGAATCTGTTTCTGCAATGTATCAAATATTTGAGCAAGTATTTAAAAGCTACTGAAGAAGAAATCCTCTATTTTTTAACTTTAGTTTTTCATATACTTACAAATTCAGAGTTAAATCTTGAAATCTTTACTGAGGTTTATAAGTGCTTTTCTGAGATAAAAATTATTGCAAGACAGGGTGAGTTTAGATATCAATATTTGGTGCATTAATTGCTCATTTGTTACAAGTCTTCCATCCATAAAAACGAATTAGCAGATTCTCAGGTTTTTCAGACTGAACAGAAGTGTGTATGCTTTGCGTCTGCATAGAACTGCAGATCTTAATACACCTAAACAAATTGGACACACACAAATGTGGGCACTCATCTTTCCATGAATGTTTTAAAAAATCTATCCCTCTAATGCAGAAAATTGGAACCAGACTGCTTGATGTTTGAAAGACTAGAAAGAGGGTTTTTTGGTTGTTGTTTGCCCTTCATTTCACAAGCACAATATAATTTCTGCAGTAATTTTAGTCTCCATATTACTGCTTACTACTATGCGTCACATCAAATTGGTATGTTCTCCTTGCAAGGGGAAACTCAGCTTGTGGTATGTCAAAATTTCCAAAGCCCTATATGTAATAGATACAGTTTACAGAATACTCAGTTACTTTTGGTAGAAAAATAATCCTAGGTAAGAGGTCATGGCAGAAGACAGGGGTTTGGATGAGAATTCACAATCTGGCATCTACTCAAAAGCCTAGACAAATACCTCCTAAATTGTATGAAACTGCTGTTTGTTTCATTAAACTAAACTGATTTCACTCAGGTGTCTATGCCCAAGATTTGTACATAATACCTGCCTTGTGGATAAAAGGTAAATAATCAGCTGCTTTTCTTTCCATCTGAGGAAGGACTTGGTTTCTGCAGCAAGGATTTAGCCCTAGCAGTAGTGATTAGGCAGCACTGTTACCCAGGCAGTCCATAGCTGACAACAGCATGTATCAGTGCAAAAGCAGAAGTAATAACCACATCATTTCTTTGAGGAGGGAAGGCTGGTGTTGACAGATAAGTGACAGAAAGTTTTTTTTTTTTTCTTAAATGCTTTGATTGAAAAGCCCAAAGAAAGAGCAAGGCTGCAAATTTGGAGTTTTAAGGCACTATTAGTGAAATAAAAATACAAAACTCGTGTGTCATGCACTGCTGCTTGCAATGAGTTAGATGAGTTCCCACAGATCCCTTTTCAAATTGCAATAAATGTAGCATCTAAGAACACATCTATAGAGTGATCTAATGGAAGTTTTACCTACTCTCTTCTGTTGTCTCCATAGGCTCAGGAAAGATAACTAAGAACAAACAATTCTCCAGTTGTTACACAACCTACCCATGGTATCTTTGCTTTTACCAAGGCTAGACACGTCAGCTTCTCTGATAAGTTTTGCTTGACCCTCTGGTTTCACAGGATGGGCAGGGTTATGTCAGAGCAGACTGACAATATCACAAAACATAGGCACGCAATGTTCATTTTGGAAGTTATCTTATGGTGGCAACGATACCATTCTTTGATAACGGCTGGTTTTATAAGACACCAGTCCGGTCAGTGATATGTGGGAAAGGTTTATCCCACAGGGGTAAAAAGATGCTGGGACAGGAATTAGCAGGGCTCATTTGCAGGGCTTTAAACTAGATTTGAAGGGGGATGGGGTTGTAGCTGGGTTTGCATCAGTGGGGCAGCACTCTAGGATTGATGAAGTCCGGAAGGCCTCCCATTCCCCTAGGGTGAAATGGGTGTACTCGGCTCGCTCCCTGAAGTGCCTGTACACCAATGCGTGCAGCATGGGGAATAAGCAGGAGGAGTTAGAAACCAGCGTTCGGTCAGGAGATTATGATCTGGTGGCATTAACAGAGACACGGTGGGACAGCTCACATGACTGGAATGTGGTCATGGATGGCTATGTCCTTTTCAGGAAAGACAGGCTGGCCAAATGTGGTGGTGGAGTTGCTCTTTATGTGAGAGAGCAACTACAATGTATAGAGTACCATTCAGCGATAGATGAGGAGCGAGTTGAGAGTCTGTGGGTAAGAATTAAGGGGCAGCTGGCAGGGGTGACACTGTTGTGGGAGTCTATTACAGGCCACCAGATCAGGGTGAGGAAGGTGATGAGGGCACTGGGCAGCTGAGAGTGGCCTCACTGTCACAGGCTCTGGTTGTCCTGGGGGATTTTAACTACCCTGATGTTGGCTGGAAGGACTACTCAGCCAGCCAGCCTCAGTCTAGGAGGTTCCTCCAGTGCATTGATGATAACTTTCTGATGCAAATGGTGGAGGAGCTGACTAGGAGAGGTGCACTGCTGGATCTCATCCTCACTAACAAGAAGGGTCTGGTTGAAGCAGTAAAGGTGGAGGGCTGCCATGGTTGCAGCGACCATGAAATTGTGGAGTTCAGGATCTCATGTGGCGGGAGCAGAATAGCAAGCAGAATTTCAACCCTGGACTTCAGCAGGGCCAACTTTGGCCTTTTCAAACAATTGCTGGAGGAAATGCCGTGGGCAAGGCTGCTTGAAGGTAAAGGGGCCCAAGATAGTTGGTTAACATTCAGGGACTGCTTCTACCAAGCTCAAAATCAGAGCATCCTGACATGTAGGAAGTCAAGGAAGGGAGCCAGGAGACCTGCGTGGTTAAACAGGGAACTGCTGGGCAAACTCAAGTGGAAGAGGAGAGTTTACAGATCATGGAAGGAGGGGCTGGCCACTTGGGAAGAATATAAAGCTGTTGTCAGAGGATGTAGGGAGGCAACTAGGAAAGCTAAGGCCTCCTTAGAGTTAAACCTGGTGAGAGGGGTCAAGGACAACAGAAAGAGCTTCTTCAAATACATGGCAGATAAAACTAACACTAGAGGCAATGTAGGCCCACTGATGAATGGGGTGGGTGCCCTGGTGACAGAAGATACAGAGAAGGCAGAGTTACTGAATGCCTTCTTTGTCTCTGTCTACTCTGCCGGAGGCTGCCCTGAGGAGTCCCATACCCCTGAGGCCCCAGAGGAAGGCAGGGCAATGGAGGAGTTTGCCTTGGTTGATGAGGACTGGGTTAGGGACCAGTTAAGCAATCTGGACATCCATAAATCCATGGGTCCTGATGGGATGCACCCATGGGTGATGAGGGAGCTGGCTGAGGTCATTGCTGGACCGCTCTCCATCATCTTTGCTAAGTCATGGGAAACAGTAGAGGTGCCAGAGGACTGGAGGAAAGCAAATGTCACTCCAGTCTTCAAAAAGAGCAAAAAGGAGGACCCAGGTAACTATAGACCGGTCAGCCTCACCTCCATCCCTGGGAAAGTGATGGAACAACTTATCCTTGGTGCCATCTCAAGGCATATCAAGGATAAGAGGGTCATTAGGGGCAGTCAACATGGCTTCACCAAGGGGAAATCATGCTTGACCAACCTCATAGCCTTTTATGAGGACATAATGAGGTGGATAGATGATGGCAAAGCAGTGGATGTGGTCTACCTTGATTTCAGTAAAGCATTTGACACAATCTCCCACAGCATCCTTGCTGCTAAACTGAGGAAGTGTGGTCTGGATGATCGGGTAGTGAGATGGACTGTGAAGTGGCTGAAGGAAAGAAGCCAGAGAGTCGTGGTCAATGGGTCAGAGTCAAGTTGGAGGCCTGTATCTAGTGGAGTGCCTCAAGGGTCAGTACTGGGACCAGTACTATTCAATATATTCATCAATGACTTGGATGAGGGAATTGAGTGCACTATCAGCAAGTTTGCTGATGACACCAAGCTGGGAGGAGTGGCTGACACGCCAGAAGGCTGTGCTGCCATCCAGCAAGACCTGGACAGGCTGGACAGTTGGGTGGGGAAAAATTTAATGAAATGTAATAAGGGCAATTTTAGAGTCATGCATCTGGGTAGGAACAACCCCAGGTTCCAGTATAAGTTGGGGAACGACCTATTAGAGAGCAGTGTAGGAGAAAGGGACCTGGGGGTCCTGGTGGACAGCAGGATGACCATGAGCCAGCACTGTGCCCTTGTGGCCAAGAAGGCCAATGGCATCCTGAGGTGGTTTAGGAGGGGGGTGGTTAGTAGGTCGAGAGAGGTTCTCCTTCCCCTCTATTCTGCCCTGGTGATACCACATCTGGAATATTGTGTCCAGTTCTGGGCCCCTCAGTTCAGGAAGGACAGGGAACTGCTGGAGAGAGTCCAGCACAGACCCACAAAGATGATGGAGTAGAGCATCTCCCTTATGAGGAAAATGCTGAGGGAGCTGGGCCTCTTTAGTTTGGAGAAGAGGAGACTGAGGGGTGACCTCATCAATGTTTATAAATATATAAAGGGTGGGTGTCACAAGGATGGAGCCAAACTCTTCTCAGTGACAACCAAAGGTAAGACAAGGGGTAATGGGTGCAAACTGGAACACAAGAGGTTCCACTTAAATTTGAGAAGAAACTTCTTCTCAGTCAGAGTAACAGAACACTAGAACAGGCTGCCCAGGGATGTTGTGGAGTTTCCTTCTCTGGAGATATTCAAAACCTGCCTGGACACATTCCTGTGTAGCCTTATCTAGGTGTTCATGCTCCGACACGGGGTTTGGCAAAAATTGTCATGAGACTAGTATAATAATTTCACATTACCCTGGTAGTCACTGAATAGATGGCCACTCTTTCTGCTGCCACTGAAAACAACAGAAACAGAAAAAGTTCTGTTTATACCAGTACTATATTGAAAAATGGGATAAATCCAGGCCTTTAATACAAACTGTCTACATGTCCATCCTTAAAAAGCTGTCATATGTCTTCTGCTAACTATTTCATTTCACATGCATAGTTTCAGTAATTGAATTATTTCCTGGAATATTTTAGGTTATATCTGCTGAAGGAGGAGGAAAAAGAATAGGGGGCATGAGACAGTGACAGGAAAAAAAGAAACTATAAACTACATGTACTTTCCCAAACCACATTAACTAACACAATATCTTACAAAGGGAAAATGTATAAAATCTAGGATTAGATATACTCTATTTACAGTCTACAGATCAGTCAGTTCTGTGTGGTTATATATGTTGTTTGAAATGCTATTTATTTGTTTATCTTTTCCTTATATTTTTTTCTATTTTCTAATTCATTCAGCATTACTTTTATTTCATCTACTTTTGCAAATGCCCAGCCCTTCTTATTTCCTACCATGTTTTAAAGAGGAAATGTGGTAGTATTAGTGTACTCTTTGCCTGCTGTTGCCAGAAGGCAAATATTTACTGTTCATGAGTAATGAACTATATCTTTGAAATAAAACATGCAAAAAATCCTTTCTTGGGATGTGTTTAAAAACAGTCTTAATGGCACTTTAATTCATCTGCTACAATTGCTCAAGTAAAAAGAAGGCTGAATTAATTACATTGAAAGAATTCTTAGAATTTCTCAGCTATACAATCCTGCAAATAAATTAATTTCTTTCTTATATCATACCTTTACTGAACATCTTCAAACAGTTCCTATTACATAAAACAGAATCATTTGCATGCATAATATTAATGGAGACTTTTCTTTGTGAATTCACTTGAAGATTGTTTTTTCTATTAGTAGATTATTTGAATGCTTTAAAAATGTTAGATTTAGTTATATATAGGTATGAATATATTTACAATGCAAACTATGATTCTAAATAAAAAAAGAAGTACGTGTTTTCTCTGACTTCAAAATTAAAATAGCTTAACTTCTGAATTTCACTTTTCTATGTACTTTTTATTCCTCCCCAGGCAGGTAGGGGTTGGAAAAGAAGGTGGGCCAAGTGATACTGACAGTAAATAAATAATCTTCTGGAGAATATTTTTCTGAATCAAACTGTCTAAGAATGGAAAGCTTAGGCATGGTTTAAGAAGTAATATTAGGGCCTTATGTCTCATAGTCAGAATACTTTGAAATTTGGGTGTTAAGACTTCCAAGAAAGGCTGTACAGGTTTCTGATGCTATATAAGTCATGACTATGAATAGTGTTATAATATCTGATAGCAGTCAAGAAAACATGACTCATTATCCACATAGTATATTTAATATTTACCTTAACTTAGCTCATATCAAAGAGATTGCAAATCCTGCTCAGCTTTCTGCATCAAATATCTAGCAATTCACACATAGAAGTACATAGCAAAGGCAATTACACTTACAGGTTTGGGTCCATAAGCTGTGTGTCACTTCCAGTAAAGCTGTCTCTTTTGAAATGTGCTAAGGTACCCAAGCCTAATTCAGGTAGTCAGCAAACTGCAGCATCTGCCAGCTAAGGAATATGTCGGTGCCTGATATAGCTACAGCCACCATCTTCCTTTCAGATTTCATGTCAGCTGAACACACAGGTAACAAATGTCTGAAAGAAAAAAAAAAAAAGCCTGGAAGAGAAGAGCGGAGTCGCAATGTGCATATGTCGGTTTTCACTCACTGTTTTGTGATATTTCAAAACCACTTGATCACAAATGCTCCTCTGTCTGTATTATTCACTAGGTATCTGGTGGAAAATGAAAACATTTGCAGTGGGGAAATTATAATAATTTATGTCTTAACGGAGGCAAAAATCAGGTTACGATTTAAGAAACATCAAGTATGCCATCAGAGCAGCCAAGAGCACAATTACTGTGCTCTAGATTAAGAAAGGAGGTTGTGAACAATTGTTCACCAAGCTGGAAAAAAAACTAGTGATAAACACTGTTTTTAAAAAATTCATTACTGGGGTAAAAGCCACAGCTCTGAAAGCTACATGTTAGCAAGGGAATCATGATGGAAAATGAGTGAAACTGGACATTATCAGTGCAAGTAAGAATGAATCCCACATTCAGGATCAAAAGGATACAGTTGCCTCTGTTACATACAGACCTTTTTATTTTATGGTCTTAGATGTGTAAGACACTGCCATGCAGGATTTGCTGTCAAAGGCTCTTCTGTCAAATAGGAGACCTGATTCTAACTCCTGCAGAAGCCACTTATAACAAACGGTGTTACAAACCACACTCTCTAGGCCCACGTGGTCCTTGTAATCTGTTCTCTTCTAAAGATCCTTTATACTACCAAACACTTAAGAGGCTTTTGCATAAAAGAGGCATGTACGGTTCATTTAGTTCATGCAGAAATATGCAAATATGTTTTCAGACAGGTGAATGCCTAGAATACAAGGCAAGTAGGAAGCAAGTTGCCATTATTTGCAATCATGGGTAACTCTGGGAGACCCTTCTCAAAAGAAGTGGCACCTCCTGGAGCTCCATCACACTGTTTACAATGTGTGCAGTGCATGCACTCCTTATTGCTCAGAAATTGACACTGGATAGTCAGTGGGGGGTATGCTGTTCCCGGTTTGATTTGAGCCCCTGTCTCCCCACAGGGAAGGAGCTGGCTGTCCCAGCATTACTGAGGTGGTTACCTTCTTTACTCCATGGCTGCACGTGTGATCACACCTCAAGGTGATGAGTGTGTCCCCCAAAATGGGATTGAGGGTTTGTTCAGCTTAATCTGATCACTCTTCTGAACACTTTGAGGCAAATAACCATGGGTAAAATTCCACACAACAATGTCACTAATGAGATCTATTTTTATTATTCTTCCTTACCAACTTGATCATGAAAACTGCAGAAACCCATGAATTTTGCCTCAAGATAGCTGCACTTGCCTTCCTAATTTCACCTTGGTCTAGTCTCTGTGTGATGTCAGGATAACGCTTTGTTGCTAAGTAGGTAAATTGTTTTTACAGACTTCTGAACAGTTTTAACCCTTTCTTTCAAGGTGTTATAAGGCCATCAACATTACTAAAAATAGCAATAGGAATGGCAATAAACATGACTATGAATTTCACTCATGATTCTTTGTTTGTTTGTCTGTTTTCTGTTTGTTTGTTTTGTCTGTTTGTTTGAGGTTTTGTTTGTTTGGTTTGTTTGTTTGGGTAACTTTTTTCTTTTTATATATGTAATGCATAGACATGTTTAGTTTTAGGGGTACAGACTCGGAAATAAATGAATGTGGCTGCCTGTCAAATATTATTTTTACAGAGAAGACATTTTTCTGTTCTGATGTACTGAAGCCTAAATGTATAAGTGCAATGAGAAAAGATGTAAATGCCTTAGCTGAGGTAAAGACTCAAACTTGATTCTAAAAGGTTTTTGCTAGTGGTTTCAGTTGCTGTTTGTTCAATCCATGTTGCCCTGGACTGTATATGGCAAAAGAGAACTAAAAGTAGAAGGTTTGTGTTCTTAAGGAAAGGTCTGAATGTAAAAGTCCTTCCGCTGTTATAATCAGCTGGGATTGTCTGATGATATTCCCATAGCTCACCCCTGCTTACATTCTCTAAGCTCCTTTCTATGTTCCTTTTGGAGAAGATGCCACATGTATCTTTAATATAACTCCTGGTGCTGTAGTAAAACATCCTGTGGGTTAATTTCTCTAATCCTCTAAGCAGGAGGTTTAACAGCTGGAGCTCATCATGTCCTCCTTTTATGCTGATTCAGTGGTCAGCAGAAAATATGATGATTCCCAGATGTTCACACTTGACAAATTCAACAGGCTTGAGAGGAATACGGGAGAAATCAGTGACAGGTATTTTTTTTCCTTGCCACCCTAAGGTGCACAGAGGAAAAGGACATATTTTTAGAGGAAATAGGTGTTTTAGGGGCTTCCAAACAGTCAGAGAATATTTGTTCTCTCATCCAGATCCAGAGATAGGGAAATGTGATGTTGCATAGATTTAGTACATGGTTGACCACATTTTGTATGTGGTTATTACGTATTTTTTACTTTGATTTGTTAATCCAAGCCTCCCTTTCAATAATACTGACAACATAGTATTCTAGTTGTAGCAGGCAATAAGTATATTCAGTTTGAATGACTAAATTTTTACTGCTGTGGACTGGCAGCTCTCAGAGGACTACACGCTGAAGACTGATGAAAGTCAAATGAATCAGACGGCAAGGAAAATAAAGACTGGCTAAATACAGAGGTGATGGCATAATTGGTTGGTTTTTAATTGGGTCACTAGCTCTTGAACTTGAAAAGGATGCAGCACTTCTCTGGCTAAGAAGCCATGTTGGATACTTGTTGATTTCTTCACTGGGTTTCTATGCTGTGTGCACAATTAATTCTTGGAGAGAAAATTCAAAGATTTCATCTTCCAAAGAGCTTCTGAAGTGTTTTTAGTACCAATTAGAACATCTGAAGCAGGAGAGATGCCATGCTTCTGGTAATATCCTCCATCTGATTAGGCGTTTGGCAGCAATATAGAGGACTCTGGTCTGAATCAGGCTTAAGTAAGGACACACATCTGAGCCAAGCATTCTCACTACAGGGAAAGATGTTGTTTGGCAGCATACCCTCTCCTTTGAAAACAATTATTTTCTTTCAGCTGCCTCTTGGCTGGCTAGATAAAGATCCTTTGGTCAGACAGTATGCTTGACTGTCATATTCTTATAACTTGATGGGTCTCTTGCTTCGCTAGTGCCTAAGAGACCAGGACCTGAGATCTCCCAAATAATGCTTTGTGTCAAAAATGATGGATCCCAGAGGAAGATCCTAACTCTTTACTAGGACCCAGAAGCCTGTTGGTTTAGTCATCCCTTGTAAGATATCTGATCAGGCAGAATGCAGGTAGCAATTGTAGCTTCTCAAGTTCATATCAGACATGCACCATGCCACATTTTCAGTACAGAATAGATGCGTAAGCACAACAGAGAATCCTAAAGCAAACTTGAAATTGAATATATAAAAGAGAAAAAATGGGATCATGAAAGTTCATCAAGCCATGATCGGTATGCCACATCCAAGACAAATAACTGAATCCATAATGCTTCAGGTTATCAGCTGGAGTAAGGAGTATATCCTGGTTTTTTTCTGCATACAAGGAACGCCACACTTGCAGTACTCATCCTATAATAGCCTCTGAACTACAGGGGTCTCATCTGCCTGGTGTACCCTCCCTTTCTCTCACGAAGTATTAGTCACCCGAAGTTGTTGTTGTGGTGAGTCCTTCACAGTAGAGGATGGTGTCTTGGTGTGGGTGGATGAGTCAAGCTCAGAGGGTGAGCAAATGACTTTTAGTTCACACAAAGTAGGAAATCTCTCCACAGGAAAAGTAAGAAAAACACACTGCCTTGCAACAGCATGGTGGCTAAGTTTCACAGCATTACTTTTTTTAATTTCAACAAGGTACTTAAAGCCCATCTTCTCCACTGGTCTGGAGAATACTGTGTGTGCCTTCCTGTATCTCTCCTTTCAGTCCCTTTCTGTGGAATTAACAAAATTGCTCTTGCACAGGGTGAGAAAAGTGAGATGTGCAGTTTAGCCAATGTTTGGGGTACTCCTACAAGAGCTCTTTCTTTTTGCTCAAGCTAATGGCTGGATATGTGCAATCCGGTTACTACCAAACACAACAGGTTGAACATACAGAACAAGTTCATGGTAAATAGCTGTAACATCCTACTAGATTATAACAGAAAGGACTGAGGAGATAGAGTCCCTTTCAAAGTACTGAACATTGTCTTCCAGTAGATTATACAGCAACAATCGACTGACTCTGGTCATAATTTTGATCTGATTTCCAAGATCAAGTAATGTATGTTGAAACTTCAGTGTACTGACTTTCCTTTAAGGTCAAGTAATCTCTCTCACTGCAAGTCTTTTCTTTAGCAACAAGAGCATTACATCTGAGAGCCACTTCAAATGAAATAATTCAATTAACCAACCCAACATAAAGTTCTAACATCCTCCAGTTACAGAAACCACTGTAGCCAAATACAACATAGGCAGGCACTGCGACAGATAGCGGCCTATATAGCTCATTAGAAATGACCTGACAACAATTTCATCATGTAGCATGACCTACCCCACTCTCAGGATCTGCAGTGGAAGAATGGTCCTTTTTTTTCTTGCTGTTCTGAAGCATGTGTGCTCTCCATATGTGGTTCAAATGACCTAGACTTGCCCTTGAGCTCCAAACATTTCCTATTCTATCTTCTACTTCCTCTTTTTTTTTTTTTTTTTTTTGACATTTGCCCAAGGCTAGACACACACTAATCCTTACAAACACTCTGACCTTGTTTTTATTAAAATGCTTTCTGGAGAGGTAATCTTCACTTCAAACCAGGACCATTTTCAAAGCTTGTGTTTCATTTGTCTTCCAAATTATGCTTTGTCTATTTGTGTGTGTTTTACTATCAGTAATGATTACTTTTAAACAAAGTGTATTGCTGCTCTTTATTTTGTCCTTTGAAGAGAATTACTTATGTAGCTATTATACATTGTTTGGCATTCATTCATCTGAACACTGTTATGCAGTGGATCCTTTTGTGCAGCTGTCACTGCGACACTACCTCTCTGGGCTGTCTCCAACAACTGGTTTAGCATTACCTTTTCCTTTCAAGAGCTAAGTGGATATGCTGTATTTTACTCTGACAGCTGGGCCATTTTATTTGAGCCTTATTGGACTTGATAGTTACCTTTAGGGAATGTCTTCTTCAATTGTTTATTTCCAAAGTCTTCTGTCAGTTCAGACTGTGAAACACAAAGGAGAATGCTAAAATTGTTGCTACTGATGCATCCACATGGGATAACAAATGGTTGGTGCATCACTGTTCTTTGAACATTGCAGGAGGTTATTAGTATCCTATTAGTGTTCTAAAGAGAAGAGGAGAGAGAAAATATGCTTTCAGTTTGTCTCCCAACTACAGATCTTTAAAACTAGTTTACTTTGATTAATATCTTTTTGTGCACATGTATGTGTTGTCATTCAGGTATTCAGGACTCTACAAGTACAGTGGAAGCAATGACACGGTTCCAAATGGACTTGTGTCCCACTGCTGGCAATGAGACATAGGCCTGTGTAAGAAATACTGCATAGATGCTATATGTTTGTGGATGTGGCAATTACTAGCCTATGTGGGTGGAATATTTTGCCACAGGAAGTTATCCAACAGTAAGCACATTCAGTTTAAAACACTTTTAACGTCCCTATATGTGACATTTATAGCAAGCCTGTATGAAATTTGAAGTCTGATTTGCAAATGCACATAACTGAATGCTAACTCTATCTCCAGTTACAGATACATCAAGACAGAGAAAAGTGTTTTGGCTTTTTTTAACCTTGACACCGAACAGTGATTTGAGCTAAGGTATAAAAGACAAAGTGAAAGACAACCAGTACTGTCATAATGTGTCCAGCTAAATCTGAAACTTGCTTGCTCTTACATCCATTCTACAGTATTTTGAGAGCTTACAGTTCAGACTAGAATTCTGTGCAACCCATTTTTTTCTAGTTTTATGGTCCTCACACAACTGAAGTTTGTTTCCTGTAGTTTCTGGAAAACCATGTGTCTATAGCAATTCAACTGAGTGGAAGGACAACCAATTACATATTCTGAGGAGGCATTATCTGAGACTCAGATATGAAAATGTTAAATGTACTTGGAAAATATTGATCAAAAGAGATGTAAAACAATGGAGAATAATTCAGAGTGGTTTTATTGTCTGTCTGAAATATAAACAAGAAGACCTCTTAATCATCTGTTATTCGTAATCAGTATTATTGCTGCAACTCTTTGAAGTAATTCAAACTTTTCTTAAATCTCAATTTAAACTTTGTTGTTTTTCATCATTTTTGTATCTTCTCATTCTTGAAGATGAAGACTTGAGAAAGCAATCGAAATTATAAACTGTGAAAAATTTTATATGCCCACGAAGAACAAGAAACACATCAGGAGTAGTCATCACAGATTGACAAAGACAAATAAATGCCTGACCATCTTGATTAACTTGTATGATGAAATTACTGGCCCAGCAGATGAGGGGACAGCAGCGGTTATTGTCTTCCTGGAATTCCGTAAGGCCTTTGACAATGCCTTCCAAAAGGTCCTCATTGACGAGCTATTAATGCATATGAGCTAGATGAGCAGACAGACCAAAGGGTGGTGATCAGAGGAACAAAGTCTACTTGGAGACCAGTAACTAGCAGGCATTAATACTGGGTCAAATTCTGGTCAACATCCGCAATAATGATCTAGATCATGAGGAACAGTGTTCCCTCAGCAAGCTGGCAGACAACATGAAACTGGGAGGAATGACTGATATGCCAGATGGTCATGTTGCCCTCCAGAGGGACCTTGACAGATTGAAGAAATGGGCTAACAGGAACGTCATGAAGTTGAACAAGAAGTGCAAAGTCCTGCATCTGGGAAGGAACAACCTCAGACACTAGCACATACTGGGGGCCAGCCAGCCAGAGAGCAGCTTTGGAGAAAAGGATCTGTGAGTCCTTGTGGGCACCATATTGAGCATGAGGAAGCAATGTGCCCTTGCCACAAGGAAGGCAAATGGTATCCTCGGTTGCATAAGACAAAGTCTGGCCAGCAGGTCAAGGGAGGTGATCCTTACCCTCTACACGGTACTGGTGAGGCCACGCCTGGAATACTGCAACCTTTGCTGAGCTCCCAAGTACAAGAAAGTTATGGTTATACTGGGGAGAGTCCAGTGAAGGGCCACACACATGATTAAGAGGCTAGAGCATCTCTAGTATGAGGAAAGACTGAGAGATCTGACAGTGATAACCCTGGAGAATAGAAGGCTCAGGGGGATCCTGTTAAAGTCTACAAATACAAATGAAGGTAGGGTGTAAAGAAGGTGGATCCAAGCTCTTTTCAGTGGTGCACAGTGACAGGACCAAAGGTAATCAGCACAAACTGAAACACTGGAATTTCCCTCTGAACATAAGGAAAAACTTTTTCACTGTGAGGATGATCAGTCACCAGCACAGATTTCCCAGAGAGAATGTGGAATCTCCATCATTGGAGATATCCAAAAGCTGTCTGAACATGGTCCTGGGCAACCGGCTCTAAGTGATCCAACTTGAGCAGGAGGGGTGGACCAGATTACTTCAAGAGGTCCCTTCTAATCCCTATCATTCTCTGATTCCGTGATATTGTTTGACCACCACTGTCAAGGTCCTGAGCATAACTATTTGCTTTATTTTCCCTGACTAACATCACAGATAACCTTGAGTGCACTCACAGCTCGTGGCCCTGAAGCTACCTTAAGCTTAGACCTGAGCATCCAAACCTTGCCTGACCTGTGTTGTAGGCAGTTTGCCTGCAGCCCAGTTTCCTCAATTGTCCCTCACCTCACACTATAGCCATGTCTCCAGCCTTGTCTCTGGCTCCATTTCGGTTTGCTTCTCCCTGGGTGGACCTTGGACTTGATTTCAGCCCTTGCCTTGTCAAAAAGCCGATTATCCCAACCACCTCACTCAGTTCATCCTGCCAAAAACACCAAGAAGTTGAATCCTGCACGGAAGATCCTGCCCAGAATGGGATGTCTCTTACTCCTAGATTGCCCCCACCCCAGGACAACCCTGCTTCTTCAGTGCCCTGACAATCAGCAGCAGAGGTAGTCCCATTGTGTCATCTCTGAAAAGTCTTAAAAGGAGGAATAATATGTATTTAAACTTTTTTATGGAATTTGGATTCAGTCCTAAAGGAAAAAACAGCTCCTTATGAATCAAAACCAATAATATAAACAGTGAGGGCAATTTAATTTCAAAGTCCTAGTAGTCATGGATCTTTCTTGTCAGCGGAACATTTCCTTCTTCATGCAGTGCTTCCATAGTCACAGTAAAAGAGGACTTACAAATACTTATGAAGATACAGGAGAGGCCCTCAGATCTAGAATGAATTTACCTCCCAGTGGGAAACAGCACTGATCTGTGAGCCACCAAGGGAATACTCTAACATGTGTGAATCTCCTCAAACTATTCAGTGACTGAAGTTTTAGGTAACTGTCTTTGAATGTAGGCAAAAGGTTTCATGTTTAGAAATTGGTATGATTTTTTGATTGCTGGGCTGCCGAACTGTTTAATCATCTTCCCCACTTCCTTCTGACTTTCCTTCCTTCAGTCTTTACCTCCCTCCCCCCATTCTTGTACCCTTCTATGCTTTGTCTTCCTTCCTTCCTTCTTTCGTTCCTTCGTTCCTTCCTTCGTTCATTCCTTCCTTCCTTCCTTCTTCTCATCTCTTCAGAGGACTGTATATACACATACCTATACAACGTCCTTTATTTATTTTTGAACAGCTTTAAAATCTATTAGAATAAGCCCAAAAGCAAAGCTGCATTGAACCAAAGAAGCTGTAGAAAACAAGTGAACGTCTACAGTATGGTTCAGTCGTATATAACCCAGCATAATGAAATTTAATAAAGTGGAGATTATGAAACAAAAGGGCAACACTGGGCAGTCAACAGACGGAGAGAGCAGCAGGAGAGGCAACATTAGCATTCTGCAAGTCAACTTGGCAACAATAAGTTAACACCAGTAAGTCAAGGGATCAACAGGCAACAGAGGGCATTCAGCCTCTCAGCAATACCTAACTGTGGATTCAACTGTTGCAATTTAGAACTTTCTTTCTCCCTTTCATATTTGTGTTAGTAAATAGCATTTTAGAATTTTTTAAAGTAATTATGTTTGTCTTTATAGAAATGTTTCCTAAACTTCCACAGAGAACTTACATCCCAATCACAATTCACAATGCATAAACCTTTCTTGTATATAAAACTCTGACAGCCAAGTCATCTGTAGAAGCACAGGGGGTGTTAGGATTTTTATATGTGGTAGCTGTATAGCAACATACCTCAGAAAAGCCTAAAAAAAGCCCTGCTGTTATGGTGCGTCCTGTTCCAATTCTGTTTTAAACAGTCTGATGTGCATGTTTGAATATAGCAGCCAGGTAATTGGGAAATTCAGAATTCAGCCTTCTTAGTACTTGTGCAGGTGAAGAAAATAGTCATATGAAGAAAAAAGTGTTGAGATGAAAATGGATGGTGGACAGATTTCCGCCTTCCTCCCAACACATAGCCACAACTGCATGTGAATGAAGGTGAAAACATGACAAAAAAGACAAGAGTTTTATTTTGTGTGTAGAAGTGGTATTTAGAGTGAACAAAGAACACTCCAATAAATCTGAAGCTTCGATGGAAGAGCCAGTTCTTTTTTTAGTGTGCAGATTTCTGATGCCAAGTGTTTAAATCCTCTCCCAGAGAAAACCAGCAGCAGGCTGAGGGGGAGAAAAGCAGCAACATCAAAGTTAAACACATGAACGTCATTAAAAATCACATCTGGGTCATGTAACTGTGACCAAACCCAGGGGAACTTTTCTAAATTACCCAGAAATTACTGATGTGTACCAATGTTGTTACATTAATGTTAGTGTTTTCTTTTATATGCTCTGTACCTCACTTTTTGAACTGAAAGTATGTATTTTAATAGACATTTCATAAGCAGTTAGAATCACACTAAGTTGAATGCACCTACCTAGTAGTAGTAGTTGAGGTAGATGTGTGTGCACACATCCACACCCACATTCCAAAAATTGGTAAATATATTGTGAAACTTATAATGAAAACCGGGAAATCAAAAAAAGCTTGGCTTTCCTAGTATCTGAATTTTGCCATGTTGGTTAGCATCTATTTGAAGAGAACTCACTTTATTTGTTATCTGGAAAAGCAAAAATTAATTGTACCTTCTAAGAATGCCCTACTTCCACCTTTTAGGGCCTATCAGCAACCTGTTTTTTATGTTTTCATGTCTGACTCAGTGAAAAGGCAGAGCTAGGGAAAAAATTATTTTGAGAATTTCTAAACCAATTAGGAATTTAAATTTAGGCTTTCTGAGTGCAGTTTACTGATTTACTACAGATAAAAAATACTGATTGACCTACTGATCAGTCTATCAACAGATGGAGATATTCTGCATATATAGATACTTATACACATATGCATGCATATCTGTTTACGGATGCATACCTACATATGTATATGCAGCATGGTGAGGTAAATATGTGTATATACATGTGTGTGTTGCATGTTGTTTCTTATTAACTAGCATGCAAAACCTTGTGATAGTTTCTGAAAACTTTCCCGAAGTAGTCCCAGTGAACAGTGTCATAGTAAGGAAGGAGATGTGCACATGAAGGAAACATTATGTGTAAGGGTCATTCACTTATTTCAATGGAGGATGGGATGGTGCTAGCACAGAATTACAGTTATTGCATTGGTAATAGGAAAACCGGGGTGGGAATCTATGCCATGAAGGGTTAGGAAAAAGGATATTGATAGCATGTAGCACATGGTTATGTACCACTCTAAACTTCTTTAATCTCAAAGCTGATTTTTCACCCCATTTATTAAAAATGTCTTTTTTTCCCCCCCTAGTTTCTATTACAGCTAATTCAAAGCACTATTGTCTCATTATTAGAAACTGCAATAACATTTTAGGTTAAAAAGGTAGTGTCTGGAATAACATAAAAATCATAAAAATATTAATGTATGAAACATTTTCAGTACAATGAAAGTGAAACAATCATGGTAAATACATTCTGTAAGTGGGGAAACATGATAATTTAATCCTCTTCACAGCATATGGTACGTACATATGTGCATGTTAGGTACTGTATATAGCAAAATGTAGTACAATACTTTGGCTCACAGAGAATTCAAATTTATAGACATCCTCACTTCTATACAAAGGCTTTCACAATCTCCTAGACTCAAATAATTTGTATCATGCTTACTAGTATCTGATTATTGCTATATCCGTAAAATAATGCATGATATTATGTTGTATTTCAAGAACTGAAGATACCTGGACATCTCTACTTGAGACGCTTATAAAATAATTATTAGCAAAGTCAGTTAACCAAAGCAGAATCAAGTTATCTTTCAGGAGGAAACATAAAGTTATTTTGATTGATCTCAAGTCTGTTCTTATGTGACATTGGGATAATCAGGGAATCAAAACTGTGGTTTTTATAATTTTGCATACAGGTGATATAATGTCAAACAATGTGTTAGGGAGGTAAATGTATCTTCATTTATTGAGTAAAGAAGACTATTTATTTTCTTGAGGGTCAAAGTAGGCATTTTCTACTACTGAATAAGTGTGACATAGATATGTAAATAGCAGTCAAAATTATGAAAAGTCAAGGACTGGAGAATTTCAGAAAGCATGATGTTTACAGTAGCTATTAGGGCTTCAGTGTCTGTTACCAGATCATGAAAGATTTTTTCACATAAAATAGATTCACATTGTGACAGGGTGTCAGCTAGATGGGTCTCAAATACAGACCCTTTTCATCACTACTATCTATGCACTTCTACTGTTGTTCTCATTATCTCATGTAGAGACCAATACTTAACCACACATCTTGGCTTTTTTGGGACTCTCCAGATTCCAGTTCTGTATAGCCTCATCTAAGCAAGGGATGTCACACAGTGTGAGATTGTGGCAGATTTTTTTTTTTACCAATATCTTCTTAAGTTATTGGTTTTCTACCAGGTGATATTAGTAAAACTTACAGCAGATAAGCCAGAAAGAATTGGAGGGGATAGATGATTTGAAGGTTGAGAGGCTCACCATGAAGTTACATAATGCATTAGTTTTGCCAGCAAAGCTGACTATAAAAATTCCTTCAACATTTTTTTCACCGTGGCTGAAAGCTGTTATTCTGTCAGCCATGCCAATGCATTTGCTTATTAAGCTATGATACTAACCAGAACAACAAAATGATCCTAGTTAACAATAACCCGCCTTTTGGCAGATACATCTGAGCCAGTTTTCCTGCCAAATCTGATGTGTCATATAACTACACACATAAAACAACAAACCACAGCTACTCCTATTGGAGATTTTTCCATTTCGTGTACCACAATTAAGATTCCAATTACCATTTAACCATCTGAAAACTGTTCCCCAGTCACCCTTTTCCCTGTTTATAAATTGGGTAATATGACAATACATGTTTTTGACCCAGTGTTTTTACCTTGTGTATTTGGACTTCCTGATCATTAGATTGGGCAAGATGTGTTTTGGTGCATTTTCGGGACTCCTAAATTTTCTGTGTCTGTATTCTGGATCACAAGGACCAGACTATGCTGCAATCTGCTTATGATAATGGCACTTTTGAAATTATGAACATGTACTTTTGTATTCAGCTCTTAGCACTGATAATTTTTTTTTCTCTGACTGTCTCTGAGGTTTTGTTTGTTTTGATTTGTTTTGTTTTGTTTTGTTTTGTTTACCACATCATCCGTTACATGCAGACATTGATGAGGAGAAGAAAAGGAAAGAGCTGGAAAATGAAAGTCTTTGTAACTCCAGGTGTGTTGTCAGTTGCTGCTCAGCTCCATTCTCTGCTGTTTTTGTTTTTCATTGGTCTGCTAACAAGAACATGTAACTGAAAAATACAGAAAACAAAAATTAATAACTACTCAGGAGAAGAAAGAATAGAAAGAAAGATTTATTTTATGAGGGCTTTGGATCTGGCAGATTAAAACACCAGCTGCCAGTTTGTTTTATTATTATTTGGTTTAAATTTATACATGGTTGGGTGGGAGGAAAGGCAACTTATAATATTTGTTCCTGTTATGCTCATTATTTTATAACCTTGAGCTTGGCCCAAACACAGTTGCTAGTGGACAGAAAACAAACGTTGTTGCCCACATCATGAGAAAGAAGAGGCTGCTCCCTGTCTACTTCTATTCCCCCTCTGGTAGCTATGAAGTATTTCCTTCAGTGGTGAGAAGGTCAGTGTCTCACAGAAAGATCTTTATTTCTGTTACTGCTTAGCCATGTTTTTTGATAAACTTATCACTGAGAGGTCTGCCGTCTTCTGGGAGCTAAGGTCCAAGATGTTCCTGAGAGGGTGTCACAACTTGTCAAGAGCGTGAGCTACTATTTATTGCTACTTTCCCATGTAGGCACAGATGACACAGCAAGCCAGAACCTAGGTAGAATTAAGGAAGACTACAAGGCCCTGGGGGTGCAAGTGAAAAGTATTGGTGCCCAAGTTATCTTTTCTTCCATTTTACCTGTTAGAGGAAAGAGTGCGGCCAGAAATAATAATTTGTATAATGCAAATCAACATCCGGCTTCATGGCTGGTGCCGTTTTGAGAGTTTTGGATTTTATGAGAACAGGACATTCTGTGATGACTATTGCCTGTTAGGGAGGGATGGGATTCACCTGTCAAGAAGAGGCAAAGGAATCTTTGGCAGCAGGCTGGCCATGTTGGTGAGATGGGCTTTAAACTGACTCAGGGGACGGGGTCCAAAGTGCTAATGCTCAAGATATTGCAGCCAACTGGGGAATAAACCAGTCCAGCCAGAGCAGCAAAAAATGTTCCTCAGCTGTGTCCCAAGAGGATAACCAGAAGACCAACCACCTTAAGTGTATGCATACCAATGCATGCAGCCTGGGGAACAAACAGGAGGAACCAGAGCTCTGTGCACAGTCAGCAGATTATAATATCACAGGAATAACTGAAACATAGTGGGGTGGCTCACATGACTGGAGGATCACAATGGATGTTTATAAGCTGTTTTGTGAGGACAGGCAGGCAAGAAGAGTAGGAGTCATGCTCTATGTTAAGGAGAACCTAGAATGTATAGAGGCTCACTCTGGTGATTGTGGAAGCCTTATCAAATGTCTCCAGGTCAAGATCCAAAGGGTCATCTCCAAGGGGGATGTTACAGCAGGTATCTGCTACCAACCTCCAAACCAAGATAATAAGGCTGAGTCAATTAAGCAAGCTTTGGTGCAACAGAAGTTGGTTCTGATGGGTGACTTCACCTACCCAGAGATTTGCTGGAAGACCAATACATCAGCTCACATGTCATCCATCAACTTCCTGGAATGTGTAGAGGACTGCTTCCTCATGCAAATGTCAGATGTGCCAATCAGGAATGAGGCACTGCTGGACTTGCCACTCACAAACCAAGAAAATCTACTTGGTGATATCTCAGTTAGTGATAGCCTTGGTTGCAGTGATCATAATATTGAGTTTTGGATCCCCCTGAGCATGCTGAAGGTTAGTACTAAGACAAAGGTTTTATATTTTAGAAGAGCAAACTTCAGCTCTCTCAGAGCTCAGTTGGGAGGGATTCTGTGGGAAGCTTCCATGGAGGATAAAGGAGCTAAAGAGTGCTGGGAATTTTTCAGTAATGCTCTCCTGGAAGCACAAAAACAGTCTATCCACTTTAAAGGTAAGGGAAGTAGGCAGAGAAAGAGACCTTCTTGGATTAACTGTGAGCTTCTGAGTCTGCCCAAACCCAAAAGATAAGCGTACCTGAGGTGGAAAAGCAGATGAATACTCATTGAGAACTACAAGGGTATTGCTAGGGTGTGCAGAGATGTAGTTAAAAAAACAAAAGCTCAGCCCAAATTGAAATTGGCCAGAGATGTCAAAAACCACAACAAAGGGATCTTCAGGTATGTAAACAGCAAGCAGAAACAGAATGAAAATTTGGCCCACTGTTAAACAGAAGAAACTAAGTAATCAGCATATCCCCCCACTCCATGTCCCCATGACGCCTCCAGTTTCCCCACAGCCCCTCCCTCCAGGGTCTCCATGACCCCCCCTGTGTCCCCATGACTCCCCCTCATGGTGTCCTCATGACACCCCTGGTGTCCCCATGATTCCCCCTGTGTCCCCATGACCCCCCCACTGTTGCCACAGCCCCTCCCCGCACTGTTCCCTTGAGCCCCCAGTGTCCCCTTGTGTCCTGCCAAATGTCCCCAGGCTTCTCCCATGTCCCCATGACCCCTTCCTTGGTCCCCACAGCACTCCCTGGGTCCCCACAGCCCCCCCAGAATCCCTTAGTGCCCCCCAACCCCCTAACGTGTGCTGCCCCCTCCCCGAATGTCCCCAGACCCCCCTGTTGTCCCCACACCCTTCCTGGTCCCCCCCAATGCCCATTTCCCCCCTCCAGCTGCCACACATCCCCCACAATGAAGGGAGGGCACATAAGCGGGGGGTAAGGGGACCTGGTGGGAGGGACAGGGCCCCCATGACCCCCTTGTGCCCCTCTGCAGGCTGGGGAGCTGAAGGCCTGGGTGGCCGCCATGAACACCCAGTTTGAGGAGACTGAGTGGTTTCGCCTTGTCGTGGAGTAACAAACCCCCTGGAGGACAAGGGACCTCCCAGGGGACAGCGACACCCCCCAGGGGACAGTCTAGACAGGTGTTCTCTGTGTTGGGTGATGAAGTGGCTGACAGGCCATACCCAGACGATGGTGGTAAATGGCTCCTTTCCAAACTGGCAGCCTGTCACGTGTGGGGTCCCCCAGGGATTGATATTGGGCCCAAAATGTTTAATATCTTCATAAGTCACCTGGATGATAGGATCAACTGTACCCTCATGAAGTTTGCTGATGACACCAAACTGAGTGGGGAAGTGGACACTTCGGAAGAGAGAGCCACCTTGCAGTATGACCTGGATAGGCTGGAAGAGTGGGCTAATAAGAGTTTTGTGAAGTTCAACAAGGATGAGTGTAAGGTCTTGCACCTCAGAAAACATGATCCAGAATGGCAGCACAGGCTGGGATCTACCTGGCTGGGGAGCAGCTCTGTGGAAATGGACCTTGGGGTCCTGGTGGACAACAAGCTCAATATGAGTCAACATATTGCTGCTGCTGCAGTAAAGAAGGCCAACAAGATGCTGGGTTGCATTAGCAATGGCATCCCCAGCAGAGGCAAAGCAGTCATTGTCCTGCTCTACTTGGTGCTTGTCAGGCCACACCTGGAATACTGCATTCAGATTTGGTCCTTACTATACAAAAAGGAGTGGACAGGCTGGAGAGGGTTCAGAGAAGGGCTACAAAGATGATCAGAGGGCTGGGAAGCCCACCAGATAAGGAACAGCCGGGAGACCTGGGCTTGTTCAGCCTTGAGAAAAGAAGGTTTAGGGGAGACCTTATCACACTCTTCCAGTATTTAAAGGGTGGCTACAGAGAAGATGAAGACTCCCTTTTTACAAGGAGTCACATGGAAAAGACAAGGGGTAATGAGTACAGATTACTCCTGGGGACATTCCACTTGGACGTAAGAGGGAAATTTTTCACAATGAGAACCATCAGCTATTGGAATAATCTCCCCAGAGGTGGATTCCTGAACACCGCGCACTTCTAAGATTCATCTGGACTGGATGCTGGGCCATCTTGTCTAGATTGTGCTTTTCCAATAAAGGTTGGACCAGATGATCCTTGTGGTCCCTTCCAACCTGTTACTCTGTGAGTCTATGAAGTAGGACATCCAGATTGCAACCTTTGCTCCCAAAGCAATGACAAACACTCATTTTTAATATAATTTTCCTAGACAGTGTTCCCCAAGCAACATATTTTTTTTGTAGGTCCTTCTGTTATGCTTATTTATTTTTGTGTACAGGGCCAGAATCAGTCCAAAAACAGCCCAATGCTCTTTAGAAACAGTCTAATCCAGGAAAACTGGAGTAGCATGTGAGACAAACCCATACTCTTCATACAACAAGCACAAATAGGAGTCTGCTTGTTTCAAGATTTTATTTACCTTGGTCTCCTGGTCCCCAACCCCATTTTCTACTTTTAGACTACTTACATATTTTTCTTTTTGTCCTGAGATTCAGGTAACTTGGAATTCTGATTGACACGATTCATCTTTGCTCGTGCTGTCTGCAAATATCTAAATACCTTCATTGATTGTAAATCAAGGTAATTTCTCCTTGAATTCCTCCACATCCCATAACATATTTTGGCTCATGGTGAACTGGAAAATCCCTTATTGAACTGCAGTCCTCTGGCTATTCAGTGTGCTTAATACTAGACGTGTTCAGCAGTGCCTCTTTTGTAGCAGCAGATGTTCTCCACACATTTTGAACCAAATCTGTCACCATTTTTTTTTTCAATTTTTCAATGTTTTTGGTGGCAACACAAAACCCTTACCACTTAGCCTTACATATTAAAAAAAAAAAAAGGTAAAGAATAAGAATAGGTTACTAGTCAATATCTGAACCTCCTGACTAAAAGTGCAAGCTGCAGCTAAATCATTTTCATACAGCTGGCCATGAAGAAATACCTGTGGAAGTGTACACAGGAAAAGGAAGTACAAGGAGAGGAATGGAGTGTATCTTCAGAGTGTTAAAAAGAAATGATTTAATAAAGGACTTCCATCTTCCTGACAGTGAGAGTAAGTAAAACAGCTAACAGTGGAGGTAGCAAATGCACACCCATGTGGATTCTACTTTGGCTATCTTTCTGGAAGATATACCTTTGGGAAAAATCTCACACTACAGGAGATCAAATAAGACTGTCATTGTGTCCTTTCTGCCCTTTAAGTCTCCAAGAAAAGCTTTAGCAGCTAAAAGCAGCTCTGTGACTGCGAGTGAGAATAAGAGATGTGGCTAATGGGCCCACAGCTGACTAAACTCCTGTTGTCTTGGAGCAGGCTGAATGCCTCCCTTGCCCAGCCACATTGATGAAAAGCTCAGAAATCCCCTGCAGCTTCTGAACATCCAAGAACACAACCCATTTAGCATTTTGTGCTGTGGACTCACCTGGGTTTCAGCTACAAAATGTCATACAGAATGCAGAGTCTGAAAATGTGAAGGCACGAGTCTCACAAAGGCTGACAGAGATGTCGATAGAACCTACGGTACAAACTCAGATATAATATTTGGCATTTACCTAGATCATTTCAGTGTATGACATTAACATACACATCTTTGTGTGAATTTGAGCCTGGACACTGAAAAAAAAAGAAAGAAAAAGCAAACCCCTTTTTCTGATATCCTTACAAATTCCAGACATTCTTTAATTAAATTTTTAAAAGGCAAGAAGTACAAGGTAAAATCAGAGCTGTTCTGCTCAAATAGCTGTTTGTAATAATACAGCTGGGTATCTTTTCTACACACCTTTACAAGGTGGTGTATTACATTCCTCAGAAACAGCTGGAAAGCTAAGATTAAGCCCAAAATACTTCAGGATTAACAATTACCTTACTAGAACTAGTAATTCTGCCCTTTAAAAGCAGAACCACCTAATGGCCTTTTCCAATGCAAGGGAAATTACTCCCAAACATTTCACTGTATCCTGGATTTTGGCTGCTTTCTGAAAACACACAACACAAATTCAGCTCAGAGAATGATTCCTTGGGTTTGTGCCAAATTACCAGGTCATTTAAATTGATGTTTTGTGCTGTTGCACACTTAAAGTTATTTATGCTATTTTTATAATTTCTTCAATCTGTTCTCTAACACAAACACAGTGGATAACCATTTACTCCAGAAAATCAACATCTTTCCTTTATTTCCTTTCTGTGGAGAGAATGTTATCAAGCACCAATGTAGCCATGGTGAGGTTTCAGACACTGTTTCACTTACAATGCAAGCAGCTTGAGTCTTTTTGTTTTGAACACTGCATTTGTTCCTGTTAATTCCCTTCTCTTTCATTTTTCTCTTTTGAGTTCTGCCCATATTGCTTTGTAACTAGCTTTCCAGGCTTCTGAGGCCTGAGCATTTAGCAGTTTGCATTTGCGAGCTGGTAAATGGCCCATTTTGCTGGCTGAGGTACATAATGCTTGTAGCAGTACAGGCCATTAAGATTGATCAGAATTAACTATTTTATGAGCCTCAGCAAATGTCAATCAAAATTGCTTTGGTCACTCTAACATCAGTTAAGACTGTAGATAGCTAGCTGGAAATAATTTTATAATTATTAACTTTGCATGATAGACAACAATAATCAGGAACCCTCATCTCCAGTGTTAATTTTTTAGAGAATCCTTCATCTCTGTGCTGTTCAGAGATGCTGCTCAGAGATGCTGCAGGTGACTACTGTAATAGCTGGTTGATTTATTTTTAATGTTTGCATTGTGTTTATCTGCAGCTGGTTGAAAGTAGAAGCTTGGTGAGGACAACTGAAAGCATACCTTATTGATATTCATTTTTAATTTTGTGACTGAGGTCCTGACACAGTATGATTTTTAAAAATAAATTCATTAGGTTTCAGGGAACTTTTTGATGTATCATGACAATATTCTTTCCCTAAGTCATCTTCTTTACTTTCTTCCCCATTTTTAAGTTGATTGTGAACTTTGATGAAATGGTTGTTACTAACTTTCCCAGCAGGATAATTACAAAACTCACTATGCAAATAGAAGAGTCTACTTTAGAAGAAATGAGATTTCTTTTCAGTTAGCTGTTGAGGAAAAAAGGTGCTTGACATATGTAAAAGTAATTTTTAGTTTGTTTCTATAGATATGGAGGGATACATACAGAGACATATATACCTACACATATCCATAAATATGTGTGCATATGGATATATTCTTCTTTATACTTCCTTTTAGGCACAACATAAAGAGCCTAGAGAGCACATAGCAGAAAAAAAAATCCATAAGTGGAAGGATATATTTTAATGATCTGTTCATGTAACTCACTTAATGGCTCAATAGAAAGAGCCACAAGTCTTACGTCCAGAAAAGCTGATAGGCCCTGTAGGCTCACATTATCTGAGTGAAGCTCAACTTTATGATAAACATCCTAACCTTTTCTTTTTTTTTCCCTTGATGTTTCCTAATTTTCCATGGGTCATTCAGTTCTTTTCATTCCCCTAGAGGCCCCCAGAGCTCTCCCTACTACACTACGAAATGGGAAACTGGCAGGGAGTTACTACATCCTGTCCATTCACAAAAGACTCACAGTTTCCATGCCCCAAATGTCAGTGAGATAATCAGCTCAGTTTTACCACTGTGTTTTCCCCCTGCAGGTTTACAAACAGATACAAAAATATAAAATGTTAAAGTATTACATTGTACAAGCTGATGTGAATATCATGGGAGGAACTGTTAGGGTGGTGCCGATGTTTAAATTTTGAGATTATCTATACCTAGAGAAGAGTAGAAATTTGCAACACCCTCTGAATCTCGACAAAAATTACAAAATGAAAACAATCCCACAACTGGTTTCGTAGAGTTTTCCACCACTGGGACTCACCTTGTAGCATAAAGATAAATGGGCCACTAATACGATCCTAGTATGGTTCAAAAAAACAGCACTGTTTTTTGGCATTGCAGACCTCTGTAGTGGTAAGGCCACATTACTTCTGCTATTTGAGCTGGCTTTAAAGAATTTCTGCTGTGAGGTAGACTATAGACACTATGATCTACTGTGAAGGTACACTATAACTTCCAAAGCAGATCTGTGCCCTCGAAGGGTCTTTGAAATCTTTTTAAGTGTATGATTTTGTTTATTTTCCTTATTTAGGATGTGAGTGACTGCCATAGTTCACCCATTGGTTTTCCTTAGATTGCTGCCTTTATTTCTATTCTGCTTTATTAGATTACCTGGGTAAAATTTACCCAGTCTTCAAAAACACCTTTTAACCCTTCGGTTTTTTGAACTGTGAACTCAAGATTTTTACAATTTGGACTGCCCAGGGGTAAATGTTCATTGAAGTTAATAGTCTTGCCCATAATACTTAATTTTCACTCCTGTCTGCCTCTCCCACTGAATGGCCTTTTGATTTTAACAGGAGCCCAGGCTTCACAGATACATGATTCCAGAACTGGAAAATCTGAAGACCTATCCCAGTTGCTTTAACTCATTAGCATTGCACAATAAAGTACCTGAAAGTGACTACATCTCAGTATTCTAAGAATATTGACACAGCAGCTTTCTAAATATGTTGATATGACGTTAGTTGTAAAATTAATGATGTGATTTCAAAACTGCTGAATCAGAGACCAGCAATGCTGTAGGATTTTTTTCATTGTTTCTTATATTTAAGAAGGAATCATTTGATTTTCCATTCTGATCTCTTTTCTGCTTTCCACTGGCAGAATCTGATCCAGTGATCCATGAATAAAGCTGCAAATTGCTGCTGAATGTAAATTAAAGAGCCTAAGCACAGGATTCATCTCATACAGCTGTATATGTCTACAATGTAGACATACATGTCTGAGCTACTGTCCTAAACTCCCTTTTCAATTAGCGAAGTTCTCTTTACTTCGAAGTGCCTTCATAGGCACATTTCAGGCTTGATTGATCTGTCTTATTTTAGACATTTACTTTCAAATGAGATTAATTGTGTCCTGGACACCACCAGCTATTTTGATTAGACTGCTGTAGATTAGACAGGAAACCCACAGTGACTAACTCAGAATAAACATCTCCATTTAGTCAGATGATTCACATTCTGAGAGATGCAGAATAAACTGCTCAGATATTTTTTTCTAACTTGTTTCTTTCTTAAGCTTCCTGTTACAAATGTCTTTTTCATAGCTCTTCCATGTGTTGTAGACTTGTTTGCTGAAGGCAGCTGAGCACTTAAATCTCTGAGTTAACTGAATTCTTCAGAGGAGGGCAATGAAGCTGATGAGGGGCCTGTAGCATAATAGCCTGCAGAAAAGGAGGCTGAGGGGAGACCTTATCACTCTCTACAACCTGAAAGGAGGTTTCAGCATGGAGGGTGTTGGGCTCTTCTCCCAAGTAACCAGTGATAGGATCAGAGGAAATGGCCTCACGTTGCACCAGGGGAGGTTTAGGATATTAGGAAATATTTCTTCATGGAAGCAGTTTTCAGGCATTGGAACAGGCTGCCCAGGGAAGCAATTGAGGCACCATCCCTAGAGGTATTTAAAAGACATATAAATGAGGTTCTTAGGACATGGTTTAGAGGTGGAGTTGACAGTGTTACGTTAGTGGTGGGACTCAATGATCTCGAGGGTCTTTTCAAACCAAAATGATTTTATGAGCCAGACTACATAATATTTTTTTAATTTGTGATGTATTTGTTAGATTGTGTTGTCCAAGTAGTGGTTTATTTCAATAAGTTTAGGTTGAGAGAGGTTCTCCTTCCCCTCTACTCTGCCCTGGTGAGACTTCATCCGGAATATTGTGTCCAGTTCTGGGCCCCTCAGTTCAGGAAGTACAGGGAACTGCTGGAGAGAGTCCAGCGCAGGGCCACGAAGATGATGGAGTGGAGCATCTCCCTTATGGGGAAAGGCTGAGGGAGCTGGGTCTCTTTAGCTTGGAGAAGAGGAGACTGAGGAGTGACCTCATTAATGTTTATAAATATATAAAGGATGAATGTCACGAGGATGGAGCCAGGCTCTTCTTGGTGACGACCAACAGTAAGACAAGGGGTAATGGGTTCAAGCTGGAACACAAGAGGTTCCACTTAAATTTGAGAAGAAACTTCTTCTCGGTGAGGGTGACGGAACACTGGAACAGGCTGCCTGGGGATGTTGTGGAGTCTCCTTCTCTGGAGATATTCAAAACCCGCCTGGACGCCCTCCTGTGTAAACTCACCTAGGTGTTCCTGCTCTGGCAGTGGAATTGGACTAGTTGGTCTTTTGAGGTCCCTTCCAATCCCTTACATTCTGTGATTCTGTGATTCAATAAATTAAGTTTTCTGTGTATATTTTTGGTATAAATTCTTCAAATTTTTCAGTGACTTTAAGCATAGATATACATCTTTTTTGACAATGTTAATTTAGGTAACTTCTCACAAGCATTAGAGGACAGAAGAAATAGTTACTATTTTTAAGCAAATGAAGAAAATTTGGTTTTAGAGGAGTAGCTAAAATTAACCCTAGAGATGTTCTGAGAGATCTGATGGTGATTCATCTGTTACTACTGTTATCGCTTTAAGAACAGCATAGACTTTCTGCATGGCAGTATGACAACATGATGACATTTCATATAAGTTGAAAGTTTGATAGACTACTTGTTCAGCTAAATATGTATATCTAGAATGGAGGAAAATGCTTCTGATTCAGAGGAACTTGGACAAGCTATAGAAGCAGTGAGACAGGAATGACACTTGGAGAGAAAAGAAAAAAAATATAGATATATCATGTTTAGGGTTTGCCTTGAATAAAAGACATGCTTTTATTCAGTATTCGAGTCTAAAGGTTTGTGGGTCAGGTGAGAAATCCATTTTCTTTTTCTTCCTTATACCATGTTAAATATGAACTCTTATAAGTGCTTGAAGCAAAATGTCAATGGAACAAGCGCAAGCAGATAAAACAACAATATATTTCACACATTGACCCCTGTTTAGCATAAGAATAGTTTAAGAATGGCTATGTTACACTTCTCAGCCTGGAAGACCCAAGTGTACACATGTACATACATATGCTGGCTATTGTAGAGAGAATTAAGAAGAATAAGAACAGAATCAGGAGCTGTCATCTAGATAGTAACACTGAAAGTACTTAACACAACTCAAAGGAGATGTGTTTCTAACCGAATTTTTCCAGATTTCTAGATGGTATTCTGCCTAGCACAGTAATTCTTAGGCAGAAGTCCAAATATGCAGTTCAGTCAGTCTCACAACTCTTCTCTGAAGGTTTGGCTATAAAACCAGCTTAAATACAGCTTTAAACAGTGTCATTATCTTTATTGACCTAAAATAGAGCATATAATTTCTTGGATTTTTGAGACACATTTTAATTTCTTTTATTGCTGACCTAGACTTTAAATATGTTGGTATAAATGCCCATTTTCGATTTCTGCTAGTGCAATTGTTGTGATTTCATATAGACTCATGGTATCTTTTAAGTCTTTTAAATGTACAGACTTATGGAAATCTGATCCATCATAAATGAAATGAAAATAGTGCTTACTCCTGCGCTAGTTTCTGCCCATGGGAATGCAAACTTCAAACTCATTGTGACCTGCCTGTAAGAGTCTATCTTGACATTTTAAATAAGGAGGGTGGGAACAGGTTCCCCAGATTGTCTCCGTTAACCTTCTGGTTTAAACTGATAACAGTAACTAAATCTGATAACAGCAGATTTATATATTCCTGGGCCAAATCTTGATGATTTTACTTGATTTATTTCTGTTCAAGTGAAACCCTGGGGAAATTAATGCTAATTTGGCTAGATGATGATTGGACTAGATGGAACAAGTGGCTGAGCCCACATCTTTTAAGAATTTAGGGGGTTTGGTTGGTTGGTTGGTTTGTGTATGTAGAAGAAAAAGATAACACACTCTTTTCCTTCACATACTGCTTGTTTTTTGCTATTCTGTTATAAAGGGCAATGTCGCATAAACACCTCTTTCCCCTCCACTGACACAATAGTTATTTGTTGTGACTGAAACAAGCAATAGCTCTTTGAAGTACTCAAGTTTCTTCTCATTTAGAAACATGCGATGGGATACCACAGTAGAGTATGTCTCTTCTCTTCCTCCTCATCATGTTAAGTTTGCTTTCAAGTACCATGCATTATTTCTTGGAAAGATATAGAGTACATTTAAAATAGTTCCATTAGTGTCAGAATGAATTACTATGCAATGCTCAGATTTGCACCATTGCATGCCTGTGCTCAAAATAGTGAAAAAAACAATGATGCCATTATATCTCTTAATGTCATTCTCCTTTCCTTTCATCACCTCTTGTTTTCAGTTCTATTTTGGCCATTTCATTTTGTCAGGATTTCTCAGATGGATTCTAACTGAATCCTAAACTTGCAGGTGGTGAGAGGGACCAGTTCAGGAGCTCATTAGGGGGAAATCTACTGTCACTGGAAGTTTGTGGCAAACCTCCTGATGTCTTCCCAGCATGCTGAAGGTAATGAGAAATGAGAGGCAATGCACCACATCTCCTTACTTCTTATTACCAGTGAGCATTTGCAAAGTAAGTTGGAAACCATACTGTGCTTTTTTACTGGGGGGAGTAGCATTTTGTGGTTTTTTGCTTTGGCTTTACTCTGAACATCGTTTTAAAAATATGCATGAGAACTGGTGGTAAACTAAGGATATACAACAATATCTTAAAAGAGTTTCCCTTTATTCAAACCACTTGCCTTCTCTATGTCAGACAGACTCCCAGGATAGTAGGGTGCCAGAAAAAAACATGTCTGAATGTCGAAATTGTTCTTGAATCTCTGAGGAGTATGGTGGGGGTGGGATGTGGGGAAGGGGTTGCTACCACTGACCATGAAACAGTGACTGCCTAGGACATATGCTTTACCCGCACCTCCAACTAGGGAAAGATGGTGTGTTTGCAGTTCCTGCATCCTCACTGAGGCTGAGCTGGGGCTTTCTTGGTGGAGCCACATGTTCATTAAAGCTAATGGCATTAACTAAATAGGGTTAATTTTCTCCTCTTTTCATCTCTCAACACACCTGTGCAAGACCAGACACAATTTAGTGCTTATTACTCAGAGATTATTTTCTGGGAAATGATCAAGATGTAGAGTAAAAAGAAACCTAAAATTGATACTGAGGGGTTTGTTAGGCTTCTTTTGCTACAGATTTCTTTAGGTTGAATTTCAATTTAGATGCTAATCTCATTTTTGCTTTTTGGGGGAGTGTGAATTGAAACCTGTGTGATTTGAAGCATAACATAAGGACACACTTATATTAAGCTCCTATTATAGAGTGGATCATATCAACATAAACAGCAGCTATCAGGGTCTTAGGAAAGTGCTGCAGGAACATCTCACATGACACTTTAGAGTCTAGACAGGGAAAGAGCCTGGTTTCCTTTGCTTGAGCTCCAGTAAGCCGCCACTGCAAAACAGACAAAGAAAAGGAGGGGAGGAAAGAATAAAAGCAAAACAAAGAAACCAAAATGAATGGAGTAAATGAGCTACTGCTGTAAAATGGAAGATAAAAGAGGAGAGCCTGCCAGATACAAGATAGGGTAAAATCTTGCTTTTCAGATAGATCAAAGTAAATCCCAATTAATTCCAGTGTTTTCTGCAAGTTCATTTAGATTTGAACTAGTCTAAGTGACAGATGGAGTTAGTCAGGCTTTACATCAGTTGCACCAGGAGCAGAATTTGTCTTGATATCACTGCAAGAGGGTGGGCTGTCTTTCAGTGCAAAGAATCCTCCTATTATTATTGTTTCTATTTCCCTTTGGTTTTGCCCAGCTCCAACTCATAATAGTTTTAAATTTCCTTTATTCACACTTTCTTATTCTCCCCCAATTTATGTAAAAAAAGATTCTGAAACACACTGCATTACCAGTTTTCACTCCTACATTTTAGATTTATTTTTACAACCCTCCTACCTTTGTAGTAAGTCTTCTCAACACTGATCCCACTACAGCAATCTCTGCTGCCTCCTATCCCTTAGGTACTCACGCTGTCTTACCAAACTGTGTTTGTTCATTTACTTGGACAAATATGCTATCCCACTACAACCACCTGTACTGCATGTGTTCTTCCCGCATACTGTTTTTACTGCTTTTATTGACTTCTTAGTGAGTCTGTTATCTCAGTTTTCTCAACGTTTTTTTCAATAGTCTTTCCATAATAAATGAACCTGTGCTGACTTTCCAAGAGCATCTCGAACTCACTACATTGTCTTTTTTGGTCACATTTTCACCAAGACATCACACTACCAACTGAAATACCATTTTCTGTCAGAAAGCTTTCCCTATCCAGCAGAGATGTTATGACACAAATGAAAAAATCTTCTTAATCTTTGCTCCCTATACCTTCCTATTAACTCCATCTTACCTAAAGTATACAACAGCTTAGTCATTTGGCAAGGACCACTAACAGATTGTTCATGAAAACCTAACATTATTTGTGAAGAGGTTTACACACAGCATACACAAATCCTTTCAAGAAAAGCAGAAGAAAAGAAAACTTCTGAATTCAAGGAAAGTGCTCTGACTTGTGCACCTGAGGTGCTGCTCTGATCTATACAGAGGCCTAATACAAGGCTGATGCAAATGTTACAACCCTCTGCATTCCCTACAAATTATTATTGCTTCTATTTGGAAAGCATAACTTTCTAGATACAGGGTTGGGCAGGGATTCAAAAGCAGGTTGCTCTGCACAGATATTCCACTGGCTGCCTCTTGGACAATGAACAAAAGATTTTAGTTTTCTGTGCTTTAGTTTCTTTGCCTGTTGAATGGATTCTGAATATTTTTGTGGGTAATTTTCCATATTTATAGCATGAATGGCTTGTGTGCAGAGACTGTAGTAAGATTTAATGAGGCACGTGCATTAGTACATTGGGGAAAAGCCTATAGTTTACCTTGAGAAAAAAAAGTATTTTCTTATGCAGAGTGTATGTTGTTTTATTCAATAGATAGATAGATACCCGTTCAGTAACTATTCTGTCATTTCAGTCTATATTCATATTAATCACATCAACCAAAAGAGAAAGAATTGCCACGGTCTGCTTCTATCCTCACTTTAACTGATCATAAATTGTATTTACACCTTCTAAACCACTTTAACATTCCATCTGTATGAGGTTTGGGCTATTTTTCCATGGATAAAACTATTAACCATTGTACAGTACTTGTATGTTTGAAAAACAACAAATACAACAACGTTAAAAAGAAAAATAGAGATATTTAGTCTGGTAAGGCAGGGAAATTACTAACTCTTTCTTTTGATAAGACCTACTCTCACTCTGTCCCTAGCAGTCCTTTGCATGTCCAAACCTGTGCGCACACAAGAAACTGAAGATATGATGGTAGCATGTGTCAGTATTTGGGTATAACAAATAGAGTGAAGATGAGATGGCATGTGCTTCAGCATGTGTTAGCAGGCAGGATTTGTACCGTGGCTCTATGAAGTGTTTCAATACTACCTGTAGCTCTTCTGGGAGCTCATACTTGTATGCTTCCACCACTGTTTGTAAACCAGAACATTCTGCAGGGAGACTTCAGTGACAGCAAGGACCTGCCCAAAGAGCCGAATGCAGACCTGAAGAGGTACAGAATGAACATACGAACACATGGCAGGTTTAGCACTTCTTTATGCAGTCCAGTTAAAGTGAGGTTCAGAGAGAAGCTCCTGATTCACCAGGTTTCACCTGTTAGATAACAGCATCAGGTGATGGCACAGTGTTGCGGCATGTTGCAAACTGACCAAATAACTGTGATGTGTGCTCAGAGAAATCTCAGGAACATCTTTGTTCAATTCAATGAATGCACACAAATAATTTGCCTGTGCCTTGGAATGAATTTATAGACATAAACTATATCAGATAAAATGTGATGTCTTGTACTGTCAATGCCTACGTGATATGCTTTTTTTCCCCTCAGTAAAGTTGCAGGCTCTTGTCATAGTGGTTTTGTCCTGACCGACTCCAAGGAGAACTGGAAGGATAATAAGGGAATTCATGTGAATTTTAAAACAAAGTCTTTATCTGAAACAGATAAACCTATTTTGAAAAGCTGTCTAGTCCAAACCAACACACTCAAGGGAGACTCCATCAACATCAGTAATATCTACATAACTCCCGTAGAAGTCAAGAAAGATATGCATACTTTCATCCAAGGAAACCCCTGCTGTATTTAACCACATTTTAAGAGATATTCATGTATTTGTTTTTAAATGCTCTGGAGTTGTAGGAAGCTCTGTCCCCTGGGATTTGCCTTCACCTGAAATGAATTTACATGGAAAAAATATTTACTCAAGAACAGGAAACCTCTTAGATATTTGGTGTAGATAAATGTTATAGAAAGTAAGCATTTAATAAGCATGTTTTTGATAGAAAAGTCTGTGGTTGAAACTGCATGTAGCTCCTAAAAGCCCTCACACAGTTTTGGAAAACACAAGCCGTGCAGATAATTGAGGAGCAGCCATGCTAACAGAACTTTCCAGAGATACCTTGACTCCAGAGGACACTAGCAGCCAAAGTTGCTTTCAGGCAAGTGTATGTGAGGGAGAAGTTTCAGTGCATGGTAATAACCTCAATACTGGACAGTCAATCAGCACAGCAGTAGCTTCTCAGTTTTTCTGAAACACCCGTGTTACACAGGGATGTGCTACACACGGACCTGCTAACATCTTCTGCCTTTTGTTTCCCATTAAGAAACCATTAAAATCTGCGAGTTCCCTTGCAGTCAGTTTCCTTCATGTCACTGCCAGAAAGGAGACTTTTGCAAAGGATTCTTGCCCCTTTATTCATTTTCTTCATCTCACTGTCCTATTTGTCATGTAGGAACAGGAAAGATATCTGAATTTTTTCATGTTTACTAGTGCTAATATAACAGTAGCAATTAAAGCAAACTTCGGAGAATGACATCTTCCTAATCCTTTTAAACAAGAGGAAAAACACAAATTATAAATTTCTATATTACTTTATATGGACGGTATATATTCATTGCCTCGTTCCTACACCAGCCAAAAACCTCATCTGTGTTAGAAGAATCATCTACGATTCAAAACAAGTATCAATAACAAGTTTTGCTTCACAACTTTCAGCAGCAAGCAAAGAGCAAGGTAACCTCTCTTCAGTATGGCCACACAAACATGGGCTGCATGTGTTCAGCAGCAAGCAGAGCAATAGTTATTGCTCAGGTTTGAGCCCAGTTTTGATCTCGATCACATTAGGTTATGCTTTCTGTTTTTATTCAGGATAGTACTCACACTTAATTAGCTGTCTCCTTTAACAATAAGATGGAAGTTGCAGGACTGTCTGATTACTTCGATAACATTCCCATTTGATGGCCTGCACTTTTATGAAATTGAACCTCATTAAATCAAAGGTCCTTTTCTATGTTACATTGTTACATATCCACTCCCTTCCCTGCAGATACTTTCATTTGATGTTACTTTTATTCCATTTTAATGCACTGTGAGTGTCAGAGTAGTCCTGCCACCTGACATTATTTTTGACAGAGTTCCATTTTATCATTTACAAATTCTTGACATGTTAAAAACTCCATCTGATTGAACATCCCAAAGGGAAGGAGGCAGGTAAAAGTGAAGAGGCTGAGAAGATGAGATATAGAAATCCTGACACTCATGTTTATTTCACAGATAAATTATTGCAAGTAATTTGATTTCCAAGGCTTTATGCAGTCAGCTATATTTGCTGCAATTTATTTAGATCATAACTGCCAGATTTCAAACAGGCATCAGCCCTGCCTAACATATTACTTCCAGCCTCTGTTTTTTCTGTTTCACGTCATAAATATTTTGAAGCAAAGTCCTGTAGTTTATTTTAAATGATCCTTTTACAGAGGCTCTTCTTGACTGTTTTATCTGATAGTATTGCCCAAACACATCTTAAGTGGCTGTGCAAATAATTAGGCTAAGCAGGATTATCACTCAGTTTTTAAGTATCACACAATAGTAAAATTGTTGAGGTTGGGAGGTATCTCAACAGATCATCTAGACAACCTTCCTGCTCAAGTAAGGTCAGCTATAGCAGGTTGCTGAGGTTTTTGTCCCGTTGGGTTTTGAATATCTCCAAGGGTGAAGACTCCACATTCTCTGGACAACCTGTCCATTATTCGAGAATGCTCACACTAAAGAAAAAACCAAACAAAACCCCACACAATAAACACCTTTTCCCATGCTTAATTGAAATTACCCTGTGCCCATTGTATCTTGTCTTACTTTCATCTCTCTATCATCTTGCATCTTTGCGGTCCTTTGCTGTACTCACTCCAGTCTTGTGATGTCTCTCTTGTACTGAGGAGCCCAGTATAAGACCCAGCACTCCAAATGAGTACAGGTGAAGTATTACCTGCCTCAACCCTCCTACCTTGCCTCTGTCAGGAAAGTGCCATCAATGCACTCCCAAAACCTCTTGGCTTTCCCATGCACTGCTGTCATCTCTTTCCAGCATATAATGGGAGGGCTTCAAGTCTCTGGTAAGGAACAGGGCCTATGAACACATGGATTCTTCCAGTTGTGTAAAGAAGGCCTCATCTACTTCTGCTCCCTGGTCAGGCAGTCTCTAGCAGACACCCACCACAATGTCACCCATGTTGGTCTGCCAACTAATCCTGACCCATCAGCTCTCACCAGCTCATTGTACATCCATAGGCATGCACTGTGCTGCTGCCTTCTGTAATGGGTGATGCCCCCTTGCTGTTCCAGCCTGTCCTTCCTTAACAGCCCATATCCATCCAGCACAGCACTCCAGTCATGTGAGCTATCCCAGCATGTCCCCATGATTCCAATGAGAGCATAACTCCACATAGGCCTCTAATTCCTCTTGTTTGTTCAGTTCAGAGAGGCAGCAAGCCAGGCTGATTTCTCATAAAGGTCATGAGAGCTTTCACCATAGTTCTGTCTGGTAGGCACTTCCTTATTTATGTGGATATGTTTGCGTGGGCCTCCCTTCTTCCATGTTTCATTGATTGCAACATCCCTTCTGTTTACATTACCACACGTCCCAACCTTGTCTATTACTCCCTCACATGACTTCTGATCATCCTCCCCCATGGGAGGCAAAGATGTTTTTTGTTCTGCTTGATCAGGTGCACCTCATCTCTTATAAGCAATCCTCAATCCTCAGAGAGCATCCCCTGGTTGTTAAAAAACAAAACTTTGTTGTCAACAAGATTTGACAGCTGCACAACAAATTTTTGACCAACAAGTATGTTTGCACTAAAAATATATGACAAATGCTAAAGACTAAAACTTTTGTCAAAGCTCTTTGTTCTCTATAAATGCAGGTCTCCAATGACAGCATGGCATTTGTTACTAGCTGTTATTTCCCATGAGGTTTTGAGTCACATGAGAAGACTACTCCTGCTTGTAAAGTCCCTGTGTGTTACACTATGTTGCATTTCATATTGCTTGCTTTTATTTTCTAATCTGTATATTGGGGGAAAAAAAGTATCGCTTTTGACATGGGAAATCAACCTAGTGAAACTACTGATATCATCTCTTTACAATGTAATTGTAACTGAGAAAATAATTTAATTTCAAGCCAAGGCAAACGATACCAAGAATTTTCCAAGTTTAAGCAGCTGTGTATTTCAGAACGGATACATATTCACACAGAACATACTGCACTGAGTATAGCTACAGCACTAGAAATAAATACAGAGCTGAACTGACAGTGAAGAACCCATGAGTTCTAAATGCTTCCCATCCTTTCTAGCACCCTTCCCAAGTATGTTTAGTCAGAAGACAAAATTGTATTATGCTTTTGAGGTATGATTCTAACCACATGATTCAGATTAGATGATGAACACAGTTGATTTTTTCTATCTAGTCCTATGTATACTTGATATTACATTTAAAAATTTAGGTGGTGGCCTAGCATTTGAAAAAGAATGGGGACAAAGGGAGAAAAGAAGACATATAATGAACAGGAAAGTCAGGTTTACAAATAAAAGTTATGATTCTATTTAAGATGAATACTTTGTAAAAGTCAGAAAAATGCACCTTTTTTCCTGTCATGGTCTAGAATAACTAACTTTTGGAGATTCTGCACAGCAATGGGACCCCATAAATAAAAGAAGTTTATTCTTTACCAGACTAACACTTCCAGCTATCCCAATCAAAAATTACTTTCATATCAAAGGACAGACACTCATTTTCCTTTTCTCCCAGTTTCAGCAAGTACTTTGAGAGCTCACAAAGGCCTTTTAAAGAGCAGTTGTAAGGGGCCTCACAAAAGCAGACCTAGGAGAGTGAAGAATATCTGCTGTCTCTCAGAAAAGACTCCCAGGATGGTGCAAGTGTTTGTCGAAGGGAATGCAGGCAGAGTTAGGTGTAGCGCCTTCCTCAGAGGGCTGTGTCCCCCTTATGGCATCTCTGGCTCCAGAGGCAGCCAAACTATTCAACACACACAGAAGCAATATAGATGAGCTGCAGTATACCTGGCACGTCTCTACCGCTTCCTGTGCCCATACTAGTCCTGCTGTCTCTCAGGTGTGGAAAGTAACTGTTAATGCCTAAAACCAATGGTGTCTTTGGCCTTGAATCCACAAGCAGAAGGAAGTAGAGTAAGGTCAGATGGGGTTGTTTTCTGATGCTCATGTTTACAATTTCCAAAGAAGGAGGCAGGCAACAGATTAAGCAGATTACCCCTATGGCACTCCATCACAGAGCAAGGAGGCCTTTCAGCCCTCAGCAGAAAAGCAGAAAGAAGGAAATAAAAAACTAAGGCTTGAATGAGAAGATCAGGGCAATGAAAGCAGCTGCCAGAATTGAGCCCAAAGGCAGAAAGTCTGCTAGTGACAGACGGTAGTGACCGAAACACTGCTGGAAGGAGAGAGGATAGGTAATATTTATTTATTTGAAGCTTAACAGTTTCTATAATATGTGTACTCCTAATTAGCTGCTTATAATCAACGTTCCCTTGGCTACAGTTTTAATGATACTTGCCCATCTATACAGTTTCAGTAGTATAAGAAGGGTCACATACATGGAAATCCTCCTTAGTTAAAGCCCTCAAAGACTATCTTATGTCCAGTTAGGCTTTAAGTCCAGAAAGAATGGAGGCAATGTCATTGGTGTCATGATCATCTTTAGCAGTGGAATAGAAATGTCCTAATCTCTGATTCTCTGAAAAGGGGTCAGTTGTTTACCAGATGGGCCAATGTAAATGCTGTTTCTTTTTCCTGGGTTGTGTGAACCACAACCTTATCATGGTAGAAAACTATGTTTTTCTTGGTAAATTTATAATACATTAAATATAATTTGTGGTTTAACTCCACCTAGAATTTTCTTCTTTTATAGGTCTCTGATGGGGCCAGAGATAACACACATAGTGGGCTTGGGCTGCTCTAACGGGGCAGCACAGATTCTATTGAATCCTTCCTTCCAATTTGCACGTTACAGTGATAGAGCGGTCACATAAAGACCTATAATTTAGAGCTAAGATGATTTCAATATGGTGGGTTATGTCTGTTTCATTATTTTAACTCCTTAAAAAAGAATCTATTCAAAAAATGAAATTTCTTATGGAATAGTTATCTTTCTCCTGACATCGAGCATTCAAAGTGCTAGCATGCCATGCCCAACATACATACAATTTTCTGATTTATCCCAACTTCTTGCTTTTCTGATCTATCTTTTCCTGTGGGGAATCTCAAACCAGCATCACTAAGAAAAAAAAAAACAGTAATCAGTAATTTGATAGAGTTTGAGAAAATAATAATGTCATAGGAAATAATGATGGTATTTTGTCTTTAATCTATTTCTTCTCTTCTGATGTGCTTTGGAGATAGACTTACTTATAGGTTCCACTTCAGAAATTCTGTACCTAAGTGGTGGACATGGCAACCATTTAAAGCACGAAAAACTCAACAGGAGTTCTCAGTGGGAATTCAGAATAGCTTTGCAATTCAAATGACAGGTATATTTCACTATGGCAGAATGTAATTTCACTGTCTGGAATTTGGCCAAGATATCAGGGTCGTGCTCTTATTCTTACAAAAAGAGTCTTGGGATTTTTAATCATCTCAAGCAGTTGGGAGCTTGGTTTTATTCCTGAATTAAATTTAAACACTTCCCTCAGGACCCTGAGACAATGCTGAAGCACCTGCTCAGTAAAGGTTCAGGTGAACAAGCACATAGTCTGATTCTAACACTACCTTCACTGTCGTATTTTCATGCACGATGCCATTTCCTATCCAAGTCATTACCAGATACGACCACGCTCTGTATATGAGATCTGATGACAGCAGCCCAGCATATCTGCAAGCAGAGGAAGCACATGCTGGTGATGATTTCTCTGCCTTCCACACCTAACTAGACCTTTCTTTCAGACTGAGAAAATGTTATTAGTAAGACTCTCAAAGAAACCTCTGGACTTCTAATTTGGCTAATCAGTACTAGCATAAACAAAGTAGCAGTGCAGTCAGGCACAGCAGAACCAAGAAAGCACATGCAGTTTAATGTTGACAAATAGCGCAGCATAATTTAGGGTGAAGAATAAAAAGAGGAAATATTTGTCAAATGGAGAGGATCTTCAGCATACTGAACAAGAGCCCTTTTTGCAGTAATACGGAGAAAGGCCCCCAAGCCATCAGCACAATGTGCAGCTGTATGATGAAGGGAAACAGAAGGGTGGGTTGTACTGCTGGAGGAATACATTATCAATCAAAGCAAGGGCAAATCCAGGACACCTTCTGGGCAAATGCAAGTGCAGAGAAAATTCTCCTCCCTCAAGCTTCCCACTTCCTCCACTCATTAAATCCTTTGTTAAAACCTTCATTTTTTGTATGATCCATTCTTTCTGGCAAGACTAGACGTCAGCCCATAGCTAGCACCTAGCTTCATATGTGCTGCTAGCCATAGACAGAAATCTGGATTTTGGAGAGTCCATTGCTCAGCCTGCATGGTAGTGGATGAGAGGTGGAGAACATTTTAATCAGTTTAAAAAATGCATTAAACTAAGTCAGTTTTAAAATCAGCCTAGTCCCACACACTGAAGAAAACTTTGAAGAAGGGGATTGGGAAGGTGGAAAGAAAAGTGATTGCTAGTACTTTTCAACAGTTCACTTTTCACATCAGTGATTGAAGAGGCAGTCTGCCTTCATCTGCAATGCAGGGCAGGAAAGTCTTTGATCGTAACTTGAAGGAAGCAGGAATGCATAGTAAGGGAGAATGGTTGAACAATTTTTTTTTACGAATAAGGAAGTAGCAACTTCACTGGGTAAAGATGGGTGTGAGGGAATTAATCTAGCTGGCTTAGTAAGAATGTGTTGCCTGATCTGTCAAAAGAGGCACCTCATTGCTAGCACATGTTAGATTCATTAAGATGGGCACTTATGTATTCATCTCCTCAGCATCCTCTTAGCCTTCCAAAAACAAGGATGGTAAGGAGGTGTATTAGTGAAGTTTGACTGTAAAGAGCAACGGGGAGTAAATATATGCATGCTGATAAATTGAGTCCATTAAGAAAGTCCCATGAGAGAAGGAGAAGGTTTGAACTGAAGAAGAGGGAAGAGGAACAATGAGGAAAAGAATACATTGGACAGCAGGTTTAGATCTGCTTAGTCTTGGGTGCCTGATACACTGTAGCCACTCAACATGCAATTTGCTCAGGCTCAGAGCTTACCCTGCAAAACATGGAGTTAATAGCAGTCAGACAGGGGGAAAATCATAAAGATTAATGGCCAACAGAGCCCTGCTGCAGTGACCTTGCACTGTAATTTGGTATCAAAAACATTTACACAGTGATCTATACTGTGTATATAAGTTTATATTATATAATACTTAATGCACTCAGGACTATGAAAGCTGGGAAAATGCAACACCATATCCAGATTTTTTTTTTCCCCAACTTTTTTTCCCTGGGAAAAAATGAGCAAAGAACCCTAGCATAATGACATCAAAAAACCTCTACCCACTGGCTAAAAGGACCCTCCTGGGAAGCTGTCCCAGCTGCGAACCACTAGATATATCCTATTATGCCAATGATAGAAGCATAGAATCATTTGGGTTGGAAGGGACCTTTAAAGATCATCTAGTCCCTACTCCCTGCTATGGGCATGTAAAATTTTAGGTTGATTGGTTTCGTCAAAGGTCTGTCCAACCTGACCTTGAATACTTCCAACGATGGGGCATTTGCAACTCCTCTGGGCAACCAGTTCTTGTGTCTCACCACTCTCATAATAAAAAATTTCTTCCTTATATCCAAGCTATACGTACCCTCTTTCAGTGTAAAACTGTTACCCCTCGTTCTGTCGCTACAGGCCCTGGCCCTTCTCCTTCTTTCTTACAGACCCAGAAACTCCACGGGTCTTTCAGCCTTTCTTCATAGAAGGGATGTTCCAGTCTTCTGCTTATTTTTGTGGTCCTCCTTTGGGCTGACTCTAACAGGTCCATGTCTGTCTTGTACTTATCTAAATTGCTTTAGGTGAACAAACTCTGTTCAAACCAGGGCAAATCCCAGGCTGTTTTCAGGAACCACAAGAAAGACAGATGAAGGATTGCAGTGCTGGTCTGGGCCATGGAGTGCTTGGAGAAAGGGTTGTGCTCATGTTTGGGTGGGCCTCTGAGGGCTGTGGACTGAGGATTTGTGTTTGCTTTCCATGCGGAAGTAAAGAGAGCCACCACGGTGGCTTCCTCGAAGTATGTATGATCCTTCAGCAGGACATTCTCTGACAGCCAGACAGCAGATGTGATGCCAGCTGTTGAAGGCCTATCCCCACAGAGAATGTGGGAGGGCTCATTTAGGAGGTTGTCCCCTATCATGTTCCTAAACAATTGTTTAGGCAGGTGTGCCAACCAGTATGACCTTGCACAATATCTGGAATTGGAATGCAATTGCCAATGTGCAGAGCTACTTGCTGAGCTCCCTTCATGTTGTAAACAGATTTGTCAGTTCTTTGCTACATTGCTCATTGGAATATAAGGGATATATTTCATTTCCTAATTTTGACCAGCTTTCTAAAAAGCTGTCTAAATAGTTGTGTGCCAGGCTAGACCACTGCTTAGCACTTCAATACAAGTGGTTAACCACTGTAATAACATAAACCATGAAAAATTCACTTAGTATTAGTGAACATAGCATTATGTACAACTCCATAGCAATTACTCATTGGTTTTCCTGATTGATGCATTTAAAATTCTCTGTACCATGCATTTTTCATGTATCCTGACAGTTCTTGGTATAAATAGAGACTTCTGTGCTAAAAACAAAAAACTTGCCTCCTCCCAATACTAAAACACAGGGATATGCGTACACACACACACACAAGGAAAAAAAAGAGGGAAAAAAAAAAAAAAAAGAAAAGAAAAAAAGGAAAAAAAAAAAAATATGGGGTTGCACTGCTTATTTTTCATCCATAGAAATGATTCTTTTGAACTGTCAGATCCAATAATGGACCCTAAGCTGCTGCCCACTTTTCCAAGATCCCTTCATGAATCAAAGGAAGGAAGCAGACAAGTACAAAAACACCACAGTCCCTTGGCAGCTTTTGCTACTTAGCAGCTTTTTTTCAGAGAGAAGCAGCTTTTTTTCAGAGAGAAACAATTTGCCCAGGAATGTACTGATGTCTCCTCTCTCTTTGAAAGTCTCCACAGGCTCTCTTCTATCTATAGTACCAAGCATGAGTGGTCTGTCTTCCTTCTTGGTGCTTCTAACAGTCTAATACAACCTTCATGATATGAGATATGTAGATCAGTAGACCATACCTTATCCAGGCTAGTCCATGACAGCATGGCTGGTCCTCACCTCACAGTTGCTACATTTTGCAATAAACGTTTTCCTACTTCTTTGCCCATACTGCTCATCACATGGAGCAAAAACTTTTCCACAAACATCCATAATGCTACTTCCTCATCATATTTTAACTATGCTCAGAAATATGTGCTTGAAACTTGCTCATCTTTTCCTGCCCAGCAAAAAACAAAACGACAAAAACAAAAACAAACAAACAAACAAAACAACAACAACAAAACCACCAAAACACAAAACACTTTGCACAGTGGATGTGCTGCAACCATTGCCATTCATCCTTATTATGTCATCACTTCCTTGTATTTTCTCATCTGTCTGTATCCAGTTAGAGTATTACAAGTGCTTTGAGGCAAGTACTAGCATTTTGCTTTCTGTTTGTACAATGCCTGAAACAACGAGGCTTCATTCTGTGACAGTAGGGTTATACAAATAAGCAAATAAACAAAGACAATTTAAGAGATGTGAGAATTCCTTTATCAAGTTGGCATAGCTTTGCTATGGGTAAGACACGAGTAATGAGTGTCAAAATGAGACAAATGTCAGCAAAATAGTATTCCTTTTCCATGAAATTAATATAAAATTTACTTTTTCTTTTACATTATTTTTTTAATCCTGAATGTCTGGCTTCTCTCCCTTTCTGAGGTGGTCCTGGTAGCCCCAGGGTGGTGAAGGTACTGTGGGAAAAAGACTTGGAATATATAGAGGGAACTGATCTTTTGCATAGGGAAGTACTGTTTTAACGTATTTTTCAAAATAGAACTGGACTGAAAACCCTATTTTTATATTTTGTCCTAATCATCTCCTCCAGGACATCAGAGATATACAAATAATTGCTGAAGCTGGAAGTAAAAAGGAGCAGTTTCTGCTACTGGCATTATAAAGTGCTTTAAGAATTCATTTCCTTTCACAAATTTCAAACCAGCAATTAATTAACTATATATGGTAATTTCATGTTCTTAACCATTGTCAATATTTGGAAGCTTCTTTTATAGATTTGTGATTAACTTCTAATTATAAACTAATTACACTGTTCATAGTAATAGAGGATCTTTTGGGTTGACAGAGAATCTATAAATGATGCCCAGGAGACAGCAGTAGATTTAATACATTCCAGTCTTGTCATCTCTTTTTACTAACCAAGAAAGCCTCAGGACACCTAGTGCTCGATCTTGGGAGATATTCTTGCCTCCATTAAGAAACTGAGAAAGAATTTCAGCTGCCAGCAATGAATACAGGTGAACTTTCTGCTTCCTTCAAGTTTAAGTGAGGTGATAAGAAAGAAAGAAATGGAACACAATGACAGCAGTAGCACAAATGAACTACTGCTTTTTGTGGTAGGATATGGATGCAGTGTGTGTGCCTGAAAAAAAGTTAACATTCCCCCTGCCTATTTCCTAAGAAAACAAAGCTGAATGTTCAGGAGAACAGTGACAACATCTCTAGCAAGGGTGAAATTCAATCTCATTTTGTGGACTAATTTCTACTTTTTTCCTTGTTACCTCATCTCTTTTGTCCACTGGTATGTTCCCTTTTATTTTGTGAATATTTCTATCTACTGCTACTCACTTTCCATTTCTCTAGAAAGTTTTGTTATCCCTCAAACTTATATATTGCTTCATGTTTCAATTTGATTAACTGTAAATATTGAGGTATTTTGCTGTGCTCATTGCATCAGAATACAAAATCTTTGCCCTACAGCACTGTACAAGTGGTCTGGAATTTTGGACTGTGCATCTGATTTTGTTCACACCCTGCATTTGCAAAAAGCTGGTGTGATTACAGCCCTCCTCAGCCTGGAGATACATAATGGATGGTCGAACGGCAGAATCAGCAACAACAGTTATAAAATCATCTTTGGGAGGGGAAGACCCAAAAGACGTCCGATGTGTTCCTAAAAAGCTCAGAGAAAGACTTGTAGTGACTACGTAATAGGAATTGACCAGGTGTAATAACTTTCATGGACTAGCATGCATGCACACTGGGACACTGATAAAAATATAAGGAAATGAAGGAACTGGAAGTTATGTCCACAGAGTTCTGGGAGAAGAAAAAAAAAAAAAAAGGTAGTCAGACTCAAACAAACAAACAAAACAACGAGACAGACAGACTTATGCAGAGTTTTGCTCTCCATAGCCTATTCTACCAATGACATGCTTCCCCCAGTATAAACTCCAGCAATGTGCAGTGACAAAATTAGACACAATGCACACTAAGGCAAGTGAAAAGTGAAAAGTAAAAATGACAAGTTAAAGACACTTAAAGTGTTTCTGACTCAGTTGTCCTTCCTGGTCTGGAGACATACCAGGGCTCCATTTCTGTGCAGCTTGCTCACCCCAATTCAGATCAGAACTGTGACTTGGATACAGATTAAAAGCAAAAGGTACACGTATTGTGGGGGTTATGTTTTCAGCCTGGCACTTCATCTGTGAGATCTGAAAAAATACCACATGCCTAATGGGCTGATCACACTGAGACTTTTTACACTTGGCTCGTTGCTATGGGATAAAGAACAAATGCCTTGCTCTTAACAGGGAAAAATGCGGTAAGTCTTGTCTTGGCTGACACATCTCCAGTTCTACTAGCATTTGAGTGAGCACAGATATATCTGATTCATGTTATTCTTTCTTCTGTGCTTTGATCACCAATAAAACAGTTTGCTCCTCTGAGGTATATTACTTTTGCCTCTTTAAAAAAGCAAGCAGATGCTGCTTATCAGTTACATTTAACTTAGATTAGTACTACCTCTTTTTTCTTTTCTGTGGATGTTAGGATGAACAGCTAAATGTGTTTTAGAGAGAAGACAAAAAGTTTTAGTTCCAGAAGGTTAGTTCGAGCATAGGAGAAAGTGCTCGAATGTTCCTGGGAGAAAGAGTAGACTGAACGCTTTCCGTTCAAATGCTTAAATTCTTGGAGTGTGTCTAATAATCACATTTGCTAAGCCTCTGGAACTGAACAATCCCAGAGGATTCTTGGACATCCCAACCCAGTGGCTGTACTCCCCTCAGCCCACTTTGGTATTTCATCTGGTGAGATCACAAGGAGGCAGACACCAAGACATGGGGACTATGAGTTTTTCACCTGTATGGGACCAAGGGCAAACTCAAACAGGAGACTCAACCTGTTCACTGTGCCTGACAGATTTCTCTGTTGTCAAAGTATGGTCTATCAGTAGGTCTTTCAGATTCCCTAGCCCCAAGTTGGCTATTAACGCTGTCACAGTTGTCTGAAAGTAAAAAGGAATATTGGCCTCTCAAGAAAAACTCAAATGTAACCAGGGACATAGAAAGAGATGTATGAAGAGAAGCAGAGACAAAAAAAAAAAAAAAAAAAAAAGATGGTATTTTATCCAAGGGGGAAAAACCACTATGTATATTAAATTTGGCAAAAAGGAGTAATACAACTGGTTATGCAGAAGGAATGGATAGATTTTAACAATAGTGGAAATAAAAAGTAATTCTGAAGAGGTCAGTCCTTGAGTTTTTATTTGTCCTGGTAATGGTCTTCTGCTGTCTAAAATGAAGCAATTTTTAAAGGCTGTTATAGATACACATATCACAGACATTGTCATAGAGGAATTCAGTCTAGAGAATTTGCATGAAGAGATCTCAGTGGCATAAAATCTGATATTTATTCTCTGGTGGGATCAGAGTAACAACCCAGTTGCAATTTCTATTCTCCCACTCAAAGTCACACGCACACATGAACACTCTGTACAAAATCTGTTCACAACTATTGGTGTCATAAGGTCAGCTGCAACCAGCATCAGGGACTTAGGCAAGTTAGGTCCTGATCCCAGTCACCCAGTACTCCTGAGCCCAGGCTGGCAGATCCTTATCAAAGAATCACAGAATCACAGAATTACAGAATGGCTAAGGTTGGAAGGGACCTCCAGAGATCATCTAGTCCAACCCACCTGCTAAAGCAGGTTCACCTAGAGCATGCATTTGTTCATGTATTGCTTCAGCTTTGTGGTCAGCTTTCTGCATGGTGCAGGGCACTGTGGCAGTTTCACACACCCTGATAAGGTCCAAGACTTTAAACGCAGCAGTTGATGAATATTTTGCACCTTGTTTTCAAGTCTTTTGCATGCCACCATGGCTGTTGTCATGTATACACCCTGGTCAGCTGCTGACTATCACACACGCCTGCCTCGAGGCCTGGGTGACTCCAGTTACATACACTCCTCAGGAGGGAGAGCATGAGGGGTGAGACCTCTGGTCAAAATACAAGGTCCTCAGCCAACAAGATACCCCAGGCCCAGAGAAGCTTCTGAAACCTGTCCATAAATGACCACAACTCAGATCCAACTAGGCTATAAAATGGACCCCCTGCTGAAGACCCTGAAGAATGGTCTTCTCAGAGCAGTGGGACTGTAATTGGAACCTCTCCCCTTAGATCAGGGACACCGTATTCAGAGACTCTCTGGGTTTGAGAACCCTCACCTTCTCCTTGGTGAGTGATTATTTCTTCTGGATATATCCTTGAGGGAGCCCTTGCCCCTCTGCCCCACCCCAGGCAACCAATTATATCTTCTGGGTAACCTTGAGTGAGAGAGGCTTTTCTGGAATGAGTAGATGCACAGTTTGGATCATCATTCTTGTGTGTTGCCATGTAGTAGTAATAACCCTGACTGGTATATTGAACCTGCAGTTTGCTAAATATTATTTGAGTGCTGATTGATTTTGGATTGTCCTCATTTCTCACTCTTTTTTATTTTTTTTCTGTCATTTGGTTTCAGTCTGTCACTTGGTTTTGGTTTTGGTTGCAAAATTAGAGTTGGTTTGAGCTTATAATTTACTTGGAGTCATTTTGGGGTGCCTCAATGACAGGGACCTATGGATTTGTTACACTGAGACATCACTGCCTTCCTTTTATTTTTTTTTCTAATTTAGATGGTCTGCATGAGCCACCAAAGGCCTCATTGGTCACACCGTCCTGGGCCACTCTCTTTGACTTTCTGCATTACTAAAGTGAATTAGTGGTTGTTACCTTCATCATTAGTTGTTCCAAGGATGTCACTTCTCACAAGAATGTAAAGCTGTTAATATTCATCTGTACTTCCTTACTTCTCCCCATGTCATACCTAACCATTACAACAGGGCAAGTGTAGCCCAAAGCTTTTAGGTGAGCCTCCCCTATGACAATTGGCTCTACTTTCCCTTTTTTTCCCTGCACTTATCAAAAACATATAATGTTAGAGCTGGGCAAATGTCATCAAAGTCTCACTTATCTGATCAGGGCTTTTGGGTAGGCTTCTCCTATGGGCAGATATGTACAACCTGTTAAAAATTGTCATCACACCCATCTATAAATATCTCACATTGCCGGCTCCTCATCCTCTGAGATTATTTCACCATCCCAATAGACACGCTAATTACTCAGTATTTAGAGAGGTGATGAACTGTCAGTTGGCACTTGCCCATAGACATTGGCTCAGAGTCAGTTTGCCATAGCTGAGAGACACAAGATGGGATCTGTTTCAAACTACAGACACTCAGTCAAGATTAAGTGCTGCACCTGTGACATGAGATAATGTGCGAGGGTAAACCTGGAGAGTAATTAAAACATAAATCCATCTAAAAAGTGTCTCTAGAGCTAGATAGACTGACAGTTTGAACTAACTAAGTACTGGAGAGCATAAGCACCAGTTGGCATACTGCATGTATACAATGCAAGCACCATTTCAACACTCTCAATTCTTATTCTTCCAAAATTTGAAATATATCTATGATGCTTCTAGAAAAATGTTCAATATACCCACACTGATCATCCAAAGCAGCAAAACTTCAGCTTTCAGTCTTCACCAGTATTATATTTGAAACCTTGCTGTATGCTTCCTTAGGGACCAGCTCCCTAGGTCCTAAGAAATCTGACGTTAAGACTTGTCCATTATTTGCATAATGTGTCCTTTCTCTCTAGACTGAGAAACTACAGCTTCAGAAATCCTGCAGGTGCGCCTGTTCCCTGTGACCACGGAAGACACTGAAAGATTTGTGCTTATCTGATAACTTCCTTTCTTTGACAGTTTGTTTTTGTAATCTGATCTGCTTAGGAAGTTTCATTGCAATGTTTAAACATAGATCTTACTGACAACTACTCGAAGAACCTTTATCCAAATGGATCATTATGCACTTGTCAACATACAACCACTAGGGAAGAAGTGAAACTTTAGTTTTTGAATATTTGGTTCTGGGATCTGCTCTTGCCAATGATATGTTTAAGCCTCAGATGCACAGGATAGCTTTGCTTTCTGGTATGTTACATAGGAGAACAAACAGCCACAAGTGGATGAAGTGAAAAACAAAAAAAACCAAACAAACAAACAAAAAAACCCACCAACACAACAACAACAAACCACCCACCAGGCAGAGACATATATTTCATGTCTAATCACAAATGTATTCAAATTTGATTTTCTGTAAATATTCTCCTAAACTGAAAGAAGTCTCAAGAGACTGCAGTGTCTGATCAACAGCAGTCCACTTGCTTATAACGGTATATTGCATGTGTGGACATAAGAATCAGCAATTACATATGAGCTGTGAATCAACGTGACAAAAATTCCTACATGGATGAATGTACAAGCAGTATCATGAAAAACAAACAAGCAAACTAGTATTAAAGAAAAATACCATAAGGATCTGGCTAAGAAAAATCTAGTTTAGTGCACAGTAAACACTAGTCAAAGGAGATGTCTATGCTGAGGTCGCCAAACCTGGGTATACTATAAAGGCCAATGCAAGCTACGTGTTTAAGCTTCCACAGCCAAAGACCTGTTTCTGACACTGGGCAATATCATAGGCTTAAAGACAAATGAGGCAGTGAAGAGAACACATACCGACAGTGCCCCACTAACACAACCCATCTTCTGGTAATCTGTAGCACAGAGATTTTTGAAGCAGAAGTAATGTAATGGTGTTTGACAGCCCTCTTTTTCATCTGGGAAATTCTTTAAATGCTTTTTGTATCTATAGAGACCTCGAGCAACCTAAATACCCTGTGACAGTGAAGTCTGCAGTCTAAATGCCTTCTGTCAGAAAGGTGATCCTTTTGTGTGTTTCCAGCCTGCCAGCTGAAAGGCGCGCTTGCTACCTGTTTCCTGTACAATGAAGGAAGTACAATAGCATGGTAAATCAGGAGGGAAGCTGCCACAGAATCAAGTGCCAAGGCACAGATTAAAGTGAAGTCTGTGATCACATGCTTTGGATACATGTGATTTAAGCAGCTAAACCTCACGCTTTCATCGAAACACCTGCATTTGTTTTCACTGATTAAGAAAGTTTGAGAAGTGAAACTGAGCGATTTCACATGAAAGAGGCAATTAGAAGGAAGTTTCAGAAGCTGGTTGAAGCATAGCTATCTGCTTAAAACATTCCTCAGATCAAATTCCTATTGGCAGAGAATAGCAGGCTGAGAGACAGGCTGTTCAGGAAATGACTAAGCAACAATGGTAAACTAAACTGCAAAGTGTTATTAACCCTGAATGCTCTTATTTAATGATACAGAGAAATGCAAGATACAACTGGTTTATTGCAATGGAATTGCAAACATAAATGACATTAAAAAAGGAAAAATTCCGTACTGTGATAATCACCATATCCCAAGAAATGCGTGGGATTCCTAGTTTTTGTTAGATTCCAGTGTCTATGGGAAGAGCATTTGAAATTATTCTGTAGAAAATGATGTTATTGTGATAAACAAGGAAACTCAGTACCTAAAAGTTTTGTTTGGTGGTGTGAGATCTTTATAACCTGTTCAGCTGTAAACAGTGGAGACAGAGTAACCAAATATGTAAATATATTGGATGAGCATATCAGCACACTGTGCTAAATGAAGTGATCTACTTTAGTGAACCCTAACACTGACAGGATGAGAGAATACATTAACAGTTTTGTCTTCTGAGGAAATCTGAAGGAAATTATAGAGTGTGGAAATACATGCACAGGAGATACAGAGCCAAGAGTTACCAATTTGTCAGTCACAGATTCGCACTGGTTAATGAGGGTTCCTGGGATAGACTTAGCTAAGATATGAACGTAAAAGTGTGGATTGATTCATTTTCTATCATACACTGAAACAGAAGAAAGACTTCAACTCATGTGAAAAAAATATTCTTTCATTTCATTCCATGTGACTCTGCAAATTAACTTTTAATTTCAGTTTTTAATAATGTATAGTATTTGCCCATGTAAATAGTGCTAATAAATGTTATTAAAAACCCTTTCAATATTCAGTTCACCTGTTCATCAGGGACACATATTCTATTTGAGGAAAGTAAGATATAGTTCATTTCTGTATTACCATTATTAGCATAGCAGTATGGGGTGTATATTTTAAATCTGGGCTAATCATTTCTGTTGTGGCTTGCATTAGTTGCTTTTCAATGGACAGATTTGATCTGTTGATTTTAGAAACTGTTCTTCACACCATCTGAGTAAATAAGACTGCATACAAGTTCAAAATACTCAACATATTACAGTGAAATCTTTTTCCTATGTCTATATAGTCCAGTCAGATATCACCACTGTGTAGCAGACAAGGTTCCTGTGGACATACAGAGGAGATCAAAACAGGATGTAGACAAACCAGATGAGTCCCCAGGAGATGATCAGTAAAAAATGGTTTATTCTTTTTTAAATGAAAAACAAAACAACACATAATTTTAGCAAAATCACACAATAGTTTTTAACCAGAAGACCTTGTAACATGAATTTTTAGAGTCCCATCCCCTGAATGAGGAGCTCAAATCTGCTGAAATAGAAGTTCCGTTATTCAGATGATGTCCTATTAAGTAACTGGAAACAGCCAGCAGAAGGAAGCTTTAGTAAGACAATCCTATGAGATACCAAGGACATACACATTTCACTAGCTTCAGGTCCTAAAATCAAGAGCTTGCAAGACAGAGATCACTTTTCTTTTAGCAAAATATATTTCCTAATAACCTGTGAGAAAATGATTAATCTCAGTTTTTCAGATACTTATGATTCTTTTGAATGAAAATTAGTGTTGTGTTTGGGGATGTTCTTTAAGACATCTAAATCTGAAGAAAATGATTCCTGCAGAGTGTATGCTGTGTACTGTTGAATTCCTTTACATTGCATTTCCATAGGAGTTTATTGTGGTGTTATAGAAAGTAAATGTTTGGAAGGTATTCTTACAGAATAGCAGTAGAAGTTCTGCTCTATGTTAGATAAGTATTCTTCCAAGGTTTTTGCTGGGTAGTGTGTTGTTAAAAGCTAGAAAAATATACCAATATGAGAGATAGAAGAAGATATTAATAACATAGTGAGGAAAAGTTAGTATTTATTTCTTTAACCCTGTAAATGCGCATGGTGTTTAAAAAATTGAAATTCAAGCTCTCTGGGCTGGAGACCCTGTATAATTTTCTGTTTTCCCATTGCTTTGCATGATGTCTTGGTCTATAGCTATGACTGCATAGATAGCACAGATAATAATAACATAAATGACAGCATGGCTGGACCAGAATATTCTTGTTTTCTCATAGCACAATTCTTAAATGTGTGGGAAATTAGTTTAAGACATGAATGAATTCAAAAGATAAGGTTTCCAGTGTATAGTGGATTTTGTGCACAGGTTGCTCAGAATCATACCAGTTCTTTGCAATGTTAAGCACCACTGAGCCTTATTTACAATCTGAAGTTTGTATTTCAACTCCAAAGTGAATGGGATTTGTATATCTTTCACCATAATATTGTAATTCTCTTGCTGTTTGAGTTAGGTATCTCCTCAGAGAAGCAGCAGCTGTAAATACAGAATATTTCCTAATTTATGTATTCTGGCTGACTAACATTTTTCTCTCATTTTACCATACACACACCTAGCAGATGTTGCACTGCCTTTCCGTTAAAACAGAGGCCTGCCATAGCTCTGCTGTATTCACTTGTGGTAGGTATTTTTTTGGTTTTACCATTCTTGGTTGCTATTGTGAAGAACTGTGTCAGAGTGTGGTTTTTTCCATTTAATTTCTTTTTAGAACAGAACTGAAACACACAAAACAGTTACTTTCATTCACTTAAAACTGATAGCTAATAGTTAAATCCAATATATTCTCATATTCTTTGCATAAAGTGCAGAAAGAGCACTATTGTGCCATATACAGATCTATATAGAGATCTGGAAGACAATTCTACCCTACATGCTTGCCTTAGGTGTAACTAGTTTGGCAGAAAAGACTTTTTCAACATATCCAAACAGAACATGTTATCTCGAATTTATTCCAGAGCTTGGTCTTCCAAACACAGGAAAGATATCACTTGATAATAAATTCAATGTACATGTAGTCCAAGGACCTCCAAAATATTAATAGAAGTAAATTAATATGTTATTTATTAACTAAGGACGTAAAAAATAATCTAGATCTGTGAAATCTGCCATGTTTTCTATTTCTCTCTATCTACCTACCTATCATATCTATACATTGCAAATAATTATTGCTTTTATTTTTCCCAACTAAGTACATATTTTGCTACTTATGAAAAGACAAACTAATAAAGTGAAGATTTTATTTGAAAACATAATGTAGTATTTTAGGTGCTCATATTTATTCATGGAACTGACATTATTTGAAGAGCTGTGATACATAAATTTGGAAGTACATAAAACTCCTGCACTTGCCATGAGAAATCACAAATATTGGAACTCAAATACATTTCTGGTCTAGGACTAAGATTTGTCCAGCCTAAGTGCAGTCCAGTGTAATTTTGATGAAAGAAAACATGCTTCTAGGAATTTTATTTAAAGAGTCACAGCTGTTTGAGGGTACTTTGGGGTTTAGAATGTCAACATGAATCTTAGGAGAGCTGGATTACTGAGCAGAGGACAGGGTAGCAAGTTCAAGGTATATGATGAGTACATGATTTCATGTGGTTCTGAAATGTCCAACATGGTTTTTACACCTGGACATGTGCTTGCACATGGGTAGAATATATTTTTACATGTGAACATTTGCTTTATCTTTCATGTGTTTTTCATAAACAATTTATCTTACTCTCCTCCAGCTGTGAATACATCTCACGCCACACTTTTTATATCCTTTTAGTAGTTACCTTTATGACAAACATCTCTGATATTTCTGCAAAATGAATGTGTTATAATGACCCAATTAATAGGAAATCACTGCATGAGCTAAGATATTGTTGAACTGATCTTTTAAAGTGTGCCTTTCAAAATTTTATATAGTTTTTGTACATACAACAATACTTTGGAGAATGAAACACGAAAGAAGAGACACAATGTTATTGTCAGACAATATGCCATTTAAAAGAATCTGTATTGAAGTTTTTCTAACTGCAGAGTCACTGTCTTATTTAGTCCAGTAAAATTTTCATGAAGTATCCCCATGAAATTCAACGTAAGCAGATGTACATATACTCTGCTTCTGTGACATATGAACTAGAGCTGGCACAATTCATTGAGTAAAAAAATGATATAATCTAGGAAATATTTAGTGAACTGAGTGATGCTCACTAAAGCTGTTAAAAATTATGTTGAGAATGTGTAAAGACAGAAAGGTTTGAAGTCTGAAGAAAAACACATGTGGATACTATCTTTCAAAAAAATAGTAAAGGGAACTGATGGAATTACAGATTCATCATTCCAACTTCAGAAACCGGAAAAATCTGAAGGGAATTGAAAAACATCTTGTGGACAAGACAATAGCAGATGAGCAGTGACATATACAGATTCATTAAAAACCTGGGTTTTCAAAACGAGTTAAGGATCTCCAAGTGTAGCAGGGCTTTTCCATAAACAAATAGGAGAAATAGTAACAAATGTTTTAACTTTAGTAAGATTTTTTAACCCTCTCTTCCCTGGTATTTTCTTGTACAAGCTGAGAATATTTGGTCTCTTTCAATCTATTGCTGTGTGCTGGACAATATGTCTGGGAAATCAATCTCAAAATTAAAAGATAAGTTGCGCGGGTTACATGTCCTGGATCTGGACCTATTCAGTATTTTATGAACAGCATGTGTGCTATAATAGTAAAGATATACTTACTTAATTTGGTGGTGGATTGACCTGGACACCAGGTGCCCACCAAGCTACTCTATCATTTCTCCTCCTCAGCTGAACAAAGGAAGAAAAATATGATGAAAGGCTCATGGGTCAAGATAAGGATGGGGAGAGATCACAGAATGACAGAATGTTTAGGGTTTGAAGAGACCTCTGGAGATCGTCTAGTCCAACCCACCTGCTAAAGCAGTTACACCTAGAGCAGATCACACAGGAATGTGTCCAGGCATGTCTTGAATGTCTCCAGAGAAGGAGACTCCACAACATCTCTGGGCAGCCTGTTCCAGTGCTCTGGCACCCTCAAAGTACAGAATTTTGTCCTCATATTCAGATGGAATCTCCTATGCTTCAGTCTGTGCCTGTCGCCTCTCATCCTATTATTGGGCACCACCAAAAGGAGTCTGCTCCTGTCCTCTTGACATCCAACCTTGAGATATTTATAAACATTGATGAGATCTCCTCTCAGCCTTGTCTTCTCCAGGCTGAACAGACCCAAGTCTCTCAGTCTCTCTTCATAAGAAAGGTGCTCTAGACCCCAAATCGTCTTCGTAGCCTGCCACTGGACTCCCTCCAGTAATTCCTTGTGCTTCTTAAACTGGGCAGCCCAGAACTGGACACAGTACTCCAGATGTGGCCTCACCAGAGCAGAGTAGAGGCGGGGGATAACCTCCTTCGACCTGCTGGTCACACTTTTCTTAATGCACTCCAGGATACCATTGGCTTTCTTGGCCACAAAGGCACATTGTTGACTCATGGTCAACCTGTTGTCCACTTCCAAATCCTTCTCTACTGTGCTGCTTTGCAGCTGGTCTGCCCCAACTTATTCTGGTGCCTGGGGTTATTCCTCCCCAGATGCAGGACCCCACACTTGCCCTCCTTAAACTTCATTAGGTTGTTCTCTGCTTAGTCCTCCAGCCTGTCCAGGTCTTGTTGAATGGCAGCACAGCCTTCTGGTGTGTCAGCCCTTCCACCCGGTTTGGTATCATCAGCAAACTTGCTGAGGGTGCACTCGGTCTCTTCATCCAGTCTCTTCATCCAGATCACTCACCAGTTACCATCTTTGGCAAAACAGACTCAACTCAGGGAAATTAATTTAATTTGCTGCCAATCAAATCAGAGTAGGGTAATGACAAAACAGAACCAAACTTTAAAACACCTTCCTCACACACCTCTCTTCTTCAAGGGCCCATCTTCACTCACGATTTTCTCTACCATAGCCCCTCCGAGTGGTGCAAGGGAATAGGGAATGGGAGTTGTGGTCAGTTCATCACATATTGCCTCTGCTGCTCCTTCTTAACACTCTTCTCCTGCTCCAGTGTGGGGTCCCACCCATTGAAGACAGTCCTTCACGAAGTTGTCCAATGTGGGTCCTTCCTATGGGCTGAAGTTCTTCATGAACTGCTCCAACATAAGACCCTTCCATGGAGTGCAGTCCTTCAAGGATGGACTGCTTGAGCATGGATTCCCCATGGAGTCACAGGTCCTTTCAGGAGCCTGCTGCAACACGGGCTCTCCACGGGGTCACTACCTCTCTGTGCTCATCCATTTGTTCTGGTGTGGAGTCCTCCCTGGGCTATAGGTGGATCTCTGCTCCACCTTGGACCTCTATTGCCTGCAGGGGGACAACCTGCTTCAGCGTGGTCTTCACCATGGGCTGCAGGGTAATCTCTGCTCTGGTGCCTGGAGCACCTCCTCCTCCTCCTTCTTCACTGACCTTGGAGTCGGCAGAGATTTTTCTCTCCAATATTCTCACTCCTTTTTCCCCTTCTTAAATATGTTATCACAGAGGCACTACCACCACAACAGCTTTGGCCTGCATGGTGGGTCCCTCTTGGAGCCAGTGGCATTGGCTCTGTTTGACAAAGGGGAAGTTTCTAGCAGCTTCTCACAAAAGACACTCCTGTAGTTCTCCTGCTACTAAAACTTTGCCATGCACATCCAATACAAGTTCACAAATAACAGTATAGATGTGCTGGAGAATTGAATTTTAACATAAATTGATCCTGAAAATTTTGAAAACTAGTCTGGTGTGCTAGTTTCACTGAAAATGAGTTAATTTTCTTCATGCAGTTAGAAACCTTTCCTTCCATAGCCAGCATGGTCATTATTTGGACTTAGTTTGAGAACAAGAGATAACACCCTGAGACAGAGTTAATGTTTTCAATTGCTCTGGTTTGAGAGCCAAAAACATTCTGAGTGCTCTCCCTACAGGTGTGAGGCATCGAGGAAGGGGGGCATGGATTGGGCAGAACTTGACTGACATCCAGACTGATCAATAAGAGTATCCCATCCCATTAGCATCATGCTTCATATTTAAGGAGAGTCAGGATCTTCCACTCTGTTGCTTCTTTGCCTGCTTCACTCTTCTTGTCAGAGCTGGGGAAGTTCTGTTTGGGACATTTAGTTCAGCCTTTTGCCATTTTGCAGAGGCCTCTGGGCCTTTCTGCTTTTTTTTCTCTCTCCAGAATCAGATGTTGGGACCAGGTGGTGCTTCCTGGGACTGGCTGCTCCGTGTGGATGGAGTTCGTGAGGAATTATATTGAGTATCTTTTATTTTAAATTATATTTCTGTATATATTTACTAGTAGTGTATTAGTATTTTGTTATTTTATTAAACTGTGTTTATCTCAATCCAATTTTCTCCCTTCACTTTCAATTCTGTCCCCTATTTGGGAGGTGTGGAGGAGAGTGAGTGAGCAGCTATCGCGGTTGTATTGCTAGCTCGGGTTAAACCATGACATCTGGAAAAGTAGCATCCAATTCATGAAGCTATCCTTAATGAATTCATTGAGAGTAACTTCATGAATTGCACAATCTTAATGATTCATTAAGTTAGCTACTTGGCATAGACTTAAGTAGGATCTGCAATAACTGATTAGATATTACGGAGAAAACGATTTAAGAACAACAGTGGATCGGAAGTTGTATAAGAGTATGCCATGCCAAAGTGCTTCGGCAAAAGCGTATATTACCCTGAGATGCTTTAGCAAGAACATAGGTTGTTATGGTAAAGAATTACCTCTAGTGTACTCAGCAAAGCCTCTGCTGGCACTTTGCTACTCTCTGCCTGAAAGTTGTTGAGAACTACATGACATGACTGCAGAATAAAGCAGATAGACATAGAAGGGCTATAGAAAGCATATAAGAAAATAATAAATTAAGTAAGTAGGTATAGCCCCAAATAAAGCACGGAAGGATCCTAGATCTGCAAGAACAGTGAATTGTTAGGTTAAGTTGTCCTGGGAAGTTGTGAGGTCTCTGGCACCAGAAATCTTTAAAAACAGGCTGAATAAATGTCTATTAGGAATGACCTGAATCTAGTTTCATTCAGGTAGGACAAGCGGATGAAACATACGGTCTTCCCAAGATCCTCTCCCATATTTGATTATTTGGTATAACAGTGCCTTCTGCATGTCTTCTGAGAGCAGGCGTGAAGCTTTGTTGGCATGACAATCAGAAGGCAAAAGCTGAAAAGTCGGAGTTAAATGCTAATAGTCAAATTCCTCTGCCAATGTCTGTGCTGCTTCCTAAATTACATAAGTATCCACTTTTAAAATATTATATACTGGTAGAGAAAAAGAAAAAGTCAGTGGCAATCAATTATAACTAGCGTGTAGGGATGGATGTTTCATGCTCCTTGTAAAAGTGTGTTTTCCAGTTCAGATCAGCTACAGGTAACTTGGGTAATTTCACTGAGGACTTTTCACACAAGTAATACATAACCAAAATTAAATGCTCAAGTGTAATTTAAAATTAACATCTTAACGTTTTGAAAAATCAAAATGTATTCAGAGGCAACATGTGAACAGAATTTTTAAAAGACTGGAAGTCCTTGAGACTGAATTTTGTCTACAAATGAAAAGTCCTTTTTCCCAAACTTCATTTTGCAAGCACAGAGCTCATCACAAAACATACTCTTTTGATTATAATAATGAGAAATAGCTGTGAGACATCTCAATCTCTTCTGCAGTCAACAGAGTATCTGATTGAGCATAAGTGGTAAAGAATTCAAGATAATTGCAAGGTATGAGGAAGAAGCAGAATCAGCTACCACATGTACATTTTCAGAAAGAATGGAATATAAACCTGGAAATCACAGAAGTTCAAAGAGTTTAAAATTATATTTCTGCTAGAATACTCATTGGATTTTCTGGGAATGTGAGCCAAACACCAATGAGAAATTCATTCCAACCAGCACCTTGTTCAGATTATCAGATCAAAGTGAAGTTATATTGAAATTCATTGTGCTTAACAGTTGCATTAACACAATTATTAAGTGGTATTAAAAAATGGTCTATTTCATTTCAGGGTGTTATAAAATCATTGACAGCAATTGCCAGAGTTAAGTTTATGACTGTGATCAACAGCTTCAAAGTAAATCAAAGATTAATAGCAAAGCTAATCAGAAGGCTGGATTCAGCCATGGAAATTGTAGCTAGATAACACTAATGATTAGCAATGGCATAGGGTATTAGGTCTATCAGCTGTAATGAGGCAGCAATTTTTATGAACACCATTAGTACCCTGATATTTTGCTTGGGAAACTGGATAAATCACCAGACATGCTCAGAGCCTTATAAAGATAACCTTATTGCACCAAAATCAGATAATCTAATCTCCAGTTCACTTCTACTCTGGAACTCTCATGTTCACACAAAATGTACAGAATAAATACAAGCGTAATGCATATGTTCACAGTTCAGTATGCACTGCACTACAAATGTACCTTTCTTGTTTAACAATCTCAATGTTTTGGAAAGTGTCTCCATAGACAGCATTGCACGTTAGTCAGCGAAGTTTCATACGTAGCAAGAAAGAATATGCACTATTTCACTTTTTTCAAGGTTGGCACTATTGCCTCTTCTAGTAACACAGAAAAAAAGCACTTATTTCCTTTTGGGAATTTTATAAAGGAGGAAACAAACAGAAATTTTCCCTCTGATTCAGATGAGAATAGGCTTTACCATGATTTATGGTAGATGAACACATTGCAATGAATTATAATGAACTGATTAAGTATTGCCTTCTAATTTCTTTCTGACAGACAAGTTAAAAGCCAAGCAACAGAAACAACTAACCAATCTTCTTCTCCCTCTTTTCCCAATGAACCCTGGAGGGTTTTATCTCCATAATGTCTGCATAGATACACAGGAATGCTTGCACACTTAGTCCCACACAAGCATCAAATGCATGGCCAAGTTCTGTTTCTGGAAATAAGCATTCATAAACCATAGTTAGATCCATCTGTTTAAGGACAGTTTGACTCACAAGACTGAAAACACTGAAGTATACTGTTTACACTAAATGGATTTGGTTTCAGTTTTCAGGTTTGCCTACAGGTACTGTGTGGAATCTCAGGAAACTGCTCTAATTAAGGCTGAAAAAATTACATTTTATGTCAGTCTGTTCATCTCTTTATTACTTTTGAAAATAAGTAAGAAAATGTCTCTCCCATTCCTGAAAAATGTCTCTTTTGAATCAGTTTATCAGTTTTGGTGCAGAGGACAGAGAATGCTGGATCTAGTGGCTAAAACAGGCCCAAGGTACCATTTTTTTATTTCCTGGTGCATATTACATGGATCCTAGCTGCTTCTCTGGAAGGGCACAGATTTTCTGTAGACCTTGTCATACATCTGCTCATGCAGACATCTGCACAGTTTACGTTTAAAACTTAAAAACTATTCTAGTGTTAACTCCCAGAGAGGACAAGGACACCTAACATGCTGAAAAGACTCTTTTTATAGTTACAGTTTCTGTTCACTTGCCCATCCAAAGTGGCTGTGCCTTCCTTAGAAATTCTAGGAAGAATAAAGAATCAGAGGAGCTCATTATTTTTTGAATAGTCTATTTTGAACTCTCTGGCTTCCCAGTGAGAGTTGAGGCACCATTTTGCTACACACTCTGCAAATCACAGCCATACAAAATCTACCCTTCTAACAATCTGACTTCTGATAGTGTCTTGTTTCTAAACATGAACACAGATAGTCACAAGGGTTTAATTCATTGCAAAAATCTATGTGAAACAACCTGAGGTAAGTAAAAACCCTTTGTGCTGGTTTTAGTTTGTATAGAGTTAATTTTCTTCATAGTAGCTAGCATGGGCTTATGTTTTGGACTTGTGCTGCAAACAGTGCTGATAATACAGGCATATTTTAATTATTGCTGAGCAGTGCTTACACAGAGTCAAGGATTTTTCTGCTCCCCACACCGCCCCACCACCAAGTGGGCTAGGCATGCACAAAAAGTTGGAAGGAGACACAGCCAGGACAGCTGACCCCAGCTGACCAAAGGCATATTTGTACTATATGACATCATGCTCAGCAATAAAACTAGAGGGAAGGTTGGTGGGGGGGACGCAGCTCAGGGACTGGCTGGGCATTGGTCTAGTGGTGGTGAATAATGGTTTTCATTTGCATTGCTTGTCTTTCATGTTTTTTCTTTCTCTTGCTTTGTTATTTCCCTTTTCATTAAAATTTAGTATTATTATTATGAGGAGTAGTAATAGTATTGTATTTTACGCAATTTATTAAACTGTTCTTATCTCAATCCATGAGCTTTCTCACTTTTACCCTTCAAATTCTCTTCCTCATCCCACTAGGAGGGAAGTGAACTATAAGCTGTGTGGTGCTTATTTGCTAGCTGGAGTTGAAACATGACACCCTCACAAAATTTGTCTTAATAAATATCTATTATCATAGAGCTAGGCCATGGGAGAATTAGGAAGACACCTATGGAACGTGACGTTTGATTTTTTTAAAAATCATCATATCTGTTTATTTTTCAGAAAGCTAGCTCAGTAGCCTGAACTGTTATCCATAATGAGAATACAGTATTCTATTTTCACACATGTATGTGAAATACCAGAACACTCTTCTGTTATAAGCCTTGAAAGAGCATTATAGTAGCTTCAAATGCACAGTATGTGTATCTTACATCTTTCGCAAAACCATACATAACTGCAATGCCAAAGCAATATGTAATTAAATTAAAATCTATCGAAAAACATTTGAAGAGCTGAATTGGCAGTGAAATAATTATCAACCAGCTCCAGTTTTTAATATTTTTGTTTTAGTGATAACTCAAGAGAGCTTCCAGTTTATAAAACAGTAATAAGACCATGGGCCTGATATATTTGGAGGCTAAAAGCTAGAGAATGTGGTTTTTTAGATAAGGATATGGCTATTAATGAGTTAAAAAAATGTTTCCCTCAAGTTTACCTCATTACACAGAAGTACATAATTAAATATATGAGTTTAAAGTGGAAAAGATGAATGTGCAAGCAAACAAAAACACTTGCCAGATGACTCAAAGGAAATAAAAGGGCTTCAAAACTTTGCTTCTGAGTGCCATTATCTGGCTTTCCATCCTAATTTCTGTCCTCACTGCTTTTTTCCTTCACTTCTCAGTCCTCCTTCCTCCATCCTCCTCCCCTAAACTGAGGTACCAAGATGTGTTTCCACAAATAGCTGGAAAACCTCCTTCCTGACAAGAGGGTGATTAAAAAGGATAAATGTCCACACTTATGCATGCTTGTTTTTTCTGGGAACACAAGGTTTGCCAATATACGGGAATGACTGGAAAGACTGTGAATAATAACATTATGGAAATATCACTCTTCTTTGGTTTTACACATTTGAAAACAGATGACTTTTCCATTATTTCATAGCTGAAATTCTCCTTGTCACCTCATGTCTTTAGTGTTTCTCCAGAATTTGTTCTATTTTTGCCAAAAAAGAGAGAAGCAGAAGCCACATGTTGGTTGCTGGCAAACACTTGTGTCACTTACACCTCAAGCATAAGAACCAGCCAGGCCAGATGGCATGGTTTTGAAAGGTGTTGAGCTTGGAAGTAGTGTACATTCACTTGAAAGAGACCTCTAGATATTTGGCATACTTCACACATTTAGGTCAAGAGCTACACTAAGAGTTTGAGTATGGAGCTTTACATAGTCACAGTATAGTCAATGAAATGGTGAAGCAATTATACGAGTCCCTCTCCTCTGGATGGCTAGCAATGATCATAGGACAATCAGAGTACATGGATTTTCACATCGTAAGGCAATAAACTTGGTGTTTATGTAGCAGCCAGAGTACAGGGAAATACATAACAGGGAAAAAATGTGCAGTTGTATATCATTATGCTAACTGTACAGCAATCTGGAGAATACAATTCCATCTTAGTATAACATCCAGTGAGCACTTGATTTCATCATAGAGTATGAAATATAATTTTTCCACCCTAAATTATATGAATTTTGGCAGGAAAAGAGGCATTAACTTCCACCTCAAGCTGTCAGAATTTGTTTTTTAAAAAATCAAATCATTTCCTTCTATGATAAGTCACAAGGGACAAATCTGGAAACATATAAGGCCAAGTCTGAGCTAGCTTACACCCTTTTCAACCCCATTAACTTCAGTGGTATTGGCCAGTGTTGTGAGTTAACTTGGAATTTGGCCCATGGAAATAACTCTGTTTCCAAGCTGTTTTTCTTTTTTATTTTTACTATGTAAGTTACAGCTTTTCCGGACCATATTTCTTTATCTGAGAAATGTTCAAAAGACACAATTTAATTAAGGACATAAAATAGAAATGACCCAATTAATTTCATTTAGATCTTGAGATTCAAAATAACATGCATATCTCTAAACACGAGGCAGCCTTCTCTTTCAAAAATGGCTTTATTTAATTATGGTACATGAAAAACGTGCTGTCACAAGTGAGAATACTCTCAGACTCGGAGGCAATCTTCTTCAAATATGTCTTGTTGAGACACTTTCAAATACAAGCAGAAGGTTTTCTCTCTGTGGGAAGCACATGCAGTGAATCCAGCTCCTAATACAGTCCAGGTAACATGGTGGAAAGCATAGATCCAGTTTTTCACAAATGTCCTCAGACTAAGATGCATGAGCCAACTGTGCCTCTTTGTCCACACTGTTCATGTTTGTTGTTTCCACAGGATTCCCGATGAACCACACATGCTATTTAAACACCATGACTTCTGTCTTGTCCTTCAATTTTTTTGCTGTACCCCAGAGCTGAGGAAGCAACAGCAACAGCCTGGAACAGAGGGTGTTCTTCCTAGTGTAATAAGACTTTTGACAAACAATATTCTGAATTGGTTTTGGCTACCATTTATTATTATTATATAAAACTTTTTTTAAATGACATATTATGATTGTATCTCAGATTGCAAGAGTGTTTCAAGAACCCCTTTCTGTTTTCAATAATGTATGAATTTCTCTACAAAGTGACCATACATCCTGAGCTGAAATTCCAGAACTCACCTGGTCTTTCAATAACTCCTCTCCAGAAGTCTAGTGAGCTATAGGCATAAATTGATAAAATAATCCTGCAAACTGCAGCAAACTAGGTCTAACAGGATTTGTGCAGCCATTTGCTTTTTGATTTACAAGCAATCTAAAAAACCCGTAAACCTACTACTGCCTTTTCTTAACATTTGCAAAAAGGGACTTTTTTTAATCCAATGTGGCAGTGACATCTTACAATTTATTTTTTTGTTCCTTGGAGTTGGACCCACTATAAATAAAGATTCCCTTCGATTTTCCCTGAGGGTTTCTGTGAGTTTACAATCCTATTGTGTTCTTTACACAGCACACTCCTCTGGTTTAAATAATCTTTTTACTACCTCCAGTGTTTTGAAGGTCGCAGTGAGAATTTAATTAATCATATATCCTCATAACAAATATTTACACAAATGACTTCATAATATCATTGAAATTAGCTGGCAGCTATAGCATAAATATGTCAAATGTGGGATTGAATGAAAATAGATTTGAGGTTTGGGTTTAGGACTCTTCATTTCATCTTAGTTACTCCTGACAGAGATTCTTAAACACTCACTTTTTCTGTGTAATGTAATTACGCACATTTAGTATTTTCTACAGAAGTATTTCACAGATTCCAGACTTTTGCTCTTGAGTGCGTATACCTCAGCAAGTATGTGAAGAAAGATGTTGCACATCGCATACTGTACATTTCAAATTATTTGGAGAAACATGCTGTTTCAAACTTCTAAAGTTCCACTGTTTCCTGCAGAAATATCTAATATCATCCAGATTACATGATTTTGAGGAACAGGTGTTCAATTCTGCTTCTGGAAATTATCCAGATATGAAAAAAAGTAAATACCCAAAATTTCCATCGATGCCTGAAAATCAGGCACAAACTGTCCTTTTTTTAGTTTAAGAGTTATTTGGTTTATAGATACAAGCCATAGAGAAGATGTCTTTCTAGGTATTTACTTCTTTTGATTTCATCAAAGTGTCTGAATATTTTTCAAATATTATATAAATTAAATTAAAATCTAGACTGTTTCCTACTGTGCTAGGTTTAACTAGCCTAATAGTTTGTTCTATTAATATTATTAGAAAATCTTAAGGTATTCTGTTTTTCTCTTTTGGATGTCTTACATGAGGAAAGACCAAAGGAAAAAAAATGTTAAGTGGATGCTGGGCTGAGGGACAGAATTTAACCTGAGAAAAATGAGTACACTTAACAGTCAGAAAATCGTGTAAGAAGTTGTTTGAATATACTTTTACTTTTAACAGTGGATTAGTAACAAATCTTGCTGGGAGTAGAGATTGTCATTGCTATTGCCTGTAGGCTTATATAGGACACAAAGAGAAAATCTGCCTAAAAAGTTGCTTGAGCAAGAGGCCCAGTGGTGTGTTTTCTTCATATATGATACACATTATCATTTTAAAGCATAACATCAGTAAAAGGAAGTTAGATCTATACCATAAGGTGATCTATGCCTTTTCCTGAAAATTTTTAAAACAAAAAAGTAATAATAACAAAAGTGAGTCTCACTGGTAATTTTGCTGCTGCTCAATACCGTGGAAATGCAATCCATTACATCTCTGATTAGACAGCTTGGCTGCAGCAACTTGGGATTTCCCAGTGGTCTTCAATTTGTACTCTGAGTCATCTGTCAGCAAGTCCTTCATGGTACTGAATCTGAGCAACACCCTTCTGCCAATAAAATCCATACTGGGTTTGAGATGCAAAGACTTATCTGGGGTGAGAAAAGCAATTCAGAAAAATCCATTTATAGGGGAAAACTCAATCTGGTGTAACAAGCCCACGCAAGGTCCCACAGTACACTAAATCCGCACTCGAACAACATTTTACTATGCATGCCCGGTGCAGCTGGGGAAGGAACACATCCATAACAGTCCAAGGCAAGGTGTGAAGACTTCAAAGGTCCACAGGAAGCAAAAGAAAATAAACCAAGAGAAAACTAGACCCTCTGAGTCCTTCTTTGCCTGTCCAGACTTTCTCCCTAGATGTTTCTGTACAGCCAGGAGAGTTCAGGGGACCTGGCTCAGGAGGGCAGTGATTCAAGTAGAGAAATAAATAAATAAATAAATAAATATATTTATAGTTTTTCAAAAATAAAAGTATGGATTATTCTAAAGCAGGGGTGTCAAACTCATTTTCACCGGGGGCCACATCTGCCTCGCGGTTGCATTCAAAGGGCTGAATGTAATTTTAGGATTTGGCCTGCGAGCCTTGTGTTTGCCGCTCGGTTATGTACATTGTACTCGTTTAACACCAACATTGTCTCATAACACAAATTGTTCCACCAGAGATGGTATGGTGCACCACCTAAGTAAAAGACCAAGATGTCCTTTAGGACCAGGACTCAGGCCCTCTCACACAGGCTCACCCTTCCTTCAAACCCTCTTCCCCATAAACAGCAGTCGCTCTTTCTCCATCAGTTCTCCCCTTCCATCTATCCCAGTAACATTCTCCTTATTCCCTCACCGCCAATTCTTTGGACAATAGCATTATTCCTAATGCTCTTCTGCAGCATGAACATTCTCCTCATTCTTCCATGGTGGAAAAAAGAGAATGTTCCTTTGAGGGTGGACATGCCTACTGGTATCCTCCTTTTATCACCCCCCATGAGGAGCATTCTCTTTATTCCACCATCCTCCCTCCCCCCAAGTAGAGACATTCGCTTTATTTCACCCTTACAAATCCCAGCAGACACTTTGCTTCTTACCCCATCTGCTCAAGCCATCCGCCCTTAAAGGGGTATTCCCAACTGGGCAGTCACATTTCATTTGATAAATTAGCCAGATACATGAACTTTGGCAAGTGGCCGGAACTGCAGGACTATGTCTAACTACTGCTTATGCCCCAGAGCTGTCCTGTTATTAAATGACATGTTATTAAACGACATTAGCATGTCATTGCACAAGTTTGGCCACCTCTGCTGGACCGCAGAGCTGGCCCTATCCATGGAAAACAATGTAGAATTCATGAGTGGGACCCTGGCTGCTAATTACAAAGTATCTTTTTACAGGTACTTTTTAAAAATAACGTGTAATTGCTAAAGTTCATGTGTATGGCTAATTTATGAAAAAATTAAATGAAATGTTTGCCCAGTGGAGAGTACCCCTTTAAGCGCCACCCTCACTCGCCAACGCCCCCAGTCTGTCTTGTCTTTCAACACCCTAAGGCAGTTACTAGTGTCCCCCATCAGTCTCCCCTATTACTCTTCTTACACCGGCTCGCTGCTCTCCTGCAGCTGCGGCCGCAGCTCCCACCATTCTCCTGCTCCTGCAGCACAACCTGTGTCACACATGCTGCACAGGTGACCAGCGCGCTGGCAGGAGCCTGGGGACAAGGAGCTCGGCTCTGTTGTCGGGTAGGAACAAAGTGTCAGGTAGGATAAAACACAGTGGAGAGCCAAATTCAGCCCGCAGGCCAGGTGTTTGACACCTGTGTTCTAAAGAAACACTATGAGACAAACTACTTATTGGGACAAATTTTTACATAACATATCTAAGTTCCACAAGTAACTTTCAAGAAGATTTTGAGTGTCTACAGGTGAGAAACGATATGAATATAAAGGGCAAGAAACACAGCCAGGATGCCATACCCATCTTTTTTTATCTTAATGAATAATATATCTCAAGTTACATAAGATAACTACATGTGACCTGCAAGAGATGTCCAAAGAAACTGTGGAATCAACTCAGAGATATTTTACAGTACAAGGTCCTGAGTAACCTGAACATGTCTTAAGTTAGATTTGACTTGAGCACAGACAACGCTAGATGAACTGCAAGGATCCCTTCCAACTTTAAATATTCCATCATCTTAATCAGCTGAAAGATCGGGCTCAAAGTGTTGTACTAAATGGAATAACATCTGGTTGGCTACTAGGCACTAGTGATGTTCCCCGGGGCTCAATTTCAGGGTCACTTCTCTTCAATGTTTTCATCAGTGACCTGGACACAAGTGTTGAGTGCACAGTAAGTAATTTTGCCTATGACATTAAATTAGAAGGAGCCATTGGTGAGAGCAGAAAGGTTTTGCAGAGAGATCTTAGAAGATTAGAGACCTGGATAATCACCAATGGTATGAAATTTAACAAGGACGAATGCCAGATTCTGCACCTGGGATTGTCTAATCCTGGATATAGTATACATTGAGGGATGAGAGGCTGAAATGCAGCCCTGCAGAAAGGGATCTGAGGGGTTTCATTGACGATAAGCTCAATGTGAGTCAACAGGATGTCCTGGTGGACAAAAGGGCCAACCGTAACTTAGTGTGCATTAGTTATAGTATAGCTAACTGGTCTGAAGAAGTGATTGTCCCATTATACTCAGCATTGGTGAAGTCTCATCCGGAGTATTGTGTGCAGTCTTGGGCTCCACAATATGAAAAGGATATCGAAATACAAGAATGTATCCAAAGGAGAGTAACTAAGATGGTGAAAGGACTACAGAGCATGACTTACGAGGAGCAGCTGAGCATACTACATTTGTTCAGCTTAGAGGAGACTGAGGGGTGACCCCATTGCTATCTATAACTTCCTCATGAAGGGAAGCACAGAGTGAGGCACTGCTCTTTTCTCTCTAGGATCTGGTGACAGGATGTGAGACAATAACTTAAAGCTGCATCAGGGAAATTTCAGATTAGATATTAGGAAAAAGTTCTTCACTGAGAGGTTGGTCAAGCACTAGAACAAGTTCACTGGGGAAGTGGTCATGACCCCAAGCCTGTCAGTCTTCTAGAAGTGCTTAGACAATGCTTTTACATATATGTTTTATATCTGAGGTTGCCCTGTGTGGAGCCAGGAGTTGAACTTGATTCTCATGCATCTCTTCCAGCTCAGGGTATTCTGTGATTCTACAATTCTGTGATTCTGTTCTCTTTTCAAGCTGCTACTTCATGCTGTTTGCCTGTGGAATATTTTTATTCATTTCAGCTTCTCACCTTCAGTGTTTCCTGATGTGATAAATCCCATTTACTCAAACCAAAACTAAATTAGCTTAAGCAACAGTACCACTCAGATTCTAATCTTATTCTGTCTCCGGTCATTATCAAATAATGCTCCTTCTGTTACATAACACTAAATGCAAAACTGAGACCTATCTGAAAAGTGCTGGTGTTAAATAATAACTCTGTGTTTTGCAGAGGGAAGACAGAATGTTGGTTCATGGTAGCACGTTTCATCCAGTCACTGCGAGGCGCAAATGGAAAACAGCATCCATGGTTACACCTCTGTCTCCTTGCTTGGCTGCAGAGAGCAGGCTTACCCTGAAGGCCAGGGGTGAATCTGGGCTCCCATAGGCTCTGCTGATGTACCCCTGCAGGCATGCGTGTTATCTAAACGAGGCACTGCCATGTAGCCAAACCTGACGCTGGACCCCTTCAGCTCCATTCTTCCTCCCCACACAGCGGCTTTCAGGAGGCAAAGCAAAATTTCTCCTGTGCATTCAGCCAGTGTTGGGCTGAAGGCAGGACCCTGCCCCTGCAGTCTGACAGGGAGATACAGAGCTTCAGGTTCAGCAGCTTAGCCTCTCCCCTTTCCTAAAGCCTTCTTGGTGACGCACATACCCTGGGGAGAGTTTAGCTCACTTTGAGTCTCTGATTCCTGGGAGCAGATTACATGTATGTTAAAACAGAAAAGATAAAAATAAACTGTTGTTCACTCTCGAGTGTTGGGCTGCGCACCTGTTCTCAGTGATGGATAAGGAAAACAAGCATTTCAGTGTGCAAACCGGGAAGTACTCTGCAGCCGTTCCAGCAGGTTTTACCCAGGGATGTAAAAGTCATGCCAGGGCTCATGGCTTGGGTTTTATCACAGATTTAACATTCACCTAATTCTTCTCTCTCTTGTAACTTACTACAATGTCACTGCTCCAACAACAGCAGTAGACATGTGACTTGTAACATAATCCATAGGTTTCATCAGGAAAATGAGTTTTGTGTGGTACAGTTTTCTCAAACAGAGGTTCACGCAGAATCCAGACATCTCATTTCCTGTTCTTCTCATTAAATATTCTGAAAACCTCTGAAAATCTTTTGTCCGCTCCTGCAGAGGTGGTGCTGGTCATAACCCTATGATTATATATACTTACATATATGTAAATGCTTCTTTAATAACTGAAGTAGCAATATATGAGGCTCAAGCAGTGTTCCTACCTTTGTAAGATATATATTATGGTTTATATTACAAACAGCTTCTTGCTAAAATATGTTTTAAAAAATACTGCACCATGAAACAGCTGCTGTATTTCATAGAATGCTAAAGAGATCACCATGCTATGCTATGCATGATACACACACTTAAGTCCGTTATGCTTGTAAAAGCCTCTGGGATTTTCAAGAAGAAAGGAACTACAAAATTAAAACTCAGCACTTATAGCATCATATGATCACTTCAGAAAAAAGCTATAACAATTTAAAATCGATTTTATCCTTTAGCTGAATCTTACCTCCCTTCATCTGAATCACTGTGATATAACATTCTGGATGGTCATTGTCTGGTTCCATGCAAAACATTCCAGGTTAACCTGAACCAGGCTGTCACAAACAAGAACCTCCAGTGGTGTACACTGGAAGTTCAGAAAATGAAGACTGGATTTTCCAGTCACTTGTACAAAACCATACATTATTACTGACAAAAACTGACTTTCATCCTTGAGGATAAATTTATGTCACATTAAGTATAGACTAGGACCAAAAAAGACATAGAAAAAAAAAAAAAGGAGAATTTAAGGAGGGTTTGACATTGATTTCAATAAAATAAAGCCTGCTGAAGAGTCACCACCAGCTAATACATTTTAATCATATGTTACTATGTGCTTAAGATAGCAGCATTTAGAGAACTTGTGTTCTTCTTCTTGTTTTAATTAGAAGATTTTGTTGGACTCAATGACCATGAAGGTCTCTTCCAACTGAAATGATTCTATGATTCTACGATCTATGATTCTACCAATCTTTCAGCCAAATTCTATGCCAACATCCACATAAATGTGTATTGAATATGCACCTTATATTATTAACAGAATCCAGCTACATTATCAGGTCCATAATAAAATACCCAGAGACACCGTTCACATTTTTTAATTGCACTACATGAGTTAACTGGAGGAGCACAAATATAATTAAAATATCCACAGTTTGGATACTTTTAATTACAGTGCAAGTTGAAAGCAAATTCTCAGTAGGGGTAAGCCTTAACAATCTCACAGAAATTATATATCATACTTTATGAAATAGATCATACTTTACGAAATACTATCATCAGATAATTAAAGATCACACTAGGAGAGAATGATGTAAACATTTCACATATGGACATTATGATCACCTTGTGTCATGTGTCAGAAAGATACGTACTTCATAGTTTGAATATTAATACTAGCATATTATACTTTTTTATTAAAACTGTCCGTAAATGGTTAGATAACTAAACCTCTAGAAGGTTTTTATCTAGGATATCAATTCAAAGTTCAACATGAATCAGGTAGTGTTAAAATGTGGTTGATATCAAACCAAAACTGAAGACTAGGAAATTTGAATATATGATTTGGGTTCCGAAAATGTAGAGATTTCTAAATTTTATGTCCCTAAACTAGTAAGACTGTACCCCTTCCACAAGACTGTTATGCACGTGTTTCTAAGAACACCTAATTCTTGTCTCAGGATAGTGATGTCAGGACTCAGGCCAGGGCCTTGTTACTGAGCTCATCTTTTCTCTGCTGCCCTAACCCTCACAGCAATTAATTCTGTCTTTCAAAATACGTGCTATAGCCTCTCTTGAGGATATTTTTTCCCTCTCTTTCTCATAGACGAGCCTGTCCAGCAAAGTCTTAAGTTTCCACTGAGGAAATCCCAGATGAAAAACAAGTGAAAGTGCTTTGCAGAGCATGTCCCGTGGATGTGATCAGCCTGTGTGTGCTGCATGCATCCGTACAAAAATGGAATGTAAGGGCGCATGTAACCTTCGCAGTAAGACAAGTATGACACCTCTTGGATGCACTGGCCTTGCTGAGACTGTGCAGGGGAAGTCTGTGACTCCTGTGCCACCCATCCAGCACACTCTGAAGACAATGCAATTGTTGTTCACCCACAGTGAACTGCACAGCCCTGACCTTGTAAGTTACAGAGAGAGCAGTTACACAGTATGTGTCCAGTGGCCATATGCCTGGGCTTGCTGAAGTCATGGCAGCCAGTTTGAGCAATTGCTTTCCTGAACTGAAATCTAAAAGTTCTGGAATATTTCCTCCTTTTTTGATAAGAAACAATTTCCATTGCCTCCTAAAAAACAGTTGCTTACTACACGCTTAGTGCATGTAGGGCATTTTTACTGTTAGAATAATGTCTCATCAATCTCTGTAAGCAGCTTTTCATCTCTTTCTGCTTTCCCTGATCTTACTCTAATGAAAATAAATGGGGTATAACATTTGCCTTTTCTTTGTCTTGTTCTGCTTCTTCCCCAAAGCTAAACCTGGGCTCTTAAATTTTTCCAACTCAGAATGAACTTCCACTCCTTTAGCATTTGAATGTGCCTAAACTGAGCACATATACTGTCTTACATACAATGCACACGCGCGCGCACACACACACAAATATTTTGTGTTGAAGTAGAGGCTGCTTGGTGGAATGAATTACAGATCACAACTCTCTTTTAGAGAAAACAGGTCAAAGAACATTTGGCACTGACCCACACATGCCTTAATAATGTAGATATTTTCAAGTAATAATGTATGGATGCTTGCCCGTGATAAATTCCTTCTATGCTTATAATACAATTCCATTCCTCAAGACTGCAAATCTGGGCTTTTTCATTTGTTGAAGTTTCTTTCTTTCAGTGATTCTTTCTTAAATGACAATGTTGTTTCAGATACTGTTGCCAAAATAGCTGTGGTCTTTATAAAGGACTGCAACAAAACTTCAAGTGTTTATTGCCAACTAGAGGAAACTTTATGGTAACTTTAAATATAACACTCAAATGATGTTTAGGAGGTCCCTTTCCTTCCTGACAACATCCTAGGGTTCATAAGCTGTGCATAATAAACTCACAACTGACATCAAATTATCCTAAGCAGTTTTAGGTCCTCAGTTAGACTTCTGTGACCAGTTCCAGGTCCTCTGCTTCAAAAGAAAAAAAAAATGTGAAACTGCCTATGGATAGATTGATAGATAGATAGATAGATAGATAGACAGACAGACAGACAGACAGAGAGATAAATTCACACCTAGATATTTACACACACATGTATGCATATATACATTATATATACATATATATATATTCACCCATCATGGAAGTTTAAAAAACAAGGTGAAGAAAGAACAGAAAAGTGCTATTCAATAATAACTCTAGGGAGACAGAGAAAGTTTTATTACATCAGTGTTATTACACAATACAGCACTGGGAGGAATTGCAAGTGATGGTTGTAGAATCTCCATTGTTATATTTCTTCTAGATTCACTGGATGAAAATCTCCAAGGGAAGAAAAACATCTTACTGAACTCCCTTCAGCTGGAGAATGGACTAGAACCTTATTTTTTAAATTATTTTATGACAAAATTGTTAAAGACAACTGTTCCACTAAGATGAAAGTGTCTGAAGTTATTTTAAATTATTTTAATTATTCTGGTATAGATCTTGTGAGATTACGTATTTTGCTTACCCATTCACTTAGCCAAAGAAACCAATATGGTCTCATTCTCTGGAGTCAACCAAACATGCAAGAATGAATTGCATGAATGTAGTAGCTGCTATTCTTTTCCTTTCAGACATATCTCTGCAATACAAAAAGTGCCATAATTCCAAGTTTCTGCAGAATGTTTTTCCTTTGCCACTAGTACAGTCACAGAAAGTATGTTACTCCTAGCAAACCTGTTTTTTGCTGCATCAGTGAAATCAGCAAGCCCTCGCTTAAACTATAAAAGAAAAAAAATGTATCTATAGCATATGGTGAAATTATCATCTCCAGAAAGGTTTGAATTATTGGCAATGTGCTATTCTACCATAGATACAAGAAAAGTCCTAGAGTCTGAAGGGGTTGTTTTGTTTCATTTTGTGATCTAAATGTTTCTACTGAGAATTTGCGATTTTGTATTCACTGAGGTGTTCCAGAATCCCTCTACTTATCTCATTCTCTTAAGCAATCTTAAAAAAAGATATGCATACTTTATCAAATGACCTCACTAATCAGAATCAGGCTTCTAAATTTAGGGGGATTGGGGAGGATGTTGGTTTGGTTCTTTTTTTTGTTTTGGTGTTGGTATTGTTTTGAGGAGGTTTTTTTGTTTGGGTTTTTTGTGCACGTGTGTGGGTTTTGTGGGGTTTGTTTGGTTTTTTATTTGTTTGGTTTGGGTTTTTGTTTGTTTGTGGGATTTTTTGTCTTTTTGTTTTCCTTATGAGCATTGGAAATCTGTAACTACAGAGTTTAATTTTCTGCAGCAGTAGGAAAAAGATATCTGGTTAGGTTTCTACAAGGAAGAATGTATTTACCACTTTGCTGTCTTGGAGACTGCTGAATACAAGTTAAGACATTAAAACTACTGGAGATAAACACCTATTCTACCTACAAAGTGTTCACATTAATCTTTTTTGGTCCTGTTGTTATTTGGCTAATTTGTTTTCCTGCATTCCTTTCTGATTCCATGACAGCAGTTTTGAATTACTCTGAAAAATAGTTGGATTTTTTAGAGCAACAGTATCTCACAGGTGGTTTCACTTTCAATCACCTTAAATGAGTCCGAAGGTAGTATCTTCTCAAAATACTGAAAAGTGTTCCGTATTCATTTTGCTTTTGAAACAGATGATCTTAATTGTAACTTACCCTTTTCGAGTGAGTCTTACATAAGTTTCCATAAAGTCTTACAGAGATGTCTTTTCTTCTTTCTCAATAATTTTTGGAATTTTTTTTTTAATTAAGGGACAAATCTTAAACTGGCATCTGTCAAAGGAAAATATGATGTGTCTTTCACTTCAGTAGTTCTCATACCAGAGCTGCTTTTGTTTCCTACAACAAAATGATTTATTGAAATTCCATCTAGCGATGCAGAAATATGTCTAGTGAACCCTTATTCTCAGATAAGCATCCCCATCTTTCATGACACTACAAGGGAATGCAACATCCATCCTGAGATTTTGGGGAAGAATATCCTGTTCATCATCACTGTACATTTTCACACCTGAGGATAACAGTGTGGTACTCAAGATATGGCTTAGGAGAGTCCACAGAAGAGTGTATGAGTAGACAATTTTTTTACAGTATAATTCACAGTGCCACTTAGACAATACAGTGGTTTGTTGCTGCTGTGTTGCTCCTTCACTATGCCAACTTTTCCTGCCAAGGAATACACAACTTCTGTTGAAAAATTTCTAGTATTGCATCATCTTGATGCTCTTTTACTGAAGATTTGCAGTTAAAAGTTTGACAGAGACAGTTTTAATTAAGTGTGCCTTTAGGATATCCCCGAAGAGCATTTTGGACAATGATGCTTCCTCCTCCTGCACTCCAATTTTTCTTACCAGAGCAGCTGGATGCTTTTTACTAGTTCCTTGACTGACTATGCTTTTAGTGTAATCTAAACCTTTGCCATGGGTGAAAGTGTCTTGTCACATCATTAAGAACAGTGGGTAAAATTTCTCCTCTGACAGACCCTGAAATATTGTTATGCATATTGCATTAAAAGGATAATCAGGAAATCTGGTTGGGATTACAAAGATGATTGTTCTTTCCAGTGCTTTCCTCACTGAAGGTGATCAGCAGAATTTGCCACCAAGGAAAACACCAACAGATGTTCCTGTTTTGCGTACGGTAAGTAATTCCTGGGCCACTGCTATGCAGATATATTCCTGAGATGATGAACAGTGACACAAGCTTATTCCTTTCCTTCTTATCCTCATTACAGCTTTTCACAAAAAAAAAAACAACCCAACAAAAAAAAAGCTATAGCAGCAGCATGCGCTGCACATGACATCAATATCTTCCCCCTTGCTCCCTTGAGCTTAGAACATAAACACAAAGAAATTAAGCCTAGACATGCCACACCACAGTGAAACCTAGGGTTTGCCACTAAACCTGCCATCTCCCAAAGCTAGCTCATTAGCCCTGTCTAGTCCAGTAATATTTACTGACTTGGAAAAAAACTTGATCACATAGCATGTAAAAGCAGGAACCCTGTCTAGTCTGACTGACATTTGAGCACACAGCAATAAACCTACCTTTCTTCCTTGAGTTCTGAGCTCTGACATACACATAACCCCTACTTCCTCTGCTAGACCCGTTAGTAAGCATAGTGCACTGAATTTTACTCACACCAGTTCTGCTGTCAATTTAAGCTCAATGATGTTAGGCAGCCCCTGAGTTTATCCAGAAGACCACAAGTTAATATAGCTCTAACCCTAACTCATTAAGATAAGTTAGATGAGGCAATAAATCCAGTTCACTGACTACTGATCCACCTCACCAAAATGTAAAAAATCCTGGCCATGACTATATCCAATATACTCCTTTTTGCCTCTGCCTCTATACTAATCTTACCTATGTGATATCAGACTTGATTGAGCTATTTGGCTTTTGTTAGATGTAGTAATAAACCTACTTACTGACAACTATTGGACCAAACATGGTCAAAATGTAGAACACCCTTTTCTCTCCAGCCAGTCCCTTACTACCACTTTGATGAACAAAGCATACCTCTTTCTCCTCCTTCTCTGCTCATAGCCTTGTGTGATTCATCTACTAGTAGGAAAAGGAGTGTTGAGAAAAGGAGGGAAATACAGGCAAATCTGGAGTGAAAAACAAAAGGAGATTCTCCCTCTGTTCAACCTCTATCAATGTAAATCATAATTTTCAGTTCAGCTTTCTGTCTCTGAACAGTCAGTGTTACCAGCACATGACCAGAAATAACCACAGGGAAATAAAACATAATGGTTTAACAAGTTACTACAGGAGCAGGCTCCAAAATTACTGAAGTTCAAAGTGATAGTTTTATTTAAACCCTAGCACAGACTCTACCCTTATTCTGAGTACATTCTTGGGTTGTACAATAGCCAAAATTGAAAATGAATCACTGCTGTTCTAACCCCACTTCAGGATTTGATTGTTAGTAGAACTCTTAGAAACCATTATCTTCAAACTTATGAAATGTTAGTACTAGATTAGTCAATGTGCAACAAAATCCTACAGAAACTCAACTCGCAGTCTCCTGTAGAGCCTTAACAGCTAACATTCTTAATACCTTTAGTAATGAAGCAAATAACACTCTTACTGTTGTTCCACATTATCTATTTTATTGACCCCAAAATGCAAAGTCAGTTCTAACCCTATGGTCACAATACAATTGATTGGCAGATAAAACTACAATCCACATTTGAGAGAAAATCTGTGCTCTTCCAGAAGGACAGGTGGAGGCCAAAAAGCAGGACAACTGAACTGAGTGGATGCTCTCAGTGACAATCAGATCTTCTACTACAGTCAAGGTGAATCATGACTTTACAAAATGCATGATAGTAACAGAGAATAACATTCCTTTTTCAACCATGAAAATACTATCATCTATTGTGCTGCGCTCCCTTTTGGGCTCTGGTTTAAACTGTCATTTTTACAGACCTTCTAGAGAGTCTATTAAACCCCAGCATAACTCCAAGATTAAATTGGGCTCATGGGTATTATGTGGAACATCAGTTCTAATTCTGACACTGAGAAATCAAATGGTTCCTGTTCTAAATCTATTTTGTTGCATGCATTTTAATTGTGATAATACTGTCACGCTGTAGAATGAACATCCCCAAAATCTAGCACTAGACAAAGACTTGACTAGATCAATATAATCAGAGCACTGACAATCTTAATTTTTTCCCTTAGAAGCCTAATGACCAATGGCATACTTACCAGTCCTTAACCTAGACTCACATAAAGTTCAATCATACAGCTTACATACCAAGACAGAAATTTAATTGCTACCATCTTGAACCTAATTGGAAATCTGCCTTCAAATGCTTCATTTGTGTCTCTTAGTAGTTTCTCATGTACCAAAATGTAACAAAAGCCTCATACTGTGCTCATTGACACCTTGCAAAACACCTGTAAACACTGGGTTCATATAGGCTGGAGCAGACCATGAAAGGTCCCTATCCAGTCTCCCACACAAAGCTGGGTCAATAACACATTCAGGCCACGTTGCTCTGAGTCAGATCTGTAAACCTCCAGGGATGAAGAATTCATAATTTCTCTGGGATGATCATTTCACTGCTTAATTATCTTCATCATGAGTGTTTTTTCCTTATCTCCAGCCTGAGCCTGTTGTGTTTTTCTTTTGGCCTGCTGTCTTTTGCCCTCCCACTACACACCACTGTGAAGAGCGTAGCTGAGTCTCCTTGATCTCCTCCTATCAGTGACAGGGTTGCTATTAGGTGCCACCGAAGACATCACTTCTCTCAGATGAACTAGCCTTAGTGCCACAGTCTCTCCTTTCAGGCCTTCAGTTCCCATCCACTTCTTGATTTTGCATTGTATTCCAAATGTAGTAAAACCCAAGTGCCAACTGAAGGGCAATAACCACTTTTCTTGATGGTAGCCCAGGGTGCAGTTTGTCTTCATCACTGTCAGGGTTCACTGCAGGCTTTGTTTACCTGACTTTCTCAATCAGGACACACAAAACTGGGAGAAGCTGTTGACACTCTCAAGGGCAGAGAGGCCCTGCAAGGGGATCTGGACAAATTGGAGAACTGGGCAATCACCAACCACATGAAGTTCAACAAGGGCAAGTGCCGGATTTTGCACCTGGGACACAGCAACCTTGGCTGTACATACAGACTGGGGGACAAGAGGCTGGAGAGCAGCTCTGTAGAGAAGGATCCGGGGTTCTGGTTGACGGCAAGTTGGACATGAGCCAACAGTGCCCTGGCAGCCAAGAGGGCCACCTGTGTCCTGGGTGCATCAAGCACAGCATTGCCAGCCGGGCAGGGAGGTGATTGTCCCGTTCTGCTCTGCACTGGTGCAGCCTCACCTGGAGCACTGTGTGCAGTTCTGGGCACCACAGGATAAAAAGGATATAGAGCTACAAGGGAGTGTACAGAAGAGTGCTATGAAGTTGGTGAAGGTTTTAGAGGGGAAGCCATATAAGGAGCAGCTAAAGTCACTTGGTTTGTTCAGCCTGGAGAAGAGAAGACTGAGGGGAGACCTCATCACTGCTGCAGCTTCCTCACAAGGGGAGGAGGGGCAGGCACTGATCTCTTTTGTCTGGCAATCAATGATAGAACCCGAGGGAATGGCAGGAAGATGTGCCAGGGGAGGTTTAGGTTGGACATCAGGGAAAGGTTCTTCACCCAGAGGGTGGTGGTGCACTGGAACAGGCTCCCCAGGGAGTTTGTCATGGCCCCAAGCCTGACAGTGTACAAGAAGAGACTGGACAACACCCTCAGACACATGGTGTGAACTGTGGAGTTGTCATTTGCAGGGACAGGAGTTGTACTCGGTGATCCTTGCAGGTCCCTTCCAATTCAAGACATTCTATGACCTTCTCTGCAGAGTTGCTGGCTGGGCAGACAGTGTCTGCTATTGCAAATGTGATGCAGGGCTCTTCATTTTCCATACTGAATTTCATGAGACTCCTGTCAGTCTAGTCCTCCCACTCTGTGCAGCTCTGCTCTTGAGAGTATTGACTGTACCCTCATCTCTCTGCTCTTCAAAACTTGGTGAAGGTGTGTTTCACCTTGCCATCTAAGCCATTGATAAAGATGCTAAACAGCACAGGTTCCAGGATAGACATCTGAAGAACTTTGCTTTTAACCATTCTCCACACAGGATATGAGTTGTTAGCCACTATACCTCAGTCCTGATGATTCAGCCATTTTTTCATCTGGATGGTAGGCCAGTCACCTAGATTGTACCATGCCATCTTGCTTCAAGGATTGTACAGGAAACTGGGCCAAAACGCTCACTAAAGTCAAGGTAGACATCCTACCTGGTCCCCTCTCATCCACTTACAAGACTTATTCCTCATGATTTATGCTGGCTACTTCTGGTCACCTATTTTTCTTTCATGCATTCAGAAGTGTTTTCCAAGAGGACTTGTTCTATAATTTTCCCAGGCAAAAGAGTCAGACTCTCCAGCCCTTAGTTCCCTGGATTAGCCCTCTTGTAAATCTTGAAGACAGTTGCTACATTTCCATTTCTCCAATCATAAATGGATTTTGTCATCTTTTCAAAGATGGTCAAAAGCAGCCTCGCAATGACATCAGCCAGTTCTCTTTCCATCCTCAGATACATCCCATTTGGTTTAGATTTGTATGGGGCAAGGTTTACCAAGAGATCCTGGCATTAATTCTCTTCTACTGCTGGTAGCTCCTTGGTTTCTTGAACCTCGTTTCTAGGTTCAGGACCTTCAGAAACACCTTGTTGGTGAAGTATGAGACAAAGAAGGCATTATATGCCTTTCTTTTCAGTAAATCATCTGCTCCAGTCAGCAGTAAAAGCACTTTTTTTTCCTTGTTTGTTCGTTTACTGTTAGTTTGGCAGTAGAAGCTCTTCATGCTGCATTTCATGTCCCTGGGCAGTTTCAGCTATAGCTGAGGTTTTGCTTTCCTAGGAATATCTTTGCATGGCCAGGAAATTTTTCTACAAACTTGATTAATAGTCTGTCCTCAGTTCCACCTTCCCTATATATCTTTTTGCATTGTGGCTCAATAATAAGTTCCCTGTTTAGCCACACCAGTCTCCTCATATGCCCAGGTATTGTTCCGAATGTTGGGACAGGCCTATCTTGAACTTGGATGATTCTGTCCTAAAGAACTGAGCAGCTTTGCCTTTCAGAGCTGTACCCCAGCTTCCTGAAGAGCTAAAATTTGTTCTCCTGGAGTCCAAGGCTCTCTGCTCTTCTACTTGCCTTCCTCATTCCTGTCAGGGTCTTGAAATCCATTGTTTCATGTTCACTACAGCCTCACCACCGAGGATTCACTGTCAGTCCAAGGAACTTTGTCACTTTATTACTGAGATGCCTGATGCCAAATGTCTAAATGTGGTTTTTTATCTCTTTTTCTATGACCTTCTTATTGCACAGCACAGCTTCTAGTTTATTCAGCTTTAAACTGGTGTGGCAGTTGCACATCCCTCTGAGATCTGGAGCCTTCAATGGAGCAGTTGATGGCTCCTTTAGCAACTTTTGCGCCCCACTGTGCCTGTCCCCACCCACACCCCTAGAGTGGTACCAAGGTGTTGATAGTCACATCCTCCACTACACTGGGGCAGGGTGACTTCACCTCCAGCAGCGGGTGGGGCAGAGAGGGTGGGACCCTCACTCAATTGACAGGGTCGTTAACAAAGGAGGTGCCCAGAGTAGCTGCAAAGCTTCTGGACAATGTTATAATGCCCACAGACAGATCTGACCAGGCTATAAAATGGGGTCCCCCCCGAAGACTCCCTTGGAGTGGTTTTCTTGGAGCAGTGGGTCTGTGAACTGAAGCCCTCCCCTTAGACGGGGACACTGTCTAAGGGGAGTTCCTGGGATTGAGAGTGCCTCACCTCCTTGTTTGGGTGAGTGGTTATTTACTGGATATATCCTTGAATGAGTCCTTGCTTAACCCAGGCAAGTGTGAGTCCTTGCCTAACCCAAGCGAGTGATTATTTCTTGTGAGTACCATGGAGCCAGAGGGCTCTGGTTTTGTTTCTTGTGAGTGTATGTGTGCGTGCTGTGGATCCTCATTATTTTTATGTTGCTGTACCCCAATAATCTCCTCAGCTGATATCTGAACCTGTATTTTTTGTTGTTGGAGTGCTAACTAATTGTATAAACCCTGTTTCTAGTCAGCTTATTGGCTACACTTTTCCGGCTAGAATAAAGTCTGTTTTGGAACTTGTTCTCCACCTAAAATGACTTTGGCATGCCTCCGTGACAACTGGGTTTAGTGGCACTGCTAAATTTTCACTGAAACACCAAAGCTCCACTATTCTGAACTAATTTTTGGCTTTGTCTGAAATTTCTTGGGTTTTTATAGATCCCAGTTTATACAGCCATAATCTTAATTCTTGTTTTAGGATGAACTTAGTAACATCCTAGAGAATTCAGTTCCTCATTTTATCTTTGAAAACCCAAATAATCATGGTTCTTAATGTAGCTTGGGATTGTCCACCAGTATGCTTTCATTGTATTTCCATAGCTTCTATACTTCTAAGTGATCATCTTTGCCATATTCCTAGCCAAAATGACAATTAAATGGTGTTCCTAATATGGATAGGAGACAATTGAACAACAAGTGTTCTAAGTTTTGGGGTTCACTCTTTAAAAGTTTATTTCTAGTGTAAAATCTTCTAACTCACTAAAGGTAAACCATAATCCTTCATTTCAATGAGCCTCAGTAACACCATCTGGGACATTATTCGTCTTTTTCTGACTAAGAATTTCCTTCTCTAATCTACTTCAATGGCACTGTTTCTGTCAGTTCAAAGCCTCTACTTTAATTAAACCTTAATCCAAAACATAGGCTTCCACAGGCTTCAGTGTTGTTTTCCAAAGATCACTGCCAATTTTCACTACTGAGAAAACCAACAGCTAGTATTTGCAGTTTCCTTGAGATCTGTCTTAAGATTGCTTTGGAATCAGCTTTCAAGCATTCTTCTTATTGTTATCTAGTTTACTAAGCTATGGCTTCATGATACCACATGGAAAGATGCTCCTGGGTCTGTCCCTAGGCAAATTTAAATTAGATGTCTTCAAATAACCTCTTATCTCATTTCAGAGGGCACTTTAACATCCTAACAGATAGGATGTCCTAACATGTATTCCAGACCCTAGATTTTAAGTGGGATTAATGAAATGTAACAAAAATCCTAATTTTCTTACTGAGAAGCCTAATCACCACTGCCTTAAAATAACATTTTTGTTTTATCTTATATTTCTTTATTAATTAATTTATTTACTTAGTTACTGTCAGCCTACCAGTTAGTTACTTAATCAAAACTAGGAAACCCTGCAAATCCAGGGGGTTAAACTCTACAGACAGACACACACACAAAAGCACACAAAACTGCCTGATCAGCATTTTTAGGACTAAACTCTAATGCCATGCTGAACTTTCTAGTTTGTTGACCCCCACAGCTGCAAGATCTAAATGCTCTTAATCTTTTCATAGTCCCAAGATAGCAAGCAATACTGGATACATAAAAGGCTTAAACAATTATTTGATCAAAATCTGTTGCCCTGAATTTTAGCACTAAATGTGGTGCAGAAACCACTGCCACTCAAGCTCTAAATTAACACAGGTGGCCTATTAAAAGAACAGAATAATAAGTCAGTCTCTTGCTAGGAATTCTGTACATTTTGTTGCTATACCAGCAACAAATCCACAGCTTTGCATGAACAATTTGAGATTGTGTAGAGATGACAGAAGTAAAAAAACTGAGAAAAACACATAGGTTTCAAAAATAAAATAATAGATCTCTAATAAGATTCAGACTTTGGTATTCTGCAACTCTTTCCAGCTTATTATTTGCTCAGATGAGCTGTGACACTGCTAAACCAAACCTCCACTAACACCAAGATCACCATATCTGACTTCAATGTCCTTGAAGGCAAGTTAGAAGTATAACATGATAAACCATTTCAGCATTATCCATATAGATTGTGCTTATATTTTATTTCTTCTCGAGCCTTTCAATACAAAGGTAAGAAATAATTTCCCAGGAGATTTGGGTTTCTGATCCCATATCTTCATCTTGAGCTACCCTATCTTACTCTTTTCAGTGCTCATTCTATGACTTAAAGCCATTCTGATGAGTGACTGATAAACGTGATCTAACAGACAGAATTAAGACTCGAAAGAAAATATGCAGCAAGCTTTCTTAAAGACTTCTACAACTGAGAATTATGAGACCATGACAAGTACTTATTTTGAACCTTTTTCAAACTAATTACTTTATATAATTTGTCATATTTGACCATTCTTATAATGAAGAAGAATGATTCAAAACATTTGTCTTGTTTTCAAATGAATTGTTTCTTGTAATTTGCTCTTTCCGTGCCTCTGTGATGTCCTTGTGAGATCACTTCAACCACCTGGACACATGCAAAAGGTATAACCGAGAGTTCATTACATGTCTGCAAAGAGTCTGAAGTCCTCAGATGTAAGATTGCATTTAATCTTCATGTGTACCCATACTGGTAAATCATACTCTGAAAAAGCAAACTTGTAACTTTCAAGAGTTACAATTGCTACACAGCACACAATTGATGGAAAAGTTCTGAGATTCCAATGAGAAAAGCATGCTTAATATTTCAGAAAGTGCAGTATAGTACACAGGTGACATTTAAGATGAGATGGTTATGCTTGTCCCATAAGACATTACAAATTGCATTCAGAAAACAGGAAAATTTCACTTTTGTTAAAATGCATCTTCCCAAACAAACCAAGACTTTTTGAAGGAAGGGAAGGAGAGGAGAGGAAATAAAATATTTTATGAAAATTTTCACTTTGTAGATTACCAAATTTTCTATTCCTATACGGTCTGTTGTGATATAAGGGGGTTGTTGTCAATTTGTTTGTATTTACCATCTGCCTTTCTACAAATATTTGGAATGGGCAAGTCCTCAGATAATGCAGTTTATACTTTGAGGCACCCCAACAGAAAAGAAGAAAACTGAACTCCATGGGATGGTGCAAGAAGGAATGACAGATGGGGGTAAGGAGTTTTCCAGACTACAAAAAGAGTTTGCTTTGAAAAGTAAGTGCAATCAAAAATCTCATCATGCTGCTCTGTAAATAAAGAGTGGGTCTAAATGTGTGGTAACTCCACACTCACTCTCCTGTTCAACGGGAGAAGGTAAAAGTATGGAGAGTGTTTGCCAGTTGTTAGTCACATTGATCATTGCATTCCTGAGAGGACCTGTATTATGAACTGTCTGAAAAGTAACACTCAACAAATCTGAAATATTATATTCTATGAAGAGAGGGCTAGGTTGTGTTCTTACGATGAATAAAAAGAGGTTTTCCTTATTTTTTTTTTCTCACTATGCAACATGGAAAGAACTTGTGTTTTCATCAGGCACAAAATATGGAGAACTACTTAGAAGACTGATATTACAAACCTGGAAGAAGTCCAAGTGCTGTTATTGTTTGCACTACACTTTAGAGTAATGCAATTCAGAAATTAACTTGTGCTTTCTGAAGCCTATTTTACCAGCCTATGCTGAGATAACTCATTTGGCTTTCTTGCGTACAGAGCCTTTGTCAAACAAAGACTCAGCTGATAAGAAACAGAAGATAAATAATCTCTGAAAGTTATTAATTACTTTTATATTATGTATTTGCACATCTACAAAACTGAAAAAAAAAAAAAAAAACAAAATCCTTTAGCATTCCTTTCTGTGCTGCTGGAGCAAAGTCCTATGATGATATACACAATCCCTCCTTTCTGCTTCTGTCATTCAGCAAGACCCCTCTTGTCTCTACTTTCGTGACCTACTGCCCTGAACAATGAAGGCAGTTTCCAGTCTCGGTGAATTCTTCATTTGGAGAGACACTTAGAGCCTTTTCCTAGCAAGCAGCTCCTCACAGAGGACTTGAAATTGCTTTTTCATCCATTTGGATAGGTTTTTTTGTGTTTTGTGCCTTTCCAGTTCTAAAATTTTTTTCCTACTTCCCCTTTGGCTTAATCAGGTCTTTTTAAAATTCATTACAGAAAAGAACAAAAGAAAGCAACTAAGCATAACTATGCTAAATCATCCCACCAGTGGAGCATTCAGAGATGAATTGGTCTCAATTAGTGCCTTGCACATTTCTGTACTGCCCAAGTGCTCTCGTCCTTTCTTTTCTTTCTAAGGAGAAGTGGAAAAAATGCATCAGAGTACTATCATAGCAGTAATTGTTACTACTAATGCATGCCATTTTCATTAAGTATTCAGCTTTGGCAGAATATGGCTCTACTGACCTCATATTCCAAAATAATAGAACTCACAAGTAATTTAAACACATATTTATCGTTAGTCCCATTATTCCCATTAATCACTGTAAGTAAAGCAAAGAAGAGAAGATCTCAAACAGTAGGAGGAAAGAGACAGGTTAAGAGAATATTTAAATCACCCAGATACTTTGAAATAACTTGAAGATAAGTTTAATCTTAGAAGACTCAAAAAGGTCTATTAAACTGATAGAAACACCAGCGAGTCACTCTGAGATCTCCCAGGGAATTAATGAGTAGACTAGGAAAAGGCAAATATGCTGTCTTTCTTTGAAAGGAGACAGAAGTTAGATAACTAACTTAATTGGGAGACCTGGAAACATTTGAGAGTAAATAAGCTATTAGTAGGTAAATGAAACGAGCAACTTTGAGATGAATTACAGCAGAAGTAGATTTAGTTTGAAAAATTAAATACCAAACAAAGGTAGTTTTCTTACACAAGACTTTGTAAGAGCTGGGAGTGCTCAGCCTGGACAAGAGAAGACTGAGGAGTATCTTAGCCATATGTATAAAAACCTGATGTGGGTGGAGCCAGACTGTCCTCTGTGGTGCCCACTGGAAGACAAGAGGCAATGGGCACAAGCTGAAACATGAAATTCTGCTAAAGTATGAGATGATACTTTTATACTGTACAGGTGGTCAAACACTAGCATGGGTTTCCTAGTGAAGTTGTGGAGTCTCTGTCCTTTGACACATTCAAACTTGTCTGGAAAAGCCCTTGTGCAAACTGCTGTGGCTGATCCTGCTCTGAGCAAGGGTGGGACTGGGTGACCTCTACAGGCACTGGCCATCCTCAGCCACGTTGTGGTCCTATGACCTAAAAGGATAACAGGCTTTATGAATTTTAGTAAGGTTTATGAAGTTATTTCCTGTGACATTCTCATAAACAAATTAAAGCAACAAGAACATAACAAAAATCTTTTAACACAAACACAGATTCGGTACTTCCACAGCCAGTGAAAAGTCATTAATGTTTCACTAGAACAATAGATAGACTTATTTAATGGTATTCTGTGGAGGCCTGCACTTACTTCCCATCTTATAGATCAATTGAATACAAGACAAGAGGGTGTTCTTATTACATTTGAAAACATATTGACACAGAATGTAAATATACTTGTGTTCTGTATGCAAAAGGAAAATAAGCACAGCTGAAACATTAAAACTGTAATTCTAAAATATATTGACAGCTTAGAGAAACAACACAAAACTAAGATTCAATTCATTAGAAGATCATGGTAGTCCCTTAGAGAGAAGCAAACTGGCTGAGAAGAAATTTTTCAGGAAGAATACTGGTAGGCTATACATGACTGTAAGATGAACTCTAGTTCAGAAATACCTGCACTCAGGTAATTTAAACATTAGGTTGGAATGTATAAATAAGAGAACAGAATGCAAGACAAAGGAATTAACTCTTCCATTCTGCTCTGAATTGGTAGCATTTAAAGAACTACAGCCATTGATTTTTAAGGAAAAAAAAACCCTATCCCTTTCATTTCTGTGACACCTTGATTAACAGAGTCACCATGATTATTCACTTTCCTTTGTAATTCAAATACAGGAAGTATGAACTCACCAGTATAGATCTAGTATTCAAGCAATTCCTTCCTAAAATCCACTGTGATGAAAATGTAACTCTTTTAATATTGCCTTTAGTGTCCATGTTCTGAGCCTCTATGAGAATAATGACTTCTGTAATACAAGATGTATATCTTTGCCCTTAGAATGATGTTACAGGGATGAGACTTCAGACACTTCATGTTCAATAATCATTTATTACTAATCAGTTTTGTATGCAACTATGATAAATTTTACAGGAAGAAAAGGCAAAAAGTGCTTTCTGGAATGAATTAAACCCCCTACCATCTAATTTTAAAATGTACATTTATTTTTAAAGGAATATTTATAATTCACTAAAGGTCTTTTTGGCTCAGTTTTTACACCACAGAAAGCATTGTTCAGCTGCTAGTTACAGTGGAAATATAAGAAAAAAATCAATTTTATATTTTTGTATATTTTGGCTCAGTTGCCCCATCCTAAGCTAAAACATTTGGATCACAAGATGACGCATACACTCCAGAAGGATTTACCAACACTGTAGTAGAGGAGAAATAAAATTTGACAAATACATGAAACCATTGAATATGGGAGAAAGGGAGGGTCTTCAGTGATGTAGGAACTCTTTTTTCACTCTTTTGTTTCTGTGTGGGAATTCTGCCACTTTTCCATTCTTCAATTTTCTGTTTAAAATGTTGATTAAATAAATTTAAAGTTTAATTCTCCATTAAATATATATTAAAAAATCTAATAAACTACCTGAAAATGGAAAAAACCCCACTTTTTCCCCATGCAATTTTTCAAAAATTTTAACATTGGCTATTAAAGTATTTGGCTTTTCTGTTTACCCATTCCTTATTTTCTTTAACATCCACCACTGAATAACTCTGAAACTGGTACAGATGACTCTCAGAAAGAATTAGTAACTCATTGCTGGGTGAAAAAGAGCAGGACAGCATTAAGGTGAACAGTACAGTCCTTAGAAACTCTGGATAAAAACACTCTTTCTGTGCCATGCACTCCACACAGTGCTGCCCAATAATGAACCAAATCCAATGCTGCTGAGACAGTTTTACCCTGACAAAGTAAAATCCTTAGGTTTTTCTGCAGTGAAACTTAACTCTTACAGGGAACAGGTGAAAATTCAAACATAAACGGAACTTCAATCAAAGATTTGGACTTGCCTATAGCTGCTCACCTTTCCAGTCTTACATTTTCTGATTAGAGTGTCAACTCCTTAGCATCCTAATTAATATAAGAAGAAAAATTTACTCAAGACAGGTACAGAAGTGCTACAGTTACAAATGCCCAATAACAGAATTTTGGGTTTAAAGTATCACCATGACCTAACCTGTACTCCTTCATATAGTTTGCAAGGGGTTTTTGCTCTCTCCAGTGAAATCCATGAAGCAAGGGGTTTCACACATAATAAATCAGGTGCAACCACATTTCAGAATAGTAAGTTTCCCAGATGCGTGTCATTTACTTTAGTAAGATCTCAAGCCAGGACCGTGAACATTCGAAAATTTCTGATAGCTTGAAAGATCATCACTTCTCCAGGGACAGTTGCTGAGGATAGTAAGCCAGAAAACTCTAACCAGAGTTGACCCATTGACAAGGATGATTCCAATGAACATATTTATCTAGACTACTTTAATATTGGGCAATTCCTTTCTGTAAACGAGTTATGCTTGCTTATCTTTATGATGCACTCTGAATTCCAACAGTCGAATAAAGAAAATTAAGAGGTTTCTAAGTAAATGTTTCTCCAAAAAAATAATAAACTTGCTCTGTGTTTTGATCTGTTCTCACTTCTTGAACTATTGTCATACATTAATAAGTTGTGGCAGTGTAGAATTCTTGTAAATAATGTAAATATAAAATATAGTAACATGGTTTAGTGTCAGAGATAAGAAAGGATTGCATTCACCTGTTTTTCTTCTCCAAAGGCTTAGTCGTGGGAATTCAAATCCACTGATGCACTGTCAATGGAAATTAGAAATATCTAATATAATGGTCTTTGTGTGCACAGACCAGCTGCTGGAGCTCTGTAATATAGTCAGAATCAGCAAGGTTGTGGAATAAAGCAGCTGTGCCTTTCAGTTGCTTTACTCAGCTATCACTGTTAACATCTATAACAGAGGAAACAAGCACAGGCACCATCTGAGTTTCTACAACACAACTGTTTGCTTGATTCTCCCTTCCCTCTCTCTGAAACTGCTCTGTGTTTCTCATGGAAAAATGGGAGTAGAGTATGTTCTATTTTGTCGCTTCTATTCTACACTTAGCTTCCTTTCCCTGCTCCACAGAAATGGAGAAAACACCATCAATCTTTTCTTTTTTTTTTTTTTTTTCCTTATAGCAAGACAAAATGGACTGGTTTGTAATATTCAATCAGTCTGTGTGCATTTCAAAGTTGCACAGGGAGCTGTTTTGGATCCCAGAGGCACTGTTCCATCTCAAAGTTAAAATGAGTTACCAAAAAAAGAAGAAGAATACTGTGATTTTTTTTTAAATCTAAAAACCCTATCTACCACTAAACAAACTAGAAACAAATGTTCCATAGACAATAACAGGAAATTTATACTTGAGAAAGATTTCTGAAGAGCCTCTTTGTAGAAACACTAGCTATTCCTAGTGATAAAAAGAGCCATCTGAGATAAAGCACTGGAAAGGCTGTCCATGCAATGGTCCTGAATGTTAATGAACATTGTTTTACATAGAGGACAGTGCTGAACTTCAGAAATTAAGCAAATGATTCCTCTCCTTTGCTGCTGACAAATATTTCAGCCATAAGATCTGATTAAGTACTAATTGCTGCCTGGCAGTGAATGTTTTCCGTGGCATCTTGAAATGAAAATGAGGATGTGTAACCAACCAAGAAATTCACTAGCTTGGCAATGACTTGTTCGGAGAACCTGATGGACATTTAGTGATACTTTTAACTGTTGTATGATGCAGTATGTTTTAAATTCTCATCATCTGAATGAAAAGATTCTGTAACAGCAAAACTATTCTCTGACTGTTCTTTTTAGCATTTACATAGAGTAAATGTCATTCCAATTTAGCTTATTGTTTGGGGAATATTTTGACATAATATGAATCAATATGGCTTGAAAAAAAAACATTAATAAACTACTAGTTTGAATATCTATTTATTAAAAATTCCATCATGCAAACAGACCCAAATAAAATTTCAGTTCAAAATATGAGACCTATAGCGAGTAGGTCAAATTTCCTATCGTAGATAATTCATCTGACAAAGTATAGTTCACTTCTTTGTTTATAAATCATTACTGAATCTACACCAAGTATAGATACATAATTTGAGAAAGATTCATGAGAGATTATAAATAGATGTTAACCATCCATGGGCATATCCTGAACAGATCATGCAAACAAATTTTGGCTGTTGAGTCGTTCACATAATGGTGCCTCCATCTGTTCCAGGCATTTCAATTGGTTAGATGGAACGTGGGGCTATTGTTTCTGCTTTCCCATAAGGGGACAGAAAACTGATGTAAGCCAATAAAAGAGCAGAGTGAATAGCAAATAGTTTTGTACATTGCAAAATAATCTACTTCCAGACTTTAAAGTAAGAAGCTGTAATACTCTAAGCACTTCAGTGTGAATTTCTAAAATTAGCGGAGCAAAAATTCCTGCATTTAAACATCATGGAAGCATAGGAAAGCTTATGTAGAGACCTGGAAAAATCTGAAGCAATTCTACAGCACAAATAGGTACATAATCTGTGCAGAACAACAAATTACAATGCAGTTAATTTTCATTACATTCTTTTCATCCTTGGTAACTGCTCCAAATTTCCCTGCCTGCTCATCTCTTTCCTTATTGTTGTTAAGAACAGTATTTCATTACACTCTGTTACGTGCCTTTTGGTTATAATCCTGTCTTTCGGCTTTGGAAAAAAAATGTAGACAGCAAAATGTACATAGCTAAAGCAGATACATGTTTCTCTGTAATTTCTCAGGAGAGGGTGTAGAACAGCGAATTTCTTACTTCTCTAAAGCTGATTCTTCTCTGGATTATAGCATTTTAATGTTAATCAGTTTCAGTTTGTAATTCTTATTTTATGTGTTTCTGAAGCTAAAAGGTCTTCCCAGGAAAGTCCTGTGTATGCTGAACTGATGTGACATTTTCCACCCTGACCTTGGCTTCCTATCTAAAACTTGGACTTCCGTGGAGAAATAAATCAGTTATATTTTCTTGAAAGCTAAGAGAAAAAGATAAATAAAATAAAATAAAATAAAATAAAATAAAATAAAATAAAATAAAATAAAATCATATAAAATAAAATAAAATAAAATAAAATAAAATAAAATAAAATAAAATAAAATAAAATAAAATAATAAAGCTGCACCTATTCTGTCAAAATAACTCTGAAAAGGAGATGAAGAAAACTCTGACAATTAGTTGCCGATCAAAAGCTGATGTTGCGGGTGGTCACTTTAAACCAACAGAAACTAGAGGGACTTCACACTGACTTTGGTTTCAAAGCGAGTAAGCAGCTACAGAGAACCTGATCACAAAGATTTACCATGGATCACCATTGTGATTATAATTTCTGAAACACATATAGTTTCATCGACATGTAATAATAAATGTAAATGTGTCTGAAACCAAAGAGACAGCCACATACTGCTGTAAAATCTTGACCTTGGGTGGGCTACCATCCCACCTGCAGAGAAAGACTGGAGCAGGTGGCTTTCCAAAGTTCCCCTAGTTCCATGATGTTGACCCATATGTGTTCTTACTACTCTCCAGCAATTTGTAACCATCTGTTCAGCTGAGAGACAATAATTCATTGTGGAAGTGCATTTCAGTACAAACTAAAAAAGTCCCATGTAAAGTGCTGCTAAGGGTAGTTTAAGCAAACCTGTTTTATTTTACTCTGAAATGGACTAGAAATGCTCATGACAACAGTTATCAGTCCCCATAGCTGAGGCCCCAACAATTTCCGACAACCGAAGGGTATTAATGATTAGCCATAGGGTAATGACATCTTAAATTGCTACATCTATTTCAAAAATGAATATATGACTGTGCCCTAAGGTTCTCAATTTCGAAAGGATAGATTATGAGAAATTAAGAGTACTGGTTGGTAAAGACAGCTGCAGTGACAAAAGTACAAAAACAATCTAAAATTTATACCCCAGCTAAGAGGAAAACTTCTGTAGAAGGTTTTCAGACCTAATTAGCTAAATAATCATTTCAAAAATGATATTAAATGCAAGTAGATTGACTATAGAGATTGACATAAAGGATTGTTCAACAAACATTATGTTTTAGTCATCAGAAAGCACAAGAAATAGCTAAAAGTCAAGCTGGCACAGCCTAAGAAGGAGATAAAAACAGAAAAGAATTATTTATAGAGAATGCATACAACCATGAAGTAAGAAGAGGTTAAAATTAAGGGTAATTTAGACAACCTTTAAAAGCTAAGCTAAGAGTTTACCTCAGTTTCAGCTAGGATAAGTTCCTGAATGTGGTATGAAAGACAGGAGAAGTAACAAAAATGGAGAAGAAGAATGGGTATATTATGGAGTGGAAAATTTATTCCAGGTAAAATACAATGCTGCCAGAAGATGACCTGAATATAAACAGGGCAATTAAGATTCAATCCTCTACTAGGGACAGTGATAACTATAAAGATACCCCTACATATGAGGATGTCAGGGATTCAATAACTAATTTAAAACTCTGTCAAATGTATATTTTTTTTAGAAAATGCAAGCATTTTAGGGTGCTCTCTCAGATTCTTTCATTTTGTCTGTGTTTTTCAATATTTGTGCAGGTAGAATTGCAGATATCCACACAAAATACAGACTGGTCTTTTTAGTTTCAGGTGCTCCTTTCTTTGTAGAGAAGCTTGATGTGGGGAAAGCAACGTGCGGGAAGATGTGGGAAGGTGTGGGAAGGTGTGGGAAGGGAAGGGAAGGTGTGGGAAGGGAAGGTGTGGGAAGGGAAGGTGTGGGAAGGGAAGGGAAGGGAAGGGAAGGGAAGGGAAGGGAAGGGAAGGGAAGGGAAGGGAACCCCAGAAATAACCCATATCATGTTGAAGGTTTTCCTATTTCTATAGTTATCCCAGAGTGTGGATTATAGTGCAAAATATTATCTTGTACTTGCTGAAAAATACAACTATAATAAGAAAATGAATGGTCAAAAAACTACTAAGGAATTAATATCTTGTTATGTCCCTAGACTCCTACACACACATGTAGATGGGTATCCACATAGCTTGTCAAGTTCTTTTGGGGGATATCAGTGTCATAAATTAGCAGGCTTAGTATAGTAATGAAGCTTTCTTTTCTTTTAGCATGTGCAACCATTTTGACCGATCTTGCTGGCATGAATAATGGTATACCTTAGTTAGACGGCAATGATATATAGAGCCCTATGAATGTAAAGCTAAGTTCTGGAGAATATTCAATACTGTCTCTAAAATTCCCCACTGTAAATTTTTATATGAAGAATGTTTGACCTAATTAAGAGACAATATGTGAAGCTCTGAACAAAAAGGTCTAAATAGAGGTAGTTTACAAACAAAAATGTAATGGAAAGACTATAAACAAACAAACAAACAATGAGAAAAAAACTATTAGCAGAAGCGTGTATAATATGTGTATTTCAGCATAAAATCAAATGAATACTGATGGCACTGTGAACATTTGTGGATCAGTGAGACAATGAAATTTTTCCCTAGTCCTCTTTTCCCACAACCCCATTTTAGATAAATTCTGTAAATGGCGATCTTTTGGCTGAAAGTATTGGATGATTCACATTTAAGAGTCAAACCAGGTTGTTGTGATTTAACTGCAAATGTTGCTGATTATTTCTTAAAATAAGTTGTGACTTGGACGTAGTCAATTAGTCGCTACACTGATGTCTTCTTACTGGGTCTAGTAATAGCAAAAAACTGAGTTTACCTTCCATCTACTTGATGTTCTAATCAACATGGAGTTTAAACAGGAGCAGAACATGCATTTACCTCATTTGTGCAATAAATCTGAGAAGTACTTTTTCACTTGACTCTGTGAGCCAGTTCTAGGAGATTATTTAGTCTGTAAATGTTAATCTCACTTTGCAAATATACTAAGGAAATGGAAATAAAAACAGACTATGTCTAAAACAGATCAAAATAATGATGCATACTTCTAAGTTTTATATCAAGAACATAAAGATGCTGGAAACAGGTAGCTGAAAGGGCTCAGAGTTCATGTTCCTTACTGTGAGTATTGGCACTTCAAATGCAACACTATAAGATCAAAATGCACAACCATCTGAATATTGTTCAGCAGACTGTCTGAAATAAGCCAGTGGATCTCAGTCTGGTTTTGAACAGCTGTATCACCACTGCAAAAATTTGCAGAGACAGAAGGGATGAACAGCCTGAAAATCTTATTATACTATAGGCATTAGAGGCAATGTTTCTGCCATATCAGTGACTGAGACGTGCCTGCATTGTGCACACTGTGGGTCTGGCTGTCCAATCAGTATTTTCTACTCTAAGTAAATTTATTTTCATGCAAACAGTTCCTGTACCCACTTCTCTCAAGAAGTATGTTTGCACTCTTGGAGATGACATACTCATTTTACATAAGAAAAACGGTATCATAGGTCTCAAGCAGAAGTGATACACTTTGTATTTCAAAAGTTTTTCTAATATTGACAATAAAGCACTAATCAATATCACAGTGATCTGTTTCAACACCTTTAACCAGGTATTCCACTCAAAGCCATGCCCTCAAGAGAATGAGCCCTATATGGTCACAAAGTGCACTAGAGGTATTCTGGGGCAACCAACATAGGAGGAACTAGCTGGAAATGAAATGTGGCAAAAGGGTAACAGCAGCTCCCAAAACCCTTCTAAACATAAAAGAAAAATAGAAATAAACAGATGAGTCAAAACCAGGGAGAAATAAAAACTCTCTTTCTGTCCTTTACATTACCGTGTGATGACTACATGATTGTTGTGTGGAAGCCTATTTGCAATGACAAGGTTTTGTCAGACAGGAGGATGAGCTGGGCCAGAAGGTTGTGATTTCTAGAGACTAAATTTTTTACTCAGGTCATAGAAATGGAGACAGGTTTGTTGACCTCCATGCTAATGGTTATTTGTGCACATCAGAAAACACATCTAACTGACAGAAATGACAGCCACCAGTCAAGAGAAGACTAGCAAATATATAGGTCAAATCTGAATGGCACAGTAAATAACAGATTAAAGCTTGCACATTATTAACTCACATTATAGCAGAGCCCCACAAATACTTCTTTTTATGATCTTTAAATTAATTCAGAGTTATTTTTTAGGAAATTTCATCGAAGCACATCAGTATGGAAGAATTACTAATATTTCAGAATAAATTTATATAAAACTGAAGGTTTATGAAAGCGTACTGAATATTTTAATCACCACATACATGAGAAGCCCCACAGCAGTTATAGTCTAACTTTTTAAAGAGAGATGAAATATAATTGTGTCTACATGTACATGGGTTGTATACATAAAAACATCCATGTCTGAAGAAAGCCTACAGGAATGATAGACCACTGTATACATGACTATGCAAAGACAGCAGGAACATATGCTTAGCAAAATGCTAAAGTGACTGGGACATCCACACTGGTCTGCAAGATACAGCTCGTCATCTATGGCAGATCCACATCATTCTGTAGAGCCAGCTATAAACAGTGGCACGGTCTGATGCACCTGAAATGTCCACAGACGCATTTAGGCAACTAAATCATGTTCATTGAGGCAATGATACTTGATGCAGATTTTATGGATATTATAAGCTGAAGTTCTGACAGCAGTCTTTCAGCATGGTGTTGGAAAATTCACCACCTATAAAAAAATGTTGGTAAAAGACTATACTCAGATGATGCTTATGATCACTGATGCCTTCATCTGTACGGGTTTTTTCAGACATTTTAATTAAGAACAATGCCAAAAGCCTATGAATAAGTCTGGTTGTAGCACTGCAACCTACAACACAAATGTTATAGCAAAATAATTCTTAAGAATGGTTTCAAAGTGGATTAATACTTTTCTAAAAATTAGACTAACTAGCTACATTATACAGTCTAATTATAGTAGAAACATTTGCATGGGAATAAAGATTTGAGTGGCCTGCGGAATAATTATTACTTTTTTTTTTGCCTGGTGGACTAAATTTATTTTACAAGACCTTTATTTTATAAGCATTTCGATAAACGTTTGATATTCAAAAAGATATTGGTGAATCCAGCATAAATCCTCTCTAGAATGATAGTTTTATTACCATCACTTTTACAATATTTTCTGAAGACTGAAAATTCGTATTAGAATATGTTAGAGCTGCAAGTGAGCAGCCCTTTGACTAGAATCTGGCATGAGATTGCATCAACTAAAGAGAAGATCAAAAACTACAGGATATGACATAAGAAAATTCTGAATGTAACAGGTAGCAGTGTGAGAAACTGACAAAATTGCGAACAGTACCATGAAGGACAGCAACACCTCATAGGCAGATAACAGAAAGTTAATCAGCCAAACTCTATAGATATCTGGAGGGGAGCACTGAGGAGTTTCTAGTGGGTACCATCTTGAAAGACCAACAGCATCAGTGTAATAACTTTAAAAATATGATTGCCTGGATAATGGTATCAGAAATACCAAATTTGGATTAAGATGCATCTGAACTGTGAGCCATTATGACGAGTAATTAGGTATTGTTTACTTGGAAGGAGACTGGTATGGGAAAGGAAGATGCAAGGGAGGTCCAAGGAGGTCAAAGAAACAGGAAAAGGGAGAATAAGGTATTCAAATAACAAGTGATGCTGCCTGGGTTTACCTGTCAGGAAGCCCTGAGGTTGGTTGCTGCAGCTGGAGGAAGACAATGAACCAAACCCGCTTCTCTGACTGTGGCTCGAGAATCAATCCACTTCCATGTTCAGAAGGACCAGAGTAGCGGTGGTCAGGGTGATTTTTCCTGGCCGGCAAGGAAGCACACCAAAATACAGGTCAAGCATCCTGGTATCACCATGTTGATGTCCATTTCAGCTCTCGTGGGATGGTAAGTTCACCACCTGTTATACAACAACAATTTGCTAGTCACTATTTAAAAGACTTCAGTTCTCTAATAGGAAAACCTAAGCAAATTATGTCAGAGGTAAATTATATAGGTATATATCATGTAGAGGAAACACTAAGAAGCCAAAGCCAAACCCAGAGGTTCACAAAATATATCTAAAAAAGCTGTTGCTCATTCAATGACTTGATGAAACAAAACAGATTCTCTCTTGTAAACTGTGCTATTCTACATATGACTAATTTTGGTATCACTATTATTATTTGTAATGAATAATCAGCTCCAATTGATTAACATCTAAACATTAGTCTAAGATACAGGGTAGGCAGAACAGTCTATCCAGTTTCATGAAGACTTGAACCAGGAACTACTAGAGCAGAGTTTTATTGCAATTCTTACACAAATATAGCTACTTTACTCCAGATTTACGTGCCTTTAAAATGACAAATATTTGAAACATTGTGGTCTAATTTTTACAAGCATAATCTTGCGGCTTTTTACTTTAGCATTAAAAGTTAAAACAATATAAGGGGGTAGTAAACCTTATATACTGCTAAGGAGGGATGCTCATGCTGGAAACAAATAAAGCTAATGTTCCCCCCACAAAGAGGCAATTGTGCTCTTTCAAACTATGAACATTTATGGAGGGCTGCCATCCGCTCCAGTTGCAAGAAGCTCTGATGAAACTGTGTTCCATGCTGGTTGTAATGTAATTGTCTCCATCTGGAAAAGAAGTGGATATATAACTCCAGTGATAATACCAGAGCAGAGTATCAGGAAAGGGGAAAGTAGCAAATAACTTAGACTAACACTGAAAATTCAATGCTATTTAGAGGCACGACAAAACAATGAATTCTTGGGAAAAGAAAGTGACTAGTATTTCAAGTCGGAATTCAAACATCTGAGGGAGGTTCCCATTTTCCACCACTCCACCTCTCTCTTTTACACTCAAGGACCACGCGAATGCTTCTTGAGACAGCTGATCATATTTTTAGGGGTTTTTTGTACCTGAACACCATCAAACTTGGTCTTGGAAAGTTGCAAGCAATATTATTGGAAAACAGGAGTCATATCTCACCTTAAGGTATTCCTGTGCAGATCTTAAGGGATGGTCTGTAGCAAGAGCAACAAAAACAAATGAGCTATATTTATGGCTTCCAAAGAGAGAAGCAGTGACAGACTAGATAGAAGAAGGATTGCCATGGTTTGGGCTCTCTGTGCTTGTTAGAATGCACAAAAAAGGCTGATGCAACAAAGCCCTACCAGCTGTCCAGAAAAATGATAAACTGCTAGTACAATATAGTGACAAAAGCAGTTGGAAAGTGTGGAGAACTGTTTGACTCCACACCTATAATAATGGTATTAGTTAGCATTTATATAGCACATCTCAGCTGCACAGCTAAAGCTCTTCACAAAAGATAGGGATCATTATCCTAATTTTGCATTTGGGAAATGCATTTGTAGAGAGTTTAAGCCAAAATTTTAAGAGTTGGCTCATTTGGGGGTTCGGGGGGAAAAAAAACCCAAAAAAAACACCACAAAGGATCTGATTTTATAGAGGCTCCAAGCATCTGCAACTTCAATCAGAAGGGCTGGTAGCTGCAGGTGTTCATCAACAAGAAAATCATGTTGCAAACACATCAGGTTGAAGACTTCAGACCCCTGTATCCCAAATTAGCGGATGCTTTTGTGAAAGGTAGACTGGCTGATGTGGCAAGGGTTACTTGTAAAGCTGAATAACAGGAATAGAATTCAGATCTCCAGACTCCCATCTGATATAGGTACTACAGACTGAAACACAGTGTCTTCACTAAAATAAGTTCACTAATGTTTTTATAAAATGAAAACAAATAAAATTTAAAAGGCTTTGTTAAAATAGTAGATGCAAAGGAAACTCATTGAAATATTTTGGGGAGGGGTGGTTACTTACCTAATAGTATCAAGAGAAAGGGATAAAGTATGAAGTATAAAGGAGACAGGAGACTTAATTTAGGGTGGAGGATTTACTCTTAAATTTGTAATAGCAAAGATGGTAAACTGTAAGAACATAACAATAGCATAGTCAGAGTATCCGGGCTGAATGACAAGGTATAGCTCCCAAGGGCACAATAGCTGCTGCACTAGCAAGGGACTGGCAAGATCTGAAATGCAGCCTGGCTCAGGTAAAGCACCGAATTAGTGTGGCTATTTTGGCTCCAATGCTCAAGCAAGTTTGGTGGGAGTTGGATGGAAGTTGGATAAATATCATACATTGTGATATATATATGTATTGCTTAATGTTTACAACAATTACATCACTATCACTAGACAAAGACAGAAAGAAATAGCAACATTTGCTGAAAATTAATGAAGCTAAATTCACTAATCCCCTCTTAGATTAGAAGCTTTCAAGGATCTAAGGGCTCTGGAAAAAAAGATGCAATTATTACATAGAAGGCTGGCTCCCAACAAAATTTTCAACTTTGTCCCTATAATAATAACTACTAATGCCCTTGCTACAGTTTGCATCTGTTCCAGTGTGCAGCTCACTACAGAAAAAGTTTCCTCTTGAGAACAATCTCATAAGGCAGAAGCAGCTGCTCTTGTTCCTCCTGCTCTCCCTCCTCAATTCTTTGGAGTCGTGTCACTAAATTTCAAATGATAACTGTGCTTTATTACTTTAGCTTTCAGTGGAGTTTAGGGACAAGTTGGTAGCCAGCCTTAGACTTCATACTGTAATGCATAAGAGGACAGCCCTGGAGCCAAGGCCAGCCCTGCTTTCTTCCAGCCTCACAGTGGTTTAACTAATAAAATTAATTTGCCTCTTTAAAATTTAAAATAAAGACAAGATGTTTTGATTTTTTTCAATAATCTACATTGGCAAAAACGAAGGGATGTTATTTTATGCTGATTTGCCTGGTGAAAAGCCAAACTGCAGATAGTTTGGCCTGGTGCCAGTCTGAGTTGCTTCATTTCGTCTTTTCCCTGAGCTCAATGAAGGCAAGATAGCTACTGTGCACCAGTGACTCAGACAGAAATTTAAAGAACTGGAAGAGAGAAGGTCAAGAATGACCAGACAGCAAAATAACCATCTCACCACATTTGTCACACCAGGCCTTATGTTAAAATATATTGTTAATTTCCTATAGAACTTGCCATCATTTTTTAGGTTTTACAACTTGTGTTTTTTACACCTAGAAACAGTTCACATTTATGTCTGGTATCATTTTTTTCTAGCTAATTTTCAGCAAGAATCATAGAATGTCCCGAGTTGGAAGGGACCCACAAGTATCATCAAGTCTACACTTGATTTTAGCCAAAAGGCTGAGTAGCCTCTCAGACAGTGATGAGCGAGAGCGGAGAACAGCAGCAGTTACAGCCAGTTCTGTTGCAGAGCATGGATCAAGTAGACTAGAGGGGCAGACCCGGAGGCAGACAAATCTGCGGATGGGCAGAGAGACCAGGTGATCTTGCGTGAGAGGCTGACGCGGTGGGGGCATTGCCGGGAGATTTAAACAGCCCCTAGGAAGCACAGGTGACCAGGAGCACAGGGCACCAGGACTGCAGGGAACAAGGCCAGCAAACAGGGCTGAGGCAGTTAGCATGGTAGTTCGTGGAGAAGGCTGAGTAGCAAGGGCAAGCAGGGAGGACTCTGCCACTTCAAACAGAGGCCACGACTTCCTAGCAAGGAGCTAAGTACAGCAGGAGGTGTGTTATCAACCCGGAAAAGAGCAGTACCTTCAGTGTCCCTTGTGGTACCTCTGGCTGCAAGAACTGATGCAGCCACCCAAACTGAGCTTGGGAGGGAAGATGCAGCAGCCCAGGTCCCAGGCTGCAGAGTGTGCCTGAGTTTCTGATCAGGGACTGATGGCAGCACTGAGCTCACCCGTGGGCAGTGTGCCCACATGAAGGAGCTGTTCAGCCTGGTGACAGAGCTTTGAGAGGAGGTGTCCAGGCTGAGGAGCATTAGAGAGTCAGAAAAGGAGATTGACTGCTGGACTCACGGTCTACCATTCCTGATGCAGGAGCAGAAACCAACCATGGCACCAGATACAAAGGACCCCCTACTCTTTTGCCACCAGGTAAAAAGAGGAGACCCAGGAGATGGGGGAGAACGGAAGCAGGTTACTGCTCAGGGTGGCAGGTGAATCCACTTTCAGCCTGCCCCACCTTCCCAGGTGCCTGTATGCAACAGGTATGAGGCCCTGGAATTGGTTGTGCAAGCAGCTGATGCTGCTGATGAAGACCTTGCTGGGAAGGAGGGGTCCTCTGGGCAACCCACATGCCACATAAAACCCAACAAACCCATTAAAACCTCACATGTAAAGAGAAAAAGAAGAGTAATTGTCATAGGTGACTCCGTTTCAAAGAGAACGGAGGGCCCAATATCCCAAGCCAACCCAGCCCACAGGGAATTCTGCTGCCTCCCTGGGGCCAGGGTAAGAGATGTGGCTCAACAGCTCCCCAAGCTGATAACATACTCTGACTATTGGCCACTATTGGTTTTTAATGTTGTCAGGTAAGATATAGGAAAAAAAATATTATTAAGCAAATCAAAAGGGATTTCAGAGCTTTGGGGCAGCTGGTGAATGGCTCAGATGCTCCGGTGGTTTTCTCCTCCATCTATGCATTAGCAGGCAGGAATACAGAATGGAACAGGCAGGCCAAACTAATCAACACATGGCTACGTGACTGGTGTCATTGATGGAACCTCAGGTTTTTCAACTATGGGATTAGTCAGTCCTTTGCCAGGTCTTCTGACACCCGATGGAAGGCATCTCTCACAGAAAAGGAAAAGACTGTTTGCTCAGTGGCAATCAAGGCTGATTGATAGGGTTTTAAACTAGATTGGAAGGGTGAACAGGGTGGTATCAGGCCAGTCAGTGGTGAGCAGCAGGATGGCATACCAAATCTTGAGGAGATGCGTGGCAGTGAGATTCCTCAGACTGCACCATGAGGTGAAGGGCACACTCAACCACACTTGAAGCGCTTCTACACTAATGCACACAGCATGAGGAAAACCCAAGATGAACTAGAAGCCTTGGCCCAGTCCCAGGGATATGATATAACTGGCCTTAGCAAAACCTGGTAGGGCGAATCCTGTGATTGGTGTGCCATGATGGATGATTACAAGCTATTCAGGAAAGACAGGCAGGGCAGGAGAGGCGGGGGGTGGCACTGAATGTAGTGAAGGGGCTGGATTGCATGGAGCTGGCAGTTGGTGATGGCAAATTTGAGAGCCTCTGGGTGAGGATAAGGGTCAGACAAATAAAGCGGATGTCATTGTGGGTGTCTGCTATAGGCCACCCAGCCAAGACAATGACACTGATGAGTTATTTGTTAAGGAACTAAGCAAAGCCTCCAAATCATCTGCCCTTGTCCTTGTGGGGGTCTTCAACTTACCAGATACGGGGAATATCACACCACTGGCACCAACAGGTCCAGAAGATTCCTAAAGAATCTGGACGATAACTTCTTTGTGCAGGTACTAAGAGAATCAACCAGGAAATCTGCCTTCCTAGATTTGATTCTCACTGAGTGGGTCTCATGGGAGAAGTGGCAACCGGTGGCTCACTTGGCCACAGTGACCACGAAGCAGTCAGGTTTAAAATCTTAGCTAATAGGAGGAAAACTGCCAGCAAGACCTTAACACTAGATATGAGGAGAGCAGAAGTCAGGCTTCTTAGAGAAGTACTTAATAAGATTTCCTGGGAAGAAGCTTTTGAAGGTGCTGGGGTCCATCAGTGTTAGTCCTTTCTTAAGACCACCTACTAAAAGCACAGGACCAGGCAACTCCAGAATGCCAAAAATCTAGCAGGCAAGGCCAAAAGTCAGCTTGGTTAAGCAGGGACCTTCTTCTCGAAATACAGCAAAAAAAGAAATTACATGGTCAGTGAAAGCAAGGTCAGGCAACATGGGAGGACTACGGAGATGCTGCTTGCCACTATAGCGAAGAAAATTCGCACTGCCAAGGCTCAAGTAGAATTGAGGCTGGCCAATACTGTGAAGGACAATAAGAAAGGCTTTTAAAAATATATTAATGGCAAAAAGCAAACTAGAAATAACATTGGCCCATTACTTGATGAGCATGGTCACCTTATTAACAGGACATAGACAAAGCTGAGATGTTTAATGCTTTCTCCTCCTCAGTCTTCAACACCGATGATAGACTTGGAGGCCCCTATAACCCTGGGTTAGAAAACCATGGCTGCGAGAAAGATGAAGTCCCAATCAATCTGGAACTTGTACGGGATTTGCTACTCCAGCTGGATCCTTACAAGTCCATGGGGCCTGATGGGATTCATCCAAGGATACTTAAAGACCTGGCTGACATCATAGTGAGACCTCTTTCTGTGATTTTTCAACACTTCTGGGAAACTGGAGAGGTCCCAGATAACTGGAAGCTGGCAAACATCTCAATCTACAAGAAGGGCTACAGGGATGACCCTGGCAACTATAGGCCTGTCAGCCTCACTTCTGTGGCTGGCAAAATCATGGAAAAGATTGTTCTGGGAGTTACTAAAAAACATCTGAATGACAACACAGTCATTTGTCCCAGCCAGCATGGATTCATGAGGGGAAAGCCTTTCTTAACAAACTTAATTTCATTCTGCTACAAGGATACCCACCTAATTGACCAAAGGAAGCCTGTTGCTATGACCTTCTTGGCTTTCAGTAAAGTTTTTGCGACTGGCTCTCACAGTATTCTGCTGGACAATATATGGCTAGCATACGTCTGGATAAATGCACAGTGCAGTGGGTGAGCAATTGACTGACAGGCCGGGCTCAGAGGGTTCTAGTAAATGAGGTTATGTCGGGCTGGTGAGCAGTCACTAGTGGGGTTCTGCAGGGATCCATCTTAGGGCCAGCACTCTTCAATGTCTTTATAAATGACTTCAACTCAGGACTTGAGGGATTACTCAATAAGTTTGCTGATGACACTAAATTGGGAGCAGCTGTTGACACTCTCAAGGGCAGAGAAGCCCTGCAGAGGTATCTGGACAAACTGGAGAACTGGGAAATCACCAACCACATGAAGTTCAACAAGGGCAAGTGTCAGATTTTGCACCTGGGACATGACAGCTCTGGTTGTACATACAGACCGGGGAGAGAGATGCTGGAAAAGAAGCTCTGTGGAGAGGGATTGGGGGCTCTGGTCAATAGCAAGTTGAACATGAGCCAACAGTGCCCTGGCAGCCACGAGGGCCAACCGTGTCCTGGGTGCATCCAGCACAGCATTGCCAGCCGGGCGAGGGAGGTGATTGTCCCGCTCTGCTCTGCACTGGTGCGGCCTCACCTGGAGCACTGTGGGCAGTTCTGGGTGCCACAGGTTAAGAAGTATATAAAGCTGCTGGAGAGTGTCCAGAAGAGGGCTACAAAGTTGGCGAAGGGTTTGGAGAGGAAGCCGTATGAGGAGCAGCTAAAGTCACTGCGTTTGTTCAGCCTGGAGGAGACTGAGGGGAGACCTCATGGCAGCTACTGCTTCCTCACAAGGGGAGGAGGAGGGGCAGATGCCGATCTCTTCTCTTTTCTTCTTCACCCAGAGGGTGGTGGAGCACCGGAACAGGCTCCCCAGGGAGGTTTAGTCACAGCCCCAACCCTGACAGTGTTCAAGAAGCTAGTAGAGAACACTCCAGACACATGGTGTTAACTGTGGAGCTGTCATACACAGGGACAGGATTTGGGTAATGTGGTCCATTCTGCTCCTTTGGAGGAAAAACGGATCCAAGGCACACACAATATTCACCTGAGCTCTTACAACAGAAGAATTTCATCCTCAGCATTTCTAGATCAGAATCTGATTTCTCTGTAAAAAACAGAAGATAATTTGTTTGGTCTCTGGAAAGTGGTCAAGCAAGGCACATTTACCAAACTGCTTTGTTCTAGCAAATCTCAGAAATTTTGAAGAATGGATGGTCCAGCACCCTGTGAAAAGCAACAACTGCTCCATGGCACAGCTTCACAAGGGAGCAAGGAGATTCCAGATAGCCATAGATGGAAGTTCAGAGTGGGCAAAATAAGACATCTCAAACAATAACTGAGACTTTTACCCCTCAAACAGAATTAGAATCTTAATGACTACAAGTTGCTAAGATACTAGATCTTGACATAAGCCAAAAGACAACATTTGCAAAAACAGATTCCTCACAAAGCCCTGCTGGGTTGGGTGCAATGTTACAGAGACAGAAGTGGCACAGTTGTATTGCAGACACCAGTCAGAATTTGGAAGCTTTAATACCTAAGCAGCTATGAATTGTGGCCTGGTGTATATCTGTGTGATGATGTGCTTGTTACTACATAATATTAACCACTTATTTTTTCCTTATGTTTCCTAATAATTACTTATAATTGACCATGTAACTGCCACCAATATTTATCAATTTTAATAACAGAACCAACGTATTTCCAGGGAAAGATGTCATCCGCAAATATAAAACTAAATATACTGCTGAGTAGAGGAAATGAAGTGGCATTTAATTACCAGCAATTGCTATAAGTAACTGTGAAGTGCTAACCACCACTACTACAAATCTCATGTAAAATGAAAAAAATCATGTGTTGCTGCTAATAGTTTAATTTACTAAAGTTGTACTTCTGCACTCTACTTAGAAGAGTGGATCAAATGAATATAATCATTCATTTACACAATGGAATCTGGGCGAGTACAGTAGCTCCAGGCTGCAAAACCAGGATAAGTAACACTGCAACTGAGAATGGTAATTAATATAAAACTTGAATATGTGCAGTTGAAACGAACAGAGATCTTCAATCAGCTGTACTGATCATTTGAATGGTAAAACTTGTCCTACAGAAAGCACGACAAGCTACTACTTATGGTAATAGTAATAACTCTTACTAGTTCAACACTAAACATAAGAACAGCAAAAATAACAACAGCAGCAGCCTTTCATTGTTTTAATTTTGTACATCTTTTCAGCTAGGACACCAAAAGTCTCTGAGAACTTCTTCCTGATGCTTCCGCTAGAGTTTGAAAGACTAACCCTTTAGCTCTGTGAGAAAAGTTTCCACCTGCTGTGTTACTAGAAATACTAAATAAACACTTACTAAGCTGTGACACTGATGTAAGAGAAAGGAGATAAGTAATAACCATAAGATTTTACTCAATCTCAGAATTTCAGGGGTGGGGGTGGGTGGGTGGGGGTGTGTGGGTGGGGGCGTGTGTGTGGGTGGGTGTGGGTGTGTGTGTTCAAAAACCTAGCAGTCTATTACTCCGTCAGGTAACACATTACATTGTTATGAGAAGGTCTGTATTCGTGTCTTCTCCCAATTAAACACACTTTTAATGTATCCGTTATTTGAAGGACAGGATTTCTCCTGCATGGAAATGAGGAGAAAATGGGAGGGCTGTTCACATTATTGTAAATATTATGACACAAGGATGTAATCACAGAATCACAGAATTAGGGATTTAGTTAGGGATTGGAAGGGACCTCAAAAGATCATCTAGTCCAATCCCCCTGCCAGAGCAGGAACACCCAGGTGAGGTTACACAGGAAGGTGTCCAGGCGGGTTTTGAATGTCTCCAGAGGAGGAAACTCCACAACCTCCCTGGGCAGCCTGTTCCAGTGCTCTGTCACCCTCACTGAGAAGTTTCTTCTCAAATTTAAGTGGAACCTCTTGTGTTCCAGTTTGAACCCATTACCCCTTGTCTTACCATTGATTGCCACCAAGAAGAGCCTGGCTCCATCTCCGTGACACTCACCCTTCATATATTTATAAACATTAATGAGGTCACCTCTCAGTCTCCTCCAAACTAAAGAGACCCAGCTCCCTCAGCCTTTCCTCATAAGGGAGATGCTCCACTCCCTTCATCATCTTTGTGGCCCTGCGCTGGACTCTCTCCAGCAGTTCCCTGTCCTTCTTGAACTGAGGGGCCCAGAACTGGACACAATATTCCAGATGAGGTCTCACCAGGGCAGAGTAGAGGGGAAGGAGAACCTCTCTCGACCTACTAACAACCCCCCTTCTAATACACTCCAGGATGCCATTGGCCTTCTTGGCCACAAGTGATAAGATATGTGAAAGACAGGAACCAGATGGAAAGCAATGATGGGATGTGAGAAATTTCTGTCTCTACCATTGATTCAAAGGCAGCCACTCAGTACTAGTGAGTCATGAAGGTAAAAGCAATGACTCATCTTTATTTACGCCATCTCAGGAATGCCTGTGAAATCATCTCATATTATGGATGTCATGATCAGAACCCTCTTGGGAATTTCAAACCTCAAATGGTTGTAGGAACCACAGGGACTCCACTACTTTTCTTCTACAGATAGCAATTCCAAGCCATCACTGCAGACACCAGTCATGCAAGTACATTGTAGTACATGGTCTTTCATAGAAATTTTCTCTCAATGTCCTTATTTACATGGTCTTCTAAAGATATTCACAAAAGCAGTTTTTTAGTTATGCTTTATGGGATTTTTATGCATCAACAGACACACAGCATCTAGGTAGACACTAATGCAAATTCTTTTTCCACAGAGCTAAGGCAGTCCACAGAACAGAGTCTGAACTTCGAACTTTACCAGCCCAGCAGTCTTATCTGCACACTTTTTGAGCTTCGTGACATTATTTAGTAAGTATATTCAATATTCAATTCCCAAAAATACCTAAACAGGTCAAAGCAAAACCAGTTTTCTCACACATAAATACAGGGATATCTGCCTGTTTGGAGCAACTTCCAAACCAAATTGTTGTTTACCAGAGTGAACAGCACAGGTGTTTTTTGAAGGAATAAGATATTCTATAAATTAATGTAAAAATAATTTTCTAGCCTTCCCTTGATTGAAATTGAATAATTATTTATGCTTAAGCAAACAAATAAAATTAATCACCAAGAAGAAGTTAAGTAGTTGGAATAAAATCCTTACATGTACAACATTTAGGAAAGAGCATAAAAATGAAAGGTTAAAATGGAAACGTATGACTTTTCTTTTTCTGCAATAAAAGAAATTCAGTTTATGAATAAAGCTCAATGCCTCTCAAAGAGCAACAAGTAAATGTCAAACATAAATTTCTTTAACTTCCAAGCAAAAGTCAAGGTACTGTGTGAAACAATGTGTAATTACTGACAGCATTTGATATGATGGTATAAAATATGCAACCAACTTCTGCTGTCTATTTAAGCCAGTCCAGATATGCGATGTGCTTTCCAGGCATATTTTAGGAAAAGCAGACACAGAATATTTCATCGCTTTTCTTCTGAGGCACTGTAGCCATCTTTCCAGACCCTCCCATATCCTTTGATCTCCTCTTGAAGAAGACCAAGAGGAAAGAGTACTAGCCTGATGCCCTCAACTCAGCCAATCTTGCTGTTGCTTTCTGCTAACTCTCTCTTCCCCATAAATTTTCAATCCAGAGGCCAATTTCAATTAAAATTTGCAGAAGTAGAGCTCTAAAGGTATCAGACTCCTGAAACTTCCCTGAAAATTGGGTAACTAGAAAAGACAGACACATACATGTTGCTGTCATCAAAGGAAAGAGCATAGCATGGTTTTTAACCTTTTTCGGCATCAAGTAATCTACCCAGGAGACCAACACAATCATGGAACTTGGTCTCCAATGGGTTCGTACCTCATGGCAGCCTGACATTCTGGTCAACCTAACAAAGGGTTATAACAGGAGCTTAGCTCTTAATAGCCATAGGAGAATCCACAGCAGAGAGGAATGTTCCTTGACTGTGGCAAAATCTTCAGTGAGTCTATGCCATTTGTCATACCCCAGAGAATATGTGTTCAAGATGTCTTCATGCTATCAGCACTCGTTATGGAGTCTCTAGCATCTAATAAAGTGGCAATGCATATTAAAGCTCATTTTCAATACAGTATTCATAACGTCTCTCTCTCATTCTGACACTCCCTCCTTTCTTCAAGGTGGAGTGCCAGGGGTTTAACAGAGCATAAGCTCATCTTGTAATCATAGCATACTTGAGTTAAATTTGTCCTTCAGGTAGGAGAGAAAACCACAAGAAAATTTACCAAATATAATTGCTTTCTTAGGAAAGAAGTTGTTTTTAGGGAGCTGAGCTTCCAAAGTAGTAAAATCACTATGTGTGAGATAATTTATAACTATGATGATTGAAATGTCACACTAAGAAATCAGAAAGACCTGTGTACACAATTCCAGTGATTTCTAGGCAGATACTCACCCAACACATAACACCCTGAGGCCTGTGAAGCTGTGAATGACAGCCAGTCCAAGTTCTTCATAGTACCTGATTTCCTTATAGCTGTCAGGTGAGGACCTGAAGAGCTCTACTGATGTGACATAGCAAGATTTCTGCCAACCGATTTTTTGTTTGTTTGTTTTATTTTTGACAGGGATATCAATTTTGCTTATTCTGATTTCTGACCTCAAAATCATTGGTCCTGTCATATGTCTTGTTAGCAATATGATGAGTGGCAGAATGAATCCATCTTCTGTCATGGTCCTCTGCACAAGGGCCATGTAGAAAAGATTTTTCTTTTCAAAAAAATGTAATTCCTATGTTAAATGAGGAACTCAAAGTTTCTGAGGAACAATACTTTTCATCCAAAAAATACAGCCTGGAAAAAAATTTACCCAGTTTACAGAACATTGTCTATTGTCATTAGAAAAACACACATCCTTGCAAAACAACAAAGAGCAAAAGAGGAATTTCAACAATTAGGTGAAACACTTTACATATCCCAAAGCAATTTGCAAACTTACTTATCTATTACAAGTCACATATGTCCACCATAGGAGGAAAATACTTGCCAAATATGACTTCTGTTGTCACTTTAACAACACACACAGATAAACTGACAGAGTAGTGACCTATACTTCATCTCAGTTTTTCATTTCTCACTTGAAGACTGAAATCAAGACAACAGTGAAGATTCACTATGCGAAGTTAGTGTCTGTGGGACAAGTAGTTTGGGATTTAAAAGAAAAAAAGAATAGAAGGTATAAATAGACTAACTGGAACTGTAAATTGTTTTCTTAGGTAGCATGTTTCCCAAGGGCCTTGTTCTGACACTCCACCACAACACTATGTAGTAACTTTTAAGAGTTTCTGCTGCCTTTAAGCTGAAGGACTCAATATTTTAGCACAAGCCACAGAATTTCACAACCTGAAGTCAAGACTTTCACAGGCTCAGACCATAAAACTAAATTTAGCACTTCTTCCATTTGTGTGTGTCAGTGGAAGACACTGATTAGTAAATCCCTGTACAAATCCTAGCCATGCAATAGCATAGGGGCAGGTTTCACAGTGTGTATCTCCTACACTATGTAAAAATTAAATGGATTTTAAATCAAAAAGGTCTGCCTTCAATATTGAGTTCATAATCCACTAGAGAAAGTAAATCCCAGCACTCTATGACTTTGCTGTGAGAATGTTTGGGATAAACACATTTCTGAGTAAGAATTGTTTCTCACATAGAAGAATTTTGATATGTATATCCCCTACCAGAGCACTGGACAGTCAACTGTACTGGGCATGACAGCAGGGGAGAAAAGCAATAAATTCTCACAGTGTGTGTAATCACGTGGTATCGTATAAACCCACATTTTCTACCAACTAATGGCAGTCACCTCACACAACCAAGGATCCAAGGAGCTCCTTTCTGTCTCCTTGGTCTGAGGGAGGTCTCAGCTATGATTTGTAGACAGCTCATACCTGAGAAAATTTTTACAGAAACTCAGGACACATCTATGTAGCATAGTGAATGAATGTGAGCTCTTTGTCTGACCCATACTTCAACAAACTTATGTGACAGGACTTCAGTGAAGTGACGTAGAAGTGGCTTAGACTGCTCTGGGCCACAAGAAAGTCCTTCTACGTGGTGACTCCTGTTATGTACTTACCCATGAGAGCAGTGGGACCAGACCAAGCAAAGACAGTGTAGGGATCCCAGCACAAACCTGACCATCTTTATGGCCAGGGCAAGGATTGGGTCTGATCAGCTGGCATGCCCAAAGAATAGCTACACTGCCACATCAGGTCAAGGAGGCATTTGAGTCAAACGGCTTCTGTATAGTAATAACAATCCCAAATGAGAAATGTATATCCTCCTGTTCTGAACTAGAATCTTTAGGACCCAACCTCCTTTCATGCACAAAACCAAAGGAAACCAGCCTTCAGTTTGCTGCCTAATGTTACAGAAAAATCAACACATCTCTCATGTAGCCACCCCACGTTTTTAAGTTATATCCTCTTCCTTCACTTTTCCTAAAAGGGACCTCCTACTATGATACTCACAATTCATATCCAGCAGTATATAAGTGCTCCAGTTTCTGCAGACCTTCACTATTTTTCTTTTTCCTCTGCTTCCTGCTGTTTGCAGATGTTATTCTATGCCGATACTGTGTTTGAAATTTACACAGTTAGAACAATTACCTCTATACAAAAGCCAAGATTAGAAAGGACAGGTTTAACAGTGTTTGCATGTGAACCAAAACTCTCTCTCTGCAAAATGAGAATATGTATATTCTGCTTGACACAAGCTTGACAGATTTCCACCATTACATCTCATATACAGAAAATGACCACGTTTTCAGCTATTGTAGGCATTCAAATTGAAACATGCGAAAGTCTCCTGACACATTGATAACAGGGTGCATCTGCCTGATAATCTGACTGTACAAATGCCACTCAGTGAATGTTTTTGTTTCCATTGATGCAAGAAAGACAAAGAAGCCCCGTAGGCAGACCTGGATGGTGAAGGACTTTCTAGGAAGAATGTGGCAGAATTATTATATGTTGTGATTTTTCAATAACTAAATATGGAATAATTAATCATGCCAGGAAATCACTAGTCTACATTTAATTTCAGGCAAGGTTGAAATGTCATATAAAATGATGGACAGGTGAAACTCGTGTATCACAGCAGCTGGCATGGCTTTATGAAACCCATATAAACTTAAATCAGCAAGTTTCTTTCTATATCTTTTGCTTGTGGATTATATACAACAAAGAAAACACAAAATGCAATGACTAAATCTCTTAATATGTTTCCACAGGGTTAATTACTCTTTCCAGTATCAAGAAGAGCTGCAAGACTATCCTGCAAAGGAGAAAAATGGAAAGTTATATGCAAAATAGATTTTAAACATTCAAATTCAACACTTTTCATACGATTATAAAAAACAGCTTGACATATCACATATGGATTTTTCTCACTCTTGTTTGACATACAATTAAAATAGGCAGATTTTCTAGAGGAATAGCAAAACAAGATTTTTATTTGACCAGTCTGCTCCACTTGACACTACAGTCAAATCTTAACTGGAAAAGTAGTAATTTCTTTATTTTGCTAAGCTGATATTTACTGAGATCATTCCTGCTGAAAATATTTGATACGGTTAAAACTCATTTCATCCTGAAACATACTCTCTGATGGAAACCTGCAGCTTTCAGTTCCTGCTGATAACAAATCTCAGTGCATTTTCTTTTTCTTTCCTAGCCTTCCTTTCTTCCCCAAGTACCCTGATCCTTGGAATGCATTTTCAGTCTCGAAGAATATCAGCTATGGATCTTGCATTTTATAGTCTTCAGATAGCTTTTCTGCGTTAAGTCACCTTATACCCATATTTTTGTAACCGTGGCAGTGCCATAATTTACTGTCTTTCCATGCTTAACACTAACAAATTGCAAGTGGTCATTACAACCCACTGGATTTAGAATAGTCTTGAGGATGACCTGTATTAGCCTGGTCAGCAGCAAGCCCTTCACCAACATAAGGAATTAATTTAATGTCTGCCTTTATCCACTGTTATTCCCTATGCGTTCTCTGGATTTGAAGATGGAGGAACACTGCACTGGAAAATACACTTCTGCAGGACTTTAACACATCCCTAGATCTCCGAGCTTACAACAATACCAATCTAAATAACTGTCTATGGAAAGACGGACAGAAGCACATTTTACAGTGACTGGTAAAGACAAGGCTGGTGTATTTTGCAAAAGCTTTTCATTTTTAATGAGCTATTCACTTTCTCTACTCATTTTATTATATTTAATAGCTTAGCCTCCTAACTCTCTCTTCTCTCTGGTAGTGAATTACTCTCCAGAAATAACAGGGAATTTTAAGCATCATCATGTTGCTGGTATTGTCACTTGAAAATGTGGGTCGCCATCACTTCATCACCCTATCCTGGTTTGCTCATTAATGGCACTCTGTATGGAAAACCTCTGAAGATCATTACCACTGTAGTCTAAAGCCAATGTGCCAGCATAATGAAAAACAATTCAGCAGTTCCCTATGCTCTGTTAGTTGTGTTTGTCATAAATGAGTTGTGGAGATTTGGAGTGAATGATCCATATCATATTGAACTGTCCTTTTTATTGCTGACAATTGAAGGTGACTGAAAAGCTGGGTCAGTGTCAAACTGTATCTAATTGGAAACCCTTCCTCATTAACGTTCGATGTTGACTTGTATTAGTTGATGAAATTAGGACCACAGTGGAATGGATTTTATTACACAGAATCAGCTGGTTGAGCTCTCTTCCATTTCAATGTTATTTTAACCCCACCCCTGGCTGCTGAGAAAGGAATCCAGAGGCAAGGGAGTTGTGAGTGATGCAGGATTAAGAGGAAATTGAGTAAAAATGTCAGTGCTGCTCAGGAAATTGAAACCATGTGCATATTTATGCCACATTTGCTTCAGCAAATCTTTTGTGAAAATACTTCCTCGTAGATCATCTGGGATTATTTTGTGGGTTTGAATCAGAAGTAGGAGAGAAATGTTTCCTAGGTAAAAGGGAAATGGCAAATTTGGAGGAGAAAAAAGTGCTCGATTTTTGAAAAGGAGAAAGAAGGAAATATTTTTTTCATTATTTAGATTGTCAGTTTTACATAAGAGAAATGTAGCACTCTCTTCAAAAGTAACCCCAACCCTGAATAATCCATTTTCTTGTTTATCAGCTGCTGCAAAAGCTATTAATTGAAGGAAACCAAGACAAATCCATAAAACAAAAAATGTTAAATATAACTGCATAAACCTACTGAAAATATGTAGGAGTCATGTGATGCAGATAGATAACATGCAACATACTAAATTCTTCACAAAGATTTAATGACTCTTGAAATGAGGTAATATCTACAAATTCATTTTAGGAGCAAATTATTTGAGCTAAATTGATGATAGGGCAGTCTGATATAGGATCACGATGCCTGTAGACTGCCATGTTGAGGCAAATTCTATCATTACAGAAGAATAAAGTGGCAACGGATGCTTATCACACAATATCATGTTATCACAAAAACTCTGTTAATTGATTTTGTCCTCAAACTCACAACTCCTCTTAAATACAGTCTATTTTTTTAAAAACAGCAATGCATTAAAATTGAATACATAAGGAATAGTCTGCTTTCAGCTCCTTAGAGGTTATCCTTAAAACACATAGGTCACTGCTAATTATGGACTGAACCTCAGCACATACTGGAACTGAGATTTTTCAGATCAGATCTAAAAAGAGCAAGGGCTTACTTTTCCAAGCCACTTGCATGAACCTCTCAGAGGTTTTTTACTTCCATCAAACTAGTGATTCCTGACCTTTGGCCTCAGAATCTTTCAAAAAATCAAAACATGTAAGTGGACCCAAAATTTCACTTACTTCTGTAGCTTGAAGGCATGCCAAAAACACCATGCAAATAGCTTCAAGTCTGTGATCTCAGAAATTGTGCTCCTGAACAATCAGTTCCACAAACTGCTTTCAACTCTCTAAAATTGCTCAGTCTGATTCAGATAGGAATCTGAGCTGGTTTTGTCAATTTCTCTTCTTTTTGTGTTCAGTCAGAGACTGATCTGTCCTCACTAGGTCTTGTAACTATGTTAATTCGTAATCAGAAGCATCATGTTGTAACCTTAAATCATAGAATCATTTTGCCTGAAAGAGACCCTCAAGATCATCAAGTCCAACCATTAACCTAACTCTGGCACTAAACCCTGTGCCTAAGAACCTCATCTATATGCCTTTCAAACACCTTCATGAATGGTGACTCAAGCACTTCCCTGGTTGCCATATTATAAGAAGATACTGAAAACTGATGGCGTATATTGAGAGAGAACTAAGTAGATAGTAAAGCAATATAAAATGTTCTTTTAATAACACTCCGGTAACATATTATATTGATATATTATTCAAATATTTATGTTTGCATTTTATAAATGTATGGTTGGGATTTTAGGATGAAACAAAGCTTTCATTGGTGTTACCAGAGAAAAAGCAATAGACGTTTTTCATCTGTCTCAGCCAAGAAGAAAACCCAGAAACTTGCCTAGTATTATGAGAAACCCACATTATAAACCAGTGGAAAGAATCACTTCCGCTTGTCTCCAATCAAATATATTTTTATTTACATAATGAAATTACTGTTAACTCTCTTTTCATACTCATATATCTTGAGAGCAGACTTGATAACTACTTGATATTTTGCTTCTAATTTTGGTGCTGCTGGGCTTTAATGGTTTGACAGATTCATATTTTGATGTCCTAAATTTTTCCTCTGATGTTATAAGAAAGCTTTGTCTCAGCTTATAAAGGACTTCTTTGACTCAGCATAGAAAGACAGCATAAATAATCATATGACTTTAATCTACCCCTAAACAGCCAACATCTGTAGTGTGATGAGTATCTTGCGATGTCAAGGTAGTGTTTGGAAATGAACCTTTTTACAAATATTTTGTTGATATCTTTCAACTTCCATAAGGTATTTAAAATAACTGTGGTGGCATCTAAATTCTGATATAAACAGGGGAAAAAGGAAGCAAGAGAAAATAAAATAAAAATCTTAAAAAAAAAAAAAAACTAACATGAATGTGTGATGAAAGATCAGAGATTTCCACAGGTAGGTGAAAATAAACAACTGGCACAAAAGTAGGAAAGAGAATTCTATGCTTACAAAACGTTAAAGGTAGAAACATGGGTTTTACTAAGAACACTGATGTTTAATTAAGTCATTTAAAAGCATTGCTTTTGAAAATGCATGTACAGACACATCTGTTTTGATTCTTTCTGCCTTTCAAACAATTCCAGCCTTCATTTGAATACAACTGTGTCTAATGTTTACACACACGGGGTCAACATACTTCACTTGCTCAAGTCCATTAATAACCTGTCCCCGCTTTACCTTCACTGTATTTATGAACCCTAATTACTAAGGAAATGTCAGACAGAAACCCAATGACATCCAAATATGGGCAGTCACAGGTTAAACTCATATGGCTTTCTTCCCAAACCGTCTTTCGATGACCTTCCTTCTGAGGTTTCAAGTGCTGTTTAAGAAGAGCTGCGGACACTTTGTTGGCACCAGACTTGAAATTCCTAATGGGCACATTATTTGGCCACATTATAAAACAGCATCATCCATCTAACAAGTGAAAAACTTTTAATGGGTGAACTCTTAAGTATAATAGTTTGGAAGGCAAAGACATCAGCTGAAACTGAAGTGAGAAGGTCATTCAATGAGATTTCTGACTTTGGAGTCTCTTTTCAAGTTAATATAGTTAATTGGACTCCATGATCTTAAAGATCTTTTCCAACCTGAATGATTCTGTGATTCTATGATTCTAATTCCTATCTAGAGTTCCTATTTTGTGGGACTTTATGGCAGATTTTCTTTTTTTTCTGGTATGTAGGCAAAAGCAAGAACATGACTACTTGATACTTTCGTTTGGATTAGTCTTTTTTGTTGGCATGACAGTTTCCAATATTTTATACTTACAAGTAAAGCATCTCTTGTTCACTAAAGGTCATGGAAAAGGGGACACATATGTCAAAGCCTTGCCAATTGATGTTTGCACTCAACCAAAACGGAATACAGAAAGGACATGGAGAAAGAACAGAAACTGGAATAACTCTTTCCAACATCAAAATACCTGTGAGTCATAAAAACATTTTGCATACAGCTTTCCAATCTGTCACATTCACAACTCTTTCTATAGTGCAGATTCCAGTAAAGTTGTTCACAACCTATTGAACCAACATATTGCTCTTTTCATCGCAGGGTACACCATTAATGAGTTTTTATTCACTTCTTCCTGGAAGTAATTTATTTTTCCGGTTCTTAGAAAGAACTTTGGTGCCTTCTTTCTGAGAACAAGTTATTGCCTAGGGACTGCTAACTCCCAAGTTGCTGTTCTTTCCCTCCCCTCTGCAAGAACCCATAAGTTGCAAGGCAGTAAACAGCAAAAAATACCTAATAGATATAACACATCTGTACCACACATATAGATGTCATAGGTAAAAGACATAACCACCAGGGTGGTGGGATGCTAACCACCTTCTCTATTCATTAAGTTACTTGCACCTCAGGCATGTTCAATAGGCCAGACTTTAGGAAAATGGAGGCAAATGTATCTATTACCAGAAACTTCTTTATATTGAAGCTATCGCCACTCCCTTTTAGTACATAACTTTGATTAAAAACAAAGCATAAATCCCATTGTAGCCAGAGACTCTGACCAGCTGTTTGCTGGATGAGAAATAAGATAAATGAATATTCCATCTCAGCAAAGTCCATCTTGTAAGAAAAAAGTCCATTTTTATGAGTACATACGTGTAACCCTAAATCCTGGCGGTAGCAAAAAGCAGCCCTTTGACACCCAGGACACCAAAGAATGGGCTGCGCAAAGATGAATGGCAAACAATAGATGTAAGATCAAAATACAATGATAGTATGATTGTGACTGGGAAACTATTTGCTCAACACAGTTAAGTCACCACTTAAACACTAGAGAAAGCACTCTGAGTTTCAACTACAAGGGTAACATTTTTAACAATATTGGTAACATGCTAATAATAACTTTACCATTTTACCTGGTTCTTTATATAAACCAGTTACCTGGAGCATCTTACTGACAAGTTGTCCTGGGTCATTGAGGGGGAGCAACGAGAGGAGGTGGTCTGAGTCAGGTGACCATGAATTGACCAACTGGAGTATTCCATCCCATTCACAACTTCCTGGATTTAAAAGGTGGACCCGAAGGACTCTCCCTCTCTTCTGCTGGGTCTCCTGCTGGTTTGCTTCATCTCTGCATTTTTTCTGCTGTCCCTGCAAGCTGAGGCCTCGTGACAAACTGAATCTAGTTCTGGTTGGCTGAAGGACTGTGCCGGAGCAGCTGCTGGGAATTGCAAGACTGATTCTATAATATCTGTTCTGCTTTATTTTTCTCTATGTTTATTTAGCAGCGTTAGTAAAACATTTTCAAATTTTCCAGCTTTCTTCTCTCTGTTCTTCTTTTCCTTTCCTCTCAAAATCGACTGTCCTTAGTGAAAAAGGGGGGAGGTGGGGGGTGGAAAACGGGAGGAGGGAAGAAGGTTAAGGAAAATACATCTGCCACGGTTTTTGATTGTCTCCCCGCGATCAAACCACGACAGATAATTGGTGGAGAATGCGGGCAACACGGGGGCTCAAGAAATAGTTAATATTTTGGCACTAAAAAGGGGTGGGGCCGCCCACGCGTGGCGCGTTTCTCTTTGTCTGGCAGCCACGTGTTGTGCGCAGCGTTGCGCGGCGCGGCCACGAGGTGGCGCTGCCTGCCGTGTCTTTGTGTGCGCCTCGTCTCGGCACAGACACGTGTTGGGGCTTGGCTTGGCGCGAAATTTGGAGATCTTTCGGCTCTTAAAAGTGGTCAGACGCACCTTTCAATTTTCTTGGCATGGTGCCAACTCATAGAGTTATAAAACTTGCAGGTCTGGCTGCTTAGGATATTATTTAGTGGTATTAAGGCAGAAGTGAATTACATTGGTTTGAAAATGCTGTGGTATGATTTGTATCAGTTATTTTCTGCTTTATGGACTGCAATACCCTACATATGTTGGCTGTTTCTTGGGAATAGAATCTTATATTATATAACAACAAAGAACTGAACAATGCTTATGATTGTACTGTGTGGTTTGGCATTGGCTTACTTTATTATATTGCAACCAATAGTGAGTTTCTATTCAGTTCTGCTTTACTTTGAGAAACTTCCGAGAGAGATAAAATTCAGCTATGTGTTCGCTAAATGAGCCAGCGAATCTTTAGAAAGGTTGACTAACCATACTTTCACCTTCTCATTAGAGCAGATTACCAATGTTTTTGAGTGCTTTGAATATCTGTGGAGTTTTGATAGAACTATAACAGTGTTCTCTGCCATGACGAATGCGCTAGTATTAATACTAGTGTTAAGAGAAATTAGATTAAATAGGAGGTTTATGTCCCTTTCGAGCAATGAGAGTTGCACGGTGTCTGTTGAAGCTGGAAGGGCAGCTGAAGCTGCAGCTGCAGCCACCGCCCCCCCAGTCGCAGACACCACAGCTACACAGGCTCAAGCTTCTTCCTCGACTACGGATGATGTCACTTGTCCAAAGGCTAACAGGGCCCCTCCTTCCTCAAACGCGGGGCATGGTTGCTGTTGTAACAATAACAACCCCTGTGATAATGGTGGGCCCATATCAGCATCAGTTGCCAGTTGTAAGAAAGTCACTAGAAAGGCTACTCGTACTGCAGATGATGGCAACAGGCCAGACTCATCCCAAGGGGTATCATCAGAGGAGGAAGTGACCACTACTCGGTCCTTTTCTCGAGGCGAGCTGAGAGATCTGCGAAAAGACTATAGTCGTCATGATGGCGAGAATATTGTAACCTGGATGCTCCGATGCTGGGGTAATGGGGCTGAAACGATAAAACTGGAGGGTGGAGAAGCAAAACAGCTGGGATCTCTATCAAAGGATTCCACCCTTGATAGGGCAATTGCAAGTGAGCACAACTCCGCTACCCTCTGGACCCGACTCCTGACAGCCATGAAAACAAGATTTCGTCACAAGGACGATTGTCAATGTACATCAGGGAAATGGAATACTATGGAGAGAGGTATCCAATTCCTGAGAGAATTAGCTGTGCGAGAGATCATCTATTTTGGGCCAAACAGCCAAGAGGGGATAGACCCAGATAGAATCGAGTGTACACGATCTATGTGGCGCAGATTTCTACAAAGTGCACCACCTTCATATGCTAAGTCATTGGCAGGAATGGTCTTGTCAACTGGTGGTAGATAAAGTGTTTCTGACATGACTGAGCAGCTCCAGGAATTTGAGGACAGCCTTGCTGGTTCTTTATGGGCTTGTGTCTCTGCTGTGGAGAAACTGTGTGAAAAATCTGATGACCGGTTTGAAAAGCTGTTGCAAGAAATCAAAGTACTCAGAGAAGACACACACGCTTCACGAACCAATGTTGCAGCTATTAGGAGAAGGCATTTCCAATCTCCAGAGAAAGAACAGAGGCAGACCAGCACCAGAAGTTCACTGTGGTCCTTCCTACGTGAGCAGGGAGAAGATATGAATAAGTGGCATAAAAAATCTGCTTCAGAACTTCAAGAACAAGTACATGAGTTAAAAGGGAAAACTCCTAGGAAAAGGGCTGCCTCAGTTTACAGAAGGGACGGAAGAAATTCTGATGCTGGTGAAGGAACCTCTAATTCACACTCAGGGACTGTGCAAGTCAGAGATTAGTGGTGCCCTGCCACCAGCCAGGCGGAGGAAAGGGATAACAGAGTTTATTGGACTGTACAGATATGATGGCCTGGTACAATGCATCCCCAGGCGTACAAGGCTTTGGTGGACACTGGTGCACAGTGCACGATAATTCCTTCAGATTATAAAGCAACACAATCCATCAATATTTTTGAAGTGACTGGGCGATCCCAGGAACTGACTGTTGTAGAGGCTGAAATGAGCCTAACTGGAAAAAAGTGGCAAAAGCACCCCATTGTGACTGGCCCAGATGCTCTGTGCATCCTTGGCATAGACTACCTCAGGAGAGGGTATTTTAAGGACCCAAAGGGTATAAGTGGGCATTTGGTATAGCAGCTGTGGACACTGAGAAAATAGAACAGCTGTCTGATTTGCCTGGTCTTTCAGACGACCCTTCCGTTGTAGGACTGCTGATGCTTGATGATCAGCAGGTGCCAGTTGCTACCACAACGGTGCATCGTTGACAGTATCACACCAATCAAGACTCTTTGATTCCTATTCAGAAACTGATTCATCAACTAGAAAGCCAGGATGTGACCAGTAAGACTCGCTCACCTTTTAACAGCCCAATTTGGCCAGTGCATAAGTCTAGTGACGAGTGGAGACTAACAGTAGACTATCGTGGCCTGAATGAAGTTACACCACCACTGAGCACTGCTGTGCCTGACAAGTTAGAACTGCAATTTTAACTGGAGTTAAAGGCAGCTCAGTGATATGCCTCCATTGACATTGCTAATGTGTTTTTCTCTATTGCTTTAGCAGCAGAATGCAGGCCGCAGGTTGCTTTCACCTGGAGGGGCATCCAGTACACGTGGAATCACTTGCCCCAGGGGTGGAAACACAGCCCTACCATCTGCCATGGACTGATCCAAACCACGCTGGAAGAAGGTAAAGCTCCAGAACACTTGCAGTATATTGATGACATCATCGTATGGGGCGACACAGAGAAAGAAGTCTTTGAGAAAGGTGAGAGAATAATTCATATTCTTTTGGATGCTGGTTTTGCCATAAAATGTAGTAAGGTCAAGTTACCTGCATGAGAGATCCAGTTTTTAGGAGTAAAATGGCAAGATGGTCGGTGTCAGATCCCAATGGAGGTGATCAACAAAATTTCAGCTATGTCTCCACCTGCTAATAAGAAGGAGACACAGACTTTCTTGGGTGTTACAGGTTTTTGGAGAATGCATATTCCTGACTACAGCCAGATTGTGAGCCCTCTCTATTGAGTGACTCATAAAAAGAACCAGTTTGAGTGGGGACCAGAACAACGACAAGCCTTTGAACAAATTAAGCGTGAGATAACTCATGCTGTGGCTCTTGGACCGGTTCAGACTGGACTAGATGTTAAAAATGTGCTCAACACTGCGGCCGGAGATAATGGTCCTACCTGGAGCCTCTGGCAGAAGGCACCAGGAGAAACCTGAGGTCGACCCTTAGGTTTTTGGAGTCAAGGATACAAAGGATCAGAGGCCAATTATACTCCAACTGAAAAGGAAATACTTGCAGCTTATGAGGGAGTCCAAGCAGCTTCAGAAGTGATTGGTACTGAAGCACAGCTCCTCCTGGCACCTCGACTGCTGGTGCTGAGCTGGATGTTTAAAGGGAAGGTTCCCTCCACGCATCATGCAACCGATGCTACGTGGGGTAAATGGATTGCATTGATCACACAATGAGCTTGAACAGGGAGTCCCAATCGCCCAGGGATCTTAGAAGTGATTACGGATTGGCCAGAAAGTAAAGACTTTGGGATGTCCCCAGAGGAGGAGGAAGTAACACGTGCTGAAGAAGCACCACCGTATAATACCCTTTCAGAGACTGAAAAGTGGTATGCGCTGTTCACAGATGGATCCTGCCGTCTTGTAGGAAAACATTGGAGCTGGAAAGCTGCTATGTGGAGTCCCATACAATGAGTCACAGAAGCCACTGGAGGACAAGGTGAATCCAGTCAGTTTGCAGAAGTGAAAGCCATCCAGTTGGCTTTGGACATTGCTGAACGAGAAAAGTGGCCAATACTTTATACTGACTAATAGATGGTGGCAAATGCCTTGCGGGGGTGGCTACAGCAATGGAAGAAAAACAACTGGCAATGCAGAGGTAAACCCATTTGGGCCACCACACTGTGGCAAGGCATTGCTGCTTGGCTAGAGAGCCTCACTGTGAGACTTCGTCGTGTAGATGCTCATGTGCCTAAAAGTCAAGCCACCGAGGAACATCGAAACAACCAACAAGCGGATCAAGCTGCTAAGATTCAAGTAGCTGGAAGTAGATTTGGACTGGCAACATAAAGGTGAACTCTTCTTAGCAAAGTGGGCTCATGATGCTTCAGGGCATCAAGGTAGGGATGCAACCTATAAATGGGCTCATGATCGAGGGGTGGACTTAACTATGGACACTATTTCACAGGTTATTCATGAATGCGAAACTTGCACCAAAATCAAACAAGCTAAAAGGTTAAAGCCTGTGTGGTATGGGGGGCGATGGTTAAAGTATAAGTATGGAGAGGCTTGGCAGATTGATTATGTTACACTTCCACAAACTTGTCAGGGTAAGCGGTATGTACTTACAATGGTAGAAGAAACCGCCAGATGGTTGGAAACATATGCTGTACTCCATGCTACAGCCCGAAATACGATCTTAGGCCTTGAAAAGCAAGTCCTTTGGCGACATGGTACACCAGAAAGAAATGAGTCAGATAATTGGACTCATTTCAAAAACAGTCTTATAGGCAACTGGGCCAAAGAACATGGGATTGAGTGGGTATATCACATTCCATATCATGCACCAGCTTCTGGGAAAATTGAAAGGTACAATGGTTTGTTAAAAACTACACTAAAAGCACTGGGTGGTGGAACCTTCAAAAACTGGGATTCACATTTAGCAAAAGCCACTTGCTTGGTCAACACTTGGGGATCAACCAATCGAGCCGGGCCTGCCCAGTCAGATATTCTACATACTGTAGAAGGAGATAAAGTCCCTGTAGTACACATGAAAAATATGTTAGGAAAGGCAGCGTGGGTCACTCCTGCCTCAGGCAAAGGCAAGCCCATTCGTGGGATTGTTTTTGCCCAAGGTCCTGGTAGCACCTGGTGAGTGATGCTTAAAGATGGAGAAGTTCGATGTGTACCTCAAGGGGATTTGATTTTAGGTGAAAATAGTCAAGACTGAACTGCACGATGTTAATTTCCATACTAACAGTGTCTAATAAGTGTCTTTCAGATCAAGACAGTGGTGATGGAACCAGAGCTAGTTTCTTCGAGTGGCGCCTGACAACTTCTTTGAAGTTGATGTCTTTAACCCACAAACAGTGGTCATGAGATGTACTAGATGTGTGATAAGTGAACTTAAATGAGTTTTTCCAAAGGATGGTCCATGGAGTAAGAGAATGATGAGCTACACCTGCATATATATATATGTATATAGTTGTTGTAATTAATTAGATCGCATTGATAGATTGTATTAATTAGATTGTGTTGATGAGGTTTAAATATGCCGTGAATGGTATGTTATAAGGGGTGGAATGTCCTGGGTCATTGAGGGGGGGCAACGAGAGGAGGTGGTCTGAGTCAGGTGACCACGAATTGACCAACTGGAGTATTCCATCCCATTCATGACTTCCTGGATTTAAAAGGTGGACCCAAAGGACTCTCTCTCTTCTGCTGGGTCTCCTGCTGGTTTGCTTCATCCCTGCATTTTTTCTGCTGTCCCTGCAAGCTGAGGCCTCGTGGCTGTCCCTGCAAGCTGAGGCCCCATGACAAACTGAATCTAGTTCTGGCTGGCTGAAGGATTGTGCCGGAGCAGCTGCTGGGAATTGCAAGACTGGTTCTATAATATTTGTTCTGCTTTATTTTTCTCTATGTTTATTTAGTAACGTTAGTAAAACGTTTTCAAATTTTCCAGCTTTCTTCTGTCTGTTCTTCTTTTCTTTTCCTCTCAAAATCGTCTGTCCTTAGTGAAAAAGGGGGAGGAGAGGGGGGGGCAGAGAACAGGAAGGGGGAAGAGGGTTAAGGAGAATACATCTCCCGCAGTTTTTGATTGTCTCCCCGCGATCAAACCACGACACAAGTCTGAACTGCTCTGTTGTGATTACAGTGCCAGATGGCTAACTTTAAAAATATATACATAAAATAATAATATTGATATTATTATTATTATTATTAATAATAATAATAATGTTCCTGTGTTAGAAATTAATACATGTTTTCTATTTGGTTGTTTTGGTGGGGGGTTTTGTTTGTTTTGGGTATGGGGGGGTGGTTGTTGGTTGGTTGGTTGTTTTGTGGGCTTGGTTTGCTTGTTTGTTTTTAACTGAAATGTATATTGGACAAGCATATGCTTCTGCAATATTGCAATGCATTGTGGCTTTCTGGTATTTTACTCAGAAGTATATATAACATCCTCATCTGATTGTCTTAATTTTGCAGAAAACAGGACTCTATCGGTGTGGCCCTTCTGTGGCACATAACGATTCAGGTGTTATAAGTCAAAGAAAAGGTGGCACTACTGAAGGGAGAGAGAGCAGTATGTAGCATTTTTCCTGACCTCTTTGCAAGAGAGTCAAGTCTACAGTTTAATGAAATGAAATCTCTTTCGAGGGAATCTGAACGAGGCTGCCTCTGGAGCACTGTTCTGTGGAAATGATTTCAGCTGGCCTCTGAGAAGATTTACGCCTAGGTCTCTAGAGTCAGAAGCTAAGGTAGGTTGCATTTACTACCTGGAGACCTTCTTATCGCTTCTTATCCTAAAGCCAGGAACTGCCTCTGAAATTGCTTGAAGAAAAAATGGTTTAGAGACAGAAAAATATATAAACAAATTAAATAAGACTCCAAGACCACTATGACTTTCCTATCAATAAAAATGTTATCTTAAGTAGGAATTGCCTTGCCGTAACAAAGAAAGATATTAAAGTTGTTATTCACTCAAAAAGGGCTGAAGGTTGCAGTAATTTATTTTCTTCTTGTTAATACTAATGATTACTGTTTGTATTATAACAGTTCCTGTATTAAACATAACCTTTAGTCAGAAATCTGTCTTTCCTTTAGTAAATTGAGACAGCAGTTTGAATTTATTTTTCTGATATGGTTTGCTTCTAAATTTGAGCTTTTTTCTTCAAACTACTAACTCCATTGACAAGAGAACAAATTTCAGTAAATAATTTGTTTATTGCTTAACATCGTTCAGTATAAAAATTACACTCAAGTAATTTTCTTAATTATTCAACTGACTGAACTATTAAAATTTGGGCTAAAAGGAGTTTTGTATAAATAAACCACTATCCTTTCACTAAAATAAATCAACAGGTACTTTTGTCAGATCTTAGCAAATGGTAATATTATACTTAAATTACATGTTTTGATGCATATTCCAATCTGCTTAATATTAAGGAACTGCAACATCACTCAGCTGTGTAAACATTTATTTCGTTGGAAGATCTTCAAAGCCACACATTTTAGCAGTTTAATTGAGGCTGGGGGGAAAAAAAAAAATAAATAAATAAAAGAAATTACCAAACCTCCTGATCTCTGTTAGACAGAATCACTTATTCTTTTGCAGTACAGTAAATGGTCTGAATTCCTCACCAGAGAATACAGGCAGAAAGGTCAACAATTATGCATAATAAATAATGGGTTTACAACAGTCACCAAATCCAGCTTCTGCAAAGTAAGCAGACACACTAAGTCTGCCTGCCAGGTGCAGACCTCTTTTTCCTGTGGGGATGACAAAGACCTTCCAGAAAACGATGCAGTAAACAATATTGCTAGATACCCAGGGAAAATATTTACCAATATGTTTGAAAACCTAATGGCCCAATATGCATATAACACAAAAGACAACTATTTATTTTGGCACATCCATTTTATTAACAAATAACTTATTTTTAAAAATATATATTTGTATGAATACTACAAAAATTATAACCTAAAAATAAATACCTGGAAATTTTCAGAGCTTCTTTTTGTTGGATGAAGCACTTACATTCTGATCTAATTTATTTCCACTATTCAAATGTTCCAATTTTCTTGCCATTATTTGCAAGAATTTAGTTGTACAGTTATAAGTACACATATTGAGAGAATTTGACTGAAACTACCCTCACATTAGAAATGCTATTACCCAATTCAAAGGGACAAAACCAGTATTTTGTGACTTATGTATTCAATTTCTTTGTATTTTGAATGATCACTTTCATGGAGAGCTCTTCATAATGCATCTGCTGCCTCTAAAATTTGCCAGGAAACTTCATCACATACTTTTGAATAACAATATATCCAAAGGAAGAGTGCTTCAATTAAGAATTCATGTAAGCAGAAGGTTTTACTAGCATTATTGGTTAAATCCTGTCTCCTGTAATCTCCATACAGCAACAGAGTGAACCCTAGAATCTCGACCTACTCTTCTTCCTGCCAAATGACTCCGTGAATAATCCTTCCCTCCCTTACTTGACTTTTTTACCTTTCTGTATTCAGAAAATGAGGAACCATGAGCAGAGTCTAACATATGGCACATGGAGCTCTGCCAGTGTTTCTCTTTTCTAATTCAAAATATCCTTCCTGCTGTTTAAGTCTTTGGTCAACCTTGACGGTCCTTAGCCATCCTTAAGAATCAGCTGTAGTAAAAAATGAGTCCTTAAGTACAACTAAACCAGTGTAGAAACTCACCAGCTTCATTATTATTTGTATTTTCTTACTGATACCAAGAACCAAAAAGCAAGAACTACAAAAGAATAAAGTATCCCCAGGCCCTTCTTGAACCAGGAATATGACTTGAACTGTCTATATAGTTCAGATGCACAGAAATACAACAGCAAGTTTGAAAAGGGTGTTTTTCTCTTTCAATGGCTGCCAAGCATTATTGGAAATGGGAGGTGAAGCTAGAGCAGAAGGGGGAATTATTAGAAAATCTTTTCGTGATGTTTCATGGCTCCTCCTCTCACTGTCTAAAGGGTGAGCAGTGAATGAAAGACCTACAGAAAGCCAGACCCATGAACCCAGTGTGCCTGAAAATTCAACTTACTTCGGAATGGCGAGACCAAGATCTCACATGGCAAAAAGGGTGAAGCCTGATAAAAGATTGAATACTGGAAAATCCAGATACTAAAGATCCTTAGAGAATCTTCCTATTATCATCCTAATAATTAAATTAAAAAAAAAAAAAAAGACCAGGGGAAGCAGCACAGCCTTAGGCACAGATCTAGGTTCTGTGTTGGATTGCGATCTAGATATGAAGAGGTAAAAAACTACTTTTAAGCAGAAAGTTACGTAAAATTATGAATACAACTTTTAGTCATTGAGAAGTCAGTGCTCTTACTTGGTTTGGTTGAAAGCAAAAGCAAGTTTCTGGTATTGCTTGATCTTGCACTGTAAGCACTGGCAATGCATCAGTGATAATATACCATCAGTCAGTCTGTCCTAGCAGCCTAGGATAGTGAGACTCAGTATGGCAGGGAATCACTGGGGTGGATTTGGAGGTACTGAAAGAGTGTAACAAGGATCTTACATGATTTCTTTGGCTGTTAAGGATCTCTTCATTAACGTGTAACTGTTGTTTGTGGACCAAACTCACTGTCACAGTCACTGAAAATACTGGTCTGTAGGATTTCCATGAACCAGGAGGCACACTCACTGCATTTTCCTGAGGTGAAAGACTAATCAAGGGTAACCTTGGCTTCTTCCCCTTTAGAGCCAAACAACAATAAAAAAAGCCCTAGAAACATAATGGAAAAAAAAAAAAAAAAGGCTCTCAGATGATATTTTGGCTGTGTGACTTTCCCCTGGCATCAGGATGATGAGAACAAGCTTAAATTCAGCCAGGCCTATTTTTTCCTAGCCAGAAAACAAAGGTCTCAGAGCTAAAATGTCACAATGCTTCTTATTTTCAATTTTCAGGTTGTAGTCAAAAGCTAAGGTTGACATTTTATCTTGAACTCTCGTAGTTGCAAGAAAACAAAGGAAAAACACGAAGGTGTGGGGAATTAAGGACAAAGTATCCCTCAGATTTGCTTCCACAGTTCCTCCATTTTGGTTGCTCATATCTCTTACTAGGCCTTTTGCCACTCAAGCCTTTGGAGTATGCATTCCCCTACTGGCTGCAGCCAGCCTCTTCCACAGTGCTGTCGGTAAGGAGCACTGTGGGTTCCTGGCCTTTGACCACATGCACAGATGCTTCTAGCTGCTGTGTCAGCTTCTTCTACTGACAAAGTTAAATTTTCTTCCCATCAGAAAGCACTAACAGTCCCTTCCAAGTGTCCCCAGGTTATATACTGAGTGTTTGATTAAATTAAACTAAATGCACCTTAAACACTGTGATTATAGTAATTTTGCCCATCAGTCTTACAGTATTGCACATTGTGAAGATCCTGATTAGACACTAATTTGTCTCCCCGAAATAAACAAATATGTGTTAAGGTTTGTTAAAGGTCTGACTTTCCTCCCATATAGAATAATATTGGGGCCAATTTTTTCATAAATAATTACAATTTTGATTAGTAGATGTATTACTTGCCGTATTCATCCTCGGTATGTTGATTCTTGCTCCAGTCTTTTACAGTTCCGTCATTTTCTGTTAGTGGGAATGAAGGAGAAAGCTAACTTGTGAATTCAAGCCTCCAGAGCAAGCACAGTGGTAAGTGCTGCAGTCATGCTGATAATCCAGGAAGTAACCATAAGCTTTTCAGAAAGGGTCAAAGGCATTATTCCTTAGTGTTAACAGCCTTCACTCTGAGACCAAGATGAGACATTGTGACAACTATTCCTATTGCTGATTTGCACATTTTGGGGGTAAGGATTTTAAACAACCTGAGAGATTGCAATAGTAGAGATCTATTATTACTTCTACATTTATGTAAATTATTTGCAGTTATGGCATGTTGTTGTTTATGCCACTGTAATAGACATTAAAAAAAATCTTTGTATGCTTGTAGCTGGTTAGGTTCTTCATGTAGTAGCTTTGACTCCCTTTTCTTCTCTACAAGACATCTTTCTGTCCGTTGAACACTATTTAGACACAGTTGCTGTTATAGGTTCAATAGGAAACCAAGCCATTATGCTAACAGTGAAAGTTTTCTGTAAAATCATTTCCAATACCACTTTTCATTGTTTGAAAAGATTCTCACTTAAAATACAAATATTTTAGCTTAGATAACATGAGAAAGAGGGAAGAAAAAGAACAGAGAATCTATTAAAGTTCTGATAAATCATGACATAAGTGGACATAAGAGGATAAAGAGATACAGTGTTCCAGGATATTTACTCATCCCTAAGCATAGGCTTCTCACCAGGGCAATTAACTACGTATTACCCATATTGCATATTCCCAATCATTTTACCACATTTCCTCCCTGCCTCAGTGGAAGATACCACATGCAATTTTCCCATTACTCTTCCTCTTTCTTTTATTTTTTTTTTCTTTTCCCAAGGCAGATTTCCACATCAGGATAGCATGTAAATTGGACTACATAACCTTAGAGCAACAACTCCACACAGAAACTTATGTAGTGAAAGTGATGTATAGCACAAAGCAATCTTTTATCTTTTGTTTGCCATTGTGCTTTGTTACAGAAAAAAAGGAGAATAAAAAGAAGAAATGGAAAAGGGTTGTCAAGGTCACAAATATTTCTCTGGTGCAGGATTTCCCCAGGTGAAATTATTTTAATTTACAAATTTGCAGAGATAAAAAAGTCCCTGCTGCGAAAACCACAATATTCACTGTAGCGTGTGGTGCTGATGAGCTCCACCAGATGATAAAGCAAATTGAAATCTCACATTTCTAAGACCTTTCATTAGTGGGGGGAGAAAATCATGTGAAGAGTTATAATGTAGTTAATGGTATTGCAGGGCTGATCTCACTAATTTTACAATTCTGTTATGTGCATAGGTTATCATACTAATTAGCTTCATCTGGAACATTAGTCATCTTAATAGAGGGCTTTCATGTTTCCTTTTACTTCAGTTCTAAAGCTTGCAGTTTGATGGTTTCAGACTGCAATAAAACTCAAATCTCACAAAACAGATCAAAACCGGATAATCGGATTTTAAACAAACCACTCGACTGCATGCATGCCACCAAAGGGAAAATAGCATGAGAAAACTATCCAGTAGTTTTCAGATCCAAGTAAATGGGAGGTATATCCCAAGAGTCATAAGAAAATTTAGAATGTGCCAGATACTCCTTTCCATTTGTTTTTTCTAAGATTCACCCTTCAGAGTGTTGTGATAAACAATATCTCTAAATGTATAACCAGAGTTAAACTACAAAGTTTAACCAAGTGATGCCACCAGCAGCAAGTGGCTCTGACAGAGGGCAAACACTGGATATATGTCTTCTCCTTGGCATTAAGTCAGGCACACAGCAACTACTCAACAATGAAAACATGTAACACCTCCACATATGATAAACAGATTCCTAGGGGGGAAAAAAAAAAAATCTCACAAAGCTTGCAGCAAGCAGTTCAAAGAAATCTCACCACTTTAAGAAAATACTGCAAAGGTCATCCTAAAATTAAGATTTTTTTTTTTAGAGTTTTTTATGGTTTAAACTTAAATAAAAAATTATGAAACAGAATAGTATGATATACTTGAGTTCAGTTAGAAGTTACATTGACTCATTTGTGGATCATCTGGTTCCAAATTAGCTGTGAAAGCCACAAATCACAGTTCCAGAGGAGAGTTATTCTTCTTTTCTAAATGCCTTGTCACCACTTGGGAACTCCCTCTTTCTTAAGTTTTCGTTTGCTTTGAGCCCAAGGCTTAAAAACTCAAAAACAAAAAGGCAACATTAAATGACAAACACATCATAAGCGATGTTGTTACAATTATGTAGACTTCACTGGCAGAAAAAATAGTTTTTAAAAAAAATACTCAGTACACAGATGGACAAGATATGTGGTAGTTTTTAGTAAAGTATTTCATTTGATAGATGATTATCTTTTGTTTCGATGGCTCTGTGTTTCATGGCCTCCAAAGAATTCAGGAATGCCTCAGCTTCAAGGCAACTTACTTGCTGAGCTATACTCTCTGTTGAAAAAAAGCAGTCTTACTTACACTAACTGCTTTAAAATGGTTTAAGAAAACCCCAGACAGAAACTTTCTGCAGGTTCATGGCATTTTGTATTCAGTGTCCTCTTATTTACAGCTATACCAGCAAGAATACAAATATTTTCTCAGCTAGAGAAAACACTGAAAGAAACAAAACCTCTCTGGTGAATCCCAGTGATCACTCCTTCAGAACTGAAAGGGACAATTGCCAAATAGGGCCTAAATAATATTTTCAGCTATATCACTGTAAAATAAAGGATAAGGCAAGGGAAAAATCATAAGCATTTGTTTTGTTCTTGAGAGTGTTAAAATCTCTGGAAAGGATAGAAAACAGCTAGCCATTTGAAAACAAAATTTTCCAGCTGGACCTGGGGTATTCTTCATTTGCATGATTTTGTACACTGGGAAAAGAATTAAAAATAGTGTTTGGTTTGATTTGTTAATGGAGGCTCATAACTGAGCGCACACACTCGTGATGCTTTTGGAGCTCTGATGCAGTCAGGAAGATACTATTTCAGTTCACTCATAGGAATCACAGCACTAAAGCAAAGGCCTGCTGTTGTGTTTTGTATTAAACGGATATAGCTGTTCTTTTCATCATCACTGGAAAGTCTCCATAAAAAACATGTCTGAATGACACAAAGATACTTAGCTATGCTACTATAAGAAGGTGATTTACATTTCTTCCACACATGGGAGGCCATAAAATTAGTATCCTCTTTGGAGTAAGGTATTGGGTCAAGTTTATACCACAGGATGAGATATTATTCCTAAAATCAATTATCCAAAAAGGTGACTGTTGGAAGTTAATAGTTTTACTTTGGTCGTACTCTATGCCATGAAAAGGCATGGTATTTGTCAACCTGATTGTGCAAATAAAACTCTGGACTGTATTCTCTCGAAATTGTATGGAAGCGAGCCAATGAAAACAGGAACATGGCAGTTGGAAGTAAGAACAAACCAGTGGCAATTCTCTGCTTAAATGGCCTCTGGGTTTTCAGGTATCTGTGGTCCTCACTTCAGGAGATATTGCACAATTTCCTGTGAGTAAAATACAGTGAAGAACAATGTATAGCCCTGACTTTTGGAAGGTCTAAATATTTTGCAGCTCCATTTAGAGCTAAGAATGCAAAGTTCAGACTTAAAAAAAAAAACAAAAAAACCATGGTGCGGAGGTGGAGGGGGCTTTGGTCAGTTTATAAATCTTTCCTTGTTAAGATTTGTGGAAGTGGCAATATGGGATGCTAAGGATCCAAATATTTTTATACAGAGTGAGAAAAATGGAAAATATTTATAGAACTGGACAGTTAACATTCTTGCTCAACCCTGTGGAAGAAGATAATGTTTGGGTGACAGGTTTGGGCTCTTCATAGTCCCACTAGTTAAATGTTATCCAGCACAATGAGATGTCTGTCTTTGCAACTGAAGAGAAGCAAATTGAAAACTTAGTTTTGTTTTTGTTCAAAAGGCCTAATTTCCAAAGGTACTTGATGTCCTTCACCCTCAAGGGACTGACTTAGCACACTGCTGAGCCAGCTACTAATTGGTTTGTTAGATTATTTAATTAACCCTGAACGAACTCTCTTAGGGAATGCAACGGGGGGACATTTAACCAATATCCCTCCATGTGAAAACCTTGACTGGTGAAAGTTGAGAAGGGAGAAAAAATGGCCCCACATGAAATTACACTGGTGACATTTTGCAGAGTGAGACATACTCAACACAGTGTTTAAGTAGCACAAATGTCTTTCACCTAGCTATTTTTAGATGAATTTTTAAAACTTGGGGGTAAAACCTGTTTTCTTTGGGATCCACTTTGGGAAGTGACATTGCTTTCCTCTCTCTTATTACATCTATTTCTTACATATATTGCTGCCAGTAAAAGGGTTAGCAGCAGCAGGAGACATGATGCTATAAATGTTAGCAGGATACAGCTCTGTTTGCTTCAAGTGACTTCTCAGGACAGCAATAGCTGGCATTGTAACTGGCAGAAATCCACTCAATGATCTCTGAAAATGTGATGCAGAATGAGGTGATATGACAATTAAAGTGATTCCAGTTCTGACACACAGGAAAAGAAAACAAAGCTCAGTTGAAGTCTATCACGTGTAAGGACATTTCAGGTTGTATTAAACAACTGTTTTAACTGCAAACATCAATGAACACAGCATATACTTAAGCACAGTTCAATACTGAGTGTTAATAGAAACTCGACCCCAAAAACTGGTTTAGATTCAGGACTTAAAGAAAAGAGGAAAGAAGTACAGGCTAAGAAATGTGGTAGTATATTTTACCTCATCTGAACAGCCTCATATTTTGTTGAGGAAAAAAGAAGCATTGCAAGATTTTCAGTTTAATCTTTGGTGGTTTTGGCAAGGATTTTGGAAACTGTTTCTTAATTTAAGAATGAATAAAAGAATATGATATCATACTACTCATGAAAGCTACTGTAGTATATTTGGTTGGCCATGGCTGGCCTAGCTGGGATGAACAGTTACCAAACACTGATGTCGATGCAGGAATGAAGCCCTATGTAATCCAAAAGTTTGAACAGTTACATCTTTCTGGTAGCTCATGACATATCTGCTAAATCGTAATATTCAACATATGGGTCTTATTTGAACATTTCGATTGAGATGTTAAGTATACCCATAAATGGCCAAGGCAACCATGTGGTGTGCACTTTGAAACTTGAAGTCTGACACACTTTTACTGCTTCCTTCTCTGGGTTCTTTTTTACTTCATATTTCACCACAGAGGCCAAAAATGACAGTATCCCACAGACACGACATGTACACACTGTCATGTGATTTTGAAAAGGGTGCTTTCATAACTGTATTTTTAAAAGAATTTTATAGCACTGTGAATAATATCCTCAAAGTCTTCAAGCCTGAAAACACTAGGAAATTTAGGGGTAAAATGCACATAATTGAAAATTCCCTTCCTTCAATTGGTTGAAGAGCTATGAAAAAAATGGCAAGAAACAGTGTTTGCACAGGTGAGTCAACCCAACAAATGACATAGCAAGAAAGCACGCATTTTGGGCAATATTGAAGTAACAGGTCAGGTGCCTCGACCCTACCATTGTTTTCTGGTTAAATTGAAAAGATGACAGCCCAAGTACCCCAGTTAACCTCAGTTCTTATGACATCTCTCAGATAAATCTGCCGCTAGTAAAACATAACCATTTCTTTAGGGTTTCAGTGGTCAAAATCACTATTTTAATTGTCTGCCAAAAATCTGTTGGAAACCAATTTCGATAACTACATGCAATCCAACAGATTGATCATACCATCCATTGCGAAATATGTTTACCCTTGCATGAAAATCCTCTTACTATTGGACTCCAATGTTGCTGCTGCCAACAAGCATGGAAGCAGTTGAATTGTGTCTATGCCAATCAGTAGATGGCCAGGCATTGTGATGAATGCCATTCTCTTGTGCATGAAAAAAGGCAGAAAAAATAAACATGCTATTGGGTTTTTTCTGATGTCCAGCCATGGCTACAGGCCGAAGTAGGCTACCATGAGAAATGTTTGTGAGGAAATCAGCTATGCCAATTCAGCATCAAACCCTATCTGTATTTTGCCAAGGAGCACAAATTGAAGCAGCCTAAAGGTTGTCTTGAATTCTGCTGGCAGACAAGACATGGACACAAAGGCCTTTAGGGCCTTTCTATGCTTCATTTCCCAGCACATATTTGTGCTTTCCAGCCGAGCCCTGGTATCTAACTTATTAAACATGGAAATAGTGGTGAGTAGTAGAAATATTTTTTTGTAGTTTGGAATGAGATTTGACAACCTATGGCCTCATTGGAAGATTTTTGGCATACTGCAGTTTACAAGAAAAGTTTGTATTGTAAAGTTAAATGTTGCTGTGGTAATTGACTGTAGTGTGAGCATAATTTTCTGATGTGTTCCATGTTTCTGCCAACCTTATTTTTCTAGCTGGTCTTATACTTTATTGGCCATTAGAATAGAATATGGAGAGTGTCCTTTATTACTTCATGCAGAAAGATATTTCAAATTTTGCAGTATAAATCCTGTGCCATCCCAGTGCTGCTTCTCTGCTGCAGCTCAGTCATCTGAAAAAGAAATAAGCTTATGCCAGTGTTAAGGTTTAACTAGCAATGAATTTCACTTTATTGCGATATTTATGAAAGCTTTTAAAAATGTGGTTAAGCAGAAACCTTCCATGTGGCTTCAGTCAATATTTCTTGAGGAGGAGGACTTTAAAATGCTGTGGAGTTTTATGTTCTTTCCTGATACCTCACCTTCCACTGCCGCCTTCTCTTCAGCTGTTTCACTGAGTCCTACTTTAGTGTGACAATGGCCATGGAAAGTTGCTTTTGTTCACTCAGCTACTTTTTAGCAAAGGTGTCTCCATGTTGCCTGTATGATAGGCAAGAAACTTTGAAACCAGGACCAAGGAGCCTCAGGCACAATTTCCAGGCTATTGCAAATATAGCAATTATTACCAGTGGTAGAATAGCTGTGAGAGTTGTTATTTGACCTTATCCAGTTGCAGATAGAGCTCTTAAGAACAAGTTTGTACACAGGTCCTTTGCTGAGGAATGTTTCTTGAGATTGACAGGGAACTGTGGATCTTTGGCAGGGTTTTCCAAACCACTTCCCGTCCTTTTCACAAGAGGAAATTGACTGTGAGAAGAGGATAGAAAACATTAGTAAGTCAGGAAAATAAACTGTGATTTATTAATGACCTATAAATGAAGCAAAGGCTGCTGGTTTGGGGCATCTTCTGAGATGTTTTATACTGGCTGAGAAGTCCTAAGTAGCCACTAAGACTCAAAGGTGTCTTACAGGGCAAGATCCTCCAAGGTTTAAAATATTTTTGGAGAGGAACAGTTCTGATAATCTAATATCTGAGGAAAAATGGAATTTTAGGCACACTTTGGATTAAGTAACGGTTTTGTTTCCCAAAAAAAGTTCTCTTCATTATAGCCCCCTTAGGCAGTCCTGTAAAACAGGATTGGTTTTCCTGATCTCCGTCTTCCAAGGCATTTATCCTCATCCCTGGGTTTTCCATCCTGCTCCCTCTTATTTTCTGTCACTGTGCCACACGTGTTTTACTTCTGCCCATAGTTGAAGAGGACTAGAAAGCACCAGTCTAGTCTTCCCAGGAGCTACATTATTAAGAAACTCTCCAGTGAACGGTGAGCTGTGAATGAGAACCCCTGTGTTCTGAGGAATATATACAAGATCCCATATTTAGCCTGTAGAGGGAATAGTTTAAGCATCTGATTTTTATGTGGGTACAAAATCCTTTCCTAGTTTTGTACAAAAAGGCAGTGTCTGTTCTGTTTTGTCCTTAATTTGGCAACATCTATTTTATAAAATGTGCAGCCTGAAGATGCCTATCACAGCAGGACTCTTAGAGGAGTTTAACTTAGAGACTTCTAACACACTAAATCCCATGTAGACTTTGTTCTGACATGTTAATCCAACCTCTGAGCTTTTGCTGTAAGAAAACTTTAGGTGCGACGTAGTTCCTAAGAGCTACTAAGTCTGCAGGACAGATCACAGGGCAAAGGAATCATATCAGCAGGATGGTGTGCACCGCTGAATGGTTTAATGCAGTCCTTCTTTCAAGGAGCAAGGTAGTTCCTTGAAACTGTGATTTCAAAGACTAAGATCTCTTCATTGCTTTGCACTGTACCTTGTAGAGTCAATATGCCAGGTCACATCAGTTTCAGCTCAGCTGTTTCTGCACCACATGTTCCACAGTGTAAGATATACCACAATTCTATAGACAGACAGTTGCTGTATTTTTGGATCTGGCCTATTCTAACTATAACTTCAACAAACTTAATGTCACTCTTGCTCCTTTCTCCCCAGGTTCCAGTACAGGTTGGGGAATGACCTATTAGAGAGCAGTGTAGGGGAAAGGGACCTGGGGGTCCTGGTGGACAGCAGGATGACCATGAGCCAGCACTGCGCCCTTGTGGCCAAGAAGGCCAATGGCATCCTGGGCTGTATTAGAAGGGGGGTGGTTAGTAGGTCGAGAGAGGTTCTCCTTCCCCTCTACTCTGCCCTGGTGAGACCTCATCTGGAATATTGTGTCCAGTTCTGGGCCCCTCAGTTCAAGAAGGACAGGGAACTGCTGGAGAGAGTCCAGCGCAGGGCCACAAAGATGATGAAGGGAGGGGAGCATCTCCCTTATGAGGAAAGGCTGAGGGAGCTGGGTCTCTTTAGCTTGGAGAAGAGGAGACTGAGGGGAGACCTCATCAATGTTTATAAATATGTAAAGGGTGGGTGTCACGAGGATGGAGCCAGGCTCTTCTCGGTGACAACCAACAGTAAGACAAGGGGTAATGGGTTCAAGCTGGAACACAAGAGGTTCCACTTAAATTTGAGAAGAAACTTCTTCTCAGTGAGGGTGACGGAACACTGGAACAGGCTGCCCAGGGAGGTTGTGGAGTCTCCTTCTCTGGAGACATTCAAAACCCGCCTGGACGCCTTCCTGTGTAACCTCACCTAGGTGTTCCTGCTCTGGCAGGGGGATTGGACTAGATGATCTTTCGAGGTCCCTTCCAATCCCTAACATTCTGTGATTCTGTGATTCTGTGATTCTCACCAGAAGGCAACTAAAGACCTAGAAAACTGTTGTTTTCAGCTAGCATCCTCTTCCATTTTGTCAAGCATACATCACAGAATAATTTCAATCAGAAAAGAGCTCCAGAGGTCACCTAGACCAACCTCCTGCTGAAAGCAGGTCTAATGAGGTGAGGTTTCTCAAGGAGTTGATCAGCATGGACTGCTGACCACCACTAGAGACAGACTGTGTACTACCATAGCAGTCTGGGTGATGGGAAAAAAAGTTAGAGGATTTAGAATTTGCTCAGTTTTATCTTTATTATATTTGTAATGCTAAAGGTTAAAAGCATGTAGTTGAAAGTTGTATACAGGTGTAGATATAACTTTAAACCTATGCTGCACACCCAAAGTCTATGGAGTGTTTTAGAAAATACAATACATTTCCAAGAGGACACATATAAAGTGATATAATCATAAACTGAAAACTGCACAATTTGAGACAGGAAAGTATGGAAAGGATCCACAACAACCAGCAACTGTCTTGTTATAGAAGTTCAAAACGACAGTCATCAAAACAGCTGTAAAATATGGAAACAGCAAGCACAACAATTGAAGATTTTAGTCATGTCAGAAAGGTGGGGTGTCGGGGCTAATAATCCAGGAGGAACAACTTGTCTTCTGAGTCGTCTCTTCTAAGCAAAGTCTTCTCCATAAGCATAATGTCAAGACAACTGACACTTCAACGGATTTAACTGCAAGGAGTCAGTAATGTCAAAGAAATCTTCTGCAATCTTCTGCAAAAGATAACTGATCATCGACAGTACGTAATTTTCTGGATTATAAAACAGCACGAAACAAGGAACAAAAAAGGACCTACCACCAGCTGATTACTGGGTGCAGGCACTGACACTAATTTTGCATACATGCTTTTCTTCCCTGAATCCTCTGGGATGCATTGCAGTAAGATGGAAAACATTTACGTATTGCAATAATATGTTCCCAAAAGTGAGGATTCTATGTATTTTAAAACCTGCTTTATTCCAAAACACTAAAACACATCCCATTTTTTCAATAACACAAATAAAATACCAGTGACACTTACATGCATCCAAGGGTTCGGCTTGCTTCCATGGTGTACATTTGTTTTTTCAACTATTATCAATGGATTTTAGATTGAGCTCTTTCTCTTTCTAAATGCTCCTAAATGGGGGAAATAGCCTAACTGCAGACAAAGGTGAGGAAACGACCTGTAGCACATATTTAATTTTATATGCTTTCTAAAATATTTGTAAAACGAACAAAAATTAAAATATCAATTGAACAGAAACAGAAGATACACAGATATATTTTAATGAGCAGATAAACATCCAGAATGCCAGTGATGGTGCGAGTCTTACAGATAGCAGTAAGGAATTAGACAATTACATAGCTGAAAAGATAGTTGCTATCTCATATCATGAGGATATTATAAAGGGAGATTTCTCTCTCTTTGTTTGTTTCCCAAAGGAATATGCACAGGGAGTGGAACTTTTCAGGTTAAGGATCAAATAAAAGCAAGTGCCTCACCTCTTCATTTATAACATCTCCCCCTTGTGGTAATCATAGTGACTTTGTTTTTCACAGTGGGCAATTACCGTTCTACCAGAACTGCACATACTTAAACAGATATCATCGTTCAAGTGATTTTAGTTTAATTCTACTAAGCATTCCTAACCATATCCTTGATCCAGCCTTTTGGTAATGTACTCCTTGCCAAATATGGCTGCAAATTAACTGTGATTGTCTTTCTCGTTTCCTTGGTGTGGTTTTCTTTCAAGGAATTACACAATTGGGTCATTTCAAAAGAGGCAGCAGGTAGGCCTAGGGAGGTAGAATCAAATATTTTGCTATTAAAACACTGTTCTCCAAAAAATCTGTGTATGTGGGCACTTGCTGTAACATTACAGTACACTGGAGCCTAATTGAAGAGCACCTGTTGACGCCACAGTCCTCTTAAAATTATTTATTTCAGTTATTCCTGGCTAAAATCTAGTCATAAACACAAGGAGATTCTGCCTCTCATTTAACTAGCCCATAAAGATGTGTGTATCCTGGAAAACAAAAACACCAATGGATTTCAAGCTCTAACATCATAAAAGCTTCTGAATGAATACACGTTTGTGCATGGACCAGAAGTGATACTATGTATGTGTGATGGATATAGCCCAAAGAATAAAGACCAGCAAGAAGACAGAGAAGAAGACAGAGAAGAAGAAGAAGAAGGAGAAAGAGAAGAAGAAGAAGAAGAAGAAGGAGAAAGAGAAGAAGAAGAAGAAGAAGAAGAAGAAGGAGAAATAAAAAAAAAAGGTTGAAATGCAATTTTATAAATGATGTTTCAAAAAATACCAATTTTATGTGCAAGAAAGTTAAGTATTCAACAGATAATATAGAAGTAGAGCAGTGTTTTACAAACTTAAGTCCTACAAGGTCTGAAAAAAAATTCTGAAAGGTACAGTGGCTTTCTTTGTGTCTGTTGAAACTAAGAATATTACATCTAAATTTTGAAAAGGAAAGGTAAATTCTTGGTAAAATACTATCATGATGAAACAGTAAAAACAGTATTTTTTAACCTCTTCTCTCACAGAATGGTGGAGGGGTATAAGCAATTGTGAAAAATGTTGGAAGCTACATTTAAAACAGCTCCCAAAGCTGCATCTTGTCCCTAGGTATATGTGTTTGTAACAAACAAAAAAATACTAGAGTGGAGACACTGAGAAGCACGTATCATAACACAACTGGAATGTGAGAAGGGAGCATAAACCCTGCTTGATGGGCACAGAGTTTCCTAGGTTTTAAAGTGCCTCTGCTGCAGCAGTGGTCCTTGTGGACATCCGTAGGCTTTTCTTCACAATATTGTTCATTTGCAAAACATTAGTAAATTCGATAAAGAAACAAGGGGAAAAAATCCCCTTGAGGGCTGGATTAGCTCTTCCTACAACTCAAAAATTGTCTCTTATATTTTTATATTCTTTGTTTGGGGTCTGGATGAAGAGTGCCAATGATAAAAACTTCACTAAAAAATCACTTATGAAGTGAAACAAATTTTAACGAAACAACATATTAAAAAAATAGTAGGATGTGTTCTTTGGTAAGTCTCCATCTATTTTTCTTTTTTTCCATGAGTCAAGGAGGATGAGAATCCTCCTTCTTACTGGCTTAGTCTCTGATTTTTCACTAGCCCAAGTATACTTGGGCTTTAATGAAGAAGAGAAGCTGCCAAAAAAAAATCTTTTTGGCTTTCCGGATCAGACATTCACGGTGAAAGGCAAATAGAGAAGGCAAAACTTCACATTATATCTGTGGAGGATCAATTCTCCAGAGCTTTGCTAAACTCCTCTCTCACTGACTCACTCAAATCCATGCTCCAGACATGTCATTTCTACTACTGACATTCAGAAACGCTGAGAAGGCACAGTTACCTTTCTCAGATGTACATCTTCAGAACATATCCAGAAACACGAGTACTCTATGTTGCCAAATTAAAGCATGAGTTGTACCCTTCAGTATGTCAGAAAAGGAGTCAAGCAAACCAAAAAACTTCTTCTTTAGACATTTGTAGTATAACAGAGCTGTCCATCTCATGAATGTGGATTAATCATTGGGTTTCATACAGCCTGTTTTATGTTACACCTTTCCTTTTCCTCTTTGGATTCCAAAAATAATTGCATTTCCTGTAATTTTTCATACATGGATGAAGTACTTTTGCTCCTGTTCACAACTTATTTCTAGACAGTAATTGTTAAAAAGCAAACTTTCACAGCGCACTCTCAGTACTCCTTGAGTGGTACACATTGGACTTTCAGCTTTCACATCTAAATACTTTTTCAGAGACAGGAACTGACTGGATCCGAGCTCTATCTTTGCTCCCACCTAATTCCCCTCTCGAGCTCCTACATTTACCAGAAAGCTGGAGATGGCTCTCAATAGTCGTCTTCAGATCCGTTCCAGGTTTAACAGGAAAGATTTGGTACACAGCTACAGAGGATGAGCAAACGAGCACACACTGCAGAGAAACAAAGAACATCTCAGAGCCCTAATGCAGAAAAGGAAAATAAAACTTCTGTAAGATTCTTCTTCACAACTTAGTAGTTGATATTGCATTTTGGGACACCTGAAATATCTATCAGGGCTTAGTCTTTGCCAGGGATGCAGAAGAAAATCTTTTCATCAGCAGTAAAAATTCTTGTTTGGGCGGTGTTTCTTACGTCATGTAATCCAGTTACTTGGATGTTGTTTTAATTATAAGGGTTGGCAAACAAATGATCCCATTAATTATTTAGACAATTATTTAATTTTCTGTTTACTGCTAGTTCTGTTTTTCTGCTCAAATGGAGAAAAAAAGTCAACCTAACATTATATAGCCATTCAGTCTGCACAATAAAGAATGCCTGAAAAACCGAATGATCTAATTGGCTTGAGTGTAAAACAGCAGAATTCACCACTCAGAGCTTATTAGCCTGATCATTTAATTAACATTATGCAAATTCTTTGACAAAAAGTAACATTTTATAATAAAATTGCATTCTCTTATTCAGACATGCTACTGTTAAATTGTACTAGAAGATGTTCATTTAGGAGAAGCAGCTTTGATCATAAATATGCACTTGTTCACACTCTGTCATGTCTTATTGATTAAACAGGATGTTTTCCCTCTTATTAGAATGAAGTTGCAGTTCAAAGGTTTTAGAAAAACATCTACTATAAGAAATTGTCAAAGCAAGTGTGTAGTGCACTACAACCTCATGAGAATTGTAGAGTTCCTTCTTCTCAAGCTTCTGTGGGGGTTATTGATGGGAAAAAAAGTGTGTGCAGTATGTGCTGCAGCTGAAATTTGGCAAACATTTGGAAAAAGGTCTGCTAGAAGACAAACTTGATGTGCACTATGTCAAATGCCATGAAATCAGATGGGCGGTCTCCATCTATTTGTTCATTTAAACGTATCACTATGTATTTAATCCACAATGAGGCAACTTACAGGTGAAAGCTTTGGCTCATATCTCCTAACGGGACTGCTAGCCCTTGCACTATATTAAAAGAAAGTAGTCTCAAAATGCAGTGAAAATGACTGAAACCCAGAGACCTGTTATATGAAGCAGGGATCTCTCTGATGGTTTTTGTGTGTAAATTTGAGTACAGATGTCTGTGGGCTTTTTGCAGAAAGAATACAAAAATTTTCTCTGCTTAGAAGGAAGGTTTAAGTTGGGACCTTGTGGTTTGGGGGTTGTTTGTTTGGTTGGTTTTTAGTTTTGGTTGGTTGGTTGGTTTGGTTTTTTTCTTCCTTCTTTTTTTCCTCTTTTTCCTAAAAGCTCTGTGTGATTTAATAGTTCTCTGAAGCTCTCGGTAATAATTCCTCTTACAGCAAGTTCCAAAATGGAAACCCAATGTCTCCTGAGCTTCAGATAGAATGCACTGAATAATAAAATAAAACAAGGCTTTGTAGTCACACAGCAGACTCTCGGGGTCTCTGAGCATTTCAAAAATAAATGAATTCTCAGAGCACCTGAGCAAGGTGAGTAAGAACAGGACATGGTAATGGGATTATTATCGCCATTTTTCTAATACAGATACTACGATAGGGAACTTGAATAACCTGCCAGACTTGTGGTATGTAGTCAAGAGAAAAAGGTCTCCTGACTCCTGATTCTAAATATTAATGTAGACCACAGCCAACAGCTAGCCAAAGTTTGCTAGCCTCCAAACCTGATGAAATCTCTCATGAGATATCATATAACAACCATAAAGCTAGGGCACGATCCAAAATGCATTAATGTTAATGGGAATTTTTCTACTAGAATAAACACACTGACGTCTGAAGATTTTCCTGAGCCTTAGTCAACACTAGTGCTACAAAACTGGAACAGGTTTTGCCAGTTCCTGCCACGCTGCCAGAAAGCAATCTAAAAATTGTCTAAAAATTGTCTCCGTTTCAGGGTTTCAGAATTACTTTTCTAAGTACTGGTCAGAGCAAAACAACAGAGTTCTCAAGAGCATTCGTGTCACAGAATCACAGAATCACAGAATGTCAGGGATCTGAAGGGACCTCAAAAGATCAACTAGTTCAATCCCCCTGCCTGAGCAGGAACACCCAGATGAGGTTACACAGGAAGGTGTCCAGACGGATTTTGAATATCTCCAGAGAAGGAGAATCCACAACCTCCCTGGGCAGCCTGTTCCAGTGTTCCGTCACCCTCACTGAGAAGAAGTTTCTTCTCAAATTTTAGTGGAACCTGTTGTGTTCCAGTTTGTACCCGTTACCCCTTGTCCTATCATTGGTTGTCACCGAGAAGAGCCTGGCTCCATCCTCATGACACTCACCCTTTACATATTTATAAACATTAATGAGGTCACCCCTCAGTCTCCTCTTCTCCAAGCTAAAGAGACCCAGCTCCCTCAGCCTTTCCTCATAAGGGAGATGCTCCACTCCCTTCACCATCTTTGTGGCCCTGCGCTGGACTCTCTCCAGCAGTTCCCTGTCCTTCTTGAACTGAGGGCCCCAGAACTGTGCCCTCACACCTGTCACAGCAGCTCCACTCTGGGTGCTGTGGGTAGGCAGTTGTTACTCTCGGAGGCTGCAGGCCACGAGAGATGCTTTTTTCTGTATTGTCTTTGAGTACAAAGAAGAGCATTATTCATATTGTTAGTCATAGATGTATTCAGTATTCATATGTTTTATGCTGGCTTCTCACTTATAAAATTGTCACCAAATAACACCTTTCAAGAGAGCTAAGAGAGTGGCACGAACTAAGAGAAAAAAACAACTAATTTCAGAATCAGACCAGCCCTGCTCTACACCATTCACTTTTTAATATCTACCTCTTTTTCATTTGGACTTTTGTATTCTATCTCTTGCCACATAACAATGCTACATGAGTCCAGCTCAGAGGTAAGAGTGCCACCTATTGAGTTCCTGGCAATATTTGTCATCGTTTACAAGGGAAACAAAAGCTTACATACCACTTCTTATGATGCATCCACATATAACAAAAAGGTGAGCAATGTCTTCCCAAACTGAAGCCAAGACTGCTACGTACTCAGAGAAAGAATTTTTTTTTTAAAAAGTAGAGACTATAAGAGAAGCTGTCACTCTAACAAGTACATCTTCAGATTTTTTTTTCTTTAGAAAATAAGCAAAGGGAAAAATCAAGTTACAGAAAAAAGTCAAATAGTTATGCTAAAAAACAGTGCCTCTAATAAAAGAGCAGTTTGCTTAAAAGAGCACAGTTATAGTTCAGGGTAAGTTTGTCTCCTGACTTGACCCAGAAAGAATTTTTTCCTCTCATCATATTCGTTAGTCATTACACTAATTAAATACTTTACTAAGCCAGGGTGTGCTAGATGTCACCTTGGAAACACTTCAAATAATATTGAGTAATTATATATAAGCAGAATATAAGGCAGCCACATTATGTTACAGAATGAAATAGCTTTTCTCTTTTGGCAGCAAAATTGCAAAGACAGTGCATATTTTTAAAAATTGCTGGAATCTCTAGAAAGTGAGGAAAAACAGAAAGACTTACAAGAACACTGATGATTTTTCCACTTTATTACACTTGCATATGAATCACATTTTCCTGGCATCCCAAGAATTGATGACATATATAAAACATGTATATTTTTAGAAGAGTTGTATTATTGTTGACTTGGGTATGTATACTGAGTTTAATCAAGACAAATCCTAACCATATTATATGCTTCACTTAACGGGCACTAGCCAGACAAATGAGTCATTTCCTCAAATGTGCAGAAAAATAATCAAACGAGAAAATTATCAGAAATTCCATCAGTACATGAACACTTATCTCCTTAGACCAGGGAATGAATGTGTATACTTGTCGAGGTTTAACCCCAGCTCATCTCCAGGAAAACAGGGTTCCATCATGTATAACAGTTACTTGGGAAGACAAATGCCTTAACTTTGAATTTCCTCCCCTTCCTTCTACTTCGCCCAAAATATACACTGAACATGACATCATATGGTATGGAATATCTCTTCGGCCAGTCTGGGTCAGCTGTCCTGGCTGTGCCCCTCCCAGCTTCTTGTGGACCTGTCGTGGTGTGAGAAGCTGAAAAGTCCTTGACTACTCAGCAGTAACTAAAACATTGTATTATCAACATTGTTCTCACTTTAAATTCAAAATAGAGAACTATGCCAGCTACTAGGAAGACAATTAACTCTATCCCAGCCAAAACAAGGGCAGTAGTTCATTTTAACTTTCACTGGAATAGTCCTTTGTTTCCTTTCATTTTCTGACACATAGTGCAGTATTACTTAGTGTTGGTCCAAAGCGGAGTTTGTGGACAGTATCTATGTTTGTGACCTGAGAGAGAGCTCACATGATTAGGGAATGCAACATGGGGAGAAAATTTTCAAAAAAAAAAAAAAAAAAAAAGTGTTCAACTGAGCTGCAAACAGCCAACTGAACTAACTGGATCCTGATTACTTTTCAGGATCCGTCTGTCTCTAAGAGCAGTGATGTGCAAGAAATGACAGATTGCACTATTCTACTGTCAGTGTGAGCATTGCTTCCACAAAACAAATATAGTGGGGAAAGAAATGCTCTGAGAAGGACCAGAAGGAGAGATGGGAGTAAGTGTGCAGGTAATTATTCCCCCCAAATTACTGCAGTGATCATTTGATAACCCACAGTAAGCAAGCAAACATGAACATCTATCACAAACTCCAGAATCTGAAATATCATGACAGAGTGGTGGATTCTCCTTCAGTATGCAAATATATGTGAGCACAGGGCAGACAGCGGCATTTCCTCAATCCAGTGATGTGTTTTTCTCAGTGTTACTTAAGCTGGTCTGCTAAAATTCCTAGGAGAGCTGAGAATCTGCCCAGTAAGCTGTACAGAAAAAAATCCCGAAAGCTTAATCAGTAAACCTCGTCTACATACACTTACTTTATTCCCTACCCTTTGGGAGCCAGACTGCCCCAAACTCCCTAGCAGTACAAGAAGACAGCCCTTTCTTGTGCTTTAATTCCTTTTGTGGATTGATGAGTGAATTGGCAAGTTCGATTCCCACAGCGTTATTTACTTCTCAGAAGGATTTGAGACTCATATACATAGGCAAGTATATCTGACTTCATAAGAATTGCTGAAATCACTCTAAGGAAACTTTATCTACCAGAGGCATGATGATTCTCCACAGCTCCCAACAGAGTGATGTAACTAAAGGTTTGAATGCACAGTGCATCCAGGATGGACAGATCCCACCTTTCTACACATTTCTAGTTTCTCTTCATCTATCAGTGACATATTTCTGGATACAAAATATATTTGTCACTTTGTACACAACAGAGATTATTCCTAGTCAACTTACTTCCTGGTAGGAAATATTCATTACACGGGAGCATAAACTGTCTGTAATGCTCCTGAATACCTCCCTTTCCCCAGCTGAGTTTTGATCTTGGGTTTTGGCAGCAATCACAGTAAAGTAAAAATTGGTACAAGTAAGGTTGTGGAAAAAAAAAAAAAAGGAAAGGAAAGGAACATGTCAAACAAAACATGCTGTTTTAATTTAACACAAAAGTTGTTCTAAGGGCTCAGGGTGAAAATCACTCCAACTAAGGACGTAAGCTAAAAAAAAAAAAATCTAATAAAACAGGCTGGTTTATTTTAAAGGAAAGCTCTTTGGAGAGCTCAAGGCCCGAGCCTCTGTTAGGACTGCTACACAGGCTGGACGACTGCCAATATATCAGGTTGCAATAGGCTATTAGAAGGGGCTGAACATGGATAATGTTCCCTGAGGGCTGAGCAGAGTCATACTGCCTTGATTACTTTTTTTAATTTAGATTAAAAATCCCTATAACAGTTGCAGACTAATTGGAAAAAGACTTTAAAGGAGCTTTAGGAAATTAGGTAGGAATAGTTTTTATTATTGTAGTGCACAGCAATTGCTGCAAACCTCTTCCTCCTAAGACATGGGGAGTCAATCAAAAGAAACTATTATCGGAAGAGAAAACCAAACCTTACCTCTTATGGGATTTAATCTTTTGAAAGTTTGTTTTACTCTGACCATGTCTTTTCAAGTCAACATTGGAGAGCATAACAAGGGTTGTGACAGCCAGTCTCTCAGTAGTCTGCACATTTGCACAGTCTTGTTAGAAAAACAAGTTAGCTCTACATGTGAGTGTAGTCATGGGCTGAATGTTATGATTTGCTGAACTTTGACAAAACTGTTAGTATCAGTACTTCATTTAAAATAGATAAGATTTCTGATTTATTTTGAGCATTCTCCCAAAGTGTTCTGACACGAATCCCAGCATTCCCAGCTCTTTATCACTTCTGATTAGTAATGCATAAACCACAGAAATAGCAATGCTGATTTTAGCTCTGGAACTCGAAGGTCAGGTATAGCATTAAAGACCTCAACTATCATCTAATTTCTAGGAAGAAATATAAACATTACAGTTCTGTGCACAGTAACATGTTAATGCATGAAAGCCAGGGTACGAAACTGAGAAGAAATTAGAGGAAATCTCATTGCCAAAAGCGGTTAAAGACCCAAGTGCCATCAAAATTCACAGATATGAGAAATAAATCAAACCCTGATGGAGAAAGAAAGCTAGCAGAGATTCCCACCCACTTCTTCCTAGGTAAATTTACACCTGAGTTTTATGATAGCAATGCCTCTGCAATCATTCTCAGTCTCAAGGAGTTACAGGATTTGGGCTCCAACCTATATTGCTCTAATTAACAACCTCAATGAAAAGTTTGCAGAAGTAGCAACAGCATCCATGTGATTCATTCAGATGTGCAATCAGATCATTTTGTTTTCAGGGAAACACTATTTGGGAAAAAGGCTGATATACAGCGATTTTTATATTCTTGACTTCTAGGGGCAAGTTTTCTGGTGGTCAGCTCCCACAGCCAGGGTTACATTTTCAAAAGTATTGAGAGTTCATTAGCTCTATTGTCATTTCTTTGATCAGATTTTTATAGAAAAAATATATATGTATTCTGAATATCACTTTTTTTGATAATCTGGACGCAGCTCTGCGTGTTCAGCCTGTGAACACAGAGTATCACTTGAATGTATTGCCTATACGTTCCCCAGAACTTCCTTTCAACCCAGTATGCTCATCCTGTCTTTATTTTTATTGTGTGGTACAGAAAAACAAAAGCTAACACCCTTGTATTCCCAAAGAGGATCTAAAGCACCTGGAGCCATATTCTAAGAAGAGAGACTGAGAAAAAATAGAGAGTTCCATGCATGTATCAAGATTGACTCTGAAGTAGCTTAAAGGCTGTAAAGGGATGTACTGAGCAAATCAAAAGAAGAAGGCAAATTCTTTAGACTTACTAGACTTTCAGAGCAACTTGGTCCCTGAACCAATATAGCTATTTACAATTCTTGGCCCTCGCTGGAGGTGAATGTGTCTCAGTAAATGCTGCTCATAGTGTCCCCTATAGCTAAGCATCTGGCTCCACTGTAGCCTCATCTACTTACAAATGAGCGAATGTTCACAAATCTGGAACACATATTCAAACAGACTCCAGCTAGTTTTAAAATTAATCAGCTCTCTCATAATGTGTACTGCATATATTTGGAAGAATGTTATGTTTCATGACAAATATTGACCATGCCATTTGACTAAATTCAACAATGTAGTTTCTTTGCATGTTTTAGGCCACTTTTATATCACAGTCTCTCATACATTATATCAAGAAAAATAAATTAACCTATCTGAATAGTAAAATGGCAACCAATGTATAGATTTTCTAGCTTCTCTACTGTTAGATAAATCCTTCTTCATAACAAACCAATTTTTAAATTGTCATTTTTACTGAATAAATAGAATGATAGACAGAAAGATCATCCTCTATAAATACTGAGTCTTAATACTGACTAGAGATGTTTTCTGAATAAAATTTTCCCTTTCTATTTGTTTTACAGTTCGGTCACACTGCAAGGAAAAAACTAAGGCTGGGGGAAACCATCAGCACATTTTTAGCTTATAATGCCATTATAATGATATAATGGGAGAGGTTACTAAGAGGAGTTGTTCTTTAAACACATACATTCAAGACAGTCTCAGTTAACTAAAATGAAATGGCTACATTTTAGGACCCTTGACAACCCAGAAACCTAATTCTCATTTTTATTGTGCTTTGGAAGCATAAAGTACTGTCAAAAAAATACATAAATTAGTATGGATTGGCACTGGACCCTAGATATTTCTCACCTTTCTGTAGTAAATTTCAATCCTGATCTCTAACCCACAGCCAACTGATTTTAGATATGAAAAGACAGAAAGATGGATATAAGCTTAAAAAAATAACAAATTATATTAGAATATTCCAGAAGTATAAATGATACAAAAGTATAAATGGCACAGAGCTACAATTCACAGAGCTTTGTAGTCCAAAATCACTCTCAACGCCTAGCCGTCTTGATAAGTAAGGAAGGAGTTGTATGTGAAAAATATTCCTCAAAAGCAAATAACATTGTTGTTCCATGTTGCTTTCCTATAAATGTCTCCTCTAAGAGACCAAAGGTCACAAAGCCTCAAAAAAGAAAAGGCAGGAGGCTCCTACCACTAGAAGCTTTTAAGCCATATTATTTCTATGTACAGATACGAGTTATTGCAACTAGAAGAATCCAGAAATTCCAACAGATGATGCCCCTTGGCTGCTGATGCCCCACAGTGCTGACTAGGAGGAATGGTCTCCCAGGGCAGCCCTGTTTCTGACAGTCCTTGACAGCATCTACAAAGCAGCCACCAAAGTTGGATAATTTCATTGCCTCATGATCTGATGCATTTGGGAACATTTCTGTCTCCTTCTGTTAACATTCCCACCTTCTGCCCCCCATCCCCTTCAGTGGTAAAACTGGTAAAATATCTTTCAACATTTTTATTCTGCCTAGTTCCTGCACAGAGGAGTCTGGTTACCTGAGTAACAGAAACACAAGATCAGACATAAAATTAGAATTTGTTAGACTGCCTGATTAAGCTATTGAAGAACAAGAAATGTCTTGCACATAGACAGGTTTCTGCACAAAAGTCAAGAACTGCAGAATAACTTGTACCCAGCTAGCTACATATGTAAAAACAGAAAGCAGAAGAGAACATACAAGGAAAAATGTAGGATCAAATCACAGGACATGGTCATACATTCATAGGGTAATTAAGGCTGACTTGGACCTGAGGAGGTCTCCTAGCCCCAGTTCTGATCATTGTCCTTCAGGGCCCGGTGCCATCTCCCCAGAGCTGCTCCCCAGCCCCATTGTCCTAGCCAGACTCCTAGCTCTGTCTTCCTGGGGCAGAGCTTGGCCTTTGCCTTTGCTGAATTTTATAGTGTCCCTGTCAGCCTCTTTCTCCCTCTGCTCCAGATCCCCCTGAATGGCAGGCCAGCCCTTGAGTGACTCAGCTGGTCCCTCATGGTGCCATCTGCAACCTTGATGCATGTATCCTCCACTCCCTCCTCTGCATCACTGACAGAGATGTCAAACAGGACAGCTCCCAGGATAGATCCTCTGGGACCATGGTTGTTACTCACCTCCAGGTAGGACATGACCTGTTAACCATGATCCTCTGAGCCCTACCATCCAGCTTGATTTTTTGTGGTTTACAGGTCCATACAGCACAGTATTGTCTCTCCAAATGGTGCTAGTTTGGAGGTGGTGCTTAAAGCAAATTATAGTAGGGCAAAAATAACACACTACTTCCACTAACATGGCTTCTTACATTTCAGTATCTACATACCAAGCATTTTCCATACTTGAAAGTAAGACTGTTTGGTGGAGTTTTATTTTTTGAACATTTTCCTACTTTCTGAACACATCCCTCTTGACAATAAATCCTATGGTGTCATTATGTATTGTGTGGGGAAGAAAAAAGCTCATTTGTTGTAAACATACTGCCAAATAATGTCATTTTCTCCATCTTCATTCTATTGAGGGGAAGTGTGACTAATCAGTCCCTGTTCACTTCCTCCTCATCATTCTTGGATTTATCTAGTACCTCCAGTCATTTTTCCTCCCAGACTAAAGAAGCCTAGTCTGTTTAATCTATCCTCATGTGGAAATGAATGGAACATTGTTGTCATCTCTCTCCCTTTCTAGTTTTATTGTGTACTTTTTGAGATGCTGTAACAAGAGCTGTATTTAGTATTAATGACACAAACACATCTTAGACTTGGGGCATAATAATGTTTTCTGGTTTGTTCTAATTTTCTTTCATAGTAATTCCTAACAGTTGATTTTCCTTTTTAACTGTCTCTGGGTATTAAGCTGATGTTTTCATAGAAATAGCCGCAGTGCCTCTACAATCTTCTTTCTGAATAGTAATAGTTCATTTAGAGCCCATCACTGAGTATACATACACAACAGGTACATACAGATAGTGTTTTTTCCCAGATGCCTTACTTTCACAGCACTGAATTTATCTTTCACTTCGTTGCCAAGTCACTCAGTATTGTGACATCCTCCTGCAGCACTTTGCAGTCAGCTTTCATTTGACTGATCTGAATAATTTTATATTATCAGCAGATATTTTTACCTCTCTATATATCTATCCAGTTTCCTAGGATTCTGGTGAATGTTTGTTTGAACACATCTCAACCCAGACACTTGATGAGCTCCACTAGTGAACATTGTAACACCTGACAGTTATTTCTTCATGCATGTTTGTTTGTATGTTTGTTTGCTTGCTTGTTTACTATAGCCAGTAATAGCTGTGCTTCCTCTTTTGCTCCATGTTAGTTTAGGATCTCTGAGAGTCTGTGGTTAAGAGATCATCAAAAGCACTCTAAAAGCCCAACTATAAAACAGCCACATGATCTTGTTCATCCATATAATCACTGGCACCTGTAAGGAATTATAACTTACTTTGAGGGAATGACCTCAGTCTGCAGAAGCCAAACGGAATGTTCCCCACTATGTCATACTTATTCATATGTATTACTGTCTCTGTATTATGACTTCTTCCAGTTTGTCCGGCATGCAAGTCAAACATATTTACCTGCTGTACCCAGAGTTGCTGTGAATCACTTCTTAAGAACAACTTTCAAATTTGCTAAATTTGACCCATCTGGTCTCAGGGTCGTTTCAAACAATAAGTTGTACACTATAGTTCATACGTCAGCAATTTTGTATGGATTTGCTTCACAAGTCTCTGTCAAATACAACCTGATCGTGACAATTTACTGGTTTTTAACTGCCTTTATTGAAATTTTTCCACTGTAGAGTGTCATGGTGGGTTCTGAACCTTTCATTCTCTGTGCTTGAAACTTCTACCAGCTTGGTACCACTATACATTTCATAAAAATACTGTCTAGCCCATCATCTGCTCTTCATTTAAAAGGCTGATGAAATAATAGATCTGCAGCCTCAACAGATCCCCGATGTACCTCACTCAAAAAGGTTTTCTATATTGACGAGCAGCTGTCAGTAACTACTGCCACCATCATAAGCATAACTGGGTATCTATATCTACTTACTTGAGAAACACAGCCAGTCATCTTCCCTGGGTTTTAATCTTTAAGATTTGACAATAGGAGTAAAATTTATCCAGAAGGATACAGCATATTTTAGCCTGCCTTCTCTGTGGTGACTCTTAGACTCTTGTTACAGAAGGGGAAAGAGCTGGAGGAGCAGAGAGCTGCATGTTTGACTGCACTTAGTGACATTTGATGCATATGGACGTTTAAGAAAATATCCACACACAGATTCAGTGCTCTAAATTTCTGCCTGTCCTTATTAGCTCTTCATTCAGCCTCTGTGGTATTCCTGATGCTAAGTAAATGACTGCCTTCAAATGCCTGCCTTCAAATGCCTGCCTTGGCAACTGAGCTCTATAAACTAACTGCCAGTAAAACCTGAGTTGAATCAAGGGGCTGCTTGAATAATTTATATAAGTGTTACTTTTACAACTCCATCACATTTACAGCTAAATCCAATACACATGAACTACTGTGTAACAGTCTATTCATGGTAAATTGGACCACAGAGAGCCTACACGTTCCTGAGATTAAAACAAACAAACAAAAAAAAAAGCATGAAAGGGCAGCAACTGAATTCCACTGGAGCTGATTATGTGTTTTGTAGTGATATATAAATTCCAACAAAAAAAAAAATTAAAAAAACACGAATGTTTTATCAGAACAGCAGCAGCACAAATTTGTCCAAGTGCAAGCTTTTCACCTGCTTCCGTTCAGATTATTTTTCCTGGAAAATGCAGTCTAAGCTCAGAATTACTCAGTTTAAGAATGTGCATTGATTAAATAACTGATTAGGCCTCTTTTTAAGTGGAAATAAAAAATATGATGCTTTCATCACTTGGTTCCAGTTAAACCATTCTTACCTAAAAGGAGTTAGGCATATTATTAGTTTAGATATGTAGTTTTCCAGTGTGTACATTCCTTTTAGGGCATCATAACAGTGTAACAATGATTATAAATAAAATTTTAAAAAATTAATAAAGAAAGTTGCTACTGTTTAATTGATGTTATCCAATATATACAAGGTAAGAATCTGACCTTTCGATTCAACTTACACAGATCTAGCCAATTATAATTAAAATAAAAATATTTATGCATTCTGTTCATGCTCCTATACATTTTTTATATGTGACAGGATTTTAAAAAGAGGGGAAAAAAGAGATGGAAGGGAAGGGAAGGGAAGGGAAGGGAAGGGAAGGGAAGGGAAGGGAAGGGAAGGGAAGGGAAAATGGAACAAGGTAGAATCAGTTAGGATGGATGAAGGAGAAGGAACTGGGAGAAAGGAACTGGAAAGGAGGAAAAGCTGTGATTTTGAAATTAAAGCATTCTGTAAGAAAATAAAAGAACAAGGGTATACACACAAACATGTCTTAGTCATCTGTGTCATCTCAAATATTTTTCTGAATTGCTTACAGAGGAAAGTGTATCCTGGATATTGATATGCAATTTATCATGACATAATCTGCCACTTATCTTGAGGGCTGCATTTTCTTTAATGTTGTAACAGCATGAATGAGTGAGTGATGGTTGTCATTTTAACCATAATTTAAAGTGGGACCAGTTATGTAAATTGCTAGCTATTTGTGTGATAAAGCTGAACCATAATGTGTAAGTATACAACCAAAAGATAAATCACTTACTCGTTTCATTGTGTGAGCCTCGTACAAAACCATGGAAGACTTGTGTCACTTCCTTTTCTGGATGAAATGTTGCCTTTAATAACAGTCACACTACCCCTTACTGATTATTTTAATTGCATCAATAATATTGTAGTGAAAAGTGCAGTTTGGCTCCTTTATTATGAACTTTACGCTAACAAACCCTTACAACTTTAAGATGAAATACCCATGATACCTACTGAGTAGTCGCTGTTAAATTACCATAGCTTTAACAGTAAGAGGAGTTAAGCAATACACAGCCAAACTGTTCTCTGCATTTCCACATGACCTGGGTGATATATAGCTTAGGAACACATATCAAGTGAGGTCTGATGACATACAGACCTAGAGAGCCACAACATTCACAGATGGTAGCATCAGACCAGTCACAGACTCAGCCATGACCAACTGTGGAGTATTTTCACTGCATGTCCTCACTGTACTCAGTTGATGTGGTTTTCAATGCGGTTGCAACACAGAGTGTCTAAACAAGAAGCTATTTACCATGAGAGTTTGGGCAACACGTTTTTCTGTTCTCATATTTGCAACCTTTAAGCAGCAGAAGTATCCAAAAATGTTTCAAATTAAAAAGACTAAGGCAGCATAGAAGAGATTTGGGAAAGAGAGGCTTTGTTAGTGATTTATTCAGAATCTAGAAAGGAACATAACACAGTTCACAAATATTTTCCCAAGATTTAACTGCTATATTTGAAGATAAACACTGTATATAATAGTGCCACCTGGTGACTGAATGATATTAAACACTTTATGAAAGAAGTCTATTAACTCAAGTAACTATTTATAAATAGGGTCCCAGCATCCATGGAGTGACATAACCCCAAACAATAAGCAGTCTATTGCTGGCGTGCTATGGTTCAAAGCCTAATTTAAAATTTGACAAATGTCAAGATCTTTCTTAAAGCTGGGAATACATGTAATACTCAATAACTCAGTGAAGCTGAGGGTACTTACTATGTTCAAGATCTGCCACCTGAGTCAGCAAGATTTTAAATGACAGGATTAGTTAACAGCTGAGATGTTAAGTGTGAAGTGTAGCTGCTAATATTTGCTCCAGAGTAAATACAGAGTAATTCATTTTCAGATCATAAGAATTGTTTTGGACATGTCCACTCTTTACGTGACAATCTATTTTGTCCACAATGGAAGCTACCACAATTTGCTTAGAAGTCTTCGGTAAAAACTTATCTTCCTCCCACTCACTGTTCTATTTTAAGTATTGTATTTTCAGTTAAGGAGCTTGGAAGCAACCATCCACTAAAGTCTTACTAATAATTGTTGCTGATTAACACAAGAACATCAATAAGAAAGAGAATTGAACACTTTTTTTTAATTAAAATAATCAAGTCAAGGAAAACAGCCTACGTGACAGATAGCTTGTGTAAAAATAATTGACTCATTAATCTTAACCATATGAACATGTTCACATTAGCAGGGTCAGCTACTAGAAAGGATGCAGCCGTAGTTACATATTCACAAAGGTGTGAAGTTGAAGTTAGCTTAATTGCACAAAAAACTTTCCTTAGGAACTGAGTGGAGGTTTTAGAGAATATAGCTATTCAGTGCCAAAAGCAGAGAAAGTTTCAGTGGGACTCTCAAATCATAGCACATGGATTATAAATTATTTAGGCAAAGGAATGTCCATTCATCATACTAAAGAGAGCGGTCAGCACAAAGATGTTTGGATCACTGGAGACTGGGGTCTCTAACAGTATCTACAAAAATACATCTTTAACCTCAGTGCAAAGGTATCTGTTCTAACATTTTTTTGGTGATAAGGCAACTAGACGTTTTAAGCTAAATAGCTTCAGAGTTGAATTGAGTTGATGCAAACAGCTTCACACTTGCAGTAAACATTGATGCCAGCACATAAGAATATATAGATACTCAGGAAGAGTTTTCAGAAAACTGGGTACTGTTGCTGAATGAAAATACAGTTGGAAATTTATCACTCTGTTGATTATACATTATACAGGGTAAGTCTTTGTAGCCATGTAACCCTATAATGATGACGTTGTCACTGTCCATAACAGGCCACTGGCTTTGCCTTAAGCTGACAATTCAAGGTTCAATACCTGACAAGGTTTGTTTGAATTTCACTTGGCCTCCCTGGAGATTTGTTTTAGTCTAGCAGTAACAGCAGCTGCCTAATGACAAGGTAACTATTGTATGTTTTTTTCAGCTTTGAAAATAAACTGTATTAAAATAGTTATTGCTATACAGAGAAAATGCATTTGGTAGCTGAAAGACAGCAATAACAAGTAGTTAGTCTATGTGGAATGAGATAACTGTGACTTAGAAACAAATGCAACATGGAGGAGCAAAGGAATCGAATGGCAGCAGGGACCTTCAAGGCCCAAGCACGCAGCAATAACAGAGGCCCTGGCCTACAGGCAGCTAATTGGTCATTCCTGGTCACAGCTCTGGGATATGGTTTAAACCATTCTAAGTGGTATTAAAGGGAATGAAGAACAAACATCCAAACAAAGGCAAAACACACCTTATACAGTATAACATGGGCTTGCTGACCAGTGAAGTCAAGAGCTTGTTGCCAACTACAAAAAGTTGGCCACTAGTACATCCTAGGTGGAAAAGACAGAAGGTGTTAACATCCGTTTCATCTTTCCCTCTGCAAACAGCTCAGGATACTGGTGACTGGCCATACCTCACAGTCCTCGGAGTGAAGCTACCAGCACACTTAGGTCCCAGAGGGGCAGGGCAAGGCAGAGAAAAAGAGTAGACTTTAGGAAGTTTGCATCTGTACCATTTTAAATATATGTGACTTGAACTGTAAGTTTGGTATCATTTTAGTATCATTGCAACAGGGCTACTAAAATTCTTCATTTAAACTGTTAACATTTTATTTAGATTAACGATGGATTATTGGGTTTGCATGTAAGGTGTGTACTTTTTCCTGTAGAAGGATTTTGAGTGTAACAAACTGGCAGGAGTTAAAGAAATCTCTTTTGTAATGTACAACAGATTGGTAGTTATGTTATTCAGCACATAGGCTGGCAGAAGAGGATAGTGTGCCTGTCACAAGATGTTGTTGCACAGAACGTCTACTGTTGTGAAGCATCTTAATTCTTTCGCTCCTGGTATTTCAGAAGAGAGCACAGAAGTTGCAGCTGGGCAGTTCCAAGTTGCTGACTGGACCAATGCAGAACATGTTTGGTTGTCTCCTATGTTACTTGTCCGTAAGATTTCTACACATAAAAGTCAGCTGTTGCGATTGCCTTGTCTATAATATACTATAATAAAATGGGATGCAAATAAGTGCTTGGAGTCCAGCCAACTGCTGTAAATCTCAGCTAAATTGTGAAACAATCCAGGCTAAAACAATTTATGGCAGTTTAAGATCTGGGTCAGCATTTTACAGAACAAGGAACTGTCTCCACTTTGATTATTTTGAGAATAATTGTTGAGATAAGCTTATTACCTCTGATCTTCTCAAACATCTGCCTTTTCACTGTCTGTGATTGCCATCTTTTAATTCTCTTTCATTTTTTTTTTTTGTTCAGAAAGCACATTAGCTCATTAAAGCCTACATTATTTTCTTAATATACTGCAAGGTTTCTCTGGGGATCAATATGGGCTATCAGGTAGCATGTCTTTCATTAGGGACTGTAAATCAAAAGGCGAACCCTAGCTATCAAAGCACATCTCCTCTAGAGCAACGTAAATAGTTACTGTTCTCTTTGCAGAAGTACAAATAAAATTGGATTGTAGCTTACGTCTTAATCAATGCAAGTGATCAGTTATTTTCATGCCTCTCCTCTGAAAAATTAATATACACATGACAGCTGTGACTAGTGTTTGTCTGTGACTGTAACCGTTTCAAAATAGTATTAAATATACTTCTCATTTCTTATACAGATGAGGTCTTCATAAAAATCCTTTAAATGTCACTTTTCAAATACAACTTTTTTAAATGCTTATTGGCATTGACTCCATACCCCAGGCCTAATGCAAAAACTGCAAATGTCCAAGCTTTGGACAGCACAGAATTTCATCACTTATATTGACAACGCCAGATTCAAAAGTGAATTTTTTTTCTTCCTTCCTTTTCTCTTGGCCTGCTCCAAATTAAGAAAAGTAATTTACTTCAAAATTTGAGACTATCTACAGTCATTACACAGATTAATCCATCACCTACATCTTTTTATATGGAAATAAATAAAATTAGCTTTGAGAAATAGATTGAAGGAAAAGCAAGCCCACAAAACTAATTTATGTGGATGTTGGGACAGTCACAGTTCAAACACAACCATCAAACACCACGAAAAAAGGAGATTCACTTTTAACTTAACACTCAGAAGGAAAAAAAAAAGTTTCCCAACTGAGCTTAGACCAAAAAGCAACACATTTGCCAGTGACTGAGAGATCTGAAGGCAAGTTATCTGATCCAGAAAGAGGTTTGTAAAGGGTGGTTTCACTGTGTTGGACAGTAACTTAACAGTGCAGAATTTAACCACAATAATTCTGAAAGAAAGAAATACTACAAGCATGGGAGAGGCAGTTTCAGTATTTGTCTTGAAGGAAGACATTAAGCAAGGCAAAACAAAACTAAACTAAACAAACAAAAGTAAACTAAACAAACAAAAAAGCATTTTAATGTGAATTGCCCATACTCTCATTTATACAGAATGAAGAATTTTTATAACAGTTCAATCACAAACAATTTTTCCTCAGTTTTTTCACACATGCTTTAATAAAATTCAATTTTTTTTGTGTGCTGCAGTCATCTTCAGTTTGTTCTCTTTTGAATTCACCGACATCTGAATACAACTAGTGTCCTTTTAAAAAGAAAACAGTTAGAGAGCTACCTGACAGAGAAGGAACTGTGAGATTGACAGGTGCATTAACCAAACCTGTGAAAAGCTCCCAGAAGATGGAAGTTTTACCTTGAAAGCTAAATAGAAGGTTAAAAGCAGGTATTCAATATATTGTCTTCTGTGAACATACAGTTGTATCACTAATAAGTGTAAGGTGAACCAAAGTCTATTGAGCATGGTCTGAAAAGGAATTTTTCTTTTTTTTTTTTTTTTTTTGGCTGTCATGGCAACTGTGTCTAGTCATCTATTTAAACTTCTTTTTGGGAAGTCGCCCTAGGACTTCATCTCCATTCACTAGCACTCCCAAATGTAGAACTGTTTCCTACAGCTCTGGTAATTTCTTCCATTTTTTTAATAAAAATAAGCATTCCTGAGGCTATCTTTCCCCAAAACCATTTTTCATTGTTAAGCAAATCTGATTTGGGTTCAGCAGACACAGTTCTAAAACAACTTTGACTTGCCAAGACACAAGTCTGGTGACCCCCGCCTTCCCTCCCCTGCCCAGAGGTCACAGTGGGGTGCCTCATGTCGTAGAAAGTCCTGAATTGATATGATGTAATTTCCTTTTATTCTTGCATTCCTGGAGTTCCAGGTGTACCAGGTTATGGCTGCAGCATAGACTTGAAAAAAACAACAAAACCTGGAGCTTCAGTTATATTCCTCCCTGTGATGTTTGATTTGATCAAATGCATTCCAGTTCTTAGGTATTTTTATAACAAACATCAATGTAAACATAATTAGTATTACTATATAAATAAATTAATTCCTTTTTTTGTCCTCAGGCCACCCTTTTCCTGTTCCTTCCAAAGTACATGTGAAACCAATTCTTGCCAAATTTGGAAGAGATAGTAATGAAAAGCACATATTCTTGTGCTGAAGCCCTTTTACATTTTGTTTCTGTTACAGTTTTCATGATGTATCTTTCTCTTAACACTCCTGCTGACTCCAAAAAAAACTATATTATCCTCCAGAATAGATATATCCGACATTTGAAAAGAAGAAATAAAAAGGAAGGAAAGCTCAGTATCTCATAACACACCTTCTGACTTTTTATGCCACTGTAACATGATGCCATTACAGAAAGGAGCACAAAAAATTAGTTCTGCCAGTTTTTTATAACCATTTCAGGTCATCACTAGAGTGATAACAAAAACTGTAAAAAGGACTTCACAACTAAACAGCCTTGGTGCTCACCACATGTTTGGTTTGCATACGTATGTAAATAAAACTGATGGTGAAGAAGCTGCATAGGCCAGTGAAAAACTAGAAAGCAAGTTCTCCAGAAATTTCTAAAAATTTAAAATAAGTTAGTTTCCATATGGTTATGTCTCAGAAGCATTTTGCCTTTCTAGCTGTTTCATGGCAGTACTACCTCTTCTTTCGAGTCTGTGAAATTCTTCATACGCACATTCAGAAATAAAACGTGAGAGGTTCTTGATGAAATTAGTAGAAGACCAGATTAGAACTGATGGAAGAATATACTTTTCACAGCAAACAGTGAACCTCCAGAGCGTGTGGCCAAAGAAGGAGTCAGCAATAAGTATAAAAGCAGGTTCAGAAGGATGGCAAACTTACTTATGGACAACAGGTTTAAGAACAGAGCGAAAACAGTGAGTGAGGAGGTATTTCACAGCACTTCTGCTGTAGCCATTGAAGATGCTGGGGTAGTACGAGTGACTACTGCATCAGGATTAAGTGGATTAAGTGATTTCCGGCCTCCCTTGCAAAAAAAAAAAGGCAGAATTTAGAAACACCACTAGTTGATTTCCCAGTCCTCCTTCTCTCATTTTTTCTACCTTGAAGACACCCCTGCTCTTCTAGAGAATAAAATGGATATCTGTATTTGGCAACAATTAGGCAATACATTCTGTATTGAGTAAGGGCTTAGTTCCACTGAAGTCAAAATAGCATAAATTCTCAGACAGGGATATATATATCTTCACACTCAAGGCCACAGTTTTGATTGTTTCTTCCTCTATGAGACTGCAAATTTCTCATTCTATTTGTTATGTGAGATTTAAATTACTACCTCAATAACTGTGTTAGTAAAAACAAACTAACATTTTAGTCTGCAAGTCAACACTCCCGTACTGTTCTGAGATTACTTGAAACCTGTGTTTTGCAACAGACTGCAACAAAGGGGAATGAGAAAACAACTGGTCCTTGTTGTCAACACTTCTGGCAAAGAAGGACTCATCCCATAAATGTTCATTCTAACACAATCACTCTTAAAATTAGGGTAGGTTGCTTTAGAAGCAGAGTTATAGGGATTTGGGCTATGATGAGCTGAAACGGGGCTAATTTGAAAGCATTGTTAATTCGTGGGGGGGAAAAAAAGTAAAACAGAGAATTCACACATTGTAGATTGTTCACAACTTGAGCCTACATAACCTTATTATTTGGGTAAATAGTATGTAGGGTTGTTTTGTTTTGTTTTGTTTTGTTGTCTCCTTTGGGAAAGTAAAAACACAAACATTTAACCATACATCCTTTATCGTGATTCCCTGTTGTGCCTATGGAGTTAGATGTGGTGATACTCCTAAGAAAAAAAATAAACATTCTTATTTACAAGCACAGACAGCTGCCAAATAGTCTGTTTTTTCCTCAAGTGAAGAGTCATTTCAACAGCGCTGGGCCTGCACTATGGCTGCGGTCTGATAGCAGGGGGAAAATTCAGCTGTGAACTGCTAAGCTGCATCTACATTTTAAACACTGAGGCTGCAGCAGGCAAATTCAAACTGGTTCTTAAGCAGAGAGCTTAGGTACTGCCTGCAGTACAGCTGTGGCAAAACGGACCACTGTGGATGCTGTAGAACCCACCTAAGAAGCTGATGAAATAGTGTTTACAAGCCGAACATGTGAAAATGCTCAGTACATTTGGCTAAGGGTGGCAAGCTCCAACGAGCAGTAATCAGCAAGATCACTGACCTCAAAACAGAAGGCAGAGCAGCAGCCTTCATTGCTGCCTTTTCTGCTTAGTGCTTCAGGGAGTGTCAACACAGAGCCAGCAAGTATCACCACGCCTGACAAGAAGGTCTGCACATCTCCTGAACTCCCTTTTAGGGGCCAGTCCAAAAATATCCAGCTAAGTGCAACATCTTAACTTTGTCACCAGAAGTAAACAACTCCTGGTCACCAATTCTGGTGATTTTGTAGAATACTCTAAACAAAAACCTCTAATTCAATTTTACAAACCCAGTACTGGCTTTCTGGAGATGGATGAGCCTTTAAAATCACATTCACCATCCTCTAAAGCATTAAATTCAAGAAATAGGTTTTGCTTCCTGTTTTTTTAATAGTATAAGGAATACATTGTATCTTGAAGCTTTGTGACTGTTTTTAATTCCAGCAAGTGCTTGGCTATGGGCATATGAAGAAGCCTTAGTGGAGAAAGCTCTTAACATTCTCTGACAGTGGCTCCTTAAATTCCTAGGAAAGCTGGAAGTTAAATAACCTTGCTTACAATACCACACATGCACTTAATTTTGTGAGTTAGGATGTGCATGATTAAGCCAACTAAATTGTTATCCTCACTTACATTTGTCATTATAACCTCGCAGGTAAAAAGCAGTCTTTGTTTAAATTAGTCTGGAATGTTTAAACTCTATGTAATGTTAGGGTTAGAGGGAAATGGGGGGTGGAGGAAGAAATCACTGTTACCTAGCAGCCAGTCATTTCAGTAGATTTCTTAACTGGTCTCCAAAGAGTACTCTCAAAGTGAGAATTACTTGTTTCAGGTATTCAGCTGGCAATGAACGCACTAGACATTGATACTAATGGTCAATAGCAACTTGTAGTGCATCTTCGTTAGCATCTTAGTTCAAATCAGGAATGCTTTTGTGAAGTGATTTGAGGTTGTTGCCACTTACCACACTTCACCTGACATCTCAGAACATTCTCGAAGCACATGAACTAGATTTCTTCTGGATGAAACCAAAGTAGTAGAGGGGCTCGTCTAACGTTAACTTGATGATTTCTTGTCAAGGCAACTTTATTCTCATTTAATTTTTGTCCATACCTTCATTTTACTAATTTCATTTTAAATATCTATTTTGTTTAATGACACATTAAGCATCTGCAATATATTGTCTGGAAGATTTTTCCTCAAATATCAGAGTTCCAAACCTGCAAAAATCTAAGGACATACGAAATGTGTCTCAAATTCACTGCATAAGCCTGAAAGATCTCTTACATAATGTATACCCAGACCAGATCACTGTTTGTCAGTTTTTGCAGGAAAGCTAACTGTTGTATTTATTACAGTTTTCAAAATGTAAAGTGAATTTCCTACAGCATTTGAAGGTCTGGGTTGGATAGTACACATCAATCTGAAACTGATCAGTACTTCAAAATATGTCCACATTCCTTCCTGTTACTGTCTGATCACAAATACCTGGGCACTGATGCTGTCAAGTCATTCTTCTTGTCATGACAATGTGTCTTAGTCTTATTCTAGCTTGGATAAAAACAATGCCTTTCACACTCTCAATCTGCTAAGGTGGGGCTGAGGTTTGCTGGTAGCTTCTCACTCTCAGTGCTTCACTCCCCCTCATTCATTTGGCCATGGCCACTGTTCTTTTGTCTCCATATTGAAATACTGCAAGAAATGCTTGAAGACAGTTTGCCCAAGCATGAGGCCCAAATCCTCCCTTAAATAGTTAAACTGGGCTTTGATAATTGGAGTACAGAACTTCTTAACTGAAAGACTGCAGGCTGCAGGACATCATAGTTCACAGCTCAAAACCCCAGGGACCTCCTAGCCACAGATCTCCTCAGCTCAAGCATAAGGTAAGTTACAATGTAGAGGTAGTCCCAACTGTCAGGCACTTTCATTGATACTAGAAATCAAGAAAGGACTTTGCCAGGATGAAGGTAGAGCAGAGTCCTACCTACAACCCATTTTTTCCACTTCTTATGCCTTTCTACCCTTTTCCTTTGCCAGCACTTGCAGTGCTGCCGAGCAAATTTCTGTGCCCAAAACCTACCAGTCCACTGTCCTCAGAAGCCCCTGTTCCACATGAGTCTCTGGCGACCATGTGTGCAACCATTTCATAAGGACGCACAGCCATGAGCCTGCTTCTGACATGCTAAGGAGCTGTACAACCACCTGAGCCGCCAGCAAGGCTGGAGGTGCAGCTTCAGCAGCAGAGCATGTGAAGGGAGCAGCTGCTTATTCAGCAGCAGCTGCAGAAGTAATAGATATGTAAGGAGCCAGTCAAGCTGCAAAAGAAGCTTCTGTTGTTTTAGCAGAAATCTGCAAGTTGATCTTTTCCTGTTTAGTGAGACACAAGAGTAGTGGTATGGAAAAACAATATAGAGGGCATGCGAAAGAAATCACTTGAAAATCTCAAGATGTATTCCATGTTCTGTATGTCTATGTAATCTAAAAACTCTGATATTTTTAAAGCTTACTCCTAAATTAAGAGTACAGACTGTGTTTCCCTTTCTGAGCTGAGAAAATATAATGCTCTACAGTAAGAGTTACACACATTATCCAGAAAGATAAGGCAATTTTAAGTGCAACATCTTTGGACATATTCTTTTTCCTAAACTCAAAGATACCCAAGTAAAACAGAAATTCAAGTAGTCTGTAAAGCTTACTGATTATCTCTATATAACAACTGAAGTACTCTTATCCTTCAGTTCCTTCAGACTACATAAATTTAAAAAAAAAAAAAAATTCTCAACAAACAACAGCAAAGAAGGCAGTTTGGAGTTACCACAAAAATCCATCATTCCAAAACATGTTGTAGCTTTGTTCCCATTTTTAACTTTTTAACAAAGTTAAAGCCAGATGACTATTTTAGCAGAAGATTTTAAACCAGTTGATGTATTGATTTTACTTTTTATTTCATAGAAAAGGTAGAACATTTTATTCGTGGTCATCTCTATAAACTAACTTCTGTCCACTGAGAGAGATAAACGTGTAATTTTCGTTTAGAAATATTTATGGATTTATGCTGTTGTACAGTTTAGCTACCAACGAATAATTAAAATCACTGATTTACCCAAACATGCAGTCAAATCAAAATCCACAAATAAATTTTCCTCATTCCCTCAGTAGCCTGTTTATTTTATTCTTTACTTATTCTTAAGACAATTTTTCTTCAAAGTCAAAAGATAGTTATGTATCAGTCATATTACAATGCATCCAAATTAACTAAACAACATAACCTCACATGTCAGTAACTCAGGAGAAAATGAAATCTGTTGGATTCCTGGTGGCAATTCGGAGTATGAGGATCTCAACCAATCTTATCTCCACGACTGGAGAAAAATCGGGTGAACAAGCACAACCAGGATACACCAAGGGTGACATTTTCATATGTGGAAGGGCAATTTAATTTCTCCTTCCTTTTTATGAATTACAAACACAGAAGTATTTGCACAAAAATACATGCACATTTAAAAATAATGAATTAATCTTGCAATTTATATGAAAAAAATTTGTTGTTCGACATTATCTAGGTATCCAAAATACACAGGTCATTTCCATGCTGTCTAATATGTGGACATCATGTATTTTGATTGTGCAATTAAGAAAGTAGATTAACTAATTTCTGTCTTACAAGAAGCAAGGCAAAATCAGCTGCCAAAACACAAATGTTGTCAAGAAAAAAGAAACAGCAGCACACAACACTGAAAAGAAAATCTCCTGGCAAATAAAGCTTCTACATACCAAAATAGAGAAAATAAAAATCCCGAGTTTAGAGAGCAAAAGATCGGCTAAAACGTGTAACTTTAAGTCTCACTGTGGGAGAAAATACAGTCAATGCCAAATCTAAGAAACTGGAATGTAAAAATAAAGGGGGAAAGTTCATCTAGCTCAGAGTAACCTAATAGTCCCACTGATTCAGAAATGTTTTATGTGGTTCTCATTAGAGCTCATTGGAACATTTACAACTAAATATGTTTTCATTAAAATAAGTATTTCACAGAAGGCGGAACATTTTACAGAGGCGTATAGATTCCAACACAGTTTTCAGCTAAAGAAAGAAAAAGAAGCAACCAAAATAAAACACACAACATTTTCAGTCAAAAAACTTTTGAAGTCCTGGTTTAGCCCCAGTGTATAAATTAAAACTAACTCAAAGCACTGGAAATTGCTGCAAACAAAATAGTCCTCCTTCAGCCTGCTCTGATCTTCCCCTTGATTCTTTTCCCTGACATGAAAACCGTAGGGAAACACATATTTCCATGAAGTGCATGGTCAGTTTTGCAAAAGCTGATCATTTTGCCCAGAATATGCTACTGAAGAGTGAATGAGTACAAACTATGTGCCCTTGAGTCCTAAAATATGTGGGTTCTTCTAATAAAAATGACTTAGGCGTGTGCTTTGACAAATCTATTCATTTTCCCAAGTTGATGCACATATTTCAGTCAACAATATCCAAAGTGTGAACTGTGGTAGGTCACTGTTGCTTACAGCAGTTTTAGTTTGTATAGTAAAGATTTGGAGAGGATAACATGGTGATTTGAAGATGAAGATCTTTAAGAAAGTGTTCTCTACAATGATTCAGTGTGAGCAGATGATCTCTATATAGACATGCCCTTTCCTTTGTCCCTTCCGACACTTACTGCCCTTTTGCCAAAGTGGTTTTCTGTCACACTTCCCTGTTAAATGTTCTGTCAGAGCCTCCTGCGTGGCAATCCCTCATAGCCTTTGGAGGCCAAATAACATCCTCTCTTAAACATCAGGATCACTACTTGTACATGATTTTGTCTGCACCAAACCTTAAGGATACCCAGTGATGCCTGAGCCTCATGTCCAAGAGTGTGTGTTGTTTTAGTTATAATATTTGAACATTATAAACTGCTCTTATTAATTAAACCATTTATATCCTGAAAATCCTGTTTTGACACATAAAAAGCACATCCAAACCAGATTTACACTGTTTTTAAAAGGGATGTTTTATTTTCAGATGCTTGTTTACTCATGACGGGGACTAAATGTATTGTAGTATCTTCTCTTTAAAACCTCAATTCAAGTCTTCTAAAGAAAAGGTTCCAGCTTATTACAGTGTGATCAAAGTGCCCAAGACTACAAGTCTTTTATTTTTTTTTTTAATAGATGTGAAACATATAACCTTGGGCTGGAAGTCTTCTAGTCCAGACTCCTGTTCCAGAAAGAAACAGTTCACACAGCAGAAGAGAAGGCGGCTCAGGTGCCTCAGATACCACTCACTAGCAGCCCTCTGGAGCAAAGGGTCATACTCTCTGGCTTTGACCACATAGGATGGGAGCATAAACTATTGCATTAGATTCCTAAATAGACTTTTTCTTGTGAACTTCATTTCTGTGTGCTTAGCTGGAGAATTAAGCAAGCTATGATAGCCACTGTGTTTTATGGATTTATTGTGTTTGATAGATGCTGTGTTTCATAGCTTTTCTTGGGTCCACACAATCTGAAAGACTGTGGAAAAAAGGAGATTTCTTTAAAGCATTCTGGTTGACTTTGAGAGGAGTGTTCTGTACATTTCAAATTGGCAAAGTTAGAGATAGACAAAGTGCTTACTGTGAACTTATTTGCATTTAAGTTTAGAACAAGAGTTCATACAGTTCAATATTGTGGCTTTAGAGCATGTAATGGTACAATATTATAAAAGGTAATATAAAGCAAAGAAATGTCATGTCATAATAAAGGATGCTCTTGTTAGATGTGTTATGCCAGAAAGTGTATTTTAAGTGGCGAGTTTTGACATTAAATGACGTAGTATGGAATAAATCTCACAACAAGAATAGAATTTTGCTAATTTGTACATCATTATGTTTAAATTGAAATGTGTGTACTAAAAAAAAACAACAAACAAAAAAGGAAAACAAAACAAACAAACAAACAACAAAAAACACTTTACCTATTCATGACTAGTCAAACAGCTTGCCTTCCTGAGTACTAAGCAAGAGATAAACAGGTAAATGAAGATTTCAAGATCTTTGAAAGTATCTGTGACAGATTTTGACATTCACTGCCTTGGAGTGTCTATACAGACTTAAGGTATTTAGGAGTACACAGGGAAATAACGATCACTCAGAGCTCCTCTGCCTACCCCTCCCGGGCTGCCCAAATATGAGGCAGCCTGAGTTCAGAATCACGGAACGTCCTGGGTTAGGAGGGACCCACAAGAATCATTGAGACCAGCTCCTGTCCCTGCATAGGACAATCCCAAAACTCACACCATGTGTCTGAGGGTGTTGTCCAATCACTTCTTGAATACTATCAGGCTTGGGGCTGTGACACCTCCCTGGGAAGCCTGTTCCAGTGCTCCACCACCCTCTGGGTGAAGAACCTTTTCCTAATGTCCAGCCTAAACCTCCCCTGGCACATCTTCCTGCCATTCCCTCGGGTTCTGTCCATTGGTCACCAGAGAGAAAAGATCAGTGCCTGCCCCTCCTCCTCCCCTTGTGAGGAAGCTGGAGCCCCATGAGGTCTCCTCTCAGTCTCCTCCAGGCCGAATAAACTCAGAGACTTTAGCAGCCCTTCATACGACTTCCTCTCCAAACCCTTCACCAGCTTCATGACCCTCTTCTGGATACTTGTCAGTAGCTTTATATCCCTTTTATCCTGTGTCACCCAGAACTGCACACAGTGCTCCAGGTGAGGCCGCACCAGTGCAGAGCAGAGCGGGACAATCACCTCCCTTGCCCGGCTGGCAATGCTGTGCTGGATGCACCCAGGACACGGGTGGCCCTCCTGGCTGCCAGGACACTGTTGGCTCATGTTCAACTTGCCATCGACCAGAACCCCCAGGTTCTTCTCCGCAGAGCTGCTTTCCAGCATCTCATCCCCCAGTCTGTATGTACGGCCAGGGCTGCCGTGTCCCAGGTGCAAAATCCAGCACTTGCCCTTGTTGAACTTCATACAGTTCATGATTGCCCAGTTCTCCAATTTGTCCAGATCCATCTGCAGGGCCTCTCTGCCCTCGAGAATGTCAACAGCTCCTCCCAATTTTGTGTCATTGGTGAGCTTACTTAGTATTCCCTTAAGTCCTGTGTCCAAGTGATATAAAGACACTGAAGAGTGCTGGCCCTAAGATGGATCCCTGCGGAACCCCGCTAGTGACTGGTCACCAGCCCGACATAACCCCATTTACTAGAAACCTTTGAGCCCGGCTCATCAGCCAACTGCTCACCCACTGCATTGAGTGTTTATCCAGCTGTGTGCTGGACATTTTATCCAGGAGGATACTGTGAGAGACAGTATTGAAGGCTTTACTGAAATCCAAAAAGTTGTATCCCTGTACTGTAATCACACAAATTAAGCCTGATCTGAGCAGGTCATCTTAGCTCCTGAGCAGGGATCTTCTCTAATATAACGTACCTCAGATGTCTGAGGTGCAGCCCATTCAGATCACAGGGAAATGGATAATGCATTTGCCCACACCCACCCAAGCATAGCTTTCTATACATTTTCACAATTGAAGTGAGCAGTACACCTGCTTTTACAAGTCTGAAGACAGACCTATCTTGAATCTGCTTTAGTACAATCACATCTCTTATTTTTATGAGAAATATTGTCCTGAAAGTAATCCTGTCGATGTGGCCAGCACTTCAGAAATCCCTAAAAACACCTTAATTTGCACAGTCCTCAGCACTGGCACTCTCTCTTTTCTCTATGTTTATAATAGCTCCTTTCTCAGAGCTCACCCTGTATGCTGACCAATGACTAAAACCCACATTGTTTAGCAAATTGGATGTTTACTAGAAGATTCAACACCTATAACAGGACATTTCATCTGAAAACCTAGACATTTGACAACAGATAAGACTTTAGAATGGTTGTTTTGCTGTCAGCTGTTATCTGGATCTTGGCAGGTGTTTAACAGCATACAGTAACCCCATAAATAAAGGGACACCAAATATCCATATAAAATTAAAGGGGTAACTGATGCAGCCAGAATAGAGTGATTCAAACTGGCATGTACCCAAGGTGGTGGCTTTGCCATCCCTACATTGAATACTGCCAAGGGATCTTTAAGATCTGATGGTAGGAAGGTTTGGGTTTTGCAGCTAGTGTGGCTCAGCACAGCACTCCCCCATTCCCTACTCTGTGACAAGGTTTGATTTAAGTGCTGGCTAAAAAGGCAAGTTTCCAATTACTGAATCAAACACTGAAGTCATTTGGAGGTAAGTGAGCCAATGTTAGCCTTTTAGGACCACGACGTGAGCTATTGGACTAATTTGGAGAATTTTCGTTAGGAGTGACTCATAGAGTCACTCTTCTCCTCCATAAGTATCTGGTCCTATGAATGACATCTGGACCTATCCCGGTGGAAACTATCAATGCAGTTGCTCGGTTATCTTTTGTCTTCTTCCTCTCCATTTATCAGCACAATGAAGATGTGGCTCGGCAAAATAAACACAGGACAAACATTCAATGCAAAGAAAAAAAGCCAAAGTTTTCCTTCTGCTCCTTTCAAATCTTGCAGTCATCCAGATGTTCAGAATTCAAATGTTATTAGTAAAGGTAAATACACTGACTATATTTTCAAGTTAATTCCAGCTGCACTGATTTAATCTTACCACTGATGATGGACCTTGGCTGCAGACCTGACTACTGATGGCATTCTTGTGCATTCTGTCAGTGCTATAGCACAGCTCTGCTTCTTGTATAAGGTTTTGCAACATATCCTTATTTATGCATGACAACAGGAAGGAAAATACTCTTCCTTATCATGTGAAATATCTGGCTAGCTCCTCACAGTCCTATAATACTTTGTGGGACAAGAATTTCTTGGACCAACAAACTTGGGAGTACCCCCACCCACATGCTGACAAGACCTAAAACACAGAGTTCAGGAAAGCTGGCAAAATCCAGACTGGAATGGAGAGAGAAAAGGAATACTTGAGAAAAAATGTTACCGTTTGAACTTCAAAACTGAAATCCAATGTGTGGACTAAATTAAAACATCAGAGTTGGTATTTCAGCTTATACACACAAGTGAGGTAAAAAAGAAGCTATAGAAGTGTTCAATAAAAAGAAAAGCCATGTTCACATTTAACCAGATACATGTCTGTCAACAAGGAGAGCAAATTTCAGTGCAGAGAATAAGTGGCTGTGTCTTCCTGCTGAAGAGAGAAAGGAGGAGGAGTGGAGGTGAATAAATATAAGAAGCAGAAAATTTAGCATAGCACAGCCATGAAAATTAATTCTGGAAGGAAAAGAGGGACAAAAAGGATCTGAAGAAATACTTATAAGGCTCAAGAGGAAGAGTTATCATAATATACATGGAGGAGGAAGAAATGAGGGGAAGCACTATAATATAGAGAGAACTAAGCTGGTAAATCCTACAACTTTTGTATGTCGCAGAATCTAGGAACAGATCATTTAGAATTTCCCCCAATCCTAGCAAAACAATGTCAAATGACAATCATTACATTTCACCTAAGAGAACACTGACACTAAAAGCAATCTGTAGGAAATTACATGGGTTTTCAACATGAAAGAAATTCTTTGTACAACTTCTGTACATAATATGGGGCAATTACACAAGGAAAAAAAAAACGAAGTGTGAAAATGTTAGCTTAAATTGCTCATTTGCTGTAAATCTAAAGTTGTTGTGGAAGAAGAATGAATTGTGGGCTTGTTCCACCACAGTATATTATATAAAACCTGAATAATGAAGCAATTATTCAGGGCTAACAGAAAGGAAGTCTCGTTTCCAAGGCTGCATAGTAGCAACAGAATGACACGAAGTGGATAGTGCAGCTCCAGGAAATGGAAGATGGCATCCAGTTTCTCTACCATCATGGGGCCAGTTTGACTGGTTAGGGTAACGTAGTGCCAGCCGTCCCTGCTGAATAAGAAAGATTTCACACTAAAACTATTTCCCACATTTCCCACAGTACAGAGTTTTCCCTGGTGACTAAAACATTCTCTATGTACCATCTGTACCTATGCTGGGAATTTTACTACCAAAAGTTTAAAAAAAAGGGAAGGGAGATGACATGAGAAGCGGGGAAGTTTTTCTTCTATGAGCTTAAAAATAATCAACTCTCAATTTTTTTTTAATTTTGTTTTGAAGTATAGGACTTCTGTGTCCAATTCTGTTTATAAATACTAGTTCCCTAATTATGAATGAATGGATACCACTATGTTCAAAGTCAAAACCATTGTGCGGCAGTGGAGAGAGATGAGGGAAATTTATAAATCACAGGTGACTGACTGATGACACTGCTCTTCTATGGAGACTGGAAGAAAGTAAGCACCATCTCGAGTCCTTATACTTCAGAGGCAGAAAATCTTAAATGTCCGTTTCTACTGCAATGCAGAAGTGCTACCATCTCAACTGCAAAGACACGGAGTTGAAGACTCAGCACGCTGTCTTGCTCAGTTGTAAGAAGAGATCAAGCTTTCTGAGGCATTTTGATGATCAGTATTGGAGAACAACTACAAAATAACAAAAAGTCATGTGTGCAATAAGGACAGTTTATGCCTTTGGTACACTTTTACAGGAAAGTAAAATATGAATGCAGTAGGGTCAGAGATGGGAGATGTGGAGACTGGATGCTGTCCTCAGAAAATGCAGCTTCCTAAACGTATATATTTGTGTAATTTTTCTTTCCAACTTTTTATCAGACATGAACAAAATTCATTTTCCTCAGATGGACTCAGACACAAATTTATTCAATTCATTAAATCCTGCTGCATTGTAGGGAAAAAAAAAAGTTTTTTTTAAAAAAGTTATTGTATTAGGGTTTTTTTCCAGCATGGAATAATGGAAATAGTAATAGTATATTCAAAAATACTAAAATTGCTTTTCTACAAGAAAGAAAATAGTTCATCTTACATAATTTTAATATATTTATTTATAATGTATTATTATTAGAATTTTGACATGGGAATTATGGCTCATGATCAATAACTAGTTAATGGTACATTTCTGTGTTTAAAATGGATAGTGCTAGGCGCTCATAAGCTGGGCAGCTTATAATAGATGCTACCCACATACAGCTTTCTATAGAGACTTTCTTGCCCATTTTTCATCACTGCTATTCAGTTTCTTGTATACACTATAATGTGCATGCATGGAAACAGGCTCAGCTGCTTACAAGTCTCTGAAACATGAACATTTTCAAACTACCTCAAAATGATAGCTCCTTAAAACATTACCAAAATGTCTGAAAAATTGTATTTTATTATATGGTACCTTAGCACAGTAATAAAAGGCAGTCATGATGGGCTACAGTAATTCAGAATATGAGTGACTTGCCAAAATTCTGCAGTGCTTAAAAATTGATTAATTGTTCAATTTTTCCATTATGCTTTCATTTTATAGATGAGAATCTGAAGAAGAGACAGAGAAATTAACTTGCCCAAAACCACACAAGAAGTGTGTGGCAGAACCAAGGGCTTAATGCACTGACTCTTCCTTCCTCTCCCATTGTGTTATTGCTTTCCTCTACGTTGATAGCTAGAAGTAACAAGCCTGGAAATCAGCTGGAAGGGTCTCTGCTGCACAGACTAGATCTTTCTCTCCTTCCTCAGTCTAGGATCTCGTATCTGCTACTTATTGGATCAGGTTTTTGCTGAAGAAAGGCAAGGATCAGCTTCTCTCTGAGAGATATCCAAATAGGATCTTTGGGATTCAGCAAGAACTTGAATTTTCTTTCACCTTATCTGTTCATAAGTTATGATGCTTGTGGCTTAAATTCATAAAAACCTATAAAGACTTTCAATATGAACAAGGTCAAAGCAATAAAACTAGTATTTGTGGGTTTGTTGGTGTTGTTGTGGGGGGTTTTGTGGTTTTGAGTTTTTGTTTTGTTTTTCCTATCTTTCATCCTTACATAAAGTCTCCAGGGTCTTCTCAGTGTCAAACTCTAAGCAAATGAGTAAACCCAAAAGAAGCCATTTTTTTATTATTTCCTTGAGAAATCATGACTCATCAGTTCCCTAGCAGTGTTCACCAGACTGCAAGAGGGCAGAATTAGGTTACCTTGGTAGATGGCTTAACAGTGATGCAGACAAGAGATAGATAATCACACGACTAAGCTGGAGATGAAAGGACACAGTCACAGAAAAATGAATTGTTTCCTCCTTTTAAGCTCAATTGCACTAGGGAGCCATGACGTAAACTGTAGCATCTGTGACCTTCACCCTCAGACATGACACTCAAATAATTAATTGTCTCTTCTTTTCAGGAGGAGACGGTTACAGTGCCAGGATATTTGTTTCTCCACATTTATCAATGAAAAAAAAAACCCACACTGACCTATTCTTATATACTCCAGTCTTACATGCTCCAGTTCATTACAGCTACATACAGAAAGTTTGTCTTCCCTCATCCACACTGTCATCCACACTTGAAACCATTTTAAGGAAATCAGCTGAGAAGAAAACAACAAGAGTTTTTCTTCTCTCTTTGCTTGACGTGAAGGACAACCTCTTCCTGAGTGAGAAGATGAACTTTTGAGCTGAGTGGACCACTTACATTTTGAATACACATCCTGTCATGAAACAGAGATGATGTAAACTCATTAAAGGAAGTCTCCTGGCTTCAGAGTCCTGATAGGAAAGCTTGTTGTATGCTTTCTAGGGACATATGGATATTCAGTTTTGACTTCCAAGATATTTCTTGGAAGAAAGGCAATGGTGGGGGAACTGCAGAGAAAGTCTCTTAGCATTCCACTTCTTCCTTTTTTTTTTTTTTTTAATTACACAGTCCACAAGGAATACAGAGATTCAGCTTGGTTTAAGATGAAAACCATATTTGCAACCCTTTTTTAAATTAACCAGCCACGCACAGAAGTGAACTAGTTCAGGGCATTTAATCTGATGCCATACTGCAAAGTGAATTTTGGCATGGTGTTTGCCCATATGTTAATGTTGCTACAGTGACAGGCAGACGCAGTACCATTACACTGAATATGTAAGGGTGAAGTTTTTCCTCTTTGTAGTAAGTGAAGAATAGTATTTTGTGCTTCTATTTGTGATGCTTTGCTCTGTTGTAAATTCTTTGCAGGGAAGAACTTTTGCACTAGGAGACCTTCTTTTCCACCTTCTTTTCTTTGGCCAGTCATTTTGAGCACAGCAACATCCTTAAAGGCAGAAAAAATGTTGAGATGAATGCTTTAGAAAGAGCATAATGTCTTTTCACTGTTTCAGCTGCTGCTGTTCATGAAAAGGTGAGCACAGTGCTGAACAAGGTACTCTAAGGAAATACAATAATCTGCTCCGACAGTGTTTTCCATTTTGTGTTCAACCTTTATTTGAGTCTATTTATGCTTCTGTGAGAAAAGAGAATTTGTCAACTTGGCTTGTTAGATAAAAGATTTAATTTTGTTCTATAAATAACATCCTTTTCACCAGGATCTTCATTTTGTTGATCCTAAAAAATACTTGGAACCCCTTCCAAGGTAGCAAATAAGAGAGAATGGTGAGCAAGCAACTGTTTTTCAGTGTATGGCTGGCCCACAGCAGTAACTAACTAGCTTAAACCTCTGTCTGGCAGCAGTTGCTGTCTTTGAGGTCCTCTATAAAATATGTATAGAAGATGGTTTCCAATTTCCTTTTATTTGAGTCTGTATATCAAAGGCCACACTCGAGTGATTTTTACAATTAAGATCTCTGAAACTCTGATTCATGTTGATCTTTTAGCCTCAGACCTTTCATGCTCCATAATTTCTTCCCTAATATATGGGTCCTAGAATTAAACATGTAAGTTCCAGCTATCTTCTCCCTAATGCTGAGCATTAACCAATTTATAATCCCAACTCCTCTGAGTCTTTTTTCATTCCTGCCAAAGATTGTTCAAATACCTTTGGTGTATTATTTACGATTAACCCTGCTTCCCAAGGTGCTTTTTTTCTCATGTTACAGTTCATGCATTTGTTAGGGTCTTTATTTTTAAGCCTACTAGTATAACTTTTTGTCTTCAGCCAAGTGGATCACCTAAATCAAATGAGGTCTATTTTTTTTTGCTTTTATTTTCCTATCTTCTTGCAACCCGTCTGACTTTCTGGTTAGTATAAAATGTTTTTCATCTTCACTTAGCTATTAGTAAGATTAATTCCCATATTATATTTGTTGCACAGGTGTATATCAGTAATGACATTAGTCATATTCACTCTGCAGAATTTGAAAAAAAACCTGTCAAATATGGTCTTGGTGAAATTACAATAAAATATACTTGAAGCAGGCTTGCTCTAAGGGGAGAAACTGTTTACACAGTGATACTGATATTTGGCCAGCAAGGGATCAGTGGCCAAACATCATGTGAAAATTGACATTCAAAACCTATGAGATTTTTTAAAAAATTTGAAGGTGGATAAATAACAGCAAAGTTAGAGGACATTATCTCCACAGAACTCTCAAAGAAAGCAAGAAAAGAAAGATGTTGTTTCAGCAAGATTATGAACTGAAACAGCAGAAAATGCTCCTTGATTCATCTTTTACAATATAGGAAATGAGACAGAAACCAAATAAAAATACATTAATCCAGGTCTCTGTTACGTACTTCACGCTCAGGCACTAATGATTTAAATTACTTCTCTAAAAACATGTGAAACACTTGTAGCTCTCGATCTTAGAAATGGCAAATTGTCTTCAAGAGGGATCACACAAAGTCAGACAAAGGTTGAGCTTGAAGTGGGCCTCTGGAGATCATCTGGTCCAAATCCTTCTGCTCAAACAGGGCCACCTAAAGCCAGTTGCCCAGAACTGTGTTCAGAGGACCTTTGAATATCTCTGAGGGTGGAGACTCCACAATTTGTGCGAGCAACCTGTGCCAGGGCTCAGCCACCCGCATGGTTAAAAGGTGTTTCCTGATGTTCGGGTGGAACATCCTTGTGCCCATTACCTGTTGTCCTGCCACCAGCCACAACTGAAAAGAGCCTGGCTCCATCCTCTTTGCACCCTCCCTTTAGGTATTTAAAGGCATTAAAAAGTTCTCCCCGAGCCTTCTCTTCTCCAAGCTGAACAGTCCCAGCTCTCTCAGCCTTTCCTCATGCATAAGATGCTCCCGTCCCCAAATCACCTGTGCAGCCGTTTGCTGGGCTCTCTCTGGAATGTCCATGTCTCTCTTGTCCTGGTGAGCCTAGAATTGGATAGAGAACTCCAGATGTGGGCTGAATTAGTCAGAACAATTCAGAAACTGACTTTTCTGAGTACTTAAGCCAGGTGTGCTCCACTTTAGACACTCCTACGACCCATTTTTCTTGGGATCTTTATGTTTCTAGTATCTCTCAAAGCTTTGCTGGTGCTAATTTCAATTATCTTGACAGCAAACTACAGAGCTCAATGTTTCTGTGACTAGATCAAAAGAGCATATGCTACACAATCCTTATCTCAAAAAGATTCAGAAGAGAAAATATCCTCAATTAAAATCATTAACATGGTTTCTTTTGCTTTATCACAGCTATGAGATAAAGACCAGATGAGATACAGATTTTGGGCACAAAGTTTGGAGAAAAAGAAGGTTCAAGTATGCTAGGTTAAGGAGTAAATATGCAATCAATCTTCAAAGAATGTGGTACCTGGGAAGAAATGAGCAGCTATGTTTCAAAATTTATTCAAGATCCTTTCCTTTTTTTTTTTTTTCATTTAAAGAGATTTAATTTTTTTAATAATTTAAAACATAGTTTTATACCAAAAACACTCACACCATGTCATCTGAAATTGTTTAATTACAGATAATACAAGTATAGTTGAATTTAATTACATTAAAGTCAAAGGCTTTGATCAGGCCAAAGTATTTCAGACCACTACACACTGTAGTTGATACAGATAGAAAGCCAATGTACTACTCATGCTTGGGGTATCCGAAATGGTAGGTAAAATAATAGGTCAAATATGCCCAAAGTTCCAAGTTGTCATAGTTTACACCATAGCAGGAAAAGACCATGAACCATAGCTTTTTTTCTCTGACTGGGGAAAATCTCACATCAATATCTAGCAACCTGGATGATCTTTAGTGTATATGTCAGACCCACTCACCAGGTACCTGAAGAAGAATTGTCTCTGGCACACGACAGCACAAGAACAGAGTGAGAACAGGGTGCTAGAGATCATCCAGGAGATGTGAGTCCAAGAGTGCTCTCATGACCTCATAGATAGGCACTTCATCATAAACACCCCCTGCAGCACTTCACAGAATAGACTGAAAATGCTCCCATATGGGAAAGGGAGAGTATCAGATGGCAGCAGCATGCTGAGACATGACTGCTTCTTTGCCTCTCTAGAGAGTATTGGTGACACAACTATTTCAACACTACACTGTTGAGTTCTCAGCAGTAAGAAAGCTGTGGAAGCCTTTGGGAGACAACTGTGAGGGAAGCTGGATAACCACAAATAGGCCTTGGAAGGAAATTTTTTCTTTGTGCTGTAAGTTGTCATTCTCTTCTTGAACATTTACATGAAAGAAATAAATCAGTATATTAAAAATGCTCTAAAATGACATGAAAACATGACAGGCACAAAAATGTACAAAACTATAGTCTCCCTTGACAGTGACTATAATCAGACTGAGTCACTCTGAATCAGATCAAAGCTCCTTCTAGTCTAGAATCCTGTCTCTGACAACATTGTTTAGAAATACTTTGAGATAGCCAACAATAACAGGGGAAGAACATGATGTGCTTCCCCAGAGTACTTTTCCAGGTACCAGTGGCACTATGCAACTTCAAGAATATGACCAGAACTTCCCATGTAAAGAGGATGAGTAGGCACTGTTCTACAATTCTATAATGATATACCAAATGGTATGTCCCCTCACTGGGGCATATAGAATGTTGATGTATAATCTTAGAGAGAAATCTTTGGTTGGAGGAAGTGTGAGATTTTGCATGGTTTATTAAAAAAAAAAAAAAAAGTTTCCTTCTAATTCTGATCTTAGAATAGCCAAGGGAATAACTAATGTAAATTTTTATATGCATAAAGTCAGTTTTAAAGTTTAGCTAGAAGTTGCTTCTTGTTTTTCTCAGCAGAACACAGATAGGAAGACCAGTTCACATACTTTTTCAAAACATGCTAATATTCAAATTAACACTTTTTCCGCAATTAATTTAAAAAATAATACCTGCTTCGAATAAAATGGAGAATTCTTTTTAATTTGAAAAACATTCCTGTATACATCCCATTGTGTTAAACCTCATAATATATCTTCATATTCTATGATGCATACCCAATACCCTGCAATAACCTAAAGCAACCATATTACTATGGTGCAACATTACAGAGAGAAAGGGAGAAATGATGGGTTTGATGTGAACAACACGTCATGTTTATTTAAGAAAGCATAGGTTTGCATATTACACAAAAATACAGTTACTAGGTGATTTGAAAAATCTCTCTTTTGCTGTGACATTAGACCATTCAATTCCAATTCATTTAATGCTCATAAATTAGAGAAAGGATATTAAAAAATTTTGAAAGCTTTCAAATAAACATTGAATCCAAATCCATAATCTTCATGGTATTAATAAATCAGAATTACCTGCTAGTGTATCCATAGTATCAGGAAAAGTTACTCATTTGAGTTTTACTGTAAATACAGAAATTTTTTTTTTCCTGAAAACTTTTTGAAAATATGCACATTAGGTACAGCTGTAGTACACACAAAACACGCAAAAACTAAAACCACTTCATTATTCCTCAGAATCATTATCTGTTAAGTTTCCAGTCATTGAAATCGATATCTGTTGTTGCTTGATTCTGGCATCTCCCTCATTGGTACCAACACCACTGACTTCAGAGAGCTTTTGTTCTTACAAGTGTACTCCAGAGGGGAATTTGGGCTTCCAGCTTTATTTTTCATTACCAAATAAGAGACACTGAGGACAAAATCTTAAACAGACAGTGTATGTTTATGTTCCTACATACAGCACACTAACTTCAGAGCGTACACATACTTCCTGCTGAAGTCAATCAATTTGATTTCATTTCTCAGTTGCACAGATTTTTTGTCAATATAGTAATGAGCGTCTTCAGTGAATAGAGAGGAAAGTCACATCCATTTGTTTCCAACACTAATTCACTTAAAAAAAACCACAACAAACTTTTATCTGGGCACCTCAGCATAGATTTCAGTTCTTAATTCCAGACAGATTACTCTAATTTCCAGGTATTCACGAACAGTTATTAGTACACACCAGGATAGATAATCCTATCTGTACAGTGCAACCTTGTAAGTTTATGGACAATGTTTATATATATCTTTTCCCAAAAGTGCAGGGTTTTATTTGCATTTTACCAAGACAAAAGGAGACAATAAACACATCAAACTTTGTAGTTTAATCATGCATTCAGTGAGACAAGGAAGGAACCAGAGTGGTAGTAAAGAAAAACTTGATCTTAAAATTGAAGTGACCTCAAAGGTTAATTTATACCACTGGCTGAGAGAAAATATCAGCCTCCATGTTGTATTCTGCTGTTCACATGAAAGTAAATCCCACTATAAGGCTTTTCCACTATGATGAATCCCTTGGCTAAAGACTTATTAGAAGTTTTGTTCACATGACAAATTAATGAGCCCCAGTAGAAACAGTTTTTTTACATAGTCACTGATAAAGGAAAGAAGAAAAAAAAAAAAAAAGAAACCACATGTTAAACTATTGATGCTTCCGATCATGCACAGAGGCATTCCTTTCATGAAGCCTTTCAAGTAACTAACTTACTCTTACATTAAAATATTGTGGGTACAGGTTCCCTTGCTGAGGTTTCAAAAGTATCACTCTAAATTCCTTTAAACATGTAGACTTTTGTGTAAATTTCTGCATCTTTCAACAGACACTATTAACAAAGTCTCACTGCATTTTTAACAAGATGCAGGTCTTCAGAATAGGACGTTTTAATTTGAATAAATAACTTTGGATGTATCAGATAAAAATCATCACAAATTAATTAAAACATCTTCCTTTGTTTAGGGTGATTAATAATACATAAGGAAATCAGGTTTTACATAATTAATCAGTCTGACACAAACTGGCACTCTTCAGTTCCACTCAGTACAAACCCAGCTACGCTGTGATGCTTGACGAACAGCTCTGAATTGATGCACTGCATCCTTCTGCCACAGGACTTAAAGTCATATGGATCCAGTTTGTCACATACTAATGAAGTTTCTAGGACTGAGGCCATAAGAAATAAATTTTAAAGACAACCAACCAAACAAAACAGTTACATATGTTTGATGGTTCAGGGTTTGTTTTTGTTTGGGTTTGGTTGTGGTTTGGTTTAGTTTTTCTTTTTTAAGCACGAAACTGACAAAACCTAAAAGTAACATACTAGCAATTAAAGATGCAGAAGGACTCAGGTAAGATAATACAGAGAACTTGAAACTTCTGAGTATGTGGTTCACAAGGTGATCTAGCACCAAACATACGTAACACACGGTTTAATATGAAACAGCAGGCCGTCAACACTGGGATTAAACAAGTGGCAGCAGATCCTTTGCCTTTCCAGTAAGAGACAAGCAGAGAAATACTTCCTAATCAGCATTCCTCTTCCCCGCGTGGACAGACTTTTACTGAAGAGTCCAAAAGGAACAAGGAAAACTGTACTGAGCTCCCGTCAGTTCTTAGCCTTGATCAAACTGTGTACTTTTACCTTCTTTAATCTTCTTTCATTACCTTCTTAACCCACTGACTGATTGTGCAGCACCTGCGAATCTTTTTTTCCCAAAATTCTTTGTAAGCATTCTGGCTCCTTCAGTTGTTTCCTCGCTGTGGTCTGAATTTCCTTGTGGCTTATCTCTAGACTTCATGTTTTTTCCTTATTTTTTCACATTGCCACAGAGTATAAGGAAAAGAAGCAGCTCCTGAAAGTCTGTACCCTTCGCTTGATGTGTAATGATGACCCTTCATTTCTATCTGTGCACAGATCTGTACTGCAGTATCTAGTACTGCAACACAAAGACACTTGGACAAGACAGAGCTCTGGTACCTGAGGCTGCATCTGAGCTGTGCGCAGCAGCATCAGCACTGCCTGCCCCCACCTGTCTGCTCAGCTGCCTCTGGTGGTTTTAGGAGCACACATTCCTACTTAACTTTAAATTGTTGCATCAGATATTGCCAGCATAGATATCAAACACTTTTTTTTAGTGTTCAGTGAAACCTGAAGAATGCAGCCAAACCTAAACCTCTGGCAAGATTTCAGCTGACTAGCATTATTTGTGGAAGAAATATTTTAAAATAAACATCAAAGTAATTATCAAATGCTTAAGTCATGATCAATTTCTTGTTTTACGGTGTATATGGAAAATGTACTATATTGATCTCTTTTAATTAGCTACCTTAAAACTCCCAAATCTTTCCTCACAAGTTGTTCTTTATGAAGTACTTGCTATTTAGTGTAATTCAGTTATTCTTTCTGTTGTGATAAATTTAGTACTTGTCGTGCTGCTCATGTTGGAAAGTAAATAATTTGATTGACTTTTTTGGAGTAAAGTGTATACTATTTTTTTTTGTTCCTGTTTTCCAACCTTTCATGTTTTGAGTAAAGACGTACTGTTAAGTCTGGCAATTAATTCTCTTAACATCTTGAGTGTTTAGAATTCTTGTGTTGGTCTTTCTTTTAAGTCACAAACTTACTTAACATTAATATTATTTATTGAAGTATTACATCAAAAATCAACAGCAGATTCTGTGAGCGTTGTTCAAAGTCCCCTGTTTTAAAAAGGAGATTACTTGCCTGAGCACCTCCTCTTCTTCCTTTATTTGACGATGAGTATCCCACATAGTTGTAGCTGGATCATTTATTTATGCTTATCTATGTTTATTTTCAGCATGGCCTTTTATATGTAATTACAGTTTGATCAGACTCTTTTTTCTTGCAAAAGGCAAGGGTTCAGCACCTCAGGTAATTGAGTCATCAGTTTAAGCCTTCTGTTACTTAATGAACTGGGGGTTTTTTTTGTGGTGCAACTTTTCTGTATTTTTCATTTGTAAAATTCTTCTTTAATACACCATTTCCTTGTCAATAGCTTTTTTTTTTTTTTTCTGGGATGCTAGTCAGAAGAAAGTACTGCTTGGTTACAAAAAACTACAACAAACAAAATAGAATAACATTTAAAATACTGCTAAAACACATGCACTGCTCTGCTTCAGATGCAACCATGGACCAGTGGCCAGGACTTAACTGCATATAACCCAAGCTCTCATAGTTTCTACAACAAAATTTATTATGACAGGATAACCAAGAGATACACTGTTATTACAGTAAATACCTGTGCAAGCCACATGCAAAGTTCCTGGCAATTGTCAATGAGACATAAATCGAGGAATACTCCTTTTTTCCTTTGGTATATTTGCTTAAAACAGAGAAATACACTTCAAATTTCTGTATTTATTTTCCTCTGACCCTATCATTCACTTATTTCCTCCCAGAGAAAAGATAAAAGAATGATTCTGTAAACTCTGGAGCACCTTGCATAAGTTCTGACCTTTTGAAAGGCCTGTTGGTCTATGGAAGGGTTCAAAACACATGGACCACAGTTATTCATTCACAAATAGATTAATTTTTTAATGTCCATCCACATCTTCAATCTTTACGTCTATCACAGTCTTATGCATCCACCTAAAACTATACTGAAAACAGAAAATAGTTTCCAAGTAGACAAGAAAATATGAGGATTTTTTTCTTCTTTTCTTTTTAAGATAGCAACATTTGTTGCTAGAGTGTTTTAAATTCTAGTACTTATATTTTTCACATAGTGCCTTCAGCTTCAGTATTAAACATTGAATTCTAAAGGCATGTTGTCAATCTTTATTTAAGACTCTTTGCAATAAATAATCAATATTTGCTTTAAGGATATCTTATGGCAGTTTTGGAAAAACAAGCATCCTGTCTCAAACAGCTCCCCTGCCCCTTAAATAGATAACCATTACTAGTTCTCTTAGTGAAAAGCGAAAATGCTTACTGACCTTCATTCCTAGCACAGAGTGGGTTTGTGTGCGGATTTGAAATATTTTTTGTTCTAAACCAATAATAATGTCTCCAATTTATCGCTCCTATCAGCTGTCTTCCAGAAAAATACTCATCATATAATATACCTTTTAGCCTAAAAGTCCTCTGAACAACAAGAAACTTTTAAGAAAAAAAGGCAGAAATCAAGTTAAACTTTGCTAACAATTTAGCTCTTTAATTTTCATTGATTTAGCCCCCCACTGATAGTGACTTGTCTTGTCTCTAAATCCAAGATGGTGATGTTTAAAGACCTCCAAGGGTAAAGGTGTAATGTGATATACAGAAAGCTTTAGCAGCTTCAGTTGACATTTACCAAAGTTGAGCACTTTTTCCCATTTTCTTAGATCTTAGTTCCAAGAGACAGTCTCAGAATACAGAATATGAAGCTTATTGCACTTCTCAGATTAGAATGTCAGAAACTGCTTCTAATCCTCCATCATCCTCAAATTGACTACTGTCTGACACTGTGAGTACTGAGCACTGCATGTACATGCAGACATGGGAGACTGAAAAAGTATTTCATTCTGATCCAAAAGAAATGTAAGTGGAGCTGCATAGACATCTCAAAGAAGACACAGAGAAGAGGAAGTTATCTAAAAATGTATACTTGGTTGAAAAAATAAAAAAAACAGAGATGTTTGGAGAATATTTTTCTGTGCTGTACATTTCTGAGCCAATATTTTATGTGACAAGGTTAGTATATATATTGTAAATCATTGTTCAGTAGAGATACATATTTGTCAAACAGGCAACATTTGCATACTTGAAGTAAAACGGTGTGTCTAAGCGAGGACTCTAGATCCAAACAGATGGCAAGTAACAAAGGCTAGTTCAGACTAGACTGTTGATGGCAAAAAACAAAGTCTTTACTGACAGGATCATACATGAAAACAATTCTAAGCTTATGCTGAGGTTGTGCTACAAACTAAGGGATTCTGCCTATCAGCCTCCACTTAAGCTGCCAAATCCTGCCCCAAGGAACTACTCATTGCAGTACATTATTTTATGAACCCTAAGTGCTCACAATTTGCAAAAGAACAAAGCAACAAAACTTCTCTGAAAATACACTGTATCTGTAAAGCCTTTTAAGGCAAAGATTCTCCCATTTGTTCCACCAGAAAATAACCACCTACGTTCCAAATGTTGAATACAATCATCTTTTAAGAAGTTCCTAGAAAACCTAAGCAGTGTTGATCCAGGATTTCTTAGTTTTAAGTTATGCCTTGACTAACAAAACATTGTAAATAACTGCTGCTCCTCTTTTCTGAAAGAGTCAAAATATCCATCAGAAAAGGGGCTTTCACATCCTTCTTCTAGAAGCCCTGCTGTCAAGAGAGAATTTACGAGAGTAGTAGCTGCAAGAACAGAATCACATCAACCAGAGACACAGATTTTATTTTCTAAATAATCCAGGCAACAACAGGTAACCAGCTAGTTGTGTCTTTACATTAGGAGTAACAAGAGGGGGTTAACTTAACTGTTGTTTTATGAAATTGCTCACTGAATAAAATGAGAAAGCTGTCACTTATTGATACTTATGACACATGTTTTCTGCCAGTCTTCAAGGCATTACATGTTTCAGACATGGCAACAAATTAGGCTAGAGACTTGCCTGGTAATGCTGTAATTTGCATTGTTCAACAAGATGACTGGAGAAAGAAAAACATTAATAATAACAGATACAGTAAAGAAGATGATCTCATCAGTCCCCATCTGAAAAAGTCATATCTGGGCATTAACATTAGATAATAAGCCAATAAATAGTCATTGCTGAGTCTACATTTGATTTCTACATGATAGAAAATTTTCTACAGCACTACAGAGTAAGACTAGTCACAGATTAATTTGCAGAGATGTCTCCTGCATTTCATGTCTTAGGGACATATTTAGCACTAGACCAGAGGTAAGTTATGATCTAACCCTTCATCCCTCTCTTTACCTCTCATTGCCTGGCAGTCTTTTTGTAGACTTTGGAAAAGGCAGCAAGGGGATTCATAGCAGCTTTCAGATCTCAAGAAAAAGGTGCAGACTATGAGGTTCATGAAGCAGGGACTCCTCACCTCAAAGCTCTGCTTCAGATTTACCCACAGCTCATGATAATCCATGAAGTCATCTGAAATGAGCTAATGGGCTCCAATATCTGCTTGCAGAAATTACACCATAAATGCCATCCCAACCTCTACTCTCCATGAAACTGAAATTCAAAAGAAAAGGGAGTTAAACTAGATCTAAATGAGGAATCCAAATGTCTATTTCATACTATCTTTGCAATTCTACAGTCCTTTTAAGGCAGGAAATGATGGCTTTTTTCTTAAATTGGGGTTTTAGAGACAAAAGAAATCTTAGTGAACAAATGGCATGACCAGAACCAAATACTCTGAAGTATATGACCATGCTCTGCATGAGTCAAGTGCACTTTTTAAAAGGAGGGATCTAGGAATATAGGAGATGGAGACTGCAACTTCCCGGATTCCCTAGGTGATTTTCATTAGGCAGTGAAACAGCTGCTGAAACACTGACACACAAACCGCACAACAAACAAGCAAACAAAGTCAGAACTTTCTTTTCAGCAAACACTAGATATTGCAAAAATCACATGAATACTGTTCTCCAAAAAGAGACATCCTCATTGAAAATTATACATTTCTGTTCAACTATAGCTTTTAAGGGCAAAACACATTATTGATGCTTTAGTATTTTACCTTTGAATGAGGTTTGCCTAAAACATGAATGGTTAAGAGTAACAAAAATTTTACATAAAACAAAGAACAATTATGTGCTAAATCCATCTCTAGTGTCACCACAAAGAAGTAAACATTTGACTGATTCTTTTATCAAATCTGTTTTCTGCTGAAAAACATCTATATTTCATAGTTTTCAGGATATGCATGTAGTTTGCTTTTGCAGTTGCTTCACCTGTTTATCGAGGTGTACGGAGCTTTTCCAGCAACAAACTCTGTAACACACAAAAGTGCCATGGGGATCCAAAATATGTAAAGACAAAAATTCTCAGATGTACTGAAAAAAAAAGAGTCTAAATTCTCAATATCACATTCCATAGGAGAGCAGGAAATCTGCAGACAGTGCATATAAACATAACATTCAGCTGTTCATATTACTATGCCAGAGACTAAGCAGATATGAAATCTTAGTTACACATACTTTTTCTCTCTATTAAGATGGCATTTAAAAGCTGTGTGAAAACACCTTAGGAACACTCAAACACAGTCACACTCACAAAGGCACTAAGTATATAATAAATACAATGTCCATTGCAATATCAGTTGTGGCACTAACAAACAAGATGATGACTTTGAATCATGGCACAAAGATATATGCAACTGTCAGGGGAAAAAATGAGTGAATAACAGAATCACAGAATCACAGAATGTTAGGGATCGGAAGGGACCTCAAAAGATCATCTAGTTCAATCCCCCTGCCGAAGCAGGAACACCCAGGTGAGGTTACACAGGAAGGCGTCCAGGCGGGTTTTGAATGTCTCCAGAGAAGGAGACTCCACAACATCCCTGGGCAGCCTGTTCCAGTGTTCTGTCACCCTCACTGTAAAGTGTTCTGTTACCCTCACTTCTCATATTTAAGTGGAACTTCTTGTGTTCCAGTTTGTACCCATTGCCCCTTGTCCTATCATTGGTTGTCACCGAGAAGAGTCTGGCTCCATCCTCATGACACTCACCCTTTACATATTTATAAACATTAATGAGGTCACCCCTCAGTCTCCTCTTCTCCAAACTAAAGAGACCCAGCTCCCTCAGCCTTTCCTCATGAGGGACATGCTCCACTCCCTTCATCATCTTTGTGGCCCTGCGCTGGACTCTCTCCAGCAGTTCCCTGTCCTTCTTGAACTGGGGGGCCCAGAACTGGACACAATATTCCAGATGAGGTCTCACCAGGGCAGAGTAGAGGGGGAGGAGAACCTCTCTCAACCTACTAACCATATCCCTTCTAATACACCCCAGGATGCCATTGGCCTTCTTGGCCACAAGGGCACAGTGCTGGCTCATGGTCATCCTGCTGTCCACCAGGACCCCCAGGTCCCTTTCTCCTACACTGGTCTCTAACATTTTATTCCCCAACTTATACTGGAACCTGGGGTTGTTCCTGCCCAGATGCAAGACTCTACACTTTCCCTTGTTATATTCCATTAAATTTTTCCCCGCCCAACTCTCCAGCCTGTCCAGATCTCGCTGGATGGCAGCACAGCCTTCTGGCGTGTCAGCCACTCCTCCCAGCTTGGTGTCATCAGCAAACTTGCTGATAGTACACTCAATTCCCTTATCCAAGTCATTGATGAATATATTGAATAGTACTGGTCCCAGTACTGACCCCTGAAGCACTCCACTAGATACAGGCCTCCAACCAGACTCTGCCCCATTGACCACAACTCTCTGGCTTCTTTCCTTCAGCCAGTTTGCAGTCCACCTTACTACCTGATCATCCAGTCCACACTTCCTCAGTTTAGCCATGAGGATGCTGTGGGAGACGGTGTCAAATGCTTTACTGAAATCAAGGTAGACCACATCCACTGCTTTGCCATCATCTATCCACCTCATTATGTCCTCATAAAAGGCTATGAGATTGGCTAAGCATGACTTCCCCTAGGCGAAGCCATGTTGACTGCTCCTAATGACCCTCTTATCCTTGATATGCCTTGAGATGGCACCAAGAATAAGTTGTTCCATCACCTTTCCAGGGATGAAGGTGAGGCTGACCGGTCTATAGTTACCTCGGCTCTCCTTCTTGCCCTTTTTGAAGACTGGAGTGACATTTGCTTTCCTCCAGTCCTCAGGCACCTCTCCCGTTTGCCACGACTTAGCAAAAATGATGGAGAGTGGTCCAGCAATAACTTCAGCCAGCTCCCTCAGCACTCGCGGGTGCATCCCATCTGGACCCATGGATTTATGGATGTCCAGATTGCTCAATTGCTCCCTAACCCAGTCCTCATCAACCAAGGCAGACTCCTCCATTACCCTGCCTTCCTCTGGGGCCTCAGGGGTACGGGGCTCCTCAGGACAGCCTCCGGCAGAGTAGACAAAGAAGGCATTCAGTAACTCTGCCTTCTCTGTATCTTCTGTCACCAGGGCACCCACCCCATTCATCGGTGGGCCTACATTGCCTCTAGTGTTAGTTTTAGTTAGTTCTTTCTGTTGTCCTTGACCCCTCTCGCCAGGTTTAATCCTAAGGAGGCCTTAGCTTTCCTAATTGCCTCCCTACATCCTCTGACAACAGACTTATATCCTTCCCAAGTAGCCAGCCCCTCCTTCCATGGTCACTAAACTCTCCTCTTCCACTTGAGTTTGCCCAGTAGTTCTCTGTTTAACCAAGCAGGTCTCCTGGCTCCCTTCCTTGACTTCCTACATGTCGGGATGCTCTGATCTTGAGCTTGGTAGAAGCAGTCCCTGAATGCTAACCAATATATTGGGCTCCTTTGCCTTCAAGTATCCTTGCCCCTGGGATTTCCTCTAGCAATTGTTTGAAAAGGCCAAAGTTCTCCCTGCTGAAGCCCAGGGTTTTGATTCTGCTTGCTATTCTGTTCCTGCCACATGAGATCCTGAACTCCACCATCTCATGGCTGCTGCAACCAAGGCAGCCCTCAACCTTTAGTGCTTCAACCAAGCCCCCCTTGCTAGTGAAGATGAGATCCAGCAGTGCTCCTCTCCTAGTTGGCTCCTCCACCATTTGCATCAGAAAGTTATCATCAATGCACTGGAGGAACCTCCTAGACTGAGGCTGGCTGGCCGAGTAGTCCTTCCAGCCAACATCAGGGTAGTTAAAATCCCCCATAACAACCAGAGCCTGTCACTGTGAGGCCACGCTCAGCTGCCCATAGAAGGCCTCATCACCTTCCTCACCCTGATCTGGTGGCCTGTAATAGACACCCACAACAGTATCACCCCTACCAGTCTGCCCCTTAATTCTCTACCCACAGACTCTCAACTCGCTCCTCATCTGCCTCTGACCAGTGCTCAATACATTGTAGCTGCTCTCTCACATAAAAAGCAACTCCACCACCTCACTTTGCTGGCCTGTCATTCCTGAGAAGGACATAGCCATCCATGACCACATTCCAGTCATGTGAGCTGTCCCACCATGTCTCTGTGATCGCCACCAGACCATAATCTCTTGACCAAACACAGGTTTCTAACTCCTCATGCTTATTCCCCATGCTGCGTGCATTGGTGTACAGGCACTTCAGGGAGCGAGCTGAGCACACTGATTTCACCCTAGAGGGATGGGAGGCCTTCTGGTCTTCATCAACTCTAGAGTGCTGCCCCACTGATGCAAACCCAGCTACAACCCCATTCCCCTTCGAATCTATGAACATATGCTTAATCAGAATTATTATCCTGATGTGAGATTCCACTTTGCATCCATACTTAATTGATGTTTAAATTTCAAAGACAAAACACCTTTCATCAGTATGATCAATGAGCTATCGAAGATGGCAACGTAAAAGATGGGTTCAGGGATTGGCAAGTTCAGAATCTGGGCCTCCATGGATGCAGGTTCTGGATTACCAGTGCATTCTTCAGGTACAGCTGGCATTTCATTAATCCCATGTATTTTAACTGTAGGGTACTCTGGGGCAAAGTGAGAGATTTCCCAAGTGTTCTCTGGCGGTGACAAAGAAAGAAAACAGTTTTCTTTTGAAGTGAAAACCCAAAAGGAGTTTGCTGAGTCTTCCTGTTTCCCTTTAGATATTTATTTCCTTCTCTGGCAAGAGACTGCACAGAGACAAAAATGTATTTTAACACGCTGTGGCAAACAAGCTAATTGGACACTAGTTATTCATATGAGCATACCAAGGAATATCACTGAGTAGCATTAGAATATAGTCTTTAGTCACATGAAGGGAGTAGTGTGTCCCCTAAGAGAGGAGAAACTCATAGACTTCAGATAACTATGAACACCTGACCTCCTGCATAGCAGAAACCATAAGTGTCATCCAGCAATTCCTGCATCAACCTCGTAATTTCTGCTTCTGCTGCAGCATTTGCTTTATAAAGACATCAGAGTCTTGATTTAGAGATCTCTTGAGCAATGTCAGAATGCCTGATAATAGGGACTTAATCAGGGCTGAATGGTCAGTGGATACTCACTTCTGGCTCAGGAAGAGCCAAAATAAAATGTCCACAATCTCAAGTGGTACATCTCACCACAGTCAAAAGAGGAAAGGCTACTCACTACAGTGGCATCTCTTCTCTGGTTGCTTTTAAAGAACACTATATACAGAAAAGCTTTGAAATCCAATATAAAAGGCCTTATTTTGGCAAGGACCTAGCTTACCTGATCATGGTGTTTTAAATTTCTGCCTATCCTTAGAACAAACAGAATAGAAAGTCCCCTACAGTTAGCAGTAACTTAAACTTCTTGGTCTTCCACTGGATATTGGAATTAATTAAACCATTTATTTAAAAAATTAATAATAATTCCAGCATAGCCTCCAGATTGTTTTAAATATGGCAGCTAATCTCCCTGCTAAAACTTAGCAATGGGAGAAATAACTTAATGTGTTTAATAAAGAGACCCCATATTTTATGTAGGCCTTAGTATACTTTCCATTGAAGGTCAAAACACTGTTAATGAAAAGACAATTATAATAAGGGAGAGAAAATATATGCATCAACTATTCCCTCTGTAACCCTTGATCACTGAAACTCCTTCAAAATATGATGTAATTCAGCAGCTAATTAATACCTCAAAAAAAGTAGGAAGTCTAATAGACCTAAACATGTCATATATAGATGGTTGCTCCAGTATTTATGAAACTTGCCTCTTTGCTTTGAATGTGAGATGTTGGAAAAGAGGATCATGGAAAAAATAGTTAAACCAGTACTTCAGCACTTCTAAGGCTGATTGAAAACAGAGAAGATAAAATAACTTTTAGGAAGAACTGTGTTGTAAAATTTGATAATATTATTAAAGTGCTATGTGAGTTACAGAACGATATAGCTGAAGTGGTACTTCCCTTTCAAGATCCTGCTTTTAAATACTTGTAATTTTCATAGAAGGAGGTAGAAAATACAGCTGAAAATTCTACATATATTTTCAATTTGTCTGCAATTTTTTCAGGCTTCTCTATATTTTCTGGTCTAAGAACAACTATTATGAATTAATCTATAGTTTAAAATGCCATAAATGCAGTTCAAAATGCCATAAACACATGAAGACATATTATATTACAGGAACGTGAGACTACTGTTCAAATAATAACAGGTGGAAATAATACCTACTTTCTTCCATCCACTTATAAACCGCAATCTCACCAAGTATCCTTCCCAAGAAGATAGGAGAAAAGAATTTTTGCTTCTGAAACCAAGCAAAATTCATGTTGTCATGTGTTTCCTGAGTTTTTCTGAAACTGCTTGCAAACTGTGACCATAAGCAAAGCTTTTGTAACAAAGTGTGGAAAACTTTACATAGGTCTGGTTTTAATTTGATCATTCCCCAGCAGTCTAAACCTTACTGATATGGAGAAGTGACCATAAGACAGAGGAACAAGCAGAATGTTTTTCTTCATGCTTTTAGAAAGATGCAGTGCATGTATTGAGTTTATGGAGTAAGGTTTTGGTAGAAGTGGGACCACAGGGTTGACTTCTGTGAGAAGATGTCAGAAGCTTCTCCCATGTCAGACAGAACCAGTTCCAGTCATCTTCAGGATGGACCCACCTCTGGTCAAAGCCAAGTCAATCAATTATGGTGGTAGCAGCTCTGTGATAATGTATTTAAGAAGGGAAAAAGCACTGCTGTGCAACAGCAGCCAAGAAAGAAGTGAGAATATGGGAGAGAAACAAGTCTGGAGACACCAATGTCAGTGAAAAAGGAGGGCAGGAAGTGCTCCAGGTGCCAGAAGAGACAGCCCCCTGCAGCCCATAGTGCAGCCCATGGTGATCCTGACTATCCCCCTGCAGCCCATGGAGGTCCACGGTGAAGCAGATATTCACCTGCAGCCCATGGCAGATCTCAGGCTGTAGCAGGTGGATGCACATGAAGGAGACTGTAACCTTGTGGAGAGCCCATGCTGAAGCAGGCTCCTGGCAGGGCCTATGACCCCATAGGGGACCCACACTGGGGCAGTCTGTTCCTGAAGGACTCCACCCAGTGGAAAGGACCCACACTAGAGCAATTCATTAAGAACTTCAGACCATGGGAAAGACCCATGTTGGAGAAGCTCATGGAGAATTGTCTCCCATAGGAGGAACCCTGTGCTGGATCCGGGAAGCAGAATGAGGAAGGAGCAGCAGAGACAGCACATAATGAAGCGACTACAACCCTCATTCCCCCAGAGCCTCTCAAGGGAAGGAGGTAGAGAATTTGGGAATGAAGTTGAGCCCATGAAGAATGGAGAGGTGGGTGGAATGTGGTTTGATTTGTTTTCAGATCTCGTTATCCTACTTTGACTTTTTATTGGCAATAAATTAAATTAATTTCTTGAAGCTGAGTCTGTTTTGTCCATGATGGTAATTACTGAGTCTCTGTCTTTATCTCTGAGCCTCTGTCTTTATCTCAAGCCATGAGCATTTCACCATGTTTTTAGTCCTGTCCAGTTTAGGCAGAAGAGTGACATAGCAGCTTAGTAGACACCTGGCATCCAGCCAAGGTCAAGCCACTGCATCGCAGCGCAGAACTTGTAAAGGATAAAAACATGTACAGCTTCCATTCAGCAATCAAGGACTATAGCTAGCATTTAGTATTAATTCAGGGTTGGACACCAAACTGCCTACATGAGCTGTAGTCTAGTGCTGAAGCATAAAAAGCATCTGAAGTTCCTGATGCATCTCCCTGGCACTGCTGAAGTCCTATACCCATCACTGCTAACGGTAAAGTTAATCTTGAAGCCTTGGAGTTCAACATTCAAGAGCCTGGATTGCAAAGTGACGAAGTTGCTCTTCACAACCACCTTGAAAATTAGTTCGCACAGGCTGAGTGTACAGTAGAGAACAGGCTACAAGTAATTATCATGCTATAAATCCCTGTCTTTCAAAATTTACTTTACACAAAGTTCTATAAAAGATTTAAGTACCCATACAAACACTTTGGTCTATATTACCCAGCCAAACATCAACAAGCTTCAACACACTCTAAGCAACACTTCACAACTGTGAGTGAGGGAATAACAGTATAGACATTTCACCCGTTTGAATTATGTACACATAGTAAAAGTGAAGATGATTCATTTGGGTTGTTTAACAGAAAATAATCACAAGCCCTCATGCTCCATATTTGTGCTAGCAGAATTCTCTTTTCTACACATACAGGGTAAAACCATTTGGATTTTCAGTTCTCTTCCTCCATAACTCATCTGGTTTATTTTAATTAATGCCTTAAGTGACTTGAGCCCTGAAGTAAATGATTCAGACAGAAATATGGAGAGGGAAAAAGCATGTAAGAGGCATACTGTATTTATAACATTACATTCACAAATGTCGCCAAGTAGGTCACCCACCTTCTTCCGTGGCAATCTAAAAATACACACGTGCTCCCAAACCTGAGCAAATAAGGACAGAGTTTATGTTATTCCTTCTTCCTTTACCCAAGCACTTGCCAGCACAGCAGTCCACAGACTCTGGGCATGCCAAAAGCAGTCCCAAATTTCTCGGATATGTCTCTGTAGCAATGAAACAGAGATTTATGTGGTTAAACCTACAGAAGAAAAAGAAATAAAATCATCGCAGATGACTAAATCACAGTTTCTGGTGGGTAGCTTAGTAACTGAACTCTTTATCCCCTGAAGGACTGCTCAAACCATTTGTTTTCATTTTCTTGACATCCTGTCAGTGTAACATAACCGGATGTGCTGCTCTGCTTGTTATTTTCTGGGATGAAAATGACTGGCTTTGCTGAGGAATTCTGAGAGATAATGAGTAATAAGTCACAGGGATAGACCCAGTCATGTGATCTCTCAGGAAAGAATATTTGCTCATAAACCCACTTACAAACTATTAGAAGTCAGTGAAAATCTCAGGAGCTAGGCCATTCATGTGGGAGGAGCTATGATGTGTTTTCTTTATGCTCCTTGAAAAAAGACTCATTTGATGAAATTTTAGCACTTTTTGAGGTTGGCCCTTTCAGAGGGGGTGCTTTTTTCATACACAGAATAGCTGCTCAACTGTTTAATGCTTTCCTTCTTTTGTGCTTTCATTCTCCCTGCATTGCCAAGGAGGTGGCAGACATTGTGACAGTATTACAGACTTCAGGAGAAAGCAATAATATCTGGGATACTGTCAGTGCAGCAGGTTAAAACATTAAGTCACCCAAACCTTTCAATTCAGGCACAGTGAGCTAGAATTTTTAACTTAGGGAAATAGTGAACATATGTACAATGATCACACCCTAGCCTCTAGTGGACATTAACAAAATCATCAGGCAATGTGTCAGAGTAGATATACACTCTGTCCAAATTATAATCTGAGACTAGAGAGTTCTGAGGGTGGTGCTGGACATGAATTGCTGTTTCTTTTCACACAGAGTTTGCACTGTGTTTGATGTCGTGTATCATACAACTTGGTATGGTACAATGCAGGTGCATGGACTAGGGGGGAGTTTAGTTACAGAATCTTTGAAACCACAGCCCACCACATCAGCTCTTCTGCAAAATGCTCCCTGACTCTGTGGAAGCTGAGCAGTCAGCAACCTATGTCCATGTTCCCCAAAAAAGTGATGCATAGACACTCATAATGCAGCATTTATTCAAACACACCATTTATTGGCAGTTTTGCACAAAGTAAATCTCCCAGAAGGAGTGGAATGGACTCTCTCAAAGAAGGAAGGTAGTCACTGTCCATGTGGCAATAGACTCTCTGTCACAAGCCTCCTTGCGATGGCGTCTTCAGCTGCATTGGGTCCCAGTTCCTAGAGGATGCTTTTGCTGTGGAGAAAAGGTGCAGCAGAAATACCCACTGCCAATTGAGCAGTGTGTTCTCTGTGTCCAGTGTGCTCAGTTCTGCAGCACCAGCTCACAGGCGAGTGTCTAGGATGGGCAGATTCTCCACCTGGACCCCAGTGAACACACAGAGGCACATCAGCGGTGCCTCTCACTTGGTCCCTGCCCAGCCAGAGCTGCCAGCAAGAATACCTGGGCCCATGTGAAACATCATCCTGGCTGTGACAGTGCAAGGAGAAAGAAGGGTGAAAGTCTTCTTTGTAGCCACTGAAGTTTGTCTCCAGCTGCTGCACTGGTGAGACCGCTGAGAGGAGAATGCTGCCGCTCTTGGCAGAGGGCTGCTGCACAGGGTTTTCTTTTTCTTTTCTGTGTCCCACATTCTCTTCCCTTTTTCCCTCCTGGATGAGGTGGTCACCTACCATCAGCTGTGAGCCCGGCAGACAGCTGCATGCCTGAAGACCTCTTTTAACATCCATACAAGAACAGTCTTTTGAGCTGATCTTGCAACTCATCGAACTGATGCAGTGCCTCTGCATGGACAACAGGATCCTGTGCCAGGTGCTGGAAAATGTGGAGTGGCTCAGCCATTCAGGAAGCTGGGGGCAAGATGATCTCTTTGGGCACATTCTCATTGCCAAAGAAGTAGTCAAGGTGTTTCTCCTCCAGGCAGCAGCACAGGTACCGTATTACATCCTCCAGCAGCAGCAGGAAATCCCTCCTGCACCAGCCTGACAGAGGTATGTCCCCTCCAAGATGGGGGCACTGAGCTGCAGGCATTTGAGGTGGAAGCTGTCATGCAGGGTCTGCCTGGCAATATACCTGAAGAACTTTGCCTCTGCCACAGCATAGCTCTCTGGCCACATCATGCATCAGGTGAAGAAGTCCTGTGTACACTCACTGCTCAAGAAGATGTCTGAGTCACCTTGCGGCGCCCCAAACATTACCTCAATGAAGAGGGTTCTCCTGGGCATAACTGTCAGCTACAGCTTGCAGAAGCACATGCAGGGCAGCACATTCGTATCGTAGCAATGTGACTGAGGCAACAAGATCCAGGCTGATGACACCAAGTTCTGGAACCACCAGGAAGTTTTCTGCACATCTAGGAAGGAGTCAGTGCAGAGGGTGTGTAGGAAGCTGTGTTCCTGATTTCTCTTCAGCTCCTTCTCAGGGTGGTGGATGAAGCACAGCATATTCTCCAGTAGCTGCTCCCCTGTGCAGGTGCACACCAACTCCACACAGATGCAGGAGTCCTTCACCAGCATCTCCACCAAGGTGTCCAGCTCCAGGTAGAAGATGTACCTGGCAGGTGCTGCAGGGGAATGAGCAGGTGGTAGACAACATCATCCTCATGGGGACTCCAGCCTTTGAAGGTGCTGCCCACTGGCTGCAGCACCAGGAAGAAACTACTGGACAAGAGCATTTGGAAGAAATGGAGGAGGTTGCCCAGTGAGCACTCCTAGCTCCTGTCCAAGGATCCTTTTCTCCCTTTGAGATGTGCGCCTCATTTGTCATCAGGAGGCCTGGTGTCACGTAAACAAACCCATGATCAAAAAAACCAAAAATTCTAATGGTCACAACAGTCCTGCAGCCGGATATTGAGCTGCTGAGTCTTCCTGTCCTTATGATGCAAGACATTCTGTCTGCCCCATCACAGTCAAAGCTCTTCTGTATGTCCTCCTAATTTCAGATGTTGACTTTTGGGAATCATCTTAAAAAATCCTGTGTTAAGAGTCTCATGGAAAGTTAAACATGTCCTTTTTTATGTGTCGTAACTTTGCACTTGCCCACTATCATACCTTTTTTCCTTTTTCTCAAGCATCAGTCAACAACTCCTGCCTTCAATACCCTTAACTCTCCTCACCCTAGTAGGTTCATAAGACACACAGTCAAACTGTTGGCTCTGATGTCTAATCTAAGACTGTCAACACTCTGACCAACTATCTGACAGATTTTCCACTACCTCCTTCTCATACTTGTGTTGCTCTCTCAGCACAGGAAATGTTACTGTATCCATCCATCTTTAAAACCCACTACTTTCATTATACCTATATCGCTTCAAAGCAATTGAACAGGGTCCTGCTTTAACAGATGCTTCTTATTCTCTCTATATGTGTTTCATTACTCTCTATTTTACCCACCTGGTGTCATTCACCCTACCTGAGGGATGACCTCTTCACATTACGTGCTTCAAATATTTCCACCTATTCAGGAGCCCTCTTGGCCCTCTTTGACCACACATGTGAAATAAGTGTTGTTCACTCTGGGATTTATGCTAAGAACTCATTATGCAGTTTTTTTAAGAGTACTCTACCTGGAGTACAACAATAAATACAGTTCGGGAATTGCACAGAGTTGTCATAACCTGGAAGGAATGAAGCAGTAGCCCGTTCCACCCACACACTTGTGATTTGATTGTTTTTAGCATCAAGAAGTTACAAAATATTGCATGTGCCTGTGGAAATAAGCACATCCATAGACATTTTTAAGCCCAATTGTGTAAAGTCACAGTAACCTGAGACTATGCTTGTCTGTAGCAATGACCTGTCAGAGACACAGCAGGGTCCCCTGAGAGCACAGGCTGGCAGAGGTCTGGAAAGCCCAGGAACAGGGTGGTACTAGGAGCCCCAGGGCCAGTCACACAAATGTCCAGTTGTTGACATGCAGCTGTGCAACAACTTAATGAAGCTGCACGTAAACGACAGGTCAATTGGAGCTGCCTTTCAAGTGTGTAGATTACAATAAAAACAATCAGCCATGCTGGTGCCACTCCTCAGAAGTAAATACACGGAGCTAGTCACCCTTCCACCCTGTACTACGTGGCCACTTTTGTAAGCATTGTTTTTTCATTGTTCAGGTGAAATTACATTTTAGTGTATATTTTAGTACAGCATTGCAAACACTTGCTACTACCAACATTTACAGCCAATGAAGCTTGAACTTGTGTTCATAGTCATCATTGTCTGATGGGAGGGTGCTTGCAGTTTTCATACTAGGCACCATGAGGTCTGGTAGAAAAGCCACTGTTCCTGAGAAAGATGGGGAGCAGAGAGGCAGCTCTCTGAAAAGCACTTGAATGTCAGGCTTGAAATAATGAAGAGGATGATTGCTACAGATCAAGCAAAGTACAGGAAGTACTGCCAAGCAGAGAGAGCATCAATACATAAACATCAGTGTAAAACAAATACTTAAATCACAACTAGTATAGCTGAGGTAGAATAAGGACAGCTAGAGGTCCCCATGAGATGGGTGGCATCTTCCGTTGTTGTGGACTGTAAAGGTCCTCCCTTCGTAAATTTTAGACTTTAATGACTGCATCCTAAAAGCTTCCATATTGGCGAATCTGTGAGATGGCTGTTAATTAAACAGTGCAAACCAGGGCATTGAATGACCTGGATAGTGAAAAGGCTGCCAGCCTCCTGAAGAGAATGAAAAGCAGCAAACTGATCCCAAATTGAATTAGATTACTTTAGGAATGTATAAGTACTTTTGTTAAAAATAAGAATACAGCTAGTGGAAAAGAGTGGAAGCTGAGTAATACATGTCTATTAAACTTCAGCAAGGACCTTCTGAGAAATATAATCAGATATTTCAGTTCAAAAGAGCCTTTATTGTCATTATTTAGATATGGCCAGAGAAAAGAATCAACACAGAATAAAATGTGGCAAATCAGATCCCTTATAGTTCTATATAAGGTAAGCCTTGTGCTTTGTCCAGTGCTTGAGCAAAGCTGTTAAGTGTTAATGCATATAATCTATCTAGCCAGCTAACTAGTTTAATCCATCACACAGTGTGTGAAAACATAAGAGCAACCCGGCTGTGACAAGTTAATAGTAGGTAAAGGCAGTAAAACAGTAACAAAAACACACTTTGATTAATGATCCCGAGCTGTCCAGCTCTAGTATAGATGGCTTTTGTCTAGGTTTATTTAGTGGCCAATCAATGCAAAATAGATCTGGTAATTCAAAGCATTGTACCAGATCTGTTACTCCATACTGAAAAAAAAGCTGGAGAAAATACAACATTTTCATAGGGAGTAAAGTAACAATTTATTTAACTAGACCTGCTTCAGAGGAAGAAAGAGAATTAAAATACATCCAACTCAAGGGTCATTCCAGTAATACCTGCAGTGGAAGACTTCCTGTAGTTTGAATAAAATAAGAACCATGCCCAACTATTACTCAAAGAGTGAAGCAAAACAGTCTTCCACCCCTAAAACATGTGAGGTACTTCCTTTTACTTGTATCTTAGCTTCTGTTTCCATAACCCTCCATGAGCAGTTTCCAAACAAGGTCAGGGAAAAAAAAATATTAAATGTAAGAAGAAAACTTTCTTTCTTGGTACCTCTTAAATCTGTGGTGTTTTGGATACTACACTTCAGTATCAAATAAGCACACACACTTTGGGATACATCAGTGCACTGAACAGTCATCATTCCTTCTCCTTTAGTGCATAGAGCCTTTTCTGTTTAAAACACCGTTGAATTAATACACATGACACAGTCCCTGTGACCTCTGAGAAGCCTGGGACAAAGACTCCCAACGTGAGGAATTCAGGCACCTCTTTCATCCAAAGGGAGTGCTGCAAGCATCAAGCTGTAGAGCTTAATTACCTTTTTTTGACACTTTTCCTCTCAAATAGGTGTCCTTCCACTCTGCAAAATACATGTAATAGCATATAGATTGTTCATAAGTGTGCTTCCTGTTGGAACTGTTTGGAGATTGAGCTTGTAACAATGAAAAGGGTAATGAAAAAAGATAAACTACCTGAAAGACCATTTACATTTGCTAAGAATATGAATGACCCCAGAAAAAGTCTTCTACACATGAAGTAAGTTGGAAAGAAAACTAGAACCAGCCTGGAGAAAGTAAAAAGAAATTTCTTTTGCTGCACAGCAAATAACTGCATGGATTCTACTGCTGTTTGATGACATAGTGCATGACCTCAGCAAAATATTTTTCTAGCGTGGAAGATCAGATTAACGGTGAATTCTGCCTTTCTTGTTTGTGCACAGTGCCGAATATAGCAAGCTTTCAGTTTGAGGTGTTTGATATTGCTAACCCTTCTGACCTGTATAACTGGTCAGAATGCAAGTTTCCATGAGTAGGTTGCAGTGCAAAGTGGAAATGATGAATGAATCTTGCCACTGAGGAGCAATCGCAGTTATCTGCAAAGAGCACAATATCTCGTTTCCCTGAACACAGAGGAATTGAGCAACTGGAGATGGTTACTTCAATCACAACTTCAACCATCCTGCATCAGGTGTGTTTTATTTGATTGTTTACAGATTACTGTTCATTCTCTCACCCTGTATTGCTGCTTTCTTCATTTTCTGTCATATAGGTCTCTATCCAAACATAATTAAATAAGTCACATTTCACTCTCCACTGCTTAAATTTTGAATAGCATTCTATTCTTACCTTTGGTGTGAATTGTGGTGAAGTGTACAATGACTTCATAAAACGAACTTAACACTTCATAAGCAATGTGATAGCTAACACTCACTGATGCATGATACAGTTCAAATCAATTCTGTAAAAAAAGAAAATGCATCAATGAATGCATCAGTGTTCACTCCTGATGTCATAGGATCTAATTCAAATACCTCATATTGATCCTGCTGGAGAGGCCAGTAACAGGAGTTGCAGGTATATAGACTTGAAACCAGCATTTTTTTCTTTGCCAGTTGTAGACTTATGGATTTTTGTTGCTGTTGTTCTGATGATGGCTTTAAGGCAAACTAGTAGCAAAAGTCTGTGTGTAAAAAGTGAAAAATCGAATTTGGAATATCTGGCAAATTTTCAGCAGAATAGTACCACAGCTTAATTGTCAATATAGCAACTAGAAACATGGACAGGCTGTCATGTAAAGTGACAACATGACATGCCTGTACGTAGCACAGCACTCCTAAAGAGAAATAAATTAGTCTGCCTGTTTATAGCTACCCATGAGCAACTGCTTGCTGTAGTACTCTTTCTATCAGTAGCAGCTGATAGTATGATATTTTCATCTATAGGAAGCATATCTGTCACCTCATCTAACACACGTAGACATCTGTCTTTGTCTAGAAATGAACAAGGGACTTACTGTGTTAGGAACTGAAGGTAAGTTGGAGTCAAACGTTTTCAAAAAGTCTCTGTTAGAGAAGGATATAAGTGATAAGGTGTTGGATCTACGGAGAAGGGAAGAAGCACTTCCTCAATGACTATTTCTGATGGTTGACAATTCAAGACTCCTGTTACCTGACAGTGTATTCTAGGCAGCCACATTCAAAGTCACATACTTTGAAACCCATGTTTTATTACGTCTAAAGGATAACACTAGCCTACAGCTGCTGCTAATCCCTTGAGTACCTTTTAGAGATAAAAAAGTGTAGTGGGTCAAGCTAAGCTAACCAGCTGTCTCCAAACAAACACTTGGGAAGTCCTTTGAGATATGTCAGATTACAAACAGTGATTTGGAGCATCATCTGTGCCAAGTAACCGTAAGTGCTACTGGCAATGTCCAATTACACACTGACACAAACCCACAAAACATGGCAATTCTGATGTGATAAACCAGCTTGCAAACCTGTGTCTCTCAGAAGACCATTGCTGAATATTCCCACAAATGAGAACTATCTCAGACTTCACAACTAAATGCATGTGACCCAGATTGGCTGTTTCTTAATCTCTTTTTCTAAAGGCTGGCTTTCTCTTCTGGCTGCTATGTGGATTGACTGGTCCTTGTGGCAAAGGCATGGTTTCAGTGAAATGCAAATGTAGAATGCAAAGTAGCCATGAGGACTGTGGAGAGAAGGTGCTAGAAGGACTTCTCCATTTTTTTGTCAGGATATTTTGGTCTGGGCATTATATAATTTATGGCCCTTCACCGGGCAAGAAGTAACACAATGTTTATGGTAAGGAGAGTACTGTATATGCCTAGCTGCCACAGTTCTTCTCAGGCTTTACCTACTGTGTAAGAGTACCCTCCCCAGGATGAGGCCAACATTTAAGATACTAATAATGTTTCCAAGGAAAAATTGCCGCACAGAGTGCCATAAAATGCAATTATAATCCCTAAAGAAATTAGTTCAAAAGGACACCTGTCTGAGGGAATTTCAATCATGTTCAAAGCAACAAATGGATTTTGAAAATCATAGGTGTATCTTTAGAACAGGAGTGCATTCTAGAAACTATCTGCTCTCATTACTGCTTTAATTATAAAATTACTCTTTAAATATAGTAATTAAAGAGATAGAGCTTTCTTTCCAGACAAGGCACTAGGTGAAGAAACATGTTGCTTCTAATTTTCCCTTGACTGGAATTATAGGAAATATGCTAGGAAGTGTGTTGCAGTTGCAAACATCAGCTCTAAAATTTTAAGGAGAAGCCTTGCCTGACTACAAGAAAGGAAAATTTCCTCAAAAGATACAAAAAGGGCATAAGTGGAAGGAAATACAAGGCTTCAAGAAAAGCTAGGGCTTTTTTCAAGAAAAACTTCAGGTTGAGATTTTCTGAGGTAACATTTTCTTGAAAAGCTTTTGTCCTCTCCTTGCACTAAATAGGGATCTAACATCTAGTTGAAGATGGCCCTGCTCATTGCATGGGGGGTTGGACTACATGGCCTTTGAAGATCCCTTCCAATCCAAACTCTTCTATGATTCTATAGTGGTTTGCTAGAGTAAAAACCTGCCAGAGTTTGTGCAGGCAGGGCAAGCAGGGAGGACAAGCAGGGAGGGCCCTGCCACTTCAAGCGGAGGCTACAACCCACTAGCAAGGAGCTGAGAATCACAGTAGGTGTGGTGTCCACCCAGCAAAGAGCTGTGCCTTCAGCATCCCTCCAGCTGCAAGAACTGATGCAGCCACCCAAACAGAGCTTGCAAGGGAACATATAGCTGTCCGGGTCCCAGGCTGCAGAGTGTGCCCAAGTTTCAGCTCAGGGACTGACAGCAGCACTGAGCTCACCTATGGGTGGTGTGCCCACATGAAGGAGCTGCTCAGCCTGGTGACAGAGGTATCCAGGCTGAGGAATATCAGGGAGTCAGAGAAAGAGATTGACTGGTGGATTCACACTCTACCACCCCTGAGGCAGGTACAGAAGCCAGCCATGGCACAAGAGACAAAGGACTCCCTACCCTTTCGTCACCAGGCAGAAAGAGGAGACTCAGGAGATAGGGGAAAACGGAAACAGGTTAATGCTCAGGGTGGCAGGTGAATCCACTTGCAGCCTGCCCCACATTCCCAGGTGCCTGTATGCAACAGGTATGAGGCCCTGGAATTGGATGGGTGACAACTTATGTGGTGGATGAAGGACCTTTCGGGATGGAGGGGTGATCTAGGCAATCTATGCCCCACATCAAAAAGATCAAACCCACTCCTATTAAGACAAAAAGAAGGGTATTTGTCATAGGTGATTCTCTTCAGAAGGGAACAGAGGGTCCAATATGCCAACTAGACCCAACTCGCTGCTAAGGTCCACTGACTATTACCTGCTATAGGTTCTTCAGAAGGAATTGGCAGAGCAGGAGTGGTGGGGGAGTGGCACTGTATGTAGCGGAGGGTTTGGAAAGCACAGAGCTGTCAGTTGGTGATGGCAGTGTCAAGAGCCTCTGGATAAGGATTAAGGACAGACAAATAAAGCAGATGTCATCCTGGGAGTCTACTGTAGGCCACTCAGCCAGTATGACAACACCGATGAGTTATTCGTTAATGAGCTAAGGGAAGCTTCTATTTGGGGTGTGAAACTAAAATTGGTCCTAAAATTACATTTGGCCCTTTGAAGGCAACTGAGAGGCTGATGAGGCCTCCAGTGAGAATGAGTTTGACACCCCTGCTCTGTGTCATCTGCCCTTGACTTTATGGGAGACTTCAAGTTGCAAGATGTCAACAGGGAATATCACACAGCAGACACCAACAGGTCCAGAAGATTCCTAAAGCATTGGGACAATAACTACTTGGTACAGGTACTAAGGGAACCAACCAGGAAAAGTACCTTCCTAGACTTGCTGCTCTCTAACAGAGAGAGTCTTGTGGATGAAGTGGCAATTGGTGGCTGCCTTGTCCACAACAACCACAAAGCAGTCAGGTTTAAAACATGTGCTAACAGGAGGAAAACTAATAGCAAGACCTCAACTCTGGCTATGAGGAGAGCAGACTTCAGGCTGCTCAGAGAACTACTTAGTAAGGTCCCCTGGGAAGAACCTTTGGAGGTGCTGAGGTCTGTCACTGTTGGTTGCTTTTAAAGTACTGCCTCCTGAAAATGCAGGACCAGGCAATTCCAAAATGTTGAAAGTCATGCAGGTGAGGCAAAAAGCTGGCTTGAGTAAGCAGGGATCTTCTTCTTGAACCACAGCAAAAGAAGAAAGTACATGGTCAGTGGAAGCAAGCTCAGGCAACATGGGAGGACTACAGAGATGCTCCTCACCACTCCAGGGAGGAAATTTGTGCAGCCAAAGCTCAGTTAGAATTGAAGCTGGCCAGTACTACGAGGGACAATAAAAAGGGCTTTTTAAAATATGTTAATGGCAAAAAGCAAGCCAGAAATAATTTGGGTCCATTATTTGATGAGCATGGTCACCAATAGGGAGACAGACAAAGCATAGACACTTAATGCTTTCTTTGCCTCTGTCTTCAACACCAAAAATGGGCTCTGGCACCCCCAGAGCCCAGTGCTAGACAATCATGGCTGTGAGAATGATAAACTCCCAGTCAATCCAGAACTTGTTTGGGATTTGATGCTACAGCTAGATCCCTACAAGTTGATGGGATCTGATGGGATTCATCCAAGGGTGCTTAAAAAGCTGGCTGATGCCATAGCAAAACCTCTCTCCATGATTCTTTAACACTCCTGGAAATCTGGAGAGGTCCCGGATGACTGGAACCTGGTAAACGTCCCAATCTACAAGAAGGGCAACAGGGATGACCGTGGCAACTACAGGCCTGTCAGCCTCACTTCTGTGCCTGTCAAAATCATGGAGATTATTCTGGGAGTTACTGAAAAACACCAGAATGATAACACAGTCATTGGTCCCAGCTAGCATGGGTTCATCACGGGAAAGTCTTGTATGACCAACTTAATTTCTTTCTACAACAAGGTTACCCACCTAGTTGACCAATGGAAGCCAGTAGATGTGATCTTTTTGGATTTCAGTAAAGTCTTCGATACTGTCTGTCACTATATCCTCCTGGATAAGAGGTCCAGCACACAACTGGATAAACACACAATGCAGTGGGTGAGCAATTGGCTGACAGGCCAGGCCCAAAGGATTCTAGTAAATGAGGTTATGTCGGGCTGGTGACCAGTCACTAGTGGGGTTCTGCAGGGATCCATCTTAAGGCCAGCACTCTTCAGTGCCTTCATAAACGACTTAGACTCAGGACTTAAGGGAATACTAAGTAAGCTCACTAATGAAACAAAATTGGGAGGAGCTGTCAACACTCTCAAAGGCAGAGAAGCCCTGCAGACAGATCTGTACAAACTGGAGAACTGGGCAATCACCAACCACATGAAGTTCAACAAGAGCAAGTGCCGGATTTTGCACCTGGGACATGACAACTCTGGCTGTACATACAGACCGGGGGATGAGATGCTGGAAAGCAGCTCTGTGGAGAGGGATCTGGGGTTTCTGGTTGACGGCAAGTTGGACATGAGCCAACAGTGTCCTGGCAGCCAAGAGGGCCACCCGTGTCCTGGGTGCATCCAGCACAGCATTGCCAGCCGGGCAGGGAGGTGATTGTCCCGTTCTGCTCTGCACTGGTGCGGCCTCACCTGGAGCACTGTGTGCAGTTCTGGGTGACACAGGATAAAAAGGATATAAAGCTGCTGGAGAGTGTCCAGAAGAGGGGTACAAAGCTGGTGAAGGGTTTGGAGGGGAAGCCATATGAGGAGCGGCTAAAGTCACTTGGTTTGTTCAGCCTGGAAGAGACTGAGAGGAGACCTCATCACAGTCTATGGCTTCCTCACAAGGGCAGGAGGAGGGGCAGGCACTGGTACGTGCCTGTGTCATTGGCACTCTACTTCCACTGTTAAAATCTTTCACTCATACTGTCCTCAATGATCGTTAGTTATGATCCTTAGTTAGAATGATACTCGGTCAGGGAGCTGAACTAAGTTGGAGATTTAAGATAAACCTGAGATCAAAACAATGGTCTAACATGTTGCCATTCCTCTTGCTGATGACGAGATAGATTACAAGTCTAAAATGCAGATTTTGTCTGCTTGCCGGAAAGGAAGTAGAGGTACTGTTCTTCGGGCAAGGGTGAACACACTGATTCAAATTGGTGCCCTGTTTTGACTCATTTAAAAATACAAGAAATGTGTGCAGAACCAAACAGTTCAGCCTAAATGCCAATTTATCCAGGAACAGCTTAAAAACACGCAGGCATTTCTAACTTCAAGATCAACAAATGTGGTTATTCTTGGGGCTGTTCAGTACCCCTAGATTTCCATAGGCTGCTGTTACACACTATAATAGCTTGCTGAGCATTTGTTAACTCCAGCAGAGTGTATGTGCAATTATTTCTAATGAACTCCCCAGCCCCTTAGGAAAAAGTAAAAGTCCTTTTGAATTGTTTCTACCTCTTGGCTATGTTAAATTTGGAAACAAAACCATACATTTTCAAATCTCCCCATACAACAGGGCTCAGAGTGAGATTGGCATGTTTATTTTCAGAAAACCTCCCAAAGCATTTTAGGCATGGCCAGACTAATACATCTCTCCTTGACAGTTGCAGAACTTTTATTTCCTTAGCTAGAGTGTAACAGATTGCTTGCAGTCTAAGTCTCGATGTTTGGGTTGCACTGCAAAATCTGGCTGCCTGCTGGGGTTGTAAAGAGGTCCCATGCAGAGAGGGGAATTCTGGGAACATCTGCCCACATAAACATTATGCAACCAAGGATTCAAAGGAAGGAACAGTAATTTGTGGGAAGGCGGGAGAAAATATAATACTTAATTTTCCCTCACATGTCAGCAGACTTTCTACCAATACACTTAGCTTTTAAAAGTCTGTCTTTTCTTGAAATTCTCGAAGATTTAGCTGGCAGAACAATTAAAACAGAAAGATAGGACCCCATCCTAATGAAGATACTGGTTTTTTCTGTTTCAGAACATGTCTTATTCATGTGCATTTTCAGGTTTGCTTTTTTGACTTTCCTCTATATTGCAGTGTAATTGGAAAAACGTAGCTTCACATGAGAGGATTTTCATTTTCATGGCAGATTTACATGAGATTGCCTTTGTCTGTGAGATTCTTGATCACCAGTCAAAGCAACAGCTGGTGCACTCTGCTTCAGCTGTATTTGGACATTAGGGAATGTCATGTTATCAAAATGTTTTAAGTGCACCCATCAAAGCTGACATAAACCGGAACCTGCAACATCAGCCAAGCACACCACAAGTTTATTGCATGGCTTCACATCACTTTGCAGAAAGTAAACTGTGCACAGAAAGTGAAACACAGATATTATTCTAATGTTAAACTTACTTCACTTTCAGCTTTCCCAGACAATATAACTCAATTTAGGTCCCCGCACTTTTTGTTCTGTTTCTGGAGTTTTAAATGTTTACTGTTCAACAGCCTAGGAATCTCTTTCGAAGATCAGTTTTTAAAAAATTATGAGGCCTTAAACCACCTACTCCACCAATATTTCTTTCTTACTCATGAACTTAGGTAAATAAAACACATTTTAGGAGTGCAAGGATTCTACACGTGTTAAATGGCGCGTTTTACTGAATTTGCCTAAGAATACTTTTGTCTGTGAATAGCACTGAAATCCATATAAAATCCTTTACATAGTGTTAGATCAAGAACCATTATTGATGCAGAGCTGCAGTCAGATCATAGCAGTGATCTCTGGTACTTAAGCTCTTTATACACACAGAGTATGCAGTATATCAGCAGCTTTAATAATTTCCAATTGCTTTAGCCAGTGTTCAGTTGCTTTTTTCATAACACCCAGATTGACAGTATTATTTTCATGACACATTATTACGTTCTAGAAGAATGAACAACACACATCACCTGATGACCTACAATGTATAGGATGTGCAGACACTGAGTATTCTTTTCATAGTGGATTTTCAAAATGTTTTACAACTCCTATTTTGGCACAAAATGTGCCTGTAAGTTGACTGAAGGCAGAGTTCTAAGCTAGAGTTCTGCAGCCTGAATTTCTGGTTGCCAATCAGGAAGGTAGAAAGAATTTTAAGTGCAAACAGCTCAGTTGTGCAGGAATAGAATATAAGCAGCAGGTAGGAAGCAAAGCATTTGGAGGAATTTGATGTTGCAATAATGACAATGTTGTTGTGCAGCTGACAATTTCTTGCCAAGGAGAGGACATAGCTGAGCACTCAAGAACTCTGTGTTCTCAAGTGTCTGTCTTTCCATGAAGGTCCATGGTTTGCTCCAAGTTCATCCCTCTTTATTTTCTGTTCTTGGAGCTAAGAATGCATACTTGTAAATAGGCTTGAAACATACAGTATTGAGGACTAAAAAGCAACCTTAAGCTTACTGTTTGCACTTGTGGCTCCCACATAGCTCAGTGAAGGTGAAAGAACCACAGTCTCAGGAATAAAGAGAGAAGGCTGAATTTACTGCTGAGTGTCTTGTGACATTTTCAAGTATCTTAGAATGGTGATAGGTTAGAACTTCTAAACAGCAATCCCAGATGATGTTTGCTCTAAGTAACTCTACTGCATCCTCAGCTACAGCACTCAGCAGGTGTCAAAAACAAATTTCACTGAAACTCACATGTATAAGGCAGAAGTTTGGAATCTCAATCTAGCTGACAGTATGTTCACCTTCGGTAAGCCAAATAAAATAACTTACTGTAAACCTTGGTATATATGGGGAAGCTCTGTTCCAAAATCAGTTTTGCGATATGCACCCATATAATGTTACTGCTGCTTCTCAAGACAGACCCAAACTTTGTATTATTTTTTTAAGTAATTGTTAAAATCTGTGTTCTCTATTCAGTTATCTTTTATAAGCACATACTAGTAGTATTTAAAAGTAAATTATTTTCTTTTTTGTACACACAATGTTCTCTAGCAATATGTTGCTTGTTTTTCATCTTACTCCAGGTTTACATGCACTGCTTCAGAGCAACAACTCATAGTTCCCGAGTCACTGCCTGGCTGGGCATCAGTCTGCCCACAGGAGGACATAAGTGATTGCCTTTGCAACACTTTGTTTTCTTTGTCTCTTCTTCCACATGTCCTAGTTTATTAAACAATTTTTATCTCAACCCACAAGATTTCTTGCTTTTATTCTTCCTTTCCTCTTCCCTCATCCTACAGAGGGTGGGATGAGTGGGGCGAGTGAGTAAGTGGCTATATGGTGCTTAGCTGCCTATTAGGGTTAACCAACAACACTCAGACAATGCATCAAGAATCTTTAAAACAGAAAATCCATGTCAATAAATATAATTTTTCAGGGAAGTTGGCAGGTTTTTTTGTTTTACTGAGTCCACTATATACAAATGTGAAATGTTCATTTCTAGAGTGAAATATCAACTGGCTGTTCTCTTGAAAATAAGAGAGAGAGAATGATCACGTTGTTAAATTTCTTCACTGAGAAGAACAGGCTTCGCTGGAACAGGCTCCCCAGGGAAGTGGTCATGGCACCAAGACTGTTACAGTTCAAGTAGTGTTATGTAATTTAGTTTTAGGTTGTCCTGTGAGGAGCAGGGAGTTAGACTTGATGATCCTTATGACTCCCTTCCCACTTGAGATATTCTATGATTCTCTGAACTAGCAAATGGTTATACCTGAGCATCAGAGCAGTATTCATTGAGAGGACTACTAACAGCACATCTCATAGCTCTTCACGCTGTGAATCACTCTATTTGTCTGTCCTCTCTGAGCACATGGAAGGAACCAAGAGAAGAAGCAGAGAAACAACTTAACAAGCAGCATTCAATGTTAACCTGCACTCACACTGGAGTATGGCAAGATTTCCTGTTTCAGCGTATACGTTCTCTTCATCTAGCCAGCTCAACTTACCAAGCACTGTGTACCAGAGATCAGAGCAGATCTGCAATGTGTATGCCTGGGCTCACCATTCTCTTGCTGGTACAGAACAAAAGCCTGTGTTTCTTAGGTAGAACTCATGACAAAAGAGTCCCCAGTTTCTCCCTTTGCCTCATCGAAGTACCAATAATACTGTTTGATTTACAGTGTTACCTGGAGCTGATGAAATTAGCTAAATAAAAAGGCAGCTTCACTTCAGGTTCACTTCACTGTTACTTGTTTTCTTACCCTGAGTGACTGACCTGTAGAGGAAAAGCACAAAACATTTCCATGCCCTAGAGGAAGTCTTTTAGCCCAACAGAAGGTCTTTCTGAAACCACTGAGCTACTTCACCCATTACTACCTCTGTTTTTGGCATGTGCTCACCCTCTTCACCAAAGCTAACCTGACAGATGGGCTGAAACCCAAGCCCAGAGGCTGACCCAGGCAAGACCAAACATCTAAGAGCTTTTGTCAGGTGGCTTCTGCTTCAGCACTTCGGGGTAAATTTCTTCAAAATCTTTTAGCATCTGATTAAAACAAAACAAAACAAAACAGAAATTTTACAAAAGCCTGACTTCTTAAACTGAGCTTTGAAACATAGGGAATCTTCACCTCTAAAATCATCGTGAAGGTACAAAAGGCAGAATTCATGAGAGGAAGGACTTCAAGGCGCATAAAATCAGACACAACATGAAATGTCAAGGGTGAAACAAAGGCAGTTATTACTCTGGCTTCTCACAGTTAAAACTGCCAGTGCATACATTTTAAATGCAGAGCTCCATTACGTTGCAGTCCCAGTCATATCCCCCTGTCACCATGGAGCTGTGCTATTAATGATATTAATGATGTTGTTGCTTCTCAAGTGAGACTTAAACTTTTCACTTTTGGAAAAAGAAAGTAATAATTAGAATCTATGCTCTCTATTAAAGTGTTTGTGCTCAATGCAACTAGTCGTACCTAGAAGGGAAAAAAATGTCTTCTTCCACTCTTCAGCATCGCTTTTTTTTGCATAATTTGCCTTAATAGCATGTGTGCTTCCCTAACATTTTATGCCACAGTCTGAGAACTCAGTTTTTTCTTTGCACTCATCAAGCCTAAGTCTAGCCAACAGGAAATGAGTTCCAAAGACATAAAATGGAAATAGAGACCAGAGTTGCAGCAAGAATCTTATCACAGAGAAAGAATTAGCTGACACTATGCTGTCCATGTGAGGTACTTATTTTGCACAAATGGAGAAAGGGACATACTGTGAATGCAAACTAATTATCCAGGGACACAAAAGCAAAAGTTTTGAGATAGTGTTTGGAAAATTCTTGTTCAGTCCTGTGCTTCATTTACTGCCCCATCCTACCTTTATTATATATATCTTAAATTTCGAAGTAACTTATTTCCATACCCTAAACCATAAAATGTCATGATAATAAGAATATTATGATTGTAAAAAATTAAAAGAACCAAAGTCAAGTGGATTATTTGACTGCATTCATTGCTATATCCACTTATCTCAGAAGCATTTTTTGCAATTGTGGAGAGGTGAAAGAACCTCAGGCCAAAAAGTTTTGCAATCCAAGCAGCTACAAAAGCTGATTCAACTTCCACTTTATTCTGCTGCATACAGCCTATTTCTTTCCCTTCATACTGTATTTACAGGGCAGATTATGTTTTCACAGTCCAGATTTTTCAGAAGGAAATTAAGGCTGTAAGAGTGATCATGATATCAGACTCTTAATCTCATATCCATGATTAGCATGTAGGTGCCTAAATGAGCATCGCAATTACTCCATGTGGCTGTTCAAAGGTGCACTGGAGAAGCAGTTTGGGTTGTTAGAGAACTTGGATGAAATGGAATGAATCTGTAATCCACATTAGAACTGTAAAGTGACAGTGACTTAAAAGGAGAAAAATATGTAGGTGGTTCCAGCTTTTTTTCTTACTTCTTTCTTGAATACTTGTGCAGCAGGGTTTCTACAGCCTAATCTGTTTACAGAAATATTGAGTATGCATTACATATCAATATAATTCCCCCATATCTTTGTACTCTAAAATTTTCAGTTAATTAAACTAATTCGTCAGTTTTTTGTAAGTTGGAACCTCTTTATGTCATCCTCTCCAATCACTACTTATTTAAATTTCATCCTTGGCCAGTTTCATGATAATGTTTATCTGCTCCAGAGGATTGGAAATGAGAGTAATACACTGCCATACCATTTAATTTCTTTCTTAAAGCTGGAAAAAGCAAAGCATCAACTGGCCAGCTAGATAACACAATTTACCATGTAGGTTATTTGCTTACGATAGCTAGGGGCTAATTTAATTCCTGAGCTGTTTATTTAATGGTTCTGAGAGGGATTCCCTACAGTTAAGAATGAACTGTGCATAAAGTTTCTATGAAAATTGTATGAGAATTTTCTCACATCAGAGCAGGTTATATATATTACCACAGCACACATTTAATGAATTTCATCATCTGAACAGAATAATAATTCTCTACTATTTGTATACATTGATTTTATAGTATTTATCTTGCAGAACGTAGACAAAAAAAAATGTTTAATATCAAATGTATATTTTAAAAACATACAGGCTTTTTTACAGATGGCTCACTTTAGCCTTATTTCTGATTTCTTTTTTAACTGCTCCTAAAAAGTCTAGCAAGGAGTGAATACAGGTTAACCCAAGTCATAAAAGAAATTTTCACATTTACTTTCATGCTCTGTGTTACTTATAAACATTTAGCTAATTCCAACACTACTTTTGTCAGATGGAGAGTGTGTGCCTCTGGTATTGGCACCCTAGAAAAATTAAGGTTCGTATATGAAAGCGCATTTTTTAAAGCTCCTTCTGCCCATAAGGAGGGTCCAAACTCTCCAGATAGTGAAAATCCTAAGAGTATTTGTCCATATTCACAGTAAGGATGTTTGCATATACCTTATCTCTGCCTCAGAGAGCAGGCTACTCAGCCAGAACACTGTACCAGGTATAAGTACAATGTACCAATGTTCTATCATTCTGCTTCTTTTGTCACAGTGTTGCCTACTGTGCACCAAATATATCCCAAATACAGAAGGAAACCATTAAGATGTCCTTCCTGCCACTTGGTTGAGTGTAAGCTTACCAATTTTGCTACCAATGGCAGAGACATGTGCCAAGCATTTCCATTGTTTCCACTTCCTTAGCATGTATTTTTGCTTACAGTGTCTGGCAAAACAAAGAAAGAAGACTAAGCTCAGATGAAAGCGATAGCAATAAGTGTCCCACAGCTTACGGCACTCTACTGGGTTTGCATGGCAAGGTTTTGGTAGCTGGAAACTGCAGGGGTGGCTTCTGTGGGAGACTGCTAGAAGCCTCTCCTGTGTCCAATCGAGCCAATACCAGCCAGCTCCAAGACAGACCCACTGCTGGCCAAGGCTGAGCCAATTAGTGATGGTGGTAGCACCTCAGTGATAACGTATCTAAGAAGGAGAAAAAGTTAGTGCGTAACGCCAACTGCAGCTAGAGTGAGGTGTGACAAAGGGGGAGAGAAACAACTACACAGACACCAAGGTCACTGAAGTAGGAGGGCGAGAGGTGCTCCAGGAGCCAGAACAGAGACTCCACTGCAGCCCATGGTGCAGACCATGGTAAGGACAGCTGTCCCTCTGCAGCTCGTGGAGGTCCATGGCGGAGCAGAGACCCACCTGCAGCCCATGCAGGACCCCATGTCAGAGAAAGTGGATGTGCCCGAAGGCAGCTGTGACCCCATGGGAAGTCCATGCTGGAGCAGGATCCTGGCAGGACTTGTGACCCCATGGAAAGAGGAGCCCACTCTGGAGCAGGTTTTCTGGCAGGACTTGAGACCCTGTGGGGACTCACACTGGAGCAGTCCATACTTGAGGGACTGTACCCCATGGAAGGGGTAACATGCTGGAACAGTGAGTGAAGAACGGCAGCCTGTGGGAAGGACTCAGGCTGGAGAAGTTCATGGAAAATTGTCTCCCATGGGTGGGACCCCGCGCTGCAGCAGTGGAAGAGTGTAATGAGTCCTCCCACTGAGGCGGAAGGAGCAGCAGAAACATGTGATGAACTGACCACAACTCCCATTCCCCATGCCCCTACACCACTTGGGGGAGAGGAGGTAGAAAAATCACATGTAAAGTTAAGCCCAGGAGGAAAGGAGGGGTAGGGGAAAGGTGTTTTAAGATTTAGTTTTTATTTCCTCATTAACCTACTCTGATTTGATTGGTAGTAAATTAAATTAATTTTTCCCAAGTTGAGTTTGTTTTCCCTGTGATGGTAATTGGTGAGTGATTTCTCTTTTGTTATATTTTCTATCTCTGTACATTTGAGGCAGGGGGAGTGATAGAATAGCTTTGGTGGGCACCTGGCAGCCAGCCAGGGTGAACACACCATAGGCATACATGCAACAAAAACTCCCCTGTTTATGATGACAGACAGTAAAATATGAAGGATTTTGCATACCTAATAACAGCAGCTGCTCATCAACAATAGTAATTCTGCAGTAGAACTGGAAAAGCTGGACTGGTTAGTCTCTGCTAGCAGAAGTATTTTTTTAATCCTGCTTGATAGTGTCTTTGGGTCATTACTGTCGCTTCACCTGTTGAGAGCTTTTACTTTGTGTCTTCCTCATTCTCTTCTTTTTCCCCTGAGAAGTTAGATTGGGATATCAAAGATTCAATTCAAGAGGATTTTGGCTGCTTCCTCTCTGGGCATTCACCTGAGGATTTCAGTCCTGACCTTGTTTTCACTCAGCAGTTGTATGGTAATAAACAACAGCTTGTACCACTTTAATAAGAGCCATTTTGCCTTATTGTCCCAGAAAGCACCTTTCTTTAGACCTAAACCAAATCTCTGTTGCAATGATGTTGTTCTTTTTAAGATTCATGTGGACATTCTCATAATCAGCCTTCTGGGAGTTGTACTGTCCTTGTATATACTGTTTCACATTTGTATTTTGTATGTGTCTTCCACACTTCAAAGTAACCTGACTAGATGTCATCTCTCCATTTGAATGCTTGTGGGCAGCCAGGACTTGTCATTGGTGACATCATGTAGTAGAAAACTCAAAACCTGTCCTTACAATATTGTGATCCAAACCAAGTAACCAATTTGCACTGTCCAAACATATTAGCAGCTGACTGAACCTGGCTGGGAAGGTGATTTTCTTCGTAGGAATTTGTATGCTGCTGTATTTTGGATTTGTGACTAAAGCAGTATTAATAACACACCCGTGTTTTCCTGTTGCTGAACAGTGCTTGCACAGCATTGGGCTTTTCTCTTTTTTCCAGTCTGCCCCCTCCAGTGAGTATGCTGGGGTGGGCAAGAAGTTGGAAGGGAAAAAGAGCCAGGAGACTTGACCCAAAGTGACCAAAGGCATATTCCACACCATGTGACATCATGGTCAGCAATAAAACTGTGGAAAAGGAGCAGGAACTGTGAACATTCATGGTTGTGGCATTTGTTTTCCCAAGTTACCATTACAGCATGCTGAGGCCCTGCTTTCCAGGAAGAGGCTAAATATCTCCCTGTCAATGGAAGAAAAAAATTCATATTTTGCTTTGCTTGCGTGCTTTGTCTCAAACCACAAGTCTTCTTTATTTTATTCTTTCTATTCTCTTCCCTATGCCACCAGGATGGGGGAATGAGCAAGAGGCTGTGTGATGGTTGGCTACTGGACACGGTTAACCTGTCACAAGAGTGGAGAGCTTAGAGATTTCTGTAACAAGGGTCATATTACCTGCTGAACTGACTCCGATATTGCTGTTTTGTGAGTGAGATTCACACTATTTTATAGCAACATATTAACTTTTATCAAACAGCTTTTCGTGGTGTTTCTTTGTCACTGACTTCATAGCCACTGTTGATAGAGTTCAGAGATGACAATCAACTGAAAGAAGATATGGCTTACTTTACTGCTAACATTACACAGCAGTTTTCAGTGTAAACGTGATGTTAGCACTCAGAAACACTAGGAAACTGTCATATGGTAATGGTTAAGTTAGTAGTTTGTGAAAAACGGAAGCGTCTTAACTTCATCCTTTGAATCTCAAAGTTCCTACGCTTATCGTTAGAAAACTGGCAGGGTGTTGACCAAGTCAAATGCTAATATTTGGCCTATCTCAGGGTGAGAATTTTACTGGCTATCATGAAGAATAACTGTAAAAATTGGGGGGATATAACCAACCATGAAATCAATGTGCTGGTTGATGAAGTCAGCTGTATGATTATCAGATCATTTTAGGTTGTCCTGATGACTCTGATACCATGAAAGAGGGACAGGTGTGAGCGATTTTTATTTTATGTAGATATGCACACATTTTATCTCCATATTACACTAAGTTACTCCAGTGAGCTCACTCTGATTTAAAGAATATGAATTGTGCACATCTTCATAGCTACGTGTTTTAAGGATCAAATCTCATTGTACCAAAGAATCATCTGAATAATAGCACAAGATTTGTTTCTACTCAGAATAAACAGAATAGGGACTTAAAAAGAGCAAATTTGAATTAGCAATTAACAACAGTACAGAACTTTTTTTTCTTCTTAGCATATCACAAGCTCAAAAGCTTACTGTTTTCTTGACTGTTATACAGAAAACTTATGCATCTGTAATTTGAGTAAACTATCATCTAATTAAACAATTTAGATTGAATATGCTAATGTAGAGGATCATAAAAAAAGAATAATTACAATGGGACTTCAAGAGGAAAATTACAAATACAGAATGTTGGATCCAAATAAAATTCTTATGTTCTTTAATTACTGAAAATCCATCTAAACAAAGGACTGAGAATATCTTATTTAAGGATTGTGCACAATGGATGTCTCTTCAGACCCTTGAAAAATATTAATTTGATCATGTATTTGTTAGATATCACCTAACTTTCAAAGCCCATGAGCTTTAGGGGGAAAAAAAATTTAAAAAATCAATGTTGCTTTTCTGTAGGTGTGTTGTTAGAGTGTCAACAGTGTTTCTCATCTCAGCAGTAGGGTAGCTCATGCCTTGGTCAGCATCACATTCCTGAACCTGTCAGAGAGGGTGTCCCTTTTACCCAAAGTACTTTGAAAAACATCCAAGCTGCTTAGGAAGAAGAAACAAAACCAAACCCATTTACTTCATCAAGTAGATGTACACATACAGAGAGTACTGCTCTGCAAACAGGCCTAATAGGCGGCTCTTTTTCTCTAATATCCCCTTTTCTACAAGTATGGGATTTGTTTAGCTCTCTCATATATTTTGCCTCAAATCACTACTTTCTCATGTAGTGAACTGTTTGTCAAGCCAACACATGTGGATTGTTGTTTGTTTTTCCTTTATACTTCGATATCTAGATTTTCGGGGGTCTCCATAGGGTAATTGCACATTTTGAAATATGTTCACAATCCCATCTACCATTCTAATGTCAATAGTAGGATTTAAGAATATAGTCATTCAGCCTTTTTTAAAAAGATTTAATGATTTGCAAGGTCATATGGTTTAATCACACTTGTAAAGAAGGCCATTTAGCAGGATAAATTACAGTGTCAATACTATATGAGTTGCATCCCTATAGTAGCCTCAGATCCCACTTACATAAACAACCTCTGTTTTCTTTTTTTAAATGCCAAAACAAGTACCAGACACAGAGAGAAGAAGTAGTTCTTAACCAGACTATCTCTTTGGTTTGTATTTAGTTTTGTTAACATGACTCAAGAATTTGCCAAATATTCTAGAAGCATTCAGCTGCATCTTAAAAGGCTGATAAAACAGTTGCTTCATTTCTCCAATGAGATTTGCAAGAAACATGGGAAAAATAATATTTGATGCACTATTTTTCCAAAGGAAAAAATGCAAAATATTATTTACTTTTAAATTTTGGTTGTATTTATTAACCAGAAAGTATTCATTAGATGGAAACTAAAAAAGACATAAAACTTTTTCCTTTCTTTTTTTTTTTAAACTGATTTTGGATCATCCTTAAACACAACTGAACTAGATGTATATTGATGAGTAATTTCAGCATGAAAGAAACACTGAGAAAGAAACCATGAAAATGTCTTTTCATCACACCATCAGAATATTCATCCAAATACACAGAGGTTATGAAGCACCCTGGTTGGGCCAACAAGAACTGGAAGAGTCTAGTCGTGGATAATCTTAGACTGTAAAAGAAACTGCAAAGCAGCTTCAAAGCCAAAAATTTGTATACTGGAGCCTGTTTTGTACCCCGGTATGATTTCAGGATATTAAGAATTAAGCTTTTCCTGATAGGCAGAAAGTAAAATAAGAGAACTGTGTATGTAAATAGGGAATTTTGCATAACTGTGCAGAATCGACTACATTCTAGGGCAAAATACATTGATTGGGGACAGTTTGGTTTGTATTTCCTTTTAGTGTTACATTACATACACAGGCTATTTCCAACTAATATGTTTCAAGTTTAAGATGGGGAGTTGGTTGTAAAGCCTTGAGTTTCTGAAAGAACACTACTGAAAGCAAATAAGACTTTTTAGCCATCAGGGAAACTATAAAAAAATTATGTCTTTGAGTTGACTACTAAGTAGGGTATTCAACCTGCTGAACTTGGTTTATATGAGATAAGCAGTTTGTCTTGCTGTTGAAATAATTCAGTAGAGACACACTGAATAGATCACTGTTCTAGAAATATTTCAGTGAGACAATACAATGCACAAATGTAATAAATAACTGAATTTCCTGGGTTTGGACTAGAAAGTGAAATCCATGTTGCACTACATATTGTACTTGTGAAAAATCAAGAGATGCAATCCTATGTAAACTTCAGTATGTGTATACACAGTCACACACACTCTGTAGGTGGGCCACACTGCTGAACAAGAGGCACAAAATTAGGAAAAACATTAGAAATCTGCAAACCTACCTGTAATTTAACTACAGAAAAAGAAGGTAGAAAAAATGCCAATTGATTTTACAGTTGTTTCTCAGCTATCGTAACTTTTAGAACCTGAGATAAAAGAGAAAGAGGACCTATCACCTACTATTGAGGAGAAGGCATGTAACCTTTGTCTTTAGGAAACAAGCGATCTCACTCAGCTACCTTAAAATTCTGCAGTTCTATTTTACCTTATTTACCTCAGTTTGGTAGCTGTTAGATACGGTATTCTCCCGACAGAGATTCTTTTCCCCTTATCAAATGCAGGATCATTGAAAATTGAGTCGATCTTTAAGGCAATTGTGTTGTGATACGATCCTATGTGAACTGGTGAGCAAAGGCCCAGAGAGACTCAGATGCGCTTTCATTTGATGGCACCATACTGTTTTCACCTGCCCAATTATCCAGCACTCAAGGGGAAGGTACTTCAGCTCCCTAATTGGTAGAATTTATTGCAACTTTTTTCCCTTTGAGGAAAGTTGCCCTCTGAGACACTGACTGAAACAGATTCTTTAGAAGCAGCAGCAGCACAACACAGTATAGCTGTGTCTCATTCTAGTTTTACAAACCATAGGTACAATATGTGTTCTTAATAGATAGACAAATATTCTTTCTAGGAGTTTCAGTAACTTACAAAAAAAGATTTTCACTGGACAGTTAGTAATTTCAGCTAATAACTTACTCTCTGTTCCTGGCAGAGAGCTGCTTGATGAATCTAGATTGCCCTAGCTGGACCTACGAAGTTTTGTTAACACTTTGTGAACTAAGATTTTCTGCTGCAGTTTTCACAGGACACCTCACAGAAGCTATCTCTGAAACATCAGAAGTATGAATGTCCTTTCTGGCAAAGCCAGGGAATATTTAATGCTGCAATTAGTAGGATGAGAAGGAGAAAGTCTAATTAATTTGCCAGCTCTTTGAACCCAATGTCTTCTGCGAAAGGTCATCCTGATTGTTGACACGTTAACAAACTATAACTTTTAGATGATGAAGAATACCTGAGACATGATCCAACAAACTATAGTTGGATAAAGAACCAAGGGTCACACATATAGAAGTTCAACTGACTGAAACAGACAAGTTTTTTGGAACTTCATATAAGCAGATTTTTAAACAGGCTTTTAAGCAGGCCTGAAGTAAAGAAATTAGAATCTGAGGAGACATGACTCTTTGCATTCTAGCTGAAGTCTGTTACCAGTACAGGTTACCTACTTTGTGTTGCAAAATAAGTTCTGACTTTTAATATCACTGACATGATCTTTATAGTGTGCCATGGTTATGATTCTCTAGAAAATGCAGGTATCTAATTCCTTTAGAATTCAAGCACGTTTTGAGGGTCTGGGCTCCATCTATACTACTTGTATGACAAAAGATTACTTAATTCATCATGATGAGATAACTATTATTTTTACCCAACTACCCCTCACCTGAAACTAGATAGGCCTTAACCCGAATTCCAAGGAAATAAAAGTATTATTAGATGAGGATGCAAATACAGACACAAAATCCTCCCCTTCTGGAAATTCAGCTGAGATAGAATTACACTGACTCCTAATATATTCACTCCAGCATAAATGGAATACTTGCTGTCTACCAGCAACTCTCAGTTTCTGGACAGGGACTCCACTTCTACATTCCACCTGCGTGTTCCCTACCATATTGACAACCTTACCTAAAAGAGATAAAACATAAACTAAGTGACCTGGAATATATTCTGCTGTCTTGAAAAATTATATTTTAATATAATGAAAGATCAAATGTTGGTCTAAAATGAGACCTGCCTGGAGGAAACTGATGTGGGATATTCAGACAGTTTGCTTTTAAAGAAGTGTGGCAAATTTAAGTTATTAACTCATTTGCTGAATAACGAATTTTAAAATATTTTCAAAAAGGTATGGAATACTGAAATTCTTAATTTACCCTGACAACGCTTGCTGTGCAACATTTGTTGTCATTGCTTTATTTTAGTCTCTATACACTTACAGTGGACAACTTGTTATTTTGTGATCTCTGGATTTGCTGCAATTTCAATGCGAGAACACCAAAGATACCTAAGATAGCATAATAAAACCGTGAATTTATGCCATGCCAAAATCACAGGCATTTTGTATCTGAAGGCGTAATATTACTAGTGTCTGAAGTCAAATTACCATGTGTTCCACTAAGCATAAACACATTGTACCTAACTACAAGTTGTTGTACCACAATAAAGAATTTTGCAGTTCTGTTATGATCTTGGTCTGCAGACATATCCAGAAACTAGGATCCAGATGAGCCTGGCTGCTTAGACTCATTGCCATTCAGCTTTTCACCTCAGGTACATAGGCAAAATGTATATAGATCGTCAAACTGGAGCTGGAGTGTCAGGTAATACAGATTTTACATACAATACATAATGGGTATGATTGTTATTCAGTGTGTAAGTGCAGAATACTCCTCTACTCAGGACTAGTTTTGTGGACTGTGTTTGTCAAAAGCAAATTTTAATCTAAAGTTCCTCGTCCCTTTTCCAAGGTCCAGCTCTACCTAAACCACATCCAGATTTTCTTTATTGATGTCATCCCTTAGTCAGATCCTGTCTTGTCTTGTATCTCCCTGGATGTCAAGGTAACCTCAGCTTCTGACAAAACTAAGTTGTTTCACTTCTTCAGGATAATTTCCATTTTGTTGAGCATGCTATGAAGATGATGAAACAAATTGCCAATTTTGGCCAAACTGGCCAGCTTCTCTGAGGACAGTCCTGTCAGTATTTAGTATCGCACATATGTCTCAACTCTGTACAGTCCACCCCCAAAAACTGTATTTTCAGGCAACAAACACCATTAACACTAGTAGTAAGGTATAAATTACATAGTCTATGAAATCAGCCCTCAAAACCTTGTCATTCTTTAAGCAAAGAGTGTGGAGAAAGAGTTAAACACAGTAAAGTGTGATGAGTTAAATCTGAGAAGCCTCATGCTATGGAGGGGTGGATCTGAGTGTTGATGGGGGAGGCACTGACTGAGCAGGTGGTATAATAGAGCCTGTATCTCCTCTTCCATTGAGGGGATCCACAGTTTGCTCAGACTCAGATCAGCTGTTGTTTTGCAATTTCTTTAGGCCACATGCTGTCTGTACTAATTCGTAGCTACCAGAGCACTCAGAGGAGAAGTGGGGCACAGATACTGTACTCCAGTTAGAGTGGGAAAGGACCAGAGACTAATAAAATTATTAAAGTTTGACTATGTGTGCACTTCTCTTTTCTAGGCATTAAGTACAATAAATGCAGAGTTCACAAACCATCAAGTTTAATGCACTACAAACAATCAGTAAATATGATCCTCCGGGGAAGATTCCCTCAGTGCTTTCTCCTTCATCTCTCACCTCATGCTATTCTTCCACTTTCTTAGTAACGCGTGGATGCTTGGTAATGACACTGGAGGAAATCTTGCTCCCAGATTAGCACTGCAGGAGTGCCTATCTGCAATGCAGATCCCTGCTGCTTTCAGTACATGATATCCACAAATGTCAGTAATCTTAGAACACGAGGCAGGGCTGGGGAGGGGGAAACCAACTTTGTCAATTAGGTGTCCCTTTTTTATCCAGGGATTTCAACTGTTTAAAAATGTTAACCATATAATCTAATTATGTGAATATAAACTCATAATAAGAAAACAATTTTTGTATCACATATCACAGTGACAGAGAGGAATATACAGCACAGAAATAGTGTAGCTCAGTTGATGGGTGGTAATTCATTAAAGTATGGAACTCCTACACTTCTAGACATTTGCCCACGCCAGAAAATCCAGAGGCTTAATTCTGCTCCTAGTTCTTCCACAAAACCTACTATTTAACTTCAGGCGGGTTACTTCATCTTCTTGGCTCTCTTTATCATCATCCCAGTCCCCAGGGCTTTAACTATCATATCTCTTTAGATTGCAAATATATTTGGGCAGAGGTAGGGCTAAGACTGTAGGCTGTTTTTTAAAGACAGCACAATGAGCCTAGATCTATTTAGAGCTTTTATTACATAAAGTATAATTTAATTTTTTTCTCTTTCCCTAAGACAAGGGACAGAAAGATTAGGAGAAAATGAATCTAAGGTAATCCTACCAGTAAAATCAACTCCTGACTTTAAGTTTTATCTGCTGTCCTTTCATTAATATGTCCTGCAGCTTTAGCTTCAACCTGTTGTTTTCGATCTCTAGAGGGACTTTTATATGCTTGAGGGTAGACTTGTTCACAACTAAAGAAAAACTGTCCAGAGAGTTATTAATTATTGGTTTGGGGTTTTTTTAAATCACTGCTGTCTGGAGTATAATACTAAGTTCCATGCTAAAGCAAGGAAATAAAAGTAATAAATCCATACTGATTTAGACTCTTCTTGTTTGCCCAACATGGTTTTCTCCATTCAGGAAGCCAAGCAGGAAGAGCACTGACATATTTATGCTTCCTAGCGGCCAGGCAGATCACCCGCAGTATCACAATATAATGACAATGCAGGGAAAAACACTCTCTCTTGTTTTCTTCTTCCACAAAACAAAGCAAAAATTGCATGTGCATTCACAGGTGTCACCAAGATACTCCTGCAGTTTCACAGAATACAGCCAGAAGGGAACAGTGTGACTTTTTTTTTTTTTTTCAATAACGTAAGGCACAGAATTAATTACTGTATGAGCTGGAGCATGTCTGTTACGAGCACAACCAGTTCTGATGAAAAAATTGCCACAGTTAGGAAATTCAGCACCATTGTTAGTAAGCTGTCTCAATAGCTAATTATGTTTGCTTAATGCTTACGCCTCTAAAAGTTAAAATGGTAAATTTAAGAAGAAATAAAGACTGCTACTTACATGATTAGCATGTTAAAGCAAGTCAGTTCTGAGATCTAAGATGCCAGATGTTTCTTTTGATGTGCTGAAGCTCTGGCTTAAGAAAACTATTAAAATACTGGAAATAACCTGTTCGTTTTCGGAAACCACAATGCAATAGCATAAGAAACCTTCTTGGTAATGATAACAGTTATAACTTCGGTACAAACTAATGAACAAAGTAAATTTATGTTATATTTCTAGAGGCCACATTCAAAGACCCCTTTCCAGTATGTGAAGACCACAAGGGGCCATGACGGGACTTCGTGGGGTGGGGGAGGGTGAGGTCATGTTTTCCAGTTGTCTTGTGAGGTGCGGCTCCCTCATGTCTGCACAGGGTGCAGGTATCCAGGCACTCACAGCAGACGCTGCACAGGTGACTTCTGTGAGGAGAGGCCAGGGGTTGTCTCATGTTGAAGACAACGCATTCCAGTCAGTTCCAAAAGACCCACTACAGGGCACAGCTGAGCCCCTCAGCAAAGATGGTGGCCCCCCTGGGAAAGCAACTTAAGAAAGGGCAAAAAAGGCAGACAGACAGAGGAGGAAGAAGCAAAAAAGAGTAAGAAACAGCAAAGGAAACACCAAAGGCAGAGAAGGTTGAGAGGGAGAAGGTGTTGCATGATGGAGCAGGTATTTCGCCACGGCCCATGGATAACCCACACTGAACTGGGTTTATCCCAAAGGACCATAGTCTGAGGGGGAAGCCCAAGCTGGAGCAAAGGAAATGTGTGAGGAGGAAGGAGCAGCAGAGAGGGGATGCTATGGGCTGATCACAACCTCCCATCCACCAGTGACATTCAGTGTTGGGAGCAGAGGAGGGAAGTTGAGCCTGGGAAAATGAGGAAGATTTTCTTTTAATTTTGTCTCTGTTTCTCAGTACCCGAATCTCTGTTAATTAGAAATGAATTAAATTTGTCTTCCCCAAGTCAAGCCTGTTTTTCCCATAGCAGTACTTGTTAAGCTATTTCCCTGTCTTTTTCTCAACCCACGACATTATTCATCCTCTTTCTCCCCTTGTCCTGTTAAGGCAGGTGAGTGAGTAAGCAGCTGGGTGGGCATTTGGCCAGGGTTACCCACCACAATAAGTCATAGCAGTGGAGGATAGTAGAGCTTTAGGGACACTTTTGACATGGAAATAGGGTAACATTACAAATGTAGGAAACAGTAAGGCAATAATTGCATGTGAATCTACTTATGCGTGGCAGATTGACTCTGGACATCAGCTAAGCACTACACAGCCCCTTCACTCACTGCCCTCCAACCTCCAGTGAGACAGGAGAGAGACTAGGAAGACCAAAAACCAGGAAATTCATGGGGTGAGACAAAGACAGTTGAATAAGCAAAGGAAAGAGGAAGAAAAAAGGAAAAAAAAGTGATATAAAGGCAATCATTCACCATCTCCCACAAGTAAGCCAACGCTCAGCCAGTCTTTGAGCAATGTCTTCCTCTGCAAAGAAACTCTCCTCTCTGTTTTCATTGCTAAGCATGACATACATTGGATTATCCCTTTGGACAGTTTGGGTCAGGTACCCTGGCTGTGTCCCCACTCAACTTCCTGATCAGTGTCATCCTACTTAGTGAGGCGCAGAGCAGGAAAAAGAGAAAGCTTTGATGCTTTGCAAGCACTGCTGAGCAATAGCAAAAACACTGGTGTGTTATAAACACTGTTCGAGTCATAGATGCAAAACACAGCACCATTCTGGCTACTATGAAAAGAATTAATGCCATTCCAGCCAGATACAGTACATTACAGCAATCTTAACATGGAATAATTCATCAGAGGTGAAGAGCCAGTGTTTCAGGAAGTAAAAATGAATATTTGCATATTTGTATTCATGAGGTGGTCACCTGTGAGGTGATAGAACTGGAAAGAGAATAGTTATCTATGCTGGGACAGGACAAGAGACAAAGCAGAAGGACTTTGATACTGTCAAGCTAGGTTTCTATCTCCTGTAGAGAAATAGATTCCTCTATTTGAATTTTTCATGGAGCTGATATCAAAAAAATATTGTGAAACTGCTATGAAACCTTTTCCACAAAGGGTCAGGCAGACTTGGAGGAGCTGTAGCAGGGCTTTTGCCTCTCCCTTCATTAAATCCCTGCTCTGCAAAAAATATAATTTCACTAGGGAGCCCATACTGACTGATTTCTGTACCTCAGCCTTTCCCAGGATTCCATCTCCACATTTTCTTTCAAATGCACCCAGAGACCTCCACTAGCTAGCCTTGTGGAAGTGGTCAGCTGGGAAAGCATAGCATGTAACACAAGGCTGTGTTGACACCTTGACAGTAATAATACCTCATTATTTTTGTATGATTTGGTTTTATATTGATTCTGATGTTCAGCATTGTAGAACTGGTATGATAATTATCATGACTGCAGATACAAGAGAAATCAATTATAAAGAAATAATTTTACACAAATTTCAGAACTTTAATGTTATTGGCCTCGATTAATATGCATGCTAACAAGGCAGTAAAACACTTCTCAAGACAATGTAAATGTTGTTCTGTTTGTTACTTGATTAAATTCCATGAAATCATGTCCTTAGATTGTGACGATGTACGGATAGGATATACGATGCTACAACATCTGTAACCCAAGCAGGCCACACAGCAGTGAAACAGCAACTGGTTGTGCTGAGGGCTAGGTTTCACAGTATGCCACAAGCATATTCACACTGCAAGGTCTGTTGTTGTCAAAGGGAGGGGATAAGAGGAAAACACAAGTTTGCCATCTGGAAGTTGCAGAAGAGCAAAGGTGTGTTGACCAAGAAGAGATGAGCATGAAAATCGCAAACAGGAAAATGACGGGAACAGGGAAACAAAACAGAGATGGAGATTCATGCCAGGTGGATGATCACAGAGTATGTAATCCCTTGAGAAACATCTCCTTTTTCCTATTGCAATTGCTGTTTTGAATAGATAGGCTGGGGGAAGAGAATCATTTAGAAAAACTTCTAGCTGGATTGCATACTTTGTTACTAAATTCATATGAAGGAAGCACACAGTGTGTATACTTCAACTGTTTTCTATTTCTTGGAATAAAAGTGACTTGGGGAAGAAAGTTGGGCCAGTGTGGGTACTTCCATCTCCTTCCTCTGGATGTCCATAGCCCAACCCAGATTTCTGTGCTGTGAGGCACAGTTTGAGTCAGATTGTCAAACAACTGCTCCACTTTATGACAGCTGTGCTGTGTCTTATCCATGGCAGCTGGAGAATGGCTTCCCAGAACAAAATCCTGCCCAGTTACTGAAAGGACAAAAGTAGGTGACACGAGCTCTGCCATAGGAGCCATAGCTCTCCTTGTTTATTTCTAAGCTGATTTCAGCTTCTTCTTTTTGACTGTGCTTTGCAGCTGGGCTTTGAACATCTTGCCTGGCTTGTTTAGTGGTAGTTTTATAGCTATTCCTTTTCTGAAATACCCTTAAGAGCTTTGCCTTAGCAAGGGAGATCAGCACTGTGCCAGATAAGTGCATGTAAAGTGGACATGAGTGGGCATATACTACCCTATAACATGATGATTCTGCCTGCAAGAGAATGAGTCAAGTTTTGCTACAGCCAAATATCTGGGCAAGGAGACAACATACCGCAGCCTGGTACAAAAGCAATTGAGGCACTTTGACAAATTGATCAGTTAGTCCTAGCAGGATGCAAAGCACTGTGGGATACCAATTGGACGTTGGTCAATTTAATGTGAGGTACAGATGTGTCCAACCGAATGTGAGGCCCCATTAACTTAATATGCTGTTAAGTTCACACCCTTTGTACCAAAATATAGGAAACACATTATCTGGCCAGTTAATTCACCTAAAGAGCTGCAGCAAGTAGAAGCAGGTATTTTCAACATGAATAAATTAAGTTTGGTGTGAATTAAATCTGATCCCCACTGAGATATTTATTTACATGTGCCTGTTGTTCAGAACTGATGAGCTCATTTCGAAATAGATGGAAAAATTTATTACCAGTCCCATTTTTTCTGACTAATACATTTTCAAATTGTGTTAAACATAATAATTAGATTGCAAATTGACATCAGCAGAAAAATGTATTGAAACTGTCTTTTATGAGGTTTTTCCCAGATATTTTTTCCTTTCTTCTTCTTTACAATCAGTTTCCAAGATAATTGTGCCTTCCTTCACTGAAAATGATGACTGTACTTATGTATTGCCCTGTAGAAAGTGAAACTGCATGCCTCAGTGAATTCGATCATCATTTCACCCCCTAATGAGAGAGATTGTTTGCAGGCAGATGAAATTAAATTGTAAGCTCTATTGACTTCAACAACAGGTGCCATTTGTGCAAACCCCAAGGGAACCATTGCATTGTCAAAAAGATTTAACTCTTCCTGACACAGTGGCGTCTGATAACATCTTTGTGGTACCTGCACCTCACATAGTTCCAGCACCCACAATATATGATTTCATCTATAACATCACCGGCAAAATGGTTAGAAAGAGCTGAATTAATGGCAAATGAAATAGCTACACTTTCTGATTCCTGGGTTGTATCAGGGCTGCACACAGTAAAATGGTGAAGGAAGAAAGAAATTAAACTACCAAAAAAAAAAAAAAAAAGTCTGGAGAGCAGTAAGGATTTCAGAAACATTCCATTAAAAAAAAAATCCTCCATGTTTAAAACAAACTCAAATCTGTACTTGGCATTTTTTAGCAGGAAGAATTCCATTTACAAATGTTCCAAAATTTTTCCATAGCCCCAGGCTGTGAAAGGTTGGCAATTACTTGATCTGCGTTTGCAATTAAATCGAGATGATCATTGATAAGAAATCCATGCAAAAGCAAGGCTTCACAGTTTTTGAACAAGTACAGCACAGTTGTGATCATACAGATTAAATTTGTATTAGCTTAATGGCTGGTTTTTGTGCAAGTGTAAAACACTGGCACTCTTAATTCCAAACAGAAAGAATGCCCAAATCCCACTGTTGAACAAAATAAGAGCTGGTGCTCTTTGAGTTACTTTCTTAATGCTGTTTCTTTCCCTGACATAAGAATTCTGTTCTTGCCAGATAGAGAGTCAATCACTGCTATCTAGCAAGAGAATCCTCTCTGTTTCTGGATATAATTTGATATTTCAATGATGTGAAGAACAATTAAATACTTAAGCATTACATAACTTCAAAAGTCTCTTTTGAGATGAAAAATATGCAAATTATAATGTCTAATATGGTTATGGTAAAATTCTTTAATTTTGACTTGAAAGCAAAGAGATTTCAAGACAGCATGATATATTTGATCCAATGAAATAATCAGACCAACTTTGTATCACTTTGGTGGCAATTTATCTTCTCTGCCTGAAGCAGAAAGATATTCCTGCTGCAATAATGGATTTATGTAGTTTCTCCCATATCTGTTTCTTTCAGTTTAAGTATTCAAAAATGTGAAGTCCTTTAGTGGGTAATAGCTCCAGGCATGTAACAGATAGGAGACTTCCAGGAGATGAAGGTTAGAACATTCCCTTGTTGAATATGGTTACAGGGCTACAAGTCAGGACTCTTGCTCTGCTAACAGGCCCCCACATTCACTCCCTTATTATACCAGTGGAAAAAGGGAAACAAAGGATCAGGAAACTAATGGCCCGCAATTGCAAAAGCAGCATAGAATGCAGTTTTGAACAGTCAGCCAGCAGGATGCCAGCATTAACAGTCATCTTCCCAGGTTTGCAGCAGCAGCGGCAAAATCTGTGCTCACCACTGCAGCTACATCCCTGCAGGTTCCTAAAGGCGGGCTGAGAACCCAGGTCCTCACCACCACACACATTACATGCATTGCCTGCTGCCTTCTGGGCAGGGTCACCAACACCTAAAGACAGGGGACAGCAAGCAAGTCATGCCAGCGCCTGGGGAGATCATGCCTGTTTTATTCTGGTAAGAAGTAAAACGTGCTGATAACATCTTTGACATTTAACGATGTTGCTTTCATTTTGAACGCATCATTGAACAGATATCGAATCCATTCATTTTGGTAATAGAGCTGTAGAGCTTCCATTTTCATAAATAAATAAATAAATAACCCAGACACTTTACTGTGTGGAGTGGAGGGTGGGAACAGTCATAACCCCCATATTCTACATGTTAGCATTTCGTGAGTTTTGCTTTTTCTGTGTCCATCTGCATACGTCTCTCAAAAAAAATAATTTCGCCTCCCTATCCTTGTCTGCAGCTTTTCCAGTTTTGAGATGAGGCTCCATACTATTCTTTGTCAAACTGGCTATTCCAAAATAAGTGCTAAAACTTAAATATATTACCCATGTTTTACAGTTTGGCTGGGGAAGGTTTGGTTTAGATAATATTTTCGAGACAAATTATTTTTTATCACATGGATTCCCTTTTGTAATTATATTTCTCTAGCTTGTAACGAAAAGAGGAGATTGAAATTAAATCAAATTATTTGCAAAAACTGCATGGAACTTTTCAGGTTTTGTTATGACTGTTTTACAACTGTCAAAACACTTCAGTGACCATTGCCACATTTATTTCCTCAAATTCAATTATTTGTGCTTTTATGCAAAGTAGCTCAATTAACAGTATTTAGGCAAAACTAGATGTGGCACTATCAAATCTGAGGATCACTGTGAGGCTGAACAAGACAAAATGTATACCAAAATCCAAGTCCAGAATTTCCTCTTACGTTAGGTGGATATTTTTGGCCAATCCATCTCTCTACTTTTGTAGAAGCAGCATCACATTTATATCACAACAATGGACATTAAAATTGGCATTCATACTAAGATTTAGATGTAGTGGTGGTGGCGGGGGGAAATTGATCTGTTACTGACAATAACTATTCAGACATGAAAATAATTACAGATACCAAACTCATTACATATTTAGTCAACTTTAAAAAAAATCCCTTATTTAAAAACCGGAATTCCTCTTCATTCACAAATGGCACAAACAACTAAAATAAGATGAATCTTATATGCTTATGCGTGGAGAGTAACTGTCTCTGCATCATGTAGAATCACACATAAACTCTACACCCATGTTACCTAATGAAAATACATTGTACCAGTTACAGATATCATCCTAAACTCTGCTTACAATTTTAGTTTATTCCAAATATCTATCAACATTTTCTCAGTCTAATCCATCTAATCTACTTCAGAATCCAAAATTAAGCTGGAGTTTCATGGTTTGTTTCATTGCCTCAGAGAGCTCAAACTTAGCAGAGAAATAGGAATGAGAGACATTCAAAGAGACAGTACATCATATCTGCTCAACAATCTTTAGAGATATGCAAACTGCACAGGGGGCTGACATTTTAGATTTTTTTTAAATTAGATATAACAGAAAATCCATGTGTCTTCCTATAGAAATATGGCTCCGTATGAAAGGAAAAGAGATTGTTCCTGCTCCTTCTGTGCCTGTGACTACTTGCAATATGTTCTGATATTTATCTGTGTAGCTACTGGTTTCCTTCATTTTTCCTGTCAACATCCAGCTTCTTTCCTGTCTTATTTTATTTCCCTTTGCTAAACTGTCTGCCCCTGTGGAGAAAACTACATGGTCTCTCATAAAAAAATCTATAATGAAATCACAAAATGGTATTGACTTACTGGGCTTTTGCCAAATTCTGCCTCTGTCTTGCCTTTTCTTTGAGTAAGCAATAAGATGTATTAACATCACAGTGGATTGTCCAACAGTTTTTCCTTGGTCGTAGGGTAAAACTGTTTCAGCAGGAATAAGCTGTTAATGAAGATGTTTGAAACAAACCACGTTCATAAGATGAATTAAAGGAGTCTGTTGAGTGCTACAGATGAAAAGGAGGAATAGAGGCCGACCAAGGTGGCTATTCTGTGTCCCATAAGCTGGCTATGACTCCATTTTGTTTCAGATATTAAGAGAAAGGGCAGCACACTGTGATTTGTTATTGCAAATCCACAAAAAGAAGACATTTTGCAGGCAGAACTCTGCCTCCATTCTCAGGTTTGAACAATCTGAGCTGTGGGGCAGTACACCCCTGCTGTTAATTCTACCAGTGGATCCCACAAGTAAGTATACGTATAGTCTTCCTTTTTTTCTCAAGAAACTTTAGCATACAACAATGCACGAAATACCATAACTTCAAGTCACTAGCTACGCACCAATGTGGATGTTTATATATGCAAATCTCTGTCATTAAGTCCCACAAGAACTTTCCCAGTGATTTAAGAATTATCTACCCACATACTTTAAGAAGCTCTAGGGCTAAGCAGTAGCTACCAATTGTACTTTTGGATTTAGGCAACCAAAGTGTCAAGCAGCTGTGTAAACTCGTTATGATCTTTCTTCCTTATAGTCTCTCCATTTTTCAGTTTCATAACCTAGACAATGGAAAAAATCAGTTCCTAAATCAGTTTTCTGAGAGAATAGATAGATCAGAGATTAAAAACTGCTCAGGTAAATACATTAACACATGAACACCATTCAGATGTCAGAAACAATGGTAAATTTGTATTGATCAGGCCATTTAAAACTCCAATCACACAGCACCAAATTTTCACAAGGCTAATAAACCACCTGGTAACGAACAATAAAAATGAAGTTCGTATTTCATTTTGCTATAGTTGAAGGCAGTTTTCTGTCTCCTGTCACTTGGTATCAATGAGCAGGCTTCCAGCACAGCTGAAACAACACTAGATTTGAAAGATGTACAAGCATTGGTATAATCAAACAAACATATTAGCAGCTATGAAAGCAAACCAAGCTTTTGCCAACAGCTGCAGCTAGTTTCCCCCGTTCAGTAGCAAGGCTGCAAGTAAAGAGCAGCCCAGTTTAAATCTTAGATGTGGCAGGAGGCAAATTATGATACAAGACCTCCTTCTAATGGTTCCCTTTTGTTTTGCCAGAGACAGAATTGGACTCTTCTAAATTTGTATATGCTTAGGTCTGGTACACCACATTAAAAAAAAAAGAAATCTGCATTACATAAATAAAATAAGGGTTACATTACGGTAACATGATGAAAACTGCAAATCTAACATAAACTATTCAAAATGGTATCACATGCAGAATCAAATTTTGTTAATTCACAAATTCTAACCCTGAAATTGTGTTATTACACAATTTTCTACTAAAAGCAAATAGAATGTTATTAAAACATCAGATCTTCTGAACACAGGTACACCACTGTTTTGAACTAATACACATAGTCAAAAATATCTGTAATTTTCTACAGTTCGTCTTGAACTAACTTCCTTCTTATAAGCCGTAAGTCAAAGACACTATGCTTTGGTTTCATATTAACAATAATAAACACCTAACAGAAAAATACATGCATAAAACTTAAATATTTTTTTGGGGCTCCTACTAAATGTGCTTCTGAAATCAAATATTCATGTATTTCTACAAAACATGCTTTAGGACCAAGCTAAGGTGAAGACTGAATGAAGATTGAATGTTTTGTGCTTTGTGACTGGTATGACTGTGAAGACCATATTACAGATGAAACATATACGCGGCGAGGTTACGACCTGCTCCAGACGTTCCCTCACCTGTTTTGATATGTGATGGATAATTTAAAAATAATTGTCTAGGTAGTTACAGCGTAACAGTTATGAACTATAGTTTAATAAGTGCTTTTTAATGCACATTGGATACAAAAGGATGCCTTCAGTTGCACATTTGCTTTCCCTAGGGAAAATGACTCTTTCCTGTGAAAAGTAATCTACAAGCTTGCAACACTGCGTTTTGGTCTCTGTTCCACAGATGCAATTGCCATTCAGTATCTGACGACAACTGTTTCTGTAGAAACAAGCACATACGTAATTGACTGTTGTTTTAAGACACGTACTGGGGAACATATTTTTAACTGATTACCTCTTTTAGGTAAGGCCACATAAATATGCAGATTGATCATGTATTTGAAATTGTTAACTCTCAATGCAAAGTCAGCATTTAGATCTGTATCCTCCAGTTCTGAAAACTGTTTATTAGCCAGCATATCAAAACAGGCAGAGAACCAATTCGGTTCCTATCATAGTATCATGTTGCTACTGTTCCACTACCAAAACTGTGGTTTTTACATGCAGGAGAAATCCAAAAGAATGTGTTAATAACACATAACAAGAAAGTCTTCAGTCCATCTACAGAGTGGCTGCCATGCATGTCCCTTCTGATACATTTCTCTAAATGGTTTTCAGCTTTAAGCAACTTTCTGCATCCTGTCAACCAGATTTCACAAACATGAAAATGTTTACAACCCGAAAGCAATGCTCAAATCCTCAAGCTCTAACATCAGTGTGGCTTTAAAGGAAAGGTAAAAATGTTTCATACAGAAAACTGAAGTCATACCTCCTGACAAGCCTACTATGAAAAGAACTGATAATGCACTGTAGGTATTTATAGACCAATTACAAAGAAAAATTTTCTTGAGAAGATATGCTTGGGTATTCAGAAAGGTGTCCTAACATATGGACCTTTATTTAGCAAAAGTTACATCCAGAAACTGTGAAAGATCATAGCAGGAAACTGCTCTTCTGTAACATAATGTTGTTGTTGATATTATTAATTTTCTTCTATGTGCCTACCAGTATCGTTTGTTTTGTTTTCGGTTTTTTTGTTGTGTTTTGGGTTTTTTTTCCCTTCTTGTGCATTTTTTCAAGCAGGTGCCAATACCAGAATGAAAAGTAGAGGCAAGATTCACCCACAAAGACAAATTTAGTACTAAGGACTCAATTAATTTAAAGGTATTTGTCCCCATATGCACATCTGCCTAGCTAATCAGCCAACAGTGTCAGCCTTAGATAACCCAAAACTCCAGCTCTAAAAGAGATTACTATTGAATTCTCACTATTCATGGGATTTCTCTTTTCTTCCAAATCTCCTTTGGTAAACAAACCTGTTCAACAAATTCTAATCCAAGGCTAACAGGGACAGATTTCCCTTAGCGCCAGTTGCACAATACAGTTCAAAACCTGAAATTTAATATTTGCAGAAGTGAGATTAAGAGCTGGGTGACTTTAGCAGAGCTGCCTTTCAAAGCACGCAAGCAGCCTTTCACAAGGGATTTACTTCGAACCCATGGGAGCAGCCTCACACACCAGAGGAAAGGACAGTCTTGAATTCTGTAGGCCCAGACTTTGAGCAAACTTTTTGTTTTCTTCTGGTTCTGAACTGTAAATTCAGATTGTAAATTGTAGTTCTCTGAGCACATTTTTCTTTCAAATGAATGCCCTAGTGTTCCTTTTCCAGGGAGGAATATCATTGTCTGTAGCTCAGTACTTATTAGGAGAGACTTTCCGTCTCGTACCTAGCTGTGCAATTTGATATAGCTTACTGTGCCTGTGCTTTTCTACACAGAAATGTAAGTGGGGGAGTGCCTATCGTTTTGGGGGATGGCTACTTTTTGCAAAACCTCTGTGCTTCACTGAATGTAAGTTCTCTCCTTCTAGGTGCTCTTTTCATCTATTTTAATTCTTCTTCCTCAATATACAAAAGTCATTAAGAATACAATACAAATCATCTTTTTTTTAACTGTATAAAACATTCAGACTGCCTGATGATAACATTATCATTAATGCTCAGTATCTCTTAATCTATTTTTGATAAAAATAAATGTCCTTTGTTTAAAGACTCCAGGAAATTCTCTTAAATAATAAAAGTTTAAAATTTGAGGGACACTAATTTTTCTTTTGGAGTACTTACAGAACTTTGCAAGGGTTGGACTTTTAAGTCAGTCTTCTTTTTAAAATACATCACAAAGTAAAATTAGTTTCAACAATTACTTAAGGAAAACCTCAACTAATTTTGGAAGTTAGTAAGACTCAGAAACCCAAGAGCAGTGCCTTTTAACTACTTCCCACTTATGTCTTTATATCAATTTTTTAAAAATACATTTTATCTCTCTCTTATCTTTCCTATCTTTTCTATCTTTTTTTAAAAAATCCGATTTAACAATATTATATATTCTCCCTGATAAAATACTCTTAAGCAATTTTAAATTGTTTCAGAACTCTTTTCAAAAAACATGGTTAGCAATCTCATTTGTTTTGGTTGTCCAAAGTTTGTGTTAGTCTAACAGGATAACTTTATTTGAAATGTTCCATTATTTGCTCACTAGCATCCTTGACAATACTTTTTTTTAGCTTTAAAGCGGTATTGGGAATTGATTTCTTTAGTAAATTGCATTTACTTTCCCATAGCTGCAGCCACAGGGCCAAAATATCAGAGAATATATAAATCACTGATTACCTCTGTTTTTTGGTTTAGAGGTAAAGTCATGGAAAACAATAAAATCTGATGTCCTGGGCCAAAGATTTAAAAGCCATGAGATTTTATCCAATGAAGTATAGCCCAACAAATACAGCAGAAAACTCCTGATAATTTACAGAGTTAAATACAAGATCAACAAGGAATAATCTTGTCCTACTTCATGCACATCGCACTCTTTGACAGTAACAAATGTTATGGGTATGTACATTAAAAAAAAAAAAAAAGAGAGAATAAGAAACAAGTAAATTGCTCAAATGAAAAATTGTAATTGCTCAAATGAATTGCTCAAAATGAAAAAAAGGAGTATGTTAAGGTATGCTCAGCTGGCACTGATAAATGAAGTAAGATAGTGTCATAAATTGATCTGATATTACAAAATAGCAAAAATACAAATGCAATGACGTATGACAAGAAGAAACAGAAGACAACCCCTCAAAAGAGGACAAGCCAGAAAGACTCTGACAGACAAGACATCATGGTGCTAGCAATATGTCCAATGGCAATTGGCAACCTCAGCCCTTGAGCCAATTATCATAAAAATTTCCTGTGCAACAAGATTTTTCATAAATCTAAACTACACGTCACTTTACAGCTTCTCCCATCATCTGAAGGCAGCAGCTTGGGAGAATCTGTGAGTTCTAAGCATAGAATTTTGCTAAGTTTCATATGAATTTTGACTTAAGGCTGGTGAATAATCTCTCTAACTGAACTGTTCTTTCCATACTACTCTCATTTTCACTGACTACCATGACTAACAAGCAAGAATCTAGAAAACTGAATATGGGCAACATCTGAATATCATCTCGATTTGTCTTTCCACATTTCCACCCATTATAGTTGCAGAGTTCCCATTCTGAAACACAGATAAGGCTCGAAAGTGAAAGGATGGCTGACTCTTTAAAGAAAATACAGGTCATGTTATAATGCAGTGGTAATAGCACATTTCATGACACCTGGCTTACAGGAAGAACAAGAACTTTCTAATGGACTGGTGGAAATGAAATGTATTGTCTTAGTACACCATCTGTAGTTCAAGCAGTACAGCTCCTTTGGGTACATAGAAAAGAGTGAATGAAATATCTTGTAAATGTGATTAATTTCAGGCAATTCAGGTAGCTTTCTCAGTCAAATTTAGTCTGACACAGAAAGATAAAACTTGCGCGCTTTTTTCCTTTTTTTTTTTTTACTCATTACATGAAAGGGCTAGTACAATAACAATGAACATCATGTCTAAACTGAACCATTTGCTCAGCATGCTACCCTTTAGTATTTCTAGCGGCTTCTCTAGAGAACTGACATACTATTAATGGATTTTTATGAGATGGGCTGAATAAGCCAGATTTTCCTTAAATAAACTATGGGATCCTGTAGTTCCTTTCTTAGAAGATTTAACCTTCCTAACTCATTAAAGACAGATATACTCCTTCGCATTACATTTAACTGAATCATACACTGTGTTGCTACATGAACTTTAATGATATGATTTTATCAAAGCCACAAAACATTCAGTATTCGGACTTTTTGGAATATCTCCTGACTTCATGGCCATGTACAAAAAAGATAACACCAGACCTTTTTAACCATATCTGTGGTGACAAGCTGCCAGCAAAATAAAAACAAATACTTCTTATTTCATGATACCTCCTTTATGATAAATCCTCTTCTGCAAACCAGTGAATCTTTTTCCTGACATGAAAGGCAGGCAGAGGTGGATAGGTTGACAAACTCATAGATGTGTTGTTAAATAGCAGAGTTAAATCTTCCGAGCAGGGATTTTACTTACTGTGGATGCTATAGCAAGTATGTTATTTCTCCAAAGAGATGCAATTGATCTGTCTTGGGAAAAAGAGTAAAAACCTATTTAATTCCAGGACAAAGTATACTTTGTAGTTCTGTTTAATTATAACAGGAGAGATCCAGAGCCCATGGAAATCAATGGAACAATTTCAGCACACTTTTGATCAGGTCCATAAATAGAATTCCTTCATGAATCACTGTATCATACCAGTTCTATACAAACAATTTCAGAGGATTTGCTGAACTTCCAGAACAGAAATGTTGGAATTGCACAGTAAATAAAGAAAAACTCCCACATGTGATTTGGATTCTTGAAGAGTGTCCCATTCAGAATGCAAGAAAAAGAAAAAAATATGTTCGGTATTGTTGCAGGGATTAATTACCTTGGCATGCCTTGTGAGGAACACTGCTTCCCCACTACCAGGAGCCATTGGTAAGAAGGGTACACTTCTTTCCTAAGAGCCATACTGGCTGCCAGACTGACTGCTGAGATGAAACCACAGCAGTCCTGTGTGGGGATCCTAGCTAAAACCTTCTGACCTTACAGACGCTTTGCGATTTAGATGGACGGCAAACAGCTATTATTTATTCAGGGTTTCAGGAGTAACTGAACCAAATGGCAGTTTACCCTGGCAGCCATGGCAGATCCCAGGTGTAAAGGCCCTCTTCTGCCTTCATGTCTCCCTGTCTTTTCCTGTTTGCATCAGAGAGCAAAGCCTTCTGGCAATAAATCATCCTCGATGAGAGAATGAACCTAGAAATGAGCAGACCTATAGCCAGAATGGTGCATCTTCTCCTTCCATCCTTCATAATCTCCCTGAAGACTGAGTATGATGGACGGCAGAGACAGGAGAGACATATAGGTGTCAGGACACTATGAGTTCTTTGCTCTATCGACTTTGACAAAGCATGGAACTTCTCTACCTATTCCAACACATGTTGAGGGTACCTCAGCTCTCTGCCTACAGAATAGATCTGCCTAAGGGAAATTCAGGTCTATAATTTTTTTTTCATTTGCATGCATATTCTATTTATGCATACCTCTTCCAGGAAACAGATGCTCAAAAATCAGCACAACCAGTCATTTTTTCAATTTTCTTACATTTTATCCCACCTGAATCAGGCTATTCTACTGCATAGTCTCTTCATGCCAGGTCCCTTGGTTCTGAACAACACCTCTGAGCACCAGAAAGCAGCAAGGATGGGAGTCTTTTCTCCTTTTTGGCTGTATTTGCTGCTTAGGTTTGACGGCATATGGATGGCTCCTATCATATCAGGTAGTTGTGCTACAGATACTGGTCTCCATGCTGCAGCACGTCAGTGAGCAATGACACAGGACAAGGAAATATCTGGTCCCTTTTTTTACATTGATATCCAGATAGGTTCAGGAATCCCAACTGATTTGCTTCATCTTCCCTATTCCCATTTCAGGTATGCATTTTCAGGGAAAAAGTGAGTGGCCTCCCTGTCTGAAGGCAATGTGCGGCAGTCCTTCATTCAGGCTAGAGCAAAAAATGGCACAAAAAGCAAAGGGTAGTCATATAAAATCAGAGACACTAAAAAGAAAAAGAAAAACAACTCAGTGCACTGGCCAAGTACTAGAAAGGTGTCAGAATTATTCATGACAGCAGCTGAAAGAAGGACAACTTACAATTATTGCACACTTACTTTTTGATGCTTCCTATAATAACGGGTTCCACAGTATAACCAGCAATGCACCAAATGTAATAATGTAATAATGTTATATTTTCTGACAAGATGAGATGCTGCAGCCAAAGAAAGGCATGTGAAGATATATCAGGGAATATTTTTCTTTTTGTATGTGTTTATTTTATTAATACTGTCTGTGTATGTTATTCATACTCTTCTATTGATGAGTTTACAAAATGCTAATGGGCAAATGAAGCTGTTTTATTTTTTTTTCTCTGCCATACTGATAAGTAAGTCTAATGAAGTAAAATTCAGATAATCTACAAATAGTGTAAGTATATTTTGAGATTTTAAACACAGACCATTGATTCAAAAACATGGTCAGCAGCACGTGAAGCCTGTGGGCTTAGCTGTGGCTGGTTAGTCATACCTTCCAGTCTAATGAAAAATCCTGTTATAGGGAGTGGCGGGGGACAATACATCACCTTGTTGTGATATTCCATACACAAACAGCAGTTAGATCCTTCCATTTCAGACAAACTTATTTTTTAGGGAGATCAACAGTAGCTGTAGCAACAACAATAAAATGAAATAACAATGAGAGTAAGGTTTCTCTGAAGGAACAATACTGTAGTACTCATAGCTAGCAAGTTGCGTTGTTGCAAAAAGACAGACTTACTTCCATACAAAATGTTCAGATGTGAACAGAAGACATGACCATTACTTAACTGCAAAATTTTTTCATTACTTCTTCCAAGCATGTTCACTGATACTGTATATACAACAAAACAAAGCATTACTTAATTCTCCTTACCCTGTGTTGACAGTTTATGTTTGGGAGACCCTGTTGGGTCTCTCCACTGCTTGATATATCCAACTTTCAGCTATCCTGCTTTCTCAGGATTTAAATTGGACAACTTTCTGGTTGCTAACATACAGCCCCAGATCTAGTGTATCCCTCCAATGAATCAGTACAGAGGGTTAATGAAGTGCTCTCACCGTGTGTGCAAGTATAAAGCAAAGCTCTCTGTTTGCCAGCAAATCAAAGATGAAACCAGTCTGAAGCAGGACACACAGCTGCATAGCACAGCTCTAGCTGGAGGCACTTTGTTTTTAGAGCTGCCCCTCAATTGACATGAAAAACAAGGGACTAAAACTATGCATTTCTGCAGGGTCAGTAATTTTACCTAAAATCATCTCTGTCCCCGTTGCTGTCCCTGTTTAAGTTCTTCTTGCACATTTGATGTATCTTCATGTTATTACTGTTAGCACATTGGCTGTCAGCAAAGCCAAGCCACAGCTCTCCATGTTCAGCCAGGCTGTCCTGGGCAGGACTCTCTCTTGCAAAGTAGTATTCCAGACACGCTGTTTGTGATTAACTGAACGGGCTTTCTGTTCACCTACAGAGCAAGTGTTTCTTCATGCTAACTATGTTTGAAGGGAAAATTCAGTCTCCTCTCCTTCAGTGACGATGTAGCTCCCTCTTCTACAAGTATCTTTGTAGTATCTTATATCCTATGAAGAGAGCATTGCATTGTGTAACAAGTTTTACTTGATGCCAAAATGCTAATAAACAAAAGAAACAGGCTGAGAGAGTTGGGGCTGTTCAGCCTGGAGAAGACAAGGTTTCAGGGAGACCTTACTGTGGTCTTTCACTACTTAAAAGGAGCCTGTAAGAAAGATGGGGACAGACTTTTTAGCAGGGCCTGTTACAAAAGGAGAAGGGGTAATGGTTTTAAACGAAAGGAAGGGAGATTCAGATTAGACATAAGAAAGAAATTTTTTATTATGAGAGTGGTAAAACACTGTCCCAGGTTGCCCAGAGAGGTGGTAGATGCCCCATCCCTGGAGACATTCCAGGCCAGGCTGGACGGGGCTCTGAGCAACCTGATCTGGTTGGAGATGTCCCTGCCCATTGCAGGGGGGTGTTAAACTAGATGACCTTTGAAGGTCCCTTCCAACAAAAACTATTCTATGATTCTGTGATCCTACAAAACCACTGAAAAAAAAAAAGGGGGGGGAGGGAGGGGTGTGGAAATTAACTGTTGAGCAGGGTTTGGTAGTTTCCTACCAGTTGCAGGAAATAAATTGTCCCTGAAAGTCTGGGCAGGAGGAAACAATTACTGCCTCAATGACTAAGCTAAAAGTCTGCCTAAAAATTAGGTTTCTAAAGACTTTTTTTTTTTTTTAATGATGTAAAGCTTTCATATGAGGCTATGTTCCTTGTACTTAATTGAAGTACACATCCAATCTTATTAAATCCCAATTAGATTAAAGGGATATTTTGTTCATGTCAGCAACCAGCCAACAATCAGATCACAAGAACAGAGAGCAGTGTGAACACAGGGCACTGGAGAGAAGCCATCTTTCAATTCATCACCAGTACCAGCCACCTCATCTTAAGCCTTAAACCCTTTGCCAAGGGAGCAGGTTTAACTTTCTCTTCCAAGAGTTTTAAGCGGATATTTTCATTCTATTTTAATTAAATGTATTATGAACATTTCATCTGAAGCAACAAATTGTTTAAATCATGTATTTCTATATTGTCTGGGAAAAAAAAAAGAAAATAGAAAAGGGCTTTCACTCAAAATTAGTGATTTTAGATGTACATAGATCTAGCTGTTGCAAGACAACTTTTTGAATTGTTTGTTTTTAAATAGGTGGTTTAAATACAATCTTTGGGCTTAATTGAGATTGCTCTAGTTTTCTCATTTATAAATGTTTTAAACTAAACTTACATGACTAAAAAGCTGATCACATCTGCCAGCTAATCTAAAAGGAGAGAATCATTAAGAATTACTTTGTCTTAACCTTTCTTTTCTAGACTGTGCATTTTCAGTTGTTTAAGAAAAAAAATCACTTTGCATTTATGCATTTGAAATGCCCTATTCTACCCCATAAAAACGTGATTAGAAGAGATAGGCCTAAGAAGTATATTTATTCCTTTCTTTTACTTTGCTTCAAAAGCAGATAATCATGATTAATTTTGCTGCAGAGCAGACAGGTTTTTATTAGTCCATAAATTCCAGGTAAAATCCAGTGAACATTCGTTCTGAATACTTTGGTTCCCTTCTCCGATCTGTGCAATTTTTTATTTCTTCAGGAATGTATGCTTGAGTGCAGCCTGTGCTGTACTGTCAGATCACCTCCTGCTTCCCTGTTTCAACTGCTGTTAGAGCTTGAGAGCAAAAGGAAACACCCTGTTTTGCAGGAAACCATCATACTTTATTTCTGAATAGTTTCCTTAATTTCTCCAGTAGCTGGCTCCTTTCCTATTAAAAACAAACAAATGAAAAACCACCCAATCAAACAAAATACCCACAAACCACCAAAAAGCAGTACTCAGACCATTGCCTTCCATTGTGGAGCAGAAGAGAAAGTATGCAGGTTCCTGTTGGAGGATGTGTGTTACATTACAGAATACATCTGATTAAAAATTCAGATGCTGAGTCACAGATTAAACATGATAGAGTAATTTACTGCATTTCACATGTAAAGGCAAAGCAAAAATTATAAAGTGTGGTTAAATTATTGTCCTGTTTCTGAAAAAGTGACCATTTGTCACTAATTCCTTATCTCTAAGAGCTCCTTATGGCATAATCACTATCAAACAGAATACCCTCACAGCTTCTCATTAGCTCTCTGGGGAAGCTGCTAAAAGAATCCCAGTTCAAAAGACTGAACTACTGATGAGGTACTGAAATCTAAGGTTGATTTGAAAATACGTACTCATAAATATATTCTGCTTTCCAGGGCTGATGCTCCAAATGTCTAAATACGAATTTGGGCTTTCTTCTGTCACTCTTCTCTTACCAAAACTGTTTTAGTATAGGGTCGTTATATTGATATGTGGCAATAAATTAATTGATTCATTTCATGAAGTATGATGATATGAAGTAAAAAACACTTGCTTTTTGTGGATACATTTTCATATCAAGCTGTAAAAATCCATGTTGAAAAATGACTTTTTAATTATACATGCTATTTATAAATTCTTTCAGAAGCATGTTTGTGATATAATAATCACTCAGCAATTAGTTCCAATGCAGTTACGGATTGACATTTTTGCAATATACTACTACAGAAAGGCTAGCAGTAAAACAAGAAGGATATTCATGTAGTATACTGATTTAGTGAGGATTCCTGAGTTATTTCCACTCTGGCCTGAACTTTAACCCCACAACTGCACCCTAACAAATTTTAGAAGATTCAGAGCAAAGAACACAGCATTAAATGCACACTTAACATTTTAACTCACTCCACAAGAAGACGGGAGAAAATCTATCTCATGATGGAAACTAAGCATTAGTCTGTCCCTGACACTACAGGAGTATATACAGAACTGTATAGAAGATAAGAATACTTTCAGTCATTCATACTACCTTGCCTTTCACATATTAAAAACTGCTGGGGAAGGGAGCACTGACAGAAAGGGAGAGATCCTAGCAAGGAAATTATATTGGCTAAGGGCTATATGCAAAGCACAAAACACAAAATGCAGATAAAAAGAAATGTAGCAAAATGCAAAGCAGTGTTTCTGCCATAGGGAATACCACATAATTCACTAGAGAAAATGGATTACATGGCCTGACAACAGTAAGGGGATGCCAGAGACTGTTCTCATAGCAGAACTAAGCTACAATTGCTGTATTGTTATAATTTTCGTTGAGCCCAAAATTTCAGTTTTCACTCAGCCAGCTCCCACGTTAGTGTTACGCAGTGTTAAGCAAGGGATTTGGGGGTCCATCCTGCATTAGAAAAATCCAGTGTTGCTCTACGTGGACAAAAGGGAACACTTGTCTTTCCTCATTTAAAGTCCTTCCAGACACGTCAGATTTCTGCAATAGCATCCACTACAGAGTCAGACCTGCTCTTTCACTACATTAGCATAAGAGGAGTAGAGATGTGTATTTCACAGACCTGAATTGTCATTTCATCCTTGACTACTAAGGTACGAGATGGGCTTGGGTAAGGAAGTGAGGACAAGCCAGAGAACTGAAACTGGTGAATACACCTATGACGTATCCCAGCACATCTGGCAAGGTGTACCAAAACTTTTTGTCACTCCTTCCCCAGCAATCATAGCCAGCTAGGACTCTCCACTGCTCCAGAGGCAACGTCTTTTCGACAGGAAACTTTTAAACTTGCTGCTAAGATCGGCTGCTTTTAATCACTGAGAAATCAATTTTGCTGGTGTAGTAGTATTGTCTTCCTCCAGGCCCTCCTTCAGTGGCTACTGTGTCCTTTCTTTTAAAACACATAATGAAACTAATAACTCTGATGGCACATGATTACCCTCCCGAGGTTTCTCAATTGGCTTCCTGTGTCTTTTTAAAACATTACTAATTGACATTTGCTCACTGCTATCCCAGCAGTTAATTTGATGGACACTTCACAATGAGAGTGTCTACAATAGCATTTTCTGTTTATTTTTGGTAACGTACCTATTGTTACATAGCTTTGAGGGAGTGCCACAGAACAAGGTGCTGAAACTTGAGAGCGATGCACGCAGATCCCATGTTTATGGGTAGGGGTTGTGGTGCATGCCCCTACAGCACTTGCCCGTTATCTCCAGCTGTAGAAGCCCAGTTAAATAGTACGAAAATTTTTCAGATACGCAGGCTCTTCTTTGATTATTCCAAAATCTTAGGGTGCTATAGCACAACACCGTTACTGTGTATCAGGCACTCACTTTCTTTTGGGGATAAAGACCTCAGAGAGCTCAACCATTGCTTTAAATTACCTTTTTTACCCAGTGTTTCAAAAGGCTGGGGAATAATTTCTGCATGCACGATTGTGTCTTGGTCCTGCTTGTTCCCTCAGTGCATGGTGATAACTTACGTCATTATCTGAGTGGTGTCCTACAGCTTGAAGTTCTTTCTGCAAAGATTTACCTCCAGTTACAGCAACTCTCTCATGCAGTCTCTCCTTGACCTTCCCTTGGCAGAAAGGAGCTACTGAAGAGTTTTATCTATGTAGCTCTTTGTGTTATATGACAATGTACCAGCTACCAGATCTTCCATTTTCAAAATATACTTACTGAACCTGCTTCCATGGTGTAACATTCACTAACTTTGCTAAGCAGAGGAAAGACAAGATGACTGGAGACCTGCCCAAAATCACACAGGAAAGTGGTGTCAAAGTTGTGAGCTCTTGCCACAATTGCCATGTTGTTGTGTTTTAGCTGCGGATGACAAGAGTGATGGTGAGACTATTGAAAAACTCATGGTTTTTTGCTTTTAGTTTACGGCAGTACTCACCACCGTTTCCTGTAGCTATGTCTTTATTCAGTAGTCTCCAAATATGCAGTACAGCCAGCACCCTTTTAATTAGCTGGGATAACACTGCTCCCCACTTACAGACCATACAGGCATTGCACATGAACAAGTAAAGCAGAACATACTGAGCCTGTCTCCAGCCAAACAAACAAACACACAAAAAAACTCCCAACCAAGCAACCAAAACAAACCAACCAAACAAACCCCCCCCCCTTATCATATGTAACCGACTTTCAATTTGTACAGCAGGATCAGGTCCTTGGGAGAACAAAGAAGACTGCTTCTTGAGTTCATGCAGTAACTGGCATCAGGAGTAGCTGTTCCTAAAGGCAACCAGCCAGTACTCTGCTGGTACATTTCACAGTCGTTTTCTTACACCAGAAGAAATTTGAGCTTCAGGCATCCTGGGTTCTGCAGAGGACTGTGAACAAACCTCATTTCAGAATCTGGACCCCCTATTTCTTCCCCTTCCAGCTCCACGAATTCTCCCTATCTGCCTTCAACTCTTTAGACTGTTGCAACGAAGTTGATTTTTTTTTTTTTTCTCCTGCTTTTCTACACTACAGCAGCAACACTAGCAGGGCAATGAGGACAAAGGAGAGCCTGTCTCTGTCCTCTATTGAACGAAAAAAGGCCCTCCAAGTTTGCAAGCCTGGCGAGGTCAGCACTGAGCTGACTGAGGTGGCAATACATGCACAGTCCCCTCCATCACCACAGAAGGGCACTGAGCGGGACAAGCACAGCAAGTCGTACAGGCTCCTCCAAGACAATATCTCAGAGCCCCATCCACAGACCACTCAGTTGATGCTAGCTCAGTCAAATGACAGCACATCTATAGAAACACGAACAAACTTACTTCTGATTCCCAATGGGAATCAGCCTTTCCCCAGTTCACCAGTAAATCCCTGTCCCACTGCATAATGGAACCACAGAGGTTCTCAAATAAATGGCTGGGAAACTTTAGGACAGAAAGAAAGAAGATGATTTTTCCTTAATCCGTCTCTGCCAAATGACCAGACTGCTTAAAATAGAGTTCCATGACTTTTTTAAGGCACATAAAAATTTCCACTGTAAGATATGTAAATTGCCAGAGTTTTTAGTAACTCAAAACAGGCTCTTAAAGAAGAAAGTATTGGCAGTTACCAGCACCGCCTACAAATATAGAAGAAATAAAGTATTGAGAATAACATCTCAGCAGTACAGCTACAGGACAATTCAGTCTCAAAGTAACAGTGAAGCCATAACCAAGTAGACAGTATATACAACAGCTCAGATGAACTCCAGTAAAACCTTTATGTCCTACCATATCATCACTCATTTTTGTTTTTCTAGATCCATCAGTGAAAAATCCTATCTAAGGCATTTGGAATTCAAGACTAGAAGCCCCCGAGATGGCTTTTGAAGTTCAAAAGTGTGTGATAAATTTATAAGATGGTGCTGTAACTTTTTAAAAAGATGGATAAGCCTTTTCTGCATATGTGCAGTAAAGATTCCTCTTGCCCACTATACATAAGCTTTCTCTCCTGCTAACATGCTATTGGACACTGGCATGAAATACTTTACTTGGGTAACAAGAAATACCACTACAAAATTTAGAGACTGATGAAAACGCAGCATTTCATAAGTGAAATTATCATTTTGCCTTCATCTGTTATCAAAGTTAACAGTTGTGATTGTCCCACTAAATAAAAATGGCTAAATCAAGCAGAACAGGTAGCAAATACAACTATTTGTTATTTAGCCAGATGATCATTCAAGCAGTATTTAGCTTATCAGTATTTTTTTCTATTATGTCTTCTACACTGGAGAACATCTCACAAAATCAGAAAGGGTGGAACAGAATAAATAGGGGCAGCTTTTATCCTGGTATATTTTGTTAATAACAAACAGGGTATCATATTAACTTCTCTGTTACAAAAAATCGCTGTTCACCTACCTCACAGCTGGAAAGTATAAACAAGATCCAAAGCAAATTATTTTGCAGGAATTTATCTAGTACTCCTTTTAATTGAAAATTTTTAACCACTGCAGCACAACACAATATATCGTAGAACTCCTATTAAGCATCAACAAAATTGCTTTGCTACAGTAATACAAGAGCAAATAGGATCCAAGAGAAGTAACCTAATTTTTAGCTAATTCTAGTAATTTGATTTTATCAGACCTTAGCTATAGCAGTGGAAATAATAGTTGCAGTGCTAAAGCATTCAACTTCAGAAGCCAGTACAAATTCAAGTACTTCAGACTCTTCCTTGATATTTTTTATATTTATATTTTTTGGTACACAATCCAGTCTAGGTGAACCTGCTTTAGCAGGTGGGTTGGACTAGGTGATCTCCAGAGGTCCCTTCCAACCTCAACCATTCTGTGATTCTGTGATTCTGAGATGAGTATTAATATTGTAAAGAAAAAAAAAAAGTATCCTGGTCAAACCACTAGTTTGTGTGTGTAGCTTCACAAGCACACCCATAGCCTTCAGGATTTTTGAATATGCAAAACAATTACTTTGCTCTTGTTTGAATAAGACAACAGGAAGTGCATAGTTTCTCCTGTCCTCAGGTATGCAGCACTCTCTTACTAAGGACATTCAATTATGATTTTTTTTTTCATCCTAGGAAAACCACCAATGATTCAATTAGCCCATCTTTAAAGATAACGCTTGACTCTTCCTGTCTGCTTTACTCTTTTTCACACAGACACTGCAAGTCAAATGGTCATGAACGCCAACATGCTTTTCATCAGAAAAGACATACCCGTCCCTAATGTCAGCACAAAAAACCACGTAAATGTTTTCCTGGAGTGAGAACCTGGCCATTGAGAACTGCTTACACAGATAGCCAACAACCCTGTTTTGATGTCCACCTACTGTCCTGGTTTTGTTAAAAACAAGACAAGTTTCTCTTTTAGTGATTTTTTCTTTCAGTTGAGCCCTTCTTAGTAACTGCACTTTTCTGAAGTTGGATACATGTTTTGGTAGAATGCAAGGTCGCTGATAATGATGCACATCCCATAAGTGAGAGGGGCAAGGAGGAGCGGACTGAACAGATGACTAAAACTGACCAACCAGTTCCATCCCATTCACGTGGTACTTCATATATGTAGGGAGATCACAAGGGTCTCGTCCCTTTTTCTCTTGTTTGACTATGGCCGGCATCTGGGAAGGACCCTGCCTGCTGTCCCTGCAAATCTGAGGCCTCGTGACAGACCCTGCATCCTTGAATCCAGTTCCGGTTTGCTGCAGAGTCCAACCCAGGGCTTCAGGTGTCTGCTCTGCTGCTGCTGAAGCAGCCAGTGCTGAGTTGCCGGGAATTACAAGATTGGTTTTGTATATTTTGTGTTACTTTTTTTCTATTTTATTAGTAGCATTAGTAAAACATTTTTAACTTTTTCCAACTTGCAAGTCCTGTCTCTCTCTTTGCCCTCCTGTTGCCTTTACTTAGGGAGGGAGGTGGCGCTGAAGGAGGGGAAGGGAGAGGGTTGACAAAGCATTTGCCACGGTTTATTGTCGCCCTGCAATCAAGCTTTAACACCTACCCAATTCAGAGAGTGGCAAGCTCCTGGTTTCCCAGAGCATGGCACACCAACAGTTGCCTATGAATCTGCTCTCTCACAGACAACATCAACACCTGATGTGAAACTGGAAAACGTGGCTTTTCAGGAGTTGTAAAGGAGCAGGAGAGCTCTTTCTATGCCAGCTGTTTCGCCAGTCCAGTTTGCAACAGCCCTGAGGTCTTGCGACAGGAGGCATGAAACTCTGACCACGACAACGACTACACTTTTTGTTTACATAGCAAGTATTTGATAGCATCTTACAAAGGCCAGAAATACTTTCAAAGCCTTCCAAAACTCCCAAAGACTTTTTTGCTGAAAGGTAGATGGGGAAACAAGCTAAATGATTTTTTTTTTCATGAATATTATTAAAAGAAAAAAAAATTGCAGCACTTTAATAGTGAATTTCAAGGAACTTGAAGAGAAACATGCTGGATCCATTTTATAGCGATGAGGCAGTTTATTCATGGTGTCATTAACAGGTCATATCAGATCCATAACAAGAACATACATTTGATTTTTAGCCTCTGTAGTACCCCCGTAGCCTCATCTACTTAATTACAAAACACGTTTATATGCATTTAACCAATTAATAATGCCATAGTTGTTTTGAACCTTTACTGTGGATCATAAAAGCAATCTTATTCTAGAACAGTATTTTGAAACTAACCATCAATAATTAGGTTATCTTCTGCATTTAACTCTAGAAGACAGCAACAATCTTGCATTTTGAAAATGTATCATTAGATTTTATTTTTCCTTTACAACACCATAAAGAGTTCTGATAGTCTGAAATATGCCAGAAAGTACCCACTAGAACCCACTACCTCTAGAGAAAGTGTTGTCAATTAGAAATACATTTCAATCATCACAGCTAAGCAATTCCTTAGACTAAAGGGGTTCTGAGTGATCTCTTGGTACAAGAAAAGATAGTTAATGTAGGGCAGAAAAATTAAATTGTCAATTGAGGTGTCACATAGTAAATGCAAATATTTTACTGTCCACTTGAAAAAATAAGAATAATCATGCAAGGGCTACACTGAAACAAAGATCTGTGTGCCTCAACATACAAAGGACTGGGTTAGTAATGAAAAATTCTTTGGGCCCACATATTCAGGGTTTTTTTTGCAATCAGAACCCTAGAAACAGCAGTGCTTAGATTTAAATTGGATTTTGAGAGGGCTTTTTCCTGTAGCAGACAGCCAGAAATCCTGCTGATGGTCCAATTTACAAGAAATACATGATGTCATTTTGATAAAGCTCTCTTCTAGTTTCACATATCCAAGTGTCTCAGACAAATTCAGACTTTCTCCTTTCTGTGAAACATCCAGAAAGGTCAAGAGCCCAAAGACTGAAGGGAAATAGAAAGAAAATAAATGAAAATACAGTATTTATCAAGTTTGCATTTTAATACCCAGCCATGTGTGTGTCTGTGCGTATTTTCTGTTGTGTTCAGGAAGCTACACACAGAGTGCACGTAGTGAAGTTTCTTGACTCCTAAAGGTATAAAATAATAGGATTGGAAACCATACCAACAGACAAAATGCTACAAGGATTTATTTGTTTGTTCATTTATTTTTAAACATTGTTACATTGATAGAGTATTATTTTAAAAGGAAGACAATAAAATATTCATTCAAAACTAAGCTGTTAAGCATATATATTTAAACTTTAATTTTTCATACACATGAAGAAAGAAAATTATATTTTACAAATAGCTATTTTTAATAGACCTTATGAAAAATGTTTAAAAATATCTGTCAAAATCTGGCTCTTTAAATATACAAAACAACCTCGCTGCACTGAAGAAATCTTTCTTAAAAGCCAAAAATATCTAAGTCAACAGCTGAATCCCCATCAAATCCTACTGAAAGCAGTAGTGACATAAAAATGCAAAAGCACTGTATAAAGTAAATAAAGCTTTTGTTTGTCTTAATACTGTACATATTTGTATTTGTTTCAAAAATGTTTTATAAAAACTGCTATTATTGAACTTAACATCCTTTCCTGTCTGCAGAAAAAAATGAGCCACTGAAATTAGCTGTGTTACTAAAACGTCTCCTCTTCTGAACGCGAATCTTCCTGTAATTCAAAGGAAATTTTACCACTCATTTCACTGCAAGCAGGACTGAAAGTTTTCTTCAGCATGTCAATGTGTAATCCCCCTTACTCTCACCTGGCTTCTTCCTTAGTTTCATAATGCAAAACATTACAAAATCTTTAATACATTAACTGAAGAAATCAGAACTCACGTACTGGTGTATAGATTAGTTCATTCTAAAACTGAGTGTTCAATTAAACCAAAACCAACTGCAAATAATGCTGCATGCTTTTCAACCAACATCCCTCTCTCTCTCTTGCTTCCTTTATAGCCCCTTCTGGCATTTCTTCTGGAATGAGCTTTTTAAGAAGGTGCGGTAACCTGGATCATCCACATATTCATTCCTAAAGCGGGAACTCAGTACTCTCTGCCTCTTCTTCTCTCCCAAGATAACATCTGCTCCATAAAATGTGTCTTCAAATCTCATGTCAGAGGCTGTAGACTAAACCAAAACATTAATTACACAGACAGCTTCACACAGGCCATGATATTCAGACATGTTTTAGACAAGTTACACGGAAACACAGATATATTAATCTAGATCATATGAACCTAGCTGCATTACTGATTATGCAGTTACAACTGTTTTCAGGAAAAAGTCTAAATATTAAATATATATTTGAAATGCACATTTAAAATATAATTATTTCTTTTCCATGTTTTGCATGTACTACTCATCATTTAATCCTCTAGGTCTGCAGTGTTCCTTAGAAACATGTGACTAAAACCAGTCGTTAGTTTTTATTTAATCCAGAGGTCACACCACCACTGTAATTTAAGGTGTAACACAACAACACAGAAGTGATGCAATTGTTGGGCAGGTTTGATTCTAGCAGTATCAAGTATTATGCACCACTTCGTCTTATTCAGGAAAGTTTTAAGTGCAAGGTACTATGTCAGGGACTTCTGAAAATAAACCTGCACACTAATTTGCAAAGAATCAGAGTCACAAGTTTGGTGATTTGTCAGCAAACTTGAAACAGTGGGAATCAACTGAAACAAGGCAGTGGGACAGTGAACAGCAAGCCACTATGGAAAAAGCAGTGGCAGAAATTTTTGGACCATTTCCACTACTGAAGTCATGGTAAAAGTCCCACGACTAGGAAAAGCATCATTTGGAAGGAATTGGTGTTATTTATTTCCAGAGGAGGAAACAATATCATAAGCTGTATTTAACTTGCACTGTCTTCAGCCTGAGAAGGGGAAGGAGGTGTTGGGCATACCTTGAGGATTAAGATACTTATAGAATTTGAGGCAATGGTATGAAATAATGCAAAGGTCTGAGCATAGACTTGGTTTGTTGTATTTAGTTGGCGAAATTCAATGTTTCTAACCTATACTTGACTCCCCTATGAAGTTAATGGCATCAAATTAAAAAAAAAAGGTACAAAACCTCCACTTATCTTTGCATTGTCATCCTTAGTGAAATGCAACAGTTTACATTCAACAGAACATGCAGTTAATTATGCTTTTATACATAATCTCTTAAAACAAAAAATGGAAATAGAATGCTTTCCAAGTATAATGAAAAAAACAATGAGTATAACCAGATGGTTCATTTAACATTTTCCAAGACACGCATCTGAACCCTAGATGGTCAGGACACTGAAAGATCTGTGCACTTATCCCAAATACATTGACAAAAAGGTGTCTCAAGCAAGAATATTTGACCACTGAGCCTCCTATTAAAAAGAATCATCCTGATCTTATTCTGTTTTTTCAGTAAAAGAGGGCATCCTGCTGGCAAACTCTCCCCCAGCAGGCTGACAACATCGCATTTCTCTGTCTCTCTTCCTTTCTCAGCTTTACTGCCTCTCTCAGACGTGATGCCAATCCTTTACTTTGACACACCCCTAACTTCTGAAATTAACAGCCCCCATGTTGGGGTTGGCTGCTGAGAATGAGATGAAAGGAAATCATAATACTGATGGCAGCTGCACGTGGCAAGAAGCACAGAAAGGGAAAGTTGGACTGAAACCTTCTTCAGCTACCTCACCACGTAACGCTATGTTAGTCCCCCAAACTCATGTAAGCTGACGTATGTCTGAAGATTCAACTCTACACATCATTAAGTGACAATTCCTTGCACCTAGCTTTCAAGAATCAGGTAATTAATGTCACATAATGGATGTGTGAACAGGTATCATGTATGAGCCCTGCTCCTTGCAGCACTGAAAAATATACTGCACACTGCTCTTCCTTTCAAAGCTTCACTGAAAGGATTCTCTAAGTAAGAGGGATTTTTTATTCACAACAGTGAATTATAGTTTGTTCTCAACTACGACAAGATTTTTGCATCTTTATGCTTTGGTTTTACATGTTAAGAAAGCTAATATTAAACTTGTAATCCAGTTTTGAACAAAGAGCTGTAAAATAGAACATGGACATTAGAAGAGCATGGTGCTCTTCTGAGTAGACTTGGGAATGGATTGAATTGCACAATATTTAGCATTAATGACAAAGACAGGTAACAGCGGTCATCTTGTCTTCTCCAACAACTGTATGGCAGAACTTTCCATTTTCAGTCTTTAAGTGTTATGCTCCTTAAGAACCTCAACACTTTTCCACATGATATACATACATGATGTTGTTTGAAACTGCAGGAAGCTTAAAAATATAGCAAATATTTGATTTCAACCCCAAAACTACTGAAATGCCCATGAGCCCTGCCAGTGACATTAATGAGTTCTGATCAGGCACTTTGCTCCTTAGAACAAGTTAATTGCATTTTTATTAAAATCAATTACTTCAAAACCACAACGCTCCGAGAATTTGGATTTTTTTTAAAGTACATACATGTTATAAGCATACTGAATGAACAGAATGTCTGTCAGTTTAAGTATATACTAACTTCATAATTTATGATCTGACAGAGGATGGACCAAGATGTCCCTTTTAGGAGAAAAGAATTATGTTTGACAACAGCATTTGCCTGTATTGGAAGAACAACCAACCATTGTCACTAGCAAATGGACACTTGTGCTGATTGTTGTGCTGATTTAGCCAGTCATATTAGTACAGGCTTCACAAAACATTTGTCCAGTTTAGACTGCAAATCCAGAATAAATCCAAGACTACTGATATTGGCATTTTGAGCATATATATACTATAAAGTTACCATCAGCAAATACTCACAAAACGTGCTTTTACTCTCTTAGGAAGTTCTTCGTCTAGTGTATAGATCTCTTCTCTCTTCATTACTATTTGAGAACCATCTTCAAACTCAACCTAATTGAAAAAATGAATATATAAAAATAAAATCATAATTTAACTCTTTCAGGAAGTTTGTGAGAATGTCTCCAGACAAAAATAAATTCTGCAAATACAGAAGATTTATATACAAATCTTTTGCTATTTTAGGAAGGTAAAATTAGGATAAAACATAAAAAATGTTATTTCTTGGGATCTGCAACACATTCATAAGTTGAAAATAATATCTAACCAAAGAGACTTCAAAATCAACACTGACACATATACAACAAAGTAAAATTTATTACATTAGGAATGCCAAGCAGTAACAATGTAGACACCATCATTTTGTAGGAATGACATATTAAAATTTCTTTATGTCATTTTTATTTGCCTCTAATTTTTTTACTTGCTTCTAATAAATAATTTTAACATCCTGTGCTTTAAGGCGGAGAAAGACTATGTTAAAAGAAAGAAAGTATGAGTGACAACTAAGGAAATACCAGTTAACAGAATTTTATTGAATCTGATGGAATTTCTTTAAAATGCTCTGTTCAGAAGATGAAAAGCTTTATCATGCTTAGGTTTAGATTTAATCCAATATGAACCCCGTTAGCAGAAAATGAGAAAGGAAATGTACCTAGGTGTGGGGAATGTTAAAATGCTGAGGCTTTGAACCATTTAAGCCTTTTCAGTAGCTGCTGATTTTTTTTTTAATACTTCATCTAACAATTGTGAATTTCAGCTATTATCTAAGACTGCAGTTTCAGTTTCCACAGAAACCATACTTTAAAGTTTGATACAAAATTAAAAGAAGTCCCATTCCACATCCTTAAGCGACTTAATGAGACCATGTGAATGACAACAACAGGCTCAGGCTGGAATAATAAACCCAAATACAAACATAGGAAAACATTAACTTATAGGAAGTAGTATTATAGATAAAACTGAAAAATCATGTATTTGAACTTGTAAATGGACTGTGTTTTGAAGGTTAAAATTAAACCCTTGCCAGGGCTGAGTATGTCAGTTTAATTGTGAGCAGCTGAAAAATCTGATATAGTATAACCATTCTCAAAAGCCAGGGTACAGATCTATGAACTATTAACTTCTTTAAAAGCATTTTTAACAGCTATTTGACAGGGACGCACAAATCTGGAATGCATTTAAAACCCACAGAGCACAGATGGATAACAAAGTCACAAAAGTCATCCTTGCTCCTCTCTGTCCCTGTTACTAACTCCATAAGCCTAGTCTGTTAGAAGTATGTGAGAGGAACTTCGAGGTCAATTTGGCTTAAGCTTCTTTAATGAAATGATGGTAATTTAGGTATTTTTCACCATGATGCAGGTGCAACCTTTCTGCTATTCCAGCTCCTTACCACAAAATACATCTGGTAATATGTTTTTGCATAATACAGTTGGTGATAATATTTTTGCATCACTGGTGAAAGAACTGGGCAGGAAATGAATTCTGCCTGCTCCATGCAATCAGAAAATCACCTCCTGAATGGGCACTGGTTTTGTTTTCACTGGTGGTGTGCAGCAGGAGGCAACTGCTTCATATCACAGAATCTGGCATGCTTGTAGTATGAAATGTATTGAACATTTACAATGAAGAGTAATCAGAAGTTCTTCAGCTATAATTCAGCACACCGCACTGAAAATAAATTTGCCTACTGTTAAAGGCAAACATAACATCAGCTCCTCTAAGACTTTCACCAGTATCACGATTCATGCAAAATGTAAACCCACCATCTCTAATAGCTCAAATTTAAATCCAGATTGCAGATACTACATTTCAAATAATCGGTTTTATCCAGCAAGTTATTTTACTCGAACTTCTGCTGCTGTACTCTGTCTGTGTAGCATGTTATTCTCTCCATGAGATTTCCTTTTGTTGGGACAGCATAAGTTAAAGGGTCAGGGGATATTGTCAGAAAGCAATTAATAGGGTGAATGGATAATTTAATAATCTCAAATGAAACTCACAACTAGACAGCGAGTCAACAGGAAAAATGATCAAGACATCAAATGTAGATCTAACAATTTCTCCTGAACACCAGCTTCGTTTGGTATGTTTAACTCCGCTTAGGGACTGTGCAGGATACTTGGTGGCAAATGTTGAACTGGATAACACAAATTCTGATGCATTGTGTCATAGCTCCTGCATGCATAAGCACTGTCACATTTCGTCCAATTGCTTCATTAAAATGAGGAAAATTCACAGATTTATCTAAGTAGAACAGATTTGCCTTATTAGATCATAGTACTCGTTTCAGAGCGTCCTTTTCAGTCTCTCCTTTTTGTCATACCATCTCAGAGATCACATAGAAGACTTGGTAAGGTGCAACAGAGATCTCACAACCCAGAAGAAGAATGAAATATGTGTATGCATGGGTTCTGGGAGCTTTCAGACAGGCTGTATACGAAGACCAGAGGAAGGACTACCAGTGTGTTCTGAAGTTAACCTTTCTCCATGTCACAGACTTTCTGTAACCTGTGGCCATATTGTCAGCCTCCTCTCCTGTCCTACAGATTGAAATGCTTGTTTGTCTCCAAAGTCCTATGTAGTGCAATCTGGACTACATCTAATCTTTAATCTTTGCTATTTCCTCCCTGATAGGGTTTTTTACAAGGCAGTTTACAGTAATCTCCCATAATTGTTATGCTGAGAAGCTCCAAACCTTACTGAACCTCTACTTGTAAATCCATTTTTCTTAAACCAAACTGATTTCATCCTGTTGTCCAAGAGGTCTAAAATAAGACAAATAAGTTTCACTCTGTCAGATTCCTTCAAATATGAAAGAAAACAACATTCATCTAATCTACCTCAAAGTATTCCTCAGAAGACCAGCTGTTCAGAAGATTAAATGATTTGAAGATTAATGCTACTATTCAACAATAATCTTTATATTTTATAAAGAACTTTTCACCTTCACAACATAATACAGCTGCTAAATGCAAGCAAAGAGGTAAGATTTAGAGACTAGCTGAAGGGATCAGGCATTTGAGGACTTGAGTTCGATTGCAAGTCATTGGCAAAGTGAGAAGGTCAATGCAGCAAGTTATTCAGCCTCTCTGTACCTTAATTTATCTACAGATATAACAGTAAATTTGCCACTTTTGTAGAGTAATGTAAGGCCCTCAGATGAAAAGAGTTACATAAGTGAAAATTATTTTATATATATAAAAATGAAATGTACCTAGATTCTCATTCTTTCAGAAGTGCTATTATTATTGTGATTGTTTTATTGCAGTTTTTACCATTCACTTGGGTACTCAAAGCTGCTGACTGATGTTTCTCAAAGGCAAGCACATAAAAAAACAATTATTGTGCCTCTGAAATCGGAAGTCAGCTTTTTAGCCTTGCCTTCAGTGTTCAGTTCCCTTTTGCCTTTGCTGAGGATAAAATGGTCCTTAGGTTATGTGTTAATTAATTCAAAAGTGCCTCAGAAAATGAAAGTGGGGCTATTTATGCTCTTCTTTTTACTGTCCTCCCTTCCATCCTGTTATGAAATGCCTAAGGTTCACTGTAGTCGCATACCGATACTTAATCTTATATCATTAATTGTACAATTACCTGACATCAAATAAAAGTAAATAACCTGGAGAAAATAACAAATGCTACCTTTCAATCTTAATGTTCCACCTGTTCACCTAAGTTCTTATTAAATAAGCCGTTTTCTTGATTTTATAAGAACAGGTGAAACCTCAACTCCCAAAGAGTGTGCAGCACTTTTTAATGGTTTAGACAGCTTTATTTATTAGTTTAAATGCATTGACAACTACAGTAAGAGTCCACATTGCAGCCTTCTGCTGCTTTGAAGGTGCAGCTGACCACTCCAATGCTAGAGCTGAACGAGCAACTTGCAATAAATACATTTGAAAAACAAGCACATGATAATAAATATAGACACTCACCTGATACATGTGAGCTGTGTTTGTTCCCAGATACTTCGCACCATACAGTTTTCCATCAGGCCACTTCACTTGGACAACCTCTCCCTCTGCAGGTGGGCCCAGCCTTAGGCAATCTCTGCTCTGTTTACAAAGAAGGATGGATTCTCAAATCAGTGAGTGAGCCACTACACTGAAATTACCATTTAGCCACTTTTTACAACTTGGTAATTGGAGGAGATTTATTACCACGTGTGATTCAGGTTTTGTAATCCTGTCAATGGGCTAACAGAAGATACTGCTAGCCTTTACGAAAATGAAATACTGACCGAAGAAACACTTTCTTTACAGCTTGACGCTGCATTGGCAAGGCAACATATACATAAATGAGATAAACATTAGCAACTGTGATACATTTCCCCCAAAATTAATTTCCATCACACATCGAAAATAAAGATCACTAAAGTGCAATTGCATATGTACCTCCGTTTTCTCTTTTACATATTCAAGTGATTTATGTTTTGTTAACCACAGCACATTTTTGCCATATGCTAACTTTGCTGACTAAAACATACCCTCACAGATCGAACTATAAATGGTGAGAACACCAATGAGTTCTTTGCTTAGCTGATGGGGAAACACTGAAAGAATCCAAATACTTACAAAGAAGAACTAGGTGGGATTATTTTTTTTTCTTCAGAAGATATGAGGCAGTTTATTTGCTGTGTTTTGGCCAAATTTTGCACCTCACTTGTTGAGCATGTCAGAGCAGTAAAGTTTACATTTGCTGCAGTATGTCCTTGTCATTATTTCTTTTGGCCCATATGGCTCTGTATGACCTAAATGACTCATTTTCAGAGCACGCTTGACCACATACTCATAACAACAGCTGTCCACACGAGGAGATACACAGAGAACCAGAAAGCAATTGCGTCTGGTCTGTGCTCACCAATTCTTTGGAAGCTATGTCTGCCAAATACTCACCCCAACAAAGGCATCTATACTTTGTACCAGCTACATCACAAGATAATTAGCACTAATTTAGTGGCATTCTCCTAGTTGTAAGAGGACCTGCTTGGTCACCATGTTACCTGAGCTTACTGCTAAGAGAGAGCCAAGGACTCAGGTACAAGGACTCAACACCAGTTCCTGCAGGACCTTGTCACTATCTCAAGTTGCAGCAGTACTATTACCGTTTTCAAAGTTTCAGATTTACATAGAATAATTTACCAAAAATTTGCATTTTTGAGTTCCATGGCTCACTTCCAACAGAGGCCAACAATCATCACGATAAGGAACTCAAAATGTGGAAGCAAAAACAAACCACAGTGATCCTTACTGGGATATTGTCTTGTTATACTATCATGCTAGCCCAATACAGGCTTTATAAACTGTTTTTAATCACATGTATCTTAATCCATGAATTTGATTCAACACATAAGAAAAAAAGTGAAAAGCTGGATTTTCACAGACACATACTTTACTGCATGACAATACTGTCTCTGTCATCCCTCAGGTGCTGTGTCAAGGGCACAGCTCTAAAATATGCCCTGTGTTGCCTGGCAAAGATTGCTGTGACAGACACAGAAAGATATATCTTTTCAATTTCACCATATATTTGGGATAGTAGGTGGCATTACTGTATTACCCTTCCTGGTATTTCCAGGAGAAGCAGGGGGAAAGGGGAAAGGGGAAAGAATGGCTGCTGCCTGCCTTCCAACAGTGGAATAATTTTGACTTCCCAGGGGACAGTGATTGCTAAATACTATCACAGCTCTGACTATAAATTAAATGAGACTATATTTTTAATGCTTTATTCTCAATGATGACTATCAAGATGGTTATCGTCATTATCGTACTTCTTCCTCTATTTATTGCTAAAGAGCAAAAAGGAGTCTTGGCTCAGTGTCTTGAATTCAACTCTGAAAATGCACCGTGAAAGATAGCAAATTTCCTGAAAACAAACAATCTATCAACAATGTCAAGCCAAACATTAATTTTCCAAGAACAAAAGCCCAGCATGAATTGCTCTCTTTGCACCTTGCACAAGAAAAAAGTCTCACAGTGTCTCTAGGATAGCTAATGGAATTGCTCATACGGAAAATTAGAGTTCTCATGCAAATAACCAGACAAATAACAATCCCATTCTTCATGTATCACAACAGTGTCTTAGCCTATGGAACAATGTTTGGGAAACCTCTACTAAATAGTTCTTGCTGATTTCTGCCGGAGTTCCTACCTTTTATTTTCATATTTTTTTCTGTAGAATAATTAGATCCATTTCTTACGCTGACAAAATTGCAAAAATGCAACCTCACTTTTGTCAGTCATATAATGAAGTCAGACATCCAGATATGGCAATCTTTCAACATTGCCATACACCAGCTGTAAATAACATACAGTGTGCTCAGTCCACATTCATCTCATAAACCATGTACATTTCTCACATGACTACCTTGTATATCTACTTGTTCATAAAAACATACAAAACTGTGCCCATCTGTACTGAAAAGCCTATACACTTAAGTGTTCAATTTCACATTCCACGTGTTTCACAGCTCAGAGCCCCAGCTCCAAGCATGGTCAGCTACAGAAGGTTGCTCAGAGAAACGTCCAGCTGGGTTTGAGTATTTCCAAGGACAAACATTTCAAAACCTCCGTGGGCAACCAGACCAGCATTTGACAACTCTCACAGTGAAAAAGTATTTTCCTAAGTGAAGAAAAATTCCTTGTTAAGAAATACCCTGTATTTCAGTTGGTACCCGTTGTCTTTCACCCTGTCACTATGCACCAGTGAGAAGTGCGTGGCTCCATCTTCTTTACTTTGCCCATCAGGTATTATACAGGTTGGTAAGATCCCCTGAATCTGCTATTCTCTAGGCTGAACAGCTCCAGCTCTGTCAGCCTTCCCTTATATGACAGATGCTCCAGTCACTTATCACCTTCATATTCTTTCAATGTATTTGCTCCTGTATGTTCCACATCCTTCTTGCACAGGTGAGCCCATAACTGGACACAGAACTCCAGATATGGTCTCACCAGTGCAAGGTATACAGCCAAAAAACCAAAAAAGTTTTCAGTTTGAGTGATTTTTTCCCCAGTGAGAAAGGCAGCAGATGAACAAAAAAGACCTAGTAACTGCAACACATTATTTAATAACATGTAAAAAAAAATATTTTCAGTTTAGATACATGAAAAGTAAACAGCTATCAAAACCATTTCTAAATATTCTGAACACACAAACCCCCACCACGTAATTCCTCCTGAATCTAGCAGCAGGAAAAGTTTTTCATTAGCTTGTACAATGATCAGCCTTCCAACAGTCAGCTTATAGCGTGATGTTTGATCTTTCAGGAGCTTAAATGGCATCATATCCTTCCAAACCTGATTCAAAGTTTGGTCAATGTGCAGCATGATTGGTGAAGAATGGATCAATTAACTCCTTTAACTCAAAGTAATGGTCATAAAGGTTAATACTGTATTTAATATCATAGCAACAACATTGGTCATTTGTTTGAAGAGAGGAAAAAGTGGCCTATATGGCATCTTTTAGAGGATGAATAAACCCAGCAGTAGCCAAATATTTTAAATTGTTGCTAGAAAAAGAACCATATTCAAACGGAAAAATGCCAATACTAGTCTCTTCAAACCAGTGGTCAACTTCATCAGATCACCTGGCTCTTGTTAATTGTTTTGATGATTGTTTTGACTCAAGAGAGGCCAGAAGAGTTGTGATAATGAAGGCCCCCAATTCTATCCTGCAATTGATAATCTAGACTAGTTTGTCTCATTTTAAAGGCTGATTTTGCCTCCCACTCATACTTTTGCATAAGCATTCTGTGGAACTTCTCCTAATAGGATGAAAAAAATCAATCTTCATCTTGACCAGATCAGAATATTTTCTGTTGGACTGTGCTGGTTTTGGCTGGGATAGAGTTACATTTCTTCATAGTAGCTAGTATGGGTCTGTGTTTTGGATTTGTGCTGCGAACAGTATTGATAACAACGGGATGTTTCAGTTATTGCTGGGCAGGGCTGACACAGAGTCAAAGCCTTCTGTGCTTCCCACACCACCCTGCCAGTGAGTGGGCTGGAGGTGCCCAAGTAGTTGGGAGGGGACACGGCTGGATAGGGAACAGCTGACTCTGACTGACCAAAGGGATACTCCATACCATATGGTGTCACGCTCAGCAATAAAAACTGGGGGAAGAAGAAGGAAGGGAAGAACATTCGGAGTCATGATGTTTGTCTTCCCAAGTAACTGTTACGTGTGATGGAGCCCTGCTGTCCTGGAAATGGATGAACACCTGTCTGCCCATGGGCAGTAAAGAACGAACCCCTTGTTTTGCTCTGCTTGTGTGCGCTGCTTTTGCTTTACCTATTAAACTGTGTTTATCTCAATTTGTGAGTTTTCTCACTTTTACTCTTCTCATTCTCTCACACTTCCAAGTGGGGAGGGGAGAAGGGGCAGTGGAGGGGGGAAGTGAGTGATCGGCTGTGTGGGGCTTAGTTGCTGGCTGGGGTTAAATCATGACAGGGAGATTACTTAACTCAGTTCTCAACAGCTGTGCTCCTACACTGGACTTAATACGGAAGAGGAGAATGAAACACTGCAAGATAGAAGATATCTGCTATCCATAACATTCTGAAGATCCTCCTGTACAGCTGATGAATATTACTGGAGACTAGTTTTCCCTTAAAATAGCCCCAAAATATCCATATATATACATATATATACATGTAAAAACAATACCATGAAGACTGAGATTTCTTCTTCTGTGTATTAAAAAAAAAAAAGTGTCTGAGCAGCCATTATCTTGTGAAGAATCTCAGAAACTCCCAGTTTATTTTCCTCAACACTAATAGAATTGTTCATCTGTTTATGTGGCAGACACATTGCTGAGCTTTGTGTGAGCTTTTTTCCAAATTGCTATGGTTTAGACTGTATTAAAAATAAAATATTGTTGTTTGTTTAAATTGCATTCAAATTACAGCATTTTTCTCAACGTCACTTAGCAAAAATTTCTGCATCCCCTTGACACTCCTAGGTTTTAGTTGCTGATTTGCTTTGTTTCCAAAACAAAGCACAAAATGCCTCGTTGTTGCTTCAAATTCTTGCCAAATACTATTGACGGGTAAATTGACATAAACAATACAGGGCTAAAGTGGTTAGGTGTGGCTCTTGCAACTGGTCTTATGAGCCAGCACATACTTCTAATCGTTTTTCTTTTGCTGTATGGCTCTGTAATGCAGCAACAGAAAGAAAACCACAGAAATTGTATAAATTATTTTACTTAATGGTAAAGGAACACTATAACTATACACAGAACCTGACTCGCATTATTTTTCCTGGGGTGCTATCAGTTTAAAGACAGTTTAAATGTTAGCTCGAAACTAGTATTTGTAACAATTAGTGTAGCTGAATATCTTTTTCATGCTTTGAAGCTCCTCATTATTTCTGTACCATATGACATCAAAACCCTCTAGGAAGACATATTCCAATCAATCAACAGCGGTCTTGCAAGAAGGCTGTGTAAGAATCCATTTCATTGTGCTGCTGCTGCTGCTTTCTGTATCAGTGGGCTCTTGTGAATCCTGCTATGCTGCTGTCCTGCAATTTAGCAAGAAGGAATAGCAAAAGGCAGAGGTAAGAAGCGACCTGGCTTCAGTCCCACAACGTGCCTGGTGATACAGATCTTTTCCGTACTGTTCCATCCCTGACACACAGGGGCCATGGCACAATATTGTAATCCTCCTCCTGGCAGACTGAAAGCTGATAATCTAGCCCTGAGGTTTCAAAGATCAAAGAGAAACAGATACCAAAAAGACGAACTAGAGCTAAATCAGACTATGTAACTGCAATAAACCTGGCCTTCCTACCCTGCATACCTACTTTTTTTTTTTTTCCTTTTTTTGCTTCACTCATCTTGCGTTTGTTCATAAACTTACGCATTTGTTAAAATCAAACTGTGAAGTAGAAACTGCCTATTTTCTGTCATCCCCTGCATTGCTGAAATCCGTACGAATAGCTCAGGCCTTAGTACTAGTCTATCTAACCACAATTTGCATGAAACAAGCCATAATATTGACTCATTTGGGATTTTAACCTTGAAATTCCATGGTTTAAGAAAAATAACTTAAAATTCATGCATGGCCTCCAAAACTGAATAACCAAGATTTCTGTCATCTTATTTTGGATAAACTGAAACCCATTTCACAGCAAATTCAATTCATAGCACATTCCTTTCAATTTACAGCAAACAAGCACTCTGGTATTAATCACAAAATTAACAGTTATTTCTCACAACACAGACAGAACACACTAACTACATCAGATTTTCACTGATAAGACTTGAAGTGGGTTTCTGGTGCCTGGATTCACTACACGAAAAAGTAGCAAAACTCCATGCCTGATTATTGGCTTTTGCGCAGGAATGGTCCTCTTGCTGACCCTAGTTGAACTGCAGCAGCTGTTTCTAAATTCTCCCCTTAAATTAGAACCTGAGTTAAATTGACTACCCTACTTCATTGCTGCTAGGGTATTCATGACGAGATAGTGCTCTCTGTACTGACAGAAACCAGCTGAAGATGGTTTGAAAGGGAAGGAGTGCAGAACTAAGCTAGAGGTGACCACGCTGTCAGGATGAGTTAGATCTCTGTGTGCAGACCCAGGAGAGAAAAAGGCTCCTGTGGCAGAGCAGGAAAGGAACCTCTGAGCAGTCCTGAGGATGGAGCTGCAATGTCCCCATGGCCATTCTGCAAAGGCACTTAATTCGAGTTGTCTTCTCTGCCCACGTTACTTCAGCAAACACTAACTTCTAACATGACTGCTAGTGATTAAGCTTCCGCAGTCATGCTCACCGGTGATTGTTTCATAAGGAGCATGACCAATGTGATTACAACTAACACCTCTGATTTAGAAAAGCCTGTCATACCGACAAATAACATACCACTGCTGAAAACAGTGAATATATCTGCCAACACCATTAAAGTGGAAGTGGAGAAACAAACTGTGGAAACTCTCTGAAAACAACTGCTGATCTCAACAGACTGTCAAAATGTGTTTTTCTTTTGGCAACTGATAGTATACAGCAGTTCATGCAAATTTTTAGAAACGCAAAATTAGGTTTCATACATTTCAAAACAATTTGAATGAAAACGAGAGTGGTAGCTCATTTGCCACAGTCAGAATTTTATCTAAACAGGAACAGCAATTTACACAGAGTACGAGCATTTGAAAGAGCAGGCCTTGTTCCCAGGAGTGCAATTCTGGTTCTGAATTGGTATAAATTCAGTGAAATCACCAGATTAAGAGAATAGTTACTGTAATTCAACAAATTTAGCCTTCTATCACAGAATGCATAGTATAAAAATACTTTGAATTTATGCATAGTATGTCGTCCTTAAAATGCTACTGAATCTTCTCTTACGAAGTGAACATATGCTCTCACCAAAGGGAAACTGCAAGTCAAATTGGATCATGCATTCCTGAATATATCGAAAAATTTCTTGCTTTCCATTCAGCTTAGAAAGTTACTATTTCAACCATTACAGTGCCTTTCAGCAAAGTATTAATAACACGAATACATGTATAATGCTAATTGATAGACCCAGAATTGCCCAGCGGATCACAATTTAAACCCACATTGCAGAGTGCGAGTTTGGATGTCCAGGGTGGTACTGAGCATCACAACAAGGTGCAGCACAGAAGATGCTGAAGAAGCCTTTATTCGGGGTACAATATGTTCTTATGGGACAAAACCGTCAGCAGTAGGAAGGTGAAGGTGGCAAGGACACCAAGGACATCTGACTCAACATGCCTGACAAGGCTCCCCTAAGTGCAGTGGACAACCCTTGATATGCTCACATTAAAGACAGATGAGACTCTGAACCCTACAGCACTACCTCATACCCTGCCCACCTATACATTGCTGAAGGCCTAAAGGTTTAAAGTTCCCAGGCGAACAACTGCAGTCAGATGAGTACAAAGAGCAGCTTGTCACGTTCTGCTCCTGCCCTCGCTTCTGGTCATCACACACGTGAAGCAAAATACTCCTTCATTCCCCTCACCCCTCCCCTCCCTGAAAACACACGGCAAGTCTGGAAATAATCTGCTTCTGAAACACACAATGAACGGGTAAAGCAGCACATCTGGAAATCCTGCAGTTCCTGGGTTACCTCAGAAAGAAGGTGGGAGGGGAAATGATGCCCCACCTCATCTCCGTGGCTCCCCTGCGGTTCCAGGGCTGCCACTGTGCCCCGCATGCTCAGCACAGCCGTACTCGTGCTCCTGGACATGGGCACACACTTCGCAAACACGAGAAGCGTTGTAGTGTATTTCTGCCTCTCCCCTGCTTCACTGCGACGTCAGCCATCTTAACGTAAACTGCAGAGTAATGGGTTATCCTCCATTTTGTTTCTCCTGCTGAGCTGTGGGGGCATTACCTTCAGCTCATCTAAAATCATTATTGATAAGGATCCATAAAGCATTCCGCTATAATGTGGAAAGGACATTATACACAGGAAACCGTGTAAAGATAATACTTATATTTGAAGCTTTAATTTGCCTTTAATCTACCCTACATTCATTTTTTATGCTTATCTATTAAGTTGCCTGTCTTTCTACTGTAACAGGGAACAAAGAAAAAGAAAAAGCCACTGAAAAATCACTTCTCCATAATGGAGTAAAGTAACTCAAATCAATACAGTTATAGTACTGTGCAACAAGTTTCAGATTAAAATCAGACTATTGTATCTTGTGATGTTTTGCAGCTTCAAGAGTTAAAGGATGGAATAAAATCGTACAGTCTGAAGCCTTACAAAATAGTCTTTGCTTTTTAAAAAGTTTGATTTTAACTTAATAAGATGACAGTTTTAAAAACAGGAATTCATTTGTGATGCAGAAGATGCAAACGATGATTCCTGCTCCGGCAGGGGGATTGGACTAGATGATCTTTTGAGGTCCCTTCCAATCCCTGACATTCTGTGATTCTGTGATGTGCAAAGCATCACATTCTGTGTATCAGTACTTGCAAATCTAGTGCAAAAGTCCACAGTTAGAAAAATGTGTTAAAATTAATTTCTCAGCTCACATGAACTTGAAATAAATTCTTCAAAACATATACACATATTTAACTTTTTGGAGTATTTCGCAGAACAAGAATACAAAATCCTACACAGTTTTTACAAATCTATGTAACCAGGAAAATAAATCCAAGTTTTATCCTCAGAAACATGTCATGCAGCTCTCAAACTTGCTTTCCAGAATTTTTCAGAATTGTCTGTCAATGGTCACAGCACACAAATTGCTGAGTAGGAAGTTCAACTACACGGCAGGTAATTTTACAATGCTGCAAAAAAAATTGTGCCAGCCCAACAATTGTGCCAGCCCTGCGAATTAGCAGGGCTCATTTGCAGGGCTTTAAACTAGATTTGAAGGGGGATGGGGTTGTAGCTGAGCTTGCATCAGTGGGGCAGGACGCTGGAATCCATAAAGACCGGGAGGCCCCTCAGGCCCCTAGGGTGAAATGGGTGTACTCGGCTCGCTCCCTGAAGTGCCTGTACACCAATGCGCGCAGCATGGGGAATAAGCAGGAGGAGTTAGAAACCTGCATTCGGTCAGGAGATTATGATCTGGTGGCAATTACAGAGACATGGTGGGACAGCTCACATGACTGGAATGTGGTCATGGATGGCTATGTCCTTCTCAGGAAAGACAGGCCAGCCAGGCGAGGTGGTGGAGTTGCTCTTTACGTGAGAGAGCAACTACAATGTATAGAGTACTGTCCAGGTGCGGTTGAGGAGCAAGTTGAGAGTCTGTGGGTGAGAATTAAGGGGCAGGCTGGCAGGGGTGACACTGTTGTGGGTGTCTATTACAGGCCACCAGATCAGGGTGAGGAAGGTGACGAGGCCTTCTATGGGCAGCTGAGAGTGGCCTCACTGTCACAGGCTCTGGTTGTTATGGGGGATTTTAACTACCCTGATGTTGGCTGGAAGGACTACTCAGCCAGCCAGCCTCAGTCTAGGAGGTTCCTCCAGTGCATTGATGATAACTTTCTGATGCAAATGGTGGAGGAGCCGACTAGGAGAGGTGCGCTGCTGGATCTCGTCCTCACTAACAAGGAGGGTCTGGTTGAAGCAGTAAAGGTGGGAGGCTGCCTTGGTTGCAGTGACCATGAGATGGTGGAGTTCAGAATCTCATGTGGTGGGAGCAGAATACCGAGCAGAATTGCAACCCTGGACTTCAGCAGGGCCAACTTTGGCCTTTTCAAACAATTGCTAGAGGAAATCCCGTGGGCAAGGCTGCTTGAAGGTAAAGGGCCCCAAGATAGTTGGTTAACTTTCAGGGACTGCTTCTACCAAGCTCAAGATCAGAGCATCCCGACGCGCAGGAAGTCAAGGAAGGGAGCCAGGAGACCTGCGTGGTTAAACAGGGAACTGCTGGGCAAACTCAAGTGGAAGAAGAGGGTTTACAAATCATGGAAGGAGGGGCTGGCCACTTGGGAAGAATATAAGGCTGTTGTCAGAGGATGTAGGGAGGCAACTAGGAAAGCTAAGGCCTCCTTAGAGTTAAACCTGGCAAGAGGGGTCAAGGACAACAGGAAGAGCTTCTTCAAATACATGGCAGATAAAACTAACACCAGAGGCAATGTAGGCCCACTGATGAATGGGGTGGGTGCCCTGGTGACAGAAGATACAGAGAAGGCAGAGTTACTGAATGCCTTCTTTGTCTCTGTCTACTCTGCCGGAGGCTGTCCTGAGGAGCCCTGTACCCCAGAGGCCCCAGAGGAAGGCAGGGCAATGGAGGAGTCTGCCTCAGTTGATGAGGACTGGGTTAGGGAGCAATTAAGCAATCTGGACATCCATAAATCCATGGGTCCAGATGGGATGCACCCACGGGTGCTGAGGGAGCTGGCTGAAGTCATTGCTGGACCGCTCTCCATCATCTTTGCCAAGTCTTGGGAAACGGGTGAGGTGCCTGAGGACTGGAGGAAAGCAAATGTCACTCCAGTCTTCAAAAAGGGCAAGAAGGAGGACCCGGGCAACTATAGACCGGTCAGCCTCACCTCCATCCCTGGGAAAGTGATGAACACCTTATCCTTGGTGCCATCTTAAGACATATCAAGGATAAGAGGGTCATCAGGGACAGTCAACATGGCTTCACCAAGGGGAAGTCGTGTTTGACCAACCTCATAGCCTTTTATGAAGACATAACAAGGTGGATTGACGATGGCAGAGCAGTGGATGTGGTCTACCTTGACTTCAGCAAAGCATTTGACACCGTCTCCCACAGCATCCTCACGGCAAAACTGAGGAAGTGTGGTCTGGATGATCGGGTAGTGAGGTGGACTGCGAACTGGCTGAAGGAAAGAAGCCAGAGAGTCGTGATCAATGGGGCAGAGTCTGGTTGGAGGCCTGTATCTAGTGGAGTGCCTCAAGGGTCAGTTCTGGGACCAATACTGTTCAATATATTCATCAATGACTTGGATGAAGGAATTGAGTGTACTATCAGCAAGTTTGCTGATGACACCAAGCTGGGAGGAGTGGCTGACACGCCAGAAGGCTGTGCTGCCATCCAGCGAGATCTGGACAGGCTAGAGAGTTGAGCGGGGAAAAATTTAATGAAATATAACAAGGGAAAATGTAGAGTCTTGCATCTGGGCAGGAACAACCCAAGGTTCCAGTATAAGTTGGGGAATAAAATGTTAGAGACCAGTGTAGGAGAAAGGGACCTGGGGGTCCTGGTGGACAGCAGGATGACCATGAGCCAGCACTGTGCCCTTGTGGCCAAGAAGGCCAATGGCATCCTGGGGTGTATTAGAAGGGATATGGTTAGTAGGTTGAGAGAGGTTCTCCTCCCCCTCTACTCTGCCTTGGTGAGACTGCATCTGGAATATTGTGTCCAGTTCTGGGCCCCTCAGTTCAAGAAGGACAGGGAACTGCTGGAGAGAGTCCAGCGCAGGGCCACAAAGATGATTAAGGGAGTGGAGCATCTCCCTTATGAGGAAAGGCTTAGGGAGCTGGGTCTCTTTAACTTGGAGAAGAGGAGACTGAGGGGTGACCTCATCAATGTTTATAAATATATAAAGGGTGGGTGTCACGAGGATGACAACCAACAGTAAGACAAGGGGTAATGGGTTCAAGCTGGAACACAAGAGGTTCCACTTAAATTTGAGAAGAAACTTCTTCTCAGTGAGGGTGACAGAACACTGGAACAGGCTGCCCAGGGAGGTTGTGGAGTCTCCTTCTCTGGAGACATTCAAAACCCGCCTGGACGCCTTCCTGTGTAACCTCACCTAGGTGTTCCTGCTCTGGCAGGGGGATTGGACTAGATGATCTTTCGAGGTCCCTTCCAATCCCCAACATTCTGTGATTCTGTGATTCTGTGATAAGCAGTGCATTATTCGGCACAGACACTCAATGTTGCCTCAGCTAAGAAATTAAAAAAAGGTTGCTAACCTATTATAATTCATTAGGTCTCTTCCCACATCACACAACTAGTTTTGAGGACTTTTTCACTAAGTTTATACCAAATACAATATATCTTCTTGTTACCTTCAGAAATGCATTGCTTGCTTTTCTATTTCACATTCTCAGAAATCACTGGTGATGGTGATGCTGGAGTGCATCCAAAATATCTATAAGATTGCCCAGAAAGAGTGCGAATTCAACAGTTCTAATTTCCTTAACCATTCTTTACAGATTTACATGCCATTATGATATAACTGAACAATAAGCTATTATTGTCTGTCAGAAGTCTAATGGATCTTTCACAGATACAAGAAGGCAGGTAAGCACTACTATTTAAACTTTTGATTTGAACAGGTAGACAAGCAGAAAACAGTTGTCAGAAGAGGTAAAGAGAGAAAGGCATACAGAAAAGAAATCACTGGGAAAAAATGCTGGAAACTAGTCAAGAGTTTAGGCATTTATAATACCAGATAAGATTGATGGGGAAAAAGTTACATACACCTGGTTTGTAGGACAGATTTTCAAAAAAACACAGCATCCTTCAGATATTACTAGGACTAGAATAAAATCTTGCATCTTTTATATCCAGGTGGACATTAATGAACTGTCAAGACTTACATGCTACCTGAGTATTTCCAAATGTCTATTGTTCAAGCAGTATGATTTTTCAAAAGCAGTAGCAAAAGTACTAACATATACGGGAACGGAGAAGCTCATTGAGTGTCCACATAGACATGCAGACACACATTTATTGCACCAGTGAAAGTCTGTGGCCTAGACAAAGTCATTAGGGCGAAGTTCCTGTAAAAAAGCCTTTGTTCTTGAAGCCGCAACCTGAGCTTTGACATTCATGCCCCCAATAAGTGCTACCTTTTCTATTATAATAATGTGCACATGCAAAAAGTCCTACCTAGATATGGGCAAATCATGGTTTTAAACTAACATTCCCTTTTGCTAGCCTGTAGAAGAAACAATTTTTGAAGAACTGTCCAGCTGAATCCCATTTGTCCTACATCTCAAAGGAGGATGGAGTTAACCCGTTCTGTCTCTCATTAGTCTAGTAATACTCTCCTTGGGACAATCTGTATTCAGCGTGACTCCTTTGCCTGTACTTCACCCCTATTAGTCCACCTCATCTTAAGCAACTTCTAAGATTATAAATGCCTATGCAGCTTCAAACCCTGCCAGATACCTGGGCCAGGAAGGACCATTCAGAACCTCAGTTAGTCCACAATCATCAAGAAAGACAGGATGACTGGCAAGCCTATGCACACAGTATGTGTATACGTCACAGTGTGGGTCATGAGATGTTGAAGTTTTTGTTTCATAAACTTGTAGGGGTGTAAAGTGAGAATTTGTGGGCCAAGACAGAGGTACAGGATTGCAAAGAAGGTCACGGTCTCAGAAAAGTCTGTGATATGTTTTGTTTTGTTTCATTTTTAATAGCTTCTCAATTCACATTGCTATCATACCGGCAGGTTTTCCTTCACATTCTGGCAACTAAAATGTGCTCCATTTTATTACAGAGAAAGCAGAAGATAATAATTTTGGGCTTTAAAATTTAGGTGCACACTGTAAGAAGTTGTAGACTCCATGATAATTTCAGTGAAGTACTTTGGCTGTCAGAATTCTCAGTAGCCCTGTTCTTCCCTCCCCTGCCAGTGGTGGTGAATTTAAAGTATCGATAGACACAGCAAGATAGAGCATAATCTCCTCCACTCTCTTCACACTGAAGGCTCTCTTGGGTCCACTACTGAAGAAGGTACTTGCATAAGTATCAGCAAAATTATGTTAAGGATTACAAGTATCATTGTTGGTATGTTAAAAAATCCACTGCTTGGTGGTGTTTTTTTCATGTTTTAATTTTTTTCAGGTAAGGTGGCATCCACTTCAAAAAAACAATTGTAGACAAAAAAAAGCAAGATGTTGGATGGACCAACTTGACACATGCAAAAATAATTTCTTGTTCCTGCTTTTTACAGCTGCAGTCTAAATGTCTTATCTTGAACTAATATACACCTTTTCAAGAGTATGCTTTTTTGATTTTATCAGGACCTCAGAAAATTACCATGATGTGGTTCTGCAAAACAAATGCATGAACTCCTGCATGTAATATCCAAGTGTCCTTCCAAACACATCTCACTTCCTCAACTGTTAAGATGTTCTTGCCTGTAAGGAACATTTACAGCAGCATTCCATAAGCTACAATACAACTTAAGATGGTATTCAATTTATAGATTTTAGGAGGCACACTCCATTTTGGGTTGTGGGCATAACAACCTACAGGTCAGCTCTACCTTCTCAATGGACGCTGTTTACATTTATACATTTAATAGTAAACTAAAACAGCCTGGGTATGTCACAGCAGCAAGAGTAAGTAACACTCCTTTTTGTCCACTTAAGTTTTGCTTGAAAACCACAAGGTGAAATGACAGCAAAGAATACTGTATATACTGGTCACTGGAGGAAGTTGTCCTGCTGTTTCTTCCAGCAAACAATTGTACCCATATACTTTTTGCACCCATATACTTCTTGCACCCTCTTACACCGGATGAGTTGAGGAAAAGCTGACTGGCTAGCGCGTCAACAAAAATCTATGTATCTATGCCCATATCTTACATCCACACTTGAAAAACAAAATGAAACAAAACCAAGACAAACCCTGATATATTTAGCAAATGCTAACACAAACCAAGAAAAATATGCATTAGAAGAGAACAATGTATGCCTTGCTTTGGTAGTTGTTAAATGCTTACACGCAAACAGAATTGCACAAAGTTTCAAGACTGAAATTTCCCTGATCCCTGTTTTTCTCCTTAAAAATAAATAACTGTGTCTGAACATTGGAACTGTGGTCTATTGTGAGCTGAGCTGAAATTATGTAGTGGATTCAGCACATACTGGAAAAGCAGAAAGCTTGTGCTATCTTTGTGAGCTGGTTGAAAAGTGAAAACAGATTACAAAAATAAGTTCTTCAATAGGCAGCAACATGCTTTCACACCAGATTTGATGAATAAGTCCTCCCAGCGGCACTAACACCTGATACGCACATTGCATGGATTAGCAAATTTTAGTCCAGGCAGAAGAAAAAAAACATTTTTTCCCCTTCCTGTAACTGCTGCAGGTATATTATTTAATGAAAACACAACAAGATTTCTCTAAGGAATGAGAAATTTGTTTGGTGTTTCCATCAAACAATTTTATGTTGTTCACCCACTATCTGAGAAGCACTGAGGCATATCCAGACCTGATTACATTTATTCTTAGCTTGACATCAGACTACCCCACCAGGGTGGCAAGCAGTTTCTCATCTCTGCCTTACCAGATCCTTGATGCAGGCATACACGAAAGGGGGTTTCTAATAACAATACAGCCACATTTGCTTAATATCTTGATCATCCTAAATCAGAATGTCTTTGATCCTAAATGGAGCCTTTTGGAGTGTTTCGAATTAAAGGATAAATTTTCAAAGACATGTAACAGGGATTTGCTGACTGTCTTCTATTAAGACCAGTGGGAGGTAAACAGCTCAATGCCCATACACTGCTCTGAAATGTACCCTTTCAAATACCGTATTTTCAAAAGGCATCAGACTTTTCAATAACTAAGAAGCTTCTAAGAAAAACAGTATCATTTCCACTGACATATCTGTCAGCTGACACTACTTCCAGGAAAACATTAGGCCTGCAGAAAACAGAACAGTTCAAAGACTTTCGCAGGAAAAGAATACGGAGTACTCCTGGGGGTTGCACCCCTTGGACTGCAAAACATGTATTACGCACTGCTCCATCTGCCGAACTCTTCCCATCCACATGCACAAAAGGACACAGGGCTAAGTGAAAAGTGGTCTTGCAACAAACAGCACTTTTGCAGTCCAGTGTTCACTGAAGACTCTAACATTTAGAGATTATTACTGGAGGTACACCAAAAATATCAGTTCAGCATAAAAAAAGACTCAGAGTAGCATGGAAAGTAAACAAGGATTAGAGTCATATAATGAGAAAGACATCAAGCAGCACCTGATGAACAGGTTAACATACAAGGTACTCATTGCAAATGTGGAGGGAAACAGAATCTTTCCCCAATTGTCTCCAAATTTTGTTCATATGTGCTAACTAAGTGCACAATACGGTCCTTAACAGTTTTGAAAAACATGGTACTTTATATAGGTGCATAAGGGAAATCAAAATCTCAGTTGCTTTTTGGAAATGCAATAAACTACACATTCTTCTCCCTGATGATTTTTATCATTCATAACATAATCTCAGAAACTAAATATCAGACAGTGTAAACAAGTTGTTAGAACAGATTGTTGAGAACTATTCTTCCCATTGCAACAGGATTTTTCTATTCAGCAAGGAATTTTTACGAGTTATCTCTGAGAGACAGATAAGGATATATGGAACTCCCTCTCTGATATCCTTTATTAAATACATATTTCTTATTTAATTAAAATACTTTGTAAGATTATTTTGATTCATTTGGTCGAATGGCAAAGACTAATTAGAACAACCAAGGTTTGGAAGTGCATTAGGAAATAATCATTCTTAGGAGCAAAAGCAACAAACGTGAACTGAATATTAAGACGCTACCTTCTCAAGGTCAAAAGAAGTAGTTCAAGAGGTTCTAACTCTCTAGTTTAAAAACAAACAACCAAAACCCCAACCCAAACCAAAAAACAATAAAAAATGACAAAAAACCCCATAAACAAACAAAACCTCCAACACCAAACCAGAAAGAACAGGTATCAGAGAAAGTACTTACTACAATGTCTTCAGGAAAAGTATCCAGACTGAAAGAGCCATCATCAAACACGACTTCATAGAAAAGTTGAGATGTCACTCCTATGACTCTGCAACTATAGTACCGTGTATTCCTATGTTTCGTGATGACTGTCTGCCCAACTGTAATGGCCTTCTCACATGTTTTAGCTCTCTTGAAAAAAGGAAGAATTTAAAAGAAAAAGTCATTTTAAAATACCACCTTACTCATCAGAAATTTATCAGTGTCAGAACAGAATTGATAACAGTTTACCACTCAATATAAAAATTTCAAATGCAAAACTGTTCCTTCCAATCCTGATCACACAAATTTGTTTTACCTACAAAGTTTCATTTTATGAGAAAACAAAAGGTATCTGAGGAATAACAGCACTCAAAAATATTTTTGCAACTGACACCTTCTAACTATTCTGCATTAGATCACTAACACACAATTAGAAATATTTATAAATTTTATTTGTAGAATAATTTGTAGAATTTGCTTGAAGAGGTCAGATGTGATGAATCCAGGGCATGGTCTTGCATTGTTTTAAACGATGAGATCTTTAAGTACTGGATTTCAGTGTAATTCTACATAATTGCTTAATATTTTGCTAAATCGGATGCAATAACTAAATGCATACCCAGTTCTTGTCAGAGCTGTTTACAGCAGTGTAGGGGTAACTTCTTAACCCATACTATGCAGAATTTTTCCTTAAAACTTCAGACAACATTCATCATTCTGCATCCGTTATTTATGTAGTAAATCACTAACAATAATTTTTTTCTTTTCTCGTTTTTAATTCCTCAGAGCTAGTTCTGTCAATTAGAAGAGTAACGGGGTTGTTAAACTATACAAAAATTCTACATCAATAACTACTTGATGGATTCTAGAAAAAAAAAGATTGGAACCTTGTAAGTGAGCTAATCCTCAGAAGCTCACATGATGCAGACAGCTGTTACAGATCAGCTCCCAATTAATGAATCCCCATGAAACTTCCATTTAAAAAGCAACCTTCTTCACCAGGAAAAATAAAATCAAGAGCACTTGTTTCTTCAAATCCTGACTGCTTGTTTCTTACCTCACATAGGTCCATATGTTTACACAACAGTAAGTTGTTGTGACTATGGCTATATCTACACAGCTGAACTTATAAGGGGAGATGCTACTACAAGGGGCAACTACACTGGTATATACTAAGCATTTTTTTTTTTAAAGAAATGTTTATATAAACAGCTTTAAAATACTGTATTACATATGCTAAAGTAATTACTGAATTTTCTAGCACTGCTTTTCAAACCTTCAAAGGCAATGAATTCTTCAATCAATATAATAATCTTAAAAAGTGTCTGTGAAAATCCGAAAAATGCCACAGCTGTACAATTTTTAACAATAATACCAAAGGGAGAACTAAAGATAGCATCAGTTCTTTTGTGAGACTCCAAGCATTAATAATAATGTCAATACTTCTGGGGAAGAGGAAAAACATACCCTAAACGTGAACACTTCTGGTTTTGCCAAGACTGTAGTTGCTATCATGCTTCTTTCCTGGGCCGTTTTCTGAGATTTGGAACTTTTAAACCTCTCTGCTCCTGCAATCTAAGGGCAAACCAAGTACAAATACTCTGTACCATTTCTGGAGACAGTGCACTAAATAAATCTCTGTGTGTCAGAGCTCTGCCTGACATACACATTTGGAGGATTTAGTTGAGGTCACGTCAGACAGTAAAACCCAATGATGTTTCTAAAGCATTTTCAAGCTATCTAGAAATAATGTTCTGAGTGTACTCACAAATTATTTAACCATTTACACGTATAACAAAATTCTTCTTCATTTTACCTGTCTATAGTTAGACTAAGTAGGAAAATTAACTACATTTATAATAATGTACTGGTATTATCACAGGAGTGATAATATGTTAGTGCTTTTTATCTTATCTTGAAACATATGCAAACATAAATGCTAATTCACCTTTCAATTCTTGACTTTTGCCTATTCAGTTATTTGGGGGGAAGGGATCAGAAGGAAACTGGAGAGTATTAATTGATTTACTTATATGAGATAATAGAAAAAGTTTGATATTATAGTACAGAAGCCCAAGGAGAAATAGCTGTATTACAAAGTTTAAATGTTTTTAAAACCTGAAATTTTCACAGAAGATGGAAGGCAAATATAATATTTTAAAAGACAATACAGGCTCATTTAACAATAAAATTTTCAGAGAAGAAATGCCATTGCTCATTAGAACAAATAAAAACAGAAATGCATCCTAGCTGAAGGACAAGATTATTTTTTTAGTATGTTATATTGATAGGACTCTTGATTTATTTCCCAGAAAAAATATTGACAAGCACACACTGTAATTGATTGCATGTCTCAGAAAACATTTCCTGCCAGAGAATCTTAAGAATTTACTGATGTTAAGAATGTCATTTTTGATCAGAAAGGACAGTTGTTATGTAATGGAGTCTATCAGATTAAAGAAACAGCTGTGGTAGTTACCAGATTATTGAGAAAGCTGTGGTTTAAAAAGCTTGATTTTCTTTAACAGCACCTAAGCCAAGGATGAACTAAGATAGAAGCAGAAACACAGAAAACAACCATATACAAAGAAAAAAAAGTTAACCTCCTCTCCTGTGTGCAAACTTCAAAAAAATAAGAGGGAAAATTACTTTCTCCTTCACTTTCTGGATGGCAGGACACAAAAATCTTAAATAAAATCTATAAACTATACGTATACGAAACCATAATAACTATAATGAAATTGGCATATGGTGTATGCCTGAATACCTAGAAACTTTCTCTGACTATGATTTTTAATGGACAATCCTCAAAATTTTGAGACTTATTTGATACAGCATCATTTTAAGCTCACTCCTTGGAACTGCAATTTAGGCATAGAAATGATGCACGAGATTTCAAAAATGAGCCACTTCATGATTTTTGAATAATATGTCCTTCCTAAGGCATGCCTTAGTCTCTCTGAGATGTTAAAGAGCTGGAAGTAGTTAGTAAACAATGCCATTGCATTACTTGGCTATTCGACAAAAAAATCTACAGCTTCTGTTTGACAGTACCCCTTTGTTCTCTGTGTGTTATAGAGGTAAGAACCGGTCCATAATAGCAGAAGATAATGTGAAATTGTGCAAAAAGCAGCAACAGTAGGTTTTTCCAAGTGCTGTCCAGAGGGCTTTTGCAACTCCTATCATTGCCCCGTCTAAAGACAGTCTTTCAAATTGCACGTAACTGGGGCTGCCCAGATGGCCTCTTCTGATCACACTTTCGAAATGAAGTATCACCTGTGAGTGTATGTTTACCTCCAGCTGGCTTCCTATGACTCTCACTACTGTCCTTGCTATTCTTGTATGGATCTCTTGGGATTTTTTTTTTCCTGTTAGTATAGTTGCATACAACTTCTTTTTCTCATTTCCTTGTGTATGGAAGAGTTATTTTGATCAAAACAAATCCATCTGCAGCACCTGCTCTGAACTGTGCTTCCAAGTGTTCTTGCAGTTAGGTGACAAAAAGGTGTGAGGGATATGTTTCATGCCCAGAGACAAGCACAGTCAAAGAAGAAAAATGAAAAAAACACGACCATGTCTGTAAGTATAATAGTAAATCACAGGGCATTCCTTGCATATTGACACTCCAGTTTACATAATAAACATACATAAAGTAATATAGGCTGCGACAGGAAGAAACAGAAACATTCTGTATAAACCAGCTTTCCTGCTAGCAAATTTTTGTATTATTTCTAAATCTGTATTTTCAGCAAATACAAGAGGCATGCTTAGTTTTGAGTTCATGAACCTCCAAAAAATACGTTTTTGAAAAGTCATATCAACATTTAAAAACTCCAGTTCTTAGTATTTTTCTATTTACTTCATTTGGCAGCACTGTATGGATACAAGGATTGTGCTTCCCCTTTTGATTTTCCTTATGAAGATTTTTCACCAGAATACCTGCCATTGTTTTCCATGGCTGACATTAAAATAGTACTCTATGAAAAAATCCTGAAGATAATACATAGTCTCATCCCTAGTGAAAAAGACTTGTGAAAATACATTGATAAATAATTTGAACACAATTTGCTTGAGATCACAGCTGTAAATAATCTTGATGCGTACTCCACCTCATCATTGCAATAAGTCCTTGCCTGAGGTGAAGAGATACACTAGTACCAGTAATAATGCATGTTTATCTGTATTTAGGTAGATATTTGTTGAGCACCCTTATTGATTTACATATTACAATACCACTGTAGATATATGTCACAGTTTTTCCTAGTGCCCAGAAGCCACCCTTTGGTTGCTGACTTTTGGGTTGTTTGGTGGTTTTTTAAAACTTGAAGAAAACAGCAGTCACAGGTGTTCTCTAAGCATTTAGGCACAATATCTAGAGACAACATCAGTGAAAAATCAGACATTTTAAATTTCATTTCCTTGAAATGAGGAGAAATAATAGTGTCCTTGCTTTATGTACAACGTTTTCAACTGCTAAGTCCCAGAAAAGATTTTTTTTTTCCTTGCTGAGAAGACTATCTATTTGGTTCCTGTAAAAAATCGCAAAGTGAGTGTATTATTTCAGTCTGCATGATTCCCCTGTTCTGCTTTCAAGCAAGGAAGCTAAAAAAGCAGACAAACGAAAAAAGTTCCTTCCAAGTAAGATACATTGCTATGCCTAATGGTGAAGAGCAATGTAATTTCTGCATGAAGGAATAGCTAATAGCTAAGAAAAGCATAACAAGAAAACCAATGGTGAAAAAACTTCCAAAGGCTTAAAGATGTGATTAGTTTAATTATCCAAAAGACAGAGTATAAAACCAAGCATATACAAACATATGGCAATCTCCTTCGTCTCAGGAGAAAGTTAAGAAATTCACAGAAAAAGATTCCTTCTTAAAATATCTGATCTTTCTAAGTATTGGCCAAATGAAAACCCAAAAAAGCATAATTTTTCTTTCTCTTCTGCAAATCTGATTTAGATTTGAGTCCCAGGAAATAATAACAGAGAATTTTTTCAAAAGGTTGGTGCTGAGTTTCAGGAAAGGACATGATAGTCTTTTTCCAAGCTACTTTAAACACCCTTCACACAACTTCTCAAATAATAGCCACATAAAATTCTGTTTCTCCAAAGTTGGTGGCTGTCTCTTTGACACTACCTAACACAGGTCAAGAAAATCACTAAGAAAAAAGAGATTTTAGGGGATGCCATGTCACTCTACTACTATTGTGGGCTTTTTTCAGATGAGGACGTGTTTTTTTTTTCCTTACCATTCAAGCTATTAGCTATTTAATAACTTATTTTCTATTCCAGAAAAAGTGTCCACTGAGAAAGTTAAGTGCTAAAGTCTGCACTGTTTTTTATTACATTGAAACTATAAATTCTCCTTCAACAATCTATCCAGTTTTCATTTTTTGTAGGTATTTCTCTTAGTAACTAACATGTCTGTTTAGGACAGATAATACCACTATATTAAGTGCTGTATAAACATAGAAGGAATAATCCCAAACTTCAGCACATTTACAATTTAGTCTCATAAAAGCGGATAAGGTGAAGAAAATCACATGCATTGTTTAACAGCATCAGGAGACTCCAGCATCAGAGACAGATATATTAGAGGAAGTCAGAAAAATTAAGGGGCTGAGGAAGTAAACGCATTATACATAATGAAGTGGGAAAAGATGAAAGTATTATACAGGAAGTCCTATTTGATCGGAGAATAACTTCTCAGCTACTGCTGTAAATCCCACTACCTAGTGTATAAAGATTTGTCACAAACAAATCTGAGAAAATATTTGGGAAGAACAGTCCTATTTTTACTGGCCATGATTTTAACCCAGTGATCTTCAACTAATGATAATGTTTTCCGAGAAAGCCAAGAAAAGTACCTTAGGTTGCCTGTATAGATAGAGTTTTAAGTTTGTTTTTCAAATGAAACTCATTTTCTTGAAAAATATTTGAAGAAACTAAAACCACATGAAGTGTACTGGTTTCATGTGTTTATTCATTTTGAAAAACAGAAAATCTTTAAAAGGCTTAACAGTTCTGTGTAAATTTTAAATCCAAACACACAATTTGTTACCCTTTTTAAGAACCACCAGCAGATTGAACCCTCAGGACTGACCGATTACCCTAGTTGGGAGGCTTTACATTTTACTACACTCGAAAGAACATCTTACTCTTCAGTAGTCTTGTCAGTAAGACCAAAGATTCACTGACAATGCCTTGAAAGAAAAACATATATTATGAAGACATTACCCGGGTTTCTTTCTTTGACTGCTTATGTATAAAGGAGATTAAAAGTTTGCAACTTGCGAATTGTCACCTTGAGTAACTTACTTGACTTACTAACTTGCTAGGAAACAAAATACAATTTTAAAAGCCCATGAAAAATGTTAAGAGGTCTCTCTTAACTAAGATAATAACAATCATTAGAATAAAAGACATTAAAACCTACAAGACAATAATAACTAATTCTTCATGTGTCTCATCTAAAATTAAAGGTTCCTCCTTAGCACAGGCTAGAAATAAAAAGGCACAGTAATAACATGAATTTTCATGACATAACAGTGTTACTTTGCCAGATGACAGAATAATTATAATTGGATATTTGCAAAACACTCTTTGGCTGCAGAACAAATAACTTACATATACAGCATTTCCTTTATCTCACACTATCTGTGAGTATTTGCAAGATACTGTGATGTGGATATTTATAATACACTCAGGGTTAACAAAACAGAGAACTCAAATACTTGTTCTGGCTGTCAAAACAACACATTCAACAATGATGCTAATGCAAAAATGTGTTAGGCATATAATTTCTACCAGGTAATGGCATAAGAAAAATCTTTCAAGAAGTAATAGTTTGCTATGTATGGAAATATGACAGACGGAACTATTATAATATATGTTGTGGATCCTTTCTTCCATTTTCTCTGGAAACATACTTTAATTCTGCAATTAACAAATAAGGAAACAAATTCCTTACCACATTTTGGTTGATCTTGTGCCTGAAACATGTGATGTAGACAACGTATGGCCAGTCATCAGGTTCCATCAGCACTCCTGCAGCATGGGCACAGGTAACATGGAAGGAGGCTGGGCAGCGTCCATATGAACACTGAATGCAGGCACCAGAGATCTTCTTAATTCTCTGTCGGCAGAAGATACATTTCTGTAGAAGGAAAATACACAGAATATTTACCATACTACCCCAACTCCATTGACTTCTCCAAGTATCTCAAGGATTGAAAAGCTATTTGTGCTTCACCAATTACATTCTATAGTTTGCAACAGGCATGGCAAAAGAACCAGCATTTGTGAATTACAAAGTAACTCAGTAATATGATAATTAATAGATAGCATTTTTGCCTTTTTTACATTACTCTGAAGATGGTCTGTTCTGATGAAAACATACTGCTGGAATAGTGATTACTTCCATTTGTTTTAAATTTGCTAGTCACTGATTTTGTTAAAGATTCTCTTGTCTGCCTAAGCTGGGAAGATGAGTAAGAATAATTTTGATTTATATTTACTGTATGGTTAATAATTTGAAGTATTTCAAATTAACTCTCATCAAATTCTTCCTCCCATTTTACCAGACAATTTTGTTTTATTGTTTATTCATTTCCATATTCTGAAGAAAATCTGCAAAAATTTTATTGTATGATCCAGCACTTGCAGAGTTTCAATGGCTTCTGGCACTCAGTGACTGAAAAAATGCTCTTTGCAAGTGCTAGCTCTGTCAAGCTCATCAGTCGTGCAGGGTTCTAGTTCACGCATGATTCTGAATGCAAAAAACTCTTCAAATTCTGCCTTCATATCTACCCACTGAAAGCCAACAGCCTGCATGTCTTTGTACAAGCAGAATCAAGAGTAGCATCTGGCAGCTGGAACTTGGTTAAAAATTTTACCTATCTGTCGCGGTTTAACCTGAGTTAGCAATATAACCACGACAGCCACTCACTCACCCTCCCTGCTCCACTCTCCCCAAATAACAGAGCAAATTGAAAGGGAAGGGAGAAATTTGGGTTGAGATAAACACGGCTTAATAAAATAACAAAATACTAATACACTACTAGTAATATATATATATGTATATATAAAAATATAAATAGAATGTAATATTAAAGATACCCAATGCAACTCCTCACAAACTCCATCCACACGGAGCAGCCAGTCCCAGGAAGCAGCACCTGGTCACAAACAGCCGATCCCGGAGAGAGAAGGGAGGAAAAAGGCAGAAAGGCCCAGAGGCCTCTCTGCAAGGCTGAACTAAACGTCCCAAACAGAACTCCCACGAACAGGTCTCCGAGAGCAAAGAGAAGAGCCAGAGAGAGAGAGGTTGGGAGATCCCAACTCTCCTCAAATATGAAGCATGACGCTAATGGGATGGAATGCTCCCATTGATCAGCCTGGATGTCAGTCGGCTCTGCCCCATCCATGCCGCCCTTCCTCGCTGCTCAGAGTGTCCTTGGCTCTCAGACCACAGCAATTAGAAACTTTAACTCTGTCCCGGGTGTTATCTCTTGTTCTCGAACTAAGTCCAAATAACAACCATGCTAGCTATTAAAAAGAAACGTTTCTAATTGCATGAAGAAAATTAACTCATTTTCAGTCAAACCAGCACACTATCATTCACTACAAGGACCAGAACTCGGCTCAGTCAGCTGTAGCAGCATCAAGTTTGAAAGACTAGTAAGAGATAAAGATGATTTCGCCATCAAAAGAAATGTTCCAGAGACTTCACTGATATGCTGATATCTCTGTGCACATTCATATTCATGCTCATGAAGCCATTTTCAGATAAGTCAAGTAACTTTTTCTCGAGGAAGCTTGAAGTTTTTTTTACATATACATATTCTAAACCCAGTAAAACGGGAATTCCAGAAAGAAAATACAATGGAAATCTATTATGTGTAATGTCTACACACTGAGTTCATGCAAATACACACATCCTTTTGAATGCTTTTTCATACAGATATACACACAATTTCACCAGTCAGCTTAATGAAAGAAGACAGAAGTATAAAACACATATGAGTATTTAAAAAATAAAAAATAAAACAACAACAAAAGGATCAGAAACAATAAAACAACAAATGGCTGAGGCTGCATGATCTGACTAAAACACTCAACAAAAAATGCCATTCAAACAAAATGTAGATAATAGGGAAAAGGGAAACAGTAATGTGCAGCTAAACTAGCAGTAAGGAAGTATGTTACCACACAAAATGCTAATCCTCTTAAATTACTGCCTGCAGTTCTGCACAGTGGCAAATATGCGAACACTACAATGTGGCTCTAAGTTTCTTCAGCATCTTACGAAGGTATCATGAAAACCTGGGAGATGCAGAAATCTAAACCACTACATTACACGATAGATGCTTCAGAAAAAGATGCACTTACAACTATATATATGTACGGTTGTTCTATTTCAATATTTTAAGGCTTATCACCTTTCAGCAGTGGAAAACCTGAGGAAAACAAAAGTAATACGAGGACAGTGAGAGATGCTGAAAGGGAAGCTGGAACTGCAGTTGGGAAAACTGAAAGTTTAGCACATTAATTGGGCTGGCCAAATCCACAGAATTTAGAGCAAAACTTCATCATTCCTTGTAAAACGAAGGATGAAGTTAAGCTATGCCGTTCCAGCATAGATTAATTTAGGAAGAGCATATTAGACAAACTGACATATTGTAAGAAAAGTTATTTTTCAAAGTACTTTTCAGAGTTGCAACTCAAAAGTACTGAAAAAATTAATTTAAAAAAAGTTGTCAAATTACTATTGACTATATTCTGATTCCCACCATGCTGGACTAAAATTATAGTAATACTGATGAAAACTGAAATTACTTCAGATTTACTCTTATGTAAAAGGAATACTTCTGCCCCATATAGCATTATGTAAATGCGGACTTCAAGTTGCATGAAGAAAGTGAAAATACTTCCTGTGTTTTAATTGTGAGATGAATCCATGTTGCTGCCAAATACAAGGAAGATAGTTGTTACATCAGTCAACTTCAAACACACATTAATCCTTTTTGCTACACTTAACACTTTTCAGGTATCAAAAAGATTAAGGTCATGGCTATGAACAGGGAAAAAATGTTATGGTATATGGAGGGGAAAAAAAAAATCCTATTTCTCCCTGCACTTACGGAATACCAGAAAAATTCTGAAAGCTGGTCTTTCACAAAGCATGAAAGTAATCAAGGTTGGCAAATAATGGAATATGTCTCCTCTTATTTGTAAGATGCTGTATCTTTTGTACAGGTAAAACACTGAATGGGATGATGCAGATGTACATCAGCTTTACAATAAGCCTTAAACTTAGGCATGAATTTTGAAAAGTACACATATGTATTAGGTTGGTACAAAAGTAATTGTTGTTTTGGACCATGAATTCTGAATCATTATAACTAGCCTCAAACATATGTCTATTAATCAAAATAGGAACCACTACAATCAACATATTTTTGCTGAAGAGAAATAAGTTTCTTTAGTCCTACAGCCTAAAATTCTGTGCTTTGGGATTCAGTGAACTCTTGGAAAGCATTTTCTGCATCCTGCTGGTTGTCGAAGGATTCTCCCTGCAAAAAGTTGTCGAGATGCTTGAAGAAGTGGTAGTCAGTCGGCAAGAGGTCAGGTGAATATGGCGGATGAGGCAAAACTCCGTAGTCCAATTCGTTCAACTTTCAAAGCATTGGTTGTGCGACGTGTGGTCGGGTGTTGTGGAGGAGAATTGGGCCCTTTCTGTTGACCGATGCCGGCTGCAGGCATTGCAGATTTCGGTGTGTCTCATGGATTTGCTGAGCATGCTTCTCAGATGGAATGGTTGTGCTGTCATTCAGAAAGCTGTAGTGGATCAGTCCAGCAGCAGCAGACCACCAAACAGGGACCATGACCTTTTTTGGGTGCAAGTTTGGCTTTGGGAAGTGCTTTGGAGGTTCTTCTCACTCCACCCACGGAGCTGGTTGTTGCAAGTTGTCACATAAAATCCACTTCTCGTCACATTACAATCTGATAAAGAAATAGTTCATTGTTGTTGCGTGGAATAAAAGAAAATGACGCTTCAAAACAATGACTTTTTTTTTTTTTTTAATTTTCAGTCAGCTCATGAGGCACCCACTTACTGAGCTTTTTCATCTTTCCAATTTGCTTTAAATGCCGAATGACCATAGAATGGTTGATGCTGAATTCTTCGGCCACTTCTCGTGTAGTTGTCTTCTTACATCAGCTTCAATGATTGCTCTCAGTTGGTCATTGTCAACTTCTGGTGGCTGGCCACTACGCTTCTCTTCTTCAAGGCTCTCGTCTCCTTTGTGAAACTTCTTGACCCACCACTGCTCTGTACACTCATTAGCAGTTCCTGGGCCAAATGCATTGCTGATGTTAGAAGTTGTCTCTGTTGCTTTACAACCCATTTTGAACTCAAATAAGAAAATTGCTCAAATTTACTTTTTGCCTAACATAATTTCCACAGTGTAAAATACATATAAAATAAACAGCAAGTAATAAGTCAGTAGCAAACACAAAACCAAAAACCCCAAACCACCACATTAAGCGAGAAAAGTGCCTTAAAATGAATTATAACATAACCACATTTATTTAAGAATGTATTCCAATATCAAATGGCAAATTTCAACAACTGAAAAAACACAATTCCTTTTGCACCAACCTAATACAAATAAAAGGTCTGTGTGCGACTTAATTAGCATTGTCAACTGTATCAGGCAGCATGGCTCCATTTGGAGATATATGAAAAACCTCCTTCATCTTTGAAAATATACATCAAACAGTTAATCTACTGTATTTGATTAATAAAATCAGAATACACAGAATAAAAGCAGAACAAACTATAAAAATTTGTGTTGCATTGACTTTTGGAACCTTAGCTGAGCTATATACTGTATAGTAGCTGTAAGGAGTAAATTGAACTGTGCTCTGTCTGATGTATACTGGTAATTCTTTCCCTCCCTAGCTTCTAACTGATAATGTATTTCTCATACTCTCACTTATGCTTTTACAGCACATGAATTTAAGTGATGTTTTTCACCTTTTTTTTTCTTCCACGTTTTTATTTTTTATACTATGGTGATACCGGACAACAACAAAACCCAAAATCAACCAACCAACCAAAAAAAAGGATTACATAAATATTTTGTTCTGCTTTGTTTAAAACAAAAGCAAACCAAACTGCCCCCCCCTCAACAAACAAAACACCCCCCCCAAACCAAAAAAAAAAAAAAAAAACCCACTGCAAGTGACCAAAGGAAAACAGCATCAAAATAATGAGAGAAAAGAAGGAATCACTGCCTGTGAAGACGGAGGTTTCACTCTCTATCCCACCCTTGACTGAAGTCTGAATTTTCTAAGTTTGTAAAATGAAGGAATTGTATAAAACGGAATCAGTCTTGAACCAGTCCTGCAGAGGATAGAATCTAAACATCTGTCTAGGCAAACCTCATATTTAGGTATGTAAGCTTGCTACTTGTGAAATTAACAAGCTTGACATACTATGAACGTGTTTAATGAAATACAATCATGCTAATTCAATGCCCAACTGAGAGCTTTTCAGTAGCTTGAAACTGCAGCTATTCCTACCAGTTAAAGCAAATTCAACATCTTAGATAGCTGGGAAGAATGTCATTTTGACTTAATGCTTGCTAGATATTAGTGCAAAGTAGAGACAATGGGGAAGTAGCTGAGGATCAATCTTAATCAGAGATTCAGATGCAAAATGAATTGGAGAATAAATGAACTTGTTTATATAACTGGAGATTAAGAATATAGGACAGAACAATGTACTGCAATTTTCTAGACGGTCAAATGACCTCTTTTTGCCCCCCAAGTGAAAAATATTCTGCTGCAAATGGATTTCATAATTACGGAATAGCTCTTTAATATTAATAGGTTACAAATATATAAATAGGATGGATTTTAAAGAAGGAGTCTGATGAAACTGAATGACAGTATTTTGCAGAAGAAAGCCCACTGAGAGCTTTCATAATTTTTATGCATCTTTATATAAAGAATTGGATATTGGTTCCCTCAAAAAGGGCAATATTTACAAAACAGAATTCCAGTCCCTAACAGGATCGTGAATTAAACACAGTAACACTGCATTCTGATGCAAGGATTTATGAAAACAAGCACAATCTGAAGTTGCGGCAGAAAAACGGGGCTGAATTTTAGGAAACAATTTGGAGTATTGATTTCTCCCAGAAGTATTTCCATGCCATAGAAAGAAAAATAACTTATGTGAAGAAGCTCATTATAGTAAGGCATTACATTCTAAAAATTAAGCTTTTTCAAGAGAGCCTCTAAGAGTTATTAACTTTCCAAATACTACTAAAAATCAACCCAAAAGAGCTGCTCTTCTACTGCTGCAGATGGTTATTAACTACTAGTCAGTAACTGAGTTGTATATTCCCATCCTCTTTCATATACTTGATATTATTGGCCTTCTAGGTATCATTGAAAGTAAACACTAAGACAGAGACACCATTGTAACATTCAGGAAATTAATGAAAAATCATGGGTAATTTTTTTTCCTATAAGATCTGCTTTAGCACCTCTGCATTTCACAATGAATATGCTTTGCTTTAGAATTTATATTATCAGACAAGCGATATAACCGTTGTGTATGATCACAGTCTAGATATGAAATGCCGCTTATACTATAACCAATAGTAAAATACCCACAGATTTTAACAGAGCAAAAATTTCACTGAGAATGTTGGCAGAAATAGCTTCACCAGCTTATCAACTGTTATAACTTGAGACATACAGTATAAAATGCACAGTGAAACTAATCTTTTCCTTCTCCAGTCCCAAGCCATAACATGGATCAGAAGTGAGAAAAGATTACAGCCTAGTCATACTGCAAGAGCTGGTAGGAAAGTATGGGCACAGAGATTTGTTAACGGTGCACAACGCAATCAGAAGATACATACTATGAAGACATTTGACACATTATCTGCAGATCAGTGAGCACAAGTTGTCTGCACAACCATCTTTCAGAATACAAAGTCAGCACTTAATTTTGGCAGAGAGCATAGTGTGTTTCTATGGAAACAAGCTCATTACTTTTTTTTGCATTTTATGTTTTCTTTTATTCCTGATTAATCTAAACCAAGCTGAGTATTTCAGCTATGAAACTCACAGAACATGTGAAGAAAAAGAGATTCTTAGATCATCTACTCCACTTCTTCGTTCAGCATGTTCAGACAATTACATAAAATTAAACAAGAATGTTGTTAGATAAAAGTATCAAGGGACTATTTGGCACCCCTCTGGTATTTCAAACATAAAACCCAGTAAGTACCTGAGGTAGGAAAAAAACCAATGCTAGTAGAAAATGATTTGTAATTTCTTACTACTCAATAAGCCTGCCTATAGCATGGGACGATGGAAAATTAAAGATGGCAGATATTATCTAGATGCAGGTGAAATTATGTTAGTCATATATTCTAGCAGAGAAGAAAACATGACACTTACGCATCAGTAGCAATTAGAAATTGTAAACTTACTTTCTAATAACTCTGAAAATTAATGTAGGTTAGGGTCTACTGTCAATGAGTAAACTTACAGGTCAGGTTTAGTTTTGAATTAAACATGAAAAGATCTTGAAATTGAACCAAATATACATGTTGGTTTAATACACAACTTTAAGAGATGACAAAATATTATCGGGACTTACCAAAATTATGTATAAATGCAGTATACTTCTACTATTTCACTGAAACTGCTAAGGTACCATTATCTTTTTACTTCACAGGAAAGACAAGCATATAGTGTAGAGTTACAAAAAAATGTAGCTCTTCTGAAGCACAGATGGTGTGACTGTAATGAAAGAGACCTTATACTCTAGGTTAAAAGAGAAAGAAAAACAATTGAAGAAAACAAAACAGTTGGTGAAGAAGTTCTTATTTTAGAAAGTGCCTGAAAAGGTTTATGGTCCTGTGATACACTATAGAATCTCCTTAACTGGTGAGTGTTGTGAGGCAAAAAGGAAGAAAGAAAAGACCTTGTTAGAGCTCCAGCTGTTGCCTGCATGCAGTACTTACCACCACCATGATGCCTATGACTGTGCCATACCTAGGGAAGTAAACTGCTGTGTATTTGTTTTCAGTATTCCTGAAGTCCTCAATATTTGTAATTAGATTTCAACACAAAGCAATGCAGTTAGGTCCCTACTCTTTTTTTCAGGCTACAGCAGTACCATTAGTGCTCTGTTTTGTCGGATATACCCAGAGAGTACTTGAGAGGTCTGTTATCCTACCCTAGAGATCTACTAATAAAAATGCCATATACCCTTATGTTTACTATCTCCCTGAAGTCTTATTATCAAAAAAATGCTAAAAGGAAAATAATAATTTGCCAACGACTCATTTAAAAAGAAGAATCACTACAAATACAATGAATATGCTGCTAGCACAGTCATTGAACACATGAATAATCCCCCATTTCCTTCCAGATTCATGTGCATTGAGTGACAATGAGAACCTAGTAATACTAACTTTTTTTGCCCACTTCATTTCTACCTCCTTTCTGAAATATTAATATGTGACTATGAGCCTTCACTTTTTAAGGTGACTCTCATTATTTTAGCTTTAGTTTTTATATATTCACATATACTTTTTCAAATGCATTTTTATTACAGGACAAAACAAATATTTTTGCCAGACAATCCTTCTTCCTTTGTAGCTTTGAAATGTTACATGTCTTTTGTTTTCTTTTCCCGCATACTTTTCACCTTTTACCTTCTACATTGCACCATATAAACAAATGAACACACAGCCTTAAAATGTGTAATTTTATAGAAGCATTGTGCCTGTATTCAGTGCACCTTTAAGGCATGCTGAAATTAACAAGAAGACATGGTTGATACTAGTATTGGAAGAGCAAAATTCCAGGAAAGTGGGAAAGAATCTCCTTCTCTTTGTTCTCCAGGAAGAAACCTTATTTATTAGAACTTTGCTTTGGATTTGCACAGACCAGTTTGAATAGATTTGCCATTCACAAAAATGCTAAAATACCTGACAAGCTGTGAAAGGCCATTTAGGCTGAAAAGGTGTTGAGGCATCAACTCACTGCTTCGCTATTGCAGCCTCCACCAGACACGGTGGTTAGGGCTCCCAGTACTATATTGTAGCTGGGACAAAATTTAACAAGTTGAAATGCCAGATTCTGCACCTGGGACAGAGTAACACTGGGCACAAGTATGGACTGGGAGAGGAGTGTCTGGAGCAGCCCTGCAGAAAGGGACCTGGGGGCGCTGGGTGACATTAAGCTCAGTGTGAGCCGGCAGTGTGTGCCCGGGCAGCCAGGAGGGCAAAGCCCATCCTGGGGTGCATCAAACACAGCACAACCAGCCGGTCAAAACAGGGGATCCTCCTGCTGTATTCGCTGTTGGTGCAGCCTCACCTTGAGTGCTGCGTACAGTTCTGGGCCCCACAATTAAGAAGGATTTGAAGGTCCTTAATGCATCCAGAGAAGGGTAACAAAGCTGGTGAAAGGGATGGAGAGCATGTCCTATGAGGTGTGTCTAAGGATTTTGGGTTTGTTTAGTTTGAAGAAAAGGAGGCTGAGGGGTGACCTCATTGCTCTCCACAGCTTCCTGAGGAGGGGAAGTGGAGCTGGAGGTGCTGAGCTCTGCTCCCCGGGATCCACTGATAGGACTCGTGGGAATGGGTCAAAGCTGCACCAGGGGAAGTTCAGACTGCGCATTAGGAAGAATTCATTTACTGAAGGAGAGGTCAAACACTGGAACAGGCCTCCTAGAAAGGTGGTCGTACCTGATGCCTCAAGCCTGTCGGTGTTTAAGATAAGTTTGGACAATGCCCTTAACAACATGCTTTAACTTTAGGTCAGCCTGCATAGCCATTTCAGGTTCCACTCCTTCATGAGTTGTCATTTAATGCAAAGCACTGCTCTGAAAAGTAGTATAATTATTCATAAATAGTACAGAGAAGATCACTGTTTCTGTATAATTTATTTTATAATAATTGCTTTATAATACTTCATATGAATACATACAAACACAGAGTAAATGTAACATTTTAATAAGTGAGCAGTTGAAATTAGAACATTGAGATGCAGCACTGAAAGTATTATATTGTTAGCAACATCCTGCAAGCAATTTACTGAAAAAACCACAAAGACAGTCTTTAACAAAATAAAGGTACCACCATCTCTCATTTAGTAAACTCTTTGTGCTTCTGAGAATAGCTAGTCAGTAAGGTGATACCAAAAAACTCCAAAGGTATTTCCACATGCACCTCCCAAGAAAACAGAATTACTAAAAAGACAATCATATAGCACTTAAGACATGCATGTTCAAACCTCTAGAAACAACAATCTTGTCAAGCTGAAATACTAACCTCTGATGACAATACAAGCACAGACATCAAAATTTCAGCTAACTACTAGCATGACAGTAACATACTGCTTTGTGTCTTAAAAGATTAGAAAATGAGAATGGACTTCAGTATATGTCCTCTGGGCAAAAAGGGGTCATGGCCAATTACGTAGGTGAATGCACTTTCCCTCTGGGAAGGAAAATATTGTGCTTGTGAAGTACACTGAATAAGGACACATCTGCTTGTCAAGTCGTTCTCTGTTGCAGGGAAGCTATTGTAGACAGAATATGTTATTAGAAAAGAAGGATAAGTAAAACCATTTAGTGTCGTTATGCCACTGGCCAGGAACCACCTGGTCACCCTACAATAATTGAGCACATGTGAGTCATGCTATTTCGAGGTGCTAGCAATAGCATATAAAAAAGTGAATATGTCAAAACAAGAAATATAAGCCTATTCCATGATGGAGGGGTATGGGCTATTTTTAATTTGGGGAACTGGCTTTTTTTTTTTTTTTTTAACTTTAGGAAAGGTTCAAGGCATAGAGAATTAAAACATGCTCTGCATCACAGAAAGATTTTTTTCACTTCTGAAAAGCTTGGGGGACTGCATAGCTTATAAGGAAAAGATTATTTCTGAAGCTTTCAGCCAAAAGCCAAAATCTATATTTCAGCAGAGCTGATGTTATACCTAACCAGAAAATAGTGTCATTCAAAAAGGCAAAAGTGATAAGGCAGTACAGAAAAGTTATGACATTCTTTAACACATATTAAAATGTATTAAGAAGTTTAAAAAATTGCACAACCTAAAATGAATCAGTTTGTAGTATCTCAGAAATACTAAGCTATTTCTAGATGTTTACCTCATTCCTAAGTCCTGTACTAGCTCCACTAAGTATATATTTAGAATAGTCTGATTCCGCTGCAGTAGAGGGTGAGCAGTGTCTTGGAGTCATTAGCCATTGTAAAAATTTGCCAAACCATTGCTCCCTCTAGATTGAAATGTATTTGCTATTAATACACTTGCTGGTTAAAATGGTCGTCAGCAAAAATGCAGAAGCAAAAAATGAAATTATAATATGTTTTAAATTAGTTGGGTTTTTATCCATTTTTTTTTCGCCCCCATTGCTTTCCTTGAATAGATTAAAAAAAAAATAGGCAGATTTATCTTGGGCAGGTAGGCAAATGACCTTTTGTTTAAAAAAAAAAATCTCACAAAGTATCAACTTTCTTGGACAAACTCAAAATATATGGATGTCAGCACAGTTGCAAAGCATTCCAAGTTTGCCATGGAAACAACATTCTTATTTCAAAATAATACAACTGCTTACTGTGGACTATTGGCATGAAAGCTCCCAATCCAAGCTCATTGACAGCTTGTGGAGTGGACAGATGAGGCATGGAAAATATTTTAAATTAGTTCATTTATCTTGCTGAGACATGGGAATAGACTGAGAATTTCTCATGTTTATAGAAAAAAAAGCAGAGGAAGAGAGAGAAAGAGGGCAGAAAGAAGAGAAAGGGGAAAAGGTGAGGGTAAAGCCCTGTGAAAAAAGGGAAGGAAGAAAAAGGGGAAAAGGGAGGTATAAGTAGAAAAGGAGGAAAGGCAGAACAGGGGAAAGAAGGAAAGGAAGGGAAAAGGGCGGAAAGTTTGGGTATGGGGAAAGACAGCAGCTTTTTATATAAATTAAGCTAAATTTCACACACAACACATTTTTCCTTAAATAGAAAACATATACCTCAACACTGGCTTAACTAGCAGATATTTTTAACTGGTTTTGATTTTATCTTCATAGTTCTTGGAAAATAAACTCTGGGTTTTATTACTGTATTAAACACATGAAGATTTAAATTGTTTTGTCCTAAGGACCCAGATTACAGATATTTTTCAAACATGACGTACAATTCCCCTCACATACCTCAGAAATTATGCCACGACATCCAAGATGAAGAATACAATTGATTAAGTATTTAGTTAATGCAGAATGCCTTATTGCCACAAATGCGACTGGAGCCCAAGAAATAGGAAGGGAGATGGCTCAAAGGACAAAGTAATGTACTACAAGTCAGACAACCAACTGTGCTCCTGAGATTCCAGTGGCTCCTAAGAATAAAATTCTGACAAATTTAAACAAAGACAGGTTTCCTCCTCCTGCTTTGAGCTTAGATCACTCTATGGTTATGTCTAGAAAGGCTGATTAGTACTGTATGAAACTCATACAAAGACGTACCTGATGTGTACAGGTCAGACTTCTGGGAGAAGCTCACATGGGAATCTTGCCACAAATCATGGAGTGTGTGGAAATTTACACAAGAACACAAAAGTTTTTTATACTGGAATAGTGAGCAAATATTACAAAGGTCTGTAATTACTGATTATTTCTGCAGTATCAGTTCTAATTCCAAATATAGAGAGGCTTTGAATCCTATTTGCCTGTTAGAATGTAAGATGATATTCTAAACGCAAATGGAAAACTGAAACAATGCAGTTCAAAGAGAATCTGAATAAAAATAAATGTGGAAATGTGTGTCTTAATTATTTTCAACAGAATTACCACCTATGGATAGCTTATCATTATGTTTTGTACAGCTGTTTCCTGTATGCAACCCAAATTTTGCTTCATATGGAAATATTTAAGTTTAATTTTTATATTTTTACCCTCTTTACCCAGCTTTTCAGGCACAGTGATCAGGCTTGAAGGAGGTTAGACTTTTCCTCACATCTTTATCTTTGACATTTTTCATTTTCTAATTTCCCACTCTGCGAAACGCTTCCCAACCTTGATGGACATGTAATTGATTTGTTTAGTGTTAGTATTTAACAAGGAGTACTATTGAAGGACAAGCTGTACTCTCTTCCACTGTGATGCCCAGTCCAATAAAAATATGTTACAAAAAGAAAATCTTTAGAACTCTATTTTACACGTCGAGTGTGTGGACTGATTCATCTCTTTGGTCTAAGTGGACTCGTTTAGCATACAAACTATTTTGTTAAATTTTACAATAACATTTTCAGCATCTCTGTCTCAGTATTTTTCTTTCTCACTGTAAACAGAACTTCATTAAATTATGAAGCTTTGGCCTATGGGCCCATGAGCCCAGTTGTCCATGGTATAATTTTGAGACCTTCTTTTCTCCTGTTTCCATATCACAAATCTTTTGTCTAATGTAGGGTCCATTAACAGGCAAAAAAAATGCTAATTTAATTTTGAAGGCAATTTTTAAAAGTTCCCTACCAAATGCTGTATCAGCAACAATATGCAGAAAAGTACAAAAGCCCAATATTTTGAAAATTACAGAAGAGGAAGAATTACTAGCATATCATCTGACTTTCGATATCAATTTTCAAAACTTCTTTTTGACTAGTTAGACTTCTGGAAGAAATTCGTTCTCTCCACACACTGCATCCAACTCTTGTGTTAATGGACCATTAAAAGATGCTTCATTGTGTCTTAATGGCATAATACATTATAGAAGTCAGGTGAAGGAAGGAATTACACTTCTCAATCTAAAGACATGTCATATAAAAGGCCACAGCTGATATCTCCAGAAAGAAATATAATAACAATTTGCTAATATAGCACTGCCAAGTAATCAGTGATATTTTGAAGATGTCTGTTATAGAAAAGATTTTTTAAAACTTGTCCAGAATTCAACTAAACAATTTATTAAATCATAATCTGACTTGATCTTCTGACATTGATTTGAACATGTCATTTGTATGTCCAAGCATCTTGGTAAATTATTAGAGCAGACAAGTATAACATTTCAAAGCATAATTCAGTTGCTTTAGCTCCTAAAGACCATTTTAATGACCCAGTAGATCTATGTATGTTTTCTAAAAAATTCTAAATGCTTACACAGGAATTGACATAGCAAACACAAGGATCCCCCATTCCGCATCTTGTCTATTTGCCATACACAAGAGTGTCTCAGCACCAGGGAAAGAATGACATGGGTATTTTTGATCTCTGAAGTCTCATAATACAGTACAGCTAATACAGCGATACAGAGGTATTAATGATATCCAAGCTTTCTGTGAAACTGTGAGTCATTAATATACTTAATAGCACAGGTCTTTGCTGTTTTAAGACTAATAAATCCCTGTGGTTTCGGCCTAGTGGGGGCACACACAATACAGATCTTCCAGTGTACTCGGCCCAGCACCCTTAGGACAGCATCCCAGCCCTGAGTGAGCTTGCCATAGTCTGAGATTGCACAGGAGGCAACACTGCGCATCTGTGTCTCACAGAAACAAAAACAATACCAGAATCACACACACACAAAACCAAACCAAACCAAACCAAACCAAACCAACAAACCAACTAACCAACGAACAACACGAAAAACACCAACAAACCAAGACCAAAACACTGAAAGCAAAAGTGAAGAGACCCTCTCTGATTCTTGGGAATTCCTGTAGATCAGTCAAGTCCACAGATGACGAAACTGTTAATTCCCCACAACACATTGATGGAGTAGACAAAAATCTCCATAAAGATGGTTCAGCATTCATTTATAAACTCACTATGATACCAGCTTTAATGGTGAGGAGGCCACATTAGTAAACCACACTATGAAACAGCTGGGTTTTAATTTTTTACTAAAGTATTTCTAGCACAACAAAGGAAAGAAATTGAAAAAGTGAAAAGACACAGAAACTTTGTTATATTTAGGATTCAAAGTATATGTTTTATTGCTTTCACTGTTTAACTCAGAAATTCTCATTTTATTTACTTCCATTGATTTTTTATTTGTGGTTAACAACTGGTTTTTAAGCTTTTGGGAAGTTTGCCTGGAGAAACAGATAGTGGAACATCACACTAAGTTCTCAGTGATATTTATCAGTAATCCAGAAAAAGCCTAAGACCATAAATGATTTAAAAGGAAAAGGAAAATTATTTTCTCCTAAAGTGAATTTTTTACAAATTTTATTCTATTCCTCTTCATTCATTCTTTAAAATAGTAATCCTATGTTCCTTGATGCAAATCCTTAGTAAAAGTAGAAATTCTTGTCAATTCCCTCTAGGTCCTTTTGCCATGGAGATGCTAGATATAAAGCACAGTGTGATATAGAGCTCAAAATGAATTACAACTAAGCAGTGATGAGTTTAGCTATCAGCAGTCAGGCAAACATCTGGTTTGAACAAAATTACTTCCCTGAAAATTTTTGTGGAGTCCTAGAAACTGCATTCTGAGATCATGGTGATGTACTGCACAAAAATGGCTGAGGATTCTTGGAAACCTCTACTACCACATTTGTCACTGCATTTCCACTGCTAGAAATCAGGACTCTATATAATAAACTACCATGAACTACTCAATGAGACTCTGTGACACTAGTTTGCATCAGTCTGATTAACTTTGTTTTATTGCACTGAAAATGGACAAAAGAAATGGGGGCATTCTTACAAGTTACTTATATAAATTTACTACAGTACACTTTGCACAATCAACTGATGGAGTTCACAAAGTGGTTTGCAAATGAGTTTCAGAGACTTGTCAGCTTCTTTCATTTTATTTAACATACTTCTTAAAAAAACATATTTAAGGTCACAATGCTCACTGTGATCATTTCTACAGATGTTCCTTGGATAATTTTTATCTGTAATCCACTGTTTTCATTAATTGAGGTCATCTCAACCTCAATATGTTTCACTCTATCTACAAGCACAGACATAACAATTTTTAACCTCGAATCTTTGCTTTAATTGAAGATTCGTCTCTTGACCATTGCTTTTCCATCAACTACCAACAGCAATATGAGAAAAACTAGTCATCATCTTCTTTTGACTCAATCACACAAAAATCTCACAAGTATGAGTTGAAGAAAAAGTGAAGACCTAAGTAAAGCATCTCTGGGAACTTTTTAATTCAAAATATGTGATATTTTTCAACGTTACATTATTATATTTTTTAAATAAGCAACATGGTCCTCTCACTTGCCAATACAAAGTACTATAAATATTTATGCATATGTACAGAGATCTTTTATCTACCCTTTATGTAAAAGTTAACAGTTTGAGCAAGTTCTTTGTCCTTAGCTGCATTTTTCATAACTGACTTTCTATTCTTTCCTTCAAATGTACTCCCTAAACCCCACCAAATGACAGTAGGATGCATAACGGAATGCATAAAACTGTAATTTATCGAAGCCATGTACTCAATGACTACCATCAAGTCTAGTAAAGTAGTTGTAAATATCCAAACAAATATTCTCATTTAAACTGGTATACCATATGGTAACCAAAAGCAAGCAATAAAAGTCTGTTTGGTGCACGAAACAGTCAGTAGCTAGAAAATATTGAGAAGACATGGATATGTATGCTCTGTGTTTGTTTATGCAATATTCAGTATAATTTAATAAAGTCTGCTCTCAGTGTTTAGGTAATTTCTATGCATGGTGAAGTTAGTTCATAAATCTAATAGTCTTCCCACACTGCGTGGATTTTGCAGTATTAACTACCAGCAGACCAAGGACAGAGACTCAAAAGGTGTAATAAAGAGATTACTGTGGTTCCTGTTAGCAAAAAGAAGCCACTATGTATTTCAGTGCTCTCACTAAATCCATATAAATTTAAATACTGTAGAAATGTCAAGTTTAGAATAAATATGGTTCATCATGCATTGGCTGGACAATATTTCTTTTCCTTGCTGCATGCTGGAGAGAAATGATACTGCTTTTCCATGATTAGGTATAATTTCTCCACATTATTTTTCGCTGATTTTCAGCAAACGTGAGGAAAAACTAATGTAGTAAATGCATCCAGTACAACTGTATATAATTTTTATAGCAGAAATTAAGACAGGAGGCTTTTTCACTGAAAAACAAAACAAATCAAACAAATGAAACCCCCAACAAACAACCCACAAAACCAAGAGAACTAGAAGTAATGAACACTATTGATTCAAAATACACTTTCGGATGCTTATCCTCTTATTTTTCCAAGCTGCAGGAAGAATGAAGTGCAGTGAATTAAACACCACTAAGTTCTCATGCAGTATGAAGAAACTCCTCATACTTAGTTTATCATTCAGGCACATGTACTGCAGTGGAATCAGAGTGGTCACTTGGTAGGAAAAAAGGATTTGTTCAAGAAAAGGCATATGTTTTACCAAATACTTTTGGAAGATGCAGCAGGCAGAAGAGAGGTCCCTAAGTGCAACTTGGAGAGTTCTTAGTTGCTTACTGGCTCCACACAGCACAGATATCCTGCCTGGATCTTACAACAAGCAACAAAGCAGCAGCTGCCTTTTAGCAGTCTGGCAGGTGTTAGAGCAGGCATGTCAACCGTGAGTCTCGGAACACAACTTTGTGCATCTGCAGTCCCTCCTGACTTTTCCAATTATGAGTTTTTAAAGGAATGAACCCAATACATCTGAAACCTGACCCAGGACACTCAAATTTGGTACAACCCAAGGATCTTCATCAGGGCAGAGTGTCAGCTACAATATATATTGTTTCATTGCTAAGATCTCATTGGGTTTCTTCTGTTCATACTGACACTGCCTCAGCACTAATAATTAGTTTGTAAGTCAAATTATTCAGACCATCATGTAATCAGCCATGTACAATCTGAAACACTTGATTTTGCCACAGGATAAAAGATTAAAACAAAAACAAACAAAAAAACCCAAACCCCCAAACAAACAAACCCCCCTCACACACACAAAAAACCCAACCAAACAAAAAAAAACAGAACAACAAAAAAACCCCACAAACAAACCCAACAAAACCAAACCAACCAAACACAGAAAACTACCAAAAGCTTGTTTGAAGTGTGGAGCTTCAAGCAAAAGCAACCATAATTTTTACTGTCAAGTGACTGTCAATATGCAGAAGCAACAATATGATAACTGATGACTAATATGACGAGTGTGGTTATGAACAACCTTGCTTGTGCTTTAAACTAGGACAAAGCGAAAGGTATGAAAGCTAAGATCAAAATGATCAAATGGATAATGCCAGATTCCTTCCTTACAGATGCTTCAATGGTACGGACCCCAGAGGCCTTCAGGAAGACCCCTAAGGTAAAAATTCAGTTTGCAGGTCCCTGCAGAGCTGTGCATAGAAACAAAAAGAATCTCTACATTTAAATCAGTAACTCAAGAGAACGTGAAGAGCCACCTAATCATACCACCGGAAGTTTATTAATTAGGGAATCTGAAAATGCACATTCATCTACTTTCTACCTATCTGTTTTCATCTGCAATATTTCCATATTCTCAGCAAGTCTAATGCAGGACCCCAGGTGTCCATCTTTAACGCAGTGAGCCAGTGCATTTGCTCAAATGCATAATGCGGTTTTCTGCCACAGTGAATTTCTAGCAAAACAGCTTTTTTTGCGAGAACAGAATGCTTTGAACAAAATATTGAAATAAAACTAAGGTGCTGCTTTTGCTTTAGCAAGACTGAGAACATTTAAAGTAACTATTATGTGTTTTCATGGCTCTCTTAATTTCTGTCTTTATTAATGAATGCAAATTTCAGAAGTTGTTTTTTTTTTCCCCATACATCTCCACTGGGGGGAAAAAAAAGGTTGTTCCTACATTTGGAAAATTAGTCAGGTTTTCTAGATACAAATTCTGTAAATTTTCTGTTCCACAGAGAGCAACTGACTGATTTCACTGATCGATAGACGTAGCTTACTCAAAGAGAATGCAATATCATAGAAATGAATTAATATAACTGTATTTTAAAAGGATGGTATAGCTACTTCTGGGGGAAAAAAGCACATGACAACTCACCCTAGACCCTGTTTTGCCAACGATTTAGTACATGGGGCCTGGATAGATGATGCCACAATTCCTCTTATAGTCCATGTTCATGTAGGTCGTTCCAAAACAAAGGACGAAGGTAGTCACTGTACATCAGTTTTGTTCCAGATGATAAGCAGCTGCAGAGCACACTTAGGCACTGAAAGGATGTTTCTGTTCTCAGGTTTAGATACAATCTGTGACAATTCGAGGCTCGTTTCACTTACAGAAGGTTAAACACAAATCTTTCCAATAACTAGAATTATTTTATAATAGAAAATGAAACTAAAAATTAGTTTTTGATCTTGTCAACAATTTAAGAAGGCAAGTGTGCAGATATCCACATAAAAATTAATGCTCATTAATAGTTGAGTAAATACGTAAGACCTGCAGTGCTTTATTTTGTGACAACATACTCCTTGATAAGATTTTCTGTGGCAAGCACTAGTGGTATAATGCTTTAGAAAAGAAAAATGTCTGCTTCAGGTTCAGCCATGCTCTTTTTTGCATATCCAAGACTAGGAAAAAATTCACAACACTCCAGTTGGTGAATATAATTGTCCCAGAAGATGTTCAGTACTCTGCAAAATCTTTCCATTCATTAGAGAGAAACACAGCTTGTGTTGGGTTTTACTATACCTACAAAATCATGTGGTAGGCACTGTTACTGTGAGGTGGACTGTAGCTGAGACATACTTTACCTGTACACTCCACAAACTTCCACTTGTGTTCTAGGAGAATTGCTGTCTCTATAGGGTGTTTAAGAGCACAAGACTGCGACTGTGTTACAGAATTACAATTTTTACTGTTCCTCAGCCCAGAAATCAACATAATTCCTCCATACTCCTCTCAGGAGGATATACAACAATGAAAGAATACATCTTTTATTTACGGAGACCACTACATGCTATTTCCAGCTAAAGCAATTAACACCCAAAGTGATTATTAGTAGTAATCTAGAAAACCTTCAGTTGTGCTTTGCAAAGATAAAGAAATATCTTAGTATTCAGTTGCAACCGACCAGTTCACACACATACATGATAGCTACATATTAATACAGGTACAAACAATATGATGTGTCAGTTCAAGGGTCAGTGCTTGGAGGGAGTGTGGCTTTCTTCTTTTCAGGACTGCTCAGACAGATTACCAGTAAGGGGAAAATATTAAATTCCTGGTACAGGAAACTAGACGGAAAAGGACAGGATCGGTTCCACAGAGGAGCAACAGCGCTCTAGCCAGCATGCCACCGAAGAAGAGATACTGGGTTGAGAACACTGTAGCTACTAGAAGGAGGGAGCTTCAAGTGTTTATGTTACAGGGAGGGTAGTTCTCGGCTTTACGATGCTTTCTGCAGAGTAGGCCTGTGAATCCTGGATGCATCCCTGCAGTAACATCTGCCAAAACTTACTTCCCTAGCTTTCTTATGAATGTGGGATGCCGCTTCTGCTACTATTAGATAATAGCCGTATAACCACCTGGCACAGGGGAGGGAGGTTTGCTTTCAAGGATGCAGCTCTCTTGCAGAAAAGTTCACAAAAAACCTGGGGCAGAAAGGTCTGAGAATGAGGCAACTGGACCCTACTTATAATCATAAATAGATGCCACCACTCAAGTCCTAATACAGATTGTTTTGGTTGGCTTGTTTTCTTGAACACAAACAAATATAATACGCATTCTTCTGTTTTAGAGGCAGCTACTTCAGCTTCAATTTCAAGATCAGAGCTGGTATACTCTTGTTCTAGTCACCCCTGAGAGACTAAAATATGAAAGAGAAGATTTACCTACTGTAAGTTATAATTTGCAAGAGGCATTAAGTATTAGACACAACATAAGGCAGTTGTGATATTGACATAAAAATATCTCTGATATAGTGCAAATTACTCCCTTACTGGATGTACTCCAGTTTGAGAAGCAGTATTATTCAAAGTTGGCTCTTCATTGATTTGAACTCTATGCTACTGACTTAAAATGTGAATTTGAGGGAAGTGGACTTTTGAGCCATTGTGCCTCCCATAACTTAAATTTTTCATGTTTGGATGGCCAGATATTAACAAAGCTGTTCCTAAGAATTTGTGCAATAGGCTAAAATCAGAGGATTTTGCTGCTTTACATTGTATTTATAAAAATGTATGAAATATGTTTAATTTACATTGATATACAACTCTTAGAGAAATCCAATGGTATTTCTCACAGTCCTACCTTTAAAAATAATGTCTTAATTCCGTTCTAAAATCACGCTAATCCATGTGGCTTAAGAGATCTCAGATTTATTAAATGAGGTAGTTTTTATGACTAGTGCTTTTGACTCAAGTCCCTAATTAACACACTGTAACAGAGCTAAAAGAGAGCTATATTTTCAATAACATTATGACAACGAAGAAAAGCAAAATTTATCCATCAATATTTATAATCTCTATTTAAAGGATGGCTGTATTTGAGGGCTTCAAAAGCCAATTTACCTTTTTATTTTCAAACTACACGTATGAAATCCAAAAACGTCTTAAAAGAAAGGAAGCATTTCACCATGGACAGTTTTGATAAAAAGTTCAATGGCAACTGTTAGGAACAACAGCACAATAAAAATTCAGTAAGTGTGTGAATGGAATATAAACCATACTTAAAGGGGTTCATGATCTCTGAAGTGATAAATGCTATTGTTTCAAAGACCAGGTCTCCTATGAATTTTAGATAGTATATTTGTACTATTTGCATAAAGAAATAGGGACTAGGCAATCTGAAAAGAGAAAATAAGATATGAGATTGTGCACGTAGAATAAATGCAATATAGGGTTAATGGAAGACATTAACAAATAAGGAAACAGAACAGAAGGAAAATATTAAGAAAAAGGTGTCATGGATAAAACAAAGAACGTATCAATACTGGTGCTAGTGAAAATCATGAAAAAGAAATATATAAACTGAGTAACTGAAATTCAATATTAGAAGCATTTACCTTTAAAAAGCTATAAAAAACACAGGCAACATTTTAGAAGTGATGATTATGCTAAATATTCAGGAATTGACCAGCAACTTTTACAGTCCACAATCCAGCTGTGAAAGGTCTCCCTTGTGGACACAGGCCATCGTAACTTGGTTCTACAAGACTTTTCTGGCTCTATAGCATGAAGTTTCAGGCTGCCCTTGTGTCATTTTGGCTGGAGTCCTTGTTTGTGCTCTAATGTCAAAAGTATAAGAAATTCATACAAGTTTAAATGAGTAATTGTTCTTTATGCCTTCCCACCCAGGACATGGCAGATAAGCCTTTCATAGAGAACATCTGGACTCTGTTCTTCAGTATGTGTTATTCCTAATAATGGGCTAATGCCAGTGCTCATCCAGGCTTTTAAATTCTATGGAGGAACTATGATTCAGTCTTTTAGCAGTGCGCTTACTTCACATCCACCTGTTTTTTGCTATTTTGAGTTTTCAGAGTGTGCATGTCTGGTATGCTCATCATGAAGAGGTGTGCAAGGTAAGCATCTGGTCTCTCTTGAGGTCAAATTTATTAAGGTTATTCCTAACTGAAGCAAGACCAAATTCTTGTTAAAAAAAAATAGTCCTTCAAAATAACTTTTTCAGAATAATTTTGGTAACACTCACAAGGTGGAGTGTTACAAGGTATATTTGCTGTAGCATTTTCAAGCTGAATGCTCTGTGAGTAGTGTCAGTATTTTCAGTAACACCAACATTGACATCTGTTCTGTGTTTTATCCATGGTTTGTTCTTTTTTCAATTTGATACTCTTCCTACTTGTCTTCCTTCTATTCTGTTGGGTTACTTTACAAATATAAACAATTCACAATTACGTAAAATAATAACGCTGTACAAATAAGAAAATTCCATGGACTGCACTGTAATAATGAAGTGTGAACCATAGTTCTGTGACTGTTATTAAAAAGCTGCTCCATTGCTGGAAATAGAGTCCACAACAAACTGAATTTTTTATTTGAAAAAAGGAATGATCAGCAAATCTTATTTTTAATAATAAGTCAAAAATATATTTAAAAAATGGAATAAAGAACATTTTGCAAATCTACCACCTGGGTTTCAAGAAAGTCATAAGTCAGCAGCCCCAGCTGTACAGAAGTCAATTAAGCTTTTTGTCCTCATCTGCTAATTGAAACTGCATGACATGATAATTCTCTTGGGGAATTATGAACTCTAAGGTACAAAATTTATCTACAGTGATAATAATTTTCCCTCATGATTCGATAAGACAGGTTGCACAGATTGCTGAAGCTGAAAAATTCTTCTGCATTATCTCTGCAGACAGCATATTCAATTCCATAGTAAAACCAAGAAAATTGAGGGATGTTCAAATTCAGGATTTCACACAATGGAGGGAAGCTGCACAGAAGTGGCAGAACATCAAACATTTTAGAATTATCATGCATATGATCAAAAAATAGAGAAGCGTTTTAGAATCATTCTGTGACAATTCTTGTGAAGCCAAGACAGCTGTATGACACATCACATCCTATTTCCTGGTCGGCTGTGAGGGCCTGTCAGGTTTGCAATTGTGAGAATTCCAGATCTATTCAGTATTGATTTATATTATTAAGGATAGCACATTTTTTCCAGACAAAAGGCATGAAATTCCTAAGAACCATTGTCTTAATTCCCACCAAAAGCAACACAGCTATTATTCTACCAAATTATACTTATTAAGTATCATCAATGTTTTGAAGATTTCTCTGAGTTGCACAAACAGCTCAAACACAGAACTGCATACTTCTCGGGTGACAATAACCGTCTGTACTATAATTGTCCTTTACATATCAGAAGAGATATTTTGTCGGAGTAATAGGTTGAATGTGACTGCTCCTTAGCATCACAGTTTACTTCACAGCGTATTTCGTTTTCAAATTATGACTTGAAATTAATTTCATTTAGCAGTAAGACACAAGTTTTGAATAGGTTCTGTCTTCAGAGGGTGAGATGACTACAGAGAAGCAGTAAGAGGCAACAGGAAGTGAATAGTAGATCGATACAGTTAGTGCTGAGGCACTGATGTCCATACATCTTTTGTGGGGTTCTCCTTCAGACTAGCTTGTCTGATCTCTGTAGTGTTTTATTGTTTTGTTACTAAATGCTTTATGCTATACATAGAAGGTTCTCCCCTTTTTTGTTTTTTTAATAGAGGTGGAATTTTAAGGATTTTAAGAACCTCAAGAATCTGGGAAAACATTAACTGTGCAAAACTGAAAATTGTGCAAACAGCAATCTCCATTTATTACAATAATAATCATAATTTATGAATAGTGGATATATAAAAAGTAATTAATTTCAACAGTGCTTTATCTTTAGATTTGTGTTTTGTGTTTGAAGACACAAAACAGCATAATGATACCAGCTTTCAAGACGGTGAAAAGAAATGTAAGCAAAAAGGACGTCACAGGAACCATGTAGGCAAGCCAGGAATCTGAACTTCCAATTTTAAAACACAGACCTAAACAATCAATTACTATGGAAGTTATGTTTTGGAAATTCCCTTCCCACAAAACACACATGGTGGTTTACTGCTGCCCTAAATAATTCATGTTGACTACAGGAGGTAGGTTGTTGCAGTGTGGTGGGTTGAGTTTGGCTGGCTGACAGACACCAACCCAGCTGTTCTCTTGTCCCACCACCTTAAAAGGACAAGGTAGAAGATAAGATGGAAAAGCTTGTGGGTCAAGGTAAACACAGGAGAATCATTCAGCAATTGCTGTCATGGGATCAACTGGCTTCACTTGGGGAAAATTAGTTTAATTTATTGCCAATTAAAAACAGAGTAGGATGGTGAGAAACAAAGACAAACCTGAAACCACTTGACCTCCACACCCCTCTTCTTCTGAGGCTCAACTTCACTCCTTCATTCCTGACTCTGCTACCTCCTCTTTTCCACCAGACTTGGGTCATAACAACCCCAGGCAGCGCTACAGGCTCAGGGAAGAGCGGCTGGAAAGCTGCCTGGAGGAAAAGGATCTGGGGTGTTGATTGACAGCCGGCTGAATATGAGCCAGCAGTGTGTCCAGGTGGCCAAAAAGGCCAACAGCATCCTGGCTTATATCAGCAATAGTGTGGCCAGCAGGACGAGAGAAGTGATCGTGCCACTGTAACTCGGTGCTGGTGAGGCACCACCTTGAATCCTGTGTTCAGTTTTGGGCCCCTCATCATAACAAAGACATTGAGGTGCTGGAGAGAGTTCAGAGGAGGCGATGAAGCTGGTGAGGGGCCTGGAGCACAAGTGCTGTGAGGAGCGGCTGAGGGAACTGGGGCTGTTCAGCCTGGAGAAAAGGAGGCTGAGGGGAGACCTGATCGCTGTCTGCAACCACCTGAAAGGAGGGTGTAGCATGGAGGGTGTTGGTCTCTTCTCCCAAGTAACAAGTGAGGAGAGGAAATGGCCTCAAGTTGTGCCAGGGGAGGTTTAGATTGGGTATTAGGAAAAAATACCTCCTGGAAAGGGTTGTCAGGCACTGGAACAGGCTGCCCAGGGAAGTGGTGGAGTCACCATCCCTGGAGGTGTTTAAAAGGCGTTTAGACGAGGTTCTTAGGGACATGGTTTAGTGCTAAACTTAGGTTATGGTCAGACTTGATGATCTTGAGGGTCTCTTCCAACCGAAATGATTCTAAGCAGTGTAGGGGGATGGAGAATTGGGGTGTTCAGGTCAGTCTGTAACAGCTCCTCTCTGCCACTCCTTCCTTGTCCTCCCCTTCCCCTGATCTTGGTCTCTCCCACAGGATACAATCTCCATTAACTGCTCTAGTGAGGGCAGTCCTCTCCATGCGTTTCAGGAAAAGCCCTCCTCGTTTCCTGTGTCTTCAGAATGGACTGCTCCAGTGCAGGTCCCGCAGGGGCTGCAGTTCCTGCCAGAAAACCTGCTCCACTGTGGGCTCCTCTCCACAGTCAGTTCCTGCAGGAGTCTGCTCCTGCGTGGGCTCTCCATGAGCTGCAGCTTCCTTTGGGCATATCCATCCGCTCCAGCATGGGGTCCTCCATAGGCCACAGTGTGGACATCTGCTCTGCAATGGTTCTCCATGGGCTGCAGGCGGACAACCTGCATCACCATGGTCTTCTCCACAGGCTGCAGGGGAATCTCTGCTCTGGTACCTGAAGCACCTCCATCCCCTCCTTCTTCACTGACCTTGGTGTCTGGAGGTTGTTTCTCATTCATTTTCTTTTCTCTCCCCTCACAGCTGCTGTGCAGTGTTTTTTCCCCTGGAGCTGGCTGGACCTGGCTGTGTCTCACACAGAGCAGCCCCTGACCTCTTCTCACCGAGATCCCCTCCAGCACTCCCCACTATCCAAGTCTTGACACACACACCCAATACATATAGCCATGATGGTCTAACGACATAAGCACTAGATATTTTAGAATCTTAAAAAAATCCCTTTTTCTCCAACAGAGCAAAATGTCTACTAAATTTTTAATAGTGCACACTAAATATAATACGGTATTAACACTGTATCACAGTGCTAGCTGAACTACAAAAGTGAATTACAGCGTTTCAGGCTTTTTATTGATAATTTTTAGTCATTTTATTATCCTTGCTAAACCAAAAGACTCATATTGAAATAAACAAAATGTAGTGCATATATGTCACTTGTGGTGCAATTTCCAGTCCTTCCAGTCCTTTTTTTTTTTAATAGTTGACTTGAAATATTTCATTTATAGTATAATATGAACCTAACTAAACTTCTCTCTTAGAAGACTACTAAATACTCAGTTTTAATCTCACTCAGCCATATATATTACACCTTTAATTTGCTGAATTGCAAGGAGAGATGATACCTCCTATAAGGCTACTCTTGCTCTAACTTATCAACATGCTGTATATCCTTTAGTCCCAAATGAGCATGGATTAATTGAGTTCCTTAGAGAACAAGCCTTTTCACAGATTCTTCACGGAAGCTACACAAAGAATGAGTATTTGTAAAAATTTTATACTTGCTTTAACTAAGTATGAAGTCTCTCCAGAACAGATTTCACAAAATGCAGGGTAAAACTCTTTTGCCCCAACACATCAAACAAACCACCAGTGCAGCTTTTGAGATGAGATACAACTGCTAATGTGTTATGTGTTGATTTAAGAAAAAATAATAATGAGAAACATTATATTTCAGAACATTTAGAGGTTTTGGCATTAAATATGGGTCAAAAATCACTAAACATATCAACCAGTGACACTCATTAAAATAAATCACACAAAATAGCACTTGTATGGTAACACATTGTGACAGAACTACTGCTTTCATAAATAAAGAATGAAAATTAAACTTTCATAGTAAAATATTCCACAAGGCTAGATTGCAAAGTTTGACATGGTCAATTCATCATTGCAAAAATCAGACAAAGCTCAGTCTGCTGTAGTCAAGAAGCTCATTATTTTGTTAAAATTGCACTACATCTACGATTCCAACATTCCTTTTATTAAAAATAATCACCAAGAAGTTGATTGGTAATTGTCAACCTCCTACACTACAATTTGGTCTCCCATTTAAATGAAGGATGAAAAGCAAAAAGTAGTCATTGTCAATAAAACTACATTGGATTCATTGTGTACGGAAAGCAGATGGATAGATTCAAGGAGTAGTTTACAATTTGTTCAGTAATTCAGAGTGGTACAAATGCTCTAAAAACATTAAAAAAAAATTTTCAACAGACTTTCTACAATCAAAGCTAAAACTACATGAAGGGTTAGTTTTAATTAATGTTCTGAATTAAAAACAGGATGGAAAGCAGCTTCCCAGGTTTTCGAGCCCAGTCCTTCATTTCGAGAAGCAACAAGCATAACAGGATCACTTTCACAAACTGTTAGAGCTGTAGCATAACACACTTTATTCCCATCAGAAGACTCTTCAAGAACTTCATTGAATAAATGGGTAGAAATCTCCTTGTCCTTTAAAGCCTAAATTTGCTTATAGTCTATTTATACTGTCATAGTTTTATAGCAGTATTGCTAAGTTAAAAAAGAAGGCTCAAAATTTATATAAATAATTTCACAATTACTACGATACAGATTTTGATCTTGCTGAGAGGAAATTAGTTCACATTATCAGTGTATTCTTCAGAGTTTCAACTTGTGCCAATTTCAGACAAGAATGTTTGAGTACATTTGGAGGTAAAAAAAAAGCAAACGCTTTCCATATTCTTTTAGTGACAACCCCTCTGAAATACTATATCCAATCCCACATTTACATAGGATTATGGAAGAACAGAAGCATGGGGAAAAAACAGAATCATGAGGAAAAAAAAAACCAAACAAACCAGAAGCATGGAAAGATTTCTTTTTGCTAATCCAGATAGTATGTCCAGCATTGAATCCAGTCTATATTCCACTGCTTACAAAATGCTCTACAGTTCAAGATTCTGTATTGACAGATGGCTCAATCTCTGATTTCTGATCTTCGATTAAAAAAAAAAGAGGAAAAAAAAAACAGTTTGCAGTATAAACCGTCCTTTCATAAGGATGAGATATACTGAAAGTTTACCAAGTCTCATCCATAATCCCATTGACTGCTCACTAACCATTTCAGCATGCTCAACTTGACAAGAGTCTTGATCTCAGTTTTCCTTTTTTAAAGTAATCTGTTAGCAAGGGATAAATACCTAATATATCTCCCTTATCTCTGTGCTGCTTTTACCTGCTCTTGTAATCTCTATGCTTTCATTCTTTTCCACTTATTTTAAAAATCATTATGAAACAGGACTAAGTCACATATATTCGGCAACACTTGAACAAACTCTGTAATTTACTAGGAACTGTATAGCATGGCACAAAGCTCTGACTTATACAAAAGTTGGTCAGCAAGTACTCCTCTGACAACTGCTTGCATACTAGTCACAATTACTCAACTGTATAAAGGAAAGTCTTGTAACAGCTGCAAATATCACCCAGTGAAGAATCATTTGCAGTGTTTATTGCTCCTTTAAAGTAACACATCAGGGATTCTTTCAAACTTCCTATATTCTTTGGCGCTGTCACCCAAACTGGCTGAAAGATAGTCCCCAAAAAACTAAACACAATAAATGAAGAAAAAAAAAAAAAAAAAAAAAAGAGGTAAGGTTGTGGCATTTAGTTACAGTAAATCAATACGGTAATGCAGTAGCAAAAACCTGCTGTCTTTCACCTACTGCTGTCATTAATTTGGAAACAATTATTTAAGTAAAACGAGCATCCATTTATGGATAGTCATATATGTTCTAATAAAAAACAAAACAAACCAAAATGCATTAGTATATTCGAGAGATTTTTATTACTGCTGAAGAGCAGGAATCCAAAAATATATAACATATATTGAAAAATTTCTATATTCATGTTAAAATGTATAAAAACAACTGAGTTCTTATATAGTTTTTTGTGCATTTTCCAGTAAACAGCAAATCTGTGAAAGTGATAACTACTGACCAAAGCCCTTCTATCTTTTACAAATGGAGAATCTCATTTCTCTGAGACGAAGAAAAACAGCCACAAATCCCAAAGTCAGAAGTCTGAAGTAAATTTGTATAAATGAGTTTACAATAATAGGCTATGTCATAATGAAAGGATTTAAAACAGAATGGAAGGTTAGGGCACCTCAAATCACTAACTAGATCAGAGGAGGAAAAAAATAAAAATCTTGAAATTAAATGGCAGAAGTGTGGATATTAGACAACAGTTAACATAAACACTCTGGAGAAGAAATTCGATACTCTCCCTGCAAAAAAACAACATTATTGACATTAAAAAAAGACCCTGGGTCATTTAGACATTCAGTCTCTTTGTATGTATAGGTGTATGTGTGTGCATGTACATGTATAAGCGTGTAAAAGCAATTAAACTATGTATTTGTGAGTTTACATCTGGGAAAATGAACATTCAAAGTAAAACTAGGGGATAGCAGATCTTTTCTGTGACAGATTGAGTAAACTTCTAACTGCTACAAGCATAAGTTTCCCATTAGCTTAACAAGGCACATCTAGCAGAGCTGCAAATTTTCAATTCCTATTTAAAAGCTATCCAATTTCTACTTGCTATAATGAGATAATTTCTACCATGACTAGTTAAAGAAGTAGATGGGATTACTGCAAACAGAAAATTCCTAAGGGCAAAAGAGACTTGCATGATAGTTATCTCAAAGGCAGCTTTCACAGCAACCACTGTATTTTTCATATAGATGGGGTGTCTTAAAACTATGGTGCTGAACTGGAAAATGTACATTATGGGCAGCTCTGACTAGAATAAGTCTAAAGTGCAAGTTGTGCTAGTGCAAGTTGTGCTATAGCAGCAAAATTAATCAGCCAGCAAACAGATTTCAGTTATAAGAAGAAAAGCCCCCCACAAAGACAGAAATACTTTTCCATGATGGTCTATAAAAGCAAAAGGCTCACAACCAGTAGACATCTGCAATGTAAGTCAAACCTTATTACTCAAAAGAGATCTGGAGCTCCTCCAAAATCACATAAGTGCTGCGTAGTTGCAAGACTCCAGTTCTCCTGTCATTAAGGAACTGATATTTAATATTGCAGAAGAAAACCAAAAAGCTATAGACCAGATGGTTACCTGAGTATCATATAGAATCAGAAAATATGAATCATTCTTCTATTTGTCCCACTCCCTCCAGCCATCATTGCTGTGGCTAACATGTTACCTTAACCTTAAAAGATAAGGTAGACAGCTACAATTCTGTTAAAGGGATCACAAACATGAGACACCATGCAAAAGACTAAAGGTTCACAAGTATTAACTCTTCCTCAGGATAAGAAGATGTTTAGAACAAAGATTCTAATTGCAATGGCTTCTTCATTTACAGCCCTGTTGAGTTACACTTGCACAAGAACACATCTCCTACTACGTCTGAAAGCATAGGATTATTTTTCAAATCCAGTTTAGGATATTTTCCAGAGCCTCTACTGCCCAGTTTCACAAAGTTAAATTTTAGGCAATATGAAGTTGACATATTCATTACTCATTTTATGAACTTTAGAGCACTTAATGTGTGATTTTGTTATGGCACCTTCAGACATCCCACCTTCTCTGCTAAAAAAACAGACAGTAACACTGGCTGTCCACCAAGAGAACCTTCTGTCATACAGTGTCACTCCGTAACACATAGGCTACTGGAGAAATTGAAATATGATGGAGGCTGCAGTACCATCATTACGATGTTGACATCGTTTTATGACTTATACTTGTCAGAATTGAACAGCATAGTCTCTCAGCTTGCCAAGTGCCCTGCTGTGATAAGGTGCAAGGAATAAGTAAGCTGCTTAAGTTCAGAGCTGACAAGACAGATGTAATTCTTGCTGGTAATGGAAACAAAGCACAGCCGTTCCTGAAGACCACACAGTTAAACATATCGAATATGCCTAGCAAATGATCTCGCACCACTATGTTCTTAGCAGAAAATATGCCACTCCTCCAGAGACAAAATGTTGTTCCCTGTCGTTTGGAGTAAGTTAAGACATTCACCTACAGTTCCAAGCTGTGGCTATCTATGAGGCCATTCCCTCTTCTGATAACAACAGGATGCAAAACAAAACAGCATGATGAAATAAATGACTGTTAAAAGAGCACACCGTAAAGAAAGGGAGAACGAATCACTAGTCTCTAAATGAATATGCCATTTTTCCAGCAATAAAACTTATCTAAAAAACAGATACCTCATCCTTTCTCTTGGAAACTGTATATACAGAAAGCTCACAGACAGCCACTTCAGCTCATGGAAAAAGGTAATCCCTGGCAGCAGCTCAGCAATCATTCTTTGCTCTTTAAAATGAACATTAACTTGAGTTACTTCAAGTCCCCAGAATTTGCTGCTCAACTCAACTTACTACTTTCTTCAGCAGCTCCTTACAAATATTATTTCACATAGCAGTCAGCTTCCTAAAGGAAAACTAATATCTGCTCATGTAGACAGGTTCTCAAGCTTCTAGCCTGAACTGGACCTTTTTCGCTTCAGGGAACAGCTCTGACAATAAAGTTCCAAGAATCACCACAGCAACGCCTTGTGGCACAAAACTTTAAATGAGAAAATGACAGGAAGAAAGTGGCTTAAAGCACTAAAAATCCGAACCTAACTTCTGAAAGCTAAATGTGCTCACCGAACCGAGTTTCCAACTATTTCCAATTATATCCAAATAATTAATTTAGCAATTATTCATCATTCTATTGTTACAACACGCTAAGTCCATAAATCAGCATGCAGCTAAAGTAACAAGCGGGAGGAGCTGGAAGCGACTGTGCAGCTGGAAAGCTATGATCTAATCGCTACACTGAAAGCTGGTGGGACACATTTCATGACTGAAGCCCTGCAATCGATGGTTATAAACTGCTCAGGAGGGACAAGCAAGGAAGGAGGGGTGGAGGGGTTGTCTTCTATATAAAGAAAATAGATTACCTGCACAGAGCTGTCTTTGAAAAATAGCAGTGAACAGGTTGAGAGCTTATGGGTAAAAATTAGGAGCCAAGGCACCAAAGGAAACCTCGTGGCTGATGCTCACTAGCAGCCACCTGACCAAGGGCACCTGTTGAAGCGTTCTTACTTCAAGAGCAGGCAGTGTGGCGCTCACAGGCTCTGGTCCAGCCGGGAATCCAGTCACTCTGACATCTCCTGGAAAAGCAGGCAGTCCAGGAGACTCCTGGAGAGCATCAAAGGTTAATTTCTTAATCCAGGTGATAGCCCAACCAGAGGAGAAGCATTACTGGACCTGTTGCTTACCAACACAGATCTACTAATTACAGTGGTCAAGACTGGTGGCAGCATGGGCTGCAGGGATCATGCTCTGGTGGAATTCATAGTCTTGAGGGATACGGGCCAGGTGAAGAGTAATGACAACACCTTGAATTTTAGGAGTGTGAACCTTCAGTTGTTTAGGGAATTAATGAATGGGACCCCTGGGAAACTGTAATAATTCTAGTGATGCTCCAGTTTAAAATAGCTAACCCTGGACACAGAAATGATACAAGATTACAGAAGAAATCATTTTTCTTTAAAATTTAGTTTTAAAATACCTTGGTTTGGTGCATATTCAGTCGCTATAGAAACAACAAAAGAAACAATAAAAGCAAAACCAATAAAACTGACTCTACCTTGTGCATGTGGTGATCAGAGACAAGCTTTCCTGAATTACACTGCCTGCAAATTCTTTTCAGTCTCGGTGTCAGGCTTTTTTCTCCCAGTTTTCTACATCATTACTTAAGTTACGCATACGTGGGATATATTTAATCCTTGCAAGTTACTACATTTACATCAGCAGACATGTTTCTGAACCTGCTCTAGTTGTTTTAATTCCTATACTTTTTTTTATTCTCATATATATATATATATATATAATTTTCTAAATCAAATGCCTTTCTGCAGAAAATTTCAATATGCAATGGAAACAAAAAAAAAGGTTTAAAAAACACATAATCTAAACGTTAATTCCTAAATAAATCCAGTGTCCACCAGCACCTATCATTAATATTCCTGGGGACATAAAGTAACTCTTAACAACAGAACACTGTATTTTCAATATCTTACAGAGATATTAGGCAATAGTTTTTCTCAGCAACACAGTAACACCAGTATTCACAAACAGAAAGGTAAATTAAGACATAAAGTGACTGATCAAATATTAGAGTGTGTGCAAAGTTCAGATGAATAACCATAGAAGAAGATCCCACTAGGGATTATTGGTCCAATTAGAAGATCTTTCAAACGAATACCACTAAAAAAATTAAGCTTCAATATGAAATATAATCACAAGCCCTTTTGTTCTTCTGGATAAAAAGTATTATTGTCCCTAAATACTGAAATAATATTTGAAAGTGGACTCTGATCTTTAAAGCATGTAAGCACTTCTGAAAGCTTTATCAGGAGATTTAAATAAATACAAGCCAAAATAAAAGTAAATAATTCAGCAGTTTTAGAATTTTTTAAAAAATTAGACTGTTACAAAATTTTTTTTTTTTTACTGATGCAAAGTAAATCCATGTAGATAACTCATGATCCTCATGTTACTCAGTTGCTACTTTACTGCCATTAAATTTAGAGCTCAGAGAGTTATTCCATGCTTGACAATGTAGAATATTATCTATGAAATTAAATTACTCTTCACTCTCAATCTTATTATTAAATTCAAAACTCAGTATTTAATTTAGCTCTTCAGTGACATTCACTTCTGAACAGCTATGTGTTTAAATTTAGAGTTAGCTTTCTCGTGCACTTGTTGCATTACTTTCCATTTGTTTGTGGACACAAAAATCCCAAACACATGATTTCACCTATATACAAATATATATTGTATAAACAGAGATGAACTTCAAAAAATAGACCCGACTCTATTAGACCTACAAATCTTATTATGGACTATTAATCATTCACAACTTTTAAAATTTCAAAGGATTTTTATAGGAAAAATTCATTTTCTTACACATAAAGTCGTCTCTGTTTGCAAGTAAAAAGAAATTTGGAGGACTACTTAGCATTTGAAACACTCAGCTTTCAGTCTTAATAATAATATGTCCATGTCTTCAGCCATTATTTATAGTCATGCATATCGAATATTTTCCATGTTTTTCAGAAGACTTTGTAGTATAGTACCACTGCAAGATACAAATTTGGCAGTTTGCAATAGGATCTGCTCATTGTAGCAAATTATTCTGACAGCAAGTACTATATAGCCAGCAGTGTACATTCTTCTAACGTACTTATTAAAAATCTTAAGAACACTGTGACTAAAGCATGTACACTAAATTGTATTTTGCAAGGTTACAATGAGTGACTGCATTTTGAACAATTATATATATTGCAGCAATCAACTACTGCATCATTTTTAGTTTAACTTTTTTTTTAATGAAAAACTGTGATATTTAAGCCATTTCATGAACAGTTCTAAAAAAATTTTGAAATACTTCAAAATCTGTCTTTAAAATCTGTCTTTAAAATTTCTTGGTCCCATCGCCTGTGAATGTGAACAATGAGTTAGTTAATGCATGACTTTATGTATAGTATAATGATTCCACTCGTCATTCCAGCAATATTTTTGAAAACATTGAAAAATAATCAATACCTCTTTGTATTTGCATAATGACCTGGTATACATCACTGCAAGTGTTTCTTTTCTCTTTCACAAACACAGCTGCAATAAATAGTTCTACTACCTCACTGCAGTTTAACAAATGAATTTAATTACAAACTAGAAAACAGATGGTAAGCAGTGTCCTCAAATGTCTTTAATCCTTTTTTAGGTTTCATATACCATTAAAATAGAATGACAGGCAAGAGAATATTTGCTCGTTCTTTTAAAAGCTCATACACATTTTTGCTTTGATTCCATTCTTCAGTGGCATACCACAGAGAAACCTCTGTATTTTCAGAATTGATGTACCTTTCAAAACTATAATCTTTGGCTTTCAAGCTCACTATTATTTGCCTTCAGGTGCAAATTTTTGAAGTGTATATGATCTAAAAAGAAGTTTATAGTTTCAGCCATATACTGAAAGGCTTGTAGATCAGTCATCAACACAGTGTAAATTTCTTTTCAAAATAATGTTCCCTCACTCACAGTACACTTGTGCTTATACTCAGTTCACTTGTCAAATACAAATTTGAGGTCATCAAAAGCTTCAGGGCAACTTCAGCTATTCCAAAACTCATTTTCTACCTCTATTTTGTTGGAGAAATAGGATTCCAAATGTAAAAATAATAGAAAACTCTACAGATAAAGAAACAAAGGCATATTATGTTTTAGTACAGCCTTGCAGTGGCTGCCTGTAAGGACGAAGTCAATACAATATCCAAGCATTTTAACACACTGAAAATATCAAAGGCAGATAATGTGTTTTGTCATTGAGTTGATATGTATTCCATTCAAAATGGGATTTTAGAGTTGACATCTTAAATATATAGTTTTAGCATCAAATGCTAATGATTCTATTTAAATGGTTCTTTTTTAAGAGGTAAAATATTTAAACACAATGTCTGCTGTTCATTATAAGTCACATGTCTGAAAAGGGTAAATGAAACTAGGCTCAATATTCCTGTTGGTTTGGATTCCTTGGCCATATAATATTAAGTGTTTTTATTTAATTCTAAGTCCTATGTTTTATTAAAATAGAATGGCAGACAAGAAAGCACTTATTCTTTCTTTTAAAGGCTGAGTTTATGTCTGAGAGGCCAGTCTGATTTTTTCTTGTCCAGAGAATTTTTAGTACAGCTACAGTTCATATTTATAATTAGAGCTGAGTAATTAGCCCTCTTTTGAAAGCAGAGACTATGTAGGTGCTTGGGGAAAAGCTTTTCCCTTCCCAAAGTAAAACCAAGTTTTATGGTTGACTTTGACACATAATGGAATCCATAGTCTGTTTATTAAGACCAAAGCCTCATACATATAAACAGCAAAGAAAACAGGTTTTCTAAACCAAGACTTTACACCCAAGCTTCTCTTGGAGACTTAAGAACAAATAGAACAGGGCAAAAATAAAATCAATAAATAAAGCTAAATTCAGCCAGAAACCGAAGCTTTATCCGCTTTGGGTAAACCATTAGATGCTGTTAAACTCTGTTGGGACGGAAGCTGACAATACACTCATTCATGACATAAACTTTCTTCCAAATCACACACTTGTTCCAAATTGTCACCAGCTGAAACCCTGCATATATGTTTAGATACATTTCTCGTGATCCCCCTCCATACCATCACTTCTCACCAAGTTTGCCCCCATTTTGTCTGTTCCTAACATTTTCACTGGGGGTAAACAGTATTTAAGCTGGCATTTGTGTACTTCCTGTCTTTTCACAGAATCACAGAATGTCAGGGATTGGAAGGGACCTCAAAAGATCATCTAGTCCAATCCCCCTGCCAGAGCAGGAACACCCAGATGAGGTTACACAGGAAGGCGTCCAGGTGGGGTTTGAATGTCTCCAGAGAAGGAGAATCCACAACCTCCCTGGGCAGCCTGTTCCAGTGTTCTGTCACCCTCACTGAGAAGTTTCTTCTCAAATTTTAGTGGAACCTCTTGTGTTCCAGTTTGTACCCACTGCCCCTTGTCCTATCATTGGTTGTCACCGAGAAGAGCCTGGCTCCATCCTCGTGACACCCACCCTTTACATATTTATAAACATTAATGAGGTCACCCCTCACAGTCTCCTCTTCTCCAAGCTAAAGAGACCCAGCTCCCTCAGCCTTTCCTCATAAGGGAGATGCTCCACTCCCTTCATCATCTTTGTGGCCCTGCGCTGGACTCTCTCCAGCAGTTCCCTGTCCTTCTTGAACTGAGGGGCCGAGAACTGGACACAATATTCCAGATGAGGTCTCACCAGGGCAGAGTAGAGGGGAAGGAGAACCTCCCTCAACCTACTAACCACACCTGTACTAATACACCCCAGGATGCCATTGGCCTTCTTGGCCACAAGGGCACAGTGCTGGCTCGTGGTCACCCTGCTGTCCACCAGGACCCCCAGGTCCCTTTCCCCTACACTGCTCTCTAATAGGTCATTCCCCAACCTATACTGGAACCTGGGGTTGTTCCTGCCCAGATGTAAGACTCTACATTTTCCCTTGTTATATTTCATTAAATTTTTCCCCGCTCAACTCTCTAGCCTGTCCAGATCTCGCTGGATGGCAGCACAGCCTTCTGGCGTGTCAGCCACTCCTCCCAGTTTGGTGTCACCAGCAAACTTGCTGACAGTGCACTCAATTCCCTCGTCCAAGTTGTTGATGAATATATTGAACAATACTGGTCCCAGAACTGACCCTTGAGGCACTCCACTAGATACAGGCCTCCAGCCAGACTCTGCCCCATTGACCACGACTCTCTGGCTTCTTTCCTTCAGCCACTTCACAGTCCATCTCACTACCCGATCATCCAGTCCACACTTCCTCAGTTTAGCAGCGAGGATGCTGTGGGAGACGGTGTCCAATGCTTTACTGAAATCAAGACAGACCACGTCCACTGCTTTGCCATCATCTATCCACCTGGTTATGTCCTCATAAAAGGCTGTGAGGTTGGTTAAGGTTTTCTCACTTGCTCATATGTCTGCTGTTAAACTTGGACTAGAGCAGAAACCACCTGAACTGACTGCAAAGCAGCTAGCATACTGTATTTTATATAAAAAACTGTTTTAAAATGTGTGATATGGTAAGGTATATCCCTCCAGCTATTTCATTTTAGAACGTGTGCATAAACATCCAAATTCAACATATTTGTTTCCCAGCTTGATTATCACAAATTGTCATTCCACATGGCTACTGGAACTCAAAGTGTTTGATGGAGGAATCCAGGCTGAATCTAAAACAGAGGAAGTAAGGCTAACTCTCTGACAAAAGAGACCCAGACAACCTCGTTTTCCCATTCATGTAAGTTTCAAAAAAAGATAAGATGTTTAGTCGCAGAGAGGTAATGTGGACAAACCTACAGTTTATAGCATCTTTGTGGAACGCTCTCTACACTGATGTACCCTGGAAGGCCTTTTGCTTTCACATGAAAAGTCAACTAGAGTCCACCCACATCATGCGTGTACAACTGTAAAATATAAGTGATCATACGCCCTGTTTTATTTCAACAGAGAATGTATCACATCCTTTTCTTTCACATTCCCCTGTGAAAGACAAAGCATCAAAATCTTCTACAAGTATTGATTTAGATGGTTTCCATTCACTAGCATTAAGGAATAATTTTCAAGAGAATTAATTTTTAATGAACATTTCACTGTGTCATCTAAATTTTCAGCAGTGATGGAACATGGCACGTAAGTCATTGATAAAAGCTAGGGAAATATTAAAACGTTTTGGCATTCTATGAAATCCCACTAGCTTGCAAACATGAAACAGTTGCATAAAACAATTTTAACGCTATGAGCTACTGTCGGCATAATACAAATATTGATTTTCACTCTGGAAGAAATGGGTATATACTGAATATTTAATAATGGAAGCATTGATAAGAAACATAATGATTCCAACCCATAATGTTTAGTGAATTAAAGCTATTTAACAGCAATCAGTATAAGTACTAACTAAGCAATATAAAACAGCATACCAATATGTTCATGTTTGCATAGATGTTATTTAATTTGTCAAAAATAAAACATGGGCTTTTTTATTTCTTTTGATATTCCTTTGTAGATACATTAAATAAAACGTCAGCTCAGCCTCTACAGACCTCTGAGAACAGTAGATGTTCTGCTGATTTGGGTCTCTCACTATCTGAGAGACATGAAGAGGGGGAAGGAAGAAAGAAGGAGGGGAGGGAGGAAGGTGAAGGATGGGGATATAAAGAGAAATTAAAACAACTAGAATTATTTGCTCCTACATTGTAAGATCTAGTTCTGGTTTGACTGCATGCTAGAATGTATTCTAGCTGTTTATATCTGTTTTCCATTGTTTTCTGCTCATTTAAAAAAATCAATAAAACACACCCCAAATTTTACCATGGAGAGATCACACAGTAGGACAGCCCACATTTATTAGCTATCCTATTCTTTAACATGAACAGCATTATAAAGGTGGGCCCAAAAATGTATTTTTAAAAAAATTTATTGCTTACAAAGGCTCAATATGAACAATGTAAAAAACCTGCCTTTGTTTCTACAAGGTACACTCTCTGGCTTTGAATGATGGCGGCTGATGAACAAAGATACCCCAAACCTAACAAATAGGATTGCTGTGAAGTAGGAATTGGCTGCTGAACAGTGCTGGCAATGCCTACAATTTCAAAGAGGAAAACTGGCCCAAATCAACTGCTCACAGATTCCCAGAGTTAACATCAGCATGAATCACTCAGTATGCTTTTACAGAAGTTAACAGCAAGACAGATGGTATCCAACTGTCTAGAGTCTATCATAAAGGAGAGGAATGACAGAATGGAAGTGGGGCCAAGAGGGTGGAAGAAGGGACAGGAATTCCTAGAGAAAAAAACTGAATTAATTTGGATGTAATTCCTGGAGTTCCCTCAAGGCAAAGAATGGATATGAGAGCATAATTGTTATTCTGTAGCACCAACAATCAGCAAGTGAAGACTAATGTAAGGATCGCATTTGATGTGAGCATGATGTGGCATATATACACAAGGTTATTGACAGCAACCTCTTCAGAGAAGTAGGAACCCCATGTTTCAGGAAACAAGAGAAATGATTTACACAAGTATGTAATACACAGCGCTTTAGAGAAAATAAAAAGTATCAATGCAATTCCATCTAATATATATAATTTTTTTTTTAAAGTTTGGGGGGGTTTTTTGTTTGTTGGTTTGGTGTGGGGATTTTTGTTTGGTTGGTTTGGTTTGGTTTTAAATACAGAATACCAAAATGTTATTCAGGAGACTTATTTTAGCTGGGGTATTCATGATGAAACAGAGTAAAACTATCAGATAAAGCAACTTATTCTCAACAAGAGCCAACATTTAAAAGCATATAGACCTGCTGGTGGTTTTAGAGCAGGTTTTTCTCTGCTCCTTTAACCCAAGGAGCAGCATATTATTGTCTATTGACATTAAATCATTATAAAGCCTTTTAAAACGGTCAAAATGTCTACTTCCCTTAAATTAGTATAAGTCTAGCTATTTAATTATAAATTCAATCTCAGAAACTAGGTCTTGGAAAAGCAAGGTTTAATGACCCAAACTAGGATTACAGTGTTTCCTTCCCTCACAGCAAGGCTGTCTGCCACCTGCAGCAATACTACATTTATGGCTGTTATAAAGTACCCTGCCTCTCATTTTTATTGTATTCAGCTGAGTTCCTTCGTCGTAACATTCATTGCACTCAAATATACAAACTCTTTTACCTTAAAAACAGCGTTAAGGAAACCAAGTAGTACATTTCTAAACTTTCAGGGACTCATAGGAGACCAAAAGCGTATATACAGCTTAATACAATCTGCAGTGCTTCGACGTCATTTTACATTGAAGGAGGCTTCAAGAATTAAAAAAGCACTAAGGACTATAAGCAATCTTCTATCAATTGAAGGAAAGAATATAAGAAAAAGCTCTCAGTTAGAAACAACTGATTAACATAATTGTTTCAAATTCCACAGAAATGACCTAGGAATTACAAATCATGTCACTTGACAAGTTTTGGCTTTATACCTTCGTAATCAATAATTTAAAATTAATTCAAGACTTTTCCAAAGGGTTCCTTTTACTCTTATACAGTCCAAGTCATGGACAGCTCAAAGAATTAATTTCAACATTTGGCAAATCAAATATTTCTGTTTGCAACCCCTGAATTAACGATTTCCAACCAGAAACATGTCTGTGCCTGTTTAAGATCCTCAAAAAATAACATTAAACATATTAATTCTCAGTGCTTCTGCTGGTTTTAATTTCAGATTAGGCAGAACATTTTTTATTGTTTATAGTTAGTTCCATACACTCTTTAGAAATGTGTTTTACGTTATTTTTAAAAAGGATGTGAAAAATAAAATTTTAAAATTTTGAGCAAAAATTTAGAAAGGATTACTCTTTGAAGGACACGCTATCAATTTGAACAACTCAAAGTTACAATTCAACATTTAGAAGTGTAGCTAAAAATACAAATAATAATGACTGAAATGAAAATGTAATGAAAAGTTTAATAGTTCAAATGAGCAAGTATAAGGTCAGGTAGACCAAGAACCACTTTGGACCTAGTATGGGGCAGATCCAGAAAACTGATGGTGTCTTTTCCCTAAGATTTTGGATGGACCGCTAATCACTTTCTATCAGATGACATCACAGTGATGCATGTGCTGACAAATTAAGTAATTCTCACATAATGCAGCACGGAAAATACTCTTTATTGCACTTATGCATATTGTCTGTTTGTGTATGTCAACCTCCTTGAATGTCACTGTTACTCTACTTGTGACACTGGGTGCAACTGTTAGTAGATTATGTACTTCTATTTATGTTTTCCATCAGCTTTTGAAATTCCTCAGGAAACAGCATTTTTTCATCCAAGAGAACGTGTGATCCATTTTGTGTACATTTTTCAATGCCCAGATGGTAGAGATACCACCTAACAAACACATCATACATCCTTTTACCTTCATAAATGGTTCCTTGCAGCAAAAATACATAATGAAAAGACCTCACAAACAGACTGTGTGATATTCCCAGTTTGTTTGGGTTTCAACACTTTCATCACCAATACAGTTCCAAAATGGAAGCTTTCACACTGGTCAAGTTTGTTATCTTCTTTTGGAGGAGGGCAGATTCAAACTTCTTTTAATAAACTACCAAATGCTGTTAACAGAGGTAATGAATTGCTACTACATTTCAAAAAGCCTATCTTGATAAAACCCTGGTTATTTATTCCTTACCTTAAACATAGTCTACTGCTTTGTACCTGGCAATAATCATCACAGTTCAGATTTTTAATACATTTCAAATATTAGAACACCTTAATAGCAAAGAATATATGAAGCATATAGGAATATACTACTCACCAATTTTAATCTTTGCAAAGGTATTCTGCTAGTGTCTATCGGTGTACGTTCTGTCACATTACCAAATCTGACTTCTGGGATGGCAATTGCACATATTACATGTGCCCACCTGTGAAAAGTGGCAAGTCAAGAATACCACCAAAAAACCCACAGGAATAAAAGTGTTTAAGATGTTCTGTAATTTGTTGTGTGGTTTTGTTTTTTAAAGTCAACCGTCTCTAGATACTTCCTTATCAGGATTTTATAAGATTCTTTGAAACATATTTTTAAAAACCTTAAAACATTACTGCTTTGTGTAAATATTATTTCAGACGAGGGTTTTCTTGCAATAATTTTTTAAGCATCTTTCATGTTCAATTTTTTAAGTGCAAACGTTTTGTAGTCGTGCTATCCAGGTGCATATGTAAAGACCATGCTATTTGATTTGTGTGCAATTTATAACCTACGGCATTTTAACATTACTCAGACCTGAATAACTTTTTTTAGGCAACACACGTGATCACAATCAGTCATACATCTACCGAAGCATAAAACAAAGTATAATATCAAGACCATCTGTTTACAGACACAAAGGAATAGAAGCGGCAAACTAATCAGGCTACCACTGCAATGCCCAATGTGAAATCGATCCCCTTTGGCAGTGAAAGCACCTCGAGTGTCTAGAACCAGTTCTACATATAAGATTTCAGTGCAACTTCAGGAAACTTGTCAGGTATGTCAGGATGATGCTATGTAGTTCCTGTACTCATCGGAAAGCACTCTATCCTCCAAATGCTGGTTCAAGACATAGATCTCAAAATAAGATAGGCTAAATGAAACTCAATAAAGTCTGAAATTAGTATTAGAAGTGCATATTATATGATATAAAAGAGAAGCTAATGACATTTTTATTAACAAATATTAGCCTTCTGAGATTACTTCTACAATGTTTTCTGGGGTAGACGACTAGTGAATCTGAAGAAAGGGAAACATTTCCACGCCTTGACTCATATTTGCTGTATCCTCAGTCATTCATTGTACATCTTGTCTCATTACCGCATTTACGCTTTTTTTGTGAGCCCTGAATGCTTGCCTCACTCCACTTTCTGTAGATGTCCAGAGATACACATCACATGAGCATCTCAGCAGATTAACATGGATAGTAGCTGGAGCTAAGAGACAGAGTGTGATGCAGCAGAACAGAAATAATTTCCCTGCACTAGAGTGGTGCTATTTCAATAACTCATCTTTGACAAAAGTATCTGGAAAAGTATAATATCATACATAGGGACTAAACAAACTGCTGTCATGTGACATTATGGTTGTATTGGCCAAAGTGTGAAATAAAACCTGTATGTAAAGATGACATATCAGTTAGCAAGTTACACAGTTCAACCCAAATGAAAGCAGATAAAGCTTGTAGATCTCTTATTATAGTCACAATTTTGTTTCATTCTAATTTATAGAAAAAAGTCTTGCTTTGAGACCTTTTACTTTTTAACTTTAAAGGACAACCTTCTTTTAATTGCTGCCTGCCTGCAGAGCTACATTGTCTTACCATCTAAGCTTTATAGGACAGTAATGCTATAAATAAAATGCCTCTTCAATAAATCTTCGCTCAAGTCTTTGACATCTCTCAGCCTAACAGGACTCAAAACAATTGCTGTGTTCTGCTGAAAAAGAAGGAATCTCAGCTCTCCTATAGAGCAAATTGTTACCCCCACCTCCCGCCCCATTTGATTCATTATCGATTAAATCTAAGTAATGTTATGCTCATCCTACATCTCTAACCACTATGTGAAAGGGAAAGTAGGAGGGAAGGAAATGCACATTTTGGATTTTATACTTTTTTGGAGAAAAAAGATATAATTGAAACATACACTTCCAAAAAGTTTCAAAATTTTGGAATGGTAGCTAATGCTGATAGAGAGATGGAAGAATCAACAATGCGTAGCAACTGTAAGGTGTTATGGAATCAGAAAAACAAGAGTTGAACTACTGTTACAGAACTCTCATTTCGTAAATCCATAACAGAAACCCACAGAGGGATATAAAGCAAAACCAAAGATGATAGGTATAGTTATGCAGAGAGTCACTTTCTGCAAACCTCTGTGGATTATTTTTAGTAATAAATCTTATGAAACATTTCTAAAACATTTTAACTGATCTATAGAAAGGATGTATGTATTTTCAAAGATGCAACATACAATCTTTCAGCAGCAAATATCAAAAGGGCATGATAAATTCCGAGATAATGCATTTTTCATTTTCTTCCTTGTTTGTTTTTTTTTTTTTTTTTTTGGTAAGAAAAGCAAGTGGTAAATTTAGGGGACAGCAGCTGAGTACTTTCACGTATTGCTCAAAACCTTCATTAAAACAGTTACAATATCAATGCTTTCTGAAGGTAAGATCTGGCCTGTGAGTTTCACATAAAACCTCTTCCTAAGTGCACAGCTTAAAAGGGTCATGCAACCAACTGCAAATCACTGATGAATAAACTGTTGCCTGGTAAGCGGAAGAGAATGTTACAACTAGATCATCTCTTGGCACTGCATGCCAAAGCATTAAAGAAAGGGATCTACATGATACTGCTAAGTTACTAAAATAATTTCATTAATCATGAGAACATTCAAAATGCATAAAGACTGTCACACTACTGGGCTTGAAAAAATATTAAACTGCAACATTATCCATTTTATCTCTTAAAAGTTATTTGCTATAGTGTTCTGTCACCCAAATATGGAGAAAAATATTGAGGCTGTTAATAGCACGATGTCAGCAGCAATACCATTTTCGACAGTGTAGAAGTGCATTTAAAAAAAAAAACACTTTAAAATGTAAAATTATCATAATATGACTCAAACTAATTAATTAAAAATATTATTTCTAGAAGTTCAAAGGTAATGTATTAAATTCTGTAATCACGAATTTCCAGAACCAAAGAAGAAAATACACTTCGCTGTTTGATAAGACTTGCCTATGCAAACAATGAAAAATGAGCTCTCATTTACTTTCTTTACACCAAGGCCAGCAGCATAGAATTTGGAACAAGTAAGCGTGTGCAAATAGTAAAACAAACGTACATTTTAGCATCTAATTATTGCACAAAATTCCAGTGGCACATTTCAACAGCAATAATTTTAATTCTGCAACGATTCAGCTTAAAGGGACACTGTCATGCAATTAGGTTTAAAAATGCTCCATACATGGGAATGGATTTGGAATGAAGTTTAAAACAAGCACATACAATCTCAAAGTATATATTACTTACTTCTTGTCAGTAGTTTGCTTTAATGCACCACCTCTCAAATTGCAGAGACAACATTCCTAAAAATAAACACAGTGTAGAAAAAAGGTAAACGTTATTGACTGGTTACCACCCAGTTTTACTCAACTCATCTTAAGGATATGTAAATTGCTAATATAATTAATTGCAGGGTTACCACTTGCTACTTATAAGCACTGCATTTCCTTACAGGAAAAATACAAGAATACAATAACGAAAAGAGAAACAACTCAAAAGAGCTAAAGAAAAATAAATTTTCAGTATTGCTCTTAAAGGGACAAAATCACTTTGAAAGCGATATCAAATAAAAAAGCATTTAATCAGTACTGCCATAGAAAGGCTTACTAAGGTAGAACAAAGTAAAATGACACGTGATTATTTTATCAGAAGGTAGTGAGAAACTGACTTACAAGCCATTGATCCAACTCAAATACTTTGAAAACATGCTTGTTCCTGACAGTTCACAAATTTATAAACCTACAGAACACAAGGCAGGTTATGCTTTTTGCGAAAGTTCTCTTTGCTGCAGTATACCCTCACTGCCTTGGTGTTCAACACAACTCCATCTGCTTCCAGTGCACTTGGCAAGTGGATCCCATGTAATATACCAAACATAAGAGGATTTTCCTACCGCTACTTAAAACTGTGCCTTTGAACAGATACACAGGCTTTTCTACTTTCCAACCCCCTCTCTCTTCAGCGTTCTCCTTTTCTGAATCTACACTTTGCCTTTTTTTTTTCTTTTTTTTCCCATGTCCCTTCACAGGAACAGATGAGAAAGTGTTTCCAATGCCAGTTATTCTTCTTCCTGTCTCAATTTTTCTGATCTCTACAAAGAATCAAGTGCACAAAATGAAGTCAAGATAACCTATGACTGTGTATCTATACTCAGAAAGAAAGGTTGTTTCCTGAACCTCTACATTTAAGTTTCCCTTGCTGGGGGGGAAGAAAAAAAATGATGAAAAATAATAATAATTAAAACAAACAAACAACCAATCAACCACAAAAAACCCACCAAAAAACCCCAAACCAAAACCCCAAACCACCGCTGTTACATAATACTCCAGGCTGATCTCATCTTAAAACCTCAAGTAACAAAGATTATCAGTGTCTGTCAGAAATATAACTGAATGCTTTATTACATTCTTATGAGAAAGACCTCTAATAACTCAAAAAATAGTTCCTTGTCACAGATGAATCTTCTTTGCGATTTAAGCACATAACTTTTTGCCTTAGCTACCAAAACCATGGAGAACAGGTTACCCACTCTCTCATAGAGTACTCTTTCAACTACTTTATTTTATTATAGAGTTGTGAAGAAGAGAATTGAGGTTCGTTACTTCACCCATAAGAGCCACGAGATGGGACATAACATGTTCCAGAACACAGTTCCCTTTCTAACAGTAAACACTGACTATTAAATCAGAAAACGCAAAGGCTCAGAATACCAATACCTTCAGGTATTCAAAGGGGACTGAGCAGGAACAGATAGTTCCAGAAAAAAAAAATAAGGAGGCTGCTATTGCAGCACTGAGTGGGAGTTTCAGCTTGTACTGTTTCTAACTTTTGGTAGCTTCTTCAATAGAGGAAACAGCTCAGATGGGGAAGGACATCACTGCACAGGATTTCTCCATTTGGCTGTTGGAGAATAAGTAAAACTCTTGGTTCTAGAACCAACATTTGTATTCAATTAGCTGCATCTTCGTGAGGTTCTCTTGCTGCGTCTTTGGAAACCTGCTCTTGTATCAAGCCCAATACGACAAGACAGCAGCTCATTGGGGGTGAAGAGGTAGTGGAGAGAAGAAGTGGGTGGGAGGGAGGGAGGGAGAGAGAGAGGGAGAAAGAGAGGGAGGAAGAGACGGAGGGAAGGCTATTGCTTCTCCTTCTCCCCTAAGTGCCCACACTCTTGAAGATACAGCAAAATTGCAGGAACCAGGATTACTCTAATACTATTTAGTCTGCCACTTCTCCGTCAAAGAGAGATCAAGTCAACAACCTTCATGCTATTCTAGATTCACACATGCAAAATTCAGTTTAACGTAGAATCCTAGAATCATTTTGGTTGGAAGAGGCCCTCAAGATCATCAAGTCCAACCATTCATCTGGGGCTAAACCACGTCCCTCAGAACTTCATCTACATATCTTTTAAATACCTCCAGGGATGGTGACTCCACCACTTCCCTGGGCTTCCAGTGCTTCCCTGGGCTTCCAGTGCTTTATAACCCTTTTCGTGAAGAAATTCTTCATGATATCCAGTCTGAACCTCCCCTGGCGCAACTTGAAGCCATTTCCTCTCATCATGTCACTAGCTACTTGGGAGAAGAGACCAACCCCCTCCATGCTACAACCTCCTTTCAGGTAGTTGTGGAGAGCGATAAGGTCTCCCCTCAGCCTCCTTTTCTCCAGGCTAAACAACCCTGGTTCACTTGACCACTCCTCAGACTTTTTCTCTTTGTATCTGTTGCTCTTCTTGGGACGTTATTAGGATAGTGAAGTGCTGCCACCTACACAGGTATACTCTCAAGCCATGTGAAGAACCACTACCATCTTTCTTTTTTGATTGAAAAAAACCCCACAGAGTTGGAAAATTTACTGAATTTTATAGGCAGGAGGTAAAGACTTTCCTAAACTAGATGCTAAGGAATCACATTATTAAGGCTTTACATACATTACTTCACCATGCTGAAATTATTCTGACATAATCAAACAATTCCTTTAAAGAGTTAATGGGCACAGTGCACTTTTTCCAGTAAAGCACCACTACTGTTATGGGAAATTTGCTTCTAATTGGCATTCAATTCTCAAAAGCAACCACTTATATGTGAAAACTACAGTATGAAACATCCTGCAGATCTTTAAAGTTATCTGGGAATCCTGAGGTCTACCTTAGCACAACCTCAGAGTAATTCTACAGAACTGCACTCTCTGCAATCTGATTTACATTATAATCTTGCTTGCAAATCAGCAGAAGAAAGATCTGTTTCTTCAGCATTTCCTCTGACTGATTTTGACACCCTGAATGATAGGGTCATCTTTTCAGCTATCAGTATTGTTTATCTTTACAAACAGAACTTGGCCACCTTCAAAGTGAGATACTGACCAACAGAGTGAGAGTAACAAAATAGATGAGCCAAGCAGCATAGAAAATAATCCTGAAAATGGAACAGCCATTCATGAAGAGTCAAATACCATCATCTCCTGAAAAAGAAGCCAGGAAGGACTTCTTGATGATCTGATCCTCAATTCATTTACGGTTCTGCAGGAGCATGAAGCTTACAATGTAGAGGTACAATTACATCTGTAGACTGGGGAACAGAGCATGAGTCCGACTCCATAGAAAAATGGGGGGAAAGCTTCACTTTCAAATCTGAAAGTCCAGTGGATCCCTCACCTGTGGATCCTTCATGTTTATTGTTTTTTGGGTTTTTTTGGGTTTTTTTGAAGCACATTCTTCATATTTGCCATAAAAATATTTTGACTGACTGCTTCTCTATTTTGCAAAATAACAGTGGTTTTCCCCCTATTTTATGAGCTTTGATGTTCTTATGCCAGCTTACTTTGAAATTCATTACTTAAATAAGGATGAACTTTTCCTGCTTCTAATAGGTATTTTTTACTTTTAAGCAAAACTTTAATCTGATAATCTGCAGTGTAACTTATTAAAACAATTACAGAGAGTCCAAGGCCCTAAAGAAGTTCCACAAATATTAATAAATTAAGCTAAAATAGCACAGGAAGTGACATCATATAAGAAGATATTGCTAACAAATTTCTCCTGAAGGTTTACTGTCTCTTTATCACGGTAAAAACAAAGAATTGTGAATTAGAGATTGCAAAAGACAGAAGGCATAATTCTTACCTACTCACTGGAAAAAAAAAAAAAGAGAGAGACAGAAAAAGAAAAAGCGGGGGTGGGAATGGGAAAAAGGCAGCTCAGAGGAAAGATAAAGTGTCTGTAAATACCCTTGTTACCAGCTAGAAAAAAAAAATGCCCTATGCAGGACCTATAGGAACCATATTTAATCCCTTCTCAAAATACACCTATACAAAACTCTGGTGAGTAGATGGTGGTGGGTAATAATTGTTCATTGTCTGCTGATATGGGCTATAAATCTTAGGCCCAGAAGAATGAGAAAGTTTCACCAGTGTTCACGGCAAAGCTGGGTGGGAAGGACCACAAGCTTAAAGCTCATTAAATCCATTTTGTAAATCATGTCTGCATTGCAATATATTGTTCTTTATCCATGTGACATGGCTATTACTTCACCTTCAGTTTCAACATACTGCAAGCAATGAAAACACAGGGGACCTGACATTTAGAAATATTAATATTCTGAATACAGGTATACCTGCCATGGATGGCAGTGAAATCACATGTATACTAGCAACTTTCATCCATGTTCTCACAGAGAAAGAGATAGTGTTTGTGCATCCATGTGTGTCTGCTGTAGGCCTGTGTGTAAAAACCAGAATAGGAACAGACTTCATTGCAGAGAATCACTTTAGAACACATCCAATCTGATTCACTATTGCTTTGCAAATCCTTTAACCAAGCAATTCTGTCATTTGTATTTGCATTATGTAGCAATTTCTTAAGCATATTATTTTACACTTATCTAAATTAAATCTTAGACCATTTTAAATTGCTCATCTGCTTAAAAAAATCTCCATAACATTCTAGAACTACAAAGAAAACTCCCCCAGCATCTGTATGAAGTCAGACGTCTCCATATAATTCACAAGGTTTAGCACACTAATGTTCACTTCATCTTTTAGCTTTTTAGTGAGAGGATGCATTTTTTTCGTAACAATACAGATCATTTCCACATTTTCTGCACTAAACACTTCGTCTTGCTTACAATGAAACTCAATTTTGCAGCCAGCATTGCTAATCAGGTTTATTTTTAATTTCTCTGTTTCAATCACTGCTAGAAACTGCAGTGAAAGCCTAAAGATAATGTGAATTAACCATGCTTCCTTTAGGACATATATCCAAAAGATGGATCACCTTTTTTGGAATGATATGCCACTACTCAGGCATAGCTGCATATTAATTATTGTTGCATGGACAAATACCACACAAAACCCAAGTTTGTTCACACTTATTTATATTTTAAAACAAATGGATTTGGTTGGTTTTGAGTATTTTTACACTGCCAAAATTCAAAGCCATATTGACAGAAATGCTTATAAAAAGCAGTTTTCATACTTCCATATTTGCATACTTACTTCATCAGCAATAGCATTCTCTATGAGACCAGCAGCTGTTTGACACAGCAAGGCAATAGAGTTTAGTCAAGCCATAGCAGAAGGATATATACTAAGTCATATCATGGCTATTGTTATGGACAACTATGAACATGCCCCACGTGATCATCTTTCTTGATAAACGGCTGTTTCTCCTTCTTTCTAAGACCCTATAAACTACAATGGTATCTCCAAAGAATGATGTTTATCCATTTAAATGACATACGTAACTTATGTTGGTGGATGAAGATAAAGTAAAACAAAATGTATGTTCTAATTAATTTTTTCTGATACAACAATTTCATCACAAAATGTAGTCTCCATAATCAACCTAACAATCTCTTCCAGCAATTTGACATCCTTGCCATTATGAAATTTTTCATGACAGCTAACATGAAGATTCCCTGCTGTACCTTAAGCCTTTTTACTTTATGTATCATAAACATGAAAAACAGATTGTTCCTTTCCTTTTTGCCATTTTCCATCTACAGTCCCTTAGCAGATTAAACAACCACAACCGTTTCACTTACTGTCTTCACCTGCAGCAATGTTTTCTTGTCTAAAATGCAAAGACAACAAATCCTCAGTGATGTCAGGCAAACCATGTTTAGTTGATACATCTTGCCTCCCACATCTACGGAGATGTTTTCACACAGTGTTCAACTTTGGGCCACAGTGACTTGTTAAGCTCATGCACTACAACCTTCAGGACACCTTATCCAGCAGCGGCTGGTATCACTGTTCCTCATTCCTTTGTCTGTATTCTACCTTTAGTATCTTGCACTTTTCCCTATTTAACTACATCCTGTTTACCAGAACATTTCAATAATTTATCTAGATCTTGTGCATTTCAGATTAACTTTACTTCACAGTCCTCATTTGAAAAAAAAAAAAAAAACAACAAAAAATGAAAGCTTGTATTCGGCTAATATCAGCTGCAAAGTGCTAACTATACAGGCTGTGGTAGATCAGGCCAGAAAGAGAAGACAGGGTGGTGTTTGAGACATGCCAATAAAATCATGAAGGTCTTGGAAAAGGACTAAGTACTCCAATACAATAATTAGGTGGTTGCTATCAAAGGAAAACAGAAAATAGCAGATTCAAAACAAACAAATATTCTTCACAGAGTACGACTGTTTGCCAGATGTGGGTGCTACAATTTTACATCACTTGAAAAAGTAGCTGCGTAAGTTCATGAAAGAGAAATCCACAAAGGTTACCTTTTACTTAATAAATAAAAAGACACTACCTTTGGCTAAGGGAATTTCTTATCTGTATATTGTAGGAGACTGAGGGAGCATTAGGGAATGCTTGCCCAAGACTTTTATTCTTCCCTAGGTATTCATTCCTGGCTGTGGTAAAGAGAGGATAACAGGCCACAATACACTTTGGTTTAATTCATTATTGCATATTTTACAATTCTATGTAACCTCCTGTTCCTAAATTTTCGCAAAACACATTTTAAAATGTTTTAGAAAAGATACCTAGGTATTAGGAAAATCCCGTTACTTGGCAGTGCTAAGTACACACTGCAATATACATTATATATAATATACATTTAATTTTCATTTGTTCCTAAGGTTTGTGATTCTGAAAAACTAGCAGAATGTATTCACCAAGCTTTATGATTATTATAAAGTTATTGTGATAACTTTATTATCACAGTTTTATTTAGCAGTGATACCAGAACAAATAATTTCAAATATACATTTTGGCTAGTGGTTTGATGCACTGCAATGTTGATAAGGTCTCCAGCACTAAGCAGAATACTATTTATCCAGTTAAGAATATGTTTCCTCTTTTTTTTAATCAACTCTTCTCCCTGTGTGTCTATTGACTCTGATTAGTGTCCAAAAGCAATCAAAAATCTAAGAAAAGTGGTTAGGACTTTTTTTTTCCAAATATTTCTAATAAGTGGTCAGAACAGTTTTCAGTTTTAAGAGTCAACTGGTACAAAGCTATGTCACAATAATGCTGGCTTACTAGTCTCATTTAAAAGTAGCTGGCTTGTAGAAAATCCTAACTAATTAAAACAAGCATCTAAACTCGAACTCTGCCACAGCTAAGTCAAATAGATATGTTGTATGGCTAAGGTGCTAAACATATTTTGTTTTCTTCAAGCCACTCTGGTAGGTTTTTTTTAGAGCGGAACCTTTGAATTGAAAATACCGACCCTTAGACTTCCATCTTCACTCTCAATCACCTTGTAATGCCCAAGGTCACACTTCCTAACAGTATTAATACAGATGTGCACTTTGATCTGGCATTGCTGCCTTTTTGGCTATGTCATTTCCCCAACTTATTTATATTTGTGTCCGTATTTATCCTTGTGTAAATAGAAAAGTGTTCATGTTTCTCTTAACACATTTGAAAATGTCATTTTCAGAAATGGTCCACTAAGGAATATTTTAATCTTTCCACACCAGGGAACAATTTTCATTCAGAAAACAGCTTTTGAAATTATTTAATTTAAATTCAGAGACCACTACTCTATCCACTTAAAGTTATTATCTTAAAATTAGCTTTTCAGAGACAAACTTCATTTTTTAAGAGACAAAATATTGTTAAAAATAACAAATTAAAGACAAATTGAGGATTATCTAGTAAAACAATTCACTTTCCTGTCTGAGAACACCATTTCTTAACGGAGTTGCTAGATGCTACCATTATAACTCACAATCTTCAGTTGTATATAAATGCTGTCAAACTTCCACCATCATCTGCCTCAACAATGCCCAAATTTTTATTAATAATAGGAACTCTGAGAAAAGCATTTCAACTTTTTTTTTTTTTAAATAAGAAAAATGTTACAGGAAGATCTTACACTGTCCAAAAGGACAAACCATTATCCATTCTTTTAGCATTTTGTAGATGCTTAAAGTCCACACTGACTGGGGAGGCTGAGTAATTCCATGAAAGAGAAATCCAGTACAGGTTAATATTTATATAATCTTTGGCTGCAAGCTTCTTGAAAATTGAAGGTCATTGCACTTCTGCTATGGATGAATATTTTATTCTTTTAGATGCATTCAAATCTGTTCAACACATCTACCTTTGGCAATTTAAAGTTTACACATAATGAGCTACTCAGTTTCCACATTTTAGTAGCCTAATCCAGCAAACACTGAGTCTGTCCTGTCCTTGATTCAGGTTTGGCCAAAAATTTCCTTGCAATTGCAGCTCCTAGGTCATGTCAGGCTGAGGCAACAGTACACAGGGTAAGTAGTCTTTTGCTGTGCTGACCATGACATAGCATTATTGAGAACAGCGCCCTGCAAGAATGCAAAAAGCACGAGAGAGTTGGCTGGGATAAGAAGACTTGGAGAAGGACAGGGAGGAGAGGTGAGATGGGGAATGAGAGTAGGGAAATGGGAGTAGGGAGAGAACTCTGATGCCAGAGAAGGAATGGGAACTGCTGGGAGGCAACTGAAATCAGAATCAAAACACTCACTACAGATAACTGGCACAAAAATAACTCCCACACTTTGCAGGGGGGCCTAGATGTCCCTTCTCACTAAAATGTGCATATCCGAATTAAAAAAACACATTGAAGTGTGAAATGGAGACTATTACATCGCTGAATATGGAATACTGTCTGCAAAAGTAGTTATTGGTCACTCAGGTTTAGAAAATGTTAGCAGTAGAAAAGGTGACTGTTCCCAAGCATTCTGAACAAGAAAGATTACAGACAACTTCCTTGTTAAAGAGAAGTCAAAACAACTGAGATTGGCTGTTCTAAAAAATAAATAAATAACTATTGAAATTAGGTACAAAATACAAAACCGATCATTTCCCTGCAAAATATAAGACTGTGAAAATCACTGCCAGAGGATAACACCGAGGCTAAACAATTAGCAAACACACAAACAAAAATGCAGTGCTGGTATTTCCACTGATAAAAAATATTTAGGATTATTCCTATTATTATAAACCAATAGTTGGAAGTGATAGTAAATATTAGACTTAAATGTGAACATCTTTAGATGAAAATTTGTATCTTCAAGAAAGCAGCCTAGTACCCACTGTGGAAGGCAGGATATGCTGTTTCTAGCTATTTCCACCTTTTTTTCCCCTCCTCAGCGATTTTGCAGCAGTACTCCTGGAGATCAAATATGGTCTTTGAGGACAAATTCATATAGGATGAGGCTGGTGGAGGTTCTTCAGTCCTATTCCAGTTCCAAGCAGAGCCACATTCAAAGCTGCATCTGACCGAAATCCTGTTTCACCCCGCAGGAAATGGACAAACCCTCCTTGGTAAAATGAGAATACCCACACATCTAGAGGTACCCACAGCTGTCAAGACTTTTCACATGGATATCAGTGGCAAAAGTTGACTTGGTAAACTGCAATGAAGAGAATCCAAGGCCAAAATGGACCCAGGTAAGAGCATTATGGCACTTAGGTTAAAAGATATTTTCTGGGTTTAACAGTCTTTAATTCAGTTTCTGTGACATCATCAGGGAAACTCAGTATTTACAAACCCATTAAAACATGTTGTGTCAGAGGCTATTTTTGCAAGCAATGCATATCCTGTTACTAGACAAATACCAAAACCAGAAATCATGCTCCCCACCTCCGACTCCAGACATGGTTACCAGCAGCATTTATAAGTAATTCTGCCAGTAAGTCACCTTTCTGCAGAGAAGGTGCAGAAAATCCAGATTAAAAAAAATCAAAAAATCAGGCCTTACTTTTCTAAAAGGAGAAAAGCACAGAAAACCTAAGGTTTTAGCCTTTCCTGCTATAGCCAGATTTTCATGTCCAATAATTTCTTTTTATGAACAATATCCAAATGTTTTTAAAGCTTAGTAGCAAAAACAGTCTGAAAATTAAGACTCTATACCAACTCAGATGTAGTGAGTTAATTTTGGCAGTTATCAGGCTGTGAAAACAGGAGTTAATAACAGAAATGCTGACACTGTATCAGTGAGAAAGGCATCACTATAAAGATTGTTGAAAATCATTATTTTCAGCAGGGTGAAAAGGGCAGTTTCTGAGCTAGAAAGTAGAAAGCTCTCATGTGCCACTTTTCTAATATCTTGTTAAAAAAATAAAAGAAAATAAATCCTTCAGGTGAAGTAATGGGCTACTCTGAACACAAAATACAACCCAAAAGTCTGAATATCAATAGTAAAATATAAAGAATGAAAAAGCTCATCTACCGAAAAAATATTCTGCTGAACTGTTTAATACTTGCTATTCAACAGAGGATCTGCTCTCAAAATCAGTGCAAACTGACCAGATTACATGCTAAACTACTTCTGTAGTGCTATGGAGGGTTAGAATAATTTGTGAAAAGTCATGCAGCTTCTTTAGTGACCTCATTAACAGCTAGCTTACTATGAAGTAAGGCACTGAAGTGCATTTTACCTGTCTCCTTACTTGCTCTTCTTTCTCTTTCCTGTCCCAAATCTTTATTGTCCCAAATCCTTTCGTCCTCTAAATAATAAAGGCACTTACTTTGATGCACTAGGGCTACTAGGTGACCACATCCTTGCACAATGTACAGTACGTTGCATTCTCTATAATGCCAGTCATTATTCTTCCTGACTTCACTAGCTTTCTTTGGCTGGAGCGTTTAAGATTAATGAGGCGCTTAGTCTCAATCAAGGCACTTCGTATGAATACAGTTACACCTTCAGAAGCCATGCGGATCACTTATTTAATATTATTTGATTTTTTTAATTGTTTTGGGGGATTGATTTATAGCTATTTTTATCCATTAGTACAGACAAATTCAGGAGCGCTCTTTTTTGTCAGTAAGCATTATCAAACAGGACCTACCACCTAGTATAATACAAAGTATCATTTAACGGAACTAAAAACAATACTTAATTGTGTAAGCAGAGGAATGAGAAGGAACTTTCCCTCATAAGAAATGAATTGTGAACTTCGAAGCAATGTTTGTACCAGTGTTTCATAACTTCCATTTTATTTTCCACTGCACAAAACGTTTATTTTTCCTTGTTTTCCAATCAACCTTCCCTTCAGGAGTTAAAGCCCTACCCAGAAGGGAATTTCTCAGACAGGTCTTCCTCAGCTACATCTCTTTCTTCTAGGAATCAATGTGAAGGAAAACAATTCAGACATTCAGGAAACTGGAGTTTCAAATAATAGGTATTTTCTGATAACTAAATCTTCTCCTCTTGTGCACTTTTCTGATGTGAGAACTGAATTTTTCAAGGCATGTGGATATATAATTCCCGCAATGACTCAAATCACAGTTTCACATCTTCTGCAACAGCTGCCATTTTTAAGAATGCTTATCCTGAATGAGAATTCAGATTAATACAATTTTTTTCATTTGTTTCATGTAGAAACTTGAAGTCTGAACCATGTTAGTTGGAATGTAAAATACACTCACTCTATTTCCTACAGTAAAAAACAAAAGTTGCGCAAATAAGTAATTATCTTTAATTACGTCTTCCTCTCCAGCAAGACTTATGGTACCACGTAGCATTTTAAAATACAATTAAAATACCATACATATAACAACAAATATGGAAAAAATTAAACAAATAAAAAACCTGATTCATAAAAGAAGCATATGCATATAATTCAAAGGTAGCATAAAACTTTCAGCTGCAGGTTGGCACAACTAACATAAATTGTAGATTTTTAAAAGGAAAAGTAGTACTCTGGGCAGCAGTGTATTCAATTAAGCTGTCTTTTTTTATAGATGTACAGAAGATTGGTTAAAAGAGAACCACATTTATCTTAACTATAATGCTAAGACTACATAAAAGTATTTTACTATTTTGAAGTGAAAGCTGTTAGGATAAGCTAAGGTTATTGCCCAAACTCCAAAGAGACAGTAACATGATCCTAAAATGACAAATAGGACCCAAATAAGTATCAGCAATTCTTAGTCATGCTGCTGTCAGCAGTGAGGTTCCATACAAACACAAATACACTAATAAATTTAAGTTGTATATTAAACTGATAATTTTTTATCCAAAGAGAGCTACACTCATATTACTTTGCAACCAATAACACTATTCAAACACAAAATAGAACCATAGAAAAAAGAATCCCCAGTGTCTATTTTATCCTTCTAGCTCAAGGCACAATCAAGTCTTCTTCAACTATTCCTGAAAAATGTTTATCTAACATGTCTTTAAAAATCATAAAGGATAAGATTCTACAAAATCTCTATAGATTCTACCCCAGTAGTTCACTACTTCTAGAAATAAAAAATTGCAAGATTTCTTGGGTTTAACATTAACTTCTGCTGATGCAGTTTAAAGTTGCTACAAGTCATCTTGTCCCTAAAATGAGAGAATGGCAATTGATTGTGTTCCTCTTTGATATACACACATAATTTGGCATGAGAGAGCACTACTTATTTCCTTTCTGACTTCCCCTGGCTGTACTAAGATGGTTAATTCTTTTCAGTCCTCCCTTATGGAATGATTGAGGTCTATCAGGAATGATTAAAAGAATTTTGGGGTGGTTTTTTTGGAATTTCAATTGCACCTCTTTTTTCCTGCATCCCATTCAGACTCATGGTTTTTTGGACCACCTGTTAGAAACAGTTCTTCAACTGGGCTCTCATCAAAGCTGAAGAGAGCAGAAAGATTGTTCCATGTCGTTTTCAGACTTTACTTCCAGTGCAAGGATTAAACGTCCTGGTATAATGTTTCAGGTTCTACAGAACTGATGACATAGGTTCAGTTTGCAACCACAATGGTCACAACTGCAGTTGGTGGCGGGAGCTACTGCTTAGGTAGGCACTTCTGTCTTATACGGAACCCAAATTATTATAGTAAACTTCAGCCTACAAAATGCCTAACACCCTTGGTACTTACAGCAAATGCATCAGGAATGCTTCTTATTAATCCTTTCACTTCATTGAAATATTGAGGTAACTGAAGAAAACAATATTTTGAATAATGCCTGAAACACACTTGACAGTATTCTGGAAGTTTATACCTTGATAACTTCACATGAGATATACTCTCCCATCTCCCACAGGATCATCTTTAATGGCCTAAAGCAGACCAGTCTAGACTTCCACATTTGTTCCATAAGGATATTAAAAGTATTCAGCAAGTGATGCACAGAACTTTATCATTCTTAGTGATGTCAAGAGTTTGATGAGAATGATTACTGTGGCCTGAGGTACTGTGGGTTGAAAGCAAATCCATATTTCCATGTGTTTGGCAACTATTGATTTATATCATATCTCTTCTGTCACTTGAATATCAGGATTTAAAACACTAGCAAAACCCTGTGGAAGTTAGGATGCATCAAATCCTTTGCTTATTCTGTATTCCCATGAGCTGTCACAGCAAAAAGTTGGCTTGTTCTTAAGTATATATGTCTTTGTTATTGTCTAGGTGTTCAGAAATGGATAGATTCATCATTTGTTTAGTTCTCTTGGGATGCAAGATAGGTTGACTGCTACATAATTCCTTGGGTCACCCATTTCCTGCGTTTTTAAAAAGTAACATTAAATTTCGCATGATGCTTGTACCTCACCTAAGCTCCAAAAACTCTCAGAGATAATCACTAATAGTTCTGAGATTGTTTCAGCATCTCAAGAGTTTTGAAAGACCCTACTATTAATAAAAGTGAACTGGGTATCGTTAATGTACGATTAAACAACAGAACATTATTCACATCCTTGAAACTGTAGGGTTTTGCTATTTAACTCAGGTAGCAGATGCCTACTATCTATCACTCTTATATCCTTCTGCTGACAATGAACAGTTCACGCTGACATGTGAACAACTTGTAATAACAAGTTACAAACACAAAACAACAAACAAAACAACAAACAAAACGCAAAACAACAAACACAAAATAGCAGACTATGGAGGACATAGTTTTAAGTAAACTTAATATTGGTGAGGTCTATTCAATCTCCAACATTTCATTAAAACTTGCCAATTGAACGACAACTTATGATATTAAAAATGTGAATTTTACTCCACAACCATATCTCAATGAAGAGGTCTCTTGGGGCATAAGTTCATTTCAGTCAGGTCACCAAATCAGAGCTATAGAAAGATGAAGTTGTCTGTACTGACAATTTAGCTGTACAGTAATCAATACATGAAAAAAAAAATATATAGCAATTCAGTTAGATATATAATAGCCGAAGTTTATATTAAATAAATTGTCCAAGTGGGCGACACATACTGTCCAGCCTTTGCACACTGAAAATGGTCCTCCATTTCACTCTTATCATCATCTTGTCACCTAACACGTAAAATTCCATAAATCCACAGAGTCTTCAACCAGAAATACGGGAGAGAGTCCAGCAGAGGACTACGAAGAAGATTAGGGGACTGGAGCGTCTGAGAGATTTGCATCTGTTTAGCCCAGAGAAGAGAAGGCTGAGAGGGGACCTTATTTATACTTATATAAATATATATATACACTACATACATACACTATATATACATAGTGTGTATATATATACACACACTATATAGAGAGTATATAAATACATGTACGTACTATATAGAAATATATATACTTATATACTGATATCTTAAGGGCAGGTGTCAAGAGGATGAGGTCAGACTCTTTTCAGTCATGCTCAATGACAGGATAAGGGGCAATGGCCACAAACCGAAACACAGAAGTTCATAGAATCATAGAATAGTTGGGTTGGAAGGGACCTTCAAAGGTCATCTAGTCCAACCTCCCTGCAATGGGCAGGGACATCTGCAACCAGATCAGGTTGCTCAGAGCCCCGTCCAGCCTGGCCTTGAATGTCTCCAGGGATGGGGCATCTACCACCTCTCTGGGCAACCTGTGCCAGTGTTTTAGCACCCTCATCGTAAAAAATTTCCTCCTGATTTCTCACCTGAATCTCTCCTCTTTTATTTCAAAACCATTACCCTTTGTCCTGTCATAACACACCCTTCTAAAAAGTCTATCCCCTTCTTATAAGCCACATTTAAGCACTGAAAGGCTGCAATAAGGTCTCCCTCGAGCCTTCTCCAAGCTGAACAACCCCAGCTCTCTCAGACTGTCCTCCCAGCAGAGCTGTTCCAGCCCTCTGATCATTTTTGTGGCCTCCTCTGGCCCCTCTCCAACAGGTCCATGTCTTTCCTGTACTGAGGGCTCCAGAGCTGGACACAGGACTCCAGATGTGGTCTCACCAGAGTGGAGTAGGGGGGCGGAATCACGGTCATCAACCTCCTGGCCACACTTCTTTTGCTGCAGCCCAGGACACGACTGGCCTTCTGGGCTGCAAGTGCACATTGCTGGCTGCTATCAAATCTTCTGTCCACCAGCACCCCCAAGTCCTTCTCTGCAGGGCTGCTCTCAATCCCTTCATCCCCCAGCCTGTATTGACACCGGGGGTTGCCCTGACTCATGTGCAGGACCTTGCACTTGGCCTTGTTGAACCTCATGAGGTTCACATGGGCCTGCTTCTCAAGCTTGTCCAGGTCCCTGTGGATGGCATCCTGTCTCTCAGGTGTGTCAAGTGCACCAATCAGCTTGGTGTCATCCACAGCTTGCTGAGGGTGCACTTGATCCGGATGTCTATGTCATTGATGAAGATGTTAAACAGTACTGGTCCCAACATGGACCCCTGAGGGACACCACTTGTCCATGACCTTTCGAAGACAATGGCAGTTGGCTTAGCAGTAACATCTGCCAGCTCCCCCGGCACTCGTGTGTACATCCCGTTGAGCCCCATGGATTTGTGTGTGTGTAGTTTGCCTGAATGATCTCTAATGTGATCTCCCCTGACTAAGGGAAAGTCTTCCTTTCTCCAGACTTTCTCTCTTACCTCCAAGGCCTGGGATTCCTGAGGGCTGGCCTTAGCAGTAAAGACTGATGTAGACTGGATGCACCCATGGATTAACTTCCTCTATACTACTCTGCTTAGCCAATACAAACTATACTACTTCTCATCTTAAAACCTGAACTCAATGTCACCCCTGCCAAGGGGAGGTTCAACCAACAGGAACTGCTAATTCCTGTATCTGAGTACATGTGATGGTGGTTGGTGAGTTTTGGGAATTTTTTGATGTTAGTGAGAGTAGTATTGGTGCTAGAATGATTGTCAGTGTGAGGAGAATGGAGGTGTTAAGGAGTAGGGCGGGTTCCATTACTTTTACTTGGATTTGCACCAAGATGAACAGCTCCTAAGACCAGTGGTTTGCTATTATCCTTTAAAAGCAAGGGGGGTGAGGTTTTAGATTCAGATATTATGAACGCACATACAGCCAAACCCTACAACCCCTCCTAGCACTGACAGCCACCCGATGACTCCTATCTAATCTCAAAAACATAGCACTCCCCGCAACAACAAACCTAATAGCAGAATTAACTATTACAATTTCACTATTCAACTGATCTACCCCTACAATCCTTTGAACTGGAGCTGCAACCACTTCATAAACTCTATTTTACTAATAACCCAACGAGGGACATTACCAACCCACATCACATCTATTCAAACACAAGAACATTTTCTGATAGCCTTCCACATCATCCTGCACGCCCTGCCTGAGCCAAGTGCCATGCTGCCACCTCCGTGTTTGCTCACCCCGCTCACTGCGCTCCTCGTCGCCTGTGTTCCCCAGAACCATTCGAATCTCCCACCGTTGCCGCTGGCAATGCCTAACCCTGACCAGCCTTTCTTGCAGTAGCTGTCGCTTCCTGGCACAAATGCCACAGCAGAATGTTCCTCAGGTGTCCCCGGCTCCAGGAGCCCCACTGTCTGCCCCGATCCAGTGCTCAGCCATGGGAACCAGCTGCTGCCACCATATGCCTCGCTGACTCTGAACAGAGGAGAAACTTTGAGGCTGACAGTGCACTGGAACTGTGAGGTTCCACAACAGACAGGTTGTGGATTCTCCTTCTCTGGAGATATTAAAAAAACACCTGGATGCAATCCTGTGCCACCTGCTCTGGATGAACCTGCAGGAGGGCTGGACTAGATGATCTCCAGGTATCCCTTACAACCCCAACCATTCTGTGACTCTCTCCAGTTCCTAGAGTGTGTTTTTGAAAAAATCCAGTACTAAAAGCACCTCACATAAAATTTCCATTTAGCTATTTTCTGTATGTTTTTTATATCTCTTCCACTTCTTCATCTCATCTTCTCAAATAATTTGGCCAAAAAGTACTTTCCCTAAAGATAAGAGCTTCCTTATTTTCAGAAACTTATATGCATCATAACAGAATAAAACTAAATCTATTCAGTAAAATGTGCATAATTCTTCTCAAACTAATGTCCTTGGATGCAAATTTTTGCCCCAGAAGTTTGTAAAAGAAAAATCCCAGACAGGTCACGCTTTAATCTTTTCCCCAACATTTTCCTCTTTCTACCATTTCACCGAGTTTCCCCTTTATTGTCCCATAGTGAACATAAATGAGTCACACTAGTCATTATCTCAATGGTTTTGTTCTTCTCTTTCACCTACCACTGCACTATCGGAATGCCCTCTTCGCTTCAACAACATTTGTAAAATAACTTTAAAAGCCCAGGACAATTTCAGAATCCTTTCTACAACACAGTATTAACAAATTACAAAAAAAGAATGTTTTACTATTTTTCAGAACTTTTGATTTTAAAATATGCACTGTAGTCAAAAGGGAAATACTCTCTTCAAATTTCCCCTCAAATGTGTTACTGTCACAACGCAGTTAACATCAGATTCCAAGGCAAAGTTCTAAATTTTTCAGGCTTTTTAACAAAAAATCTGATTCAGTCCTATTGCTGTCACACACAGTATTTCATGAATAAGAACTCAGAATTCCCATACTTGCACATTGTAGCTGTATCTCCCCTGAAAAGAAATTAACAAAGCTTCTTCATATAGCAGCAGGGCTTTCTAACATCGTTTGTTTAACTGATAATTAGATTCTGAGTTAACAGCTACCTGTCATTTGCTAGAGGAGGCATATGCTTTTCCCCTGACTCCAGAACAGTAGTCACAAAGTTGTTCAGGACATCCTGAAACTCACCCAGTCTGCTAAGGAAACTGAAATAAGGTTTTCTGGTTATCAATGAAATATGAAAATTCGATTCTACCTAGTAAGAACACCTTTCCTACTAAAATGAGCACACATTACAGAGATAGAAATTGATTCAACAGATAATTTAATAACTATAAACTGAGAGAACACAGGACTAAACATTAGAGATGGACCATATTTTTGTAATGAGCAGTTTTAAGTCACTTAAGTAACTTCTTTCCTTTTGTTTTCCCCAGCTTAGGTAACATGAGGATTAAAAATACCAATTCCTCTTTTGTTTCCTTAACTCTCAGTATTCACAAAAGATCCTTAAAATGTTGACAGTGTATAAAAAAAAAAAAAAAGTATTTATATTTACTGTTACTTTCAGTTTGCTAATGCTATGACCGTGAACTTCTTACAGGTGGCTCTCATAAATGCAAGAAGTAACGTTTGATAAAGCAATATTGTATTTTCCAGTAGCTTGAATTCTCATAGCTTTTTCAACATATCTAAAAATTTTATGATGTCATTTAAGGATTCACATTTTTAAGGCACTAAAAATATGTGGTGGTAATTCAACAAGAGAACAAAAAAAAGCCATGTTGCCATCAAATCTGTTTACTGTTTATCACATTTCCTCAAGTTTTTTTAACGAAAACAAATATTAGATCACTGAGCATGGCAACTGATAGATTGGTAAAATGTGAAATTTTAAACTGTTTGTTTTGGTTTGGTTTTTGTAATGACTATACGTTTAGGGATTCTGTGAACTATTACTTGCTTGTTTATTTATTCCTTGCTGTATAGAACTATTTTATATCTTATTTTAAATAAAATAGGCATTTAGGATCTTCACAAGTGAAACCTTCTGCTTACACAGCACAGTAAACCTGCTGCAAAAGAACAATTTACTTCTTGACTGTAATTTATTATTCTCTTCCATTTTTGTATTCTCCAGCTGCCCACACATACACCCCGAAGTCTAAAATATTTAGAGGAAATCTCGTTTTTTTCTCCCTCTTGTCTGCATTTAAATTTTCAGTTGTTTCTTTGAACAATGTTCTATACACAACTATATTCTGTTAGATGATCCTTTTCTCAGTGTATAGACCTACTCCAAATTTGTCTATTAAAATATTATACTACTACATTTTAGATTGAAATCTAATTGTATTTTACAAATAGTTTTTCCCCAACAAGTGTGCTCAGAAAAAAATACACAGGCCACATTTCCCATGCAATCATGCTTGTGCTGTTTCTTTTTTTTCTTTCCTTAATCTCTAATGGGTTAGATAACTAAGCAACGTGTGAAACTTACGGCTGTCCAGGCTTCCTTTCTGCATCGAGAGCACAACCATTCATTATGGATTTCATGAGAAGGAACACCATAGCAACCTAGAATAAAAGAGCTGAACTGATTAATATATTCTGCCTTTCTCTCTATGATGTCATACAATTCAACTGTGTGTAAACACTAGTAATACACACCTCCTGTGAGCTAGGAGACTCTTCCAATCTACGCCTACTGCTAATCCCATAGTCCATTAAATATATAAATTAGATACACAGACACTCTTCCTAAAGCTAAAAACAAACAAAAAAACCAACCCACAAACAAAAAACCACTAGCAAACAAACAGAAAACAAACACATGCAAAAAAACCCCAACAACAACTCCAAAACCCAAACCCCAGGGAATTTCTTATTTTCTGTTTTCAATAGCAAATGTCTAATTCTCTCTGCAGCATAAAATGTCTAATTTGAATTAATAAGCTGACATTTACTCTATGCAATTATACTGCACTTCCATGTAAGAATTTCACATGGAGTTCTCAGAGTTAACTATTGAAGTCCTACTTGTCTGTAGAAGATACAGGAGAAAAAAAACTTGCATTCATCAGTCACTCTTGACATAAAAAAGAATGCAAGGTAAAGGAAATTACTGCATACCTAAAGTTAATAGTAATATTCACAAATCCAGCAAGATTTCATCCTGACTATTTAATAAGGACATAGTAACATCACACAGTGGTTTAAAATACGACAAGTAAAAAAGGAACTTAACAGCTCAGAACTGAAATGAGAATCACGATTTTGTGATTATTGGAAGTTTACAGAAAAGTTAATTCTTCACTATTTTCAAAGCAATCATTAATAAGAAACAGAAAAAGTAACATAGTTTTAAATAAATTTAGCCAGCGATGGAAGCACCCACCTGGACGCCTTCCTGTGTAACCTCATCTAGGTGTTCTTGCTCTGGTGGGGGGATTGGACTAGATGATCTTTTGAGGTCCCTTCCAATCCCTAACATTCTGTGATACTGTGATACTACATAAAGAAATGTTCTTCAAGTACTTCTTAAGACATACTAGAAGCCTAGTCAACTATTATTTATCAATACAGCGAAGTTTGAAATTACATTTCTACCAACTGAACAATTAGTTTATTTACTTGCATGAACCCGTACACAGCACTTTGCACAGGAAATCAGAAGACTTGTTCCATCTTCTTCGATAAAGGCATTTGATGGATAGTTTTCAGTGTTTTCTTCACTATAAATAAAACACATCTCTGGAATAAGAGGTTTAGTCTTTTCATTTTCAGTCATCAATGTTTCTGCTGAGTTTGCTTCCCCAAAAGTAGGACTTTCTTCATCATGATTGCCTGGCTGGAAAATAACCAAAATTTATATTTAAGTAACAGAAAGGAGAGTCTGTCTTACTTTTCCTTTTGACACTGATCAAATGACTTCTCCCCTCCCAGCTCTTGTACTAACAACGTAACAGTTTTATGAGAGAATTAACTGCTTCTAGCTATCTATCACAGTCATTCTATAGCTCCTGTTCTGTTCAAATAACTGTGAAATCTAGAATAGCACTCAGCCTGCAAACTAGTGTTGTTGCAGCTGTGTTCAACCACCTGTCGCCCTTTGAGCCTTTTAACTGGGTCCAGTGCAATAAAAGTTTTCTTCCTAGTTCCCATGCTGTGGGGATTCCAGTTTAGCAGCTTCAGAATTAGTACCACTGTACTATAGCAGAATTTTTAGCTCACTTTTGACACAGGAATTCCGCAAGCCCGTATCAAACAGTGCTCTGCATTAGACCGTTTCTATGGGAATATTAGTCCCGAGAAGGCGTAAGTACTGTGAAAACACTTAGCTCTTCAACACTGCAGGAAAGAGACATAGAAGAGGCCCAGATAAAAAGCATTTGAAGATGGACATATAAAGATATAGCTAAAAGATACAAACCTACGTGGATTTGCCACCTCCAAAAGTGTAACTTCAAGTGCAAGCACACATACACTAAACACCAATCCTGCATAAACCCTAGCAGAAGGCATACACTGTCTGCAACCAAGAATAAATGCAGGTGAACAGAGTATCAGTTTGAATTTCAACAACGGTGAGTTTATTTACTTCTCATACAAATCAAATTCACACGCTTATCTTATTTCTAGTTTACTGGAAATGAAGTAGCTGGGCAACTATTTCACACTTGACCTGGAGATGGAGCTGTTCCGGTCTTGCTTACCTTGTAGTACGGCATGAGAAGAGTGCAAACGGCACAGTGTGGTTCCTTTTCTGCACAAGCTGCATTGTATTCTTTTTCAGCATTGAAATTGTGTACTCGTGTCTGCCAAAGGTAGACCAGAGGCCTGGCCCATGTCTCTGTCTCTTGAACTTCCTCTTCAATTAAGGTAGTCTCAGGCAGTTCTTAAAGAATTAAAAAAAAAAAAAAAAAAAGTGTTTACATCGCAGTCCTGCAATGAAGACAAACACCGATTTTGTCATGTGTGCTAATAACGATAAAACAATGCTATAGGAATTCTGTGTGTGAATACAAAGGCAGAAGGCTCAAAGAATTATGCAACAGGGCAAGCACACAAAAAAGTGGTTCAACACCGGCGTCACACGCTGACTGCTCCACATAGAGTAGGTCATTAGGTCTAGTGCTTACAGTTCGTATTCATATCCACAACACTGTATCTCAGTCTTCCGCTTCTTAATTCCTCCAATGTCTACCACCTACCCCACCATGCGCTCTGCCCTGTACTCCTTACGGATGGAATAAGTTGCAACCTGCCAAGCAGCACCAGACTAATCACTCTGCTCACCCACAATGTCACCTCTGAACTCTTTATGGAAAACTGACATTCATTTTCCAAAAGGAAAAAAGAGATGAATGTTTTAGCCAAGAAGTAATGGTGAACAAACAGATCTAAGATGTAGGTGGACATGCATGCTGGACTCCGCTTCAGGAAAAAATATTTTGTAATATCAGTGATCTGTTGTGGATGCTGGAAAATTTTGTTTTACTTATTAGCAGTGTTTCCGTGCAGGACTCCGCAAAGGTGACCTTATGAAATTAAAAGCCTCTGAAGAAGGTGGGAAATAAAGTGAGACTGAAACTCAAGAGAAATAGCTTATTCAATAGAAGCAATCAAAAAATGTAGTAATTTGCTATTGAGAAAGACGTGGGAAAAGGAAAGCTGTGAAAAGGAGACTGGGTGTAAAACCCTTTCCCCAGTGAAATCAATAGCATAATTATTAACGATCCAGTTGTTAACACCAGAACCTCAGCCTAGTCACATGTCTGAGCTAGTTAGAAAACTCAAGGTATCTTCACAGGCAACCTTGCGACTGCTGTCTGCAAAATGTACAGATTATGAGAAGTGCCTTTTCATTCTAGGGGAGAAAGCATTGCTGACAGCAGATATTAGCTATTTTTTTCTGAATGGTGTCCTTATACACTGCTCTGATTAATGATGAGGTCTGTGGTTCTGTTCGTTCAAGTGGACAGTGCCTATTAAATCTTTCATGATCAATGAGAAGGCAGGTAAGTATCAATTAGAATAATTAAAATAATGCGATTGTGGGAAGGAAAATGTGGGAAGTTATTGAACAGAAATTTCAGGTAACAAAAAAGGTCTATAGTATACAGTCGTTTTCTAACAATGTATTTAAGAAAAAATGTTTATTTCAGAAGAAGAAAATTCCAACAACAGAGAAATGTTTAATGAAGTATACTAAGCTGACTCACCACATTCCTTCAGCCCATGACTGCCTTCGTTGACTTTACTAAAAAGCAGAGACTTTATGGGTCTCCTCCTATGATAAATTGTCACACATTGCTACAAAAGCACTATCAGGTTGATACCATTTTTCTCAGTTTTGAATAAAATATGGATTAAAATATTTATCTACAAGCAAGCTAAGTGTAGCAAACACAACTTAATTAATATATCCTGCATTGGAATTTTATTCCATTTTTTATAGTTTCTCAAGAGAACTAGTATCAATTCAATAACCATTTGCCAATAATCCAGGTGGAAGAACAAATACAAAAGATCTGCAAAAAAAGGTGTCACCAACTCAATATTCAGCAGCAGAGCTTTATGGTGAATAAGTTAGCTATAAAAGAACAGTGGTGAAGAAATAGCTGAACACAAGAGATGGAAATATAAAATGCTGGCATCACTTTTACAGCTTTCTGAGTTCCTTTTTTTTAAGTTAAAAGCTTAACTGAGGTTTTAGTTAAAAACATTCTGTCCTACCATATTTTTTTTCTATTGCATGCAATTTTCCAGAACTGTAAAATAAATAGCTCTGAAATCTATGCCTCTAGTTCCATTTCTATTGATTTAAATTTTCCCTTATGGAATGGTCTCACAAATGGCTTCATCTTTGCTAACTTAATTTCCAAATCCTTTCTTTATTTTCTTTCAGGAGCTTATACTGCCATAATTTTAAATATTTTCATTGTAGTTGTGACCTCACAGAAAATTCATGGCTTGATTGTGCCTGATGAAGAAGACTAAGAGGAACACAAAATTTGTTGTGAAGGTTCTAACTTACATCTTCCGTATCTATTATTCATTTGGAAATTGACGCTCCTTGATTGCACCACTCCTTATCACTGCTGAATAATTCTCTCATGAGGGTTAAGGTCTTTGCTCTGAACCTCAGCCTATTATGCTCTTCTTTAGTAGAAAAAAAAAAAAAAAAAATCTATCTTCAGATTTCCAGTCCTGGAATCAATTCTAGGACGATAGCTGTAATTTTCTCACACAGTGCTCTGGTTTCCTATTGCCTGCAGCACATTACTGAGTTCATGACCATATTGGTTTTGCTTTTGACGAGAACAATATTTATATAATATTTATATATATTAGATATATATATAATATTTAGATAATATTTAACTACAAATAAACTCCACAATTTCAGTAACCTCTTGTATGATGTTTACACATCCCTTCCAAATCGGGGAAGTGAAAGAATACAAGAGCTAGGAATAAAGCTGGCAGCAGTCTTAAAATATTTTCTTGCTTTCAAGAGCTTTGTAGTTATTTTCAAACCACACTCCAGTGAAGTCAGGGACAAAGTGTCATATGCAGATGTACTGGACTGCATCTTCCGAAACCTTCAAAAAATTCAACACTATTTTAATAAATGTTTTTTCCCCTTTACATTATGTTTAGAGCAACTATTTCCAGTTAGTTATTGACTAGAAGCAAACCTCCTCATTTGCCTCTGATCTCTATCATATCTAATTATGTATTCCATCTCCTTTAAGGTATGACTATCTTCTCAACACTCCTTACTGCATGAACTTCGGACCCCAACCTCTCTGATGTGATCCTCCTGTACATTACACTCTGCAATCTCTCACTCTTCTCCACCGTAACAAGTCCAGAAGCACAGCCGAGAAAATAAAAATATGCCTCCTCCTTTTAAAGGGAGACTAGTTAGCCCAGTACTTCTTAAAGGACCATTACCTTATCAGCACACAAAATTAAGAATAGACAGAACGGACGCTCTTAAGGGATATAAGCTTTGCCTGACCCTCTGTTATCACTACTGTATGGTTTGTGTATTTCAGTTCTCAAGAATTTCCTAGGCAACCTCAAGATTAATTTATCATCCTTCAAGAGTTTTAGAAATACTAGTTCATTTCTTTACAGTCAACATTCACCCACTCACACAATGAAATCACAAAATGTCAAAAGAAACTGATAGTAAGAAAAAAAGTTACAGAGGACATGACTCCCATTATAGCATATGACAACAAGGCTGCCTTCAATAACTTTCTCACCAGATAAAACACGCAATCACATGTGTAAATATCCTACATCAGTAGAACTTGTGCAGTTTCACTTTGTGTGGTCTCTCCAAGATGTGCCAGTATCACTGACAGAAGCCTTTCCAGGTCAGCTTCTCAGGTAGTACAACTGGAGTTATATTTCTGGTTTCCATGAAGTCAGAGAAGTCATGTACCATGAATAAAAACTGAGAATCTGGTTATCCAAAAAAAGGCAAGGAAAAACTAACTTTCAACCTGTTTGAGAGAAAGCATAGAGTATAAAACCACTTGATGTAACAAACACACTGCCATCTTGGTACAGTTTATAGCTTTTCTTCACTTGTTCATTTGATAATTCCAGTGTAATATTTATGTCCTGAAAATAAATAGAAAACTTAAGGTTTTTTTAGATTTTTTTTTGCTATTTATTCAGTACTTCTTACTTCCTCTTGTTCTCTTTAATGAGTCCTTTCATTACGTACTACATAACCAAAAAGCAATCAGTGACTTAGCCTAAAATAAATTTATTTTCCTGACTCATGTTGGTATGCATGGTTTCAGGGCAGACATTCAGGTACCTCAGGTGAGCTCAGTGTTTTTTGACCAGGCGCGTCTTGTTAGAAGTATGGAAGTGCCAAGTACCTTCATATGCTTTCTATATGCAACGCCATAAAGTATAGAGGCAACCGCAAACTCAATACCTCCACTCAAAATTCACCTTAACTGAGGATTCTCAGGGTAAGAATGGAGAACAACCTGCCGTGTCGATACTGACTGAAAAATCTCAGAAGCTCCATTGTCGTAAGCAGGCATACCTTCTACTTCAACTACGTATCAGTGCCATTTCTCAGTACTCAAGGCTTGCAAAAGCCATGGTGGAAGCATCAGTTCCCCCACTGAAACAGATGAAAACATTGCCAAAACAAAGACCAGTACGTAATGTTTCATGAAGCTAAATGAACACAATGTGTCACTAAAAAAATCTTATATATTGGCATTTTTCTGAAAGAGTCTGAGAATGTTGTCTCAGTTCCGGTAGAGAAGGTTTTGATGGACAGTCACTTATGCAATGCTGCCAACCAACACCACTCTACAATCCACACCATTATTTAGTCAAACCTTCTTTGCAATAAACTGGCCTGGCTCTACGAGCAGCTACCAATGGCCCAAGGCAGATAATCCCAGAGATTCAGGCCAACCAATGCAGTGACACAAAACACAATGTATGTCTATGGAGAGCATTTTATTTATACAACACTTGAAACTGAGCTAAGCAATTTATTTTGACTTCTATGTCTGCTGTAACCTGGATCATATCACTGATATTTCCTCACAGTTCACTGCCAGTAAATGCACGAACAGGACTGTACAGGTGCATATCAGAATTTGCTGGTGAGAACTCTGATGTGCCATTTGCTTTTTTCAGCTTTTCAGCATGTAACTCACATTCCAAATTAAGAATTAATTGAAAGAAAAGTGAATAATGCATTCTCATTATTCTTTGGTAGAGAAACATCAAATCAACTTAACTATACTACAGGATACGTCTTGCTGTCAGAGATGATAAAAGAAAATATGGGAGTTGAACCTGCTAGCCATGACAAGGGAATTCCATATATATTTGCAGCTCAATTGATAGCACTGTCGAAGAGATTGCAAACTCTCGTGCATAATACATATGCACACTGACAAATACTCAAAGAACCATCTTTAAAGTCTCCAGTTGATCTATTTGTGTTATTTAATCTCCATCTGAATCATAACACTACCTTACATACAGTAATTATTCCTGTAGCAATGTCGTATAAAAAATTAAGGCCATCACTTCAACTACAAAAGTAAACACCTCCTTAGAAGAACATGTTCCCTCACAACACTATGTTAAAGCATAAATGTTATGCTTAATCTAAAGTATAAGAACTACTCATAGGAATTCAGAATTGCTTAACAATGCAACAGAACAATAATTATCTGATTCACCTTCTTATAGTCAAGCTCATTCTTTTCCTGAGACCATGTATCTCTGGAGGACTTAAGCAGATAAGACGTTGAGCTCAGAGGCTGACTATACTAAGATCTGTGTGTTCACTCCCTACTTCAAAGTGCAACTATGAGAAGAACCATACAGCACACTTTCTCAGTTCCATAACTATAAAAATACAGTAGGGGGTTTCTTCAACTGGGAAAATGAAAATCCTCTGCTTATCACATGAAGCCTTTATTATTAGGAATGTGACAGACCTGAGAAATTATATAAAATAAAAATTAAATAGCTTACATGAAAGTAAACAATTTTTACATTAAAAAAGTCTGTGTGACATCTTGCACCATGTAAAAATTCAATTTAACTAAATTTTAGAAAAAAAATTATAAATAGGACACTGCATAAGAAAGAAAAATAAAGGCTTGTATTTGTACCATTGGAAACATCTACGTAGACAAGAACCCAAAAACTAATTGCTAAGGTAGAACAATCACAGTCAGGAAACAAAATTAAATATCATGCAACTTCTACAGCTTATCACCCTTGTAAAGTTCAAAACATGTCTCTAAGTGCACCTTATAAAATAAACCCTAATTTCAAACCAGCCCCTACCTCTGCAGCTGTAAATTAATCTTATCACTTTTGTGCCATGAATAGGGGCCAAAGGGATCTCCCATGATTTGGTTCATTAACAAGGATGTGTTACTCAAAGGAAACAAATGTGAAATATCATTCAGAATTTCAGTCATTTCCTGATGTCACAGAAAGGAGCTCCATGCTCAATTAATATTTTCTAGGACAGAGAAGAGATCTTGGGCATCCCATATGTGGAAGAGGAACTACTATTAAACAGACACTCCTTCATTCTGCCTAACAAACATTGGCAGTCTTCTTGATGATGGAGGTATATTTTATTTGTAAATCAGGGCACTGTTCCTCTAATTTACACTTTAATGTTCCATGTATAATGTGATCGATTAATAAACAACTGAAACTGAAGAAGGCTCAGAGGACGTGCAAAAGGGCTTTGTGCTTTTTAATCTCCAAGAATCTAGAGAGTGACTGCTCATAGATGTTGCAAAGTAAGAAGAATTTATCTCAACATAAAGGGGGCGCCTTTGTTTTATATAAATGGTCATATCAGCTGGGTGAATCAGCTGGTTGCAAATGTCTTCCTGAGCCAAACAGACCAGAATATGGGAAGTGTGTACATGATTCAGTCCAACATAGAGTATAAAAAGTTCAGCATTGAACAAAATGAACTTCGAAGAGACCAACAGGTCTGAGCTGATTCAACCTATGTATTCCTTCCCAGCAAATGGTGACACCAGCATCACGACAGTGAGCATACACAGACCAGTAATGGCAATCACATTTTTAATGTAATCCAACTGTACATTGCAATATGCATGCTATACTGTGCTCATATTTTTATTTCAGTACATTGCTGTATCACTCTGCTAATGCAAAATCCTGTGTAATATCAAATATCTACCAGTAAATGTGGTATTAAGTACTTCTTGTGTGGGACATCTAAAAGAACCCTGTCAGAGACTATGGAACTCTGGCACAAGGAACACAGAATTCAGTTCTTCAGTACTGGTACTTAAATTGTATTTACATGTAAAAAGACTGACTTGACTTCTGCTAGAGTGTCAGGTATTACAGTTTAAAGCAGCCAGAAAATTCCTGGATAATATGGAAACCTTCAAATTTGGAGTACATGTTTAAACAAGTTCAAAGACCCTTTACTGAATACACTTTGAGAATATATCATACTTGGACTCAAACACCTTATCATTAAATGTATCACTGATTTTGGTATGCTTTGAAAATAACTAAGTGGAGTGGTCTTCACATAATAAGAGTGACATGTCTGCCTCTTATAGCGTCCCAAGGAGACCTTCTCATGCAAGTCTGTTAGTATGCACATTTTTTTCAAATGATCTTATCTACCATAAATTACCACAGCTCAGATTCAACTAGGGTATACATGGAGCCTGACAGAGACGCCCTTTGAGTTGGTCTTCCTCAGACCAGCAGGTCTGCAGAGACTCTCCTCCTTAGACTGGCCATCTAAGGAAAGTTCCTCGAGGACTGAGACACCTTTCCTGACTGGTGATTATCTGGGTACCCTTGAGTGTCCTCACTTTGTATGAGCGGCAAGATGCGCATTATGAATCACCATTCTAGAGTTTTGGGATCCCTTGCATCTGAATTGGCTATGTAGTAATCGAACTCCTAAACAGAATCAGAAACTATGTTTTATAATGTTGGAGTGCTGAATAATTTTGGATAAACTTTGTTTCTGGTTGCTTCTCTGCTAAACGGTTCTGGTTAGAATAAAGTCTGCTTGGAGCTTTTTGCCTTCCTAAATTGATTTCTGGGTGCCTCCATCACAAGTGATCACGGATCTCAATTCTCCATGAACCACGACAGCATTTACTTCAATGCAAGTATAATGCTTTGTTGTAGTATTATTTTACCTGATACAATCCATAGTGAGATCAAATATTTTGTTTCCTAAGGGGATAGAGCAAGTGTTCGTTTTTTTCCAAAAGAAAAGCAGAAATACTTGATGAGCCAATTAATGAATTTAAATAAATGTGTAACAGTTGCTATAAACCTCACTGTATCATACGTCAGCCATAGTAGCACTGATACTATAAGGTAGTTAGCAATCCTAAACTCCATACTAGTTCCGGCTATCATATTTGTACCCAAAAAAGATACTTATATAGGATTAATTTATCTCTTTAATGTAATTTTGGATATACCGGTTCTCATTTATGCAATTATTTATATGCATCTGTATCCCTTTACGTATTTAGGAAAAGTGAAACAATTCATTAAAACAAACTGTGTAGACAAAAAGAAAATGATAGCCCAGAATCTGTGTTAGTACAAAGGATATTCTTATAACAAAGTACTTGTAAACAGGTACTGTGCTGCTCTCCAAATGGGCAAGTGAATGAAATAAATGTTTTCACAAATGTTATTGGTTTAATAGTTTGTGGTAAACTTGCTCCAGCACTCGATACTATTGCTTTGAATGGTTTTTGCTTAGTAAGTTAAACTCAAATTCTCAGAAAACATTTGGGCCATTTGCAGAATGGGCTGTTGCCAGTATTTGCTGATTTAACCCAGCAGATGTGAAAAGCCATAGATGCTAATACAGTACAATTTGCTTTTGCCAGTCTCAACAATGATTTTGCTGCCTGGGGTTATGTTCCACTGATGTTTCCTGGCTTTGTACAGCAGCATTCTCTACCACAAAGAGCATAGTAGCATCTGTTATTTTTCAGGTAGTTGAGCATAATCTCAGCCCTGGGAGGCACTATCTATAGTTTCAAATGTCCTGGAGGAAATAATAATAATAATTAAAAAAAAAAAAGTCAATCAGGGAAAAAGACTTGCAACTTCAAACTGTTCCTGCAGTATATCAGCAAACTCAGCTTCAGAAATTGTGGGGCTTTTTTTCTGTAATGAAAGCCATAGATTTCATAGCAAAACATGAAATTCTAAACTTTTTAATTTCTTCTACTGTACAAGAAATTTGATTTATTGTATGGTACTGTACAGTAACACTACTGTAAATTATGTATACATTTTTAGTTAGAGAGTCTAATTGCTGAAGTATCAATTAATACTTCATTTCTCATAAAAATTGTAGGTAAACACAGCCATACTGAATCAGAGCTCTAGAAGCTAAACCTAAGAACTCCTGGATTAAATAAGGTTTAGCTCATGAAAGAAACTAATGGGGTGCTTTCGGTTTAAAAAAAAAAAAAAAAATAGAGAGAGAAAAGTAAAATATCAAAAAAGTTATGTCGAAATGTTTTGAAAGGTCAGAAAAATTCAGATTTCAAAAAAATTTTAAAAAGACAATTTGACAGAATTGAAAGATGCATTTAGACCGTGGGGTATTTCAATTTTTCTTGAGCTTATCATTAAAGTCTTATAATGAAATTCATGGCTTTTTGGTGTATTGCATTTGCTACACTGCTAAACATAATTTGTACTTGCACTTGCTGATACTTGCTGTATCAGTCTGCTAAACAAAAATCCCATGTAACTTCAACTAATTTCAAGTAAGAAAATTTTGTGTTATTCATTAAATCCTCCATACAAATAATATCTAAAAGAACCTAGTCAGGGTGTATTATGCTCTGACATTAACTGGCATAGCCAGTAGGATATTACCAAGGGTGATCAATACCCATTACAGCAGTAAAGATTACTTTGGCTAAAACATGATTTCTAATTTGGTGTTAGTCACAAATAAGAACCTTGTAGAGAAAACCTAAATTGTGATTAACAACAGGTAGTGATAAGACTGGCTGCAGACAGGACCACTACCATTTAAAAGAGGAGACAGAATTATTACAAATACTAGCAACGGCTGAAAAAAATCTCACCAGTTACTTTGAAAAGGAGAGATGGGAAAACCATAATCAAGATTTCCTCTAACAAACAGCAAAGTAACTAAAATCTGTTTGATTTACCTTGCTATGCTGATTTACTAATGAAAAACCAGTTTGCCATACAGTTTCAAAAGCTCAGTAAAGCTCATTTAAGCTAACCAATTCCAAATGTAGAATATGTATTTCAATTTACATTTATTTCATAAAATTAAGGATTACCTAAACCTGAAGGCCTGATCACCTATATCTTTATCCCAATATTTAGTACACATGATGTCAACAACATCAAATCAGTGTATCATAAAGGACTCAGTGAAATACAAACACTTCTCTACATAAAAGCCTAATTAAAGTTAGTATCTCATAAATTTCTGGAAACTTAAGGGATGACTCCTGAAAACCAGCACTGGAGTGCAGTTACCCACTGGAGTTAACAAACATGCCATGCATTACATTATCAGTGTAAAAGCATTAGCTTAGTAGGCTTTTTCTCCCCAGTTTTCTTTCTGCCTTCTAAGAATTTTCCAAGCTAGCACACAATCTAGTTCTTACTATTTTCTAAAACACTCTACAGAACTTGTCCAACCTACTTGTCGATAAGTGCATCTTGTACAAAAGCTGAAAAATACAGAATACTTTTTCCCAATCTTAAGACAGCTCTTGCCTATTGAAAGGGTCACTGAGTATATGGTACTTCTTCCTTATTTAGAAATTAAAATGTATTTTCATTGACCATACTGCAGAGTACTATACAGTCAAATAAATATCCAAGTATTTAAAGCTGTTAGAGTGTTAGAAATACTACAGAGCAGATTCACGAACATACTCTCGTTTTATGCCACTCTAGAGGCAAAAACTAGTACCAAGTGGGGAAAACATATTTTATGGTTACTTTATATCTCAGGCAGTACAAATCTAACCTGTGTCAACACAACATTCCAGCGCAAGTGCCTCTAGGTAAAACACAAGTGAAATTTTGAGGAACCAAGTTACTTGAATGTTTTCAGTTAAGATTATGCTGAAGTTCTTCACTGGAACAAGGCCTCGGGTAGTTACTTATCTGCATAAGTTGAGTATGGAAGATGCGAAACAGTAAGATTTGAACATTGGTCCAAAATCACATGACAAATCGATGCCTGAATTAGAATTATAAAATAATAGCTTCAGGCTACAGTCCCTGCACAGATCACTAAAACAATTATCCCATAAACACTCCATACGCTAGACAACAACTGCATCCCGGCTCCCTCAAGGATCAATTTCTTAAGTACAATTATTTTGTACTTAAAAAAAAAAATAAATATTACACATACTTCCCAGCCAAGAAAAAGCATTGAGTTAAACCCCACTGGCATTAAAAACAAGTCGCTTCCAATACTGATGATTTAAAAAGCAGCTTCAGATTCTGACAAAGGCAATGATTACACTATGGGCTAGATTTTGGGGGTTTTATTTGGAACAAAAATACCACTATGATATCTTGGAACTAGGATAATATATTAGACAATTCTCTGTACCAAGACCTTGGGGAACTACTCCTCATTAAACACAAGTTACATATTTTCTGTGTTTCATTTTGGTCCGTAATTATAGTAACAGAAGTTCAACTCCAGAAGATAATCTTACAGAAGAGACACCTATCTCCCCAGCAAACTTCATATCCAGTTTGCCTACCGACTCCACAGCTACCCTTGAGAAGGCTACTGAGAGGTTTCACTAATGCACCAGGAACATAATAATGATAACTTGATAATGAGAAATTATACATGCCTCTCTCTCTAAGACTGCAGTTCTACTCACTCCTTTAAGAAGTAAAATATTATATTTTAAAGCTAAGACAGCTGCACAGTTAGAGTTGTAAGGTTCATCTAAAGGACAGTGAGTCTTAATGATCACCATACATACCACTGTCCAGCAAATGAGGCATAAATGTTAGAGGAACTGGTTTGTATTCCTCTTTTGAACCAAAATAATGGCTACTTTTAGGCCCTGGCATCTGTAGATATGCACTCTAAAGCAGATAAGAGCTCCTTGTGGAAGATGTCAACGGACAAGAGCCACCAGTGGCAATAATCAGAGCTGTCAGTTCTAAAAATTACTAGTGAGCAGTCACTAGCCCACAAGGTTGACTACAGTACTGAACATTCGGAAAAAGTTGATATTTTACTTTTCAACAGCTCTCTTTCCTAAATACCTACGAAAGATTCTACCACAACTTTGTAAAGTTGTTTGTGTCTTCAGGATACCACATGCTATATAAGTGCTAGAACTTACGGTAATCAAATCTTTAAAACTGAATTTAAATAAATAAGAAGCAATGTAGGTACCAGAGGAGAGAATACACATTTTTCTATAATAATACCATATGAAAAATGCAAATGCTGTACTTCATTAATGTATACTCATATAAAGGCAAAGTATTTTTAAAGAAGTAAAACTCCATTCAAAACTAGATCAGTACAATATGGGAGTGAACAGCATACTGCAACTTATAATACTAATGTGACAAAAATAAACACGCTTCTATCAGTTGGTTATCAAATTTTTCTCTACCTCCCAAGTGACACCATAAAAAAAAAAAGTTAACATTTCTTTCTGAAATAAGTAAGAATCTTCAAGCAGAATCTGGCATTTCAAGCTCTGAAGCAAAAGAATCATAATTGCATCTACAAGTGTAATTTTCTCCTATTTCAGCACATTTAACCTATTTATGACATTACTGAACAAGCCTTACATGGCTTAACTGCTACTATCAGCTCAAGCACATCTCACAGGATGCTGAGTGAATGTAAAAAACAAAGCAGCTCTATTTTATGTTATAGCAGAAGGAAAACCACAGCTGTAACATCAGCAATTTTCACAAATCAAACTTGTCCAAGCCACTCTTTCAATTCACAGTACTTTCCTCTCTGTTTCCTTATCTTACAAAGTAAAAAAAGCAAAATGACATTGAACTTCTGAGTTGCATTTAAAACACTAAAAAACCTATACAAAGAAACCCATACTGAATTCAATCTATATACTATTATTATACCATTTAGGGCAATAGGAAATCTTAGTCAACTTGAATCTAAAAACAGTTTCTAATGTTGCATGCCCAAATATTGCTGGAAAGAAATCTCTGGAACCAATCAATGTGCATCCAAAGTCAGTATTCTTTCCCCTTCTGCTGAATTTGCCTTTTTATTGCTTAAGTGAGCAGAAATACAACTGCATTAAATACAGAAGAATAATATTACCACAAGCTAATATACCGCATTGAGCATAAGACCAAGGTTCATTACATAAAAATTATAAGTATTTTGAGTGTGACATAGAGCTCACATTGTACTGCTGCACTTATTTTTCTAAACTGGCAGTCTGAGCTATAATTTCTGGGATTGATTCCTCAGTACCCAGTATTTCTCATTGTTCAGTCCTTTAGACATTAATTCTGCAAATATAATCATAATAAGGGAGACTGAGAAGTCAGACATACTATGAAAGAAAAGGCTTCAGAGAGGGTAAAAAAAAAAAAAAAATCAACACCAATAGACCACAAAGAAACAATTAACCATTTTTCTGTAGAAGAAACAATTAGATCTTAAAGAAACAAATAAAAAAGCCCATGCAGTGATAAAAAGACAAAACTCAATGTCCAAGTGATCCTGTGCAAAAAATGACAATTTCTGAAAAAGAACTCTTTATTAATAGTGAATCCAGAAAGTCTCTGATAAGATTTAAGCATGCTTTTAAATACGGTAGCATTCTACTTGCAAAATTATGATTTCAAAATGGTTGACAGTATCGAAGAATGCTGCCTTCATATTATTAATGGCCTCTGATCACCTCTATTCACAGAAACTTCCTAACAGAACTCCAGTATCTGAAGGAATTCAAAAATATTAATTTGAATATAAATTATCTGTATTAGAAATGGCTACAGACTCTCCAACTCGGGGAAAGTGACATAATTTGCCGGTGAACTATAAAGCCCCAATTTCTTAGTTTTTCTTAACAACACTAGCCCATATCTTCTTTTGCTTACATTTATGATTTTATTGGACTCAGATAAATTAAAATATAAACTAATGTATCAATATACAAATCCTCCTTGTAAAGGAATAGACGAACTCAACAGTTATGGTACTAAGAGACTACAGTATCATAGCCATTTGGGGCTTCATTTTTGTTCAAGAATCACAGAGAACGAGAACTGAGTTTGTGAGCATGCTGAATCACATTTCTGGTAACTCCAGAATATGGATCAAGCACCTTCATAAGGAGGAGCATAGTCATCAGTACATTGGTACCGATTACTCCCCTGATAGCTGACAACATTCTTAAATATGATCAGAAAAATCTCCTTTGACTGGCACTCATCTAGCCACAGATCCTTAACTCGCATGACAGCATGTGCCAGGAAAGCCGAAGAGGCTTCAGGTTGCCAGTCTCCCTCAGCAGTTCTTCAGTCTCTGCCCTGGATGTAAGCATTCTGCTCACCCAAAATCTATTCCCTCTATTCTGGTGTTTTCACGAAAGCATGCTGATAAATTAGATCACAATGAGAAATGCATGCATGAAAATAATATCAAATCCCAGTTCCACCGAGAAAATACCAATAACTGCCATGTTCCATTAAACTCTTAACCACTTCCTTCAACCAATAAGCAGACAGGTGCTTAACAGATACTTGAAATGATTCTAAGACAAAGTTTTGTTTCCTAACAAAAATACACCCTTATCTACCAGAAGGACAATTGTCATATAACCAGGAAACACTGGAAGGTATATGACTTACTGTTGGGATGCTGCTACTTTCACGTAAAAGTAAGACATCAGGAAGCTGACAAACTACTGAATAAGGTGGCAAACGAAGAGCAGGATCCTTGAGATTAACAAACCAGTGTCATCACATCATCATCTAGTCAGATTATATCACATAAAATCCTTGCTTAAATAGAAATTTTACACTATGTTTTAATCATAATGTTGAAAAAGCATCAGCAGGCAAAAAGAATATAATCTTTAATTAAAAAAGAGCAATTTCACTGCAAACTACCATATATTTAAATCTTTAATTACTTTACTAGATGAATCTTAATACTATCCTTTTTGTGTAAATTACCATAACACTTTCTGAAATATGCTCTGTCTAGCCCTCAAGGTATCCAAACATATCCATATATGATATAGATCATGGGCTAAGCTGCCTCTAATTTTCAGAAAGATGCTTAACAGCTAATTGCCTGGCAAAACTGAGGCTCAGATAAAAAAAGAAAGAGAGAGTGTATGGCTTCCTCAAACTGGAGAGATGGAAGAAACAAATCAATGACTTCAGGCTTGGAACAAGGAGGAAGATGTACTGATGAGGGACCAGTTAAAATTACGGCACCCAGCTCAACAATGCCTAAAATGGTGCTAAATGAAAGCATAATACTCCTTAGTTAAAAGAAGAAGAATGAATTAAGAGACATGCTGTCTCTGAAGTGAAGACCGTTTATGTGTAGCTGTAAAGAAACAGCTATTTTTGACTAGAGGTAATGATTTGGGGGGAGGAAAAAGATCAGGAAGTCCCGCAAGACCCTTGTATCACTTAAAATATGAAATAAGAGCTCCAAGCAAAATGCAGGCACAAATAACAGGTAAACACTGAAGCGTAGAGCAATGCTGGAGCCGGACATGTAGCCACAGACACAATATCAACTCTGTTGAAGCGAGAGGACCAGTCTCCAGTTCTGCTAACTGAAGAGATTCTAGAGAACAGTACTTGAAAAATCTGTGCATTACAGAACCAAAATGCTAAGACAATATGAAAAAGAAATGTATTTGGTTTCCATATTGAAGGACAGGTTTGATGCACAGTTTGATAAGTTTCACAAGCCAGATTTGATAGAATAATGTAGCTTTATTCATCAGCTTCGGCTGGCTGTATATGTGATTGCTCGGTAAAGCAGATTCATTTTTTATGTTTTCTTCAGAGAAGCAAAGCCCTTTCTTGGGTAAACTTCTTGGCTTCTGCAGCCTGTCTGCACAGGATGGTGGATCTCTAAATTTAAAGCACTCAATTAAGCTCCCAAAAAGAGCATCTGAGAAATTCTGAGTAATGTTTTAGCTTTTTCAGCCACTGTGGTATCTAGTTATAGAGCACTAAATTTCATGGCTGCAGAATTACTTACTTATATTGCACAGAACTCTGTTCTATATATCGCTGTTGTTTATCAACACTATTTCTGGACATGCTTCTTTCTCTTAATTTCTACTTCACTTTATCACTTCATGTGCCTGAAGGCACTATACAGTAACACGCATATCTCCAGTCTATAGAGGAGAACTGTACAGGCATACTCAAAATGACTGCTTAATATTATGCTTCTTATTTATGCAATTAAGTTAAACAACAGAATTTCGTGGTCACTATCCAGCATTAAAATGAAAAAAAAACCACAAAAACACCACCTTACAGCACCTAAATGCCAAATCAGAAGCCCAGTCTTACACATTAGACCACCATTTATCCTGCTTCGAGTTGGCTCATGCCAACTAAAAGTAAGCGGAAAACTGCTCTAAGAAAATTTCTCGAGAATTGTTCTGCTGGGAAGTCAGAGAGGAGACCTTTTGCTCCTTTCTATTACAGAAAGGTTATTTTCATTATGTCTAAAAACAGAGCTATGTTTTTCTACATCTTTTTACGTTTGTGCAAATATGGTGCTTCTAACCTCTTGCACACTATTCACTACTTGCAAACCTGCACACCACTCTGATACAGTTAAAAGCATATACAGAAATATGAGACATGTAGGTGACACATGCATCAAAATCAGCTTTTAAATGACTATTTCAAATCCATAGAGTAAAGTGGATTTACCAAAACTACAGGAAGAGAGATGTTCATTCTTTCCATATGAAACTAGGCAAAGCCTGGAAATCAAAACATACATAAAGACTCTTGATAACCTTTTGATGCTATCCAGAAGTCTGTAGCCTTTTCCTTGAATGAGAACTACAGTATTTTAAGACACTGACTCCCAAATGTCCAGTGTCTATCAAAAAACAGACAAGGAAAATGTAGCTTTAAAGCAGTATAGGTGACTATATACCTAAGATCCATATCCAAAGCATTCTTATGTCACTTTTATCTATGTCTACACAATTAAAAACTCCTTCTTAAACAGAACTGCTGTGAGTTCTAATAAGGAACATTTCATCGGCGAATATATTTGTTTTAAATGGCGTCTTATTTTTCAGAGCTCTTTGCAAAGAGAGATCCAATGGTTTTAGAAGAATTTGAGTGAAAGCAGGCAAAAAGAACATGACCTGTCTGTGGATTCAGAGGCCTTGCTCTTTACATTTCCCATGCAGAAACAAATTATTTCATCGAGATTGTTTTTGCAAATGCCTACACATATCGTCTCATGAAGACAGAAAGATATAATCAGAAAAATGTAATAATTAGTACACTCACCTTCGTCACTAGTTGCTTGCTGTTTAACCAGAGTCATCGGAGATCTAGCTGGGGGTTTATTTAGTGGATGACGCCAACTCTTAGATATTTTCTTTCTTTCAAGTTCTGCTGACTGAAAAGGAAAAAACACAACTAATTTAGTATGTAATTCTGCAAAGTTAATTTTGATGAACAAAAACATTCTTCTGTAAACAAGCACAGATGTCAATTCTGTAAATACAATCACAGTACTTGAAGCACCTTTAGTGTACCAATAAAACATTTGTCTCTAATTCAGAATATATACTTCCATTAAAAAAGAGCAATCCTTGTCAAACACAAGTGGTTTGAGGCATAAGTTACTGCAGCCCTTCCCAAATTACAGAGCATAAATCCTGCTTTGCTCAGGTGATGTTTGAGAGGAAGAACAGCCCAAATAATTCTGCAGAACCAGAAGTACAATACAGCGGCTAACCCTGGCTAGAGAAATGAAGCAGAAATCCACTGACTTCATTTGTGAAAGAGTGCAAAATTCATGAGGAAATAAAAAAGTGCAGCTTTCGCAACTCCAGAACTGAGTGCTGGTGAGGGAATCACGAAGTAAACCAGCTGCTGATGGTACCCGGGGGTTCAGGAGCAGGGGAAGGGCAAGCACACTGGCAGAAGAGTGTGAAGGACAGTCTCACAAGATTCCTACGGACCACAGCATTCTGCTCCTCAACACCCTGAATCTAACCTAGGAGGTTACACACATGCCCCTTAACTGATTCGTGGGTTGAAAATTACTACTATAAAATGGGAAGTAAATTACAAAACATCGTATTTGCTGTGATAAGCAGAGGGAGGAAGATGTGGTTAAAGCACAGCACAGGTTTATGATCTAGAAAAAGTTACCAACTAAGTAAAAAGGGAAAGAAGATCAGACTTTCTAATTGCATCTGTACAACATGCTTCTTCAGTTAAAATGAAAGAGTATGCAATTATACTGGAGAATACCTGAAACCTCATATATAAAAGCCTGAAAGGCACATAAGGACATAATCTCTAATACATGATGATTAAAACACTGAGATGTTTATCGTGGTCCTTATTATTACAGTGGAAGGGTTGGAGCCAATATTATTACAATGCGTAACAGTGTAAAAATATCATCAATGCACTGTCCATGTCTCTGAAAGGGACAGCATGATTTTACTTCAACTTCTAAAATGTATTTCCCACTAAGTCTGGCAATGTGGCAGTGGATTTCCTGCTCTCTCTCTCTCTGCCAAAGTGGGACTGAACTCACAACTTCGAAAGCTACCGGGGCTATCACCACAACTTAATTTTTCATTATGCTTTTCCAAAGTCAAAGCTGCCCACCCTTCATAGCAGAACAGCAAGAGTAAAAAAAGGACTGTAAGTTTGTAGGTGCCCCAATAAGAAGACATTATTAAAACTACTATTTAAAAATTCCTTTTATTAGAGGTATATTTTCCTTCAAGTGCTTCCTTTACATGTTTTAGGCTCTTTCCAAAATCCAAGAACAGAAAGTTTCAGACCCTAAAATCATACTGCCTATATTATCCTGCTATAGCCATATCTTGAAGAGTCACCTTCTCCAACTTCACTACGGTGGACACAACTTCAACGAAAGCAAGTCCGTAAGATTTCATAAACTGTGTGAGATAATACAACAGAATGAAAAGCAAACTTTCTTTCCACCTATCTTGATGCAGAGACGCTCCTTTGCTTTGCTTCACCCACTTCTTTGAGAAGGGCATCAGTACAAAAATAAATTACCATGTGCTCCCACACCGTTATATTCTGTCCTTGGACAGTAAGTCTCTCAGAATCAACTCATCCTGCTGACATTTTACCGGCATACTGTTAACTCTCCTTGAGACTCAGTCAAAACAGTCACTTCTTGAAACATAAATACATGATACCAAATACAGCAGTCATCTCTAAGAATTTCAGTTTCATGTCAATAGCAATAATTAAAGCTGATAGCCTTGTTCATACTGGCAGGCAGTGAACATGAGAATAGCTTGAGAGGAGCTGCTGACAGTTCAGATTCAAAGATAAAAAGTGAAATTACTAGATATTTAAAATAAGAGGGAAAATATGTCAACATCAAGCTCCAGAAACATTCTGCTTTTAGATCCAAATTCCCATTCTTACCAGAATACTTCAAAATATGTTAAAATTAGCATCTGATTAAAATTGTGCATATTCTTAAGTACTTTATAATAGCTATCGGGTCTCATTAGAAACATGTTCGCTCACATTTCATTAAATTAAGAATATATTACTATAAAGATGTAATTTGCTTCACATACACTGGATGTTTCCATGCCATCTTCTTCATCCTTTTTTACAACAGGCACTTCTCTGTGTTCCAAGCTACTTCCACAGCTTTCTAGGTCACTGACATCATCCTCGATCGAGACATTTTCCTCCTTATCTGTGTTTTCTGCTTCAGAAGCATGTTCCTCTGACTTATGGTATACTATGGATGAAACAGACTGATTCTGAGATTTCAAACTCTCTTCTTTTCTACAGCTATCAGAAGCGGGCATGTAGGCCACAGAATCTTCATGTGTGAAGTGAGGATGGCTGGAATCTGTCCTGTCCTCATCTTTCAGTTTTGTTTTCTCTAGTACAGGAATAGGGCTCGGAAGTAAGTCTGAAAGGATGCTTCCTGTAGATCAAGAATATGATTTGTTAATAAATCTCACTTTATATCACTGTATTTCACTTCACAACCATCTGAGTTATTTGAAGTCAATGCATGGTTCCTCACTTAGAAATCATACTGAAAACCATTTGGTACAAGGACATACACATTTTCAATCTCGAGTGTGAAACAGAGTTTTAATCATATAATTGGTATTTTTTATTGTTGAATATTGTTGATGTTGAAGGGTGAAATTGTGTGGATTTTTCCTTTATTAAAATTCTTCATGTGCTGATGCTTGCATGGGATGGACAGAACAACGGGTTAGAGAGGTCACAGAAAAAACCCATATTCCTGAAAAACTCTATGGCACAAACTGCAGTGAATTTTGATTCAGCAGCAAATCCAAGGCACTGAATAGTTTCTCTGAAGTCCCTTACCATTCTTTCTTTACAATGGTTATTAAACTTGTTTTTCTGAAAAATTGCCTTTTCAGGTCAGGTGAATATAAAATTTAGTAATACTAAACATATCCAATGCCAAAACATAATCTCTGGGTACGAAGAGTACTGCCTCAGCTGAGCATAATGGGCGTAATAGCCAGAGATAATGCAGAACAAATGACCATCTCCAAGGTGCGTACTGGAACTTCCATCATCATGCTGAAAAGGCCATTTTCCTTACAATGGTCCAAGCACTACCCTTTAATAGCACAATGGAAAGAGGATAGCACTCCACCCTTCTCTGCTTTTCCTTCCATTGTCAGTGAACGCAGAATGGCAGCTAACTAAATACTAATTTCTTGGTGGTCACGAACACTCGAAACCTCTGTTAAAAGCTGGGGAAGCTGTAAAGGAATAGCACCTTTAAGAAACAAAAAAGATCAGTAGAACAGACCTGGAAAGGCTTTGATAGAACACCAACTAATCCGTATGCAGGAATTTCTAAGCTTCCGTATTGGAATACTTAGTTATCTTTACGTGGATCAGTCCTGGTGTTTACCACTTCGAAATAACCATATCTATTAATATTCACAATCAGGGAAATACTCTTCATAAGCAATTTGCAATTAAATTTTAAATATTAGACATAAAACCAATGGGACTTCTCACAAACTTCAAGTTAAAACTGTTTCCCTTTCTGAACAGGAATGTGAAGACATACCTGAACTACAATGAAATGTGGAACAGAAGAAATAAAGTCCAGAATAGACCAAGTACATAATAGTTGTGGGGAACAAAATAACTAGCCTTGGCTTGGCAAAGCCTTTATATCTTGAATTGTCAGACAGCTCAACAGGAAATGGCAAGAAAACTGCAGTCTCAAAATGGAGTATTTTGGTGCACTAGTATAAACCACTTCTAATACGCAGCATTCTTCATGTAAATACATGGAGCATACTACTACTGTACTGTTTGCATAAATGTTAAGACACTCTCTTTAATTTCTGTATCCAAAAAAATGCTGTAAAACCTATCAGTCTATTGAAAAAATATGATTTACAAAACCTCCTCCTTTTTGCCCCTTTAAAAACCACTTCATTAAAACAGTTTAAGTGATATTACTCTCAGCTCAGAATATTAATTCTGTCATTTTCTCATTCTTACTGAGTATCAATCTTCTCTGCATGACTTTGTAAGCATTTCAGTATTCTACTTAGGATAATACTACACTTTAACATGCAGTGATTAGGGGCATTAGAGTATCAACAGCCTACAACTCACATGTGAAACATAATCAGTCCTTATCTCACCTGCAACCTTTACATTGTCAAATAAATGTTGATCCAGCTGCATTCTACTACTGTTTTCTTCTTGCCCAGAAGGCACTCCTGTGTTTACCAGTCTCACTTTTTTTCCAGGTTCTTCATTGACCTTGAAACCATCAGTAGCTGCTTCAGTCACTATGATTTCTGCACCAGCTACCACAGCAGATACTCTCTCGTCCTCTGGAGTTTTAAGCTTTTTAGATCGAGATCTGGTGTGCTGGAAGCTGTTATAAGAGATATTGCTGTCAGAGTAGAATGTCTTGGATAAGATAAAATGTCTACCAATATTTAAGTCCCTTTCAACTGCTTAAAGTGGTAAAAAACTGACAATTTTTCATCTTTTTTGTGCTGCGATAGTGTTTACAATTTATTAAGTGATAGATTAACAATTGATTGGATTTAACCTTCTAATCTTTTATCACCCTTCTACAGCAAAGTTATTAAACTGTAAAAGTAAAATAACCTTAAGTAACTATTACTTAAACAGCATCCAAACTGGCTTTTTAATGAATCATTCTTTCAAGTCTGAAAAAGAATAACCCTTACAAAAGTAATGAAGACAAAACATCCTCAGCTGCACTAAAAATCAGGTGGTATTTCCTAATTCCCATGCTAATAAAACACAGTCTGGATATCTGTGTAAAATCAATATGTTTAGATATCCTAGAAGTTTTTATACGCATTTTAACACAAACAGCAAGCATCTGAAAGAATGAAAAATTCTGATCACAAATATTTTGAATGGCTACAATATCAAGCAATATATTTTGTAATGCTGTGTAAAAAACCAAAATCTTCACCATAAGTTTTTGCATTCTCAGCAGCAGAAGGGAAAGGGTAAAAAGCAGGAGAAATGGCACCCTCTGTCAGAAACTGGTTTGTAATTTCTGTGCTTGGGATAAAAGTAACAGGAGATTAGTCCAGTTTCAAATTCAACTGTGTTAAATGGGAGGACATTTTTATGTACTTCATCACACATCAGGTTTCAAAACTCCTAAACATCAAGTGATAAAAGCCCAACTATGGCAGGTAAGCCATGACTTTTACAAAGGTCTTGCATCTTAGACTGTAGACAACTCCAGAAAAACATTTTGCTACTGCTTACATTTTAGCCTATGTTCACCAATGTATGTCTTTCAACACCCTCCGTATAAAATAGCAATTTCCAGAAAATCTGCCAAAGTATGAGACACCCGTCAGTTCACACTGTAATATAACAGTGTATTACTGTTTACATGCAGTCATTAGATGTTCTATTGTAGCAAAGTACTTCAGCCATAAATGTCAGAGTTAAGCTCTCCCTGTCACTACATTTATGAATGTTTCCACAGATGGTATTTCTATTTTCATTCTGCTGAAGCTTGTATTATTCCCATAATCAAAATGACAACAGTTTCAATTGACACATTACACTAGAAATGAACCTGAATAAACATTTTATCGTCCCTTTGTAATACACATTGTTACCATGCCTGAACAAAAGCCAACTCAAGAATTAAGCAGCATTTGAACTGTATTTATTAGCTTAGCTAAGTGCATAAAATCAGCCCATGCGATCCTACGATAAAACTTTGAACATGATTATTATAAAGTCTTTGCTTATAGTTAAAACTGGTAACCCATAAGGGTTCTCCCAAATGAATCACCACTGGTCCAAATGTGAACTGGCAGTTACACTGTACAATACATCCAGTGAAACTTACTACAGGGCAAAATGGCATTTAACTAGCTAAACAACAGAATTACTCTCTGTGTTTGTCCAGGTTAATATTACACACATTATACATATACTAACAAATTGGCTGTGCAGCAGCTTCACTAGTTGTCTTCAAGAACTGACTCTACCTCACAAATTATTCTTGCCCAGAACAAACCCTATCTTGTATTTCTCAACTACAATGTTCCACTACGGTGGCAGTTGGTCCTCTTCTTTACAGGTTGACTTTCTTATCATTTTACTCAAGAAACACATTAACTTACAGAGAAAATGAAGAAATTCAGCTTAAGAGCAAGTTAAAAAAGTAACCATATTGTAAAATGATTTGAATGAGGAAAAAATGTCTTAAAAAATCAGTATTATCTTTACCCCAGCAAACTGCATTCAACAGTAAGTATATAGCAATAAAACTGCCCACCCTAGGCTAGAAATTAGATATAACTTTATTAGATAATGAAGCAGAAAATTCATAAAGATCCTGTTAAGTAAGACAGGAAAGAATTATTGTACAAAAAATGTTTGTGCAATTGTCCTGGTTTTGTTTAGAACAAGACCAGTTCTCTATTAGTGAATTTTCATTTCAGCTGAGTTCTAAGTAACTGCACTCTTCTGAATTTGGCTGCATGTTTTTCAGACACTGCTCGCTCCAGAGCTGAGAACGGTAACAATGGTATGCAGAAGAGGCCCAGGTTTAGACTTACTGCTATGGTAGCCAAGGTTACTGATAAGTTTTGCATGTCCCGTAAGTGAGAGTGGCGTATTTGCAAGGAGAGGCAGACAGAACAAGTGACTAAAATTGACCAATTAAGTATTCCATCCCATACACGTCATACAGCCTATAAAAGGGTCGCGAGGGTCTCGCCCTCTTCGACCATAGCCGGCATCTGAAGAGGACCCTGCCTGTTGTGCCTGTGATCCAAGGCCTGGTTCCAGACCCTGCATCCCTGAATCCAGTTCGGGGTTGCTGCAGAGTCCAGCCCAGGACTTCTGGGTGCCTGCCCTGCAGCTGCTGGAATAACACCAGCTCGGCAGCTGGCAGCACTGCTGCGCCATGCTAGGAAATTCAAGATTGGTTTTGTACATTTTGTATTATTTTCTCTATTTATTAGTAGCATTAGTAAAACATTTTCAACTTTTCCAACTTGCAAGTCTCTCTCCCTTTTCCTATTACCTTTCCTTAGTAGGGAGGGCAGGGGGGTTAACGGAGAGCATCTGCCGCGGTTTATTGCTGCCCTGCAGTAAACAGTGACAGCAGTGCAAAAAAAAAAAAAGCATGATGCACACCAAGGAAAGAGATCCAGCTATGCTTTAATAAGTCAAAGCTTTGATAGCTTCAGTGACAAGCTGAGAAACCTTTTTCTTCTGATTTTCTTAGTAGTGTCAGAACAAAAAACTGTAATTTAAACAATCCTCATACCAAATTATGATCTGTGATTGACCTGTGGTAGACACGAATGTTTTGGCTGCAGCATTGTGAGAGTGTGTCAAATAGGTAGTGATATCTCCTTGGAGCTAGATGGTAATGAGGGCTAACACTATTGATAGAGATTTCACACAGCCATTGGGATTCTGCCACAGCTTCATGGTGAGTTTTAACCAATTTAACCTTTGCCTCAACTCTTAGATTTATCTCTTGTCTTTTGACTGCAAATGTCACTAGAAATAATGGCAACCATCCATAACTTGACAATTTTAATGGAATAATCTCTACTAAAGAAAGATTCCAAAATCACAATGGAATGCATTTTGGTGCTCTCCATGCTCATTACCTTCAGCTACACACACAACTTTTAAGTTGGATAGATATTTCATAGTCCTTCTGAGAAAAAGACTTGCTTGTCTCCAAGCTGATCTTAATATAGAAAACAGAAAACCAAACTTCATCTAAAGTAAATGAATTCAAATAAAACATCAGAGAAAGTGGGGAAAAAAAAAAAAAAAAGAAAAGAAATTGACATCATATTGAAGACAACTAAATGGAGGATAAAGAAACATAAATACCACTTGGGAAAGTTCTTTATTTTCCTTCTTCTCTGTAGCCAGGCCTTTACTTCAGGTGTTGATTCAGGAGTTGGTTTTGTATGATCAATTGTGTATAAATCCTTGCCTTGTTTCCACAGCTGGTATCTGTCTGGTTGAAACTTCCTCACAAAGACGTCCATGGATATTGTCACCATGTCTCTCCTACAAGTGCACTGCATGAGAAGATGGTAATTTATAAGTGACAAGTAATGGAATACATTGCAGGCTGCAGTAAAGAAAGTCTAAAAACTTCTAGACCAATGAACCACTACGGTCATGTATACACCCCCTGGTCAACAGACAGGGCCTTGGCCAACGAAAAACCTCTGCTCAGAGAAACTTGTAGACCACTGACCGTATATGACCACAAGCTCAGATTCAATGAGGGTATAAATGGAGCCCACCAGAGAAGCCCACCGAGTTTCTCTCCTCAGAGCAGTGCTCTTCAGTTGAAGATTCTCCTCCTTTGACCCAGGATGCCATTTCTAAGGAAACTTCCTCAAGGATTGAGAGCCTTTGCCTTATTAGTGAGCAATTACATCTTCTGGGGTGTTCTTGAGAGTCTTCATTTTTATGAGTGAGTAGATGCACATTCTGAATCATCATTCTGAAGTTCTGAGGATCCCCTGAGCCTGAGATAGCTGTGCAGTAATCGGATTCCCCTTGGTATCCCAAATCTGTGGTTTACTGAATGCTTGCTGAAGCATAAAATAATTTTTATTAAAGGCACATTTCATTCTTGATTTATCACTGGTTATTTTGGTTGCAAGAGGAAAAATAAATTCCCCCTTTGAGTTTGCCATCTGCCTGGCTTGATTTTTGTGTGCTTCCGCAATGCATGTGAAAACTTACTCTACTTAAATCAAAATCTTCCTTTTTACCCCCTTCCTCACATTTTGGTGAGTAAACATCATCCAAGAGAAGATATTATCTGAACAAATGTGACACACTAGGATTTCTTAATGGTACTTATGGACACTCCATTGTTTGATTAACTCCTACGGGTTAAGTCTAAAAAAGAAACTTTGCTCTATTAGCTGTTCTTGACAGTTTTATGCATAATACTATGTTAAGTCCAGAGACTGCATATGTCTTTAATGGCATAACGATTTTAGTTTTAAAAATAACTCATGTAGTATCCACCTGACCCACAGTTCTTTACAGGCATATACACTCCTAGCTTTTAACCCTTCAAACCAAAATGTATAGGAGTACCTTATCAAGTTGCAGTTTTGCCCAGGTTTTTCTACAGTGAAGCAGCAGCAAGCAAGAGAGGGGAATATTATGTTTAAGGTCTAAAAGAGTGTTTTATAAACATCCAATCTGACCACCTGTGCAATGCAGACCCTAAAATCTCATGCAGTACTTTCCTCATCAACTTTGCTCTAGACCTTTATTTTAGTCTCCCAAAGAATTTTTGCATTATTTTTCTTTACAAATCATGGACATAAGTGGGATGTTTTACACTTATTTGAATAAACTCTTAATGATGATCATGGAAATGCAGAGGAGTCTTCACTTGGCATACTGCAGATGCTGAGAGAATTTTCGGACTAAAGTTACTGTACCTAATACTCAAAAATGCTTAATATTAGGAGACTGCAATCAGAAAATCAATATCCCTGCAGCATATAAACTATTGTGGTGGGTTAACCTTGGCTGGCTGCAATCTGCCCAACAACCTGCTTTCTCATTCCCCCTCCTCAGCAGGACAGCGGGAGAAAATAAGACGAAAAAGCTCATGGGCTGAGATAAGGACAGAGAGATCAATGACCAGTTACCATCACAGACTCGACTTCAGGAAATTAAATTAATTTATTGCCAATTAATAACAGATTAGGATAGTGATGAATACAACACTACAAACACCTTCCCTCACCCCCCCATTTTCTTAGGCTCAATTTCGTCCCTGACCTTGGTGTCTGCAGGGCTGTTTCTCTCACATTTTCCTCAGACCTCTCTCTCACAGCTGTTGCACAGTGTTTTTTACCCTTTCTTAAATATGCTATCACAGAGGGGCCACCAGAGTCGCTGACAGGCTCAGCTTTGGGCAGCGGTGGATTCATGTTGGAGCAGGTGGACCTGTCTCTGTCTGACATGGTGGCAGCTCCTGATCCTTTCTCGCAGAAACAACCGCTGCAGCCCCCTCCACTGCAAAAACCTTGCCACGTACAACCCAGTACAACTATTCCAATTAAAAGTAAATTGACTGGCTAAAGCATACAATCTCTCAAATGGAAAAACTTTTCAAGAACTTAGTGTTGTAGACAAACGAGTCTCTTCGACGGCAAAATTGAGACAGTATTTTCTTTCAGGTAAACAGAGAGATATACATATATATGTATTAAAAAAAGCTGGCAAATGCATGGCCTAGCTTTCTGATTTGCTACAGCTCATTTTATCTCTTCTTTTAAACAAGGAGGGTGTTTAATTACAGATAAGTTGAAACACACAAGGGACAGAATCTAACTATTCTATTACACTAACTAGCTTTCTGTGTGCTGGATGCAGATTTCTTTGTCTGCTATTTCCATCTATCATTTCTAGTCTAACCTTCTTCCTCCTGAAAAGCACAAGATATATAACAAAAAGAAGGAATCACAGATCTATTAAAAATGCTTGCTTTCCTTTCAGTATGTGAACATCAATATGTGGTATGTCCACAACACTGCCTTCTAATGGAAAAGAAAGAAGAAAAAAACCTTCAAAATAGAAATTGTAATTTTATGCAGCTGTCTTAAGGACAGTTTTTACCCAAAATAGGATTAAAATTTTCATTTTTAAAAAACCATGTGTATACGTGCATATACAAATATTTTGTAAAAGGCTTAATCTTATTTGAAATAATGTGTCTTATTCAGAAAGTCCTTGATCAGTCACAATGAAAAGTAACAGAAAAGCAATTAAGATACTTCTGTATACTGGAAAGGTGCATGGATGGTTCACTGTAATATTTTTAACTTTTAAAAATGAAATTTGTAACATAAAGACAACCAACACTGCATTTTCTCTCCATTTACACACAAAATCCTTTAATATCCAAGCCATGCTGCTACATGTGAATTAGAAATGGTTGTTAAGGTAAAAAAATTTAGAAGAATATTGTTTTTGTTGTTAGGCACCAAGACTTCCAGTGGTTTGGAAAAAAATAATAATTATTTAATTCAGCATTGAAATATCAAAGAAGAAAATACATCGTGAGATAAAATGTATTCTATGATGGAATGATAATAATATATGAAAAGACTGAAAATAAATTACGTCTAAACGAGGCACACAATTTCCGTTTTTCAGTAATCTTTGATCAGTTTCCACCACATTTTAATAGCACTACTCCAAATTATTCAGGCAGGTATTAGAAATAGAATTTTTTACATGTTTTAAAGCTTTTAAAAGCATACACTTCTGCGTAAAAAGTAATGGAGAAACATCATGCTCAACAGTATTACTCCTTGCTTGACAATACAGAAGACAAGCTTTTAGGCACTAACAAACAGAAATTTTTGGAAGTATCATATCAGACAATGACAGCAGATACTTTCTGAAATTTCTACTCATATTCCCTAAAACAAGCCAAGAAAAAAAAATAATCCGTTGCTTTGATAAATAATCTGGAGGACTTTTTTGTTCTTCTTTGTCATGGTGGTGATGGTTTTCAATGTTTTTTATTCATTTCCCATTTGACTGACTTGTAGCTGACAGTTATAAGGCTTCCAGCTCCCAAAACAAAAACATGACTGAAAGATTTTCTCCAAAGCAGAACAAAATGTCATTCTGTTGAAGAAGTCTCCAGGGACAGACGCAAAAGGGACATGCCATTGTCTACTAAAAATACTCACAGTGACACCTCCATGGAGCACAGTAATTTTGGAAGCATCTTTTCATATTTTTTTAAAGCGATGCAAAATCAAAGTTGTTGGATCACCATGTAAAATACAGCTGATGATGCTATAGATAAACATGGCAACTTCTGCATTGGCAACTTCTGCATTTTCTATATGCAGTTGAATTAGTCTGACACATATTTTTCAAAGATCAGTATGAGAATTAGAATCCTTGAGGGAAAAGAACTCTCTCACAAGCCTTTGATATTACTATTAACATCATCAATATCACCATTACTATTATTTATCCTATCATAAAGATACAGCTTGAGGGTAAGCGATTCAAATAGCAGTTATTAGTAGCTGCAAACCTTTATAGCAATGAATTGGAATAAAAATGTTTCATCAACTTTAACTGATTAGTAAAACTAAATGTAAGATATATCTGTAATATGAGAAAATTAGATAGGAGAGACATACTCAGCCAAAAGAATTTTTCAATACTTGCTATTTGTGAATAGAAAAAAGAATTATTTTGTGCAAAAAAAAAAAAATCTTCGCATTTTGAACTCTGATTCATGAAAATATGAAGGAATACAACCATCTTCTAGACTTACATGTATTTGAGTTAGACACATACTTCAGCACATTTTAAAACAGGGGTATTTTTCTCCTAATTGCTCTCACTGAGGTAATTGGAGAATTCATGTTTTGATGAGCAGCGCATTGACCCACTAACATCTATGCTAGTACCTAAGAATAGCTCTTGAAAAACATTTTATATCATTAAGAATCAAGTACATGTCTTAAGGGTCCTTCTAACACTCCATCATTAATATTAAACGCTTTCATCAAACAGTCACTGGATTTTTTAAACTAACTTTAAAATATTCACTCTGAGAGAGTATCATATTTTGCAGCAATAGAAAGCAAATATATGATTTATCTCATTATTTGATTAGTTGAAGGTGAGGAATATATCTTAGTATCCCAGTTCTAAGCACAGAAATGTACATACAGAGTCAAGCCTTTGTGATATGCATTTTTCTCTTTCAGTTCAACAAAATGTACCTGATGGTGTACCTTCTAAGATATAAAACTATGTCTTTATCCACAAAAATATCTCCTCAGTCTAAACATCAGTTGTTATACTACGGTGTTACAATATATAATATATTAAGCTTAAAATATCCAGAGGGTTTTGGATATTTTGCACTCAGTAATGGATTTTGTTAATTAAAATGTGGTTTTTGCTATATCTGAAATGTACTTCAGTTAAAATTCTTCCAAAGTATTAATTTGAAGAACAATGGTACTTTGTTAAGCTAATTTTGTCCTTCCTTTACACAATCATTTCAGAAAAAGAGTCATCCAATTCATGTTGCAACTGCACAGTCTAGGTAAACTTTTCCTACACACCTGTAGGACAGCACGTGTGAGAACAACAGGCAAGAGAAACAATGAAAAGTTCTCTTCTTTGTAAATACAAAACAGATTTTTACAAAATATATAATAAATCAACAAATTAGCAGAACAAGGCAAGTATTAGGCTGGTAACCTTTTTTATACCCTACATAAGTCCCAATCCACAAAACATACTCTAAAAATTATCTAATCAAGCTATTTTTCACTGAGACACCTTCCTAAGTGCTTATAATGGTTAAAGGTTTCTTCATGGTACAGTGGCAATGATGTATTTATTGTAGGGAGACATCTTAAATAATTTAGATTCTTCTTACCATCTTTACTTCAACTGCACTTGAAAGACTATCTCACCCACTGTATTCCACTCTTCATGCAATACTTTAACTGAATCATGTTCAAACAACGTAAAAAAATGTGTTTTGATAAACAACACTTTAAAGGTGCTGCAAGTAGAACTGCTTTCTTTGGACTACCTGTAAAAGAAGTACTTGACAGGTACTGTTTGTTAGGAGGACAGGATTTAATAAATCCTGGTAACAATAACTGTTCTTGCTATGGAATCAGGCAGTGATACATTTTCACACTGACCTTCTGGCAACTTGTAGGCAGTGTTGCAGAAACCTTTGATATCAGTTAGCCATCTGTGCAAGGTTCAATAAAGCCAGCCTTCCTTTGGTAAGTCAGAGAGTACACTCACTTTTTCCCTGACACATCCAGTCACACAAGAAAAATACAAATTCAAAACACCACTCTTTCTAAGGTTCTTTTTATACACATTCCACAATTTTTTGGGTAAATAATAAAACAAAATATTTCTAATAAATTCATTATTTGTATTCATATATACATAAGCCAATATTCTGCAATATTTTTAAATAGTCCAATATTTAAGTAATGCATTGCAAAATATGTGGGTTTTTTTTCTTTATTCCTATTTCCAATTTATTTTACACTTATACATAATGCCACCTACAAATGACCACACAAAAAAGAAGATGCAATTTATATTATGTAGAAATGATTCAATCAGCATCAGATGCCATTGCAAAAATGTGGCTGTTTTCCTCCAATTCCTTTGAAACCTGGCAACAGGAACAGTGTGACAGGATGCAGCTGAAACAAGCCCATCTTTTCTTAAATCTTCCACCTCTCAGCCCTTTTCCTCTTTAACTGCCTGTTACACCTTCTTAATTATACCTGTTTATTGGCTAAAATAAACTGTTTACCTCCACTGGATTATTTAAGACCATATCTGTGTACCACTACTAATGTTGCTAGTTACTCCAGCAAGTCACATTATTGTCAAGGATTTCAGAAGTCTTTTTTTAAATTCAGGTTCAGATTTAACAATAATTGATGATTCATGGTTATATAACCAGATGAGTATAGACACATTTTTTTCCGCAACAATTTGAATTTCACAGAGCTGCAAACCTAGCTGCCACTATGAAAAATTATGGTTGCATTTACACGTATAATGCTCACAGACAGTTCATGTTGAAAATGAAATACTATTGAGACTCATCTAAAGCCTTAGGACTACTGAGCACTCCTGAGTGTTGCTTCTGAAGCACTGCACAGCAAATGGAGTAGTGACTTGCCCTTATATTAATAATATGATAAATAACATTTTAAATTTAGAAAATAATTTTTTCTAAACATTTTGAAGATGTTCTAAAATGTCATGACATTTCTCTAAGATTTCCTCTTTTAGCATCTAGAACATAGTATTAAGGGATGTTAAAAACAGCGAATTAACGTTGTCAATGGTGAATCACAGTATATAGTGACTTCTGCCTGGGGGAAGGAGAAGAAAGCAACGAAATTCCAATCAGAGGGGAAACCTGTGGCCAGGTCTCATCTGAAGCATATAAAGCACAATTATATTCATTAAGTTTCTCTAAGGCATATGATAAATTCTTGAAAAAGCTTGGCTCAGTTTTTCAGAATTTAGATACCCCAAAATTCATCATTCATGTACATCTTGTAGGCTTCCGTAAATGCGGAGTCAAACAGCAGGCTGAGTCAACCTTGTTTTGTTTATATATTAATAACCTCATTGTTCCAATTGTTGAGTGTTATTCTTAACTGAAAATCCAAAGTAAGCAAGCAATGGAGCATTATGACATTAAATTTAAAAAAAAATCCTATCATAGACAATGCAAAGAAAAAGCATCTCATTCAAACAAACTTCAAAAGGAAGATTTTCTGTCATTGTTTAGTAAATCATCCGGCTGTGCTGATATGTTGAGAACAGAGGCTTTCTGGCATAGGTTGACTAGGTTTGGGAAAGCAGGAGAGGATGAGAAAGTAGGAGAAAATGTCAGTAAAATTGATACTACAGAATCATCTGTGACTTTTTCCTTTAATGAATAAAAGCTGCATGGAAAACCCACCCAAAGTTTTCCTGTTAAGACACTGACACACTTCTGGTCTAAGTCATCTTGCAGGCTGACAAATCAGACCCCTCGAATGTTCCGACTAGGGTAGTGCAGTGGCAAGTTAAGCAATGAAAACTGCAACAACACTAAAAGAATGAAATCAACTCACAACCCAACTCTTATGGTTAGTATCTTGGAACGCTGGGCTCAACTATTAAAATTACTCAAACATATAACTTGCAAAAATATGAATCAAAAGAGTGGAACCAGAGCATTATGTACTTTATCTGCCACAAAGAGGAAAGAGCACTTGAATCAAAAGAAAATTCATTGCATGAAGTATGCATTCAAAATAGGGCGAAACTACTCCTAGACGTTTTTGGAAGAAATGGAATATGTTTCTGTTGACTAAAGCTCTCATACAAAAAAGAGACTCATTGATGCAAAGCAAAGCCCCTTCTAACAAGCACTGGGTTATCAACAAATACATCATTGTCACTGAAGAACCTAGAGAAACACCTGCCAATAGTAATGGAAAATTGAACCCATTCCTAGAAAATATGAGTTTCCAGCTAACAAATACGATACGCAAACAGAAAGGCTCAGTGTAAACAGAGACTGTATTTAATTTAAACTCATAATGAAAAAAAATGACAGATCATTCAAAGGAACAGAATTTCCTTCCACTCAAGTGAAGAAAAAAAAAAAAAAAAGAAGGAGGAACAATGATGTTGACAACATAGCCCTTTCTGGCTTATGGTTTCTAAAAGAATGATAATCAAATGAAGGACTTGACAGAAGATGATGACCAACATTCCTCTTGCCTCAGATAACGTACCATGCCCTAGAGTTCAGAAAATAAACATTACTTCACAATTCACTGAAGTGGTTATATTGCCATAGTGATCACAGTTTATACGCTGATAACTATGGATATAAGGCAGGAACTTTACAAAAAAGATCTAATAATTCTGTTCTAGGTGTAGTCAAGCTTTTGAGAGAACAGTAAAAGCAAAACACATTAACTCTGCAGCTGTATCAGATACATCCATTTAATTTGTTTATATGTTCATCAGCCCATAAAAGAGAATGAGAGTTAGAGCAAACTAAATATCACGGAGTATTACAACAGGTAAGAATGAATACAAAGCTGGCATACAGAGCTCAGTGTGGAGCATGCAGTCTCATTACTAGATAAGAAATTGAAACCCATTTACTAAGGTACCAGAATTACTTGCCGTGTCTTTGGTTCAATACATTTTATTAAACCAGTCTATAGCAGGACTGCTCTCAATCCATTACCTCTTTGCCTTACAAAAGCCTAGTGTAGCTTGTTATTTTCAAGTATCAGTATTACTTGGAATAAAAGCATGGACTTGCCATTAGCCTATTCAGAAGTAGGCTAGATGGTCAAACTGCTGATCAAAGAAATATCTGATAGCATCAAAGACTGCACAGACAGTAAAAAATATACACATTTGAAAAGACAATTTTTCTCTTTTTATTCTGAGAGATTTATGTTGTGATGCATTAGGTAGGACTTTGTTTTGCTGCCCACGAAACACAGAATGAAAGGAGTTTGGTATTGCAGAGAGTTATCACCATGTAGTACTGGACACTAAAAGAACTTCAGAACCACAAGCTGTACAGCTATGTAAAAGAACAGACATCCACCTATATCCATGGTCTTTCTCACACACCCATACATCCACACAAGATCCTTCAGCCATGCTCTGAAGCTGGGAAAGTAGTATGACCAGAGATCCGTGTGGCTGCAAAACATAAAAGTATTGCCACTTTTTTGGCAAGGTGACTGTACTACTGACTTGTTTATACCAACTTACATTGTACACCACCACAACTCCTTGGCATAAGGAGGTTGTGAGGAAGCATGTTCAAAACAGTTTTGTCTTCATCAGTAAGTCATGGACGATTCTTGACCTGTCAAGTGTGCTTAAATTAAAACCTCCTTACTACGCTTTAGTATTTTTAAATCTGCATACAATTAAACGTGTGCTAACTGGCAAATGTTTTAAAAGGATTTCATAATATGGGTAGGACAAAAGGCTGTGCAAGATGGAAGGCTTACAAACTTCTCTAGTGAGAGTTATGCCGCAGGAAGAGGAACTTGCCAAAAATACAACAAAATGCTGATCATTTGTATTAAATAGATTCAAAAGGTATCACGCTATTATGACAAATTTGCTTTTATCAAACAGTATGCTTAGTTTAGTTTTTTTTTCCTTTTCCTTTTTTTATTAAACAGAATGCAATAAAGAATATGTGTCATCATTATTCAATTTTGATGGCTGTAGAAGATAAAAAGATCATTTAAGATCTGTATGCCTTCTTTCAATAATTATTTTCCAACGTAATCAGAATTGCCATCATCCAGTTGTTCCTTATGTTCTGACAAAAGATCAGGATTCTGCGTGTGAGAGAGTGACAATATGATATGCTGCTTATTGAATTTTTCTGCCAAATGAATAGAAGATATTTTCCCATAACACTGCAGGGAGATAAAAAATTTCTGTAGTCATAAAGTCCAATCTCAGCTAATGAAGCATCTACAAGCAAAACAAAAACGTGACTAGCTTCCTGTGGATTGGATCCAAAATTTAGGATAGGTGTTTGATGATTTCAAGACAATCAGGTAATCATAAATACCTCTTCATAATCAGCTCATCCAGGATATTAAATGAGAATATTTTTAACTAAGGATTTTGGGTAAGCATAAAAATCTAAATAGTGCATTTTTGATGCTGTCATATCCTCAAGAATATTTGGTTTAATGAGACACTGGACTTTATGCTTGGAGTTTGTATTACTGTGGTTCTTATTTACCAACCATAAAATGTATTCTTTTACCAATTTTAGTCCATTTAAAAATACATTTATTCCACCTGAAATAAATAAAACTGCTATTGAAATTTAAAGGCTTTAACTTCATAGAAATATCTTGTTTGCATTTCATGCAAAAAAAAAATTGTGCTATGTGCTTTTTCCCTCTGAGAAGCCTTTACAGGAGGTTTGTACTCGGCAGAGAGAGAATTGATAAGACCAAACAAATGGTCCTCTATGATATCCTGGTTGCTTTTTAATCTGTGAAAAGTCTATTAATCAGACAGAACATGTCAGAAGAGTGAGAGATTTCTGCATCAACTCTGTATTAACTTCCAACATTCCCATACATTCCTATGAGATGTTTTATTCCCACTTGCAGCTAGCCTGAAATCTATCATAAAAAAAGCTGATATCAGTTCAATGGGCTGGCAGGCATTGAAGACCAATCTCAGATAATTTAACCTCATTTTGGCCAACTGTATTTCTAGTTAAAATAAAATATAAAAAATAAAATAAAAAAATAAAATAAAATCCCAACATTTGTATGTTTTGTACACCAAAAAAAAGGCCGTAAATACAGATGTGTAAAAGGAAATCACTATATGTAGTTCTTTTATTTAGGCCTTCAAAAAAAGGCCTTCCTGTTGTGATCTATTAACTAACAAGAAAAAAACCTACATAAATATATTCTACAGTCAGAAATACGTTCTTCAAGGGAAAAAAAAAGTGAGCAGCAGTAGCTTAAGCCATTTTTTCTGGCTATTTGACACAGTAAATTGAAGTGGGAAAGTTAGGTTAAAAAAAAAAAGGAAAAAGAGAGAGAGGGAAAGATAAAAATGAAATAGTATTGGCTATTCTAATTTTCTAATTCTACATTAAATACCTTTTACATAGATTCTGTATCATAAAACCAGAATATTGTGATCAACTCAAGCCCTACTGCGCTCTTGAAGACTTGCACTAAAACAGTAAGTTTTGTCTCTGCGTAATCAGATAGTTACACCATTTTTAACACAGAGAACTATCTTAATGTAGTACTCAACTTAGAGCAGAACAATCAGAATTTGTTACCCATTTCCATAATTTTCAATAGATCTTTTTCTTGCTTGCTTCATATCTACAAAGCTACAAATATTTCAAATAAAGAAAATAATAGCTTACATTCTATAATAGTTCCAACTAAGAAACTCAACTCTACAAAAATAATTTTAGTTTGACTTCAATGTAGTGTCCAAATTTCTGAGCATTTCCATGCCATTTGGAAGAATTGATGCTGGAGGTGAAATCCTCAGTTGCAGACCTTCAAAAGTTTAGGTAATATAACTCTATGTTCTGGTTGGGAGGAGCTTTTTTAAGTTCAGGCCTGGCATTTTAACATGAATACACCTCAGGATTGCTCTCAAAGAATCAACACTCTCATTTGATCCAAGTTGTAATTGTGTCCTTGTGTTCACTTTTTTTTCCCAAAAGTCAAGACTGATGTTAAATTACATATCTTGATGGCAGGATCAACAGGACAAAATATTAAACTATACAGAGACTAGAACAGAATATGTAAATATCTTCAGTAAAGTATGGAAATGACCAGAGAATTTTTTATTTTTCTCCTAACTTTTTTTTCCTTAATCCCTCTTAAACACATGTAAGTGCTTTAAGTCCAAATTCTAGAAAACAGCACTTAAAAGTTTTGTGTTCAGCATGGGTCTCTGAATACTTAATAGGGTTATTTTTTATTTATATTGCATGTGATAAGACCAAATTAGATCATTAAATTTTAACATTCCAGGGAGGAATGAGAATGGCTTTCTGATTATGTCAGAATAATTAGTGTAAAACTTTTGTGTTTACTTTTCCAGTGTGATCAGCATCTTATTTTATTGTGCAGATGTCACTCTACCCAATTATTATCAGATTGTTCCATCTTTAAGTAGATAATTCTATGCCATATGTTCGTGTAGGAATTAAGATTCTTGCACTGGAACATACCATATTGCTCTCACTAAAATACAGTTAAAGAATTAATGCTTAATAGACACATGCAGTGAACACTAAACCTGCCGCTGGGAAGGACATGACACAAAAAGAGGAACATTACTTGATGTTCTTTTCAACTGTAACCAACCCTATTGGAAAAGAACTAATAATTTAAACTTAAGACCTGTACAATCATGAAATCACAACAGGGAAGATACAGGGACTGTGAATTATATTATTTTAGAAGTTGCCTCTAAGCTTATCTATCTTCTGAGAAAATGCAAAGCTTCTTCAGCTTCTCATATCTTCAATGGATGCACCATGCCTTGCAGAATCAGAAGCCCTGTGAATACAGGCAGCTTAAGGGAAAAGTAAAACTGGCCTCAAGAAAGACACAAAGAGAAGAAAATTTAAGTTAAAAGTAATTAAAAATAAATATTTCGACCTGGGTCAGAAGCATTGCTTTATTATCCAAATTGATCACAAGCTTATGTGGGGTGACCTCATTAATGTTTATAAATATATGAAGGGTGAGTGTCACGAGGATGGAGCCAGGCTCTTCTCGGTGACAACCAACAGTAAGACAAGGGGTAATGGGTTCAAGCTGGAACACAAGAGGTTCCACTTAAATTTGAGAAGAAACTTCTTCTCAGTGGGGGTGACAGAGCACTGGGACAGGCTGCCCAGGGAGGTTGTGGATTCTCCTTCTCTGGAGACATTCAAACCCGCCTGGACGCCTTCCTGTGTAACCTCACCTAGGTGTTCCTGCTCTGGCAGGGGGATTGGACTAGATGATCTTTCGAGGTCCCTTCCAATCCCTAACATTCTGTGATTCTGTGAAACATTTGTGCTACAGGAAAAAACAGTAGCAAGACAACATTTCTAAAACAAGGTGTACATCTTCTTAAAATCGTTTTTCTGTGAAAGATTTCCTCATCAAATACCACATCTTCTACCCAGTATACTCTGAAAAGGCAAAAATGACTACTTCCAACTTCTTCACTGTTGCTTACAAACAACTACAGAAGGAACTGTGATGGATTTATATATGCTATGTCTTCCTTTTCAAGGTTAACATTCTTCAGGAACGTGTCAGCCCACTAAACAGAACTGCTAAAAAGCTCTACCAAAAGTTCACATTCTTCATGTAGTATGAAGTGGAATGAAAAAAACCACCTAACAAAAGGCCTGTGATTACCACAAACATTTCCACAACTAACCTCTTTTGCTAGTTACCTACGAAATGAGGTCTGGATCATGAAAATTATTTCCTTCTAATGTTTATTTCAGGCTGATTACGGGGGAAATTGGAAAAATAAAGAAACAAAAAAAAACCAAGCAGTATACTGTAAGTACTAAAAGCCATCTATTTAAAGACACGCTAGTTACTTGTCCTATTTTTTAAGGACAGCTTTTAAGAAGGATGAGATTTTATTACTGCTCCATTTCAGGGGATCACAACAAGCAATATTCCAGTTTAAAGGAAATCCTGTTACTCAAAAAAAAAATTATTTGCTCAAGTAGCATTTCTAGGTTTCTGGTAGACATAAGTTTCTCCAACTTGGAAAAGTGGCAACTACTTTACATTTGAATAAAATGAGAAACACAGAGTAATTACAGGCAAAGGAATCTGTCTCAGATTTTTGTGCTTTACCTACCAGGACTCTGTTAGGTGATGTTCTCTGATGCATCCTGAAAGTTCATGATTCTCAAAGGCTGCTAGCCAACAGAGGAGACAATGCTTAAATCTGTAACTGGGCTCAAACTATGCACTACAACTGGTCAGCCTGCTTGCAAATCTTTGTTTCAGCATCTGTGACCAGTAATTCATACAGCCTTTCACAGCTCTTTTAAACCAAAGAATGTTTTAATCTTAAGGAAACAGGTAACTCTGAATGAAAAACAATGTTTAAACAATGAAATGTTGCCCATGGATCTTTTTTTCCACAAGCTCAGACCAATCACCTCAGATCATGCGTGCAGTCTCAATCTCTATATCTGCCTGTATTTTTGCGAATAATTCCCAAACATTTTCCAGACAATACTTTTTCAACTATTTCAATTGTCTGAATTAACCTCTCCAAGCCATTGCAAGCAAACACATCATTATGAACTAGGCTTGGAAGAAATGCTTTCTCAATTAAAAATGTGTGCATTGTTTCTTATCCTGACAGCTAAGAGATTTATTTATTTAACTATCACAATAGCCTCATGGTAGCTTCTTTAACAGATGTGCTATTGAATTATAATATTGTGTATGCAGCACATTTCCAACACAGTCATAGGACAATCTTTTACTTGCTGTAAGGTCAGTTCTCACACACTGGTATCAAGCGGCTCTGTATGTTTTACAGGCCTCAGTTCAAACACAAACTAAAACCACTTTGACTCCCAAAACACACACTGTATTCAGAACACCTTCTTCTCCTCAGGTAAAAAGCACAGCAAGGTGCAAGTGCACAACATATAGAGCACTGCCATTAACCCAGCGATATATGTTATGAAAGTTACCAGCTACAGGGGACAGGAAAACTGTAACATTTACCTCATTTCCAGATCTGGATTTTTTAATATTTTACTACATGCCCTCTAACACACTCTCCAACACCACCAGTTCATTTCTGTGATTTTAATATAAAATAGTAACCCCTCCACAGACAAATTACATTCTCCGCAATGTCAAGAATACTTTCTATCTGTCAAGAATGGTCTTTTCTAGTCTATAGTGATTAACTGTTAATTGATTAAAAAAATGACAATGCATTCTAATATACAAGAACCAATATACTTTCATAAAAACTCACCTACAATATCACAATACTTTAATCCAGGGTCGTGTTTATAGAAGAAAATAACAAAATTTGGGTAAGCTGCACTGAGGTACAACACTACTGAGAATCACTGTGAATCTGTGGTATAGAACAAATTGACACTATGCAATTTGTACTGAAACAGAACATGAAATAAGAGGGAAATTACAATTCAGTATTTTTAAAAGTCATATTAAATTTGGTGGTTTTTTACACTAGTCAGAAACAACTACAAAAGAAAATGCTACTACTGCACAAGTCAAATTCTTATTACAGAGATTTTTATTTTCTTTGACTTTCATGTTCCAGTTTTGCAACTATTGAAAGATTCAGAAAACAACTGAGTGTAATTGTGACTTGGTCATGATTGGCAGCAGAGTATTCTGTTAATCACTGCTATCCCCAATGGTACCCAGGTTGATAGAAAGGATGGCTAAGAAGTCATTTAAACTCCAACTATGAAAATATTTATAGAAAAGGGAAGACAGACAGATGGAAGACTGACGAAAAGGCACAGACCAAAGACACTCCTACTTCCTTCCACCCTTGAATGCTCAGACTTGTTTAAAGTCACTTAGAAATTTCCAGGTAGTATTTTCTGTTTCAGGAAATCATCAGTGCATATTAGGCCTCCACCCAAAGGAACCTAAATATACACAAATGACAAATCAGCTCCCTCTTCAGTTTGATCGAGGAACATGTCATGTTACCTAGGCAGTGAAAGTGAATGGTGCCATTCAGAGAATACAATTATTTTTTCAAACATTCCCAACAGTATTTGTAACTCTGTCATCTGTAATGAGGTAAAATAAACAGATACTATTGCTTATGTACTAAAAGTTGATTATCTACTCAAACATGGAAGAATGCCATTTTTCCTAATATCAGGTAGTTGTACAATAACACAGTTTGTACCCATCTTATGAAATACTGGCAATAAATAGAGGTAGGCTTATTAACATGCAGTATTTCTCTGAACTGCTACATGTTGCAAACCTTATATTCCACTCATCTAGTTTGATTGGGCCATGGTAACACTTTTAAGGGACACTGTTAAGAGTTTTATAGTTAACATACAGATTGGGAAAATGCAACATGGTACATGGCACGTTTTACTGCTGCAGGTTTAAGGCACCTGCCAAAAAAAAAAAAAAAAAAAATCAAACCACAAAAAAAAACCCCGCCACACTGCCCCCCCAAACATACCAGCACCATTCACTTCATTTTGGAAGGCTGATTTTTTCCAGTAGGGCATCTTGAACCTGTACACAAGTAACACTTATGGTACAGAAAACAGAGGTCTTACGAAACCAAGCTCTGTGTTTAAGATGAACAGTGAACAGCCACTTTCTTTGTCACTACTGAAAAGTAACAATTGACAGATTGCACTAATCAGTGAAAAAAAATTTCTAAGAAAACGATGCACAATATAGATGTCCTACAGCCATAATTTACTAGCCAAATAAATATCCTGGTGCACCAAGTAACCAGAATTCTACTGTCCGTGACAAAAGTATGAGATATGCTCTGCTTTGGACTTAAGTCTTTATTAAAATATATTATCTTTACTTTTTCTGTAACTGCCCTGTTAACATATTTCTTTTCATAAGGAGGAAGGAAAGTAGCACAGTACAGGCCCCAGACTTCAGGACAGCAGATTTCAGCTTACTGAAGGAACTGGTGGATGGGATCCCTAAGGAGGAAGCTCCAAAGTATAAAGGAGTTCAGGAAAGCTGGCATACATTTAAGGGAAACATCCTCCAAGTCCATGGGTGGTTTGTCCTGATATTCAGGAAAAACAGAATGTTTAAATGTAGCAAGAGCTGGCTTGGCTAAACAGTAATTCAAGACTAAGGTCTAATGCAACAAGGCAGCATATAGAAGTTGAAGGCAGGGTGAGCCTACAAAAGCGGAACTTAAGGCATGCAAGGATGGTATTAAGAGAGCCAAACCTCATCTAGAGTTGCCATTGGTGAGGGATACCCAATGGCAACAAGAAGAGCTCTGGTAATAAAAGGCTGAGCAAGTGAAGTGTGCGCTCACTGCTGAATGGTCAGAGTTATGTAGTGATGGGAGGCACAAACAAGGCTGAGGTGCTTTCTCTGCCGCAGTCTTCACAAGATCCCTCCGCCTTCCATGCTTAGTGATAGAGTACAAGAAGGAACAGAACTCCCAACAGTGGATGAGAGCTGAGTCAGGAATTGCTGCCGAAACTCAACCCATCCGGATCCATGTAGCTGACAAGCTGCATCCAAAGAACTGGCCAATATCTAGTGAGACTGCTTTCTGTTATCTTTGAAATGTTGTACAGATGACAGGGGAAAGGGCTGATGACTGGACAACAACAAACACCGCACACATCCTGGTCGTCTTAGGTCTCAGGGAAAAATGATTAAATGAGTCATCTCTGAACACACTTCTGGCCACCAAGGGTGCATCATGCCTGAACAACTTGATTGCCTTCCCTGATAAAATGGCCAGATTTGTCTGTGGCTGTCAGTGGGTATCATCCACCTCAACTTTAGCAAGGTTTTTAACACTGTCTCCCACAACACTCCTGCATCCAACTTTAGACCTTACAGTCTGGGTGGATGGACAACTAGACAGGTAAAATACACAACAGATGACTAGCTAAAAGAGTTGTGGTTAGTGGGTTATAGTTTACATGGAGACCAGGAACAAGCAGAGTACTGCAGGGGTCTATCCTGGAACGTGAGGAATATTTCTGTCAGTGATCTGGAGGAGGTGATGGAGTACACTGTCAAGTTTGCAGACGACACCAAGCTCGGGGACCACTTGATATGCAATGGCACAGCTGATGTTCAGAAAGACCGGAACAGGTAGAAGGAATGGGCTGACAGGAGCCTAATGAAATTTCATTTGTCCTCACAAATGTGGAATCCTGTCCCCGGGAAGGCAGAGCCCCTGGCAATGACACTGTGGACCCAGGGCCCTGGATTATTCTACGACCCTATAAAACACAAAAAATAGTTGACAACTCCATCTACAGATCTTCGCATGCCAGGCGCCAATCAGTGCCCAAAACCAACACACACACACTGAAAAGGCTAACGTCCATAAGGTTTAAAAGCCAGTAAACTTCCCCCATCAGTAGTGAGGGATGGTGAATTTTGAAACTCCTTAGTTATGATATTCATTTAATTCTTAAAATGCCACGAGTTAGCAAGGGAGGACAAATGAAAGAGATTGGTTGTATTCAGAAGTAAAATCCAAGACAGATTATTTAACGTATCCATAAATTTAAAGAGTTGCATGTTCTTCTGAGAGGGAGAGGCAGGAAATACTTTTCCCATAATACTGATTAAGTGTCAGATCACCAAGAAAGAGTAAAAAATCATTAAACAAGATAGCTCAGGAGGCCTACTTAAAACACACTTGACCTCTGAGCAACAGGACTGAGGATTTCTCCTGAACTGATTTAAAACCTTTCAGTGCTGAACAGGAGGGAATTTCAACTGCTTGAATGTACTGTTTAGCATACATTTGAGTGAAGTAACAGTAAACTAGAGCACAAAGACATACTATCTTTTCTTCTATACAGAATACTTATTCTCATGTCTTCATTTTTTATATGCAATATTAATGCAATTATAATTTGCTCACATTTTTAATGGCTGTTTGGTCTGATACTTTGTATTCAAATTAAATCTTTAGCCATACATCATTTGCAGGCTGCCTATTGATAAAGTAGTTTTCCCTGATATATTTAAGCTTTCTTGTTCCTTGTTAGACTTTGTGACTATTCAGAAAAATGCAGCCCCTTGCTACTTAAAAACTGACTTTTTTTTAACAAAAAACAGACTGTTTGAAGAAAAGAGCTATCATTAATAGCAGCCACATTCAGATAAAAATCTCCATGAACGGGTGAATAATTCAATGATTCATTATGTGTGGCTTCTGATAGGGTTATATCCCTGCTCTCATGGACATCTGACCAAAGTGTGGCAGCTGGTGACCGGCTGTGTGGCATGCTGTACTCCCGACCTACTGTGAGACCTCAGCAATGAGGCAGCAGCCTGTTGGCAGGGGCAGCACAGCAGATGCCCTTTTCACATTCCGTGTCCAGACAGAAGCTAGGCAAACAGACTAGTCTGTAAATGGGAAGAAACGATTTCAGGTAAGACGGTGCAACCACAGCTGAGAGAAAGAGAGTGGTAATACGAGGATGGAATTTAGCAGACAGACACAGTACAAAACCAGTGTATACCTTTCTGCACCATGCTGGGGTCGAGATGCCGCAAGATAGCCTGGGTACCACAGAGACCTTGCACAGACCTCCAGGCAACTTGCAATCCTCTCCAGTAGCCAAACTAGCCTAAGTAAATTTATTCGTGCATAGGACTTGTATCGGCATGACTGAACTGAAGCAGTACCCTTTTAACCATGGCTAGATGCATAATGAGAACAATAGGGATGTTTGAATGTAGTCTGCAGACCTGCGATGACGACACCAGGCCCAAAGGACCATTTGTTGCAATTGGTTGAATGAGAAGTTTGTCTTAAGTGAAAATGAGAACAAGAGCCAGGAACTCTTATCTGTCCAAATATGAAAAAAACAAGAAAGAAAAAAAAAAAGAGCACAGAAGTTTCCTCCAACTAAAATCTTTGTACATAGCACTTAATTTTGGCTTCAGCTTCACAATTTGTTGAATAGGTTTCTGAAGAATAAACTACTATTCAAAACCAGACTTCTCACACCTAACAATTCACTGTATCTTTCTAAAAAGCATGGGGTCCGAATCTGGGCATCGCTTTAGTACAGTCAGACATGTTTTACACAGAAATCCCAGACTCTCTTAAAGCAGCAGCAAAATATAGAGAAAAATTAGATTTTACATTTTTCCTATGGCACATCGACCTCTATAACAGCAATTTTATGTACAGCATTCATGAGTCTTTTTCAGTGCACAGTGATTTTGAAACCCAAACCAAACGGACTTGAAGAACAGAGTAATCATTAGAAAGCATATGGCAGAGGGGGGAATATTTTTTTTTCATTGTTCCTTCCCTCACCACTGACTCTGAGAACAGCTTACTTATAAATAATTTACAAAAGGTCTTGCTTAACATTGCAATTAATACCAACAGACTATTTTCATATAAAATATTTTTTCTAACATAAACCAGAAACCTTTGTGTGATTATACAGGAAAAAGAGGGTACAATGGCAGCTTATGTTAACAAGCCTGTACTAGCCTTCATGCACAAGTACAGGTTAAAAAGAAAAAAAATAGGGATGAAAAAAAAAAACCATACCTTAAGATTTAATGCTAGTTAGAAACCAGCACAGCTATCCATAGTTACCAGAAAACATGTGCTCTAATTTCTCAGACATTTTACAATTACAGAAACACACTATCACTTAAATAAGTACACGTCCTAGCACAGGATATGATTAACATTCCATTTGCAGTTTGACGTGCACTACAAGTCAATGTTGGTCAAATTTAATGCACTCCACACCTCAAATCTCACTACAGAACAAGTCAGTTCATAAAGCAACATTGTTTTTCCCACAGAATATGCTGTAGCTTAATAATCGGCTATGGTATCCAGAGAATTGCAGTTATACTATTGCATTAGTCCCTATGGACAGGAAGGCATATCTTGAATCCCCAGTATAATAAAACCCAAAGCCAAAAGCAACATAGCTGTAATGTAACATTTTTCAATGTAAATGTGACTCAGGCATTTAAGAAAAGACAGATTCTGAAATGAAATATAGCGGAGAGATTAGCAAAGCCACTACGATTCAAATAACAGAACAGTGAATTCTCCAAGGGTTCAAGCTTATCTGAGTCTCAGCAGCAGCATAATACAGCAAAAGTCTAAATCACAGATGCAGGGATTTTGAAGCACTACAGCAACCGGATATATACCACTAAATAAATCATCTTCATGAAAATGTAATTTCTTAACAATTCCTAAATGACAAACCATTGTTTTAAAAGTGGAGTAAAAGCAGAAACTGGACACTGTCATAGCACGAGGTGCTCACGGCAAGGTGCTGGTAGAAGGGAGCTGCAGGGGTGGCCTGTACTGGGGGTAGGCCAGGGGCTGCCCTGTGCCACACAGCCTGTCCCAGCTGGCCCCAGCTGACCCACGGACAGAGGAGGGAACAAAGAACAGAGGAACAGGAGAGGGAACACCCAGGTCAGAGCAGGGGAGGAGGTGCTCCATGGCAGAGCAGCTGGGTGTCTCCTGAAGGACCTGTCTGTGGGGACAGCCCACACCAGAGCAGGGAAAACGAGAGAAGGAAGGAGTGGCAGAGAGGAGATCCCTGTGTGATGACCATACATCCCTATCCCCCCGTGAGACTCGGAGAAGAAGAGTTGGGATTGAAAAGAGAAGCTGAGCCTTGGAAAGAGAGGAACAAAGGTGCTGTTCTGATTTTTGCCTGTTCCTCACTACCCAAATCTACAGGGTGTTTCAAAAAGACGGACCCAATTGCAAAGCAGTAGTGATTTCAAATTGGGTCCATCTTTTTGAAACACGCTGTGTTTTAACTGGCAATGAATTAAGCTACCTTTCCACAAGCTGAGTCTGTTTTGCCCACAACAGTAGCTGGTAAGTGATGTCTCTCGGGAAGGGGAGCGAGCCAGCGGCTGGGTGGGCGTCCATCCTTCAGCTGAGACTGCTCATGACAATGGGCTAGGCTGAGAACAGGGACATAGATTACACAAGGACAAAGGCACTGTGTTGTTTCCCCTCATACCTAACAATATTGTGAGGAGGTGATTTTACTTGTGAAAAAAAAAATATATATTTGCAAATGTGGCAGACATAGTGTTAAAATTCATCATAAGACACACAATCTTACAACTCCCAAGAAACCAGAAAAACTTCCAAAGATTGCAGTTGACAGTCTACTATTTTATCTTGCAAAAGGCAAAGTAGGGGGTTTTGGGGATGCTTTTCAAAAAGATATTGAACTATTGTTCACATCATGTATATTATTAGATGATACTACACTTAATGAAGACAATACATGCCATGCAGAAATTTATGTTTCATTGGTAAATGAAGTAGTGAAGTCTGTAAACAGCTGACTCAAGGCAAAAGGATTTATGGTGGAAAAATCTGTTTTAGTTATTAATATGAATGTTCTGTGATATGGTCAAATTAATATTGCTAGAAAATATGGTCACTTGCACTATCTTTGTTTTTTAACACTGTTATTGTTCCATTATGAAATGCCTGGGCCCTTTATTGTTCTCTCTTGTTTGGTTATTTGGATTCTTTCCTTTAAATTTGTAAAATACCTACATCTTAAACAAACTTGTCTTTTTTTATGCTTTAGAGTCAGTCTGAGTGGGTTCCAACTGTAGTTTTCCACAACTACAATCACACATCCTAAAAAGCTACAATATCAAGGTTTCTTAGCTTTCTGTTTCCATAAAATCAGTAGTTTTCTGATGACCATTCAATTTGTGATTATTCTACCAGCTATCCTCTCCCAAGGGCTCGCTTTTTATTAGGCAAAGCACAGGGCTTTTACAGCTTTTTTCTTTAAAAAATGCTTTAAAAAAATCTTCTTTTTCTTAAACATAATAGAAAACTTGTTCCACAGAACTCAGCTCATACCTTTTTTGAGGAGGACTACCTCACCTGACTCTTCAACTATCTCCTTATCCAATTAAGCACTGTTGACAAGAGCATTGTTGAAAGTTATGAAAGAAGCCATATCCAATCTTCCTTGGCAACCATGACACAGACCACAGAAGGATTATCACTGGGCTCCAGCAGCTATGCAGAAAACCCATGCTATTTTTACACCATTATTTTATTAAAGAATTTTCCTATTCTTATTACTACCTGCTTGCACCCACCAGAAGATGCAGTGATGTAAGCAATGACAGAGGCAAATTTCTGCTTTACAAACTTAGCTCACAGCAGATTTGGAAAGCAAAAAGGCGAAGCTGCCAAGAGCTTTCAGCACCTTGTGTATGCTGCAGCTCTCACTGCTGCTGCCAGCTGTACAGCTGAACCAGTGATAACACTGGCTGGAAATTTCCGAGTAAACACACTAACACAGACAAGACTCCAAAGGGAAAATGTGAAATGAGCTTTTGGCAAAATAATAAGATCAATTAAAAAAAAAAAAAAAAAAAACTAGGAAGGCTGGATGTACCGTAAAGAACACTAATACTTTTGTAGTCATATCTATGAGGAAACTCCAGAATGCGTTAGGTAGGGCACCATGCTCCTAAGCAACTATGTGCCAGGCAGCTTTCACACATGTGTTTTCAAAGCATTATAAATAAAGAATAAGTGCCAAAGTCATTATCCTCCCTCTCCTAAAAAGCCTGAGCTAAAGAGTATCAGGCACAGGCAGTTACTGTTCATGCTAATCATCACTGCTGTGAGACGAAACAGCAAAGAAACAGACCTGCTTGGTATTGAGAAACATAATTTGACTAATAATTTTTCCCTAGCAGTAATTTGCCTAATCAAATGTATGCAACAAGTGGGCAGCCTTTAGCACCTACCAACCGTACCTTGCAATAAGCCTCCTGAACCATAGTGGAAAATGATATCATTTTATACATTGTAATTCATAAATGGAACATTTCACTCATTTTAGTCCGGATGAGCAAGTACCATCAGTCCAAACAGATTTTTGTGCATTTGGCCATGACAAACAAAAACAGATGGGAATCCGCTTTCTATCTACTATGAAAAAAAAAAAAAGGAACATATGTAGGTTTCTTAAGACACGGTAAAAAAAGTTTTTAATCAATGTTGACATTTCCTGTGCACCAGTCTCTCTTTCAAGAATCAGGGTTAGAAAATGGCGCTATAACACATTCTTTTCACATACCAATTTTTTTGGTCTTTCTGCAACAAGAAGTCAAGCTGGATTCTCAGTAAGTGTTCAACAGTCCTAAAGACCATAAAAGTCTAAGTATGGAAGAAAGAACTTGAATACACAGCCAATCATGTTTTGTAAAACACACACAGAAGTACTGTTAGAACATAACACTGAGCAACACCTGAAAAAAAGGTTTTAACAAGTATATCAGAGGTAAGACACGTAATAGAGAAAACCAGGAATGTTTATATTAGTGCATGAGATATGAAAAAAAAGCCTTAATAGACAGAGACTAGACTAAAATCTGTTCATTTCTGAAAAGTATCCTAAAAGTTACTCAGATATGTAACTCTGACAGTCCTGCCAAAAATGTTTGTTGATGACAGACAAGTTAATATTTCTTGAATCTTTCTTAACACCAAAACAAACAGCTTGAGGCATATGTATTCCATGGCACTTCTGAGAAGAATCACAAAAGTCATGGAATAACAATCTTTAGACTAAATGTAAACTCCTATGTTGAGTATAGTCACCCTAAACTGTGTTTGCAGCCAGTGGCAAACTTGTCAATGGAATTTAGCATACAATTCATGTCTTGCTTCAAATCATGCCTAAGGTCTCTTGCTAAAGAAACTGCAATCTGCAAATGCCTGTTTCCCTCTGCTGACATTACAAGAATCTATGGTGACTAACTCAGCAGTACACACCACGGATGGCTCAAGTCAGTCCAGCTATATTACAGCCTTGACCAGTCAAAACAGTTAAGTCCTAAAACAACAACAACCAAAACCAAACAGAAAGAGAGAGATCATATGATGACATTTGAATCAGAAAGCTAACTTGAAACACAGATTTAAGGGAAAAAGAAAGAAAAATCTGAGGATTTTTCACAAGCACAATCTTAGACGTGCTTTTGCCGTATGAGGGCAGAGAATGAACAAAACTAGAAAAGTAAAGCACAGAAGAAAGAAAGATGGTAAGTGTGCCTTGTACCAACATTAGAAGATACCAGTGTAAGTAATAAACAACGTTTTACCAGACCCAAGTATTCTGGATTTTCTCGCTATTCAGAGTTAATTTTTAAGTATTGCATGTGTTGATGCATACCATCAAAGCCAACACTGTACACTTAAAATATTATTTTCATTGTCAGACTGGGGAAGGAAACAATTTGTACCAAAAAATGCAGTTCTCAATTATCTCTTCAACTCCATGCAGCAATACACTTCATTTTTTTAAACAAAAAACATACCAATGTCATTGTTTTAAATGGTTTAATAAATACACAAATCTATTTACAGCTAAATCATAGAATTAAAATTTTAGAACAATGGATGGATTGAATAAGCATTGCAAATACTCCTTCTGGTATTGAAAGGAAATCATTGCATTAATCCATAGATAAGGTAAGAGCAGGAACTAATCCAGTCTGCAATATTTTAATTGCAACATTTTCAGCATAAGTAAAGAAATCATTTATATTGCCCACCTTCAGTATTACTTAATAAGCAAAAACTAAGAAATAAACAGAGAAGTGAAGGCCATCAAATTAAGCTGACAAACTCCAATTTTCTAATTTCAGTGAAAAAGAGGTTTTTAATATACTTCATAAAAGATATGCGTTCTCTTCTCAAAAATTGCTGAGTTGAAGAGAAAGGACTAAAAACCATAGCTTGAGCTACTTAACAAAGGAAAGTTGTTAGAGCTTTTTAAAAATTACATAGAATTTAAAGATGCAAATCCTATTTACTAAAAGAACATAAGGCTGTCCTGTGGCACTAAAAAAAATGGGGCATATTCAAACTTTTCACCACTGTATTCCTCAGCTTCCCTAGTACTGCAGTTTAAATTTGGCCTGAGTTTCATGCAGTCTGTGTAGCTGCTCTTCACTAATTCACAAAAGGCTATCTTCTGCAACTTGTCCTCCTTAACATGGGAATAGACAAAGTTAGGCTTGAAATTCTCTTTCTGTGCTTACTTAACTGAGTTTCAGCTGTTTCTTACGCCCTTCAATTTATATCTTTCCATCTTTGTAACTGATATATAAGGATAGCTGGCAATGTTTTGTATTATCGCACCTGAGATAATCTATCCAAGTTTGTTAAGATGAGGTAACAGAAGAGCAGCAATCACAATTTGCAATTTCATGAAGTTTTTCTGACAAATATTAAAATCTTGCTGTACAATCATTGGGAGACATTGTAGAGTTTTAGTACCTAAAATAAAACATGACATGAATTCAAGCAAAAATAAACTTGAAATCTTTAAAGAAAGCGTAGAAAAAACCAGAATGTGACAAATGTCCTATGAGTTAAGAGGATTCAGATTGTCTTAGAGACACTTAAATAAAATTGAAAAGTTTTACAATGTTTGCCACCAACTTAGTCTATAATATAATTTTCCAAAGCCATAACTTCCTGCAAACACCGTCAGAAATTTTGCAACTTACACAGATCTTAAACTACAGCGAGATTCTGGTCACAAGAGTTAAAAAAAAAACAAAAAACAAAAAAAACCCACAAACTAAAGAAGTGAACTGAAGGAAAAGCTGACTGGTAGTCCAAACACTAAATATATTGCAACATTTGTAAGGGACTCTTGCAGATACCTAAACTACTACAGCAGTCCTTCACTGAAAGATCACTAGTGGTAGCTATACTAAAAACCTTTACCTCCTATAAACATCACAAGTTTCTCATGTAGATCTTTCAATGAGTGTATATGCATACATATATATATACACACACACATATATACACATATATGCATATGCGCACATGTTTTCCAGATTTCATACTTTCCTGGTTCCACAGCTCTTCATCCCTTGGGAACAAATTTTTGAAGGATAAATAAATCCAGCACTATTTACCAGATCATACATAGACTGAATATGTGTGGTTGTAACTTGCATCTGCTTGGTAAAGGTGTCACATAGAAGTGGCTTGCACACTGGAGTAGTAAACGTATTGCAATTGGGGAAACTTCAGATTCTGTTTATTCTGCATTGAGAAATATTTGTCAGTGTTGTGCCAGATACTACACAAGCTCTCCTAAATACTTAATAATGGATATTTCATGATCAGATAGCCTTCCAGTAAGAAAATGTTTCTCTAGAATGTAATGTAAATCATCTGTCATGCAATTCAAGTATATCCTCTATCATTTTGCCAGCACACAGAGAACAAAGGAATGACATGCTCCATAAAAGAACCTTTTGAAAGGCTTGTGATCTCATTCCTCAGTCTTCTCTTTTTCAGATTAATCAAACCAAATTGTTTCATTAATCATGTAATTCTTACTGCCTACTGCTGCCTTCTATTACTCTCTTTTTCATATTAATACTTACTACTGTGTTCTACCAAATTGGAAATTGTTCTCCAAAGTGAGGCTTCATCGCTTCAGGTGAAATAGCCAATTCCCCTGTTTTCCATAACAACATTTTTGCTAATGCAAGATGTTACGAATTCAGCAGAAAGGTGAAAATTTTCATTATTTAAACAGTGGCAAGAGTATGTGTAACTAGAGAAGAATTTGTGCTAAGCCCTATATTCTCCTTAACAAATGCAATATGTTTAATACCAGCTGTGTACAGTAAACAGATAAAAATTAGTGTATTTTAGAAAATGTCAGAAAATGTCAAACTTTCAATTATGTATTGTCATGATAAAGCAGCTGCTGTAGTAGAAACATTACTTTGAGCCTAACCTTGCATAGCAAAAAATAAGACGTTTTCTTTATACACAAAAGTATTTCCCTTATTTTTTTCAGTTTTCTTACTAGCTCAAAAGTACAACCAGTATTACCCAGTTTACAACATTTTTTCACTAAAAAGTGTGCTGATGACAACATCATTATCTGACCACAACAGAAAAAAACGGTAGCAAGTATTGTACTGAAATAGCTAATTTTCCCTTCACAAAGGATCCTGAAGAACTCAATTTGTGAATGCTCAAAAACTGGGGAATGCCTGTTCCTTTGTCCCAGAAAATTCTGTTGAGTCTTCCATCCTTTTCCTCAGGAAAATTATAGCAGCTCAAGACAAGAATTTAACACACTTGACAGCCAATGCCAAAGTCTCACCACTATCTTCACAACTACACTCTTAACAGTTGAAGCTACTGCAGTAATTACAGTGCTACACACTCTCCTTCAGCTCATCTCCAAAACCAGCAGCTCATGCCAACAGCCCACTAGCTCCTGCAGTACCAGAATCTGGCAAAGTACCTTCAGCTCACATGCTGTCAGAAAAGAGAAAGAATTCTTCTTAAAACCCAGCCTCTTCCCTTATGACTCTACTGTGGGAAGGAGATCACCTAATTCCAGAGCAGAAATCAAAGTGGAGAGCTGAAAAGCTAAGCAAATAATGTTATTTTTTGGAACAATGGTCCAGCTACCACTACTAAAACCACAATGCCTTCAGAGACTACACAATGACATTAAACCTGCAGCTCAGTTTCATCTGTAACGCAACAAGGCAAGGAGCCACACTACTGATAAACGTAAAGGGATATCTGGTATATCCTAATTTAAATGTTTCCTTTGCAATCAAGAGAGTATTCTTCCAGTGGAGTTACTTTCTGTAAATGTATATTTAGGCATCTTTTGCTTACAATGAAGCCTACTTTATCTTCTAAACATAGAAACTGGACTCCATCATAATTTGCATATAACTCCCAGAAATTTGTGTGTCCTCAGAATAAAGCTGGTGCAAGATCATTTGGCATCCTGTCCAGTAAGATGCAGAAGGCATATGCTTTGCATATTATAACATTAAACATTCAAGTTGGAATAATAATCAAATAATCATGAAATTCTATGCAGGTAAATATAAGCTAGTGCTAATGCACTGGCCCAGATTCTATTCTGTGCTTGAAAGATTCGTAGGAATCCAGGAGACTAAGCAGCTTCCAATTACCACTGTGTCCTGTGCATTTCCCTTTCTTTTGTCTCTAGCTGGAGGCCAACTGCAAAATAATAAAAAAAACCTGTACACTTTAGAGTGTCTTTCTTTCAGTTATGACACAGGTTCAGAGAGCTGGTCACCGACAGAATTCTCCAAAACAGAGTGTCTCTGGTCCTTCGCCACACCTGTTTTACTGAGGGTGAAGCACAGGATCACCAGTCTACTGCAGTGGCTCCACATCATCCAAGGATTCTTTTATGTAAAAAATCTCCAACTGGTAAAGTCTCTCAGGCTTCCTTCTAGCATGGGAACATGGGATGAAAGACAGGAGTTTCAGGATATGATCCATTATCTTGATTTTAACAATGGGTATATCTTAACAATATGGATATAGTCTTACATAATCAGATTTTATCATTTTTTCCATCTAAAAGTTGAGATAATTTGAAAAAAAAATTTTAAAAGGCGGTTTTAAAGACAGTTTTCAAAACCAAAGTAAACAAAGAAAGCCTGGGAACAGGTACTATGATGGTATTGTTTTATTTACAGAAATGTTCAGAGAAAGGAAATTCAAAACTGGTTAGAGAACACTTAAGAATATATATTTTCTGCAGCTTTCCTGGTTGCATCATTCCAAAATCTTAAAAAGCTCCATTGTCTGTCACCAATATGTATTATATTGTCTAAGGCTGAATCAATCTTCAGGATTGACTCCAATAGTCTAGATGTTTAAAGATACCACTAACAATGAAACATCAGCTACTCCTACTGCTACTCAAGCCTATGGGATCTAGCAGAAAATTAGATGCTGTAATTTTCACTCAATAGAGGGGGAAAGAAAAAAAAAATAGAAGCTCTAGGTATGAATGACAACACTACACCAAACTATTCGCATTTAATAATTTTATTTTTCAATGCCATTTTGACTACTGTTTTCAGGTAAGTGTGTGAACAAGTCCAAGTTATTAACAGAAATACCTTCCAAGATGGAGTTCAGCTTCAATAACTAGTTTAAATTACTTTCAAAGTAGTTTAGTTTCAGCAGCTTATAAAGCAGCTTGTGTAAGCTTTAAGATGACCATTTGATTTTCAGATCACACTGCTGGAACATCCAACAGTGATATATAAAACTGTTAGAGAAAGAACATTAAAATGCAATTAGAGTTTGATCCAGCTGAATTCTCAGCAACTCCAGAAGGTGCTGAATGCCTTCTTGCTCTTTTTGTGTTTCTTGGTGCACTGGAACGTCTGAGCTTGGACTGCATTTATATGGGGTGGGAAGGGGGAAGGATGTTGCTCACTAGTTTACTTGAAATAAGCCTCTCATTAGAAATGACAATGCCATAAAAACTAAGACATAACCACTGGCAAGATCCAGTTTAAGAGATCTTATTTTATCTTCCTCTTTCAAATACATAAATGCATCCCTTATAAAATGCTACATAAATAAATGCAGGAGGAAAAAGAAATCTACCCTTCCTGTTTACACAGTAGAAAGCAACAAAAGAAAAAAAAATCTCTACTTAATGTGTTTTGCGAAAAGCAACATTTCTGTCATTAATTATTGCCATGTGGCACTGAACTTCTCTTTGGATAATAAATGTGAAATTACCTTTGCTTTAATATTCTTCAACAAATCTTACTTTTAGTAATCAAAATCACATTATTTAAGAATACCTGAAGACATTTAAAATAAGGTTACAGCTATATTTTAGAACAGTAACATTAAAATAAGGCAAAAGATTGCCTGGAAGCAACTTTAAAGATTGTCTGACAATAACAAATAAACCATATTCACAGTCAGTAGAAAACGTTTCACTTTATTATCCACAAACATCACCAGGATTATAACTAGCTCTACTACTAGCATTTTAAAATGCACTACAACATTCAAAAATGGTTAAATAGGTTAAACATTGCTTGGCAGTATGTAGCAAAAGATTTGAGTTCAAGAAAATATCCTACACTGTTAATCAGAAAAGCTCAAAAACCCCTAAAACCTAGATAAGGCTTTGCTTTGTAGTGGTGACCTTATCACTACTATGATGCTTTACAGTGCTGAACTACAAAAGATACCAACACACTCCTCAAAGAAATACAAGGTAGTTTTTAATCTTAAATATAATTTATATGAGTCTAATTTCTATACAAGAAAAATGCTTTATTGATTTGGATGGAAGTCCCAAACACAATCACACCATTGTATCGCAGGTTAATCCACAGAGAAGAGACAAAAATCTGGCATTAATGAAAAGCTTTAAAATCTGATGTTGAAAATACAAAAAAAATTCAGAAAAGAAATTTTCTCCCCACATACCTTATGTCAATATCTTGAAAGAAAAAATCCATTATAATGCTTACTTTAATGAAACTGCCATAAAAGAACAATTTTCAAAAGTTTTAACATGGTAAGTATTCTGTACTGTAAGTCACCACTTCCCCTTTTAAGAGAAAAAAAATCGAATACGAGCCTTGGAAATGAGAAGAATTTTCCATGGCCTGTGACATCCAGGAAATACAGTGAAGTAACCAGGAATGCTAGAAAGGGCTTCTACAACCTCCAAATTCAAGAGAGCAGCAAGGGCTGTATAGTCATGTCACCTTCCCAGCGCCATGGTAGGACAGGCCTTCCCAATGCATTCCTCTACAACATAGTCTCTTTTGTGTGTTTCTAAACAGCTTAGACTCATGACATACGTATCATCCTCCTCTTGACATGACACATGCTCTTGAAGTCAAAGTACAGATGCATGTTTTAACTTCATCTTCCAGACTTTCACATGCTGTCTTAAAATTAAAAATTTCTAATAGCGAAAAGGAGAACAAGGGGACAGCTTTGTGCACCCTTGCCTTGGGGGGAAGGAGACAGCTGTGTCACACACCAATTGAGAGGTCAAGTCTCAATAAAGCAAGACAGTCGATGTTTCAATAAAGTAGAGGTAATCCTGCTGAAATCTCAATCTATTTCTTTCCATTCCAGGCCTGTTCTATTTGAAACAATATCTGTATTTAAACAGCCTAAATCCTTGAGAGGAAAGAGACTTGAAAATAGAAACATATAACATGGAGTTAAAGGTCTACTTTGCAAACAAGAAAGCAAGTTTCTATTTCTCTCCTTTTTGTGATTCTGCTCTTGAAAAGAGAAACATTTCCTCCACATTCCTTCAGGAAGTGCAGAACTGTAGAAAGTGCAAACTGTAAGAAGGTCACCTCGTTGTGAGCAGGGATTAAAAGAGCGAAATAGTGAAGCCATAATTCAAATAGATTAAAAAATACAGAGTCCCTCAAGTGTTTTTTAAAAAGTAAATAAAACGTTAAAAAAAAAAAGCATGTTCTTTTCTTAGCTGTAGGAAATATATTTGTAAACTTTTTAAAACTCACTATTTAGAAACAGATATTTGAAGGCTGCCTGAACTAAGCATCTGACCTAGAAATGATTTTCAGAAGTAAACCCCAGCTGAGCTACTGTGTTTACAATCACGATTACAATTGTCTCATTTTCTAAAAGCAAACATAGCCATAGAGTATAAATTTGTCTCCAGTGGGTCTAAGTCTCAACACGGACTGAAGAAATCCTCTCTTATCCAGCCAGTTCTCATATCTTATAATGAGCCCTATCACACAGTGGAGTAATTAAGAGTTGATCTTATATAGGAGAACAACACAGGGATTTACTCATGGCACAGGTATAAGGCATTCATAATGAAACATTGCAAGAGAAAAGCTAGGGGGAAAAAAAAAAAGATTACTTCTGGCCTTTATCTCAGACCACAGCAGGCTTTGTTTGCCATTAACTTACTGGGTCAATTTTAAATCTTGGAATCTATTTATCCTGTATTTTTTTAAAAAATGTATATTTATGCATGGAAATCTTATTTACTGTGAATATGATATACTATTTTATTGACTATTTTCATGCTATACTATGAATCTTTTTATTCGGATTAATACACATATAAATACAAAACTCTAGTGATGAAACACAAGGCAGGAAAAAAGTGTCAGAAAATATAAGAATTTTTATAGCATACCTGTAAAAGTACCCAGTGTATACACATTGTTAGAGTTTTGCTTGCTCTCAGGGAAAGCTCACATGTCAAAAGAATTTTTATATACTGCCGATCCCCAGAAGAGAGACATCACTAACAAAACAATATCCAACAAGAAATACAGTGTCTATAAGAATATAAAAAGTTGCAGTTTAATCATAAGCAGGAAAATCACAAAATTGGAGCATTTTGCAGAGTTCTAGTGAAAAGCTGATGCCACTTTTTAACATAAGCATGCAAGTCATACCATATTTCCCTGAAACCCACTACTGAAAAACAACAATGCAACTTTTAGTTTCACACAGCCTATCCATTGTTACTTCTGCACACTTCAAAATCTGCTTTGCTGAATGGCCAAAAAGCACCCCCTCCCTACCTGCTCCTAGACATGAAAAGGTTTCAGCTTTTGTTTTAATTAGTGTTCCTTTTAAAAATTTAAACAAGACCTAAGAATCATCATTGTCACTTACACTGAGTATCTGATCTACTAACCAAACATGCTGGAAGAACAGTTTCGATACTCCTCTTTCTTGTGATTCTCACAATCAAATTTGCCATGTTATTGATACCAGGAATATAATGTAAATCCTCATAAGCGTTTGCAGCAGGAGGAAAACAATGCTCAGGAATGCTGCTTTCAAAGATGTATACTCATAAGCAAAAGGAAAATTTCAGAAGTTCTTTTAATGTTTCACTCCAAAATATGATAAACTCACTTTTAAAGCCTAGTAGTTTTATAATACCATACAATCTATACAGTGAAAGTTTTATGATATAAGGAACTTCTACTTACTATAACTTATTGAAAAACTTATTACATGATACATTTGTATGTGCTCTTACATGCCTTAGTTTAAAAATCCCACAAGACTCCGAAATTAAAATACTAAACTAATAATTGACTACTAATTTACCTATCTGGCTACTTAATACATTTCCTACTGATTATTTTTACTGACATTTAAATATGTGATACTTTACCACAGGACAAAGGACTTACATATCCATAGTTTAAACTACACAATTTTAATTAATGAATCTTTGGCTACCTGATCACCATCTTTTCAGTCTTAGTCAAAACGCTCTGTCTTAATATGGCAGAGTTGTGTGACTTAACTTCTGCTGAAAATGTCAGATACATTCACAAGACATTTTTAATAAAAGTTCACGAAACCTAGCAGTGTATTTCTATAAATACTTAATATTTGCATCTTAATTTTAAGTGATTATTTAACTCATATACTAATTTTTGAAAACTTGTTATGTTAAGCCATTATTTTTTTAATGACTACTGAAGTTACAAAGTGATTATCAATCTGATTCAAAGTTGATTAGTGGAGCTGTTTAGGGAAAAGGAGACTTTGTATAAATAAAGGTATTATATTGCCTATTGCCTAAATATGTTAGCTCACCATACAATTTGAAGGCAACTTTTAATTTATATAGAAAAAACACATTTTTCTGGTATCTCCAACACTGAGATCTATCCTCTGATATTGAATTTAAGTAAATATTTTTAAATCACAGCTGTAAATAGGCTTTTTATAGGCCAAATATGGTAGTCAGCATTCAAAATTAAACCCTGTCTCTGATACTACCTTAAAGATATCCTGCATAGATATTACATCACCTTCCCACCTTCCAGTGACTAACAAATGTGATGCTTCTGATGTCAGCAAATGCATACCACAGGCATGTTCTGGATTTTTACTACAATTCAGATAGAAATTTATTACAGCCAGAGATAGTGAAATGATTCAGACTTCATCAAAATATTGCTGTTTGCAGAGTTGTGTAATGACAGAAAGCAATAAATAAACATGTACTTCAGACAAAACAAAAATGGAATTATAAACATAAATACATGCAACCAAATATAAGTCCTTCCCCTTCAGGTGCCTTAGTCAATTCTTATCATGTCAATGTCTGTTACTCATATAGTAACTTGACAAACTAAAGGAAATCACTCATTCATATTTTCTAAGTACGCTAATACATGGGTTTATTAAAATATGTATTTCTTGAAAGAAATCTTTGAAAGTTCCCTGACTTGTGTTTTAGTATACATATTTGTCTTACATTACAAACCATAAGTATGTCTCACCTCCTAGGTCTCAACATATACTTATGCAGCTGTCACTTAACTATTTAACATTCAATCTTCTACTCTGGACACAGCATTGAGCTAAGTAGAGGCAGTGCTATGCTGGTATGCATGCAGAGCGAATGACAATATCAGTGTATAAAGGCATCAGATGATACGACAGATGACATGTGAAACTAATGCTGTACACGGAGCAAGTCATGATAAATAGAGCAGCTGTAAATCCAAAAAAAAGAACCCAGATGAAGCAAGAAACAGGCAGAAGATGGGTGGAGTGCTGGCTGCATCCAGGCCACACCATATCTAAGTCAACAGCACAGAAGCAGCAATGGCATCACAGAACTTAACCTGGCCTGAGCAGAGAGTCTGCAGGAATCACAGAGAACCATCATCGGTCAAGGAGAAACCAAAACCTGCAATGAGAACTCAAAAGGCAGTCTTCCCTTGTCTGCCATACCTCAAAACTAATCCTAAACAGACTGATGGGACATCTCAGGAAAGAGAAATAAATCAACATGAGAGAATGAATGTAACAAAATGCATGTGAATAAAAACAATAATAAATAATAAAAATCATTCTCTTCAATTTTTTTTCAATAAATCACCTTCCCCTCCTACAGACTCTTGCATTGAGCTTTTCTATCACGAGAAATAGTACGAAATACAATTATAACATCTGCTTTTGCTGTCAGCACTGGAAATGCAATACACGCATGCAGAATAGGCCATTTGACATTTGGCATATCCAGTTCATTTCTAGGTTTTCAATTTTGCTGGATTCTGTTTTGAATAATATATCACCAAAGTCTACTTTGAGTCATCTCTCAGCTCAAATGATATTTTAACCCAGGCTTACCAAAGACTATCACAACAAAGGTAAAGAAAAGCAGCAATTTTTGTTGTGAGCTTGAAGCTCCACTAATTTTTTTTTTGTAGACAGAGCAAAAAATCAGCAAAAGGACTTGAGTTCCAAATTTAGTGTTTCACTCCTTGAACTACTAGAGGGGAGAAAGTGCCCCGGAAAGTATAAATAGTCACAGCAAGTTGTGCACTGGGGATGCACACAGACTGTTCAAAACCAACTCCTACGGGGTACACAGCTCTCAACACTACTGTAACTGGCTCCAAAGGGAGTAGTATCCTAACTCTATTTGAAAAGGTCTTGGCACAGACCTAATAGAAAGGATTTTTAAACGGGTTAAAAAACAACAACCAAAAAAAAAACCAAAAAACAAAAAAACCCAAAACGAAACAAACTTGTAGAAGTTTAGGCCCTACCAGGAGTGTAGGAAGTTCCACAAAGGAAAACAAAATAGCTGACACAGTCTAATATAAGAACACTTTGAAACACTTCGAAACTACTGCAAAATTTCAGGTAATGTGATAAAGGTACATCATTCTGGTGGAATCCAATATAAGGATCCCGCTAAGAATTTGTATCATTTTCAAAAGACTCAAGAGGGAGTGTAACCTGCAAAATGTTTTAATTTTCACTGCTTCTACGGATTATTTTTTTTTATATTCCTCACCTTTTTAATGTAACTATTTTCTACTGCTTCAAGGTTTCTGTTACTAACAATGCATATATGGTTTACTTGTTCACAACACTGCATGTGTTCGCACTAAATGAAATAGCTGCACACTCTGAGACGCTGCCAGAAACAACAGCACATCTGAGGTGGGCAGATACCTGGGCAGAACGGAGCTGGAGGAGACAGAAGAGCGCAGCAGGCAGAGGAGCATCCAGCTGCATGAGAGAGTTACACAAGTCAGGAGAGGAACCAGCTGAGAAAGAGATTTGGACAAGGCAGAGAGAAGATGGAAAAGTCTGCATCAGAGGAATGAACAAGGAGAAAAATTAGAAGACCTCTGAAAAGCAGGAATCAGGAGTTAGAATGGAGAGAGACACAGGTGAGGAAAGAAGAGGTGAATGGTGGGGCAGAGTAGATGGCAGCACACAGAGAGAGGAGGCCAGTCACAGGCTGGTCTGTAACCATTGGCATATTGTCTCCTCCAGGCCTCAGAAAAGAACATCCAGGATCTACGGCCTTCTTTTGTCAGAAAAAAAACTTTATCCAAAGGCAGCATTTATGCCTCATCCCTTCTGCTATTGATTAACATTCAGAGTGAAACCTGCAACAGCTACCAGTCGCTGTTGGCTCTAACGTAAAAGATCTGCACTGACGATGTGAAAGTCTAAGTCCCATTGTAAATCACAGACAAGAAAATTTCCAATTTTTAAATATATTTGAATCTTAAAGGAAATATTATAAGAATAAACATTTAAAGTCTAGTATTCTCAAACAGGAAACATGAGGATCAAAACTGCATTAATGCCTTTAACCCATTCCAGTATTTCTATACATTATCATATGCTTCTTAATCAAATGACCACACTTACTTCCAGAAGAATATTTTTCATCAAATGCTTAGGACAGATATGACCTGGGACAGAATAAAAATGTTGTAACTGCCTATGTTGCACATCTTTGTAGACACTTGAAGATGTTCCGGGAGTACAACAAAGACCACTTCAGGGAATGGTAAATATTACTTTTTAAGGAAAGAACACACCTATCAGAAGAAATTGGTTCTTTCCTTGACTCAGTCATGGAGTTCCTGTGTGATGGCAGTCTAACCACAAAATCCAATCTTCATGAGCAGTAGCCAACAAAATACTACAAAAGGAAGCTGCAAAAGTGATGATCTACTACGTCTGCAGTTTAAGTTAGCTAAACTGTGGTTCAAGGCACTACAAGAAAATGCTAAAGTTTAAAATGCAAGTCATTGGCATCTCATATTGGACACGGTAAATCAACAAAATATTTCGGCCTGTATACATTTTAAACTTAAAGTTCCCCAGCTGTAAAATGCAGATAATAATATGAACTAATTCACAGGAGTGCTGTGATGTTAAATTAATTTTTATGAAGTTTACAGACCCAATGATGGAAGTATTACAAAAACATCTAGAAAGAATTTTCTTTCTTGTTGGTGCCTGCTTTGAATAATGAATGGTGTGACTACACATTATTTGCTCTGATAAAGGAATACTGAATAAGTGAAATCTTGTTAATGGACTAAGGTCCTGTGGAAAAATATGCATTACATATGAACATAACACGGATGAATTAAAGGTGAACTGATCTCTTAGTTTTGACAGACTATTTTTTCAATACTTGATTTTGTAACGCTGCTGTTCTTTTACATACAGTTTCTTCATTATTGTAAGAATGACCTAATGACCTACTAAGATGTTAACTGTTTAATATTAGTCTTCTCTAGACAATAAAAAGTACAGAACATCTTGCTGCTATGCAGACAAGTCAAAACACATGAACTGTCTGAAAATTTTAGGCTGACATTTTCCAAGAAGCTGTCTGTGAAACACTTTGTAAAGATGCATTTGATTTGGTTTTATCAGTATGACAGGTGCTTCTAGAAAAGACCTACTTACAGAAGCAACCAGAATACGAATGCAAATTAATTTGCTAATCTTACAGTAAAACCTCAACGAACTGTAGACTAACATCTTATAACAGCTGTACTGTGCCACATTTCCCAAAAGGAGTATTTTGAAATATCTTAAAACACTTTTGAATAAGTGTTAGCAGTAACTTTTAAAGAAATTTCACCATTTGTGTAAACACTTCTTTTAAAATTATCTGTAATTATCAAGGTGATTACAGACGTAGTTACAGCTGACTGAAAAGGACCTAATAAATTGACACCAAGCAGTATTTTACCTTATTGAATGATTTCAAGGCGTCTTAATTTTAGTGTGTTGTAAAAATAAGGGGTTTTTTACATTTCTAACTGCAATTTCTCAAACAGAATGTGTTTACATGTAGCATACGGACAGTGAACATGAAGTTCACCAGGATCACTGACTACTGATCGACATGCACAGGATATGGGACACCTTCAGGTCACACCAGATCGCCACAACAAAATTTTGCAGCTCTGGCATATGAATTTCGAAAATTTCTGGAAGTTTCTAAGTCTACCTGGATAAAACATTTTAACAGAAAAACAAGACTTAGGAGTGACTATGCTGAAGGTGACAAATCTACTGCCAGAAAATCTCCAAAGCTGTAACAGCACTGAACTCTCAGAACTGAAGCAGCTCATGTGCAAGAAGAGTTTATGCCCACAAGCAGTATACAAAAGCAACTAGGGAAAGCCAGTGAAAGAATTAAAACACACACACACACACCCCATGACATACAAACCAGCACATTTCACTTGGTTGTATTTCTCTGGTGTGGTAGAAAGCATGTTACACACTATGTATGTTTCTGGATCTTGGATAAGCAGCTAGAGCAGCAAGGTAAGTACTGCTCTATCCCTGAGTAATCTGTGATAGAAAAAGTAAACTCTCTTCAAAAATCTCAGAAATTAGGACAGTTTAGCCTCCAGGAGGCTACTCAAACTCAAATGTAACTCTCTCTTACTATTCAGTTTTTAACGGCAGAACTACCAAAGTAGCTAATAACTAAGACACTGAGGAAAAAAAATGCGCCAAGCTTTCTTCTTGCTGGAAGTTTACACAGGACTAGTGTTAGAAATTTTACTGTATAGAAATACTTTCAAATACTGTCATATGTGTAGTCCAGACACAATATAAAGCTCTTCCCCTGTCCCAATTTTTTAACATCCAACTGTAAAAGCTGAACTTACGGTCTTTACAGATCTCAATTTAGGTGACGAATTAAAAATTTTTGTACCTAAACACTCTAAGCTGCTCCTCAGAGATTCTACTGCCTCAGTAGAAAACTCTCAGCTTACTAAATCAGGCACTTCTGTTACAAGTATGGAACTAGGAAAGCTTAACTAGTTAATGTGTTCTCAATTTAACTTTAAAGGAGAGATTTAATATCTTTGTTTCCAAATAATTATTTTCCTCGTTTAAATATTTTTAGCAACTGGAATGTGTTAAAATACAGGAACGCAGTGATTTAAATCTGAATGTACAATCTGAAGTACACATTTTCCTAAAGATTGACTTTTAAAAGTACTTATACAGCTAACTATGCAGACAGGTGTGTACTGGAGTTTCTAGAAGGATACAGGAGCCTAACTCACAAAAGCTCTCCACTTTCATTGCCCAGAGAAGACCTCAGCACCCCATCTGTGAGAGACTGCATTTTCTTTGCACAGCAAAAGCCGGTAGCTATTTGGAAGATGACTGTGGATTACCATATCAGAGCTTTATAAGAAGTAAACACTGGCTTCCCTAAGGCACCTAAGAAAGACACACTGATAATGTTAAAAATACTACCAAGAAATTTCTAACAATCACAGGCAAGATGACTCTTCCCATCCTACATGCCCTCAAGCACCTTTCTATTTAGCACTCTGATGGTAACAATAAAACTTATTTAAAAATGTATAGTGAATTTACTCATGTTATGTCTTATACAAATTATTTCCATAAAAATAATGTGAGTTCTATGCTCAATACTATTAGCAAGTGACTGCAACAGAAAGCAAAATATTGTAAACAATTATAAACATCAAAAGATCCTCGATTTTTAGTTTCCTTCTCCTTTACGCACTATAATATATTTAACACTGTTAAAGAAAACATTTTCTACATAGCAGCCTGCTTTTTCTGATTGCATATATCTCTAAAACAAAATTACAAAAAAGGACTGAAAACATACGTCGTCAGGTGCTGCTACATTTTCCCTGCAAATTGTTACACATGAAGCTGAAAGAACAACAGCACTTTTGCGTAGAAATAAAAGAATTGCCTGTATCTTTCCTAGAACCTTGGAAGCCCAACGCAGGATATGTATTTCAATATAATATTGTCAAAAGTTAAGCATGAAACTCTTTTCAAACTAAATGTCTTCTGAAGTATTAGTGAATCATTTTGCATATACTTTTCACAATTATAACAGCAATTAAATGAAACAAAGATGAATCCAAGAAATAAAATATTCCAAATGAACCCACATTAGACTGTATCTAATTCTTTTGGTCAAACATGGTTGAAACTGTAATTTCCCATCAGGATTAAAATTTGAACTCATATCAACTTTCTGTCAGACCACAAACATTGTCATCCCTTCCAGAAGAAAAAAAGAAAAAAAAGATGAAAAAAAAAAAGGCACATTCACTAAAGACGTGCTTTACATTCTTTCTATTAGTGCTATTTAGATCCTTCCCATTGGTTGCACCTCTTTCTTTTAAATGTAAAATTGAGGCATATTACATCCTAGTCATGGCTAAGAAATGTAACATAGGAAAGGTATTTACTTTCCATCTCTCTCTTCTTCTCAGCATCACTTTTAATTTTGTTTGCTTTATAGTACTTTTTCACATCTCCTTTCCTTGTTCCTGTAACATAATTCCTCAAAACAGCATTTTAATTACTAGCAGCACCGCTACACCTTGTAAACAGCCTCATCTTTGTGCGCCTTCTTTAAAAACCACCTCATTTCAATAATGTCTATCAAGAAATCAGCAAACTTCTCTTCTTTTTCCTACCAGCACAGCATTCTCTGTGTAGAAATGACAGCCCTTAAAGTTGGACAAATTGAGAGAAAAGTGTGCTAGCCCTAAGTTTTGCCAGTTGTTTCATGATTCACGAAGACTGTTTTCCACAAAAACTTGTTATACCAGTAACCCTGCACTAAACAAAGCCAACATATATCCTCAGTACACATGTGATACATAGAATTAAAATATTGAGCCCTCAGAAAGCAAGCATGGTTCATTTGAAAGTCTTTTTAGTTGTTACACATGGTTTTGATTTATTAAATCTGATTTATTAAAGACTGATTTATTAAATGTTAATAACATAAAGACACTAACAATTTTCTCATTTTTTTTAAGTTACGTTAAAAAAATCTTTCAGGTCTTCACTAGATATTTAAGTTTTAAGAACCTGAGTTTTCTCTTTAAGAAATAGAAACAAAACATTTCAAAACCATTCTTTGGATCGAAAATAAATATCAAGGTTTAGCAACTATGATAATAACTGATTTAGCAAATTTCAAATAGAATTCATTTCCGCCTGCTTGATGACAAATAATGATTTTTGAAAGTGTCTTGCAGTCTCTGAGTGGACTCCTGACTGACAAACAAAAATAAGAATGAGTAGGGCAAGTAAAGAAAAGAACACAGTACCAGAATAAAATAAAAATGCTTTCTAATGTTCACCGAGACATAACGTGTCTCCTTACAATCAAAAAGCAGTCATGGAGAAAACAAAAGAGCAAGACTGTCAAACAAGAGTACACAATAAAGTTCAACAAGCTCACGGTCAGTGCAGTGCAAAAAGCAAAATGGACAGAGAGAAGGATGCAGCATTCCAGCCAAAGCCAGTATCACCACTGCTATTTAAACAGACTATGCAAATTTTATTAAGAATTTGTTACAATTCAAGTTACCCATGTATTTAAACATTTATGCAACAAAAGGACAAAATAAAAATCCCAGCCTCCTCTCACACAAGTACACCCTTGGAAAGAATGGATTCTTCCCAGACAACTTTCCCTGTTTTCATTTTCCCTGTATTCATTATATTTCCCACATTTTTCTCATTATCTCCTTTTCCCCTACCCTTACTTCTATGGTTTTCTAATTCTTACTCTCCTTTTTCTTCTCCTATATCCTCCTACTGCTGCTGAAGGCACACTGCAAAGAAGAGAAGACACATAATGCTCCAGCAACTTCAAGCAACCAACAGGGCGCTGGGGACAGCAGCACACACTGGCTGGAGCATCATCTTTCCAGTGTGTGCTGTCTCTCAGTCACAAAATAAGTTTACACATAGGCTGTCAAAATGAGCGGGCACTTAAGAGGACAAACTATGTATTCATACAACTCTCAGCTTAGCTGAAAACAACATATCCTACAGCCACATGGATACAGACACCCAAATTCTGTACTGTCTGTCACGTATTGCTGAGTATGGTCACCCACCGCTACCTACAAGTGATCAGCTCCTTTCTCCATCCTGATCCTCACCAGGCTACTCCCAGACAGGACACTTTGTTTAAACCCGATTGGCTCATACTTACAGGCTTAGACATCTCTAGTAAAACCCACAACAAAACTGTGAAAGGCTCACATTCCAAAATAAATCAATGGAAGGAATCTTTATTTCCAACATCACACAACCAGCGTAAGATCTACCAGAACTTAAAGCAAAGATGACAATGATGTGTGGAAATCAGACGGGCCACATAAACCAAGCTGTCACTGTCAATAAAGGCTGGCAGAGCTGCCCAGTGGACACAAATAAAAGAAGAAAGCTTAAATTAATTAGTTAAATGGCTATGCCAAAGAAATGCAGGATACAGCTTCTATTCAATATTTCTGCTCCTGTTATACAGGTGTCAGAAGTTTATGAATACACTTGGTATGAGCTGCACCATGGGCATCATTCACCGTACCGGGGAAAGAAAAAAAGCGCCTTCTGTTGCTTCAGAGGCAAAGTTCTTTGAACCACCCACGTATCATTTTCCGCCACTTAGAGATTAGGTCATTTTTTCAGTACAAGCTCTCAAAATATGTGAAAAGTCTTTGCTAAATAAAAAAACAGTTTCAGTAACTTAAACAGTAAAAAAAAATCAAATCATGTGCTTTCTTCATTTATAATAAGCAAGCACTAAAAATTACATGTATACAAGGTAATGCTAATCTACATTGCAAAGCGTTATATTGTGGTTTAGAGTCTTTCAGAGATGAGTAATGTTTGGAAGCAAATTTTAGTTCCTTTTATGACATAAAAGTATAAAAAACCCTGCTCTCTCTCTCTCAGAATCGTTCCCTAGTAGAATAACTAATCATGGTTAGTCTATTTCAGAGAAATTCTGATAAAACACATAATAGCTCAAAGACACAAATCATACAGAACTGATTGAACTCCAGCACTATTTCCTGATATTGGAAAGACTTCCCACATAAGCTTTACCTAAAGAATTAAAAATAAAAACAGTACTCTAATACACAGCACCAAGCCAAATCTATCCACTTTGCATGCATATGTGTACATTGTTTTACACTGAAATTCATAGATTATGTACCCAAAATATCTGGATGTTTCATGGCCAGACCCGTCCCCCCAAAAAAGTGAAGACAAGAAAGAGTAAACATGAGAACCTAGAAGAGAGCCAATCTATGGCAATGAACAGTAGGCAATTTTATTGTTCCACTTTGAAAAAGATCAAGAACCTGATTCATCTAGATATCATCTACTTTCATTTTCAAATTAAGCACTTCACTGGCCATCAGTTGACATTTCCATTTCACAATAGTTTGAACAAGATTTTGTTCCAAAATAATAAAAAATAAACACATCTATAAGATTCGTTTATAATCCAATTAGAAGCAAGTATGGCTCATTTTTATTTTGAAAATATGTATTTTGTAACAGTTACTTATTACCTATTCATAGAGATTTTTTTCCACACCTGTTACTATTGCAATTATCAGCTGCCATAGCTCAGCAAGTAACAATTTCCAAATCAATTATATATGCTGCCTAGAATACCAATTTCCAAACCTATTCACTTTTAGAATTTCATTATATTAATTACAATTATCAAAGTAAAATTAACAGTCATCTATTATTTTGTTTGATATTACAGTTTTGAAATTATGTGACTATTTTAGAAAATGTGGCATACATTATACAAGGTTTAAAAATTTTTAAAAGGTCAAACATTTTCATTTACTACCTTTAGTTTTCAGAAAAGCTGCACTATTATAAATCTCAAACTAATTTTTATTCTTATATCATACTCCTAGGATGAGTATTTCAGAAATGTTCCTCTTTTTATCTTTATTCTCGTTATTTCATTTCACTTCACACTGTTGAAAACTGCAGTGCATTTTATGCATAGAATTATTATATTTTTGCTGCACACATACATTTCCAATTCTAATTCTGATAGTTATTTTAAGTTCAGGAATATGCGATTTAGATTGCTAAAAGAAAAATAACCGAGCATTATTTTCCTCTTAGAAGACACATGGTCTTATTTGTTTTATAGTTACATGCAGTTGCATAAATGAAGGACAACGTGATTTCTTTCATAAAAAGAGAAGTTATTGACGCAAATCATTATTTCACATGAAATTCAAAGATGAAAAGCAAATCATCAACACCATTCTTCTGCAGCCTGGGACATGCACTGTAGGAATAAATACATTTCCAGAAAGATTTCTGGAAAGTGATCAACATTTTGGTTTGGAGTGCGGGGAAAAAGTTTAAAACTGCTTGGCATAAATTTTTCTTTGAAATATGGTATGTATGGAAGGTGTGCATTCTCATGAGTATCTCCCTTTATTTTTAAAATATGTGACCTCCAGTAAGACGGTCATCAAATGACACAGATAGTTTCCACCTAGTGAACTATTTCAACTATCACTCACTGCTTTATTTTTATTTAAAGAAACACTCAAAGGCATATAATAAAAATCTGAAACTGAGCTTGACTGATACATAAGATTCCTAATTTAAGGAAGAAATACAGGATACTGGGATACCTCCTTTTAATTGATCTTAAACACAGCAATGGGTTAAAGGTCGTTGTAGTGACTTTTTAACAGCCATATTTGTATTACACTGCCACTGAGAATGATGTTTTAAAATAATATTGAATAAATTATTAAGACTCAAAAGAAAGTAGCCTGGTTTCAAGCAACATGAAAATTTGTTCATAGTTTTTTTCCAAAACTTTTTTTGTTTGCTTCTAAAAAATTCACTAGTAGGCCTCACCTCTCCTATGTATTATCACAACATAGGAAAAGACCATCCATTTTCTATCAAGAACCTGCTTGCTCTGTAAAAGCAATGATTTGATTCAAAAATGCCAAGGAACCCAGCAGTGCTGAGATTATTTCCATTAAGACAGCAAAACTGAAGGAAAAAAAGAAAAGCTATCTGACTATAGCCTGAGAGAACATGCACCAAATAGCATTTCCTTAACATGTTTTAATAGATTCAGGCAGGGAACTTATTTTGGAAATTAATTATCAGCTGTCACAACACATGGACATCATTAAAATGAGAAAATACAACAAACATGACACAACATAATCCTTTTTAAGCTTAAGTCTGAAGTATTACCAAAATAATAGTCAAACATTTAAATTATGTCACGGTAAAAGTTCAAACAGAACCTATTTTAAATAGTATAATGCAATTAGAAACATGAAAAAAAGTAAGGTCAAACTCGGTTTTATCTGGCAATTTCCATCATCTGTACTTTCAGTAACAGGAGTTTTAGGTGTTTTAGGAGAATCTGAGAAGAAAAGTCCACATATAAAACTCATTTTAAAAAATCAAATAAAAGAAATTATTGTGAAGGAAGTTCCAACTCTGAAAACTGGTAGGCCAATGATATTGTATAGCAGGCAGAAACGCTGGTAGAAACACAAAATGAAATTTCACTACAAGAACAGCACCACCTCTTCACAGCTTTGGGAATAACACAGGCCAAACTCATTTAAACTGACTTCACACAGGACTTCACCTTAGTCCTCATGTGAGGCATAAGATTTCATTTCGTTTTTAGGTGGCATTCTGGATTAACACATCCTTATTTATATCACAGCATCTTGGTACTGCAGACTGACATGAAATGAGTAATGGGCTCCTGTATTCCTCTCATTAATCATCATAATGCCCCTTTGTGGGAATCTGTGAAATACAGATACGTAGCTCTGGGTCAACCTTTCATTCTTATCAAGTTCATGTCAAAAATCCATATATCAAATTAGTATCTACATACCAGACCTGAAATCAGCAATAAGGAAGTAGAATATAGTACGTATCCAACAGCACACCATGCAGAAAATACAGCCTTTTGGCAGGGGATCCCCTAGACCAAAGTGCTGTACGAAAAAAGATACTTAAGACCCAAGTAACCCTTCTCTCTGCAGAAAGAATGGAAAGATGTTTCCCTTACTCTGGTTTTACAGCCAGCTTTTCCCAAGCTTTCCCTTCCTCCTCAGCATTTTACAGAGAATTCTAGTCTGTTTCAGCTTCCTCTAAAAACAGATTTTATGCAGAACCATTAGGACAGCGAAATCTTCTGCAAATACATCATACATGTAGTATGTCTCAGCTTGCATATACTTCCAGTAAAGTGTTAAAAGAGTACTGACATGCAAATGAATACACTATTTTAAGTGCAAGGAAACACAAAGCAAGCATAAGGGGAAGCAAGATTGTCAATCACATGAGAAGGAAATGTTAATTTTCTTTTAAGATTTCTTTAAGAATTCCTGTCCCAGCTTCTTTCGGGGGAAGAACAGGAGTAGTATCATCTGGGATGATAACTAAACAGAGGTATTCAAGCACCTCATTGCATCCAGAAAAACATGTCTCTCAAAATGTATGCTCTACACCTGAGCAGGTGAAGGCAAAGTGTACTGAATTTTTACCTTCTCATTTTGGTGTCCAAGAGCATAGCTGATCAAGTGTTAGGTTCAGATTGCAACCAGCTGGTAAGAGGCAGGTGTCCAAGTGTTGTCACCTATATAAGCCATTTTTCATTTCCATTTTCACCTAAATAAGCCATACAGCCTTTTGTCTTGCATAATAAAGACAAAATTGGATTCAACAGTTCAAGGATCAGAAAACTAATGCAGTGTAAGTTAATTTTTAATGCCCTCATTACTCCTTCCAAAAATACTCTGTTCTGAAGAAGTCCACAAAAAAAACAGCATCTGAGAAGGGGATTAAAGAAAAAAAAAGCAACACAACCCCAAACAACCAAAACAAACAACCGAAAAAAACAAACAAAAAAACAACAAAAAACCCCCACACAAACAAACAAACACACACACACAACACACCACCACCACGGAGACAGAATCCCTGCTATTTTCTTTGCTACCTGACAGTTCTATATACAAATACACTGAATGGGTATGAGTGGTTTTATCATAATAATCCATGCAATCTTATCATCACACAGAAATTATTACATTGCATTTATCTCTAATTGCAGTTGCCAAAAAAAAAACTTAGAAAAAAAGCAATCACACTTGTAGCTGTGCATTTCCTTTCTATTATATAAATAGATAAATGGAGTTTGAGACATGAAGTTAAATAAAAAAATAAAACTAAAAAAAAAATTTTAAAAAGGCAAAAAAAAAAAACCAAATACCTTTTTGTAATTAAAATGTGACTATTTTAAATAGAACTACCTAAAATAAAACATTATGGAAGCACCAGATCAAAATATGTTTCTGACAACAAGCTTGTCACATCATTACTTTGGTTCAAAAGCAGGTTCTAACAGACAATCAGAGAAAGATGCTACAGACACATGTGTAGCATGACTAGTTTACCAACTTCTTTCACAAATCATATCCTCCAACATTAAAATGTCTGCTGCAGAGAGGGAACTCAGGCAATGTCTATTGAAAGCTTACTTAGTACATTACTATCCAAGAACATCTCCACTAAATTCATTGGTCACCAATCTCTGTCTTAAATAAGCACTCTGAGTATTTTATATTTTAATGCAAATGTGCCTAATAAAATTATTTATATCTCAGCTTTTCCTACAGTCTTCAAAGTAAAGTTCTTTTGTCATTTGTTCAATATCGCATATATAATAATTATGAAACAGTGGTGACATACATACTCAGTTATGAAGAGCATTTTAATAACAAGGATATTTTAAACATAAAAATTATTAGAAAAAAACCACATTCCTATTTGTCTTACAACACAGCACAATGCCAAGTATCTAAGGATATGGTAGGGTGATGAAAAATTATCTAGTTAGTGTATTTGAAGAAGCTATTATCTCTCTGCTAAAACACAGTAAAAGTTCACATGCATGTGCCTGGATATAGCACTGAGAATGAGCATGGTTTAGCTCCACAAGTTATTCAGGTTTTTTATGCTAGCTTCTTTTTTTCTAATTTAACCCTGTTATAATAGATAATAAAATCACCAACTGGAGTGAGATTTCTGTAAACCTGTCTTTGTATTTACTCCGGTTAAAGGTTTAATAAATGAAACAACCTTTTTAGTATAAATGAAATTAAAAGTCTAAGAAACTTAGAAAGATGATTTTTAAATTATTTACCTAACGTACACAATGCTAGTTACATTTGCGCAGTCATACTATGTTCATTTTAACCATCTAACAATGCTATATTTAATCAACCATTTCTGTACATTGTGAGATATAACCATATAACCAGCACTATATGTATACATTAAAATTCTGTGCTTTAACCCCTGTCACCGACTAAGCACCACACAGCCGCTCACTCCCCGCATGGGACGGGAGAGAGAACGAGAAACGTATAAGTGAGGAAACTCGTGGGTTGAGATACACACAGTTTAATAAGTAAAGCAAAAGCCACGCACACAAGCAAAGCAAAACAAGGAATTTATTCACAGCTTCCTGTGGGCAGGTGGGTGATCACCCATCCTCAGGACAGCAGGGCTGCATCATGGGTAACAGTGACTTGGGAAGAGAAACACCATCGCCCCAAACGTCCCCCTCTACCTTCTTCTTCCCCCAGCTTTATATGCTGAGCATGACATTATATGGCACCAAATATCCCTTTGGTCAGTTGGGGTCAGCTGTCCCAGCTCTGTCTTTTCCCAACCTTTTGTGCACTCCCCACCTTCTTGCTGACAGGCCAGTATGAGAAGCTGGAAAGTCCTTGACTGCTTAGCAACAACTGAAAACACCAGTGTGCTATCAACATTCTTCTGATATGAAATCCACAACACAGCACTATACCAGCTAGCAGGAAGAAAATTAACTCTACCCCAGCCAAAACCAGGACAAAGCCATAGCAATTATTACTTGCATTTATGTTTCTCAGCCTAAGACTTCAATACCTGCTGAACCAGATTTGAAATTGTTCCAATTTTGCAACAGAGTGATAGCAGGAATGACTGAATTATTTAATGAAATCCTGTAATGAGGAGCAGATCTGGAATTAGAACACAATACATGACCACAAATACTTGGGCAAAAATTTAAAAGCAAAAGCTACATTATATCAGATACACACATGCTTCATTATCTGTTCTGCCATTCTTATCTGCAGGCAGTATTTAAAGGAGTTCTTTTGTTATTTTCATTTTAAATATTGCAGCTTAAACAGTGGTAAATCAATCTTCAAAACAATTTTGACTAATAGAGGAAGACCAGCATTACTCAATCCATTTGAAACAAAAGTAAAGAGATGGATGCAACTGCCTAAGGTCATTCAGCACGCTAAGCGCAGAGCTGGAACTCAAAATCTTTTAATCCTAGTCTCATGTTTTAACACTGGCAAATGCTGCCTGTCCCAGGCTGTTAGCGGGAATTGTATTTATGCTCTGACAGTAAAATAGACTCTTTGAATGTGTGATGCCCAAAGGAGGAGATAAAAAACAAGAAACCATATGTCTGAAGTCTTTCTGAATATGCCTCAAGAGCATCAGAAATAGGAAAGCACATATTAAAAAAAAAAAAAAAGCCACACATGAATATCCATTTTAGAATTCCTGATACGTTCTGAAAGAAGAACTAAATGAAAATTTAAACAGTAACATAAAAAAAATCAAAGAATTATCATAACAGATTAGTATTAACATGATGTACAGTAAAAGGTTATGGCACACACACTTCCTAAGGACTGTAAGGGCCCCAACCATTAAAAAAACCCACCTCTTCTTGTCACAACATACAGAATAGATTACTTCTAATGGAGACATGAATCTACATTCTCTTAATATCACAGCACAGCTTCTCACTACGCTAAACTTACAACACATGGTCTGTAAAGTAATGCGAGTTCTTCTAATGGATTTAATCCTACAGGAAAACCAAAACACACATAAAGAGAAATTACAGAAAACCTCTCAAGCTTTGCAAGATTCTGTCCCAAGGAAAAAACAAACAAACAAACACACACAAAAAACCAAAACAAAACAAACCACCAAAAACCAAAAAAACCCACACTCCACCACCACATACACACACACTGAAAGGGTGCATCAGCTAATCCAGTAAAAAGAAGTAATATTATGTTTTGCCACCTCCATAAAGTCTGAACATTACCTGTCTGCTTATGAACTTAAAGAACACCTCCCATAGGGTACAAGTACTAGAAAGTTTATACAGCCTTTTGAAAGTGCATAAGGAATACTAATACCACAGCTCATTGGTTTTTCATCATGAGTTCATATATTTTCTCAGTATTTACAAGTAGGTGTTCTTTTAGTTGAAACTAGAAATAAAAAGATAAACAAATTAAATCCTTTCACGAAAATGTATGAAGTTCTATTGCCCTCTGCTGATGAACAGCTAAAATTGGACATAAAACCAGAGCTCACGCACCAGCAAACACTTTGAATAACATATGTTACAGAAATTCAGATATCTGGTTTGCTATGATATAAATCCAACAGACCCCAAATGTAATTTCTGTTTTTCAAAGAATTATCAGCAAAAAGAGCAATATAAAAAAGATCTGAAGAACAAATATGCAATTTTACTTTTTTTTCCTTCTCGAAGAGTTGGAAAATAAACTCTGCTAATTTCATTTTAGTCTAAGATAAGTTTACCTGCATGATCCAACTTTAAATTACTTACCATATGAAAATATTTCTCCAACCAAGTTGCATATTATTGACACCATTTTCTTCTTTGAAATGAATATGAAATGACATCTTATTTAGCAATAAGCAAAACAATCTACTTCACATTGATGTTCAAAGGCGATTTTTAAAAGAAATTATATAGGAGAGGTTAGGAAAGAAACTTTTATCTTGTCTATACAGGCTGTTTGATGATGAAAATATACTTAGATTACAAATCAAAAATACACAGCCTCCAGATCTGAACTTGGTTACACAGTGGCTTTACATTTATAAATATTTTAGTCATTAATTAGAAGAAATTCTTGCTGCCTTTTAATTTATTTTCCAAACCCTACAGCTTACTGCTGGTAATGCTGATGTGTTATCAACACCTGCTTGGAGCCAGAGAGAACCATGAGAGTCAACGAATTCAGTACCTTGACTTCGAACAGTTTAGAAAAGGTGTTGCTCATTTTAGCTGTTCTCTTGTCTAGACTAAAATCTTCAATACACTAGTTCAAATAAACAGCAGCAGTACAGATACAGTTGAACATACTTTGAAAGGCTCAAGTAGATCAAATGATAGCCTAAATTCTTTTCCAGCCTCTAACTTCTTGGTCCTGCACGTGCTAAAGCACAAAAGTGTTAACTTAACTGCAGTTTAATGATGCGTTAATTAAATCATGCTATGTCATTTCATCTTATATCACATATTTAAGCTCTAATCTATACAGGCCTCTGGTATCCTTACACTCTTCTTAAAATACTATTAGTAACACACAAAAAATAATATCACCTTGGAAACACGGCAGTACGTTGTCCCTGCACAATAATAATGATCTTGCATTTTTTCAAGAGGATGTTTTCATAATGCCGTTTTGTTTTTTTCTAAACCACAAAAGAATTGAGGCCCAAGATAAAATGGGCAAATAAAAGGAAATAGTACCTGTGATGTATTCTAAATAAAAGGGAGTTGTGTTCATCTTAATATCCAGGGGTTTTTATTCGATTTTAAAAGCCACTTTCACTAAAACTCAACAAGTTCAAGATGGCAGAAAAGAGAATACTCTTTAACTTGTGATTTTCTGTAATTTTCATCTTGCCCACACACGGACGGTATACAGTTTCTTAACATAACTACATATATTTCTTTACAATACTCATACATACCACAAGGTAACAAGAAGAACTATTTGTAAAGTAACAAAGAATAGGAACCATGGCAAAATAATAGTATTTCTTGGACTTTTAAAAGTAGCAGATAGCTAATCAACTAACAAATATTGGTGATGCGATTAAACAAAAATATTCAGCTGTCAAAAGACAGACATATCAAAAGCTGTAAGCAAGAAGAGGAGTAAATCAGCAATTAGTATAAAAGAAACGTATTGCCACACAAAGTGGAACACTTTATTTCTATACTGCTGACCACTATTTAGTTTTTCGAAACAAACAAACACACACCAAACCACCTTAACATCTATCCTGAAGTACAGTAACTTCAAGTTTGGTCCTAAAATCAGGACTTTTTTCATACACGTTCTTACTCGCACGTAGAATAGAATCACACGGGTTGGAAGAGACTTGAATAGACCATCTAGTTCAACCATTCATGGGAAAGACAGTCGAGATTTCTCTCATTCCAGTATTTATTTCCTACCTAAAAGCATCCCAAATTCCAAACACTGGCTAATGTGAATAACTTTCCTATTGTACTAAGACACTGTGGATTAGGTCGCCATGCCACAGTGTGTTTTAAAAAAAGGTTCCTCAACACATTCCAAATACAAATAAAAGCTTATTAAGATCCTAAACTTCACAGCTGAAGCTTCACAGCACATCTTAGTCTTTTTAGGGTATGATTTCAGTTTCTACAATATGTATGATTTATTATAATTGATTTATTATAAATCCAACCTAGTTTTCTTTCACGTCCACTGAGAACCTTGTCCACTATGGGTAACACAACAAACTATTTTTAGAACCAGCAAGAGTCATATCTGCTTCACCAGAATAATGGCATAATTATTTTCAATAACCTACAGTCCTCCTTGCCCACCTCTTCGTGTCATCTCCATTTACCTCCCAAACTCATTGCTTAGATTCTAAATTTTTCAGGACATGTCTCAATGGATTTCTGATATGCTTCTGGAAAATAAAAATAAAGTAAAATAAAGTACTTGCTGTTGAGCATCCTGATCATTAGAACAAGTACAAAGCACTTAGTTATCAGAGCAATAAGCAGCTATCCTGATATATATGTACGGCAGCAATCTCCAGCTCACCCATACTCTGAGGCATTCCCTGTTCAACAGTGTTGACACTCAGCTACACTGACAAGACAAAAATCAACTCAGACACATAAAAGTGCTTATCTTCTTGCAAGTTCCTCTGAAAAAAAAAAAAAAAAAAAAATCACCTTATCCCAACAATTCAAATGTACAAGTCTTCAGCCACATGCCTTAAGCCCTCAGATATCTATTCTTCCCAAAGGATCTCCCGGGTTGCCTATAGTTTTACTGCCTATGCAATATCTCACGTTTCTGTCTTGGGAAAGGTAATAGCTCAACATCCAAGCCAAACTAGGGCTTCCAACATAGGTACTAGCATCATCAGGACAGGTGTACTAAGAGTATTCCAAACATACCTAGCAAGATTGAGGTCCAAGTGAAAAGACTGCACATTCACATATTTCACCAGAAAAAAAAAGCTTTTGATCATATAGAAGCTGCTAGCGACCATCCGACAACAGAGGGGCTGCCATCCTCTTCTGTGAAGGGCTTCAGGGTTCGGAAAGGATGTGAAGATGGAACTTCCTAGAAGATGGAAGTTCTCCATCTTCTTCAACATATGCATCTTCAAGCCTCACCAAGTCGATGTTCCTGTAAGTAGCATTCTAAATCTTCCAAGGGAGGTCACATGTAAACCATGTCAAGCTGCACTAAAGTAGCACTACATACACTCATATTGCCTAAATCCAAGGAATTGAAGAGATCTCCTAGAATTATATAGTATTTTTTAGTTTCCAAAGCAAAAATAGTTTCAACAACCACAAATAAATCCCAGCCTAGGTACATCCTTAGATATGACTTCAGGACGTTCTGAGATATTCATATAACAACAAAACAATTGCTCCCAGGGTGAAAAATGAATGTTCATAAAGGTGCATTCTGGTCATTCTGAAGCAACTGCTGTAAATAATTTAAAGCTTTATGGATGTCATGAAAAGCAGGTCTAAAGTTCAGAGTCAGAAGTGCACAGTTTAAAAGACCAAAAAGGTCAGGATGGGCTTGGGAAAAAAAAAAAAAACAACTGAAGGGAAAGGCTACCGTGGTGGTTTTAGAAACAGAGTCTTAAAGACACAGGTTATTCTCTTAAATTGAATCACAGTCAGAGAATTGAGATGATTACACAAGAAGTCCTAGCCCAAAGGTGGTGCGCAAAGGCAACGGTAATGGAAATAATCTTTATTTTAAAGCGCTTCTGAGAAAAAATATAACAAGCCCAAAAATGGCATGATAATCAAATAATCCTCTAAAATCAAATAAAGTAATTGGTCGCTGAGCTTCTCCTATATTTGAACTTGCATTAGGGCTGTTGGCCTGGTTGTGCCAATCTCACCCACGGCTTATTAGAATTGCCGTCTCACTTGTCTTAATTATTGCAAACCACTCACTTTGAAAATTGCTTTTTGGATGGTAACCTTAATGAAATACAGGATATTATGAAATTTTAAACTAGGCATTTCATGTATCTGGAACTAGAATTTTTCTGTACTTGCTTTCCTATAAATGAAGTAAGAATTAAGAATGGCCAGGAAGTCATGAATCTTTTCTGGTATCTAGACCCACTCATACTGCTAAAAATCTAAGCCTGCCAGAAAAATACTTGAAGAGACTGAATGAATAAACTCTGAACAAAAGCTTAAGAGCTCAAGGATGGAAGACAGGAGGTCTACAAATGCTCACCTACATAGAAGACTAAAATGTATTTTCAAAAGTGAAAAAATAATGCAGATTATGTTTCAAATTTGCCTAATAGAGAGTGTCTGATTGCTCTTCAGTATTGTCATTCATTAAAAAGTTGGGTGCACATTTTTTTTTAAATTGCAACGAAGTAGTGCTGCTGAGTAGTTATTTCAGTGATTAAACGACACTGAAAGTCAATCTCACAATTACAGTAAGGACATATGTAACATAAAACAGTTTGTTAAATACGAATAACGAAAACAACAAAATGAAAAACATTTTTTCACCAAAAGACATGGAGCAACAGTTCAGAGCATGACAAAGCTTTCCTCCAAAATCAGTCTAAATTAAATTAAGCCATTTATAAGAGTGACTGAGGTGACAGAGTAACCATGACTACAAATTCAACCAGGATGCCAAGTATTGCTAAAAGTACCTGTCAAACTATGTGCCTTTATTGTATGAGTGACCCCTAAGTGATCATTACCTTAAAAAACCAAAATCATTTATATTGAAAGGCAAACCATTTTAAATATGAGATCTACTACTTAAAGTAACGGTTCTTTGGAGGCAGACGAATACCTCGACAGCCAATCCACATACCTCAATAGGCTCAACACAGTTGAAATAAACTGGAGCTGCTTCATCATCATACAACTGACATTCCTGCAACACCCTCTGGTATTCACCAAACCACATGAGGTCCCCCAAAAATTCTGAAAAATCTAAGTGGTTTCTTGGTCCAGAAAGTTCTAGAACTGCTGAACTATCCATAAAAGTGCACTTTATGAAGGTGTATTCCTTCTAAGAGTAAATGCAAGAATAGCATTAAAACAATTTTTATTCTTAATTATAAATGACGCATGCATGTCCAGCATACCACCTGTATTCAGTTTTTGCCTACAGTAAACTATCATAACATACCGGTAGTTTCTAAAAGCCAGCAACAAATACTGTAACAAATAGAATACTTATAAAAAAAAAAGTAAAAGAAAAAGGAAAAAAATCTTCTCTAAAACCCCAATTTTTTCTTCTTTCACTGTATTTAAAATTTCAAGAAATCCTGTAAGCTTTACATGCTCAGGAAGCCCTCAAGAAACAACACTTCCGTGTGTCACCTGACTTCATATTCATTCTTCTGATAAGCTATTATCGAAGACTTTCAGACTCTGCACAGAACAGGCTTTAGCACTAATAATTATTTTAGACATGGCCAAATAATGATGGAAATGACATGAAGATATTTGCATTTATCTCTCTGATCACTACAGTTATCAAAGGGCTAAGATAACAAATGTGACATGAATCCCCTTTGACTAACTCAGAGCCTTCCCTTTTTGGATTTACTGAAGCAAACAGAGTCTATTTGCCAGACCTCCACACACCTGCTTTATTTAACTATGATATCTATGACCTAATATAAATGCAAAAAGTCAACAACAAATCTTCTTATGGATGAAATTAAAACAGTGCAATAATTTAAAAGTTTTTTTTAAAAAAAGCTTAATTGGCGGATTGTCACCATTCTCATTTACAACCAGTTTTGAGAAAACAACTGTATCAATTCTAACTTGCTTTCAAAAGTCCAATAGTATCAATAAGATTCTTGAACCTTATTTCTGAAGATTCATAATATCCACACAGTAAAATCTGATCATCTGATTACTCCTTCAGTTTTTCTACCATATATTCACGTTATTATCAAGTATTTGCAACTGGAGACAAAACAGAATGCAGACAGAAATGCAAAATAGTTTAAACATCATTTTAAGTAACTGACTAATTAATTCATAAATGACATAAAGGGAAAAAAGGAAGCAATTATATTTTTAACATGAATATTTGCAGGTCATTCATCCAAAAGACCCAAATTCATTACTGTTCAATAAAAAGCAGCCTTAATACTTGCAAAATGTCTACAGTGCATCTAGATAATATGTTAAAGACAGATTTTTGTACTTAATTTCTCGTGGTATTATTTTGGTTAGTAGAACACTCCAGAAAAACAAATAAGTACAATTATTAGTTTACACTAATAACAGGGAGACTCACTGTGCATTACCTTAGAGAAGATGAATAAACCCGGCAAATAAGCAAGTATGCTGCTTCACAATGCTTTTACACAACATTACTGTTAATTACTTTGAAAATGTTTAGTCATACATGAGCTTGAAATGCAAGCATAACCACAGGCTAGGCAAACACACTAATGTGTGCCCACATAAAAAGGCACTGAAGAAACAGTTTGGAAAGGAAGATTCTTCTACTGTCAACTATCTTTCCAACCTATGCATCCAGGCAGGAATTGTGATAAACGTGGAATGAACTGATGGGACAATTTACAGAGTTACTTGCTGCTATGATTTTACCATGAAGAACAATAAAAACTATCAACTATCCAATCCCAAACAAACTCAGAGGAGATGCAATGACCAGAAATGAAAGATCCTAGAAAACACATTCACCTCAGGACACAAACTGCTACAGATTTCTCTCTAGTTCATCAACATCCCATATAATTTTGATTCCAGCTGCAACAGTAAGGTGTGATTAGCTCAGCATTTTAATCCCCTGCTCCATTACAAGAAAATTAATGTAGTACCACAACATTACCAGTATCAGAAGTAATTACTTTGAAGAAAACAAGACTTTCACTTAGTGAGTCAACAATACTTTAGTCTTTCTGACTGAATTTAGGTAAATTAAGTGTTAACCAAAGTTTGAACCCAGTGTTTGAGGTTACCACTTAGAAAGATTTCCATCTTGCAGAAATATTTTCTGAGACCTCAGTGAACTAAACTAGTTCAGTATCTTCCGCTTTCCAGCCCAGTGTTAAGGAACACGCATTTGCCAAGCAACTGCCTCTACAGCCCGGCTTTCTGGCATAAATGCATGTATATCACCTATCTTAGCTCAAAATATCGTAAACTGTCTTTTTTAACTTCTAATAATAGCAACAAAGAAAGGAAAAAAAAAATCAAATAATGGCCATAAGCCTTAACACAGAAATCGTGGTCTCCATTAACACTGCAAGTCTTTCCTTCTGGATTGTTTTCAACATATGCAGTACTATCAGTGGGTAACTTCCCTGCCAGAAAATTACTAAGAGGTCATCATCCAGGTTTGAGACTGTTTCCATGCTGCACAGACACCAGCTAATAGGGAGAAGCCACAGAGCGAGTTGCAGGATGCAGAAGGACATAAAAGGATTATGCTGCACTTTAGTAATCATCTGTTGTGTATTGATAAGGATGATGGCCAAAGCCACTGTGGCAAAACTAGTTCCTCCAGCCCCAGGATTCAGGAGATGACACATTCAGTACAGGATGAACTGCGATTTACATATCAACAACAAGCTAAAGAGCCACAGCCCAGGCCGGCTGGCAGATACCGGAGGTGGGGGATGTGCTGGAGGGCACATAGCTCCATCTTCTGGTATGCCCAGCTTGGCACACAAAGGGGAAAAGCTGAGACCCTTCAACATGGCCCAAGACTTGTCGATCTTTCGCAATCACGCCTTCCCCCCAGACTTTCCTTTACCCGGAGAGCTATAAAAAGGCTCACCTAAAACAGCACTGGTAGGGAACCCACCACCCTGAGGACCCTCCGCCCACCAACCTCGCCGCGGGAGCTGGACCAGACACCTGAGGATGCTGCACTCCCTAACTACAAACCCCAGCATCCTCAGTGTGGGACACCAGAGGCCACACATCATCATACAACTCTCGTCATCCACGCTGCGGAGTCTTAAGAGTGGTTGGATCCCTTACCCTTCTCTTTCTTCCTTTCTCTCCTTCTCTCTTTTTTTTCTTCTATACCCCTATTTCTTTATATCTTTATCACTTACACCTTAGTTTTCCTTCCCTCTCTACCACTCTCTTTCTCTCTTTGCCTTTTGAACATATAAGAGTAACATCATCTTAACCTCTGCTGTTGGATTCTTGTCAAGTTCTGTATTATAGCTACTAGAGGCTGCCAATCCATTGCTTGTAGAAGGACCTTTTGCTGTTATACTTTTGCCAAGCCACTATTCGCTGTAACTAGTATTTCAACACATACTTTTAGTAAAACTCATAATTGAATTGGACCCCTGGAGTGATTGTCTGTCATTCACATCACATAACCACGCAGAATTAACCCAGAGTTAACTCATACCTGGTCTCATCTGTTGGGTCAGGGCGCGTGTCATGTTCAGAGTTAACTCATCCCTCATCCCATCTGTCGGGATGAGACATCATCCCAGCAGCTTCAGAAAGGAGAGCTGGCAACTTCTGAAGTAGTTAGGGCAAAAGCAGCAGCTACATCATTTGGGGACTATTTGAGCATTAATTTGCTCAGGGGAAAAAAAAAAAGAAAAAGAATCCAAATTAAATTGGATTGTTATCCTTGTAAGAAATATTATTATGTATAATATACCTTCACAAAGAAAAAAAATGAAATTATGGCCTGATTTGGGTTTAATAAATGTATATAAGTGTTAATTTAATTAAAATGCATTTTCTTCATAGTCATTTTATTAATAGCTCTGGAAGGTAAAACAAGATTACTGAATCTTAATTAAAAATAAAAATCCAAATGAACTGCAGCAGCATAATCAATACAAATTACATTATTTAAATTAACTAAAATTTAATTAAAGGCATTCACATTAAATTTATTCACTTTGGATTCAAAGCTTTTCCAATTTAAACTGTTTTGTAACAATTTTATAAGCAGCATGGCAGTCAATAAAATTTCACATTATTCTAAATTAGCTATTATGTGCTAGACACATCATTTTTATGAAACAAAATACTGATTCTGTCACATGTTGGAGTTTAGCAACAAAGCCAGAGGAAGAAAAATGCACCTCATTCTCCAGGCTGATTCTGTACAAACACAGTACGCAATCACTGCCCATTTGATTATGGCAACCCATGTTACAGAAAGCAACTGAATGGGTCCATTCAGGTTATCACCTCTGTCCTCTTGCAATACAAGTACTTGGTGAGTATACAGGAGAAGAGCTGTCTCACAGGAAATGGGAATCTGCCTACAAAAATACATGTAGCATTTCCCATAAAAACTGCAGAGACAAAAAGATGCAGGACACACACTGGTAGTCATTACTAACACTAAAATCCTGTCCGAAAATTTTTAAAAAAGGCTTACTTTTTATACATGCTGAATTACGCTAGCTGACAATAGGACCTGAACATGCTCAATACCTTCCAAAAGTCAGGAATAAAAATGTTTGATTAGCTGTAGAAGCTTGTCAAAATACATTTATGCCAAAGTAGCTAAAAAAAAAAAAAAAAAAAAAAAGGCAAACCCAAGAAACTCAAGAGCATGACATTTTTGAAAGCTTTCTTCATCTAAAAAAACCACTCTGAATAAATTCTAATTGTACCCCAACTAAAGACCTCATAATTTTGCATATCAGATTCAAGACCTACAACACTTGTAACATCAAGAAGCCCGACAGACTAGGTCTGCAAGATCAAGTAACTGATAAACAAGTGTGTGAACACCACAAAAGGGAAGAAGGGAAAGCCCTTCTGAAGCACTGCAGGCACATTTCAGCCACAGACGCAACAGAACCGTAGAAGATTTCACTCTTTTCCAGGCAGAAGATGCTATAATAAGGAAAGAAAAGTGAAGATTTCAGAAGAGAGTGACACAATCTGAAGAACGTACAGAAAGTCATTCTAAGATGGTAAGCAAAGTAATATACATCTTATAACTCTCCATTACAATAAATAGGAAAGGCTCCCAAGGTTCTAACAGGTACCATTAGTTTAAAAAAAATTTACAATGTTTGAAATGTGTGCCTCACAGTGTTTCTTACTGAAAAAAAAAAAAATATATATATATAGGTATGTGCCACAGGGCTAACTGGTTCCAAGTTTGCAGATCTCTTCCCCTCCTGCACCACATGGTGTAGTGCAAGATTTCAGAGGCCCAAGATCTATACTACATAGTGGTAGAGGTTAGAAAACTTTTCTTAGATTCTTCCTTTCTGTGATTTGGCCATCAGAAATTGATAAATATTATTAATAAGCTTCCAACTTTTTATTCCTACAGGTCCTGTTTTTGCTGGAATCAAAACAAAAGTATATAAGCAAAAGGGCAGAAATATGACAAAGGAAATCAGCTACCTGTTCTGCTGCTAATATCGCAATTACTGTAAGTAAAGATGCTTTAGTGAAATGCTCTAAGCGACAGACTGTACATCTCCCCTTTATTCAGATTTACTGATTAATGCTGAGTCTTTCTGATCACTTTGTGAGAAGAGAGGGGGGAAAAAAAAAAAAAACAACAAAATATGTAATAATTTCCTAAGAAGACACCAGTGCTCTATACTGTCTTTTACAAGATGTCCCAAATTGTTTCTTTTACAAGATGGTAGAGACCAAGAACAGAAAAACTATTAAACTGTCCTGTTTTCAAAACACTATCGGCACTCAGTGGAGTCATATATGAGGAGTTGCTGATGACTGACTATTCTACCTACATCTGCATGATGCATTTTTACACTAACATATGGCATATCATTTTTTTAAGAGATGATAGTAAACTGCTTGGCAACAATTATGAATAAACCAATGATTTTGAAAACTATTTTGAAAAGAAAAAAGAATTCAATTAGAATGCTCTTGAAGCAATTTATAAATTTCAAATAGTGCAAGTAAACCACATATAATTCTTAACCGCTATTGCAAAGAACATTATGGGAAGAAAAGCCCTGTAAGCATCTCAGTGCTCTCAGTCCCTAACCTCTAGCTGCAAATATCAAATCTGCAGGATTGTACACCATTCAATTGGAAAACTAACTGGCTTGTCCAGAATTCACTGTTACCTGCTTTGCCCAAAGCAAGAGAACAACTTCTACAATGTCAAGAACATTTTGTACAAGTAACGGTAACAGAACTCTCCCCCAGTTTCATACAACTGGAGATTACTGTAGAAATTGGATTTTCAAGTTGAAAAGGCAGCATGTGAAGGAGAAAGGGGAACAGCTATACAGCAACAAAAAAATCTTACATAGACATATTAAAAAAAAAGATTAAATGGACTGGATTTGACAATTACAATTTCTGTGTGATTGCACCAGCTCTCGCCCAAGCAAACAGGGTTAGGGTATACCAAAGCTAGAATAATTGTGGAAAGTCAACAAATCAGCAATTAGCAAACAAAGATAATTTGATCTATTTTGATCAGAGATGCATATAAGTTGCATACATTCTCTGAGCCCATACACATTTTAAAGTCACATTGCTAGCAATACTTTTTTTCTAAAAACCAGTAAGAATTTCCAAGCCATTCGCTGAGTAGAGCATCAACCACAGCTTAATCAGGGAGCACAAGTGCAGAATAACTCAAGTTCACACAACAACTGACCTACACAAGATACACCACTCATTTATCTTTTCAGTCTGCGCTACAAAAGAGTCAGATCCTGACTTTACACCTGGAAACACTTTGCTCATTGATGCTAGCGGCATTGAGATTAGTAAGAGTTAGAGAGCGTAGACCTGCGGGGGCTAAGTAGTTATGAATAGCAATAGAAGTATGCAAGGACCTATATCCAACTACTGCTTTATTAAGGCATCAGCAATTACATTTTATTTAACTATGCGGAATACAAACCTTTACTAACAACACAGGAGTTTCTCCTTACTTATCAAACTCAGTGAAAACTTGATTTTAAATGTGCTTGCTACAGCATTAGAGAAGACCTCAAGAATTTGGCTCTCCAGCTCTGGACCAAAACCAACACAGGCAGATTTCAAAAGTGTAACCACCCCAAATTCTCGTCGTACTTCTGCACTTAAAAAAAGCCCCATATCTGGTTACTGTACTAACATCCAGTCTAAAACTTAAAAATCTTGTTCTTTTACCATGGACTTTCCAACAAAATACTTCTAATTTTGCACCAATTTAACTGTTTAACTTCTAATACTCTACTTCTTTTTGTTCAGGCTATCAAACAGCACTTGCGACTACTCCTTTTAGGAGACAAAACTGATCATGCAGGCAGATACTTCATTGACATTAACCTGTTTGCATGCAGATGAAAAGTATTTATCACCTATAGTCACCAGTAACCAAATGGCAAAATAGGACTGGAATGGCAAGCACAGAAATTCTATTTGTATCTCCCTCAGTCCTTTAAAGCTCCCACTTTTCTCAGGACTACACTTTCAGTGCCTCAGCAATCTATGCCCATTTCTTCACTGTTTCTTCTCTCTCCGTTTCACAGGTCCTCATGCATCTTTTCCACAAACACTCTGCCTCTGTTTTGGATAGCGGAATGTCTGAAATTGCGTTGAAGACAGTTGCTATTTTATAGGTTAAGTCACATGAAGTAGTTTAATACTGTCTTATCATTATTAGGAGCTTCTCTATCTTAAAAAAAAAAAATCTGAAATTTAGCCAAAACCTCAATTTAACCCAGTTAGCATAAAAATCTAAAAATAAAATCTGTGTCATTTTTTTCAGGCAATTACTTGAACACACCAGCTCTCAGTTAAACCACTGTTGCACCAAAGGTTACTCAGACTGCAAATGCCTGTAACCCATCAAGCAAAAAGAAAATGCTCTTCCTCTTAATCCCTGCAAACTCTAGCACATGAAGTTTTTAATCTTTTTCTTATTATCTCTTGGGAGCTATATTCCATGCAGGGTGTCCCATTTCAACACTTACATCTTTCACTGTTCATTATTGTGTATAGTCATCCTGATGACACAACTGCTAAACACATAACCAATCACTTATTTTTGGAATCACCGAAGATTTTTTCCAAAATCTGACATCTGTTATAATGCCATTACTATTTCTTTAACAGTTTTTTTCATGAAATAATTTCACCTGCCTCCAGGTAACTTGCATTGTAGGTAGTTCTATGATGTGCAGACAGGTATCTATATTTCTTTCACTGACTTTCTTGAGCATTTTTCTACTAATGCTTGGACTTTGCCTCACTGAAGTCTACAACAGTCTCTTTCCTCTACCCAGCATGAAACCTCTATCTAGTAACCCTGAGAGTCTCTCCTTATCCTTTTGTGCTATCTAACTGAAAACACTCCTCCTCTTACACCCAGCAAGCTCTAACACATTCTTTATCCTTTTCTTATCACCCCTCTGCAACTACACTCGCACATTAGAGGAAACAGGACATGAAGTGAGAACAGATATAAGACTCGTTTAATTAAACGGGCTGAGGCAGCACTTGTTACAGCCTCTAAATACATGGAATTTCTTCAGCAAAACTTCGACACAACACATAGCCACATCTAATTAGGTTATCTCACCTACACAAAAAAAGAAATGTAACTATGAAAACTTTTCCTCTTTTCTAAGGTTTCCACTTTCAGGGACCATATATAAATTTTAGGGGTTTTTTTAAACAGAATTATCTGTGAAGACTTTCACCAAAACGTCTTATGTCTGGAGTCCTTCAAGTCTCACTCCCCACTCTGATAGCTTTGCAATAATGCTCAGGGACTACCAACAGGATCACCTAGGACATTACACTGTAATTTTAACTGCAGCATTAAAACTCATTTAAAACTGCTTAGTTCGCGTATTTCATTCATACATACATCATAGATTTCTCCCGACAGGACTCTTAAAAATACATAAAAATACTCAGACCTCTGTCTTTCTTACATACAGTGATTGTTCTGAACATAGTTTGAAAAGGCCACCAAAACACAGCATTTACTGCCTTGTATTAAGGTAGTCAGAAGAAGTAACTGAAAATTTATTTCGAATAGGCTGGGAAATCTAGACACAAGCACAATGACACCAAGATAAAATAAGTTTTTATTTGTCATTCAGATGTTTGTTGGCTATTCCAAACTAGATTTTTCCCTTGAAGCAGTGGTTAATGCTTCAGACAGAAAGACAAAACTTAAAAACTGAATACAACCACACTAGGACTGAGGTCTTACTTCAACTTTTTTTGCTATGGAACATTTCAGAAAATTATTTCAAGATATATTTCAACCACCTCCTTTTTGTAAAGCATAGTAATGTGCTTTATTGTGGATTTTATCTAAAGTCAAACCAGACAAGTTATACAGTTCACTTAAGATTCTTTTCAACAATTTAAACATCAAGACTTTTTAGCTTGTAGCAGACAAGCAAGTCCTACTCACTCAAGTAGCAGGCACAGTGGGGACACTGCAGCTGAGACATCCTCCCATGTTCAGCTCCTGTTTCACTTTATCCGCTAAACCACATCAGATCATTTGTACTGAAAGTAACATCTACATTTTATTTGTCCTTCTATAGTTACCTCAGGATATGGGTATATCATTTATTCTTCTTCACATATACAAGGCTTCTCTAATGCTCAGTCTAAGTCAAAGATTTTGAATTGTGTATTTACAGTGGTTTTTTTTCAGATGAAGGAAGTAAAGAAACCATGTGTGTTTCACATCTATGGTACTGCTATTCAATGTTTCTTCTTCATTTTCACATAATATTCCACAGACTTTCAGAAAAATGCAGAGAAAATTGCAAGTACGCCTTATCTCCACAGTATGTTTGGCCTGAGGTGAACTAGTGAACTGCAGGACTGATTCACCTCCAGAAGAGCTGAATCCTGTACAAGGTCCCAGTAGAAGACACATAGGCTGAGTGAAAATCAACTTCATACAAAGCTTCATCTCCATAAACAGAAAAAAAAAAAAAAAAAAAAAAAGAGTTTCAGACAATATCAGTAACCAACAGAAACTGCATGGAACACCAGCAGAATGGTTGCTAGTATCCTGAGTATCCTAAGACAGTATTTCCTTCTAGTAGCAGGAATTTGCTATGAAATCAACAAAACTGCAGCATATCTTACTCTTCCAGCACTAGCCCACATGGAGGACACTGCTTATCAGCACTACCAAACATTAGAATCACCTGCTATTACTGTGAAGAGACGAACCCTCTTGTGGTTCAAACTGAGACCAAATAGCTGCAAAATAATAATAACAGTAATAACAGTAGTATTTAGTTGGGGGAAGGCTTGGCTTAGGAGGATAAAGGTTGAGAGGTGGTGGTTTTAAGGGAACTGAACCCTAACACTTAAGTCATCTATTGTACCTATCGAGATAGGTCACCTCCCAGTCTCAAAATACAGAATTACTCTAGCAAGGCTAGAGAATTGACTTCCTCTTCGAGTGGGAGAATGTAGTTAATTTTTAGGATGAGTTTTACTTATGCAAATTGTGTAAGTAAATAAGAAAATACAATGACATAAATAAGAAAATACAATGACAAAAATAAGAAAATACAATGACAAAAATAAGAAAATACAATGACAAAAATAAGAAAATACAATGACAGAGAGCCCCCTTCAATTACCCGGGCATGCACTGACACATGAACCACTTTCTGGTATCTGTGACATCTGCCTGAGCTCTAAATATTACACTGGATTAATGGAGACTGGTACTCTTCTGGCTACACAGAGCAAGGCAAAATATCTTAAGCTATCTCAAATGCTGTTGGACACTTGTGTTTCAACAGCTGATTCAAGCCCAGAGTCTATTTTATGAACCTCAAACTCATGAAAATAATTTCTTAGTTCAGATTCTTCTTTCTTGAAAAACCTGCAATGAAGGTAATCTCTCTTTACAGGCTGTGACATTAATATATGGACAGAAAGGTACCTAGTGACAATACTTTTCCTTAGTAAATCAAGTATAATTATAATCTGCATTCTGATGAAAAGTAAGGAAGACAAACTGTATTGATTTACTCAAAATGTCATATAAATTATATTCTGAAAATGCAAGTTTATTGTAAATGAGTGGCTTTTTCTATGAAAAAAATGACCTCATTGTTTGGTGAAAGATGCTATAAAACAAAAACTTCTAAACATCCACTAAGTATGCCAACTTGGTACATTTATTACTGTGATAAATGGAACTTCTACAATATCACTTATGGGGAAAAAAAAAAAACACACACAAAGGAAAATTAGATTCCACCATTTCTACTCATTCACAGTTGCCAGAAAGTACTCCAACGTTTAAGATCTTATTTTAAGGAATTCTTCTTACTTCCTATTCAAAACTGCATGTTAGAAAAAAAAAAATGTTGGTTTGATTAAGCAGAACAGCTTGCATGAGAGCCCTGTGCCAGAAACATGTATGCACAACTTTAGTCACATATACTGTAGCACTACACAAAAAGAAGTTAAGATAGGTACAGCTGGAAAACATTCATGAGAATCCACACTGAGCTTCAGAACCACAGAATACATTATTCCCAGACAACAACAGTGCTTACACAAACTGTAGCACAGACTGTGAAAAAGTAAGAACACGCTCATGTGAAATTTCAGATTCTGAATTTACTACCACTTGCTCTACCAAAATGGGATGGTATAATACAAAAAAACCAACAGAACGTAACTCTGTTGCATTTACAGGCAAAAACATTGCTATTATTACTATTCCTTTCTACCCTTAAAACCATTACAGTTCTAAATTCAGGATGTCACAGCACTAGAATTACAGAAGTGCACAACTTACTGCCCACTGAGAGACTGACAATCTCCCCATTACAGCAAGAGATTTTAAAGTAGAAAATTTTAATAGCTGCTGTTCCTGGGAAATGCTGAGTTTGTGAGGTAAGAATCAAACAGGAAGTAGAGGATGGCTGCAAAATGGGCAAAACTAAAAGATGAGCAATAGATAAAGATAAAAGAAATAAACCAAAAAAAAAAGAGAACATTCTGTGACAGCTATACAGCTGAGAGTACACCATGGCACTATGATTACGAAGTGAAATGACAAACTGCACGGTGCACAAGATTTGCTCTGAAGTGGTGTGCTAACACCAGGACCAGAAACGAAAACCACTATCTCCTTCCTGAATCCTTGTGAGATTTCATTAGCAGCCAAGTCAATGATATAAGGTAGCTAATTATAATTTCCAGCAAATAAAAGCATTAATTTGTACATTCTGAATGATGCTGATACTGTAGACCGGTATCCAACATATTAACATGCAGTGTTTTTAAAAAAAAAAGTTTTCTTGACAGCAGTACCCAACTCAAACTAATAAAATAAGCTATTAATAACGTAAGAATCACTCATGAGCTCATGCATGTAGCCATTTCTGAAATTCAGTACTAAACATGCTGTAGGAGTAGCAATATACTTTTCAAGCCTAAGCCTTTAAATCATTCGCCCACATTTAAAGAAGAAAAAAAAAAAGGAAGGACAATTGAGTAGAATTTTTATTTTTGTTTTTAAACAGACAAATAATATTTTATCATAGAAAAGCAACCTAAGCATAATACTCATTGAAAAAATTATTACCCCAATAAATTATGAGAGGTGGAAAAGTGCTTTGGTGTGGTAAGTATGATTTCTTCTCTGATAAAATTATTTAAGTCATATACGTTGTCTCGCAATATATATTTCATAATAAATATATTGTTTGCATAGCATAAGATGGACATGGCTATCCTCAAGACAATGATTCTCTTTTACCCGAACAAATCAGTATACTAAATAACTTTTCTTCCCTTTGAAACAGTCATAACTGCTTGAGGCTGCTGCAGCACAAAACCAAAATATCTTCACAAAGGTCTCCAAACAGTCAAGCTGAAAATCTAAGCTAAAGTTTCATTTAACAGCCTGTCAGTTTTTTGATATGAAGCTAATGAACGCAGTGGCAAACAAATCCATCAAACCTAACATCAAAACAACTGCACTTCATCCCACCAAAGGGAAAAATACAACCTGCAGGCCAGCACTTTGATCTAACCTATCCACAGAAAACACGTTGCTAAGCAGCTACCACTGAAGAATATGCATGAGTAATTACTGAATTATTTTTATGAAAGACAGCAATAATACTTAAGTAGCCCGAGTTTCAAGTCGAAAAGGTTGGTAGACTTCACTCCTCAGGTTCTGCATTTCAGCTAAACAACAAAAAGCTTTCCAGCATCAGCATCTGAAAACAAATCACGTCTTAAAAAGAGCTGCAATAAAAAGGAATCATTATAATGACTAGTAAAATCACCTAGTGTGACTCTGTCCCTGATAGAAGGCAGTAAAACTTGCATACACTTAAACAGAGTGAAAGTCACCAAGTGATGCTGCAAAACAGACACAGCGAGCAACAAGAGCAGTATTCAGAAACGTGAGTGCTTTCTCTGAAAGCTTTCAAAAGTATGGATATCTATTTGGGCAAGGGGTGACATTGTGTTGTGTGACACTTTGACACGAGGATTTGGAAAAGCAACAAACGGAAATGTGGGGATTTAAACAGTAACAGGAGAAAAACGGAAGGAAAGAATCCGAAATAATCACCACTGAATAAAGAGTTAAGAGACCTCCAGCTGAACCTGCCCACATCACAAATGTCCTCGGCATTTCCTGCTCGGGACCTTCATCTCAACCCAATTCTCTGTTCTGTGAACTACATTCTCCTATCAAGCTCAGGTGGGACCATGCAGTCTAGAAGCTCTACACAAGGCCAAAGGACGTGCTTTTTAGGGGGATTCCCTGTAACTAGGAACTTATTTTCCAGCTTCTAAGTTTTTCAAATATTTACAGAACAGCAGCAAGGGATAAAAGTAATTCCAAGAAAGAAAAAAAAACCTGACTGTACACAAAATCACAGGATCTTACTTGAAATTTAAATCTATTTCTGGTTCTCAGTATCAAATGACAATGCATAAATGTCACTGATCCTATCAACCAGAGTTAAATTTGACAGGTGAAAATCAGGCCTGAGAACTCCAGTTTTGTTAGATGTGAGAGGTCTTGTACTGTAAGCCTTGTATGAGGGTAACATTAACATTCATTAGAAATTGACCATTACAATAGACAAAAGTATAAAATTAATAAACACAGATGATCCACAGATTTGGGGGTACGGGCAGAGGGTCTCCCACACTGCAGCTAACAAAAATCAGAAATACAAGATTTTTCTTAGACTAGAGAAGTGTCTTCTATCCACTTGATTCAGAAAGATTTTTATTCTATTAGACATAAAAGAATTATGTGTAAATATTTCTATTTAGCAATTCTAATACTTAAACATCACCCCTTGTGCAGCACACAATTCATCTAATCAGCACAAATCAAAGTAGATACCTATAAAACACACAAGCTAATTGCCACTGGCTCATCTGCTTTACCAACAGTAGCAAAATGCACTTCACGAAGCTACACATCTCCAGCCTACTCAAATAAATACAGCTTCATCAGGAAAATGACAAAATTCACAGAAGCCTGAAGAAATATTCTACTTGCCCCTATTTTGTATCATTTGGGGTTTTTTTCACCAGTATCTCCTACTTCTCTTCCCGTGTGTTCTTGCCCCTGGAAAAAGACAGCAAAAATGACACTGTTTCTCCCCTGAAGTTGGGGGACGTTCAGTATAGCCGTTACTGCTCCATTTCTGCCTTCTTTTAATTCTACTTTTTACTTCTGTTTAATTCTGTCCAACTTAATTCTGTCCAAAAGTGAGAACACAGCTCAAAGCAGCAGCCAAGTTGTAGCAAAGAGCACTCGGGAGGTGCCACCTGATATTACTTTTCACATGTTGCCCCCTGCGTGGAGACACACAAGCTCTAGAAAAGCTGGAGAGTACATCCCTATTTCCGGGGTTCAACAACGATAGGTACGTAGGGTACACACAGTGAAACCAAGATTGCAAGTTTAGCATTTTAAAGACAGAAAAAAATTTTTGAATATGCATCCATAGTCTCTGCTTTAGCAAAGTTTCCAATACTAATGGTCTAAATGATCTCTGATTTAACATTTGCAATCGATTTCAGAGAATCTTTAACATCGTTTCATTTCATGCACGAATGCAGCATCACCACACAGCCTAAACATTTACTACAACTTTAACAGAAATCTTTGCCTGATTTTTTTTTTTCTGGAATCAATGAAGAATGAATATTGACTGCACTTCAGGATATTTTCTTCTACTAAGATAGAAACCCAGCTGTAAGCAATTAGAAACTATTCTCTTAAAAAAAGTGTTCCTGTAGGAAGACAAATAATCAGTCAGTGTATACTCTTCTCTAAGGAAAATACAGCAATGAACTGACCTAGATATTGTGACATTTTGCTGATGCAGGCAATTTCTGCAGTACAATACAGGGGAACTAGGGAATCCAAAATACTTTTTTCAATTAAAATTCTTGTACATACCACATGCAGAAAGAAAAGATAAGTTAAACACAACACCAGTACCCTGAAGAATGACAAATGGGAATGCAAGGTTAGGTGGTGGTATTTTTTCTTTTAAATGAAATTACCAGAGCTGCAAATAAACCTTACTAAAATAGTATTCTTTGGCCACATAGACTCCTTGCCTTTTTAATTAACACTTTCAGGAAGTTTTCTGAGGTTGTGATAAAACTAATCATAGCTATCCCTCATGTTTTCCTAGACAAAAACCATAATCAAGAAACAGAATACTCAATTTGCAGTAACTCCAAAACTTGTGTTTTCAAAGTGTCATATAATTAAACTTAAGAACAGATAACCAGTTAGAATACTTTCTCTGTTAGACTTGTTTACCCTATGTGTATGGCATGAACAAATATAAGTATTATGAAGAATTATTTCACCACCTTTCTATTAGTTCTCTTCTTACACATTTCCATTCAAAACTATTTTAAAATCCTACTAATCCTACTATTAGCACTTCCTAGCACTAGTTCTTTTTCATTTTAAAAGAAAAATAAATTTTAGTTCTCATTCCTGTAAGCAAGTAATACTAAGCACTCTGACCATTTGCCAGTGAAACTGGAGTTGACATTTAACAACGGTATCTAAGATTTCTCTGTAGATGGAGACTAGACATTATTGTTTCAGCTGCCACTTTGAAACTTTTCAGACATTAACATTCAACTGCAGACAGCACAGAACTCCTCTAGTTTCTTAAACTATACATGCACAACACTGCTCCTTTGCGCAATAACAACATGGCATGGAATTCAGTGTCCTAAGATGAAAGTTTTATCCATATGCTAGAGAATTTTGACTAAATAAACCTGTGTTTAGAGTGTATATGCCATGGCTTCCTAGCTAAAAATTCATAATTTCAGAATCACTTTCGGAATGATGTAAAGGAATACAATTTCATTAGCTTTAAAAAATTATCTTCTAACTGCTGAATTTAAACCTGACATTAAGTTTACAGTATAATACAATAACTGAGAGGCACACTGGAGGCCTAAAACTTTAAATAGTTTGTACTGGGGCAGCTGCACACTAAATGGTAGGCCATTCTTTTTAAACTTAAGAAATATGAAGCCTGTACACTGAAAGGGATGTAGCTGGAGGTATCGCTATCTCAGCTTTGCTGCATGCAAAGACAAAAGTTTGCCATTCTTGAAGTTCAGCTGAATGAATTTTAGAGCTGCAGCATATTCATACCTTTTAAAATCCAGGACGGTTTTAACTGCCACAATTAACTCATATGTGTCCATGCTCATATTACTCTCAACTTCATTTCATTGTACTACCTACAGAAATTTCAAACTATCAAATGCATTTTTTTAAACTAACTTTACAGTCAACACATTACCTGTTTGCTATTAAAAACACAACTTTCCCATTACACGTAAAGACCAGACTGAATGCATTAGATGCATACCAATGTTTTCAATACTTTCACTACTGTTAGTGTATGCATACAGAGCATATTTACAAACTTCTTCCCTTTGAAGCATATTCAATCTCACTAACAATCAATAGTCCCTAGAATAATAAATTTCCGCTATTTGAGAACTTTCTCATGATGGTATTCCGATCTCAAGTGTTTAATGAGAGTTCACAATCATTATGTTATTGTTAAACCTACATATCTGATTTTGCTCTTTATTCCATGTCATCTTATTAGCTAATATACTTAGCAAATTACTACTGAAAAGGGTTTTTTCAATAGCAGATAAGTCAATGCAGAAAATGCGTCTAACTTAAACATTTTTGGAAGCATACTAAGCAAATCATACATAAACCATAATTCTGAGAAAAATCACAGAATATTGAAAAACAGTAACAAATTACTCTTTCTTGATTTTGTGTATTTACTCAAGTTGTACATGAAAATACGCAAAAAATGCATGCCACATAACAAAACTTAAAATATCTCAGTAAAACACACCTCATTTTAAAACCTGAAATTGTCTTCTCTGCGCTTACACTTCCTTTGTTATCTTGTACTACAGTGTATCTGATGACATTAAAGATGAGAAAGTTGAACTTGTTTCTTTTAACTTTGTTTAAAGTTTAATTATTTATGTTTCTTTCCAGGTATCAAAATTCCTAGTCTAAATAAAATGCTTTCACAAACAGTAGAACTTAGAAGAGGTTTAAAAGTAGAAATCAGTTGTCTTCACATATATGTGTATATGTATCAGTATATGTAGCCTCAGCTTAAAAATATCCATAAATAGAACTGGTTCTGAACAACAATATATACGTTAAGCTGTAAAAAAACTCACTACTGAGAGGAATCCGCATTGCCAGAATACCGACTAGGAAAAGAACAACTATAAATAAAACTTCAGTGGCAGTATAAGGTACTACCTGATCTAATAGTTCTCCCTTTCTCATAGATTCTCACAAAGAAATAGCAACAGGAAAGATTTCCTTATGCATCAATTTTCTGCAATAAGACTTACCAGCTTTGCTGCTTTTCCATAATCAATCCATCGGATGGTGGCAAAGTTTGTTGACTCTGCACAGTTAAAACCATGGTTAAATCCTGCATGGTATCCATACGGGAAAGTGATCATAAATTCTCCTGCCTCTTGTGTAACCTACAGCGTAAAAACGAAAGAAAAAACTCGAAGTGAATCATTTTTTGTAATGGCAAAAACACTTCTGCTCCTGAAGCAATGAAAATTATATTTGCCTTTGCAACTATCTCGAAAGACTTTTTCTCTCCTTGCATACAGTTGCTATTTAATGCAAGCAGCAATAGTATACTTGAGACAATATTGCTTACTATAAAATACATAGCTACATGTACTACTTTACAAATTCAGAAAGTACTTTCAAAAAGGCTAATGCTGGAGCAGGAGATCACTGGTAATAAAACGTGGAAGTGCAGGGAGCTAGAAAAGACAGTGCAAAAAAACCATCGATCTCCCTGAGAAGAAGGAGAGACAGGCTGGACCAAAATACCCATCCCTAAATGCTAGTACAAATTAATTGCTGAAGAAGTTATTCTGTCCATCACCCTGAAGATGTTCCTCTAGAACAGCACCAGAACCTTACTTGGAAAGACTAGAGAGAGAGAGCTTATTCTCACTCTTCTCTCCTATACTCACCCATTTCAAAAACCATGGTTTGAAGACCTGTGACTGAGGCCTGATTTGCCTTTTAAGTTACTTACTATTGATGATCAAGCATTAAGTAGAAGAAACTCTAAGTTAATGAGCCTTAACAGCTAAAGAAAACAATGTTGTTCATCCCAAAGGAACACACTGGGTACATTTTGATCTCCTCAGGCATTATCTTTAAATCATTTTGGATAGGAAAGGAAGAAGAAGAATTAGCAACAACTGGCCTGCACCAATTCTTCAGCCTTAGAGCTACTAACCCCAAGGGGATTCTTGCTTTGGAAATGACATGCAGAATGTCTCAATGTAAAGCCATTAAAACACCACTTTAGGCATTACATTAAAACAAATTTTAATCTGCCCCTGTCCTTCTCCTCTTTCTCTTTAAGCACAATTTAAGAGAGGAGAAGGACTCTGGTACCATTGATAACCAGAATTCAAAATACCTAGAGGACAAGGGGCCTCAAAGAAGATTCTCAAAGAGGAAAAGCTTGACCACAGTTAAGCCATTACACTGCTTTTGAGAATGAGTGAGGGTAGTTCCAAAGGGCTGCTCTGCTCTTTGTAAGTACAGTGAAAAGCAACCAAAAGTGTGCTGAGGTCAGTGACTCAACAAAGAATTATAGAAGGTAGGGGAAAAAAAAAATGAAACAAAACAACAAAAAATTTCTAAAGTCACTGCCATAGTAATTATATTTTGTATAGCAGAACAGAAGCCAAATTCCTAGTAGTTATCAAAAACAGATATCAGATATAAAAGGCTTCTGGAGTAAACTACAAAAAAGCGAGTTAAGGTAAACAAATCATTAGCCAGGATATTCTCTTTCAAGAGAGAAATCTCATCTTCGCGTACTTGGATGGACTGCTCATATCCTCTGGACATGAAGAAAGGAGAGACACTAGCTCTTTTTATTTACTAATATTCTTTGCACTCAGAGACAGCTTTAATCTCTTAAAATCAGACCACCAAAGACTGTATCAAGGACAATCTAGTCAGAGACTAGAAATGGCACACTGTCTTCTGAACTATCTGATAAGATTTAAAAACATAAACTAGAAGATTCAGAAGTTAAGAATTAAAAGAGATTCCCCATACTCCGTTTGATATAACTTTTGACATGAAACACACATGAGATGGCAGACCCACTGAAAAGCAAGCAGATCCATTTAAATGAAGCAAACAATATGAGCAATGACTGACGACTGTTCAATAAGACACATTTGCTGATTACAGGAAAACAAGGGACTTCTTAAACAGGCTGTTTTCATTGTGTGACAATGCTTTGCACAAGCAGTACAGAAAGAGAAATTGGAAGGACAAATATGACTCCTTTTAGGGAAATACACTTATGATTTGAAATTGCAAAATGGGAGATTTACATTTAAAAAAAAAAAAAAAAAATCACCAAAATTAAAACTCACAACTCCAAACAGTTTTCTTATTAACATGTCATATTTTAAATCTCAGCTTTTTCCTGGCAAAGTTTTCTTACATTCAGTTTCCACTTTTAGAATCCCCCCCTTCTTCTCCCTCAAATTTCTCATCTTAGAGTTTTACGAATTCTTTGTATGTCTGGGTTTTTTTTTGCTTGATGCAAGAACAAACACACAGGTACAGCACTTAAAGATATATATTTCTAATTTTATTATGGAATGAAGGAAAGAGAGGAAAAAAGAAAAATATATTTAGCTAACAGAGCTAAAGAATAAAACTGGATCTTACATTTTGCATTTGCATTTTGCAAGGTTAATTTTTGCAGGTTCATACTCAGTTTATACATGCAAATGCTCATGCAGGTGCATATACTATAACTACTACAGTAGCACTCCAACAATCGCTGTGGGAATGTTTAAGAAAGATTATTCTCAATGCTAACAATTCCAAAATTTATCTCAATACACCCTCCCACTGCTGACAGTTTAGCAGGTGTTCTATTACAACAAGCAGCAGTTCAGCTGCCACCTGGTAGGCGTAGGCTGACTTATCAGCATTCAGCATATTTCCACTTCTATCACTTTGAGCCATGAATGATCACAGCCTGGTTCTCTCTATTCACTTTCTCACTGAATCCCATTAATTACAATTACTCTTGGGTACAGTCTGCTTCCTCCGAAGACCAGGTGACAAAACCAAACTTAAATATTTAACTATTTCTAGCACCTTTTTTTTTAAATTAGAATACAGGAATAATGAAGACACTGAAATAAGAACATCAACTCCCTTACCATCTCAAATGTGTGGTACTGAAAACAAATACGCTAGTATTCTGCAATATGCTATTTTAAACATCAACCACTGAAAATTATACTATTCAGAGCAATGTTCTGTAAATCCAAAACTATAAATCTAGTTATAAAACCTTCCGGTTTGGAAGGTTTCATCTGACACTTCATGAAAAAGCACAAGGCTATGAAGGGAACCAGTATTTACCTATATATTACAAGAACTGAACTCTGCAACTACATTTCCATACAGTAATATATCATTCAGAAAACAAACTACTTCTTAAATAAGTAATTTATTGAAAAAAGTTTGCTTTCTGAGACAGGCAGTATCATTCTAAACGCCTACACTTCTTCAATTTTATACAGAGGTTGATTTAAGCATGAAAAGTGAAGCGATATTCCAAAGGCATACAACAAATCAATGGCTTCATCCCACCTGAATGTCTGCCTCACTTTTGGTTTCTTTGCCTTAACAGTAATGCTGTATTTCTCACAAGGTCCTTCTTTATCAAGTAACCTCTTTGAACCCACACACTTTTACTAGAAGCATTTCATATAATTTACAGTACCAGTTTGTGCTGCTTATTAGTAGTAGTGCTATTGATCATTATTGTTGTTGTAGACCCTAATTATTGAAGTTTAGACATTCATTATTGGTGTGTAAATGCTTGTGTGATTTTCATTTTGCTGTAAAATACTATTTTCAGGAGAGATCAAGAACCTCTTGAATTGTTGATAAATTTCTGCTGTAAAATCTCTTTAAAGACATATTCTCTCTCCAATTATATTTACATGTTCAATAACGGATTACTTTCAGGTGGCAGTACTTCAGCAACAAAGTACAATATATCATAATATCATCCTATAAATTCTAAGATTATAAGATTTTGTATTGATTCACTTAAAATATTTTGTATGTTTTAATATTACATTTTCCAATACATTTGGTACTGGTTTTAGCTGGGATAGAATTAAATTTCTTCATAGCGGCTTTACTGGACTATATTTTTGGATTTGTGCTGCAAATAGTATTGATAACACCAGGATGTTTCAGTTATTGCTGGGCAGGGCTGACACAGAGTCAAGGCCTTTTCTGCTTCCCACACCACGCTGCCAGTGAGTGAGCTGGAGGTGCACAAGAAGTTGAGGGGGGACATGGCTGGGACAGCTGACCCAAACTGACCAAAGGGATATTCAATACCATATGGTGTCATGCTCAGCATATAAAACTGGGGGAAGGAGGAGAAAGGGAGAACATTCAGAGTGATGGTGTTTGTCTTCCCAAGTCAATGTTATACATGATACAGCCCTGCCCTCCCGGAGATGGCTGAACACCTGCCTGCCCATGGGAAGGAGTGAATTAATTGCATCTTTTGCTTCACTTGCATGTGCAGTTTTTGCTTTACCTATTAAACTGTCTTTACTACAACCCACAAGTTTTCTCACTTTTACCCTTTTGATTCTCCCCACCTTTGCACAGTGAGTGAGCAAGCAGGTGTGTGGTGCTCAGCTGCCTGCCAGAGTTAAAACATGACAATACTATACATGAAAACATTAACTAGGTTTCATCCTGTTACAACAATATCAACTAGAACACACAAAGCACCGCATTATCCTACATTCTAGTCCGGGGAACATGATAAGCTATGTTTGTATACACAGGCCCACATGATATCAATAAACAAACACATACACTAAAACAGAAACCACAGTAGTAAACAAGGAGTGTGGCAAGGGTAGTCTACAGGACTATATTCAAGCAGGAACAGAGTGGGAAGAGGTATATATTGGCTGGTTCTTCTGAACACCTTAAAACAGACTGTGCGGTGGGAAACCAAGAACCATAACCCCGCAACAATCAAAAGGCTTTTAAAAACTGACTATAACAAAAACAGATGTACAGGCACAGGACATTCTGAATCAAGGTCTACTCTTTTGAGTAGGCTTACAAAGCTCTTGAATTTAGAGATTTAGAAATTGTGAAGTGTTTAGGATATAGTATAAATATACTTAAAGAAAAACAATGCAGTAGCAATGTTTTTATTAGCTGGCACCTATAGGAAGTTCAAATGGAAAATCGATAGGTAAAAAATCTTGTAGGAAAGAAGAAGAAACTGAATACCTCTGATGTTTTTGAAAGCAGCTATGCATTAAATTCACCCATAAAAAACAAAGCCAATTTTCCTTCCCACTTTCTATTTATATAACGTTCTTATCAAGTGTCCAGTCTCCCTCTACCTAGCAGCACAAAATTATTATTTACTCTTTTGCTAATATGTTACAGCTTTAAAAATAAACATTTTAAATTACATAACAGTTCTTTTGATTTTATTCAACCTGAAACTTGTAGATCATAGTACTGATAAAGTTACATTTAATTGCATCAAAAAAACAATAGACAGACATACAGAAATGAAACATTTATTTTAAAATATTTGGTTTACAGCTTAAACTAATATAGATAGTTAAGTGTTTCGGTCAAAAGAGAAATCACATACAAGCTTGCAGGGAAATAAAATAGAAATAAAAAATATTGCTAATGTCTTAAAAATCACAGAAACTTTTACGCTAGAGATTATGATGGCTACAATTGTTTTCTGCTTGAAAATTCCAAGCTAAGCCATGTAAAAGTCCTAATTATAAAAGCATTTGTTTTCATCTTTTCATGGAGTCAGTGCCTTAAAAAAAAATGCAAGTAATAATTTTTTCTCAACTTTACAATCCCTACAGTAATCACACTAATTCAATCTATGAATGCACAGTTTAAAAACAAACACTACTGTACCTTGTCAAAAGGAATTCCATACTTCTTCAATATTGATGGAGAAATCAGAGTCATCTTGTGGCGAAGAAAAGCATCACATCCTTGAGAACTGCTTGGGAAGAACCCTAATAAGGCAAGATAAGCAAAGTTGATGTTTTTTAGTTTAAAAAAGTAGGAATTTTTGTAATATTTTACAACATATAATACCGTTTAAATTTGGGTTAGGATTTTTTACAGCATTCTTGCAAGATTCTGAGAGATTTGTATAACAATCAAATGCACCTCCAAAGTTTTTCAACTGATCTGTAGGAGGAAGGACTGCAGGGCTTGGAGTTTTTTGTTTGTTTGTTTCCTAAGTAGTAAAATAATTTAAAATAAATTTTCACATGTAAATGTAGGCATACTTTACCTTCCAGAAATGTTTTAATGTTGTGTTGGGGGGCGGGGGGGGGGGGGTTGGTTGTTTTTTTTTTTTTCCTGTTTTTTTATATGTTAACATTCATTCTGCAACCCTTGTACACATGAAAATCAACTATAGTATATATATTTAAAAGGATTCCACAAGGACTAGGTTTACCTAGCACTTCCAGACCATCTATACAGAAAACACACAAAACTTTCTCTTGAAAAGCCTAGAAAATGGGGCTACTTTCACAGAGATATCTGGTAAAACTCAAAATAGGTGGTGTTTTTTTGCTTCTTTAAATATTCTCTTGATTTCTATGAACAAAGCCTGCTTTCCATGTTTCAGCTTTCGTGATTACTTATGTACCACACCATAAACCCTTCAGAGTTCACTAAATAATTATATAACCCAGTTGATGAGAACATAGAGATAAATCAATGAGGGGGAAAGTGAAAAATTAAGGACTAGGTTTCAGCGTTATTAAATTCTAGTGTTTGACCCGCTATCAGGATGTCAACAGCAGCTCAGCTACAGTTCAAATAAGCTACCCAACCTTTCCTTGTCTAAAGTGAAAATATCAGGTTCTTTTCCCTTCAACCTAACTATAGTACAGTAAGATACCACTACATTGCAAGGAAAATGAAAGAAGATGAGAAAGAGAAGGAGGGCCAAAGTTTTCAAAACATCACTAGTTTAGTCCTTCCTGACCTCCTTTCAGATTCCATTCTAGAGAGCACCTAACACTCTCAGAAACTGAAAACACAATTCCTACAAACAGTAAAACAAATGAAAAGAAAGGCCTAGTAGTTAATTAAAGCAAGAAGCTCCTGAAAACATCAGATTGAAAAATGGAAAGAAAATAGAGTGAAAGCCATCTAACCTCCTAGTACTTTCTCTGAATACTTGCTTTCAATCTCTCTTCCACTTAAAGGCAGGTGTATTACTTGCTCTGAGATGAACACGTGTCTTTTATTGGAGCCAAGAGCAACATCAGAGCTATGCAATGTCACAGAAGCTGCACAGTTACAGCACTAGCATCAGTAGAACTAGGCTGACAAAGGGGAACAATTTACTCACTAATCAGCGAAGATGAGAAAGTCTTTATTATTATAAAACCAATTATTATTATTATTTATCTTTACAGTCTTTTTAGTGTTTGCATCAGATCATTAGCAAGAATCACCATGAGGTGTACTGCAATCAATACATTTAGCAGTACTGGATAATATGTAAACAGTTGAATAACTAGATAATAACTTTACTGTAGCAAGGGCATAACATTTGAAAGTAATTCCTTTCTTTGAAGTTCAAGTTTATTCATTTTGCTTTCTGCCATAGAGTATATTTTTCAATGTTACCAAGACTTAACATCAACAGTTGACTGTACTGTATGTCATTTATTCTCAAGTGATTTCAGAGATTTCACAAAGATCGGCAGGCTACTGCTAAAAAGAAAAAATATAAAGGCTATTAAAAAAGTAATTGTTTGAAAAAAATTATCTTAATTTTCAAAAAACAGAACTGAGGCACAAAGGAGTTCACCACCTCTAACAGTTCCAGAGGATAAAAATCAAGCAAATAAGAAGCTGAAACAAGAAGTGCTGGCTTCTTGTCTTAGACTCTTAAGAGCAAGTTCTCACTGCTAGGTATATGGCTTCACCACAGCCCTCTTGTAAAACATGCAGGAGGAAATGATGCATCCTAAGTCCTTACTGCAGTGTGAATTGGCCTGACTCTACTGTTAAAAAAAAAAAAAGTATATGATAATGACATTGAGTAAAAAGGATTCTCCAAAATTATTTGTCTAATAAACCTAGGTAAAATTCATGATGTCTCCTTAATGATGGCAGCAATAATACTGATTCAGAAAGAATACTTTTGATTCATTTCTGTATAAAATGACATTTTATGTCTGAAGAACACAAAAGATCTTTGAGAGAGATCCAGATTGATAGATTACCTAGGATAATCCAAGGTCTAAATGTTTATCCACAACAAATATATTAACCAATTATACTCAATTATTCTCCAAGCTGAATAGTTACTGTTTTGCTGGAAAACCTGGTAGTTGTACAAAAGAAGTTAGAAGAGGTCACCCAAGAAAAAATACAGGAAAAAAAAATGACCAGACAAATGACACAAAAAAATTTTTTAGTGGACACATAATTAGCACAGGACATTTAACTTGCAAAAGGCCTTTCTGTGACCTTTTTACTGCGTTTGCACAAGTTGTTCTTCTCATGTAAATGCTAGTTTGTCAGTCACAGAAGCAGTTTCACTCTTGGAACAACATTCTCACTGCTCAAATATTAAAAAACAAGCACATGGACTTTCAATCAGTTCACCATCTAAATATTTTTAATGACTTGAGGAAAAAAAGATGAAATCTCAACAATTTTCCAGAATACAGAGCATTCTCTGTAATGTCAGATTTAACTTTTTCTCGCTGATGTGTCTTATATTTTTGTCCATTAACCACCCTACAATTCCAGAACAATTTTAAGCTGATCACATTATGATTGCTATATTCTTTGTACATTTTTTTTCTAGCACACACCCCAGTCCTCGGAGGACATTTTTTTCCTAATGTCTTGGATAGAACGTTAAGCAGCATTTAAGCAGCAAAAGTATAAAGTACAGTCATGCTGATCAGTGTTCTAGGAACTCTGCTAAGATGCCCTGATATCAAATTTTATTAAAATTTATCATTCTCTCTTTTTTCTCCCCACCAACAGGCACTTAATTACTTACTCTTTTGGAATTGCAAATAATGTTATAAGTTTCAAAAAGTTGTATATGGTAGGTACAGTTTTCTCGTACACATTTGGCTTCACTGATGAAAAGAGAGCTAAAAGAAACGAGCACAAAATTTCAACTGTTTTGGCACAATTAATGCCTATAACATGACAATAACAATCGTCATTTGGAATCTACAGCTTAAAATTTCAAGAAATTTTAGTCCTAAACAGCATAACAATAGAAATATACTGGAACAAACTGTGAAAAAAAAGTGATTGAAAGTGATACTTAAGACTGAGGAAATAAATGATATGAAAAGTAGCAAAAACCTTCATTTCTAAAAGCAGAGAGAATTTGATTGAGTTGTTTTCCCTGAGAAAAAAAATTTTGTACCAAATTCTGCTACTGCAATATGCTTAATTAGCTCAATACCTGATGATAAAAAGCGAATTATGGGCAGATATCCAATACTTAAGTTGCACCACTACAGCTCCAAGAGATCAGAAACACTTGCAACAACCCCAACCAGAAGGCAAGGTCATTGATGAGTTCTGAGAAAGTTGCAAACAACACAGAAGAACACAACCTGCTCAATTAACAAAAATTTACAGAACATTTGCTGTGGTTACAAAGCCTGCACAGTGAAATCAAAGTACAGCCCACACACTCTATACCACTATAAAATATTTTTTGACTCTGTCAAAGTCTACATTTATACACACTCAAATTTTCCAGACTCATTCACCTCATTTTCTCAAAAGAGCTCCCCTTCAATGAACGAAGGAAGAAAGGAAGGTGGTATTTCCTCATTACAAGACTGTTTATCAGAAGGTCTTTTGCTCTGCCCAGGTTAAAGGTAAGGTCACACAAGCTTTTCTTTCAGGAAAGAAAATCACTGTGGGAGAATTGGTTAGCAGATGCAAAAAATACATAAAAACACACTGTCGTGGGGGAGTAATTTAGAGTTCTCCTCTCACACTAAGATGTGGTAGACTTATTCTACACTTCTTCTCAATACTTATATTTAGCCATCTGTACCCTGCTTATCTTCTTGGTAATTATTATAGAATACAAAACAACAATTCAAAACAATTACAGGAGCTGAAGAGCAACAATCAAAGATCAGGGTAAATCAGAATAAGGTTGCTCATTGGTTTACATCATGAGAAAAAGACTGTTCAGTTGAAAATTGTCCAACCCATGATTTAAAACACTGACATTCTCTAACACCTAGAGCAGAATTAGAACAGTCTACAAAGTAAATATGTGATTCAGCATTTAGTGGCCAAATGTTTGGGCGTGAGCACATAAACTACAGGTGGAGTACGTCCATCCACCGAACCTAAAAGTCCCACACAGGCTTTTTAAAAACCTTATATAGTTAACACAAGCAATAATGGCAAAGAATATGCAAAAACACAGGCTTCAGACCGTGTTAACAATCAAAAATATGCTCTCAGAAGACTGTACATACGTATTCCGACAGATAACATATCCCCAAATAAGATAATCTTACACAAGGTAACTAATGCTATTTGTACTAACAAAATAAAACTACTTCTTGAGTTACCATTTTACCACCGGACTGGTGAAGATACAGCCGTTGCCAATGCTGTTTCACCTCCACAGAAAATGACACTTCCATAGAATTTCTCGTTTTACAATCCATAATCTAGATATAAGTCAAAGCCTCTTCATCTTTGGGGGAAGCTGGGAGCAGCGGGCACTAAGCAGATTCCTGCCGTATCTGAGGAAGACAGGATTCCGCACAGAGGACATCGCTGCACTGAAAGTTTTCAAAGCATACATGCAATGGTTCATGGATAATTTTAAAATCAGTTCAACTCTATAAATTATTGAGGGACAATAAGCACTACTATCTGGAAGGCTCATTTTTTTTCATCCTGAGAATATCATTCCTATATATCACACATGGCTCATATCAGATGACCACATCACATAATAGCTATCACTCAAGCAAACTGTTGATTAGTTGATTAGCATTTTCAAGATATCTGGAATGCTTATCTATGGTACTGTGTCCATACTGTTTTCAATTAAACTGTTCAGCTACAATTGTACATGAATAAATCAAAATAGTATTCCTGAAAGAGTATCTCTCCAAGCAATTCCACTGACTTGAGCAGTGCAATTGGCTATATATTACCTTGTATGATCAAGAATATCACAATTTGGCCAACAATAAAGTCCTTATTTAAGCACAAACACATAAAAATAATATTCTCAGGGAAATTTCAAATCAAATTCTGACCAGTCAATGAATGAGGGTAGACTTCCTATCTTTTTCTACACTTAAATACTCTTCTCCTGAAATTTTTTAGTAAAGGTGCTGTATTTATAGACAGAAAATAGTTGAAAACATAAAATATGAAAATGTAAAAATTTAAAACTTACATTAAAAAGAAGACACCCTAAACTGCAAACATGTTTCATGTAACTTAACTTTAAAATAATCCAAGTTAATGTAATTAAGCTCAAAGACATGGTATTTTTTATACTTATCTAGATCTTCACTTAAAAGACTTGGCGCAGACAAAATAATCATCATAATTCACTGATCAGTACTCTTGGAACACGGGCAAAGATGAAAGGAAGACTGAGTTTTCTAGTCATTTTATTTTTAGATTTTACTTCAGTAAGTATAAATACATATTTCATATAATTTATTTAAACTGATTTGCAGTGATCTGAACTAATTTGATTGAACTTTCTGTATTGCACATACAAAAAATTAGGAGGATAAGATTGTATGCCAACAGTCCTCACAAAGGAGCATGGCAATTTGTATGCTATACAAAGCACAGAGTACCAAAGCCACAGCAGAAGCAAGTGCTGTGAAATATGAGTGTTGTTATGCCCAAATGAACACGTTACAGCCTTAAGTTTATCTCTTAGATGAGGCTTTCCTAACTTTATGCATATAACTATCAATTGAGACAAAGTTCAATTCTTCAGCTGCTTAAGTTTCCAGATTCAAGACCCTTAGAAGTTATACAAGATCTACATCAAGTTTCATTTTAACAACTATTTATACTTGTTTTCATACATAACAGGTGATGACTTCTGCATGAAATGAATTAATTAATACTATATACCATACAAAGATTTTTGTAACAACCCTATGTATTAAACTTTACTTTAGTTTCTTCTTTAAAATAATTGAACGTCACAGATAGATGTCATCTCCTCTCTAAAACAGTTTCTGCAATTAAATGATCTATTAAAAGATCCTGAAAATCCTTCAAACTGTCATTTCTGATTTGCCACTCTGCTTCTATTTCCTTCATTTTCCAACTCATTTTATGAAACAAAAAATGCTTAAGAATACCATGGTATTACAGATTAACATAAGAGGTATAAAAAATGCAGTTAACAGCTCACTTGAGATTTTTATTACATTTATGTCTACATAAAATTGAAAAAACCCTAGATAAATGAGAAACCAGCTGAAGGGCAAAATCAAACTGTTGTCTTTATCAGATGCAAGTCTAATGTCGTGCAGACAAAATATTTGTAGGTGCCACAGTCAATCAAGATTTCAATGGAAAGCAAAAATGAAAGCATTCATGCACAAAAGCTTGTGTGGTAATTGTGATGTGCAGATAAGATAATGGAAAATATTCTAGCCTTCCTTTAATTTTATGTATCAACTATTGCCTTGACTTAGACAACCTGTCACATTTAATGCATCATTTTATTATTTTAATTATTCAGGAGCATTCGATTAATTTGGTAGGCATCTGGTCAACAGATCTAACCTTCTTGAATAAAATACCTTTTTTTCTCTTCAGCTGTTGCACTCATGCAAAAATATAATTAAAAATATTTTAATACACATTTAATTAAGTATGAAGATCTTATTTACACTATGTTTCATTAATGTTTATAAAAGTGAACTGCAGCCATGGGGCTTACTTTACATTTTCATCTTAAGATACCTTACTGTGTAACTCAGACTGTATTTTAGTAGGCAGCAGTTGCAAAGTATAACATGACAGACATCTTAATCTCCACAGCACATAAATAATCACAAAAGGTAGTTTCCCAAAAAATTTTAAAAAAAAAAGTCAATGTGTAACTAAAGTAAATTGAGCATGAAGTCCATCATCTTTACTGTTAAGAACTGCAGCATCATCTTCTGACTTCCATCCTAAGCTATTAGCTGAACCAAAGATATGAAAACATACTCACAGAAAAACATTGCAGAAGACATTAAAGTCCAATAGTGAAAACTTATGAAATGTCAGAGATGGTTGTCTGTGAAACTAACTCACTTATCTTGCATTAGTGTTCCAATAAAAGTCTCTGTATGAGTATGCAGTTTCCCTACAGAAATCCAGTTTCATTCACAGAATATAATGGAATAAACAACTACATGAAATTTTATCTTCAATGTTCAGTATCTGATTCTATGTTTTATTTGGTATTTGCTGTTCAAAACACAGTTCTGAAAGTTTTGATCAAAAATGATTCATCAAGAAAGGTAGTTTTCCATTTGCCACACAGATCTTTACAACTTGTACTAGCATACAATTAATAGCAGTAGTAGACAACTATCAAGACTTAATGACATGCCTGGGCAACTGCTTTAAATATAGTGATCTGTAACGATCAAGGAACTGGGTTCAGCTGTAGAAAAGTACATACACATATGCCAGTGTATCTCAAACCAGAGCCTTTTCTATTCTATCTTCTTCCAGCAGTTCTGGATCTAAGAACTGTTATGCTGAGTAAGACTGAAGTCGTAAGACCCATGTAGCCTATTGTCCAATTACGACTCTGGCATTCAGGCATTAAGACAGAGTTTCACCAGGATAACCTATTGGATTTTGACAAACAGTGAGTTTGGAGATTTCCACTTCTCCACACGCTTTATGTCCTATTCCTCTTACTGTATTAGGCCACCACTATCAGCAATAAGAGGCCTGAGCACCTCCAGGCTACAGTTTTCTAACATAATACTTTCTTAAACTATCTAAGTTTACATTAAGCGACTTCAAAAGCTCCCATGTAGCAAAGCATGTATCTCCAAGGGTTCCCTACTTCCTGAGTTGGTATAGGTTACTCCAATATCTGGGGAAATTAGGGTACGTCAAAGAAAAACCTGAAGGCTTTTTTTAGCCTGCAGCAAACAATGACATGACAAAATCCCACTTAATTTTTAGAAATGAGTGAAATGAGCATTGCTAAAGCTGCCGTTCTCTTGCCTCATTCTTGGAAAAGGAAAAAAAAGTTTGGCTACACACTTGTTACAGTACATTTAAACCCGAATAGTTTTAAAATGCAGCACAGTTATAATCAATCTGAAATCTAGCATAAAAGCCAGAGCAGCCATACCACATCAAATGAAAAGTCTGTCTACCCAAAGACTTTGTTCCCAGCAAATGTCAAAAGTGGATGTGCAGAGAAGTGTTTAAATACAGCATGAAATCTTTGCTTCCCTTGAGTAACCTATTACTGACAAGTTGCTGTTCCAAGACTTCCAAAGCCAGATGCAGTTTCTGTGCTCCTCTAACAGATTTCTTTGCCAGTGTCATCCAGTCTCTCCATCAACCCATGAAAAATTTTTGAATCCACCACAGATGGGGAGGAGTTCATGCTGTGAAAGGAATCATCTCCATCCGTTTGTTTTGAACTTGCTAAGACTCTTCATTCAGAGTCTCTAGCTGTAGTGGAAGACTCAGTGAACAATCCCTCTTTAGTCATCTTTTCCATGCCAGTCATCACAGGTCTTTATCATACCTTCTCTATTTGACACTTATTCAGATTGAAAAGTTTGAGATTACTTTCACAGTTCAGTGATACATGCCATCTGACCGTTCTCAGCAATAGTTTAAAAATAGCTCAGAAAAACAGTCATGCACGTAAAATTCATATGAAAAGAAAATGTACAAAAATTTCCAGAATTTCATCCTGATACACAATATCTAATTATCAACTTTCAATGGCATTCCTTATATAATATGGTTAATAGCAAGCTATAAAACATGGGCTGCCAGGCAAAGAAACATGCCTAATTATTCCCATGTTCTGAATCTGCACTCTCAATCTAGAAACAAAAAGAGAGGTAGAGTGCTATTGAATATAAAACAAACTACTGTGTGAGAATTTTCTTATAGCCTAGTGATTTTTACCCCTTAGATGTCAACCTTACAACAATATCATTTGCCGAAAAAATTCTTCCTGGAAAGGGTTGTCAGGCATTGGAACAGACTGCCCAGGGAAGTGGTGGAGTCACCATCCCTGGAGGTGTTTAAAAGGTGTTTAGACTAGGTTCTTAGGGACATGGTTTAGTGCTAGAGTTAGGTCATAGTTGGACTCGATGATCCTGAGGGTCTCTTCCAATCAAAATGATTTTATGATTCTCAACAGGTGTTCCTCACACCTCTGGAAGAGGGCAAATGTCAGGACATGCTCTGGCTGGTCAGCAGGCTGCTATGAAATAAGATCTAGTGTTGGAACATTTTGTCTGCTTACCCCATCCCAGGGGTAGTAACCATGTCTCTACCCATCCTTTAACTTTAATGAAACATCTGGAGACTCAGTTCTCTTCAATATTTCTTTGTATCTAATTTGGCTAAGTAGTTAAGATTCAAAAGTTACTGACAAAAAGAAGCTATGACAAGCAAAAGCAAAGGCACAGATGAAACAAGACACTAGCAATGAAAATCAAACGAACAAAACCAATAAAATACTAAGCATCATTTTCATAAGCTTCACCAAGCTAAAAACACCACTACAAAATAAAGTCCTAAAAAGAAGAAAAAAAAAAAAGTTTTTAAATAATTCCTCAGAGTACTAAAAAGCGTTCCTTGTTTGCAATCATACCACAGACAGATAAAAGTCACACAGCATTGAGTAATAAAACAGAGTAGGTAAATCAAGGACAATTTTTTCCAACTTGGTGGAGGTTTGTCCTTCAAACATCTTACATATGGAAATACTGAAAACATTACCTTGAGCTAGTCTTTCAAGCCGCTTCCCATGCTCCGGAGGAATGGCATACCTAAAATGCACATAAAGAAAAGGATGAAATGCTTCAAGACATACTAACAGCACAAGCCATGATTCACATGTGATGAATATCTAAAAATACAGGAGCCAAAAAGATTAAAGACTGAAAAATTATACAGGAAAAATATACCAATTTCTGAGGAAATAATACGGACAGGTTTTTTTGAGATAACATTTTAGCTTATTTCTGGTTTAAACATTACAACATGTAATTCAAAAATGCTATATTCACTATTAAAAAGCATGCATACTGACAATATTTAATCATGATTATACCACTCCCGTTAAAAAAGATACAGACACTTTCATTTTCCAAATGAAATAAAACCACATAAGTAGTCTAACTTACACAGGTTTCATTTCCTTTATTTTTACTGTGCTTCACAAGAGTTCAACAGAAAAATATAAGCATTAAAAAAACCCTCTATTCTTCTTCTAGCCAATGCAATAAATTATTATTTTTTAAGATTTCATATGCTATCTGCAACAAGCCAGTTAACAATATAAAAGAACTGGAATTAACCTCATGTTATTTTTAATGTTTATTACAGCTAATACATCAAAGATAATTGAAAAGCTGTAATTTCATTCTGCTTTTTTGAACAGTTATTTACATACTTACTGTACTTCATAGATATACTGTATGTATTAATTAGGCTTTGTTATTGACTTTAACTGCTTCAATATGTGATATTATAGGCTTTCATTTCAGGTCAATGTTGCAATAACATTGGATTGATTATTCTCTGTAAAAAAAATACGGTTCAGAAAAGGATAAAATGCATATTCAGCTGTACAACATAGTCCAAATCCACAGGTCAAACTAAGTCAACATACAGCTTTTTTCTTTTACTACACTGTGAAAACGTATTTCATTCATGTCCCCTGAAAATTCACTCAGAAAAAACAAGTGAAGGACCCTAGGGCTCTCATTTTGCACAAGAAATAAACATCCCATCACCTCAAGCTCTCATTTGCATCCACACAATTTTACTGCAACTGAAACTGCTGCACAGAAGCAAGACCCGCGATTGCAGACATCAATGCTCTAAGTTGAACTGTAGTAAAACCCATGCCTACTGACAACCCGCTCCAAATGGTATCAAACAAAAAGAGACTGAGCTCCCAATAAATCTCTCAGAAAGACACGACATGATTTAACTGGGCTATAGCTATTTATTTAGCTAATCTAAAATGACCAAGCAATAATTCATTCAGTATAATTTGGTGCTTTTCGTCATTGTCTTCATTTGAGGTCTGTGAAAACGATTCCTCGATCCTTTATTTCTTCCCACATTGCTCTTTTGTCACAGCTAAGAAAGGGACCAAGGAAAGGAGACCATCTTTGTAGTATCAGACATGAGGAGCCCCAAAGTCACTGTCCAGGCCCTTTATGGTTGGTTCCTAACATAATTTGTCAGAAAACAGCTTTTTTAACAGATGTGCACCTGCCTTGGACACCAATCAAATTACAGTGACATGAACTGGATCCTCAATCTACTGTACAGAACACTAAACAAAAAAACCTCCCACACTCAGATCAGTAAGTCAGAGAAAAAAGTATTCACTCTAAGTCTCAATAGTTAGCTCATATGAGAACTTCAGCAGTGTCAAAAGTTTTTAGACAAGTATTTTTCATCATCTTGTGTTCAGCCTCCTTTTAGCTACATTACCAAACAGCCACTAATGTTTGACTTTTCATATTTTAAGGCCAAGTCAAGCCCTCTTTAAAAGTAAATGTAATAGACATTAAATGCTACATCACTAAGACGCAAAGAGCATGTTTCTTGGGTAACTAGCAAACAAATAGATAAAAAGGGAAGAACAGATAAAATGGGAAATGTTGATGCTAACTACATTTTATTAGTTCAGCAGGACATACTTGTTAAAAATTCTGAAAAGACAGATAAAAGCTGAAGTGTCACTGCTCATTGCTAGAATCATTTTACAAAGACAAAAAATTTGGTATTTTTCATCACTTTAATGTTCTTTCCCTTTCCTGCTTACAGTATATGGTATAACCATTAGCTTCTTTCAGTAATGAGTGTAGGTCATGAAAAACAAACTACTCAAAGCTCTTGGATATCCAACAAGAAAATTAACATGGAAAAAAATGCAAAAACAATTTTGATCAGAAACCACTATATTAATGTGGTTCTGGGTTAAAATCCAAGAAACAAAATGTTACTACAGTAGCTGAATTTTAAATAATTAGATTTTAAATTGGTTTCTTTATTCAGTCCTCTTTGTTTCTTTCCCATATCTGCATACTACAAATGTTAAAAAGTCAAGGTTTCCAATTTCAAGTTGGAAAAGCCGATTTTAGTTCAGTTACTAGTAAAATCATTGTATATAACTTGGGGTTACATATTTGTAATAATGCTCCTGGGCCCATTTGAGACATTAACATGCATAAAAATTTCAAGCATTCCCCTTCTTTTTAGACTTGCCTACTGGGTAGATCTGACGGTTCCCCATTCAACGTGCTTGCTGCAACTCCATTATAAAGCATCTAGCTTCATCTGATGGGTATCTACGATCCTCTCTATTCTGCCTTTAATTAAACAGAGAGACATGACTGTATATTGGCCATGACTAATATCCACTTACCATTAAGTAGTGTTCAAATCAATTTAAAAAAAAAAAAAAAAAAAAAATCAGAAAACCTGAGCCGACATTCTAATTAATGCAGTTTTAAGCAGCATTGCTTCAGACTTGCAAGTTTTCACCCTGACTTATAATATTAAGTGTTCTTCACTCATCAGCATCCATTCAAATTCTAGAAAAAGTTTCTATCACCAAGATTGTTCCAACGTTAAAAACTTGGTTTAAGAACATATATAAGATGGAAACTAAATCCAAGTTCTCACTCAGGGAAACTGTTAAAAAGAAGAAAAATGACCATTTGTCTTCATCAGCTGCAAAGAACGCCAAAAATCATAAATACCTGCAACATGCTCTGTGAATTGCATAGCTGTCATTGTATAACAACCAAGGGTATCCCTCTAGAATGAGTCATGTGCTTTTAGTTTAGTCTGTGTCCACAGAAAGTGAACTTTCATTTCACAGCAAGAAAAGCAGCAGAACTAAATGATACTAATATATAAAGAAAAACAATTTCGAGATCTTTCTATTAATTCTTCCAAGCATGCTTTAACATCACTCCCAAGATGGAAAATGCAGGTTGTAAGAGCAACCCAGAATTATGACTATGTGATGACAATTCCCTAGTTTCCAAGAACAGAAAACAAAACCTGTATTTGTTATTAAAAATATATCAAGTTAGCTGGTAAAAGAGACTTCCTGTGTGTCAGTACAGAATTCTATAGGTCAGCACAAAATTCTACGAACTGTCAGTCATATCCTGACTTTCACAGCTGAGTTGCTTTGCATTCCTCTAATGTCCAGAACAAAAAAAAAGAAAGACACTGAGTACAACTTGACTTGTCCACAAGACAGATAAGGTAAAGCAGCTCATGAAGTTAAACTTCAACAGATGCTTTTTTGACCTGTAAAGCATTTAAAGTTATTAATAAATTTAATAACCTTAGAATTTTAATAAAACAAAAACAAAATTAAAGCCATGAATGAATGTAAAAATCACAAAGTGATCAAGCTTGCACAGTAAGGTGTATCAAAGAACACAAAAAACTACACAGTTATAACAACTTTACCATAACAATTAATAGAGATATAAAAATTTAGTCAGATTTCTTAAATTTTATAGTGATCTTTCTATCTATGCCTCAGCAAGCAATTATAGGAATCTGTGCCACATGAATAACATGGTTCTAGACATAAGAGCCAAAGAAGTTACATTTTGTACTACAGAATCATTACTACCGTAGCTCTACTGAAGCTACAAAGGTGAAATACAAAGTAATCTGTTCCTTCCATCACTAAAACCATCAAAATCCACAGATCAGCAGACCAGGTAGTTCAGGAGATTGGTCATTAGCTTTTGAAAACTTCCTTCTCTAACTTACAGACTGCAGAGTTCGAAAGTTAATGGTTACCTGTATCGTACACTTATAGCTTATACAAAATAAACTGATAACTTTATTCCAATACCCAATGACTGCTACCAACTGTAGCAGTGAAAAACTTTCTTGTCAAAGAGAAGAACATAGCTTCTTCTTGACCTTTAAAATGAGAGTGGAAAGATATTTACCAGCTTACCTTGCAACACTTCTACTGTTGCTTTCTTTGTTGCTGCACCTCTTTTGTGAATAGGGGGAGGGATAGTCCTCGTTTTCTCTAATCCTGTATTTGCGAGGGCTTTATATTTCTCAGAATGCAGAGTAAGAAAAACATTGTCTAAAAATATCTGAGTAGATAGAAACTAGAAAGAACCAGCAGCAGAAATGGTTGCAAATGAATTGCAAGCAGCTTTACCTACAGGTTTGAAATTCTGCAGAAAAGTAAAAACTTGATTCAGAATTGGTTCTCAAGTCACTCCATTCGTTATCGAAGTAACTTTGACCACCACCTTCTTTAAATTCAGTGCAAGCTTAAACCTCCTTTAAAAACCTCCTTTAAACCTTCTTTAAACCTGTGGAGGTTCTCCTTTGAAGAAGTCTCCTGCTTATTTAAATCTTACTTTTCCTCAAAGCCCAAATTTTACTGGACTGTAAATTTCTAGATCTGTTATTTTTTCTAAACACAGAACCTAACTAGGAAACATGTCAGTTCTGTAACTGGAATGCATAACCTGTGCAAAGGTAGCACGACTCTTCCACTCATGCTGAACGCCAAAAAATTTTGACGAGTCTTTGTGTGAGCTGCTTTTCACACTGGAAGTCCTATTAATGCTACCACAGAAGACCCTGTCAGGACCTAGCTGAAGGTCACAATTTCAGCATAATTCTAAGTATGCTTTACCTTCTTCACCTTTTTTGTCTGTAATTTTCCCTAATACTAATATCAGAACATCACCCATTTTTATCCCACCATGCTCATAACTGATTACTATTTCCTCTGCTACTGGGATTCAAAATGTGAAACCTTCACATGAAATCATGTTTTAAAGACTTCCACAACCCCTGCCGTGTAAATAGCTATATCTCCTCATTTTTCCACCTCATAAAGGAAAACAAACAGGTATTGGTACACATTCTACACTAGCAAATCCATAAAAACAGCTTCTAGCCATGGCAAACAAGAGGTAACAATAAACTTGCCATGGCAAAAAATTTAGGCAATCTGGAGATAAGATTTCTCACCATCCTGTATCCACTGAATTCCTAAATCACCAGTTTATGTTGAACTTCACCATAGATCCATTTCACCCTATTTCTCTTACAACGTAAATAAACTGACAGGTCCAGTCTCACTCTACCAATCCATCTAATTTTGGCTGTCTGAGCATTATCTCACCAAAAATCTGATCTCTTTTTCTTGACATTATCACAAAGAATGAACCATCTTCTTTCCTGGTAGAATATATTTCTCTTTATTTTATGATTGATTGATTCTGCAAGGCATGTTGTGACTTATGAAATATATTAGTAACAGGAGGGTTTTTCAACATAATTATTGTTCCTTGTCATTTCCAGACTGTTCAGAAGAGCCAGGAAATGACGACCAGAAGGAATGACACAGAAAGCATCACAAATTGATAAGTAAATTATGTTTCTGTTATGCTGCCTGTTTATACTGTGCCCCTTTGAAGAGAAAGTAAAAACTCTGATTCTTTATGCAGAAAAGAATTCAGACCTCCTCCATCAGATATCAAATGTGAACAAAATGAGCACAATTTTCAAAAATTACTTTCTAAAGTGAAGTATTAAATATAGTCTCTACATATTGTTACTTATTTTCTCTGAAATTTAAAAAAATGGTCCAGTTATTATTATACTTAAAATATTCACAGTGCAATGAAAATAATTCCTTTGGGCCTTCTTAATATACGGTTTTACATATTAAATATTAATATTCTTCAAGAAGATTTACATCATCTTAACACTTTAAAAAATTCTATCAACGCCACTGTTTTTCATGCATCAGGTAAACAGCACAAAGCGTAACTCTGCCTTCAGATACTCATTTAACCCTGAATTATTTTCCAAAATGTAAATATCTTAGCTTTTTTTATTTATAAATTTATAATGTAAATTAAAGCATTATCTATATTTTACTCATGGATCTAATATACATCTAAAAGTCTAGTATTTGTACTATTAAATAAATTCTGTTTTATGCTAGGCATTAGTTTCCAACAGAATATAAATATCTCAACAACAACAACAAAATTCCTCCAGTTATTACACAAAACAAAAATACATTCCTTTAGTCAGGGCCTATACCCCTGAAATAACAATTGCAATAGAAGAAAATATTTAACAACCAATGGCAAAGAGAAGAAATTTTTAATACTAAAAGTAGTTCACAGAGACTGTTATGAAACACATCAAGAACAAGCTAAATTAATAAATTATACCATCAATCACACCAGTGGTTCTTCCTGGTAATAAAACTTTTTTTTCTAAGAAACTGTGATATAAGATAAGGTATCATCTTCAAGTTTTCTTTCCCCTCAGAAAAAAATGCAAAGGTGAAGTAAAAACTCTGCCTGATAGCAAGTAATTGTAATAGACTCTACTCCCTTTCCAGCAACTCTTTCTTCACCATAGCCCTCTCTCCTCTCACATTGTTCTGTTTCAGAGCTTCTGAGATTTTAATTCATTTTCCTCTCTTTAGCACTTTTTTGCAAGCAAAAAATACTCTATAAAGCAAACGTGTATTACACAAATAAATACATGTATAAACACATAACCAGCCATAGTCCTCATTTTGCAAATTGCTACCAGACACACTCTGCCTTGTGTTTCATATGAGGCAGTCAGTGCAGGAATCAATATACATACTGATATCCCCGCTGTATTAAGACCATCTCCACGAGGAAGAAACGACAGGTTACAGTTGTAGATGACTCCCATCTGAGGGGAACAGAGCGTCCAATATGCTGGACAGACCTTCCTCTTATGGACATCTGCTGCCTTCCTGGGGCTCAAGTTACACACATCACTAGGAAACCTCCTAGCCTGGTGCAGCCCTTAGACTACAGCCACTACTGCTCTTCTATATGGGCGGCGATGAAGCTGCGACCCATGGGCACGGAAAACATACAGGATGAGCTGGAAGCCACCATGCTGCTAGAAGGTTACAACCTAGTGGACATTATGGAAACTTGGTGGAACAGATCCCATGACTGGAGTGAGGCAGTTGACGGCTACAGGCTGTTCAGAAGAGACAAGCAGGGAAAGAAGGGTGGAGGGGTTGCCCTTTACATCAACAGAGGCATAGAGTGTGAAGAACTGTCTCTAAAGAATAGCCACGAGTAGGTAGAAAGCTTATGGGTAAGAATCAGAAACTGAGGCAACAAAGGAAACCTTGTGGTTGGTGTCTACCACACCATTGATGAAGCCTTCTTACTCCAGCTACAGGAGGCATTGTGGTCACAGGCTCTTGTCCTGCTGGGGGACTTCAACCACCCCAACACAGGCTGGAAAAGTAGCACAGTGAGCTGTAGGCAACCCAGGAGACTCCTGGAGTGCACTGAGGACAACTACCTCAGCCTGGTAATAGACAGCCCTGCCAGGGGAGATGCAATTCTCCACCTCATGGTCACCAGTGTGAGAGAGCTAGTTGGTGACCTCAAGATTGGAGGCCTGGGCTGCAGTGATCATGCACTTGTGGAGTTCTCAGTCCTGAGGGATGTGGGTCACGCAAAGAGTAAAGTCAGGCTCCTGAATTTTAGGAAAGCCAACTTTCAGCTCCTCAGTGAGTCATTCAATAAGATACACTGGGGAAACTGCCCTAAGGGACAAGGGCGCAGAACAGAGCTGGCAGATCTTTAAGGACGTTTTGCATAGAGCACAACAGCTCTTGATCCCCAGGTGTAAGAAATCAGGTAAAGACAGCAAGAGACCAGCATGGCTGAGCCAAGAACTGCTGGTCAAACCAAAGGGCAAGAAGGAAATACACAGGCAGTGGAAGCAGGGACAGGGATCCTGGGAAGAGTTCAGGGACACTGCAGAGATGGGGTTGTGCAGAGATGGCGTCAGGAAGCCCAGGACACAGCTGGAGCTGAACTTGGCAAGGGATGCAAAGAAAAACAAGAAGGGCTTCTACAGGTGTGTCAACCAGGTTAAACAAAGTGTACACCCCTGATGAGCAAGATTAGTAGAGTGGTAACAATGGACAAAGAGAAGGCTGAGGTACTCAACAACTTCTTTGCCTCAGCCTTCACGGGCAAACTCTCTTCTGACACCTCTCGAGTGGACAAACCATAAGATGAGGCCTGGGGGAGCAGAGTCACTCTCACTCTAAGAGAAGATCAGGTTTGTGACCACTTGAGGAACATCAACATATATAAAACTATGAGACATGATGAGATGCATACCAGAGTCCTGAGGGAACTCGCTGATGTAAGTGCCAAGCCATTCTCCAAGATACTTGAGTAGTCATGGCAGTCAGGTGAAGTCCCTGGTGACTGGAAAAAGGGAAACATCGCACCCATTTTTAAAAAGGGTAGAAAGGAGGATCCCAGGAACTACCAACCTGTCAACCTCGCCTCTGTGCCTAGGAAGACCATGGAACAGATCCCCCTAGAAGCTATGCTAAGGCACATGGAGGACAGGGAGGTGATGCGAGACAGCCAGCATGGCTTCACCAAGGGCAAGTCCTGACTCAAAAGCCCCGTGGCCTTCTAAAATGGAGTGACTACATCAGTGGACAAAGGAAGGGCTACTGATGTCACGTATCTGGACTTCTGTAAAGCCTTTGACATGGTCTCCCACAGCATCCTTCTCTCTAAACTGGAGAGGTATGGATTTGAGTGGTGGGCTGTTTAGTGGATGGGGAACTGGCTGGATGGTCACATCCAGAGACTAGTGGTCAATGGCTCAATGTCGGGATAGACACCGGTGACAAGTGGTGTCCCTCAGGGGTCTGTATTGGGACCAGTACTGTTTAACATCTTCATCAATGACATAGACATCGGGATTGAGTGCACCCTCAGCAAATTCATGGATGACACCAAGCTGAATGGTGCAGTTGACACACTGAGGCCCTTTTGAACCTCATGAGTGCAAGTGCAAAGTCTTGCACCTGGGTCAGGGCAACCCCCAGTGTCAATATAGGCTAGGGGATGAAGGGATTGAGAGCAGCCTTGCTGAGAAGGAGTTGGAGGTACTGGTGGATGAAAGACTGGACATGAGCCGGCAATGTGCACTTGCAACCCAGAAGGAAATCGTACCTTGGACTGCATCAAAAGAAGTGTGGCCAGCAGGTTGAGGGAGGTGATTCCGCCCCCCTACTCCAATCTGGTGAGACCCCACCTGGAGTCCTGTGTCCAGCTCTGGAGCCCTCAGTACAGGAAAGACATGGACCTGTTGGAGAGGGTTCAGAGGAGGCCACAAAAATGATCAGAGGGCTGGAACAGCTCTGCTGTGAGGACAGTCTGAGAGAGCTGGGGTTGTTCAGCCTGGAGAAGATAAGCCTCTGAGGAGACCTTATTGCAGCCTTCCAATACTTACAAGGAGCCTGTGAGAAAGGTGGGGACAGACTTTTTAGCAAGGCCTGTTACAAAAGGACAAGGGGTGATGGTTTTAAACTAAAAGAGGTGAGATTCAGGTTAGACATGAAGAAGAAATTTTTTTTACAATGAGGGTGGTGAAACACTCAAACAGATTGCCCAGAGAGGTGGTAGATGCCCCATCCCTGGAGACATTCCAGGCCAGGCTGGACAGGGCTCTGAGCAACCTGATCTAGTTGGAGATGTCCCTGCTCATTGCAGGGGGGTGTTAAACTAGATGACCTTTGAAGGTCCCTTCCAACCCAAGCTATTCCATGATTCTATGATAATACAAAACTATAAACTTATTTGTGTACATCTTGGAAGTGAAATTGCCCAGAGTATAAGAAGAAATTAATCTATGCCTACATAATGGAGAAAGCTTCAAATTCCATAGACTGCCACAGTAGTCGGATTTAGCTGCTGCCTAGAAGTTCTCACCAGGGCTCCCAGGTGGAAACAGTTGTCTTCTTACAATTCAGAAAAAAAAAAAAAAAAAGAAAAAAAAAAACACACAAAAACCACACTACTCATCATGCTTCTTAATAACATATTCTTCAATTCTTCCTAAAACCAATGTGGCTGTCTTGAAGAACTACATGCACACCCAGTAAAACTAAACAAACATGTGTCCTGGTTTTGGTTAAAACAGGACCCATTCTCTTTAGTGAGTTTTCTGTTCAGCTAAGTTCTTTTAAGTAACTGCATTTTCCTGATGTTGGCTGAATGTTTTCAGAGTCCACTCCAGAGCTGGTTACACCTGATGTTTAGAGTTTTATTGAGCTAATGCTAGGAATCCTATGCAGAAAGACCCATGTTTATATTTTATTCCTATAGCAGGCAAGGCTGCTGATAGACCTCTTATGTTCTACACGTGAGGGGTCATAAAAGGATCATACTTGCAGGGCAGACAGGTGACCAAACTGACCAATGAGGTATTCCATGCCCTACATATCATACTCAGTTTACAGCTGAGGGATCACCAGGATCTTGCTTTCTTTGTTCATGGCTGGCTTCTGAAGAGGACCCTGCCTGTGATCCTGAGCCTTACTCCAGTCCTTGCATTCCTGAATACAATTCCTGTCTACTGCAGGCTCCAGTCCAGAACTTACTGGTGTCTGCCCTGCAGCTGCTGGCACAACACCAGCCCCCCAGGGGCCCTTGACTGGCTACAGGTACTGCAGCTACTCCAGAGATTCAACATTGGTTTTGTCTATTTTGCATTATTTCTCTTATCATTAGGATTATTCATTAGCAAAGCTGTTCTAATTTTCCAACCCGTAAGTCTCTTCATTTTCCCCTTTCCTTTGTGGGGAAGGCAAGGGTTACTAGAGACCATCCGCCAGACTTTGTTGTTGCCCTGCAACAAAGGTAATGCCCTGCACATGCCAGAGTATTTGGTTTCACCAAGGAAACACTTGTCAACTCAGTTTAAATTTTTTAAGAGCAGACAAGATCTTTACTACCTGTATCCTAAGGTTTAACTCATCCTCCACTTTTTTGAAGAAAATACTACACTAACATCATATTAGCATAAGACACATCTTACTGATAAAGGAACAGCATTAGCATAAATTATTGCAGCATCCTCCAGTAAAAGCACACATGTAACAACAAATAAATCTTTAACTTTCTTTCAATTTTTTTTTTAGCATTGCATTTCTTAACAACATGTGGTCCAGAAAACGAAGTCGTATCCATCCCTATTTCTTCTAAAGACAAAGAGGTCAATGTGTACATTCAGAAGTGTAAACAAATATCTGTAAACTAGAAAAGGATTTATCATATTATCAACTCATATCTTCTTCAAAATACTTAAGTAAAATTTTTTCTTAGCTTCTATCCATTATGTCTAAGACTTCAAGGTTTAAATAAATGTCTCTTCTACTTGAAATTTTAAAATATGCAGCAAGTTTTTCTTTAAATAGCACTTTTAATATTCCTAAGAATCTAAAATAATTTTTATGCAATCATTGTTTTAGTTAAATTTGTCTTGTCATCTTAGAATGTTTTGGAATTATCTGTCCTTACATCCATTTTTAACAAAGATATTGTTCTTATGGCTGAGAAGACTTTCTTGGTATGTTTAATTCCATCAAAGCAGCGCTTTTTAAAATATAGTTAATCCATTCAAAACACAGACTTGCATTACTACAATAGGTGGTATTTACCATCTCTGTCTAAACACAAGAGATCCACTATACAAGAAAAGCAGGTAAACATAAAGCAATGACCTGAAAACCAACAGCTGGCCAATTTACCACCTTCTTAGTTTAAACCCATGATGTTGCATAGGTCTTTGTCTTTTGTATGGGTAATAAAATAACCAATAATGTTTTATGGAATTACGAGCTACAAAGTTTTCCATGTAAGTCTGGATGACTAGAAATTGCCAGAACCTAACTAAGCATAATACATCCTTTATATATCTTTCTAATGATTTTGCATTCTCTTCATAGTTATTTTGAAAAAAAAAAGATTTTATGATAAAGGACAATTGAACCAAAGAAACTGACTTCAAATTGGCCTTACAGAAGTTCCTCAAATAGCCTTGGGGATCCCAACTTCCCGTATTCAATCATTACAATCTTTTTCTGTTGAACTCAGATAAGCCTTATGTACTTATTAGCCTTTTCCTTTAAAATAAAACAATGCATTACTGTGATCTTCCTTACATTACAAATCTCACATATTTCATAGCATTCTCAGCTTAAAAAAACAAAACACACCACTACTATCTTAGCTTTTCACTGAAATTTATCACTGTGAAGCAATTGTACCTCATCTGTTTGGTTAACCCAGCTGAAACAAACAGATAAATTAAATAATCTTTCGTAAAAATTTAAACTTGCCATGACTTCGGCTCCCCAAAATGGAGATAATTAATACTGTAGAGATCCATGTCTTCAGTGTGCCATGCAAATGTTGTTTTCCACATGCCAAAATATAGATATGGCGTATTTACACCCTCAATAGAAATTCCACAGTCTTCTCCTACAACATCCAATATTGTATTAAGATGGGCAATATTCCATTCCTCAATACCCTAAAAAAGATACATAACAAATGTATTAATAAAGTAATGCAATTTTACATAATAGTCTCAGCCAAAAGATACACACAGGATCTAGCAGATTAATGCAAATTTGTAAGCAATTTAGAAGACGGTTGAAGTTACCCAAGGAAAAATTATCTTGACCTTAGAAAGATTATTAGGTTTTAAGTCTGAGATATTCAGAGCAGAGAACATACAGAATTCTATATCTGCTTAACACTTAATACATCAAATCTAACATGGATTGAAATACTATACACGATAGAAATAATAGCTACAGAAAAAATCTTTTATGAGATGATAGCTGGAAGCCACTAAGTTTCACTGAGTCCATCTACTCTTTTTAATTACTTACAAAGTAATACTAAATAGTATGCAAAAGGATTTAAAAATTTAGTTTACATGCATAAATTTACCATTTCTCTGAAAAGTATAAAACCTAAAATCACTACATCACTTCAGATGTATTTCTAACTGTAATGATATACTGAATAAGAAATATACCACGGAAGAAATCTATTGATTTCATGGGATTTCAGCTGTTTCCTTACATTATTGCCTGTAACATATGTATCTTAAAAGCCATTCAGAAAGCCATATATTTAGGTTTTGCTGTATTTCAGCTTCATCCACAAAGTGCAATTCTAATTTCAGGTAATACAGCATGTAAGAGTCAGTATAACCAAGATCAAAGCTACAAAACTGAAGAGAAAGAGATTAGACTTCATTATAACAGCAATTATTAGCACCTCCAGGCAAGACATTAGCTGGTGCTCAAGCAGTCAGAAAAACAAGAAATACAATCAAAACTATTCCAAATTCAATTCAGGCAAATTTCTTTATTGGGAAGACAGCCCCTACACATCCTCTTAACCACGACCTGCTCTGCACCCTCATCACTGAACTCTGCACAGTTCTGGTAATCTTACTCAAATCTGGGGAATGAATTGATGGCACACTGTAGACCTGATGCAGCTCATTAGGACTAAGAAACATGGTGACATTCAAGCTGGGCAGGTGGTGAAATAAGAATACAGTTTAAAGCAAGAAGACATGAACATTGAATACTCTCAGTTTTCATTTCATTGTTTTTTGAGATTTTATATCAAGCATGTTACACATGCAGGAGCTAGCACTGATATACAAGACTGTAACTTCTGCATGAAGTTCAGTCTTCTCATTGAACAAGCACTTCAGACTGCCTGCTACAACTATTTCACTTAGTAAGGAAAACTATCTGTAAGTTATCTAGGACTTTTAAAAAGGAGTAAAGGACTTTACAGAATGAGTTTATTCCAAACAGCAATTTTTGTTCCTTTTGGGTTTTTGGGGTGTTTTGGTTTTTGGTTGTTTGTTTGTTTATTTGTTTTAAATGGAAGCTTTGGCTTTGATGAATTTGTGTGACATAAAGGCACTTGGAATTTAAAAAAATTTAAAAAAACCAAAACAACCATTATCAAAGGGGAAAAAAACTGAACACCAATATGAACTCAAATAGTAGACACTCATAAAATTTGGACCTTTCAAATCTAAAAATCATAATGACCAGCAAAGTAGTAGAGCTGTAAAATATAGATATAAAATTTGTTTGAAGAAAACTAATTATTCCTCAAACTAATTTACAGATTTTGGTTTTTTTAATCACATTAAAATTTATCTTCATTCTCAAATTGTGCACAGAGACACAAATTAATACAAAAACACAAGAGCAATGACTCAACCATGTAGGCACACAGACACCTACAGGGTTAGAAGACGACAATAAATACACCAGATAAAAATCAACTGTTAATCTAAGCAGCATGCTCTTTCTGACAGTGGCCAAAAGCAGACAAGAAACAGTGTGAGCAAAGCAGTACTTCCCCAGAATACCCTTCCAGCCTGCAGCAATTTGCAGATTGAAGGTTTCTCCAGACAGAGGTGTTGCCCTTCTACTTAACAGTACTCTGTGGGCTTTTTACCAATTAATTCACCCAGTCACCTTATTTAATTCATGCAAGATTTTAGCAACCATAACATCCTGAAATTCTGCTCTTCTCTTAAAAAGAATGGAGGGATAGTTAAGAGAATAAATTAAGTCTTTTTTCAACACCACATCTCATCTTTTCACCCTCTGTTAAGTCAAATCACAACTAGTCACCAAGCAAACTGCTAGTGGTTTGTCCCTAAAACGAAAGTAAATCCTCCCATGGAGAACAATTCTGCTTCAAAATACCAAACATACAAAATACTTAATCCACAACCTCTACATCCAAAATGCATGAGCTATTTCCATTTCCTAAAGACTATTTTGGACAAGCAGTCTTAGCTCAAAAGGAAATGTCCACTGAAACTGGCTGAAATACTAAAATCACACAAATTCATTTTAACTCTTCCCACAGTTCTTGAACTTAAAAATAAATAATAAATCAGTTTTATATCTATGCCTAGATTGTTACAAGTAATTATTACAAATTATTATAAAGCTGTTACTTTCCCTCAGAGATATATCTTTAACATTCCAAAACATTAAGTAAAATGCTTACATGAATTTTTAAGTAAAATACCTATTTTAACTTTTCAAACAGTTACATAACTATTTTTAAGCTTTACAATTGCAATGCACACTAAAAAGATTACAGGAGCTGTAAAAGAGCAGTTTAACAGGTCAAGGCATACTTCTCAAAATCAAAGTACCTCTTAGCAGCTTATGCTATATCTAATAACCATTATCAGAACACCAGTAGACCTTAAGGTGTAGCTGGTAGTTTCTTACAAATGTAAAAACCCATTTAGACTTTGTAATCTATTCAATGTTAGGAAAATATCAAACATTTATTCTACTCAGAAAAATCATAATAATATCAGAATATTGTAATAATTTCAAGGGAATGTGTAAATAAAACATTTCTAATTAATCCACGTTTTTGATGGCAAATTCTTTAAAGAATATCTGCCATCTTTGACAGCTGTACCACACAATGCAAAATCAAGAAAAAAGCTGAAAAATTACATATTTTTCTTTCTTTCCAAAGAAATACAGGCTTGAAACATCTTACTATCTGTGATCATTGCTACACACATTAGATTTACTTCGTATTTCTTCAGAGAAATATTGTAAGATACAGAGCAGCTTATCTAGAAGACCAGTGTTCCAATCTTCGCTACTTTTGTAGAAGATTCAAACTTATTTTAAATTATTATCAAAAAGTTTTTACAACTCTTTTGACAGCCTCTGGACCAGCTTTTAATGCAATGTGGAAATAAAATGGGACACTTCACTTCTCAAATATTGGAACACTTGCACAGTTCAGAAGGAGCTGACCCATTCTTTTCTCAAAGACATGAAGAAAAATGTAGCTTTCAGTATACTGGTAAAAAGTGAAGCTCATGGTTCTAAGCAGAGACCTCTTTGCAGATAAGAATAAAATAGGCTCCAAATGATTTTTATTTATTCCTTTTTTTTTTAAGTACTTAAAATAGTGACGATACTATCTTGTGCCCTCTACTTAAACAAATCAGTCAGTATGATGTATTACATTTTTATGAACGTGATTTTGTGTATGTTTGCATTAATATGCACAATCCTTTTTCAGTGTTTAATTTTTCCTGTGACTACCTCATGGATTAATTTCAATATTAACCTAGCAAACAAGACATCTGCTCGGCAACTAGGAATAAAAATGCCCTATGACTGACTGTAACAGTTCAAGTAATAAAGAAGAGTAAAAAAACTAATTAAGAGACAGGGTGGAAAAGAGTAGGAGAAACATACAGAAAAATTTGTGCTTGGTCACCCACTTCTCCCTCCACACACCCACTCACTCACACCAATGAAGACAATAAAAAACCTGCCAGGTTTTTATTGCTTCTTCAAAGTGCATAAAACACAGACAGAATATCTGCATCATAAACACACAGATTAGGAAATACAAACTATCTCCTTTATTTGATCTGTTTTTTTCTTCTCAGTATCTTTTCAGATATAACCTTTGCTTTGCAGCACCCTTTCAAAGGGTGGTAAAAAACACAGAAGGAAGTAGATTCTCTTTGGTAATGAACATTAGAACCAAACACAAGTGAAGGAATGATCACATTGATCTCAACTATCAGTAGGTCATAGAGAAAGGACTTTTCACATAATTGTGTGCTAAAAAATGCAGACCTTTCTACATTAAAAAAAAAAAAAAAAAGGAGTCTATGTCACCTCATTAAGTTACCCAGTAACATACTGTATTTACTGTAAAGGATGGCATGTGAGATATATACTTCTGGTCGTCAGTTTGCAAAAGATAATCTGTAGGACTATCTCATCAAGGAACAAAAAATCCACAGTCTCTCTGGGCAACCTGTGCCAGTGCTCAGTCACTCTCACAGTGGAAAAGTGTTTCCTGATCATCAGCAGGAATTCTCCTGTGTTTCAGTCTGTGCCCATTGCCCCTGGTCCTGTCACTGGGCACTGCTGGTAAAAGCCTGGCTCTGTCCTCTTTGCACTCTCCCTACAGGTACTTTTATACATTGATGAGGTGCCCCCTGAGCCTTCTCTAAGCTGAACTGTCCCAGCTCTCTCAGCTTTCCCTCATGTAACAGATGCTCCAGTCCCTTCATCTTAGTGGCCTTTCACTGAACTCCCCCCAGTAGCTCTGTGTCTTCAGGAAGAGATGAGAAGCCCAGAAGCACAGCACTTCAAGTGGGGCCTCACCAGTGCTGAATAAAAGGGAAGGAACACTTCCTTCAACCCGCTGGCAGCTAATCCTCCTAATGCAGCCTAGCACACTGCTAGGCAGCTGTGCTGCACTGGCACATTGCTGGCTTGTGTTCAACATAGTGTGGCCCAGGGTGCCCAAAGGACTTTTCTGGAAAGCTGGAAAGCTTTCCAGCCTTCAGCCCCCAACATATACCTCATATAGCTGGGGTTGTTCCTCACCAGGTACAGCACTTTGTACTTCCTCTTGTTGAACTTGTACAGTTTAGTCCCTGTGAAGTTCCCATCTGCCTGTTTCTCCAGCCTGTAAAGGTCCCTCTGTATGGCACATGACCTGCTGCCATCTCAGCTGATCCTTCCAGTTTTGTATCATCTGCAACTTCTGCCCGATCATCCAAACCATTAATGAAGATGTTAAACACAACTAGACCCAGTATTGATCCCTGGTTTACACTTACAGAAGTCCTTGTTGCCCTTAACATCTGTGACTCAGTTCCAGGTAGGCTCTGACATTCTCAGTTGTATATCTGCATACTTGGACAGTGTGTCTGTATTCCTCCCAGGTTACACATCCCTGTTTCTGTCTCCTGTATATTTCCTGTTTATCCCTGTGTGTTGTCAGAAACTCCTTGCTCAACCATGCAGGTCCATGTCATTTTTGCCTGACTTCCTGCTCGCTGGAATGGACTACTCTTGAGCTTAGAGGAGATTAATACCAACCAGCTTTCTTGGGCCCTTCTTCCCTCCAGGGCCTTATCCCACACAACTCTTCCAAGCAGATCACTGAAGAAGCCAAATTCTGCTCTCCTGAAAGCCAGGGTTGTGGTCCTGCTGTCTTTGACACCTTCTTTTAAGATCCTGAACCCCAGCATTTCATGGTCACTACAGCCAAGGCTGCCTTCAACCTTCACATCTGCAGTAAGTCCTACCTTGTTTGTGAGTACAAGGTCCAGCAGACAACTTTGGTCAGGAAATGCACTCCAGAAACTCTAGGATTGCTTGTGCCCTACTGCTCTCCTGCAGCATTAGGTTACATTACAACTCAGATGCCATCCCTAACTCATTTCATGGTCAAATCCAAACTCTTCAGATAAGGTCACGGTGCTGCTTTACAATCAAGTCAGCTGCTCTGTCAAGGGATACAGCAGAAGACTTGAGTACATTTGTTGCTAGAGTTAATATTACATTAGAGATGTACCTACAATTTGGCAAAAAAACCCAACTGTTAGCCTACAAAATCCACTGAATCAATCCCTCTTGTAGTACTAATCAAATATGCTCCCCACAGCTTAGACATGGGAGAAGGCAGGCAGTAGGAATTGTCTTATCAGGAGGAATAAAACTAAGACAAGAAAAAGGGAAGTAAAGTGGTATCTTCAAGACAGGAGCTGAAGAAGAGTGGTAAGAGAGAGGCTAGACAATATTTAAACACGCTCCTTCCAAACCTTGGCTTTTCTCTACTGAACAGCAGATTCCATTGCCAGCACTGAAGTCAGGTGTATTTTATGACTCATTATAAACATCAAATCAGTTACTTTTCTTTGGAACTTCTTTTGAAATGAGGAAGATTTTTTTTTCCCCCTGGTTGCTACATCAGTTCATGCAGGGGTTTCGTATGTCCTCCCCATTTTTCCATACAAATACAGTTTCAAATTAATTAAGGAAGAAAAAAAACACAGGAAAGAGAGAACACCTTGTATCTCATACAATAAGGAAACAATCTGTGGCCTGAGTGGTTGCTAGTTCAGTTTAAACAACGGTTGTGAGTGGCACAGAAGTGGAAGGCCTAAGGGTAAGGCAGCAGAACAGGGACTGCACAGAAAAGTAGGTCAGTCCCACTCCTCAATTCACTCACAGGTACGATTGCCACAGAAGTTAATGAAAAGAATAAGAATGATTTCAGAAAACAAACAAACAAACAAAACCAAAACAAACAAAAAAAAACCCCCACACACAAAAACCCCCACAACAAACAAAAAAACCCACCACAACACACACACCTCGCTTCCTTCCAGTTCCTGACAGGAATGGTAATTTTTTGCAAGTGTTTCACAAACTAGTCATTCATAGTCCAGGGTGGCTCAAGTTGGCATTACGTACATTCTAACTCAAGGAAAACAGCTCTCTTGAAATAACTATAAAAATAATCACTTCTCTATTAAACTTCCTAAACAATCATCACTCTTAGGTGTTCATAAACAATTCATGAATCAGTTTAACAACTGCAGCTTGGTGACCTTGGTGCTTTGGTGAGATTGGTGCTTTATTATTGACATTATAAACTCAGGAATATTAATTGTCACTCAAATCCACATGACCTTACAGCAACAAAAAGACAGAACTTTGAACATGTATCTAATAATGTTTATAATCTCAACAAAAATAATGATCCTTACAATCTATTCCTTAGTGCTATGCTTTTTCTTGGGTCACCTACACCGTCATTCTCCTACAAAAGCACTGTAATTAAATGTAACAGCAATTAAAATGCGTACAGCACACAATGATATTTCAAGCAAACATTCAACTATCTTGAATTTATTTTCTAAAAAGCTCTATACAGTGTACAGAATACTTTTTCTCATAGGTTATTCATAAACATTTAGTCTGTGTTCAAAGCTGTCAAATACCCATAAATACATTACAAACACACAACATAGATTCTGGAATAATCCGAATATCACAAAGATAAACTTTGAATCATTGATGCCAGTTGTCAAATTTCAAAGCATGCATTTGTAGCTTTGTTCTTAGTGGTTGTTTTGGGGGTTTTTTTTGCTGTTCCATATAATACAGGCTTTATAACTTTGCACCATCTTCCAAACCCCTCAGAATCTGTCATTCTCTGATCTAAGAAAAGCAAAAAAACCTACAAGACCTATGATCTCTCTGGCACAATGCCAGCAAGGTGCTAAATTCCACAAATAACCATATTTTTGCTTAAAAAAAATCAAAATAGAAAAACAAAACAAAAAAAAAATCAAAGGTTCATCAAGCTTCAGATATAGATGTCTCAATGTAAAATTGAACATTACTATGTGGAAAACAAAATGTAATGTAAACTTTTAAACTAAAGAATAAGAACTTTCAGTACAGCAGCATTTCTCACTAATTTTGATGGCCAAATTACATGTATACAACACATTTTCACTAAGTTCCTGGTGTTTTTCTACCTGGAATTCTGCCAGATTCTGCCCTTCTGTATTAAACGCAACATCTATAACATCCTGTTTTCTATAAAATGCATTCTGTAAAATGCAAGCATTTGATTTTGTTTATCACAAATAGTCTGTTACGACAAATTAATACCACCATGCCCTTTCTGATGTATGTTGTCCAAAATGTCAGCTAATTGTATTCATCTCTTTTCCCTGAATAATGACAATCCTGAAGCAAACTTAATGAACACATAAGAATAGCTTCTAATTACAAACAGAATCAAAAAGATCCTTTCTTAGCACCATCTTCAAATGTAAAGACATGAAAAATATTAGTTGTGCAAGTCCACCATCTGCTGGCCAAAAATTAACTTCGGCAAAAATATTCTAAGTGAAAATATTTTAATCAGTGGCATCCATAACTTTCCTCATGAACAGTTTGGCACCAGTGTTTTTTCCTTCTTTTCCTCTAAACCCCACTGGGTCTACAACGTGGCACTGACACTGCTGTCACATTAACTGCTCAGTCTGTTCAGCTCTTTTGCTCAGCGTCTATTCCTTTCACTGACATTTCTCCTTTGTTATTTACTTTTAAATAACATCCATTTAATCATAGCCATTAAGGTTCTTCTATTCTACCTATTACTGTTTTCTTCCCCACTCCTTTATTCCCTGCTCCTTACAACTTTCGGTGCTTTGTCTCCTCTCCCCATGCACGCAACAGCTGAGTTAAGATTGCTGAATGCTGCTCTTCTCACTTCATTCACCATTTGCTTTTTCTACCTCCCTTTCTCAGCCTCCCAATCTAATGAGAGTGCAATTCCACAAGAAGGAAATATCTGACCTCCTCTGTGACCAGTCAGCACTTCAAAATTGGATATTACTGCATTGCTCATACAACAGTAAACTTAAGATACTAAAGACCAAAGAAAACACATTTGTACATTTGTAAAAAGCTACATCAGAAGGTATTATCTGCCAATGTTGAAGAAGAAGAAGAAAAAAATATATAAAGGGCAAGCTTCTACATCTTGAAAGAAAAACTGCTTTCCTGTGCCCCATTTTGGTCTCTGCAAAGTAAAACCGCCTAGAATGTCTCTTCACCAAAACACCCCAAGTCAGAATCTTCAGTTATTTTTCTACATCATTTTTATACAGCTATTTGGACTTGCTGTTTTCTCTAAACAATAGACCATTGGACATTTATAGTTATCTTTCAAAGATCATACAACTCAGTGCAAAAATTGAATTGCCTTCAGCTATCTTGGCTGACCATATTTATCTTTGGACAGAGCCTTCAAGTAATTTTTCTTCTGTGAAGACATATGAAATATTAGCAGAGCCTCAGACCATCTGCCACAGGGAAATTCTACCTTTTTTCTTCTTTTAAATGATTGGAGAAGGCAGTTACACAGAACATGAAATAACTCAGAATCTCAACACATGATAGATACTTTTGGATAGAAGTTTGCCCTGAATTTGTAAAATCCTAAAATCATTTTGGAAATGCTAACAGTTCTTCTGTTAGTCTCATTACTTCAATAATCCTTTCAAAATCTAGTTCCTATAGCTACTTACACAGCCTAACTGATATCAATGGATATTGTTATTCTTTGCATAATGAGATCTATGTTAAAGTGTCACTTTTTATTTGTGGAGATCTTGGCAAGTAACCAGCAAAATTCATTTCCCTAGGAAGTTTCTATTTTATCTATTTTAATTCAGAGGTACATAGTAATTGTAAGCACATTTCCAGGAAACTGCAGGCATTCCAAGCATGTATAAAGTACAGCTATCCATCTTCCTCAGGAAAAGAGAGAGAAATAATGTATTTCATTTTAAATAACTTTAAAATTAAAAGATATCACTAGATTTCCACAGAGGTACAAAGATAACACACATACCGAAATGTTAATAAACAAATAAATAAATAGGAAGGAATCTCAAAGTTCTCGAAAGTTCAAAGTGAAGAAAGGGAAGAGTCTTATGATCAGGAAGAGTAGCAATATCCTACTAAGGACAGAAGTTTCTGACTCTTCAGATGTAGAGTTAATTTCAACTTTGCTTGGAGTCTTTAAAGTGGGTAAGACAAAGATTTCAAAACAAAGACAGATTGTCAGTCACAAAGCAAGAACGTATCCTGTAAGTATAGTACCCTTTAAGAGGGCTGGAAGAGATAAACCAGATAAAAAGCTATGCATACTTCATCATAAATGCTTCCATTGATATCTGCTCCATAAATCGGTGCCACAAAAGTCAAGTTCTTCCAGTATTTGCGCTCCAGATCTTCGTAATCTACGTATCTTGGGGTGCAGTATCTGCAGAGGAAGAGGTAGGCAAAGGTTCAGCAGAGTCTTTCAACAACCATCCTTCACAATGTACTATGTTTCTGATACTGCAAACTGAATTCTGATGTCACGTTATCCCAAATTCACTGAGGAATTATTAGTTGTCCTGAATTATTAGTTTAACAAGCCACCATAACATATAACCTCCTACCAGACAGCTACACTAAGTGAAGTCATACACCTACCCATACAACATTTTCTCGAATTTCCAGCAGCAAAACAGCACATCTACTGACTGTCCTCAGGCTGAGGCTCCCCCTTCTGTTTCTCTTCCATAAAAAAAGACACACATGGAAAAACCACTCAACTGAAAAGTATTTGGTATCTTCCTGAGTCACTACCAGCACTGCAAAGACACAGAGGTAGGTCCTGAGCAAGACTGTCTTAGAACAACTCGAATGTACTAATTCTGTCAAGTAGCAGCCTGTACTTTTCTCTCTTCTTCCTTTCCCAGAAAAACTTTTTGAGAAAAGGCATAATGTTTCAAAGAGCAGATATGAAAAATTCTACCATTCAGTGAAGAAAAAAAAACCACCACCACACAAAAAAACCAACACACACGTATAAGGGAATTTTTCTTTTTATTCTTTTAGTGCAGCACAGGGCACCATACTTTTATGTACGTAAATATACTTAGATATATACTTTTGGAAGGTTACTCAAACCTCATGTAAAATCTTGTGGGAACACAACACAAGCATACTACCATAGAAAACATCCATTAATAGCTTTTGCCTTAGGATCCTCTGTCAGGTCTCCATTCTCCCATATTTAGGTCTTCAGAAAAGAAAATCTGCTCCCTCATTATTGCAAATCTGAGAAGTTCACATTAGCACTACCAACTTACTACACTGGAACTACTGGAAAGAAAATTCGAACATACAAAAATTAAGTAGACCAGGAACATTTATATCACGCGATAACACAGAAAAAAGACAAGCAAGTTAGCAAAACATGTCTTAACCAAAGCATTCTCCACAATGGAGTTGTTTCAATTATTTCTCATGATAAGGCTCCAGAAATGAGTTTGTATTTCTGCTTGGCACTGAGTAATATCAATACATTAACTTAGTTACCCTAACACAAGTATCGTGATTACGGGATGCAGTTATGCCCATATTTCCCAGAGGTGAAAGCGGAAAAGCACTTTGGTTCAATGGTGAATTATGAATGCCTAAACAAATAAAAGATGCAATGCATTAGGCTGAGCACATATGGCCCTTTTAATGGCAAATATGATTTAATTTAGATGTTCATAGCCTTTCTCTCTTTCCCAAAGGAAATGGATAACTTCACAATACTCAAGAGCATTTAACAGAGAAGTCTTCTTCATTAAGGAACAAAATTATTTTACTTGGAGAATATGGTCTCTCAGCTACTTCATAGTTTAAGAAATATAGACTGCATTAAGAGTGTCATAGGAGGCTATATGACACATTTTCTCAAGGGCAGTGAAGAATATTTACAAAGACCCACAGCTAGTAATACAAGGTGTTTCAAAAAGATGGATCCAGCTTGAAACCACTGTATGTCTGCAACCATGAACTGCCTGTGAATGAAACTCTCAGTCCATACAGCAGGTGGAGGGAACATAGAGCATTTATTAAAAGGTTACTAAAACTTGGTAACTCATTAAACTGTTTGCAAATTTTTGTGTAATTGTAACATGTTGGGTCCATCTTTTTTAAACACCTGTAGATAAGAAGCCCTCCCAGCTGTTCTTAACTTCATCTATGATGTTGTGAACTGATTTCAGTAAAAAACTTAAAAACTGAAATCAGAAACACTTCCAAAATATCTTCCATGATGAAGAACATAATAAACTTAACTAACACTGTGATATATATTAAAACCTTTATAGTATTTTGCATTATCAAACTATTTTAAGAAATTACGATTTATTATTTTATCGTGCATTAATCTAATGTAAACTTTAAACATATATGAACAGGTGTAATAAAAAATTACTACGGATACCACACAGGTTTTATATTTTATTCTCCACTCTCGCAGTTACTGAAGAAATAATAATTTTAAGAACTACAAAATAGGTTCCCATTCCAACTTACCAGAGGAAGAAAACTGTAAATATGATAACATCAGTTTTTCGCAAGTAATAAATGGGTAGAAACATACTGATCCTTTTTAATTGAAGTAAGGAGATCAGTTTTGCACTTTTACAACGGCATGAATATTATGGAACATTTGCTGAAAAGCCTCTTTAAAAGCCTTTCACGTCCTAGTTTTTCCTAATCTTGATAATAGCTTCTCTTTTTACCTCTTAATTTCTTGAATGAACTTATGAGAGAAACTTTCCTTCAAACTAGGGCAGTGTTACCTTCCTTCATTATATTCAAATATCTTTTATCTCTAGGATCCTTTGACTCACCTTCCAGAAACTATTTTCAGTCAGTTTTGAGGAAATACAGAAGCAAAATTTATTCTTTTTATGCAGACAAAAGGAATGGGGAAAAATTCATCCTATTGCTTCCCTTTTCTTGGAATGCCCACCAATTTGAAACTTTTCAGTATAGCACCTAACCCTTCATAGACTTTTTTCTCCTCCCTTAATACCCATCTGGCCATAACTGGAACACAGGCATTTGCTAGGAGCAGTTGAGTTCTTTTACATTAATGCAAAAACTTCTGGGCGAGTTAAAAAATGTTGGTTAGAGAAATACATGATAATTCTGAAAAATAATTACATTCCAGTATCTAGGCCAAAAAAAATATTAAACATTAATAAGTGTAATCAAAATAAAACTCAGATATAAGTCTGTATCATCTTAATTATTTTCAACATAAACATTTGTTAAAACAGAAAGAAAAAAGGTAGACAGAAAGCATTATGTCTCAAGTTTTTTAGATGCTTTCTTGTTGCCACAGTACCAGATGCTTTCAGTGACAGAAACACAAACAAGATATATTGTGGTATCCTTCTACAACTTAGGAGACAGGAAAATATCTACTGAATAGGTGAAAAAAAAAACAAAACAAAACACACACACCAGCTGCCCAGCACAATTCAAAGAAACCACAATAAGTGAACAGATATTTGTCTTTTTAAGCAAGACCCCCCATATACATACTTGTCACTGTTGGCCAGCTGCTTGAACTCCTTCACTGTCATTGGCTTTTTCTGAATGTTGTACTGTGTGAAGAGCCCCGACTGGCCAGTGACCATCTGCTGAATTGGAGCAGGAATCACCAAATCTTCAATATCATCATAATGTTTTCTTGGCTTCCACTCCTTTGGTGGTATAACCTTTAAATTCAGAAATAAACAAACAGGACATCAATAGTTGCAATACCAACTCAAAATATTCTGGGGGGGGGGAAAAAAAAAAAAAAAAAAATCAAAAGAACCAGTGAAATATTCCCACACAATCAAATGAGCGCTTGTTTAACAGGGTGTTTCACAATAACTGACTGACCATGTAAGTACTACTAAACAATGCAGAAACCAATTAAAAATGGACATAGTGTCACCTCAGTTCAGAAGCGCTAACTCACTGATCTACAGCATTTCAATCATGTGCAACTGTGCAAACATTCACACGTGAAATAACAGAACAGACAAACATTTTATCATCAGAAAACCTTATAATTCACAAACATTTTGTACTCCACGATATAAAATTGTTATCCTCTGTTATCTACTGTCCAAACGTTATTTGGTGTAAACAGTATGAATAACTATTTCTTACTGAAAAATGAAAAAATATAGTTATTTTAGAGGACTTTAGATTTTAAAGTGTGTTTAACTTACTCCCCATAAAACTACAGAGTACAACTCTATTATATTGAGAGTTTGCACTAATTTAGATATACTAGTTTTTATATTAACGTGATTTAAACTTCATAATTAAAGAGTAAAGCTATATGCAGATTAATCAGTTGTAAAGCTAACACTTTTATTTCAAATACCACAGAATTGCCCAAAATCTAAGAAAACTCCTCAGCAGATTCCAAAGTGTTAGCAATAAAGTCATTAGGAATTTCAAAGAAGCCTGTAGTCATATCAGCATTCTTTAGCAGGCTGTGTAACTTTGAATATTCCTTGCATATACCATTTTATCTGGAAACATAAAACTCTCCAGACTTGAAATTATAACAGTTTGAAAACACAGGCATATTTAATATATATCCTTGGTTTTGTTTTGAACTTTTACTTGCCAAAAGGCTCAATGATATGTTCCTTGATCCACTCATTATACTAGTTATTTTCTGTGGTGCTCAAATCAAATCTTCACAAGCCTTGGCTTGGAAACTTTAAAAGCAACATACAACAAGGTAGGATGGCTTTCATAAACATGCATCTACAACATACAAATTACATTACCAGAATAATTAATTCCCATCTTAGAGGCAGCCATTACACTACGCTAGCTAGGCTGTTCCTCTAACAGCATTTCAGGATTCCACACAACATTGTCCTTTAAAGATTTTGCTATTACATCACTCCGACAAAGTAAATACTTGTAAAAAATAATACAGACAGATTCGGAGATCATTTTCTACCTTTGAAAAAACAAACACAAATGGGCAAATTGTAATGCTAATGTAATCAAATAGTCCACCCCTCAAAGAAATCTCATCAAGACCATTCATCCTAGTAAACACACACCAAAACTGAAACACCAAGCTGAAGAAAAGTTACAGATAGTAACATATTTCTGTACCTAATGGATGTCAGTCAGGTCTGTCCCATCTCTGTCCTCCTTCCTCGCTGCCTCACACCTGTGGGCAGAGCACTCAGAAAAGATCTTGGCTCCCAGAAAACAACTAAGATAACAGCAGCTCTTACATTCTCTTTTGTTCAAAAAACTCAAAGACACTGGAAAGAAAAACACTGACTCTGTCCCGAGCTGTTATCTTCTTGTTCTCAAACTAATCCAAACAACTGAGCCAGCTAGGAGAAATAAAGGTTTCTAACTGCATGAAGAAAATTAACTTGCCTTCAGTCAAACCAGCACAAACATAAACAGGCATTTTTATCCACTTTTTACACAGCTGCAACTCCCTCTTTTTCTTTTTTCCATCTCAGATTCCATGGGACTTCAGTTACACAGGGACCACTTAGCAAGTTTCAGTGTTGTTTACTTTTAGCGAAAAAAAAATAATTGAATCATCTTGTGAATCCTCCTTATTTCTTCCACAATATATTAAATTATATGCACATTAAGAAAATACAAAACGTTGGTTGGGAAGCAGAGAAGTTATGCATTCTGAATATATGCATAGAAATCAAATATGTGCACAGAGATTTCCATTTTCATGATTATTAAGCATGAACTTGTAGGTTTGGCTCAAGTATATGAATACTGAAAAGCAAAATTTGCATTATTTTATTTAATTCAAGGTCAGTGTGTTTTAAGCAATAAAAATATTTTTGTGAATACAGGTTCAAAAGATCCCCTTCCAGGTAACTGGATCATGTTTATTATAGTTGTAATTAAAGTATTAGTTACAGAACTGGATTCTCTAGGCATTCATATAGAATCTTAGAATCATTTCAGTTGGAAGAGACCCTCAGGATCATCAGGTCCAACCATATGCTAACTCTGGCACTAAACCGTGTACCTAAGAACCTCATCTAAATGCCTTTTAAACACCTCCAGGGATGGTGACTCCACCACTTTCCTGGGCAGCCTGTTCCAATGCCTGACAACCCTTTCCGGGAAGAATTTTTTCCTAACGTCCAATCTGAACCTCCCCTGGTGCAACCTGAGGCCATTTCCTCTTGTTCTACCACTTGCTACTTGGGAGAAGAGACCAACCCCCTCCATGCTACAACCTCCTTTCAGGTAGTTGTAGAGAGTGATCAGGTCTCCCCTCAGCCTCCTTTTCTCCAGGATGAACAGCCCCAGTTCCCTCAGCTGCTCCTCATCAGATTGTGCTCCAGGGCCCTCACCAGTTCTGTTGCCCTTCTCTGCACTCTCTCTAGTACCTCAAATATGCTAAGCATCATTGTAAAAGACAATAAAGTCCCTGCCCCAAAGAAGTTGTGTTTTCTAACAAAAGTTAGGGCAAGGACTGGATATGTTAAAATATCTGTCCAAAGTAACACACAGCTAGTCAGTATCAGAGACGGAATTAATGACTAGGTCTCTGAGCTTTTACCACTGACCTGTCTTACTGAAGCCTCTTCACATTCCCTGTAGTAAAAATAACCTCTTCAAAGTTAGGCAAGTTATGTTTATTCCATGTAAGCAACCTAGATCGAATTCATCAGTCAAGCCATTCAACGCTCCAATGTAAAAAAAAAAAAAAAGAAATACAAAACAAAACAAAAAACAAAACAAAAAAAAGAAAAACCCAAGGCAAGGCTTTCTCATTTATATACATCTATATATATGTATCTCAAACATCCTAAGCATATTAACACCATCTAGTGTTATTTAACACAATATATTTTCAGTTCCAGATAGGGATGTCTTCATTATAACTACCGCTCAGTCTCCTCCACGAATGCTGCACGTTAGTATAACTGAGGTTATTTCATAGTGCTATCGATGCATAAATTTCTGTTAAATCTTCTTCCATATTGTCATAATCTCCTGTTCTACATTTGATTCTAAATGTCACTGGCTACTATTTCTGTGTAGTTACTTCTGCCCCAACTCTTCTGAAAATTGTTTTTCTTGTACTTGCCAACATCTATTTTCAGTATCATGTTCCAAAATTACTTCTCTACTTGCCAATGAGACTGCAAATTAATTTAACTATTTCAGCCTATGAAAATACAGTTTGAGATTCCAAAACACTTCTTATTCAAGTAAAGAACGACTGATCTATCAGTGTGCCTTGTTTTTCATTTATTCTGTTGCTTTCATTCCTTGTTTTCCTTTTTAAAATCATCTGTAACAGTAAAACTAAAATACATTATCTATGCCTAAAACTCATTCCAGACTTTTAAAAGCCTAATTGTAATTTTTTAGCCAATTTGCTCCAGGGATGCCACAGTATACTATCCGCTCTGGAAAGAGTTTAGTGTTGTTTGCCTAGTACCTTAATAATTTGTTTCAGGCATAGTGTTTGGAACTTTTTTTTTTTCCTAAAGTCATTTTATTCCTCACACTGCACCTCTCCTACAATATGTGCAAGCCTTAGTCATTTTATCCCCATTTACATACATGTATTCCTCTGCACAGGTAAGACATCTTCTCTCCTTAGACTTTCATATTTAACTTTGAGTGTTGGGTACGCCTACTCTGCTTATGATCTCTGTTCAAAGGTTAAATTACTGTTTCTGTATATGCATATACTTTCTTTGGTAGTCTTCATTCTCTTTGGATTCATACTTGAGTCCGTACATCCTAGACAATACAAATTAGGTCCTCTCTAAGTTCGTTTTATACCACTATTGAAACAGGAAAAAATATTTTATTCTTATTATTTTAAAACCAATTTCCAAAACTCAGAAAATGTCCTTTTAACTTTCGCAGTATGAATTACAGACTTGATAAGATTTGTTTTAAAAATACTTAGTTGCTATATTTTTTATGTAGAAATATAAGTTTCAAGATATATCAAAAATAATGAAAATCATAATATAAGAAGTCTCAAGACAACTGAGTAATATGTATCAACTAACTGACAGGCTGAAAACAGCTAGACAGTCTTTAACTGCTGTTCTAGTATCAAGCAGAAGGGGAAAGCAGACCTACATGGTGTGGCTAGTAAAGCCCTTCCTCAGCCACAGCACAACTGAAACATGACTAATGTAATTAATCATTTTTAAAAGGTTTTGTTATGCTTTCTTGTATCATAGACATTATTCCAGGTGCCCTGTAAACCCAGGTCAGCAGATATCCCAGATTCATATAAACACATATATAAAAATATTTTTTGTGCTCCTGGTACTATCACATTTATACAACCTGTACATGAAGAAGAGCTTCCCAAATGGTTCTGAAACGTGACAGCTAGAATGGGAATTAAATCCTAGGTGTATGGCCAAAAATGGAGACACACATTTTCAGTCATACAAACATGCAGATATTAACTTCAAACAAGCCAAATTATACTATGCAAATTATCACAAATCCATGACTACATGGTCGAATTCTGCCCTTATCAGATATGTTCAATTTTAGTGACTTCAAACAGAAACAGGATGAAACTCTAAGTGCTGCAAGAGTAGTGACAAACTCTGTAAATCAAATCTCAGAATTATTTTTAAAACTCCACTAATTTCCAGTTTCTCTTAATTGCATGTATGTGTACAATTTGAGAGAACAGTAATCTGTAGCCAAACTTTTCCATCCCTACTATCTGATAATGAGATCTAATAATCATCTCATTGAGAGATGATGTTAATCAGAGAGCCAGAAAAAAATTTCATTTCCTTTTCTGAAAAAAAAAAAAAAAATTATTTCAATCTGATAAAATTACAAAATAAAGAGGTATGATTTGACAATGGCAACAACATTGCAAGGTTCATCCTTAAGGAAGTAACTCATAATCTCATCAGGAAAGAAGGTGGTTTCAATTTGTATTTAATTATATTAAAAAATAGAAGTTGTTTGAAAATTTAAAAATTAATACATGTTAAACAGTGTATCTGAAGTACTTTCTCTGAAGTACTTGGATTGTCACTTAAATTACTACAATGGACTCCCTGTTCATTTTCAACTGTTATGGGATTCTAATCTACATCTTGCAGCATTGCCCCATGGTGACTAAGACCACAGCCTGACCTCTGTTCCTCTGTTGCCATGATCACCATTTTACAGATTGATTTTTGACTAGATTAGTGCTAAAGTAAATTAAATACAGTATATGCCTGCATCCATTCCACACCCAACATGTGCATTATACTCTTTAAAATACTGAAACATTTGCTAGATAACACTGTTGCATCCAGTATTTTTAAAAAGTTTAACACATTCATGTGCCTAACCTAAAAAGAAAACTACTGCTTTGGCCCATTAGAATATTCTTTTAAGGTGTTTCGACTTCAAAACAAAGTTTACAGGAAATAAAGTTTGCATATTAACATTAAGTGCAACTCTTTTAAAAATAACAGCACTAGTATAATTTTCTAGATATTATGTCATATTTGCCTTTTAGTAACAAGTGAATATTCAGATCATACACACTTCATATATGCAGGAACTAATTTCATGCTTGGTTACTGCAGAAAATTATGCCTACCCAGAACCTCCAAAGATACCTCCTTACAGATTTCACCAGAGGAAGAAAGTAGAACACCACTAGCAGTATAAAGTTATGAAGATGACAGAAATATTACAGAATTTCTAAAGTATACAATAAAGGCAAAACTGTTCTGTATTGTTTTCTTTCGCATTCTTTCCTAATATTACTATGCCCATTGCTTTCCTCGGGACATCCTCAATGCCTCTGCCCTTTTTTCCTACACTGGTTGCACATGGAGGTTTAATTGCTAGATGGCAGAAAAGGAACCAGAACTAGAAATCAGGATAAGGAATCAAAACAGAACAAGACTGGAGCCACACTCATGTCTCAAAAAAAAAAAAAAATCTGAATAATATTTCCAATAAGACAAATTCATTATCTTTTTACACTTCCTACTCTCTGAAATTTTGCAACCAAGAATGTCAAGACATGGAAGAGTCTCCTTTTCCAGATATCCTAAAGTTCACACACACAAATGACTAGTACACTAAGCTCAATCTATTACATATTTTAGTCCCACAATTCATCTTAAGTATAGCAGCAGCCTCAGAGGAGCACTTAGCACCATGTGAAGCCACTGACCAGCATTCCCAGCTGCTTCAATCCTTGACAGAAGAGAAGAAGCACAGAAAAAGCCTGGTGGAGAAGAACTGAAGCTTTTATTTATTCTGAATGTCTCAGAAATAAGAAGTTTGCATAGGCTTTTTAAGGATTACGGTACCATTTTGATGATATACCTCCTGAGAATTGTCTAAAGAGGTAAGTATATACAATTTTTAAAGGAAAATGAAATCTAAGGTTTGGGCTTTTTTTTCATATTAAGAAGCTTCTGGTTTTGAACACTAACAAATGAAAAGTTGTAGTCCAGTACAGACATAGCCATGATAAATAGCATGTCACAAATATTCTTCTTTTTAAACAAAACTAATTCAATTTTTGTGTTGGCTTGGTTTTGTGTTTGTTTGTTTTTTTCTCCACCCAAACATATTACACACTAATCTTGGCTCATATAATAGCTTTTTCATATAATCAGAGAAAGCAAGGAGTACAATTTATGCATACCTGTTTTACACACAACATACCAAAGAAAGCAAGTACATTACATATGAATAAACAAATTGAAATAGAAGAAAATCAGTATCATCTCAGTGGCTGGTCATAAGGTGCCTTCTGTTTCTTTGGCCAGATATCCACGAAACAGGATTAGAAACTACCAACAGTTGAAATAAAGCTATTTATACAAACAGTAATTTATTTTTTTTTATGTTAAGTCCATATACGTAATCCACAGAATAATACATAGCTAGCATCTCTTGCTCACATACATGTTAATGGAGTAAATCTGTTGCACAGCAGATGTCATTATGATGAATTTCCTGCTAAGTTTGCTGTTCAAGACAAAAGGACTAGAACAGTTCATCCTCACACAAATAGGTTCCACAATACAGCTGCATATGTGAAAAATTCAGCTCTGGCTTTCCTGTGTCATCTTTTTATCACATTTCTACTCCTGTTCGCAGTGAAGAATTTGAAAATAAGACCTATATGTAGTCCACCCTCAGAAATCAGAAAACAAATGAACTACAGCGTTTTCAAGGTGTGAGGGGTTCAGTTTTGCTTTGTTTTACAGGAAGCAGGGAAGAGGGAGTGGGCACAGGGAAATCAAAAATTGCAGGGTTTTTTTTCCTCTTCTCTCCATTTTTAAATGTCCTGACTTTGCAATATTAGCTTAAGAACTCGGTGACAGAGATGGCTCTTCCCAGTGACTACTTAAAATAACTAAGCTAGGATTTCTAGACCTACATTGTGTCATGCTGGTTTGAAAAGTGGCAAAACAGATAAGACAGAAATACTCATGTGGTGTAACACAAAATTACATCAGACTTATTCTCTGACAATCACCCTCTGCTAGCAAAGGAACACCTGCTGTAAGATCCTAGATATATCATTGTTCAATGGTAGTTAGTGTACCTCAGATTCTGACTAACAAAAAGATAACATCATCACCATTAAAAAGAAAACTTTTCATTCAAACAGTGCCTCACTATCTTCATGCATACACCCACTCACCATAGAGGGACTATGTGCTTCAGTAAAGGAATACACAAGCCTAAAAGACTGAGTTCAACATCTGGTAGATGAGTACTTTCCAATTTATACTATGAATTCCCTATTTTGTTCTAATTTGCCCAAAACTAGTTTAAATCTGCCTTAAGAAGAGATCCTCTTTTGCTATTGTAAACATGGAAACAATTGACAAAGAAAAGAGAGCATTCATCATCTTCATTAGTTTGCATTAAACATCAGAGATAACAAAAAGCTGTTTCTTAAAACAGTAACAGATCGGTATCTATTCATCAAAAATCATTTGGAAAAAATGTTAAATACTGAAACGGTCAGTTTTTCAATCGGCAAAATACAAATACCAGGAAAACAGTTATTCGGAACAATTCTCCACCTAAGCTATAGATGTTTACCTTCGCAACTCCAGCCCTATGAGCACCCTGTGATTCCATGTAAGCTAAGTATTTGTTGAACTCCTTGAATTCTTCCATCGAAGGCCTAAACGTCATGATTTTGCAGCTTGGGTTTGGAGGACTATCTGAGGTGACAGCAGCCATTGTGGTTCACTTCCAATCCAGCCTTAAAAAAAGAAAAAAGAAAAAAAATAACATACACTGAAGAGAATAATCTATTAAAAAAATTCTCATTTTGACATACATGTTTCAAACAGGAAAAAAGCTTCCAAAATCCTCTGCCCATACTGGTATAAAACGCACAAAACAAATGTTTACTTATTCTCCTTACTCTTTTAGGAATACTTAGCCCGTATCCAGCACAAACACTATGATGAGTGACGCTTATACAGTCCAGTCCATACCTCTGCTTTTATAGCACATTTTCTTAAGTTAACCTTTAACACCATACTAGCATCTCCTTGTATTGATCCATCTGCAGGTTGCTGCATTTCTCAGTCCAGAGATTTACATTACACATGCACAATCGGGAGTAAGAGAGCTACACATTTGATAAAATATTACTATTCTCATTTAGTATATGGAGAAAAATGATTAGTGACTACCCACTCACACTGCAAACACAGAGAAAGAACACCTGGATTTCCTAACTCTTATATCAGCAGTTTAACAACAGGACTGTTCTAGCCCTCATTCTCTTCAACAGAAACAAAGCACGCAAGTGACACATGTAAAAATAACGGGTGTTTCCTCTTATTTCCATTTCAGCATCTAGGATGGCTGAAAACAAGGTCATATTTCTGTTTCATACCAAGATACAGTAATCATGAAAGGACTGATAGTCAGGCAACTGACAGATACATTTCAGCTTCAGCAGGTATGGCAGTTTCCAACTACACATCACCATGTGCCATCCTCTTCTCGTACAACCCTCACATTATTATCCATTATTGATTTTTCAGGTAAGCAGCGATGAAGTTGCAACAAGAAGCCCAAGGGCAATCAAGAGAGACTTCAGGGCGTTGGGATGACTGGTTAAGGGATCAGGAGCACAAATAGTGTCCTCCTCTGTCCTTCCAGTTTCAGGGAATTACGAGGGAAGAAACAGGAAGAGCCAGCAGATCAATACCTGGCTCTGAGCCTGGTGTCACCATCAGAATTTGGGACTTTTTGATCATGGGTCAGTCTACACACCACCAGGGCCACTGGCAACAGATTGGATGTAACTGTCTCAAAGGAGGAAAAGGATCTTTGCACAGGGGTTAGCACGTCTCACTGAAAGAGCTTAAAACTAGGTATGAAGGGGAAAAAGGATAAAACCAGGCTCACTAGAGAGAAGCCTGATGGCAGCATGCCAGTGCTTAAGGGACAGTGTGCTAGTGAGGTCTTGCTGTCTCAGTGGAGACAGGGGATGGAAATCCATGCAGCAGCAAAGATGCAAGGGTTAAGATGTGTTAGAAACCACAGAACCACCTGAAAATACCCTAACTTCTACATGAGCATCTCCCCTCGGAAAGGTGGCAGGATTTACATTTCAACCGAAGTGCATCTACACCAATGCACACAGCATGGGCAACAAACAGGAGGAGCTGGAGTCATGGTGCAGCAGTGTGGCAGGTGCACTCAATGTGCCCCCTGCCCACCCCACCAGCAGCAGTTTGGTACAGACTCCAAAGGAGGCAAAGGCCTGAGCTGCAGCCGGGCCAAGGACTCTTTTTAGGAAACCCACAGGGAAGAACACCACTGAACAGCGATGAGTCGTGGGCGCAGGGAGTCTCATGCAGACCTTTCCCACTGTGTGCAATTTGACTATGAGCCAACTACTTTATTCCATAAATACGACAGCCTGGGTGAGCCCACTGTGAGCTCTCTCTGCTGAACAAGCTGGCTGTGTGTGGATGATCTTCTACTACTCATAGATCACTGGATGACCCCAACTTAAGTTTCATACCAATCATTAAGCTTAAGTAACAGCATAATGAATTACAGAATTATAGAATTACAAGGTTGTGTGATTTTTAATATACTGTTTGCTTCATGTTACTTAGTAAGCTGAATTTGCTGTAATCTTGAACTGCATGCTGTAAAGTTCTGCTCATATTTACCAAACTTGCATCTACTTAATGGAAACAAAAGAGGCTACAGATTACTGTGGACATCTGCAACATAAGGCCTGGCTTGCACTTTGCTGGGAAGAATGGAATTGAGTGGAGAGAAAATAACCTCTTCAAGGCCAACACAAAGCAATTGTGGACATCTGCGAGATAAATCCTGTTCTGCACTTTGCTGGCAAGAAACAAGATTCATTCAGACAACACCTTCAAGGCTATGAACTGTAAACAATATCTACAGCTAAACAAAATGAAGGCCCATTTGAGATCAGTGAAAAGGATCCCATGAGAAGCAAGAAGACCCCAGACTCAAATATTGCTGTTGGGCTGAATCGTGGTGTGAGGCGCATGTGTAAGGGTATAAAAACCCAGGGATTTCTATGCATGGCTGGGACCTCTGTGAGGCACCCAGCTCAAGTCAACCCTGCTGCTGTACTACTCCACTGAATTATTTACTTCCATGGGCTTCAGTGCCTGAGAGCTGCTTTGAGAGACCTGGGATCCAGAGTTCAGAGTGATCTGACACCTGGCCGCTGGAGAGGAGGTAAGCAGGTTGAGATGCAAGATAATGAAACTTTGAAATCCTCAACAAGCAATATAAAGAATCGTGTGTGCACGTATAATCCTTTGGCCATAAATGCATATAATCCCTTACCTGTTGTCCCTTACCTGCTAAGTCTCTTAGACTTGAACTGTTGATCAAGTCTGGTGCTAACTTTGGATCCAGCTGAGTGCAGGCTCCTCCTCTCTGAGAAGGAGTTTAGAAAGCAAGGGGGTCCATTCTCAACCCTGTGACTCAATGGGAGGGCCTTCTTTTACGCTTTTCCATCTCCTGTCTCCATAAAAATCAGTCTAAAACAACTCTTGCCTGGTTCTGCTTGGCGTATTTCCTCCATAAGTAATAGAGTAGGCCTTGCCGTCGAAATCTGTTGTCACATCTTTGTTCCAGTGATCTAAACATTGTTCTGCAGCAAGTAGAAACTTAAATCACTCATCTGCAAAAAGCATAAAAACTATGATATAGTTGCCACCATGGAAACGCGGTGGGGTGACTCACACAACTGGAGTGCTGCATTGGATGGTTATAAACTCTTCAGAAGGGATAGGCAAGGAAGGAGAAGAGGCTGGGTAACCCTGTATGATAGGAAGTGGTTTGACTGTACAGAGCTTAATGATAGTGATGACAGGGTGGAGCATTTACCCATAAAGAATCAGGGGGAAGGCCAACAACGCAGATATCCTGGGAGACTGTTACAGACCACCCAACCTGGATGAAGAGGCAGACAAAATATTTTGCAGGCAGCTGGGAGAAATCTCATGATCGCTGGCCCTTGTTCTCATGGAGGACGTCAACTTACCAGATGTCTATTGGAAATACAACACAGCAGAGACGAAACAGCTCCTGGAGTGTGTGGAAGACAATTTCCTGACACAGTTGGTCAATGAAGCCAACTAGGGAAGGTGCCACACTGGACCTGTTGTTTGTGAACAGAGAAGGACATGTGGGTAATGTGTTGTCTGGAGGTTGCCTTGGGCATAGTGATCATGAAATGATCGAGTTTTCTATTGTTGGAGAAGTGAGGAGGGCAGTCAGCAGAACTGCTGCTTTGGACTTTCAAAGGGCAGACTTTGATCTGTTTAGGAGGCTGGTTGGCAGAGTCCCTTGGGAGACAGTCCAGAAGACAAAGGAGTCCAGGAAGGCTGGTCTCTCTTCAAGAAGGTAATCTTAGAGGCGCAGGAACAGACTGTCGCTGTGTGCCAGCATGCAAGCTGGTGGGGAAAGGGATCTGCCTGGCTGAATAGAGAGCTGCGGCTGGAACTCAGAAATAAAAGGAGAATTTATGACCTTCGGAAGAAGGAGCAGGCTACTCAGGAGGACTACAAGGATGTTGCGAAGTTATGCGCGGAGAAAATTAGAAGGGCCAAAGCCCAACTAGAGCTGAATCTGGCTCCTGCTATAAATGGCAACAAAAAATGATTCTATAAATATATGAGCAACAAAAGGAGGGCTAAGGATAGTGGATTCAGGGGGAAACACAGTGACAGAGGACAAGGAAAAGGCTGAAGTACTTAGTCCCTTCTTTGTCTCAGTCTTTAGTAAGACCATTTGTGTTCCAGGTACCCAGCCCCCTGACCTGGAAGACAGTGAGGGGGAGCAGAATGAAGCCCCAATAATCCAAGGAGAAGTGGTTAACCACCTGTTACATCACTTAGACATGAAAAAGTCTATGGGGCCAGATGGGATCCACTCAAGTGTTCTGAGGGAGCTGGCAAAAGTGCTCACTATCATTTATCAGCAGTCCTAGCTAATCAGGGAGGTCCCAGTTGACTGGAAGTCGGCAAACATGATGCCCATCTACAAGAAGGGTCAGAAGGAGGACCTGAGGCACTACAGACCTGTCAGTCTAACCTCAGTGCTGGAGAAGATTATGAAGCAGATCATAGTGAGTGCCATCACATGGCACACACAGGACAATCAGGTGATCAGGCCCAATCAGCATGGGCTTATGAAAGGCAGGTCCTTCTTGATCATCCTGATCTCCTTCTATGACAAGGTGACCTGCTTAGTGGATGAGGGAAAGGCTGTGGATTTTGTCTACCTAGATTTCAGTAAAACCTTTGACACTGTTTCCTACAGCATTCTCCTGGAGAAACTGGCAGCTCATGGCTTAGACGGACATACTCTTTGCTGAGTAAAAAAAATGGCTGGATGGTGTGGATCAAGGAGTGGTGGCGAATGGAACCAAATCCAGTTGGGGGTCTAGCAGGCTGGAAAGCAACTTTGCAGAAAAGACCTGTGGGGGATTTGGGCAACATCAAGTTGAACACAAGTCAGCAATGTGCCCATTCAGCAAAAGTGCCTAGCAATGTCCTGGGCTTAAACATTGTAAAAATTCTGCTTAAATATCATTAAAAACATAGCATAAGGATGATCGAATACTGGAACAGGTTGCTCAGAGAGGTTGTGGAGTGCCCATCCTTGGCAATAATTCAAAAACTAGTTCAACACTGCCTGAGCAATCCATTGCAGCTGAGCTTGCTTTGTGCAAGGAGATTGGACCCGATGATCTTCAGAGGCCCTCTCAAACCTCCACAGTTCTCTGATTCTGAGCTATTCCTACCTACTACTGTAAGTAAACACTTGCAGGTGCACAGCTGAACACACGAAGCCAAAGTTACAGATACAAATGAATTCTGCCAGCTCATACATGTGCACAGTGCCAGACATCACCTACACCACCTTCCACATAACAGGTGAAGCCCATTTCCAAAAGCTTTCATTCACCAATTAGCTTGACCAGTTTCTACATAAACTTATTAAATGAAACCACTCATATAAAAAGCCAGTTTCAAAAAGAAATCTAATATCAACCTTTTTATCCTAGTTCTGTCTGTTGGCACAAAACATATGCAAGCACAGTGCCTGTATGTATTCCTACAAACTTGAGGCCCTGTCTTCCATAAATTTTGAAACTAAATTTGCCTAAGTCTGAAAGGTAACTGAGTTTTTACATTCCTTAAGAGAGGGGGTAAGGAGACAAGTAAAAGCCATACCCAAGTGGTTCAGCTAAGAGAAAAACTGCAGAGTGATTTTGGCCAGTGCCTAATTACAAGCAACAGGCACAAACTAATTATCGCATAAATTGATATTATAAAAATTCCTCTCAACCAAGACACCTCATCAAAACATATCAGTTTTAATACCCAAGCTTCTTTAAAAAGAGCAATGTATGAAACAAACATCCAATTACCAAATGAACTGACTATATCCTAGCACTTAGCCACAACAAATAAATTAGTTAATTTAAGGATTGTTAATCAAACTAATAAATGGTGAATAACTCATGCTAACTGCCACAAACAGACATGCCAGCATGCTTGTCCGGCTACTAGATTCCTAAAATCTTGTTTGCAAAACATACCAAAGTAAAAAAATAATCTAGTTAGTATCTTTAAAGTCTCTGGAACTAAGACCAGGCTCAAGAATATAACTGAATTGTACTGTGATGAATATGAATCTATATCACAAGCAGAATTCATAACTTAAAAAAGCTCTTTGACAAGCACAATGTTTGTAAGAACACTCCTTGAGCAGATTCTACTATACAACCTCTGTAGAAAGGTCATAAAGGCTATGCAGTACTTGCTACACTAGAATTCCATTTGCTTCTTATTAGACTATACTATACTATTTATTTTCTTAGTAATTTAACACCTTTACAGCTATTATCTATCAGTTGAGACTTCTTAAATTCACTTCACAATTTTATTATTACAGTAGTGCTCCTTACAAATGTCAGTCTAAAACAGTAACGACCAGTACTGAGTTACACGGTTTAAATTTACAAAGGAAAAAAAACAAAGGAAGCTATGCTGCCAACCAACCAGAAAATGCAGAAAATGTTGCCTTCCAATTCAATTCTATTAACTTTTAACACACTATGTAAGTCTCTCAAGGACTTTGTGGAATTCAAGAATCCTACATACTTTCTCCCACCAATTCCTACTTTTTCTCTGTCTCTCACATACAAAAAAAAAGTTATACCCTAACGAATCATTAAAACAAGAAAGCATTAAATATAGGCCAGTATAAGAGTCAAGATGCCTTCAGAGGTTCTTTGGCAGACAAGAACACAACTACTAAGATGTCATTCTAAAGTAAACCCACACTGCCATCATACTTATCACTGTCTTCACTATCCCACTTAGGTGTATACGTAACCACCTGTTTTGTGATATTACAGAGCTGTACGAGCTTAGAAATAAAACTTTCAGAGGTCTTATTTAGTATTCCACAAAAAAAAAGTGCAAGACATTAGTAAATACGAAGTTGTAGAAACAAGCGCAGTATGTCCATTTAGGCTGCACATTACAAAATAGAAAGACAAGCAACATGTATACAAGGATTTTTTTATAGTTCTTTTAAATCCCTAATATCAACATTCTAACCAGCCATTTTCTGTCTCTCTGGCAAGACAGTACTGCACATTGACAAAGTTGCCCATGACTATCCAGAAAAGCAGATGGTAATGTGAATAAACGAGAAGACATACTTCACTCAAATTAGCATGCATTAGTACTTTATATAACACTACTGTGAGAGAGGCTCCTTAGCTAATCATGGGAAAGCTTTAGTCAAACAAGCTCAAGCTATGAGCCTGATCCTATAAACTGCAAAGCCTGCTCATAAATCTTGAATTTCTTGGTGACCAAGTCGTTCGCCTATGTCTCAAAACAGGTCTGATTAAACATCACAAAATTTGGATAAAATGCAAGCATGTAACTTGTTCGAAGCTGCCAGCTAAAGAGCCAATAACTGGGTTAAAGAATTCGATCCTCCTTTTAAAAAGTTTATAGCCAGGACTTGTCAAAAGACCTTCAAATCATTTGCCAGGAGTACACTAATGCTACAGTTGTCTTAGCACTACAGAATTGGGAATGTGAAGTCAGCAAAGTTTACTCACCCACATCTATGTCAGTATGTGGCCTGAGAAATCTAACGAATCTAATTCAAAGTATCAAAGTATAACACTAGAAAAGCTCATATACTCACAGCAAGACAAAATCTCATTAATGCTACCAGTATGTATATAGTGCAAGATGCAAATGCATTTCACCATTTATGATGACGGAGGAGGATGGGGGGAGGGGGGAATATAGGGGGTGCTTTTTAAACAAATCCTGTAATATTTAAACTGTATAGCTTGTACAAACATAACAAACCTGATACTTCAATACATACGTTAACTACCAGAACAAAAAGGTGATTAAAGACTACAAACTTCTCAGGGGCTGCCAAAGCAAAAGGAAAAAAAAAAATCCAGAAAAGAGATGAAGAAAGAAAATAATAAATTTCTGCAAGCTTTGACATTAGTAACTAAGGCCAGATATGGGACAAGTTAACTATCTACATCTACAAAAGAGAAATGTACCGTATTTCACGCCTGAACACACACTTTATTCTGAATGATTGTTCAGTAAGTGCAGAATCTATAGGATTATTTCTTCTTTATCTTAAGAAAAGGAAAGAACCCCTATACCCCACCACAGCCAACTGAATGTCAACTATCCAGATTAATCCCAGGCTGCTACAATTTCCAGTCTCCTCTGTCAAAACAGTGGACTGCTTTTTGTAATGGCTACACCTTACCATATTTTTAAGGCTGTCAGGATACTAAATATAATTTATTGGTGGAAGAGTTATCTGTTAAACACCATTCTTCTATGTAGAATCATCCATATCCTCACAAGAACATGGAATATATTATCCTTAGAATTGGAAAATATCTTCCAAGTTTCATTTATTTGATACCTAATATAGAAATTCAAACTAGCAATTGTGTTTCATCAAATTACAATCGAAGCACTGATTAACACAATTGGAAAATGCTCTATTAAAACAAAATGAAACACATCAGAAAAAACAGCATGTGTTAAATCATAGTTGGTTAAAGTGCACAAAAACCTGCAGTCTTCACTACATGAAACCAACTTGCAGTATTCTCTCTCTGCCTTAATGGCTATCCACTTCCTTTTGGTTCTAGTGTAAAATGAACTAACCACTACTTTGAGTTCCACCTCTCACCACCAGGAAAACAAAACATTCCAGCATTAAACCACTTGACACAATTGTTCTTCCAAAGATGCTTCGGGGAAAGCATCTCTTGATCGCCAAACAGTGCCCACATTGGCCCCTGTACTGAAAGCACTCCTGAACAAGAAAGGAGAAAAAACACTGCATGTTACATCTGCTCTGCTATACACAAAAATTTTTAGCTAACATGGAAAAGCACTAAATAACTATAGGCCATTTGTGTCATACCTGCATCATAAAATAAGTCCATTCATATTTTGGAGGATCAGATTATTTTGTTCTTTCTGTGTGTTCAACGTATAAAAACATCAATGTCCACAACCTTTATTCAACAACTCAAATTACATAAATAACATAAAGCAAGCTTCAGTAAATGAGAAAAAGAAGGAAGACAGGAAGAAAAAAGAACAAGCCTTTGAAGGTCATCAGTTCTCACAGATATTCAAGTTAAAATGTCTATTTTCCCTTTTTCTTTTCTTGCAATTTTCCACCCATGCTAACTATGGGACAACACAAATTTGAGGAAGAATTAATTCATTCTGATATTTCTTTTTTCAAATAGCTAACAACAAGAAAATAAACTTGCCCAGAGAAGGGCATGCATAAAAAGCCACAGCATTTTGTTGAGGCTTATCTAAAAGAAAACACAAAATAATCTACTTGAAAACAGGCGTCAGATACAAAAGTCTTCAATTTAAAAAAATAAGATAGAGCATTCAGATTATAAAGTACTAGCCAACATTTTTGAGGAATCATTCAATAAAAACACTTTATTGACAGAACTTGAGGAAAACTCTGATTTTTTCCACTAACCTCCTAATTGCAGAGGCTGTTTTGGAAAAAAAAAAAAAATCCTTTCCAGCTCGCTACAAGAGCTGGAAAGGAAGCAAACAGTAGAAAACCAAGTTTTTATAATAGTCTAAGCAGCATAAGTAAAAACTCCATAAGCTCATCTAGTAATTTGTTTTTATCACAGATATGGGTAGATTCACTTCTGCCTTTTCCCATATCATTTTTTTCAACTTTTTTGCATAATCTGTAAGTATGTACCATCCAACTCCCAATATTGTTTTGTAAAGCAAATTCAAAGATGTAAGATATTGCAATAGTGCGCAGTCCCTGACAAGATACAGGAATGACTTTCAGGTAATTGGAAATGTAAAAGCATAGCTTGTATGTCCAGCTATTACTGAGCATGCAAATAGTTAATTCTGAATGTAATTTGGTTTTGCACACTTATGTTTGAATAGTTCCTTTAATAACAGTAAGCGTGCATGGAAATTATGTCTGCCTAATTTAGGCACCTGGCCTACAAAAAGGGAAAATATCCTATTTATCAAGAATTCCAAAGCTGCTGTTTATGTTATTTTATTGTATTAACTGTTAAAATAAATGTATGGGCCACAATGTTTTGCATTTGTGGTATGAAGCCATTTATAAACTAAATCTCATGGTTAGGCATGTATTCAGACACACGGCAGTCATCTGGAAGAATCAATCAAGTTTAAAAATGTTAGGTGTATCAATCTATTTAATCAGTTACAAAAACTTAAGAAACCAGGAATCTGGACAGGTAACCATATTCTGAAGCTCCTAAAACCATCCCAATTTGACTATAAAGCTCTAAGTAGTTTCATAAACTTCAAGTTTGCATTCTATGTCCTGGTACTACACTTACAGCAATTATTTCAAAAAATATAAGAATTATATATTTTAAACCCATAAATACTGAACTGAAAAATGAACTGAATTCATTCCACAGACATTTTTCTCCCACACCAGGCTCACAGCATGCAAAAAATGTCTTGAAACAATTGATCTGGAACAAAGGGCATTTTTATTCGCAAGGCACGTTGCAAGGGTTTTTACTTTCTTTTTAATGAAAACACAGGTATGAAATCCATAGTCCTAGCTGGAAGCAGCATGTAAGAGCCTCCAGCAACAGCAATAGCAAGTCAGACCTATCAAGTTTCCACTGTTGCTAACAGCAAATATCTAGGGGGGGGGGGAAAAAAAAGTGTAGGGGTAGCTTACGCTTACACTTTAAGAATACCACCTCAGTCTTCATCAATGCACAGATCAAGAAATCCTTATACAAAGAGGATATCACTGCATTTTGTGGACTTTGATGGATTTTTGCCTTCCCATGATTTTGAACCTTTGTAGACTTTTCATATCCAAAACACCTTGTGACAAAGCATTCCACAATCAACAGCATGCTATCTCCTTCTGTATGTTTTGAATATTTCACTTTTGTTTCATCGGACACCTTATGTGCACACTGAGAACTTGCACACCACACATTACTTATAGATCTCCATCATGGCCTCCCACAATCTTTTTTTTTATTAGCTGAAGGCCTCTAGCCTCCTTGCAGAAAATCCATTCCATACTTCTGATCGTTTCTGCATCCCATTTCCAGATCTTTACCAGTTTCAGTAAACTACTTTTAGACAGGGGAAAGAGATACCAAAGCTGTAAGCACTATTCAAGATGCAAGTAAACCCTGAGTTCAGACAATTGTTTAACAACATTCTCAAATTTGAGTGTAGTCCTCATGGAGACTGGAAAGCAGCTTGGCCTAGATCTCAGTTTTCAAAAAGCTTACAAGCACCTAAAAGTTCACAAAAACACTCATTGCTAATGCAGCCTATAGTGTTCCTGAGGATACAAATAGCAGGTGGTGGATGTGAACTGCCTCATAATCAAGCACTTTTAAATAATTCTGCCAGGTCTGTCATTTCTGCCAATATGCATTTCCCAAAATAACCCCCTAACTATATGGCCTGTTATTAACTGCCTTTACAGATCTCCCAAAAGACACCCTTACTGTCTTGGATTTCACAACTCCTTAACATCAAAACACAAGCATTCTTTTCAGGGATATGCTATAGTAACTATGATAATATTTTTCACAAGTCACTACTACATGGCAAATCCTTTATCAGATGCAGAACAAGGAAAGGACCAAAAACCTATAACCTGAGAAACAAAATGATGTACTTTTCCCCTTTAAAGCTGCTTATGACACACCTGAAACTGTATTTCTGCACCTGTAATAAGGTCTAGCTACTATTAACCTTCACAGCGAGCACTTCCTCTCACACAGATTTTTGTAATTCAAAGACGTCACGTGATTCCCCTGCCCCTATACCTTGTTCTAAATTACCACAGATCCAGTATCTAGTGGCTAGGGAAGAGTCACGCACGTCTTGTCTTTCTGCTGTTACGATTGAAAGTACACACACTGAAGTGAGACACCTGCCATACTGCACTTCTGTGGTCTGCTATAATTTTCATAGCAGTGGAGAAAGCAGCATCTGCTCAGCTCACACGACCAAAAAACTCCTCACTCCAAACCGATCACATGCCACTGAAATGTCATACAATTTAATACCAGGGACAGGCCACTTAAAATGAACTCACAGACTGGTAGCTGGGAATCACATGGCTCTAATCCACAATATTATAACAGACAAAGGGAGCAAGAAGAAGAGTCAACATTGTGCCTCTGTTGAACTTGCAGCTCTAGCATGTCGTATCGCTTTGCACTGCAAAAAGTTCAGTCAAAAAGAAACTATACCGCTAACATCTGTACAGCAGGAAACTGCAAAGATTTCTATCACTATAAATCAAGAAGACATTTCCACATGGACAAGAAAAGAACACTGCAAACTTAGAAGTTTCCCCAGCTCAAACATCAGTCACGTCTACAACCCTGATAATGACAAACCAGTCAAGAAAAAGTTTTTCCTCTATCATTATCTAATATTTTGCCAAATTTTAGATATTTGTACTGATCTCAAGATTGAAATATTTGTCATCATTTATTCAAATCAAATATTCTGAAATCAAACCCAAACATGAAGAGTTTAACTCCTAAAACTTACAGTTCCTTAAATTTTTATTTCTACACCTTTATTCATAGCTCAGTTTACAGACTTCTACCCTTTTCCCCAGTTTTAATTTTAGTTTTAAATTTAAATTGCCCTTTTTTCAAAACAGTTTGATTATAAACAATTTATCCAGCTCCAAAGCCATAGGTTCATTTACAATTTTAACAACTTAAATTATGTTTTAAGCAAAGAAAGAAACTAAGGAAATGAAATAAAAGCTGACACAGCACAGCAATTTTTGTAATACAGCATCTATTATGAATAGAAGTAGTCATCTAGGTCTTCTTAGAGAAACACTACCCGCTAACAACTAGCATTTAAATTTTATTAGATAAAACCCAGCAAAGCACCAAATCATAGACGTACTGAGCTAAATCACAACAGCCTCAATGGACCAGTTCTAGATTTTACAGGCAGAAATGTCACAAAGGAACTGGAACATATCTTGTTTGTGAAATTCCCCTATAATATCTGCAACAGTCAATTAAGTATCCTGTCATGTCTGAGAATCAGAAAGTGAAACTGATTAGACACTGAATTTTTTTCAACAGTCTTCAAAAGAAGATATGTTTTGAATTTTAAACTCTTAAATTAAAAAGCTGATAGTTTTTCTCTACTCTGTCGTTTACATACTCCTCAGTTCTTACAGTTTGAGGTAAACAGAATTCAGGATAAAAATGAGTGCTTGCATAACTCAAAAGTAGGACTACTCACACAGACGAAGTTAACAACTTGCATGCATAACTCTACAATTTTAAACAGGCGGAATAAAGTTGCAACAAAATCCAAGCCTACAACAGCATCAATTATGATATACAATGCCACTTAAACCTGACGTACACTCTAAGTCTTTATCTACCAAAAACTACAGCAAGAGTTTACAATGCACTCTGGACTTCAAAACAGCAAATTGTTATAAACATCTTCACTGCGTGATTTTATTACACAATTATTCTCTTCCAAGTATAAAATACTGCATTTCTTGAAAACACCTTAATTATGAGTCAGTCTATGAACCTAAATCAAAATCAAGGAAAGAACTCAACACATCACCTGATCGTTTTAAGATATGAACTATTAGGCTATTGAGTGACTATGGACATTTTTTGCTAGATAAGTTTTTAAATCTTAACATTTCAGAATATCATGTTTTGAACCACTCATGAAAATATCTTGTATTCATAGAATTACAGTAAAACACACTCTCTTTGAAGCTTGGCCTATACTAAAAATGTGTTTCGAAATGTATTAGGGTTTTTTTAATTTATGTTGGGGGGTAGTAGGATAAAAATATAACCTTCAGAAAACAAATTTGACCAAAACTGACGCCACCATATACCCATTCACATGCTGCTCGGGATCCTGCTTATCAGCAAAAGACAATTATAGAAAAAAAAATGAAAATTTCAAAGCAAATTAATTGCAGAACTAAGAAGCAGACCAATAAAGAACTGCTTAAACTGAGGAAGTCCTAAATCTACTCAGTCTAATATTTTTTCATGAAGTTAGGTATGAAATCACCAATTCTTTTTATTATTACTGAGCTTGTTCATAATAGCTTAGGAAGATTCTAATAAGTAGCACCTGATAACATGATTTTCTGATTTTAATGCACTACTGTGGTAATTGTGCATTTAGATTTGGTGCAGAATTATTTACTTGATTTCTTTAGAAATGAGGTCAACAGATACAAAATTCTGTACTCAATACTCATCAATAATCAGGGACTAAAAATTACAGGACTTGATTTTTTTCTGTCATATTTACCATTTAAAAAAAAAAATCAGAGAACAAATCAGATTTTTTTGTTTTAAAAAAACACTGACTAAAGGTTTTTCCCTTATATACATTGCCTCTAACACTGATCCAACAGCCCATGTATTTTGTTGAGACATCATGTTTCCTGGGTCAGTTCCTAGAAAGGCAATTGCTCTTACCCGCTTCCATATCTGCACTTAGCTGAAAGAAAACCATCAGCTGCCAGCAATCAATAACACCAGTACCACTCCATACTCTAGTTGAGAGTAAGCAAGCATGAGTAGCAGTGGTTCCATTTACCTTCATTTTAAGTACTTAAAAGCAAATCATGCTTGTGTTTTTCATCATCTTGTGTTTGGAAGGTACTTCTGTGAAGCAATACCATCAGCTAGTTATCACAGTTCATGGAAAAATAAGGGTAAAGCCCAAAACAAATCTTACACCACACCCATTTTCACATTCTTGGTTCACTGAGAACATGAACCAAAAAAACTGTAGGTGACAAAAAATATCCTGCATTAGGCTGCCAGTAAATTTCTTTCTTTTGGAAAGTGTTTCAGCTTAAAAAACTGCTGGTTTAGTAGCCACCAGTAACGTCCTTTGCTGCTGTTGCTAATGTCTCAGAAAAGAGTGCAAAAAATCATGACTCTGCAGTTTAATAATATAAAAACTAAATGCTGTTTGCACTCTGCTTAAGTATAAACCTTTAAAAAACACACAGAAACCTGGTATTTTTTCTAAGACAGTCAATATTTTGTATACGCTACTTATTTCAGGTAGCCAGTTAAAATCAACCGCAGAAGAGACAAGGCTCATTAAGAGAAGGCTATTAACAGGGCATAAAGCCCTGATCCCGAAACTGGCTCTGAAAGCACGGAGCACTATAGCCACAGGCAGACAGATGTGGAATCGGCACCTCCCTGAGCATTTTATTCAGAAGACAGCTTATCAAATCTTTTTCTAACACTTTAACAACTGTTAACTTCCAGGAGCGCCTTAGCGACTCGCAGACACGAACGAGGGGTACCACCTCAGCCGTACTTCGTAAGAAAAAGCAGCTGTTTGGAAAAGCCCATTGAATTTTATCAGAGCCCGGAAAGACACGGCGAGAGGTAACGCTGAACTTTACTCCGCCCATCCCCTTTGAACACCCGGGGAAACCGCCTGGTCTCTCGGAGAGCTTCCACCGACTGCCTGACCCAGAACCGCCGGCCACCAACGGGAACACCAGATGCATTTTTCCGACACCTGCCGGATTCGTTTCCTCAGCTCGGTCCCTGCCGCCATCCGCCCGTCCGCAGCGCGGAGCCCCCGGCGGGACCCTCCGCGGGCCGCGGCCGCCCCGAGCCCCCACGCACCCCAGCGGGCCTGCCGGGCGCCGCGGCGGCCGCTCCGCCCCTCGCCGCCGACCCCTGCGGCCTGTCCCGGCGCGGTCCGCCCCGCGAGCCGCTCCCCCTCCGCCTGCGCCCGGCGCGGCCCCGCGCTCCGCCCCGCGCCGCTTTCCCCGGCCCTGGCCCGCCTCATCGCCGCTAGTCTCTCGTCCCGCCCGCCCGCCCGCTCGCCCCCGGCCCGCGCACACGCTGCACCCGCCCGCCAGCCGGCAGGCCGCCCCGCGAAGCCGCCACCGCCCGGCCCGCTGCCCGCCCCACCTGTCCGGGAAAGGGTTAAGCGAGCGGCCGCAACCGGACGAAGGCGAGGAGGAGGGAGAACGGCGGCAGTGCCGGCGTGCAAGTCCGCCCAGTCCCTCGCCGCCCCTCCGCCGGGGTCCGTCGGGGCTTTTCCTGCCGGCGCCCGTGGGACGCGCCGTTCCCTGCGCGGATGACAGCTGCCGACCGCGCATGCGCGCAGCCCTCGCACGCACGGGGGCAGAGCGGCGGCCCGGGAGGGGCGGGGGGTGGGAAACACGTGACGGCGGAGCGGCACCCGCGTCACGTGCTCCGAGCCGGCGGTGCCGCTGGTGCTTCCGGGCGCGGAACGCACGGTCCCGGCGCGGCAAGGCGTGGCGGCCGCGTGAGGGATGCGGAGTCACGCGGTGGTCACGTGGGAACGCTCGTGCCCCGAGGGTGGTCACCTGGCGCGGGGCGGGGCGGGGCCCGGCGGCGGGTAGCGGCGGTTGGCGGCCGCAACGGTCGTCACGGCGGGGGCGGCGCCATGGTGCGCAGGTAGCGGCGGGCGCACTGCGCTGCTGAGCGCCTGCCGGGTAGGCCAGGCTCCGCCAGGGCACGGGCGTGCGGCAGGGTGAGGGTTGTCTGGGGGAAGCAGCAGCTTTCGGGGAGCTGGCCTCGGAAAGGAGAGGTGTGGCTGTCGCCTCCCTGGCCCTCCGGCCGCGCACGCTTTGCTCGCCCTGAGCCGTCTGTGGTCCTGGACGGGGAGCCGGCGTTGCCTCCGACCTACCGCGGCGTCTGCGGGGAAGCACGTGAGGAAAGCACAAGTTTACGAGCAAAGTCGGTCAGTTAACCACAGCGATGCTGCGCAAGCAAGACCTTTCTGGCCCGTAGGGATGGTAGGTCTCTCAGAGCAAGCTGCTAGGTCGACTTGGTTAGCCTGGCACCTTTTACCCCTTCATGCCCTTTACTAGTCAGCACTGCTACGTTGAAGTGATTTTGTTTCCAAAACTTTAATTTTCCTTTTAGTGACTAAGCCGTGCGATGTTGTATGTTGTGCATTTGCTTTCTAAAGTGCCACAGTACAGTCTAATTTTGGTTATTCTGGTTGCTGCTAAAATAAATTAGACTTCTCTTTAACTGTGCGATATGCTTTAATTTTTTTTAGTAATCTCTGTTCATCTTTCATTTTAGCTTCTGGTTGCTATGTTCAAGAAGGCAGTGGAAAATGACGAAAATAACTAGAGGATGTCCTTCGAACATACCTATTATGTTAAAAGAAGTCTTACGCTTTAATTTAAGTGCCAAAGACTTTTTTTGGTACTAATGGAACCTGAAAATATAGGAATTTTTTTAAAAAAATAACGTATCTAATGTGGTCAGAGACTTTTATCTTGTTTTGTCATTTGGACACAGTGCTATACATTAAATGATAGTAGCACTGAATATGCTATATCTTCAGTCCCAAGGAAAGTCATTCAACTGTATGTTTAAGTATCTCTGTATGGCACCACTATTTCCAGCAATGTCTAAAAGGAGTCATCCTCATCTGCCTAAGGAAAATAATTTTATTTCACTAAATATAAGTATGAGGAATGGAAGAAGTTGTTTGCCTTCTTCCTCAAGCCTTTGAGGGGGATGAAGAAAATATTTAATGCTTATGGGAAAACAGTGAAGTTGAATGCAGTTTCACATTCCATTTATTCTCTGCTCATTGATTCAATTCTGAAGCACTGAAGATTGATAACTGAGCATTGGTTTTACATATGATCTCTAATATTCATGCTAACTGCTTGTTGAAGAGAAATTACAGCAGTGACTCTTGAAAAATATTGAGTCAGTACCTCTCGTCATCTGGTCTTTTTTCAGGTTACAAGTTTCTGTGAGGTTATGAAGTGCCTGGAGTGTGTTACAGTACTGCCAAAGCATACACCTCTCAGTGTCCTGGCTCAGTCCTCCCAAGGGATGGGCTGAGGGTGCAGGTGGGTGTTTTGAGAACATTAATCCCCATCATGCTGTGGCTATGGAAAACTATCCTTTGGCACCATTTTTCAAAGCCGGTAGCTTGGCACCTCTATCTTGCCAGATGGAAATGAGGACACTGACCTTCAGAATAGTTATGTAGCTATGTGTGGTCAATAAATCAATATTTTAACATTATTGAACTGGTTTGGCATTGTGCTTTCAGTGCTTACTGATCACGTCTACTTTAGTGGGTTCATCTCAAAGCACCTGTGAATCTAGCTGGTATGAAGAACTTTTTCCTTACTGGGATTTAAGTACGCTTTTGTGCACTTTTTTCCTGCCTTCCATGTTTTGGACTGTACCTTTATGTTAGTGTTGGCTAGTAACAGAAACCCTGGTCATGTGATCACAGCCATAAAGTGAATAGAATGTAACTCATAAGTTCCCTCACCTTTGTTTTAAGTTGATGATGCAAGGTCTAGGCAGCACAAGCTTTGACCAAAAAATGGCCTGTCTGCTGTAAGATAGTGTAAGTACCTTCTCTCTTTCACCTCCCTTGGCAGGGCTCTGAACCCACTCCTGTTTGGGTAGTTGATGTCTAAGTAAGTTATGAGTTCATCTTCCATGACACCTCTAGGTTCCTGTTTCAGTGTTGTACCACTCATTGTGAAAACTTTTTTACTTCATATAATCTTAATTTTCTGTATTGCAGTTCATATATTTGTCTTGTTCTATCACTGTGTGTTTCCAAGGAAGCTCCATCTTAGCTGTGCCCTCCCACTGGTGAACAGCAAGATCACCCTGAAGCCTTGTCCTCTTAAGGCTGAACAAACCCAGCTCCCCCATGCACTCCTTGTGTGTCATATCCTCCAACCCCTGACAATCTTGTGGCCTTCCACTGGAATTGTTTAAGTAAGTCAATGTCTTTCATATACTGGGAAGCCAAAAACTGGGCACAATGTGGTATTTCACCCAAATTGGTGCAGAATATATACTTTTGGTTTCGAATGTAGGTTACTTCCATACTGTGTAGCAATAATACTAAAAAATCTTTTCAGAATTGTAAGCAACGTATTTGCTTAATGTGACAGTAGCATAGCTATCTAAAGTAAGGTCACTTTTGAGGCAGAAAATGTTCTCCTGTAGAATTCCTCTGCAATACTGCTTAAAACACATGAGATGGCAGCAAACACCGGGAAGCAGAGCACTGCAAGCCCACGGCAGAAAAGCTTTTGGCAACAAGATGGATTTTGCCATGTTCTTGATATTATTGTCTAGACTCTGCAGATTGCTGCAATTCCTTTTATACTGCATGAGTTATAAATCAAGACATGAGTGTTAGCTGTTCGAATATAATCCTTACTGAAACTTTCTGTAGACTATATGTTTAATTGTGTGGAATTTAGCAGTGTTACATGATATGTTTTGTAGACCACAGAAGAAACAAAACTTTTTTTGAACTATGTATCTTTTGTCAATTTTATATCTTTTGTCATCATGTCTTAATCTTAAAAATGTTGATAGAAATGTATAAGCTTATATCTCTTAAGTGTTCTGTAAATTCATTCACTTTCTAGATGTTAAACATTTCAGTGACAGGAAGGGGAAGTTAGCCATATTTAAACTGGGAATGATGTATAGTAAAAACAGTAACAGTACAAATAGGGAGTTAGTCTACCCTGGGATACAGTCAGGAGGTAGCCGCCTTCTGTTAATGTCGTTGTATCCAGATCAAAAGTCTTCTGAGTGCTCTGACTCAGACAGGAGTTATTTGGTTGTTGTAGAAATTCCCAGAGTATCTCTTGGCCTGTTACAAAGGCCAGACTAGATAACCATAAATATAACTTCTGAGTGGAGAATTCATTTTAAGTATTTATTTTTATTATATTTATTCTTGACATTTTATATTAAACATAGAGGAAACCTTATTGCTTTAGTATTGATCACTTTCATTAAAAAGCTTACCTATCCAGACAGTATTCCTTTCAGCCAATAGCTTTTTCTTTCTTCAGAAATTGTCAGGATAGAGAGGCTATGCCATATTGGTTAAAGGATGCCCGTGGGCTCTGCAGAGGAATAGTGGTGGAACAGGGCCTTGCAAGTCTATTCAAGCATCAAGTCTCAGATGCCTAACTCAGCCAGTTCAGCTCAGTTGCAGAGCAGCCAAAGATTCATTAGTATCTAAGAGCAAATGCTAAATAACACTGCATTATTTTTATGAAAAATGTAATGCTAATTTCCACTAGTACTGGACAGATGGTCAGGAATCTTGACTGTACTGTAGTGTGAAAAGGATGATAAATTAACAGTACATAATTAGGTCAGCTGCTCTCCTCTCTGTGCCAGTAAAGTTCTGTTCCTTTCAGTACCGTCAGTTATGTGACCTATTTTTAATAGTGTTCTAGGTAAAAATTTTCACAATATTGGCCCATTTTCTCTGCAGCACCCATGTGACTTCACTGAGCTTTGAGGGTTTTATATGCAAAAAAAGACAGTCCCAGGGTAATGACAAAGTAAAGATGAGTATTCAGACAAGTACAAAAAATGGAGGATTTTTTTCTTTCCCTCCGTCGTAGATCAATAGAAGAATTGATGTATGTAAGCTTACCCTAAAAAAGATGCAAATACATCTTGTGATTAAATACCTTGCCCAGGTACTTTATACCTGCTATGAGTTTGATTTGTTGATGGCAATATCCATTGAAATAGAGGAAAGTTTTTCGATTTATAAATTGGACATAGAGTCAAGGCACATCCTGCTTAGTTAAGAAGTTACATGTTAGTGGAACCAAAATCCCTGTATTGAGGAGGTGACAGAGATGGCTCAGCGCTGACCTCAGGACAGCCAGAAGGAAAGAACTCTGATTTAGTGCATTAAACAGCCCTCGAAGAGAAAGTTCTGGCCTGTTTGCTTATTTTGTTCCATCATTGGATTGACAGCACGTTCTCTTGCTGTATGCACAAACTGTGTTTTATTTCTGGATGCAATAGATGGCAGTCTTTATCTTCTCTTTGTCTTGTCCACAAACAGTTCTTTTCTTCCACACAAAGAATGAATAATCTGCTTACACTGCAAAAACAGAAAGACAGCAGGGCTTGTCTCTGTCAATTATCTAGCTGCTTGCACTTAAACCATAGATTTAACCTCTGTAAGCTGTCCACTGGATCCACTCTGACTCTGACAAACGTGAAACTTGCAAACAAGTGGCATTTAACCATCATTGTCCTTTTTTACAGTTGTCTGATTTGAGGGCTGGACTGAGAAAAATTAATTCGGTTCCTTTATAAAGCCCTCATCCAGAAATGTATTATTGTCTTTAGTTGAGCAAGTGAATGAGAACCGTTTTTTTACTGTTGTCCTGAAAAGTGTTTCACTGCACAAGAAAAGTAACAGAGGAAACTAGACACGAAGTGGGTAAGTACTGACTGAAGGATACCGTGAAAGAACTAAAACTCTGGTTTAGCCTGTGTGATTGCTGTAAGTGATTCGAAACCATGAACATAAATTGGTTTGGATGAACTGCCATATTTTTTTCCAAAAGCACTGCAGAAACTAGCAGTTTGGCAACTTTGTCCAATAAAAAGAAGACATCTGTTGGCCTGATGCAGGGAACAGTCATCAAACTTAGCCTTTTCAAGTAGAGAAAGACCCAAAATATGATAGAAGCGGGCTCCGCCACAAGTTGGCTAAGAAGAAGAGTCAGTGTGAAGTGAATGAGATAGTGCTCCCGTGATCATAAGTGGAAATCGAGAAAGGTGCCTTTTTTTGGTTTTTAATTCTTCCGTCACCTACATTGTTTATTCTTTTGTCTTTAAACCCCTTTATGTGATAACACAGGAAGTAGCTGAAATAACTTTACCTTCAGTTCACTGCACAGAACAAGTACGAAGGAAAAAAACTGAACAAGTGTATACAGCCCGAATTATTGCCTCTAGAATACTATTTTCTAGAATTTGCTCTGGGTTTAGAATTCTGGAGAAAGTAGAAATTAAATGCAATTTTTACTAACCAGGAATTGCCACAGTTCTAATTGTTCACTTAAATTCAAAATTAGAGTGTATGATAGGGAGACATAAAAGGTTAGAATTTGCAGAATAAGTGAATACAAAGACAGAAATCTCTTTTTTGCCTATGAGATCTTGTTTCAAACATCAAATAGTTTGGTTTTAATACTAAAACTTTTAGCTAACATCAGCTTACATATGCAGAATCCCTTAGTAAATAAGTTGTGATTTGTAAGTAGTCAGAATTAACACGAAATGGATAGATCTTACATTTGAAGTTTTAAAGACTGATAATTTTGAGAGTAAATGTAATTAAATACTGAAATGAATTTTGACTTGAGTTTGATACTCCATAGTTTTATTGCTTTATTTTCAGTTTAGTAGTCTACACAATTCTTTACAACATTTTTATTTTATTGTAATGAAATTCAAAGCACTGAGGCTGTCACAGCTCTGAGAATCAACATGAATTCAGAACCCTTGAAAAATTTGGAATGTATCAACCAAGCAGCTCTTGAAAATTAATGTTTTTGACCTCACATGATTTCATGTAGCCTTTGTTGTCCTTAGACTCAGCCATCCATCCCATTAATAGTGCTATAATCAGAGTACCTGAGGAAGTCCAAAAATATTCTTACTGACTTCACCTGATACTTAACTGATCTTTTAAATGTTGTTTTTCCTCTCCATAAAACAATGAAGAATAGCATTTGCTATACTGGAATCAAACGAGCATTAAATGAGTAAAGTTTCTGGCATGTGCAGAGGATTATTTCATCTTGGTATATTTTGACTTTGTTAAAAACACACACAGTGACTGTTAAATCAAAAAGACTATAATCAATCATGGAATAAATATTAGTTGCAGGCTAATACATGTAATTTACAAGTTACAAGGGGAAGTATATCCGATAGGAGGGTACATTGTGAATACTGTTTTTAAAGAAGTATATGAACACTTCTGAAAATATTTTTTTCTGGTCTTTGTGTTCTCATGGCATTTTAAAAATTGAGCTTCTTACACTGTCCGCTTTTCTTTATTTCTGTATTCCAATTCCATACCTTATTTTCAATCACATCACCCTTCCTGTGTGAAATCCCAATCCTGACGAGATTGAGAACCCTTTTGTGCCAGTTTAGTACTGCAGTAGGCTGAGTTTCTGTAGTTATAGTATGTTGGGACAGAGGGCAGAGTTTGGGAGTGTTTTGTTGTTGTTTCCCCCCCACACTGTGCTATGGTGGAAGACATACACTAATCTACTGGATGACAACATGACATACATCAACATATAACGTTTCCAAAAAGCACGTTCTTTTTTTTTCACCTTGTTTTTTAAGGCATAAAGGCACTTTCAAACATCTGTCCAGGGTAATGATGATATTTTAAGAGACAATAGTCCAAGGTTTTTAACTTGAATGACATCAGTAACAGCTCAAATCCTGAGGTCACCCAAGGAAAAATAAGAAAGGATCAGAAGTTCTACGAAAATGAGTGTCTTTCATCAGCATAATTCTCTTGCATGTCTATCTTTTCACTCAAGTGTGCAAAATATGATCAGTACTAGCTTAGCTCTAAATTCCCATTTTCTGCTCAGTAAGGTGTATTCAAAGCAGGAGATAGTCCCTCTGTCATGGATATAAATAAAAATTCTGGTGAAATGTTAGATTACTTCTGGGATTACACTCTGAGACAAATTTGGAGAAGAGGAATTTTTAAGCACTGTATCTGCCCATCTTCTATGCAGCACTCATGTGACTTCACTGAGTTTTGAGAGTTTTATATGTGTAAAAGACTATCCCAGGATAATGAGAAGGTAAAGATAAATATTCAAACAAGGATGAAGAATGCAGAGATTTTTTTTTTTGAGTTTGGGACAAACTCATTTTATTGAGGCTTGCACAGCTGGCATAGCTTCTAATTTTTTTTAACCAGATTAAAATCTTAGGACATCATATGATTAATTAGAGGACCAGAACGTCAAATTAGAACCTCATTTAAAACGAGTAAGCCAGCTGGCTATGCACATTTTTGAAAGCATGCACTGCTAAATTAGTGCTAGTGTACTCATACCTTTTATTTGATTTTTAAAAGAAACAAATTCATCATTTGATCTCTGACCCTATCGCTACAAGCAATATTCATTTCTAGCTGAGCCACAGCTAGCATGCCTTTTATTCTGCTTTCTTTGTGTCCCTTTTATCACTTCAGCGTTCTCTTCCATGTGTTGTAAAGCACAAACAGTGAAATGCTTTGGGTCATGCAATGTCGTCTGTTAATTCTTTTGTGAGCTGTGGCGCCAGCTAATCCCCATTTTTCAATTTCTGATGTGTTCTGTGCAATCGCTTTCTTTGGTTTAATCATTATGCCTGAAATAAATAATGTCTCTTAATAGCTAAAAGTTAAAAGCATTGAGCCGAATTGTTCTTCCACAGACATGCATGCAATTAATTGGGTACACTGATACTGAAAAGAATAACGAAAAGGAAAAAAATTACTGACTTTTACACAGTCATAAAGTCTTTATAAATATTAGAAATAAATCTACATCAGACAGCTACAGCACGTACAGAGGAGTGCATCCAAAATACTTTCAGCCCAAGACTAACAGTGTGAAGTGTGGGAAGAAGATGAGGAGGGAACTGTGCGTGTAACTTAATTGCAGCACTGGTGAAGTAACCTGATTAGAACAGTAAAATTACTAAAACATATATGCAAGTCTTGGTGTTGGGCTACACCGAAATACTGTGCTTTCCGTCATGTAGTTTGATAATGAAATGTGGCATTCTGCGCCTTTCAAAGGCATATCCAAACAGAAACTGAGGCTTTTCACAGTGTGCAGTGTCGTCTTTTGCTGTCTGCTCCTGAATATGATGGGGAGTGGGTGATGATTGTGTTGAACACAGGGTATTTTTCCTAAAACAGCTGAGATCAATCCAACAGTTTGCTCCTACTGAAATGAGATCGCCTTTCTTTAACGTGTACCCCCCACACACAACCCCACACCATTGCTTCTATCACTAACCTTGTGTCAGCGCTGGAGCTTACTAGACCCGCCCATCTGAGCAGACTCAGCTTATCAATCAAATTATTTTAAAATATATATATATAATTCTCTGATAAATTATGAGATTGAATCCGAATATAGACAGGACTTCAAAGTGCATAGAAATGTGACAAAAGCACCAGACACCTGGTGTAAACAGTAGAGAATATGAGGTTTAAAAATGAATTTTAAAATGGCATTTTTGTGAATAATTTCTCTTCAAATTAAAGGAGTTAAACTGCCTGAACAATATGGGAGACACTGTTAAGAAATCTGATTAATAAAAAAGTCTCACACGCTATGACTATGACTAGATAAAAGAAAGCTAAGTCCCGTCCTAGTTGTAGGCAGTGCTTCTCCGCTTTCCAGCTTTAAAAGCATTTTGGGAACTCCTACATTCTTTAGAAAAAGTACTGCTAACTGTATCCAGCTGTAGATTGAAATACCTTTTTTCTCTTCCTTTTTTGGTGTTCTTGCTGAGAAGGATGTCACATGAATACACATTGAATTTATACAGAAATTAAATGAGCTGCTGTGAGCTTTTCATTTTCCCTAACATCCTACAACCCCAGTACTCTTAGTGTTTCTGTCAAGTTGCTGTAAACACGCCTATGTAATAACAGTTACTATAGCCTGCAAAGTTGTTCTTTATTTGCAGTTGCATCCACACAGAGAACTTAGTAAACCAGGGGAAAAAAAAAAGGCAAGCTTACAAACAGATGGGACTCTGACAAGGCACTTTTAACATTGAGTATACTTTGTATGACCTCATAAGACCTGATCAAATTATTCCAGGACCTTGCCCCAGCAGGTCCAGAAAGGACCGCATTCCCCTACTCCAAGGCGAAATTAAATACAGGTTAGATCTGACATCTATGGCAATCAGCTCTCGTGAGTATCACTATTGGACACTCATCAGATTTATAGTAGTCATCAGACTGCACTAATTGGCACAGTATGAACAAATGGCAAGACAGGTGGTTTACAGTTTATGGAGCTGTGAAAAGTGTGTTGGCAACAACCTACCTTATATATTTATCTTCCTTTTGGGGTAGTAGAAATGCTGCAAAATATAATATTGAATGAACCATACTTGGTTTTGTGCATCTTCTAAATTAGATTTTTCAGGTTAATTTACCGATGGTTTTGCAAAGAATGAAATTCAAGTGATGGAGGACCTGATTCTGGCAAAATAAAGACTTCTGTACAAGAAAGTCCATTGTCCCCACTCCAGACAAAACTACTGGAAGATATTTCAGGCATTTTAGGTTACTGCTCTCTATGTGCTTTTAATAAATGGAAATCCTAGCACTAAGACTGCAATTTCAAGAGATAATGTGTGTGACTCAAACAGCTTGTTGCTGCTGCTTCTCTCTCTGAGACACTCCCACCACCTACTAGACTTTGTTGTTAGCTGATTAAACTCATTAACTAAGCAGAAAACTAATCCAGAAAAAGAAAGATGGCTTCCTGCATGATTAGCAAGATTAAATGGTTCATCACCCAAGGAAGGAGGAGGAAACTCACAACTGAAAACAGAGGAGACAAGATGGAAAAAAGAGAAGGAAAGGTAAAGTTTTCTCTTTGTTGACAACAGTGAGATACTGCAGTGCTAGATATAAGATTATTCATGTCCACAGAATTAGAACAGAAAACTGGGAGCTAGTAAGTAGTTTATATGTGAAGATGTAGAAAAACAGAAGATAATGTAAATAAAGAGTGCACAGTTGTGCTTAGTGAGGTGGCAGGCTGGTGTTTCTACCTACAAGGAGGAGGAAAGAACACAAATGTGATTAAGCAAAGGAAATAACATAGAAAGGGGAAAGCTGCTTTGAAAGAAAACTTAATAGAGAACAAAAGGGAAATGGGGGAAGCAGAATAGAACCAAGAAAACAAAAGAAGTAGAAAAAGGAAGGGTATAAAAGCAAAGTAGATGAAAGAACTAAGATGAGGATAATTAAAATCTGTAGAAGCTAGACTCCCTGAAGTGCACTGATACATTCATTTTCCCAGCTCAAGCATAGAAGGCAAGTTTCTCGAATCACCTGATTTCTAGGGCCCTGCCTGCTGCCATGTCGTGTAGCTGCTGATTGCAAGCCTGAAGAGGGTTTGGAGGATGGAGCACCGATCTGAATTCCTGCATAAGAGCACTAATTGTAAGAAAAGGTTGCCATTCCAGCAACTAACTTTCTTCCCTGTTTGGCAGAGGTTATGTGAGAAGGAAAAAGTATTTGAAAAGTTTTTTTCAGTATTCTTCCTGTTATCCTGGGTAGAAATGGATAAATATTAAATCCTTTTCTTGCCTGGTGATTTCTTCACCTCTTCCCATTATCTGTTTGTAACTCATGGCCATTTTTAATACTTTTTTTGGCTGTTTATTTTTTATCATCTGAAGCTCAACAATCTTCAAAGTATAATCAAGTCCATTTCATGGGTACATATGTTTTACTAAAAGGTATGATCACTGGTAGAACAAAATGCCACCCTTAAGAAAAGATCAAAAAAGTTTGACTTTGCATATTTAGACGACTGTTTTCTCTGGTAGCAACCTCTCCTGAGTTGTGAGAAGCTGTACATACTTTTATTTCATTAGGCTCTAGCACCAACTCTTGGACTGCTTGACTGATTAAGAGGGCTAAAGAGAGGTAGGACAACATAATCGTGTCCATTACAGAAGAATATAAAGGTGTAAAAGCATGGGAAACAAGTTGCACTTGGCACATGAGACCAGGGAGATACTCAGCTTCTTATTCTTTATTTGTGGAAAAAAAATGTCAGTAACTATCTACAAAGAGAAAAACATTCTATTCCATACAAAGTAAAAAGCGGTGGTAGTGTATACTGTATTTCAATTAATATGGGAGTGAAATTACTTTTAAAATAGAATATGAGTTATTCGAAAAAGCATCTGAGCTGTGGAAGATAGGATGGTAAAGATTTCAGAGAATTTTGTTGAGTAGAGAGGTAAAAGAAAGACATTTTGCTAATAAGTAGAAATATTTGTACCCCCTGCTAAATACCAATTCTGCACCTATTATATTTAACTAAAAATCGGAGTCATTCAACAGTCCTGAATAAACAAAAGATACAAAATATTGGCCAGATTTCAGAACAAAATTGACCAAGTTTGAAAGACAGCATTAAAATAGTGCTTTTCATTGTTCTTATTTCCAAGAACAGCTATGAAACAAACATTTCTCACAGATTATTTTTGTTTTTAAAACTGGCGTGGTATCCATTGCAGCTCTGTGAACTATTTGTATATATCTCTGAGTCAACACAAAGTGACACTCGAATTTAACCTTCCGTTCTATCACAAGACCAAGCACATGCTGATAATATTTACTTACCAGGAAGCTGGCAGATCCCTTCCCACTAAAAGCCCTCCCTAGCTCCATCCCAATGGCCTTTCCATGGCCCTTCAGCTTCCTGAAGCCCTCTAAAACTGGCGAAGAGGAACACTAAGATTCATTGGAAGGCAGGAATCATGGAGAGGGTTAGGATTTATTCAACCCAGAACAAGTGTACAGGAAGTAGTTTACAACCCAAGAGCGTTCTGCTTCTAAGTCCACTATCAGAACAAGTTCAACAAGTTCTGCGGGACAAAGGAGCATATAGTGAAATATCATCAGGGGAGCGGGGGACAGATGGAGAGGCACACAAGGGGACAGGGATGGAGGGGCACAAGGGAGATTTGATTTTACAGTAGCCTTTTACTTCTTGTGAAGGGTTTTGTGTTAAGTTCTCTGTTAAGTACAATCATATGGCTGACAGTATTTTGGCTTCTGTTGGGTCTTTCTTAAGCAAAAAGTTTATGAAGAAACCTGTTCATGAGAACTGGAAAAAGAAATACCAATTTTACATTATTTGCTAGGGAATAATCTACTTCATATTTTCTAGAGCAGCAAATACATTTATGCAAATAGGCTAAGGTACCCACGGGGAGAGTCATGGAATGTTTTGTGTTCTTATGAAGGGCATATCTGCATTGACATCTGAATGGGCCTAAAACCTCAGATGAGTAAAATTATTTTAGAAATAAAGAGAATCCTTAAAGCTGTGATTCTCAGATTTTTTTAGTTGAACATACTCTTCTAGGTTCTTCATTTTTCAGTGGACAATCACCTATTGAACATTTAATTGTTGTGTTCATAAATTATACTACTCATGTATGTTTTCGCAGAGCACATACTCTTGCTTTGCAGATCATTATACTACTTTAAAGTCTCTTAACTCCGTGGAATTATTTCAAATCTCTTAATCCATTGTCTGTTCTATTTCTTTTATTATTTTCTGCCTAGTAATGGCTGAAATGTTCAGGCTAGTTTATAAACAAAAGTTCGTAGAGAAATATGACGTTTAATCGTCACTGGTCAGAAATTTAAAATGGAAAGTAATAATTTTTCAGGTTCTGCTATCTGCTTCTTAATAATGGGTGCCCTGAGTTTAAGTCTCTGATTATTTCGTATATGACTACAAGAGTTAATACAGTGAACTTTGGCTAGGGAAGCCAAAATAATCTATTCTTTGTATTTCATGGCCACTATTGCATTTTGTTACTTTAAGAGGTTCTGAGTACCAAGTCCCATTTAACAGTGCATATTGCTTACCTCGATTAAAAATTCCTTAGACAAGAAGGCACAGACTGTATTAGTTCATGCTCCTTGCCCAGTGTTTTTCCTACAAACAAGCCAAGACTATTTCTTTGGAAAGACATATTTCTGTCTTTTAATTATATCCTAGAGTTGATGTTGATCAATGGAGGGCAAGTGTTCTGCTGAAGCAGTAAGAAGTATCATGGGTTTTGTTTCTGGAAGCTCCTTATGCTCACATGGCAGAGGTTACTGCAGGGCCCATGTTGTTAAAAAAGCAGTTGTCACTCAGATGAGGAAGTGCTATTTCCCTCTGCAAAATTTTCGGAGACTCCGTTCCTGGTTTATGTTAACCTTTATCAAGTAAAAAGTAAAGGTGAGTTGATCCTATTATTTATTTCATCTTTTTTTAAAGATTGCCAAAGACAGAGTTGCATAATGCCATTTTGCAATTGGTAAACGTAAGCACAGAGAGGATACATTTTAAATATTTGCACTTAGGCAGGCTAATTTATTAGCCCTGGTAGAAGGTGGTGATCGCTAACTTTGTCATCACTACGATAATAAATCAACAGACTGCTCTTAGTTAACTCAGCGTCCATTGGAAAATCAAGACACATTTCAGATTAATCCATGGGTAACAAGTATAGTCTTCTATAAGAGCAGGTGTAATAGGAAACTACATAATTTTCACGTTAGTACTATGGAAATTGCAACTCCCTCTTTCCTCTGTTCATCTATTAGTTAACATTTTGCCACATTATTCTTTGACAGACTGGCTGTGATGACAAACTTTATATGAGATAGTGGGTCCTTTGTACATCATCATTACGTTAAAATACAGCAAAAGAATTGTTAGTAACATCTGACATTTCTCAGCTTCCCCCATCATTGTATACTGTCATGCTATTTTAATTACAGATTATGACTGATCTGCTGTATTTTATATCCAAACAAAATGAAACAGTGAAAATCATTAAGATCTAGGATTTCCTTTGAAGGTTTAATCTAGTCTCTAGACATACACATCAGAATATATTTTCAGAATATTTAAAATCACTGTTTTCTCCCTAGGACACATACCTTATTTAGCTTTTTTTTTTTTTTTACCTCAGCACTACACTTACTATTATTCCTAACTCCTTCTCAGTTCTTTTCTCTTATTCTTCACCACTGGTCAGTCCTGTTTCAATCTCTACTCTCACTGGTTGCTTATTCCATCACCTTCCTTCCACATAAACCATTCTGACAGTGACCAGCATTTCCTGTCAATGTGGTCTGTAAAGTAGAATCACAAACAGCGTTTTTCTGCTTCTTGCTGTAGTCTACCTTTCCAGCTGCTCACCAAAGTCTGAGCATTGTTCCTTCCCCACCTGAGTCAGGATTTTGCCTCACCATACTGCACTAGTAACAAATTTCTGATTTAGTGGAGGGTCTTTATCATGTTAAAGAGTCCTGTTAAGAAGCAAACTACATTAATGCAGATCTGTGCTGAACCAACATTATTGCATGGCTTTTTGTCCAGAGCTGCAGAATCATGACTGTGCAAATCATGTGCAATCCCTGAGAGATTCAGGGAGCACAAATGAATGGTAAATCATGGTCAGATCATTCCGTCCCAAGGTAAAGCACGCTTACTGTAGATGGAAAGTTTAGAGAAGATGTGGCTGAGTCCTAAGAAACCTCTAGCAAATGTGTGAACTGATCCTTTCAAAAGCTTGTATTTTAGCTATGTTTGGTAGATTTACTTTGAATTTTTTTTTAACAGGAGCAGCAAAAAGCTATCTAATACCAGAACCAGGCCATTGCAACATTTCAAGCTTTTTCTAGGTTATGTATTAACTAAGACATTATGTAACATTAAAGTATTCAGGTTTTTATTTCAGAGCCAGGTTATTCAATGCCGATTCAATCTTGGTCTATGTTTAAGAGCTCACATAGATGTGTTCATCAGGAGTTTGTAAAATATCAGATACTCTGATCAATTGCAAATGCACTTCAAGAAGACAACTGAACCAACCTTAGTAGCTGCAGGTTCGTTATCAGAAGAACCAGTTCCATTTCTTTCACTCCCCTTATCCTGTTTGTGCAGTCCTGCTTCCTACCTTGTACTGACTGTGATATTAATTTTCTGTGATCCTTTAGTGGGACAGCTAAACTTATGCAGGCAAAAAAGGCAATACTCTTTTTAGGCTGGACTTGATATAATGAAATTTTAGATTGATCAATCAAAAATTAAACTTCATCTGCAGTTATATGAGCAAATCTGTATATGTGCAGGTACAGTCAGGCTACGATCAAACAAAATGCCATAACCGGTTACAGGCCATCTGGAACCTGATAGAAAAAATGTTTTAATGGAATCACTTGTCTCATTTGCAGAACTGCTTTAACCAATCTCTTAACATCATAAATCATTACAGCTCTGGAAGCAGCAGCCATCTTTAAGCATATGAGGGCTCAGAAATTCCCCTAGAAGCTTTTCAGTATAAGAAACTGCAGGATTCCTTCTTCCCAAATCTTTTGCTTCAAACTGCAAAGGGGAAAGAGGTATGCCCTTATTGGAGTTTCCGTGATTTATAAAGAGGCCCTCATAAACATTTACCTCAAACAGACCAGAGGAAATGGCATTGTAATTGATTTGCTGTTGCTAAGGGATCTTGTTCAAAATCTGGAAAAGAGAAAAATGCCAAAAGATGAGGAGCTGTGACCTGATCTTGCAAAGGCAGGAGGATTTTTATTCAGTGTTTTTCAAGGTAATGTTTGATTTAATTAACATCCATTGAACTGGAAATCCAGACAGACAACTGGGATCTGAAACATTTTATTTGGAAGAAAAGTTAAGATTTTGCTGAAGCTGGCATCTCAGCAGTTTGTATTGGTGTGCTTTCTGAAGCACACAGGGTATAGTTCTGTTTCTAATGCAAAAATATGAATAACAAAACCCCATGCTATGTAAAAGCTAGTCTTTTGAAAAACAACCTTTTAGACTTCCTGAATTTTCCAAATCTGCATACTTTGCTGCATAATATCTTAAACTCCTAGATAAGAGAGGACAGATGCTTGTTTCCCAAAGAGTATCTCAGTACCTTGTTGTCATGATACACCTGTTAAGGTCAGCCATGTACAGATCTCTCTGTGCCAGAGAGAACATTTTTATTGCCTAATAAAACTAGATTAAGCAAGAGAAATTCTTGCAATGCAACGTCTATTACATAGATATTAGTAATAGATAACGTCTGCTGATATCAAGTATTTGCATAGGCAATGCTCTAAGCATATAGCTGTATTCAGTAAAAAGCCAATGGGCACAAATAACATGATAAGAGGTTTAACGTATCCAGTATTAAGAAACTGAATTCGCACTCAAGGTCTATCAAGATTACCTTTGAACCGAGTTAAAAAAGAGCAAGAAACAGAAAAAAGGAAGACTAGAAAATCATCATCAGCAAATAATTCTGACTTTGTAGGAAATACAGTGTAGATCCTCCTGGCTTCTCCTTTGGAAGGTTTGCAGAGGACAACGGTAGGGGTTTGTAAGGATTGTCTGTAGATTTTGACAAATACATCTGTTAGAAACAGCAGTGCTAACAAGGAAAAAAACAAAACTAAACTAAATGCAAACGACGACAAACCAGACGCACACACACATCCCTCCCAAAAAACCCCCACAGACAAACCAAAAAAACACTATACATTCGATTGTAACCCTACAGTTTTCAGGAAGGAGAGCTGTTTGCCATGGAGACACAGCAGCAGCTGCCCTGCTTGGCCAGACATGTGTCTGTGACCCAGACATGCCCGGCAGTTCAGTTAGTTGCAGCATGAGGGAGCAAGGTGGCAGATGGAGAACAAACCAGTGATGCTTGGAGTTCATTCACTTCATCTACTCTCTGGGTTTCCCCAACTCCAAACATAAAAGGAGGTGGAGCAGAAAAAAGGTTTAACTTGTGTTGAAGGGTTGAGAGACCTTTTTTCTGCCAGAGGACTGAAGTAATTCAGGAGTTTTTAAAATAATCTAAAAGCCTGCGGGCAAAGCCAGCCTACAGAGTCCCTACCTGATCACGTGAAACAGCCACCATGGTTATTTCAGTTGTTACAGGAGAAAGTCAGAGCCCTAAGGGCACCAGTAGGACTGACTGGCCCTGACCAGCCTCACCCAGGGTACCTACCGCCTGTGAACCAAGGATCTCCATTTCACCTCAGCCCCAGGCCCTCAGCTGTCTTGCCCGAGTGCTGGTCTCTGGACTAATCTGGCCCTGCTTTCTGAATGGAGCTCAAACCTACACAGTAGCTAGCTTGTCTCCTGGATGGGTCCTTCAGATGTCCATTAGCCACTGTCTCTAGCCCCGTCTGCTAACGGACTTCAGATTCAACCTGAAACCTTGTCTCTAGTCCCACCTCTGGTCTCATTTCCTTCTGGTCCTGCCTGAAGTCTCTGGGTGAACCCTGCACCTGGTTCATCACTTGCCTGGGACTGTCAATGGATCCCACTACCAGCACCTGGCTCACTCTGCTACAACCAGACCCTGAAGGACCATGTCCTGCCAGGGACAACCCTATTTGCTCCAGAGTCACCCTTTACTCCTGAAGAACCTGGTCTGAGGGAACAGCAGGCCTTTGCTGCTCCCTGACAGAGGAAATGGAGAAACCACGCTAACAACACCTAGTACCTTAAAAACCTTCAGGCACTTGTCTTCTTCAGCCGTTTGCCCAAACAAGAAATGCGATTGGAAGGAGTTTGCTCCAAGGTTAGTATTCAAAGATACTTAGATGCTCCCATCTTCCACATGTCTTTTCTTCTGATGTCATAAGGATTTTTTAACTTCTTCTCCTTTCCTTCCCTTCTTCATGGCCCTGTACCTCCTTATCAGACCTCTCTGTGTCATCCTCCCGTGTCAAAAACACTATATTAGTAATTTATTTGATAAGAAAAAGAAAACTGTATTTGAATATTTAAATATCAATAGGAAGTTAATAGATTATCCACCTGTATCTGTATGTGTATATCTAAGAAATATATTCAGAGCCTAAATAATTTTTATTGCTACATTCATTTTGAAGAGGAGAAATGCATATGATTCCATGCAATAGGATGTATCAATATTTACTTATTATTTCTTTGAGATGTGAAACATACTTTGAGATTTATGATATGGAGTTGTAGAGTATTCTAGGTCTGCTCTATTCACTTAGCAAGTGTGGAACATAGCAGATTTGGTAAGGATTACATTTCCAACACTGCAACTAAAATGAAAGCTGGACTCTGAAGAAGCTGAAGGTATGGATGTGTACGTGAGTAAAAATACTTCCTTGGGAGGAAGCACAATTCAGTTTCACTGTAGCTTCAGTTTATTGAATAACTGACAACAAATGAGATCTGAAATTATATGAAGTGTCAGCTCTAATCAAGGTGCAGGGATACTCCTGAGTTCAGAACAAATAAAAGACTGTATCATGCAAGGACTGTCAGTTAAATAAGGGACTGTCAGTTAAAGAATATATGCTTAAAAGCTTGAATATATATTAATCTAAAATTAACATTTACATAGCAAACATCTCACTGAGGAAGCTTGACTATGGCTCCTAAAGAAGCAACATGATACTGTTATCTGATGTGAAAACGTTCCCCAGTCTTTTGTGGGGGATAGCAGCCCTAAACCCAAACCATTACGATCCATGAGAAATCCACCATGTCAACTGTATTATCTTATGTACTGATGTATATTTCATTTTACGATCCAGCTGTAGTCAATGAAAGAATAGCAGTGGGTAAAGACTGCAAAAATGTCTCCTGGCCCTTTGGCAGTAGTGGCTGCATTAAGCTCTTGATGGCTATCATGGATCTAGCAATGTGTAGTTGATTTGCTTTCCACCCTCAACATAACATTGCTTGTCCTGCTTATTCTGATGCTTGTGTATTGAAAGAACACGTAATGAAAACATTCTATTGAGTTTAGGGACATGAAAACTGTTTCCTGGATATATATTGCATGCAATTCCTGGAGCTCTTAAATTTTATTGGTGTAAAGAGATAAAAAAACCCCAGCCCTCATGCAGTAAATATGGGCATATGCAGATGTGCTAGTGAGAAGTAATTTTCTCCCCACTAGTAGCAACTGATAGTTGCTTGTGAAAGAAATACGATGTATTGCTACTTCACTTAAACAGTACATTTATGAAGAAATTTAAGTAATTCCTGCTTGGTATATTAGGTAAAAATCTCTATTGTTCCTTATGTAATGACAGCCATAGTGCTTTTCAAATCTTATTTTAAGCAAAGAGTCATGCTACAGCTTAAACATTTCATGAAGAGAAAAAAACTGTGATAAAGATGTCTCAAATTAAAAGGTAGCACTGTTTACAGTACAAACACCAAAGCAGGAACAACTGTGAATTTTATCTTTTATTCTCTAAGGACTAAAATATTTTCTTTGATAGCAAGCATATGTATAAAATATGCACTTAAGTATATTTTCAATCTGTTTTCATTTACATATTTAAGGATTGGCAGTGGAAAAATATAATGTATATATAAAAAAACCTCCAAACCATTATCAGTAGAAATTCAAATGAGCTCCAGTATTGAATTAGATACAGCTAAACTGAAAGAGACACCACACCTCTTGTGCCCCTGCATTTTAAGATTATTTCATTATAAGAAAGGCAAAGTGTTAATGAAGGTGTCCTCTATCTGGATTGACACTTAAGCCTGGCTATCAAAAGACCAGAGAGGCATCAGTATGTCTTTTTGTCCTAGTCTTGTGTTCCTCCTTCGGTAGCTGTAATTGTCCCATGTCAGACATAGGCTACTGCAAGACGTAACATTGTAGTCTGACCAGTCCCTACGTTCTGTGATGTAGTGACGCAGAAGCTCATCCATTGGAACAGACTTTCAGCTTTGGGTGACAAGAGGGAACTGAAGTGAATCTTAAAAGAATACAACACGGTTTTCTTTTTGTGGTAGTTTGTGACTTAAAAGCAGCAAAGGATGGTAGTTCCAACAGCACCAATAAACCTTGTAATATTAGAACTGCAATAGAGTTTTTAAATAAATCACAAGTGGAGTCAAGACAGATTGCAGGATTTTTGTCCTTATTGTGGCATTCGAATAAATCTAATAAATATCAGTGTTAAGAAGAGTACATGTACCATGTCACTTTAAGTGATATAGGGAATTCCTCTTAAGAGTTTTGCTTTATCTAGCATAATTGACATCCCTAGCAGCCACATAGCAACTCATGTGATGTCAACTCATTAGGCCAAGACATACACCTCTCTGGGCTCTGCACGAACAGCTTTGATAGCAAGACATTGGTTTGCAATCCTGTCCTCTCTTCCAGGAAACCCCCTTCTTTCTGCTAATGGACATGCTGGTTTTGTTGGCTACATACTTCGAAGCGATAGATTTATTTGAAGCTGCAAGATTAGCTGGCTTTATTGATTTGTCATCAAAGTGTTCGTTATTCACATTTGACATCAAAGCTTCATTTTCTGCTGTCTCTTGTTCAGGATTCCTATTTTGCTTGTTAAGGCCATAATTCAGTTTTCGGAGGTGAGCTAGAGAGTTGGCTAACTGGTCAAGCACATAAGCCAGGCTTGTATCCCTGCCACAGTGATTATTGTACATGCTAAGATGATGTCTGTGCTGAGTTTCTGAAGGACAATTCTCTAGCCATAGAGTGGTTTAACGAACCACTGCAGATGTGGTGCTTTCCAAATGAAGTGGGCATGCCTTGTTCCCTGGCACATCCCTCCAGTCTTCTCCTCCCAAGCATAGTTTCGAAATGGAACTAAAACTGGCCTTAGTTCTGGAAGACCCAGAAATGTGGATTAAAAATATATATGATTTGGGACGCTGGGATGCTTCTGTCTTGCCTCCAAATCTCACTTCCTATGGCACTATACGCAACAAAAAAACTCTGGCACTACATTGAAAAGTACAATTCTATCAAAGATACCATTTCAGGTGAGCTGACTGTAATGTCCTATTTTGTGTGAAATACCATTCTGATATTATCTGTAGAGAAAAGGGATAAATTTTTAAGGAACACTTTTTATTTGGACAAAATCTGCAAATTGTTTTGAAAAACTTTGGAAGTGCTTTACAAAGAAATTGGTTTAAGTACAAATTCATAACAGGAATTAATTTGCTATTATTGTGGTTTTAATGTATCTTTCTAATATCTCTATTCACTCTTGTTACATTATCTCAAGTTAAAAGTCATAGCAAAGCTTTAAGTTCCTTCATGTTACTGTCATATTTATAAAGAAGCGAATTATAAAGGAGAAAAGTGAAATATCATTATCTTTGAATACCAATCTGTCAAAGTTAGTGTTGGATTTATATCACAAGCCTTTGCTGTTTGAAGTGAGTTTCAGCTCAATGTGTCGCTTGGGGCTCTCGCTCTGAAATGGGGACTGAAGTATTTACTCCAAATACACACTGGTATGAGTTCTGGGAGACTATTTGAGCATAATGAAGTAATTTGGATAACTCGGGTTATACCAGAGGAGTAATTCCATGTTTACTGCAGAAACAGAGCTTGCACACGTCAGTGATCTTTGGTGCAAAGTAAACTTACTTTTAGGTTTAGAAGTAGTGATTAGTTATGAAATTCAGAAGACAGGCAGCAATCATAAATTTATTTCATCAATTAAGATGAAATCAGTGTATGCCTTGGAACTTTCATTGTTGCCCTATTTAAATGTTCATGTGAACACAAATCCTCAATGTCGCTACATTTCGTTCTGTTAATATAAGGAAAGATGCAAGTTTTTAACTATGCCAATATTATCCTGAGAGACACAGAACTGAGAGGAAAAAGTAGGTTCCAGTTAACGTCTCTGCTCCCCAAGCCTAACATCACCAGAAGCTAGCAATAATGAAGTCGATACCCGACCCCCACGCCACAGTAACAGCTGCGGAAAGTGGCATGTATTACTCCTCCAGGAGTTGTTAACTTGAAAGCAAGTCCACGCTCTGCTGCAGAAACACAGAAAACTTTATTTTTCCATCCGAGCCAGGTTTCTGTGCGGGAAAATCCTGTTTCCTGGGCAAGTCGCCACCAGGCTCTGCCCGACCTCCCTGCGCGGTCCCGCCCGGCCGGGCCGCTCCGCCGCAGGGATGCTCGGAGGCCGGGCCCGGCACGCAGGGGTCAGGGCCGAGCGGGGTGGCCCGGGGGGGCGGGCGGGCAGGTGGCGGCAGGCGGGGTGAGGGCGGCACCGCCCCCGGACCCCATTGGCGCCGGCCGCGGGGGGCCGCGCCGCGCCGCCCCCCGCACACAGGCAGTGGCTGCCCGCCGGCGGCGGCGGCGGCGGCAGCGGCGGCGGGGCCATGCAGAGCTGCGGACGCTGGTGGGGGCGGCTGGCGGCCCGCGGGGCGCCGCGGCACCTGCGGCCGGCGGCGGCGGCGGCGGGGGGTCAGCGGCGCTGGGGCGGCGGCGAGGCGGCGCGGTGCATCGAGCGGCTGCTGCCGCGGCACGATGACTTCTCCCGGCGGCACATCGGGCCGCGGGAGCGGGAGAAGCGGGAGATGCTGCGAGCCGTCGGGGTGCAGGTGGGTGCCCGTGCCGTGCGGGGGGACGCGGGCGGCGGGGCTGGTGCCCTCCCGGTGCGGGCTAACGACGGCGTGCGGTTGCCTCTTCGCAGAGCGTGGAGGAGCTGATGGATAAAACCATCCCGGCCAGCATCCGTCTCCGGAGGCCGCTGAGGATGGATGACCACGTCTGTAAGTGACCGCATGGCCCGGGGTGCTCCCCGACTCCCCCCGTTCTCCTCCCCGGCTCAGCCCTCCCCGCCCTTCCCGTGGCTCTTTCCGGCCGCCGGCGGGGCAGGATTTGGGGTGCTGCCCCCCCACCGCCCCCAGTGTCTCCGCTGAAACGTGTAACGAACAGATCTCCCTGCTGAAGTGCAGAATTAGGCCTAAATATGCATAGCAGAACCACTACCGATACTTTATTCTTTACAGACTAACTCAGTAGCATAGCTCAGCAGCTGCATGGCTCGCTCTCGTGTTGGAAATCGGCAGGAAAACGTATGTGGCAGACTGGGATTGCCTGAAAAAGCGTTTTTGAGCTCTAGTGCTACAGTGCCTTCACTGTGTCCCAAGAGTCTCATGCAGAGGGAAAAGTGTGGCTAAAAATCGTCCCCTTGGTGTGGACTATAGCTTGAAGTGTGCATCTGTCTTTTGTTGGCTCTTAACGTTTCTGCAGGATTTCTTTGTTGTTGTGTGTCCCCCCCCCCAGTAACCTGCATATTCTAATAAAATGGAAAACCTGTGTCACCATATGATGGATACACAGTGGATGTATGGCTAGCATTTTGAATTTGTCTGATTGAGGGAGGTAGGTAAACTTGCTGGAGTACAAAACATCTGAGCCAGCAATCGTGATACTACAATAATTCAGCAAATTGCTATAGGAAACTTGATGTGATTTGATAAGTTTTTAGACATTAACATTTTTAAACGTTAGCAATCACGGCACAAAATTTTTATCTGCGTAACTGCACTCTCAATAGCTATCTGTGAACATCATGCTAGAAATCCCATGAATAAAAGAAACACTTAAAAATGCAGCTAGTTTAACGATTCAGCTGAAACTAACAAAGCTCAATGGCCGCTCAGATAGTGGAGTCGACTACATCCTTACTAACCTCATACTTGTGTGAAGATCCTTTGCCTGATTTGTAGAAAATCCGATCCCTTTTGCTGGTTTTTTTCCCTTGCTCATCCATACACTGTAATTCGAGTGTAAACTTCAGGCCTGCAGCTCCGGTGAGGTTCCCGGCCAGTTCAATCTGGTTGCTCCAAGATGACATCACGCCTGAGAGGCAGCGCCACAATGAACAGCCAGGAAAACTAGAGCCTGAAAAGACAGATCCTAGCCAGGAAGGATACGGTGTTGACTGGAAGTTTCTACTTCTAAAGTGTTTTATTAGTACAGTGGTATTTTAGGTTTTGGTAATTACCCATCCTATTAAAATGGGGACAGTGGGGTAGAGAGGTAGAATTTAATCACCTTCTTCTCTTTGTATAACTGCTGAAAGTATTGCTTGGCACATTTTCCTATGATTAATGTATTTTAATCAAGGTACTCCTGTCTCATGCGTGATTTTCACTTACACTCGGAGAAAATAACTTCGTAGCTTATTATATTTTAGGTCTATAAGAGGTATTAAATGTAGACTCTCATTAATAACTACTTCTTAAAAAACTTTATTCCGTTTTTCCAGATTTAGTATATGATACTCTTATGAAATTCTACATTACTAAAACATAAATAGAAGTGATACAGTATGGTTGGGCATTAAAGTAATTGTGCATTATTGAAAACTAAGCTGGTGATGTCAACCTAAGTCAGAATCTTGATGCACTTGTATCTGTTCTCATACTGATTTGCATAGCAATTTTGAAATGGATGCTTTCTACATTGCTGTGCCTTAGTAATGTTCTGTTGTATGCAAGTTCATACTGTGCAGCAGGACCTCATTAGCTAGCAGGGTATTTAGTTCACTGGCATTTTGCTCCACTTGCTATGCTGTTCTTGTTCTCTTAGAGTAAACTTTGAAAGAATGTGACTGTAATGCAGAGCCTCACATTGCACAGCATGCAACAGTGAGTTTTCAAAAGAGATGCTTGCATGAGGTACAGAAAATGTTTTTATGCACACTGCTGCTTCTTCTGCAGTCAGTGTGATGAACTGTCTTGTAGTTTAATGTGTAGATTTTTGCCACTAGTTTTCGACTGAATTAGTAGCAGAAAACTCCACAGTTTGTAAAAGATAAGTTAAAAGCCTCAATTTAAAGTTTTGCAATTTCACATTGAATATGTTGTACCTAGGAGACTGTAGTCTGAGTAAAACTTGCTTTCTCGTTAATGCCCCATTAGAGATAAAATTGCCTTTCCAATCACTAGTGTGGGATTTCTTATGTGAGCATGGTATTTCTCTGTCATATCCCTTGTATTAAAGGGAAACACCAAAATTAGTGAAGTGTCATGAGAACTGCATTCTGTTTTAAACATGTTCTTTGTATTTGTATGAAGATAATTTTGCTCCCACCATGCCCAAACTCATACATGCAGTGAAGGAACAGGGCAAGGCAATTCAAAATATGTTATTCAACTTAAGCATTTATAACATTTCTAATATGACAACTCCTAGTGGTTTAAATAAACACTTCCACATTTCTGTATAACTTAAATTAAAAAACATAATCATAGTCACCCCACAAATCAGCTGTGCTCAAGCTGCTCCTTTGTATTAGGAAATGCAGTTGAGCTTGCACTGAAGTCTCATTGAAGTCTATGGCTAGAAACAGATACGCAGTTCAAGAAAACCATGCATACACCATAGGTCCCTGCAATTACATTTGTGGGTTTTTAAAATGTTTTATAGCTTTAGGCCTCATCTCAGGTGTATACATTTGATGTATATTCATATCTTCAAATTTCGATTAGGTGTACCGGTAGGAAAGATTGTTTTGCATTACAGATCCTTCCCTTGGTAATGTAACAAGTTGTCTGAACGACAGATAATCAATCATCTGTGTGTATGCAATAACAATATTAAAAAATCCTCCTGTGGATGCACCTTATATTAAAGAGCTGTTTTAAATGGTATCACATATTCCACTGCTCATAAATAAAACCTCTGATGACAATAGCACCACAATCTTTTTGTGCACATGTTGTCTTTCCTAGACATTTTAGAACAGCCCTGCTCTTCAGTGGAAGAATCAAGTTTTCATATCGTCCATAAAGGACATAATATATCGAGATGGAAAGCCTCTAGCCTTAACTGGACATTTGTTTTGCTTATGTATGAATCTGAAAACCGTTGTGGTAGATCTTAAGCTTTACTGGTAAAAGTGCATCTATGCTAGAAATGCTTTTTCAATATTTATTAGTGTTCCTGTATTGGTAGATTTCTTCTCATACAGACCTGGTCAGTGATGGAGGAGAAAAGTAGTTTGTGCTGTTAGGTTTCTGAAATCAGTTACTTCCTTTAGTACGTACTATGACAGAAGTATCTGTGTCTCTCTTCTGACCAAAAAAAAGCTATTTTAAAAGTGCCTGCTGCCTTGAGCCCACTAGCAGTGTTGTAACACCACCTGAATATGCCACTGAAAGCCAGTAGGGGTGAAACATCAACATGTCTGATTTCCCATAGCGGCAACTTGCAGTCCTGTACCTCTACCGATTCTGGAAGGGAGGCTTTTTTACAGTCAGTTTTTCTGCAGATTTTATTCAGCAAAAATGTTATTTTGGCATGTAACTTCTGTTCGGTCAATATTTAGAACATGGCTAGCCATCTGTTTGATACTTAATTGTGATCAGCTAGTATTAACAGAGCTTTTTTCCCACTGTCACAGTAAGTAAACTTTAACAATCAGCTTTTCTTTTGGTATTGAAGGTGCTTTAGCATGTATGTGGTGATTGACCCATTTGAAGTAAAAGAACAGATTGTCTTATATAAGAATAATCCTCTTTATTTTATGCCTGCAAACCTGCTGTCTGTATCAGCCATAGTTATCCCTGCAATGCTGCTATTGTAAGGCCGTCTTTATTTAATGGGTGGGCTTTGTACATATGTTACATACTTCTGCTTTTTTTTCAGGATTTGAATTAAAAAATGAGTCTACAAACTGCACTGTATTTTTCTCCAAAGTATTCCCAGTTACTTTATTATCAAATTTTAGAATTTATAAACATTCGTTTATATAATCTGTGTAAGAAACTAATTGAGTCTCCAGTATGAATGTTTTTAGAAGCAATATGGCTCAGAAGCAGTTGTATTGTTAGAAAGACTGTTTGTATCTTCAAATTCAACTGCTCTTCATCAGTAACCCAACACAAGATGTTGCAAGCTGTATTTTTCAACCATATGTATTGAAATTTGCTGAAATGCTAGTCTTCATATGTTTTAACTTTAAATAAACAAATACATATTTACCAGAATACAGTTTCCACTACATGTGCTCCAAGGTATATACCTTATGCAGCAGGAAGAGTCTGTGTCATTTTCTGAGTTTGGTGACACTTGTTGACTGAACTGGAAAGCTAGCAATTTCATTTTGAATTTGAAAATTAATTTTTAAGCACACATAAGATCACTCTTGTGCTTAGCATTCTTCTGCCTTTATGTTAGCATTAGTTATTTACAGAGTGACCAATACAGTGTTAGATGCCTTTCACAAATAATATTGTGGAATACACGGTTAAAAACTAGGCTTGATGGAGTGGGAAATACAGCTACTGGCAGAGACACAGAATCCTGTTCGGGCTGATGTGGAGCTGGGGAGGTCTCCAGCCCCAGCCCAGAGCAGGCTTAGCTGTGGGCTCAGCCTGGGCTGCTCAGGGCTTCACCCAGTCAGGATGTGAAACTCCCAAGGGTGGAGAATCAGCCCCACCACCAGACCGTCCTCGCAGGCAAGAGGCTTCTCCTTATCTCCAGCCTGAGGCTCTTCTGTTTCAGCTTATGCTACTGCCTCTTGTACTTCTGCCGTGCACCACTGTGAAGAGCCTGGCTGTGTCTCCTCCACCCACTCTGGTTGGTGCTGGGAATACTCTTTAAGAATGGTTTCATTCCCTTGCTTTCCAGTCTTTTGACCCCAACATACCTGTTAATTCTCTCACCCTTGTCTACGTTAATTTTGCTTTAGTTCAGAACCATATCAGTGTAAAGCGAACACTGAGTTTGTGATAATTAAATCATCCTAAGTCTACATGGGCTTATGTTTGGTCTTAGGTAAGCCAGGCTATACAGACAAATCAGAGGCTATTGACTTCCATTCCTCAGGAGTACAGATTTTTATGGGCTGTCTTCCTAAAAGCATGCTGTGATGAACTACTTCAAGGCAGTGCAGGGCAGAGGGGAAGGAGTGTTCATCCCAGGTCTCTTCAAAGAGGCTTGCCAGATGTGGGAGATGTGTATTTGAGCTGTGCTGCTGCTGTTGCCTTCGTAGTGACCAAAGGAGCAGGGTGAGGTGAAGCAGGGGTGCAGGGAGTGTGCTCTCCAGCATTTCACCACCCTGATTAATAGCATGACTGTCTTATAGAACCAAAGAATCAGTTTGGTTGGGAGAGACACTCAAGACCATTGAGTACAACCAAAACCTAGCTCAGGCACTAAACCATGTCCCTAAGAAACTCATCTATATGTTTTTCAAACACCTCCAGGGATGGTGACTCCACCACTTCCCTGGGCAGCCTGTTCCAATGCCTGACAACCCCTTCCATGAAGAAATTTTTCCTAATATCCAATCTAAACCTCCCCTGGTGCAACTTGAGGCCATTTCCTCTTGTCCTATCACTTGTTACTTGGGAGAAGAGACCAACACCCTCCGTGCTACAACCTCCTTTCAGGTAGCTGTAGACAGCATAAGGTCTCCCCTCAGCCTCCTTTTCTCCAGGCTAAACTGCTCCAGTTCCCTCAGCCATTCCTGATAAGACTTGTGCTCCAGACCTCTCACCAGCTTCTTTACCCTTCTCTGAACTTGGTCCAGCACCTTGATGTCTTTCCTGTAGTGAGGGGCCCAAAACTGAACACAGGATTTGAGGTGGGACCTCACCAGTGCTGAGTACAGGGAGATAATCACTTCCCTAGTCCTGCTGGCCACACTATTCCTGATACAAGCCAGGATGCTGTTGGCCTTTTTGGCCACATGGGCACACTGCTGGCTCATGTTCAGCTGGCTGTTGATCAGCACCCCCTTCACAAATAGCTCGTTAAAATATCTTCACAGATAGCTCATAAAAATGTAATATGTTAAAATACATTAAGTGTTGGGATCATAGAATAGTTTGGGTTGGAAGGGACCTTCAAAGGTCATCTAGTCCAACCCCCCTGCAATGAGCAGGGACATCTGCAACCAGATCAGGTTGCTCAGAGCCCCGTCCAGCCTGGCCTGGAATGTTTCCAGGGATGGGGCATCTACCACCTCTCTGGGCAACCTGTTCCACTGTTTCGCCACCCTCATTGTAAAAAATTTATTTCCCATGTCTAGCCTGAATCTCCCCTCTTTTAGTTTAAAACCATCACCTCTTGTTCTGTCACTACAGGCCACGCTAAAAAGTCTGTCCCCATCTTTCTCACAGGCCCCCTGTAAGTACTGAGAGGCCACAATAAGGTCTCCTCAGAGGCTTATCTTCTCCAGGCTGAACAACTCCAAGTCTCTCAGCCTGTCCTCACAGCAGAGCTGTTCCAGCCCTCTGATCATTTTTGTGGCCTCCTCTGAACCCTCTCCAACAGGTCCATGTCTCTCCTGTGCTGAGGGCTCCAGAGCTGGACACAGGACTCCAGGTGGGGTGTCACCAGAGTGGGGCAGAGGGACAGAATCACCTCCCTTGACCTCCTGGCCGTGCCCCTCTTGATGCAGCCCAAGACATGATTTGCCTTCTGGGCTGCAAGTGCACATTGCCAGCTCATGTCTATGGGATCTATCAGTGCAGGTCTTCTAGGCGGGATGTGGTTCTGCTCTTGAGCCTAATTGCTACCTAAGCTGCTCACAGTCTTTCTAGGCCTTTTGCTTTGTGCCTTGAATCAGTTTGGAAACTGTGATGTTACTTCAGGGAGCTCTAGCACATATTCAGTGTCTTCGTGTGGTAGTTACCTATATTTGCCGAGAAATGAGTCTCTAGAAGAATCATCCTGTTGGACAAACAAGGAAATGTTATCTGGAATATGGTACGGTATTTATGGTATGTGTTTATTGCAGAAATTGTACTCCTAATGTGTTTTTGTGTGTGACATTGGGCTAGCGTGCAAGTGGAATGATAGCCAGCTTCTGCCTTCAACTGCACGTGGAGTTGAATGGAGTTGAAGGAGCAGATTCATTACCATTTTAAAAAATTGTGCTTGTTTGTATTCTGCAAGAATATAACCCTCCCCATCAAATTGTGCCCAAACTATCTTCCATAAAGCTTTTGGGTTGCAAGTGGTAGAGGATGATCTCTGCAATATTAAAACTCTCATTTAAAATAGACAAGTACATCTGTCTGCAATAAACTGTGTGGGAGAAGTATGGAGAGTAGAGCTGCTGACTATACTTCAGAAACTTTGCCCTGGATGTTGGTGAGTCCAGGTATAATAAACACATGATTCTTGAGTGTCCAGAAAAAAATTGTAGTTTACTGAAAACAAGAAATTAATCTTTATACATTAGATCTAATAGTAACATTGAGTAAGAGGCAGAGAAGAAATGAACTTTGAAGTGAGAACTGAAGATCAGTAAAAAAATAACTTTGTGGGAGGTATTATGTGACTGTGGAAGAAATTAATTGAAAACCAGAAATATTTTTAAAAAATTATACATGGAATGCAGTAGTAGCACATTGAGTAAAAGGAGGAGGAGAGATCAGTTTTGAAATTAGAGCTGAAGTGATAATATCCTCGTTTATGGCTGCAGAAGAAATTAATTCAAAACATAATTATTTGCCACCACATTCCAGAGCATAAGCTGTTTTAACTTGATCTCTCTTGCTGGAGTAACTTACAGAGAGCAAATAGGTTTTGAGACATCCAGGGCCTGAGCTATGCTGCTTTGGTGATCTGTAGCCTTATATTCCACAGCCTCCTTTTCAAGTCGCAGTGCAGAATGAACAGAACTTGGTGCAGCTGCCCCACTACAGCAGTTTCCATGGTCAGATTGTGGGGGAAAGAAAAAAAAACATCTGCTCCCTTCACCTCGGGGGGTTGGTTCCACCCATGTATGTTTAGTTGGGCAGGACTATCTCTCTGCGTCATCTTAGACAGCCTACTGACTGTCTTTCTGCATCCTCAGGTACTAAAATATTTTGTAAATCTTTCCCTTTGGCAGATGGTGGGTAGCATTATTCATTGACTACTAGGAACAGGTTGACTGAATGTGATTTCTGCACAGCCTTCAGGGCACTGAGAAGTATGTAGAAGCAAGACCAAAGATTAAACTATAGTTGGGGGAGGGAGGGGGTGCAAATGCTTTTTGTCTGGGCACTTCAAAAGCCTTCCATTGTAATCTCTCCAAACTAGACTGACAGACTCATTTATTAAAAATTAATCTTAAATGGAATTTCTTAAGATAGAAATACTGTATTCACAGTATTCATACTAAAACTGAATTAAAAGAACTGTTCATTTTTATCAGCTATTTAGGGAAAATGCGAAAAAATAAGGTTCTTTAGTACATAGAAATCACTACTGGACGCTTGGTGTGAGCCCTGTTTGTACAAATATGGCTCTGTTAGAAACACTAAATCATAATTGTGGATGGCTCTGGTTTAATCCAGTGCTGTTTCTGCAAGGTTTAGGTCATAAAAGGTGCCTTCTGAGGTATATTTTAATGCATGTGCAAGAGACCCAGAATGTACATTGCACTAGCATGAAAAGGGCTCCATAAGCCATTTGCCTGCAGCCGTTTCTCTCACTATTGTTTCCGTGTTAGTAGAAACCCTGTTATTATTCAGGTTTTGATTTTTTTGAGAATTTTCGCAGAATTTAAACTTTCCCAGAGTATTTTACCAGATTATTATTTTATCTTTTCTTGGTTTGCACCTTAGTCTGCTGCTGTTTCTACTTGCATCACCAGTGTTGCATTTTTTTTACACAGCAGTACAGGTACAAGATATTTCAGTTAAAAACTGTTGCCGTTTAATGTAACTATAGTTTTCTGATGTAATTTCTTTTCAATTAGGTGAAAATGAAATCCTTGAAACTCTATACAATATTGCAAGCAAGAACAGGATATGGAGGTCCTATATAGGCATGGGTTATTACAACTGCTCAGTGCCTCAGCCCATTGCACGGAATTTGCTGGAGAATGCAGGATGGTAATGTACAACATTTTCTTTTTAAATGAGTATGTATACACTTCACGCTAAAGTTAGAGGGCAAAGAAAATACATTTCACTTTAGACGGTGCTTTTCCTGTAAAATATTTCACTGATTTTTGTGACTTCTGTTCACAGTTCCTATTATATTTTACTAAAACGTGAATATTTGTTTACTTTAAGGAAGTACATAGACTTAACTCCTAAACTGAAGCAATTATTTGCTAACTTCTGCCTAAATTTAAACTGGCTCCCTCCTGCACTGGTGTATACAGTTTTGGGTGGAGACAGCTGAATACTATGCAATACTCAAATTATGGTTTTCTTATTAGGAAGTAAGAAGCCTTGAACATTTTAAAGGTAAATACACTTGCTATTTCTTTCTTGATTTTATTTGAAGCCAGAGACCTTCAAGAGTTTCAATGTGTATCCATAAAGTAAGTTCTTGTTTGAACAAATAATTTGCTGGTGCCTGAAAATAGGTAGACAGCAATACTTGGTAATTCACTTCTGAAGAGGCTTGAGGAAGAATATTGTACTTTGTTCTTGTTACCCAGCTGACATTTCAGTTTTTTGGGACAAGCAAAAGAATAGCCTGACAGACTTGAATTTGAATGTTATTATTTTTGTTCGTTTGTTGTTTCGTTGGTTTTGGTTTGTTTGTTTTACTTAAATGTAAAAAAAAAAAAAAAAATTTTTTTAAAAATTGAATACGTTGATTTATATTTTATGAACAGCACTGATCTAAATAATAATGGGGTTTTGTCTCTTGATGGATTTTTCCTGACAAAGGTAATAAGGCTTGATTATAAACACTCATTTAACATTGACATTTCTCTGAAGAACTGTAGCTCAGAAATTATGCAACAGAAAAACTAAATTTAGTGTAGTCTCACTTTCTAACAGCCTGAATGCCATTGATACCCTGCATTGTCTCATTTTGTTTAGAAGTTCCCTTATATCTAGTCAGTAACATCTTTTTTTGTATTGTATTAAAATGACTGTTGTCTTTATTACTGACTAATTATTATTTTAATAAAAACAGTATTTAAAGGTTAAATAGCCATATGAAAAACCCCAACCAACTGAACAAAACCAGTCAAATTAGTCAGTGTAAAAAATCATTGTTATTTAGGTGCTGTATTTTTAGTACTTTGGGTTGCTATAAATGGGTCTATGTATCTGTAGACCTCTGAGTCTATGTATTATTAGACTTGTCTGCTCTGTTTGCATTTGAAAGTTTTGAACTGAACAAATGTCGCACTATTTGGACTCAAGGAATCTATGCTATACAAAATCTATTGCTATACAAAGTTTTATTTGGCCTTATCCCCACCCACTTTTTGCAAAATATGCCATCTAAACATTTCAGGACAGCGCCACAAAACAAATAATCAGTTGCTAGAGGCAAAAATAAGAATAGTTCCAAAGTAAATGGACCAAAATGAACTGGGTGTTTTTAAATCCTAAAAAATTCTATAGTGTTAATGAAACTGGGAGAGTCTGTCCAGAAATCTGTTCTTGGAGTGTCCAGTAAAGTCAAACTAGATGGCTAAAAACTAAATTTACAGATGGCAAAAGTGAAGGTTAAAATGTTTGTTGGGGAGAAGGTGTATGTGTATGTGCATGTGTGCAAAAGCAAGCAACTATACAGACCTTATGGAAGCTGTTTAAGAAACCAAATTTCTCCTTATATCTACTGGCTTTCCATGCCAACACACTTCACATTGCAGCACCGAGGAAATGCTGCAAGTGCAGTTTTATTGTTTATGCTCAATTGTGCCTCTCACGTGACTCGTAGTTCCTCATTGCTTGGCATTCGTTAGAGCAAGGCTTGCATTGGAATGCAATGAAAGTTTATAAAAGATGTTCACAGAAGCCTGTGAACGCAGAAGTGAAGGACTTCACGGAATTTAGGACACTTAGGATTGCTACCAGGAAGTAGGAAGCAAAGGGGTAGATTTCAGGAGGAAACTGTTTAGCACACAATATAAGTTTGGCTGAAAATTAGACTACTGACCCACACTGCTTTATTTAGAAGATTACCACAAAAGTCTTCCCAAATATCAGATTCTGTTGAGAAAATACTCAACACTGTTGGAGTTTCTAAACTTTTTGAAGCTTTTGAACAATGACCTATAATATCTCTGTTCACAATAAAAGCTGAATAGTTTAATTACTGTGAGATAAAACTGTCTGACCAAAACTACGCACTAATAAGTGTCTGGAATGTCAGCATTTAGGAATTTCTTGTACTGGTAGCTTTAGAAAAGCATAGGCATCCTTTAAAGTCTGAATCGCATTGTAACTACTTCTGTGTTTGTGAAAGAAGATATTTCAAAACACTTGGGGTAGATTTTTTTCAGGTGACTTTTTATTCAAAGAACACTTTGATTAAAAGTTAGAGAAAAAGAAGAGAAATTTCTATTGTGCACCTGAAATGCTGCAGTTAAAATTCCAGTCTCCTATGCTAGGGTTTTGACTTAGTTGCAGAAGGTAGAGCATAAGTATCTCTTATTTTTGATACTTGATTTCCTTTTGGTTTTGGTTACTGTCTGCTAACACTTCTTTGTTCCTAGCAATCTGTGACTAACAATTCCATGCTAACATGGGTGGAAGTCTTAGAAATATTTTCCATACGCTACCTGGTTGATATTAGCAAAAATAGTAGCCTGTTTTGTGCAGACAAATAATAGCAGACCAGCATGTAATTTACTTTATCCTTAGAACATCTTGACTCTAAAATGCAGGCAGAAGGATTTATTTTGGGGCATACTACCAATTATGTTACTTTCAGCACAGACCTCTCAAATGTATGAATACCTGTCATCCGTCTGCTGGTATGGATGCATATTCTTTATTCTGCTGTACCCCATATTAATATATTCATTAATTTTTTTCACATCCAATGTGCTGACCTCTTTCCTTAGTGGCATACCAAATTAATTCTGTGCCCTGCTGCGAACATAAATGAATAACTGAAGATGTGAAGAAAATTTGGCTTAAGAAATCAGCTTACATATAGGCTTCTTGCTAACATATGTGTCAAAACAATGTAGTATTTATTTTGTGGGCTTAAATATAAAAATAATTATCAGGCCTTGAAAATCAAGAGGGCCTTTGGAGTCACACTAGCATGACACAACAGAGAGTGATGCAGAGGTCTTCAGAGTACAGCTCACTTGATTCCTTTGTCCCCAGCCATTAAATATGTAAGAATAAAGTACCTGTACCAAGGACACCTGCAATTTTTACATTGATAGTGTAACTTATTAAACTTATTAGCTAGTAGCACTCAGCACTTATGCATTGCATTCTGAAAATTACTTCAGTCTCAGTTTTCCAGTGTTGTCAGATGTATGAATTATCTTTTTTTCTGTGACTCATGTATGTTGGTTTTAAATTCTACTAGTGGTCTGTCTTTAGTTTAAGTTCATTTCATCTTATTAATTGTCGGATCTCAAAATGAATACTCCATATGACTGGAAATCCAAATCAGTTGTAGGTCTGCCATTGCATGAGATTAGTCTTGCAGATGTCTAAAACTGCAAGAACATAATTTATAACAAGATAAAAGTATCATGTTGATTATGAACACATTAACTTCCCAGAGATTCAGTCAAAGTATAGAAAAAGTCACTAAAGAAGATGTATGGTGAACTGTTTTGCTAGAACCTACTGTATATTAAGAAGTAAATTAGGCTTAGCCTTAGATCTTATTGACTGTACACTTATAAATAATAATCAAGAACTTGTTCATCGAATGTTGCTCAGTAATGGAGTTTTCTGAACCTTTGTGTGGAAGCAGGAGCTAACTTAGTATGAGGAATCCATAACTGTTAATCTTGCAGTTAATGTACAGTCTGTTTTGTTGCTAAACCTAGAACAAACCCAACTCCTAGGTACAAAAGCTTCTGCTCTTTCATAAGCCAGGTCTTTTGATGAATGGCCTAACTTTTGACTGAAAGCATGCTTTCTTAGATGCTTCTTACTTTGATACCTGTCAGTTGATGCTGGTTTGCTTTGCTTCAGGAACACATTTTTACTTCAGCATCTTTTCAAACCTTCATCGGTATCTTAAATTGGTATTCATACAAATATTTTTAAGAGTAGGGTAAGGCAAAAGGTGAAACACTGAACTAAAGCAAAGAGTTATAAAAGCTACAAAAATTGAAGCCACTTACTACTGAACTCCTGAAAGTTAGGCACTGGCTCAACTTCTCATGGAAGGTTTCTTTTATGTCATGACCCGTCTGCCTTAATTAGCTTGAGAGCATTTGTCTGTGGAAGTACTTCTGGTCAGAACAGAAGCTGAGTGGAGATTGTATTTTCCTCCGGCTTGATTGAACGAGAGGCAGTTCATAGTTGTGTTCCTTGCCATGATGGTAATTCTTCCTTTTCATTTTAATGTCCTTGGTACTGGACTTGAATTATGTGCAGAAGAGCCACTTGAACAAATCTAAGCAGAGAGGAGGTTTTTAAATGAGAGACAGTGTACTTTTTAGAGATTTGATTTTTGTAAAAGTTTACTTTAGAAATTACTTTTAAAGATTTTTGCTTTTAAATTACTTTTAAAAGTCGCTTAACAGATAGTATAGATTCAGGCAGAAGTGAGAGTGCAGACTAAAACCAGCTAATTTAATTGAAGAAATTGTGAAGTAAAATTATTATATTAGAAGGTTTAGGTGCTTAAACAGCACTGAACAACCTTCTAAATAATAATAATGATTGAAAGTGTTTAAATAAATGTTTTTATTTCTTGGTTGAACTTTTTCCATCCTCTCCTAAATTGTTTTGGTTTTGCCATTCAAAAGCATAACATCAAAATCACAAAGCTTCATTAATTCTGTTTTGTAGCATAGTGTACTATCCCAACTATGTGGGGTAGGATTGAGGTTATTCAAGGGAACCATCAAATTAGTAGCTCCTTAGTAGCAGTTTAAGAATAGTTTTCTCTATTTATTTTGCACAATATAAAAACTTCATTTAAAAAGTCATTTGAGCATAAACTGAGTGGAAATTCTTGAGGCTTTTTTAATAGATTTCTGGGTAGCTGATTAGAATGGTCTACTTTGAAGCATTCAAGCATTCATTGCAAAGTCTAGCTCTAATTATGTAAGATTAAATCTTAAGAAGGAGAGTTCTCATGAAATAAGAAGTTGTGAACATTACTCACATCTTAAGAAAGATGCTTTGTCTTTAAAAACAAAATAGAGAATTTTGCACCACATGAACAGCTACAACTTTAGTGTCCTTTAGCAAAATTTGCAGCCAAGTTTAATGTGAATTATTGTTTCTCTACTACTGATTTTTCTCTACCTTTCTTATTTTGCATCAGTCCCTAATTATTAATGGTTTAATGAGACAGTGGTTTTGTTGAGATGAACAATAAAGCCAGTATACTCAACTTTAATGGAAATTTAATTTCTTTTAACTGATTATTCTGGCAAGTACTAACCAATGATTCTTGATTTTATTTTTCTTCCCTTGCACTGAGTAATCTTTCTCTAATGCATTTCAATTAATCTCAATGCTTTAATTCTTATTAGTCTACTTCTATTTCCTCCTGCAAGTTACAGTGCAAAATAAGGCCTTCAGCTGAAATAAAATGAGAAGTTAAGACTGTTAATTTCAAGTACAGAGGAGTTTCTCTTATTAAGCAAGAAAACTCTTTGTTCATGCAAAGGAGTTGGGAATAACTCTTTTCATTGGTGAGAACTGAGTGGACAGGGGGACCATTCAGAAAACAAATCGGTATAGTCCCAGATTGAAAGTTTATCTGACAAACTGAAAACTGAGTTTAACAGCCATGGAGAAAAAAAAAAAATCTATTGAGATAAGCAATGTTGCATGCAGCCTAGGACATGGACTTTCTTGTGAACGATGCAGTCAGCTACATGATGATAAGTAGTTTATTGTGAGACTTGGCTAAGAGGCAGGAAAAATCTTCAATATTCAGGAAAACCATCAATATTTATATAATTTGATATATAGCTATTGATTTCTGTCACTGTAATGAATAATATATATGAGAAATTTAAGCAGACGTATAATTTAAATAGACAGCTGTTGTGGTTTAACCCAAGCTAGCAATACAACCACAATAGCTGCTCACTTACCCCCCTCCCCACCTCTACCCAAATAGGGGAGCAAATCGAAGGGAAGGGAGAAACTTGGATTGAGATAAACACACTTTAATAAAATAACAAAATACTAATACACTACTAGTAAATACATATATACATATATATATAAATAGAAATACAATGTAAAATAAAAGATACTCAATGCACTTCCTCACAAACTCCATCCACACGGAGCAGCCAGTCCCAGGAAGCAGCACCTGGTCCCAACAGCTGATTCTGGAGAGAGGAAAAAGGAAAAAGGCAGGAAGGCCCAGAGGCCTCTGCAAAATGGCAGGATGGCAAAAGGACAAGTTAAATGTCCTGAACAGAACTCCCCTGGCTCCAACAAAAAGAGCAAAGAAAGCCAAGAAGCGAGAGAGTGACCGAAAGATCCGAACTATTCTAAAATACGAAGCATGACACTAATGGGATGGAATGCTCCCATTGATCAGCCTGGATGTCAGTCGGCTCTGCCCCGTCCATGCCGCCCTTCCTCGCTGCCTCGCACCTGTGGGCAGAGCGCTCAGAGTGTCCTTGGCTCTCAGACCACAGCAATTAAAAACATGAACTCCGTGCTGGGGTGTTATCTCTTGTTCTCAAAGTAAGTCCAAATAATGATCATGCTAGCTGTGAAAAAGAAAGGTTTCTAACTGCATGAAGAAAATTAACTCATTTTCAGTCAAACGAGCACAACAGTAAATACATTGGCATCATATATTATACTTTGAGTTCACTTATTGAGTATATTCTTTCTAGCTCTCCCATTCTTTTCTTCAGGACTTTTTTCCTACTTTCTGTCTTGCATTACTGTTTGATTTCTTCTCTTATCTTGCTCTATACCACAGGTTTTGCAGCTTGTTCTTGAAAAGTCTTTGTTGCTGACCTTCTATTGACTTTACATGATTCGAGCTTCCAAATACTTCAGTCGGTCTTTAAAGATTATACCTTCACCCATAACCATTTTTCAAAAGTCTAGGGCTTACTACCACCCTTTCAGGAAACAAACTTGTTTTCTTCCATTGATAGAAAACAGAGGCTATGGGTGTCCCCACTTACCACTTGTTTCTGGCCACTGCTCTGAACTCAAACTGACACAAGGTCTGTCCTGAACCACCATGGAACCCAGTACCCAAATTTCCAGCAGTGAGAGGAGAGTCTGATCTCTGTTTTTGCCTTTCATGCCTGGACCCATGCTGCTTTGTTTTTCTGGACTGTTAAAATGAAGTGAATCCCTTAGATTGTTGCCTTTTCTAAGGAATTGCTTATATTGTCTCTACTCTTTTGTTCTCCAAGTGACAACAGATAAAACTCACATCCATCTCACTTCCCTTCATTAACATAGATGGAAACTGTCATTTCACAAGAAGCTGCATATTTCTGAGCTTGATCCTATGGAATGCTGAGCGCCTTTCCTTGCATAAGAGTGGAGAAGACTTTGCAAGTAAAGGGCTTCAGAAACACTATTGAAAGATAATGGCAATACCTAAATATGATTGAACTAGACATTCTCACTTGGATATTGCCACTTGATTCAGTTCCCCCAGTCTCAGTGCCTACTTCCGCTCTCCCTTCTCCAAGGTGCACTCACACCTCTGTTTTAAAAGTAATTTCTCTTTTCAAAATGGAGAAATAGAATTCTTCTCCTGTAAAAAGCCAAGTCAATACCAGAAGAGAAAATATTCTCAGGCTTCCAGGACAGAAATAAATTACAGCCATCTGAAAATAACTGTTTTCTAACAAACTTCCATGTTAGTGAATTATGCTTTACAATTTATTTTCCTGTGACACAGTTCAGTTGCATATTGGCGTAACTCTTACACATTTGTTTTCCTAGATCCAAACTCAGACTTCTTTTCTTACAGGGTTACACAGTATACTCCTTACCAACCTGAGGTCTCCCAGGGCAGGTTGGAGAGCCTGCTAAATTACCAAACTATGGTGTGCGATATCACAGGAATGGATGTGGCTAATGCATCTTTGCTGGATGAGGGAACAGCTGCTGCAGAAGCCATGCAGTTATGCCACAGGTACTATGTTTAAATGTGTGGTTAAATCACAGCAGGAAGGAATTTTGGAGTTTGAAAAGCATTTCACCTTCTATAAGCATGGATAGGTGAGTGGGTTGAAGTTGAGTGTGGCCTTTTCACTGTGAGCAGATCATTATACAACTATAGCCCATGTTATTGAGCCCCCAGAGAAGTTGCCAGTGTTGATGTAAATGTTTAATTCAGACATCTAAGGCCTTAAGAAACCTAAGGACCTAGAGACCAGGGGGAAATTCTAGAGCAAGGAAGACTTAGCCCTGGTGGAGGAGGGTCAGGTTAGAGAACACTTGAGCAAATTCAACATGCACAATTCCATGGACCCTGATGTGATGCACCCGTGAGTGCTGAGGCAGCCATCTGATGTCATTGTGGGACCACTCTTGATTGTCTCTGAACAATCACGGTGACTGGCGAGGTGCCTCAGCACTGGAGGAAAGCAAATGTCACTCTTGTCTTCAGGAAGGGCAGGAATGAGGATGCAGGGAACTACAAGCCAGTCAGACTCACTTCGATCCCCCAGAAGATGGTGGAAAAACTGCTAGTCCTGGAAACCATTTCTAGGCATGTGAAGGACAAGAAAGTCATCAGGAGTTGCCAGCATGGATTCACACACGGGAAGTCATGCTTGACCAAACTGGTAACTTCCTACAATGAAATGGCTGGCTTGGTAGATGAGGCTAGAACAGTAGGTACTGTCTACATCGATGGTCTCCCTTAAGTCATCACAGAGAAGCTGAAGAAGTATGGGCTGGATGAGGTGAGTCAGGTGGATTGAGAACTGGCCGAATGGCTGGGCCCAGAGGGTGATGATCAGTGATGTGAAGTCTAGTTGAAGGCCAGTTATTAATGGCATATCCCATGCTCCACACAGGGTCCAATTAATGATCTGGATGATGGGGCAGAGTGTATCATCAGCAAGCTTGCTGATGATGCAAAACTGGGAGAAGCAGCTGGAACACTAGAGGGTCATGCTGCCATCCAAAGGGTCCTTTTCAGACTGGAAAAATGGGCTGACAGGAACCTCATGAAGCTCATTAAGGGGAAGTGCAAGGTTCTGCACCTGGCGGGGAACAAACCCAGGCATATGAGGTACATGATGGGGGCTGGCAAGCTGGAAAGCAGCTTTGCAGAAAAGGCCTTTGGGTCCTGGAGGACACCAAGTTGAACACAAGCCAGCAATGTGCTCCAGTGGCAAAGAAGGTGAATGGTATCCTGGCCTCCATTAGGGAGTGCTGCCAGCAGGTTAATGGAGGTGATCCTTGCCCTCTCCTCAGCACTGTTGAGGCCACTCCTGGAGTTCTGTGTCCAGTTCTGGGCTCCCACTAACCTACTGGAGAGTCTTACCTGTTCCCGCTGCTACCAACACGGACACAGGGGCCCCTGTGGCTGAGGTGCTGCTCCAGGTGGTGGCACTGAAGTCCACTCACTCCAGTCACTCCAGTTGCTGCACCATGGACTCGGACACATGGATCCTCTGTGGATGACTCCAGTTTCTGGCACCTAGACAGCCATGTACACCACACCCCGAATACAGAGTCCCCTCAGCCGTGAAAATAATCAGAAAGGAATTTAACAACAAGAGAGGACAGACTGCACTAGTTGGATTCAAATGCATCGACCAGCAACTATTTATATATGACTTGCCCTGTTTATCCCCTTATGACTATATTTTCTTACACTTGGTCTTCCCAGAACCACTTAACTGTATCGCTTTTCCTCTAGACATCTCATCGCCCTTGCAATCCCAAAACGCCTTTTTCCTGCGTCCCATAATGTCTCCTTCCCAGGGGGACACAGACAGTGCGTCTGTCAGGGTTGGTTAATTAATCTGAGTTCCCACATGTCTTGCAGCCCTTGTTCTCCTCTGTGCTGCGGAGATGGGTCACTGGTGGGCTGGTATCTCCTGTGGGCCTGTGGGCAGCAGGGACAGGGTGTTATTTTGGCTCCCGCACTTGCCATTGCCTCTCTGTGGGGGTGCAGGGGAGCTTTTACTGCAAAGCCTAACAGTCTGTGTCATGAACCTTTTGTGTTCGTGAACACAGAAGACATGAATTGGTTTTTTTCGACTAGCAGTTAAAAGGAGCTTTAAAAAACAGTGAAGTATATCAGTCTTAAGTTGCTAAATGTGAAACTGTCACTGAAATATACAAATTTACTTTCAGGGATCTGTATTGTGAGGGCATTTGAACGGGATCTGCAAATAAAGTGAAATCTGAGAAATGACTGAAGGTTACAGAGACTGTGTTGTAACTATTCAGTTGTTCAAAGCATCAGTCTGACATAAAATCCTGTTTACCAGAGAAAACTAGGCAGTTGTCTTAGCCTCCATTTTACTATTTCGGTGGCTCATATTTGGTTATCCAGGGCAACACTGAAAATCTGCAGTGAAGAACACAACTGCATTCCTTTAAAAGAGTATGTGTGTGTGGAGGCATTCCTGCAGCTTCTTAACTTGGCTTCTTGTTGTGTTTCATAGTCTCTTTTAATTTTTGTCACGTATGAATCTCATTTGTGTGTCTGAAATGAACTTTCTTATTTTAAATGGACCAGAACCTTCATTCAGTCTTAATTTAGTTATGACAACCAAAATTTACAACTGCCTTTTAACTTAGAAAAACTCACATGTAGAAAACAAATTCATTTTGTTTCCATGGAAAACAATATATTATTTATATGTAACCCTTCTTTTTTCCTTTTCTTTTTAACAGACACAACAAAAGAAGGAAGTTCTATGTAGATTCCCGATGCCACCCTCAAACTATAGCAGTGGTCCAAACTAGAGCAAAGTAATGTTTCGCTCCATTTTCCAACATATCTTTTCACTTACATTGGATCATTTTTCATCTGTGCCTCTTCACCATATATCTAATGTTTTTGGAATATAAGATTATGCATTCTTTGCAAAATAAAACCAGGAATCTGTTAGCGTTTGGAATTGCTTCTGCTTCTCCATTAAAATACAATTGCAAAGTAATTAAAGATTTTTTTAAAAAGAGACTAAATATCTAACAAAAAGAAAATATTTAATCTTCCCCTTAAGTTGTTTGCACAAATACATACATTTGGTTATTGAATTCAGTCTGGTAATTTTTTAACTAGGAAATGTATTATACTAAATAGCAAAACTTCTCTTTTAATGAAAGCTAAATCCATTTTAAGTTTACAGTTTAAATGAGACATTTTCTAAAAATGTGACTTGGTTGTCAAAGTTAAACATGCTAAAGGAGCAAAACGTTGCCATCAAGTAGCTTATGCATCTTCTGCTCTGCTTTGCTCCGTATCTCTCATGACAATATCAAATATAATTATTCTTCTGTACTATGTACCGTGACATTAAACTTTCTCAAAGTTTAGAGTGCAAAGCAGATTGAAGTCTCTGTATGTTAAAGAAAGATGTCATGTATAAGTTCATGAAAACATTATATTAAGTGTAACTGCAAGGCAGGCAGTGGTTTGAATATGTTGTCTTCTGCATATTTTTGTTTCACAGTTATACAGGTGTTATTACCGAACTCAAATTACCCCATGAGATGGATTTCAGTGGAAAGGATGTCAGTGGAGTATTATTTCAGTATCCAGACACTGAAGGGAAGGTGGAAGACTTCTCTGAACTTGTTGAGAGAGCTCATCAGAATGGGGTAAATTCCATTGGTCTCACAGATTTCAGTCTGATGCATCGAACAGCCATAGTCATAGAAATTAAGTATTACATGAGACACTGTCTAAAGTATTACTCTTCAGCTCCATGCAATTGATAACCATTACAGCCGTTGCCCCTCAGCTCTGTGCAAGTGATACGGAACTGCTTGAAGCCGTATCTTGCTCTAGCTTAGCTCCCATGTAAACACCATTCCTTCAGAAGAGGCTGACTGCTCTGTGCACTTCTGTTCTCAGAGTCTTGCCTGCTGCGCTACTGATCTTCTGGCTCTCTGTATTCTGAAGCCTCCTGGAGAGTTTGGGGTAGATGTTGTCCTGGGTAATTCCCAGAGGTTTGGTGTGCCGCTCTACTATGGGGGACCCCACGCGGCATTCTTTGCTGTCAAGGAGAATCTAGTGAGAATGATGCCGGGCAGAATGGTGGGCGTTACAAGGTAAGGGTTCCCATCACTGTTAGTGTCTAAAGGGAAAATCTAAATAAAATGCATTTTGACCATCTTGGGCATCCTTTATGAAAAACAACTGACCATGGTGTTGTACCAAACACCTTTTTTCTGTAAAACTGGAAGAGTAAATGTTGCCTTCCAGTTTTAGGAAGCAAGCTTAAGGAACCGCATTTGTGTGGAATGAAGCTGTGAACTGTCTATAGTGCTTGCTGCAATATGGGATGAGGAGACAGCTTAAATGGCAGACAGAACTGTGATGAATGAGGATGAACTGAAAGAACTTTGCAAGCTAACTTATTCTGCTTATTCTGTACTGCTATACCTTTTTCTCTGACATCTAGGCATTAAAAACATAAATGGGAGGAAGTAGAAAATACAGTGAACTTCCCAAATAATCAAGAACTTAATTGAGTTCAGATTTTAGTCAAGCTTAAACAAAGCAGAGAGATAGAGTGCATAAACTTACATCTAATAGTTATTGGTGACATTTTGAACTTTGACAAGATGCCTGAGAACAGTAGAAATGCAAAGTAATTGTCATTGGAAAGACTGCGTATCTTTGGCACAGAAGGTATTTAGAGGTACTTCAGTATCAACATAACTAATGACATTAACGGTCATCAATAAGCTTAGAAATTTTCATTTGTATAGTAATACTCCTTCAAATGTATTTTTAATCATCCTGCTTATTCTAAAGGTATCCTTAGGCTTTATTCATAGTTCTGAAGTCTGATCCCCAATTCAGATTTTTTATCAGAAGTCTTGTACAATCTTTTACAAAAGAACAGTAATTCTATTTACCGAGGTCATGGATTTTTTGAAGTTTTTGACCACAGAATGGTTGAGGCTGGAAGGGATCGCTAGAGATCATCTGGTCCAACCCTCTTACTTAAGCAGCGTGACCTAGAGCCAGATGCCCCGGACCATGTCCAGATGGCTTTTGAAGATATCCAAAGATGGAGATTCCACAGTTTCTCTGGATAACCTATGGTAGTGCTTAGTCACCTTCACAGAAAAAAAGTCTTTCCTGGTGTTCAGGAAGAACCTGCTGTGTTTCAGTCTGTGCCCATTGCTCCTTGAGCCTCATTCTTCTGTCCTGATTTATGCTTTATTCTCTCCAGCACCTGTCTGTCTCTGAGGATAGAGAACTAGTTTCAGGTTAGCATGCATAAAGCCTAATCTGCTAAATTACTGTAATTTTAAAGTAATGGTAGCAACATTTTCATTTGTGACACAGAGATGCAAATGGAAAGGAAGTTTATAGACTTGCTTTGCAAACACGAGAGCAGCATATCAGGAGGGATAAAGCTACAAGCAACATCTGCACAGCACAGGTAACTTGTCATGCTTTATTTTCAGCTGTAGAAAGGAACAAGTTAAACCGTAAGATTATAATCCTTACATTGTAGTAATGTGAGTTAGCTTTACTTTTTAGAGTTGATACTTCAGCCCTGAATTTGTGCAATATCACGAGTCCATCTTTCTCATAGGGTGAATGCCAGTGAGTGCTGTGTTTGTTATGAATGAGACAGGTTTCTTAATAAAATGGAACGGAATTCTAATGATCTGAAATCACCCACTCAAGGCAAAAAAATTCATTTTGAAATTCTTAAACTACTTCTACAAATTTTCACAACTTATATTTTCGTCTGCATGATTTGATGCAAAAATAGTACCTTGCCAAACAGCTATCTTTACAGGAAAACACCATGATTAAGTAAAAAATAATCCAAAATAGTTATCTTCAGCATGCCTCCACACACCTTCAGTCAGACAAGTTTCTAATTTTTTTCCGCTCTTATCAATGCTTTGTTCATGCTCTTAATTTTGTGCCAGATTTTTAGGGGGGATTATTAATGTTAAAAAGAGCTTAATTACTTAGTATTCATGAGATGTTCCATAAGTGGTTTGTATCAATCCTAAGCAATGACTGGCGTTACTTGAGAGTCTTCAAATATCTTTGTTGCAATAGTTGAATTTAAGTTCATGTTAATTACTGGCACAGTTACATTTCAAAGGGCATTGAATTCATAATCAGCGCTTACAGTTTCATGAAAGTATTTTACCTTTCTCACCTTTTATTTTGTAGGCAACACATAATAAAGTATAACATCAGCTGCGTATATGTGGCTGTTCCTGGGTTCTAAAGAAGCTTTCCACTAAACTAACATGCTGTTTTTGTTGTTATTATCATCATCATCATGATCATTAATACTATTAATACTATTAATAATTATTAATACTAATACTACTACTATTAATAATAATGTCCTAAACTGTATTTGGATCCTAGGCTCTTCTGGCTAACATGGCAGCCATGTTTGGTGTCTACCATGGGTCCGATGGATTAAGGCATATTGCAAGAAGAGTACACAATGCTACTCTAATCTTGGCTGAAGGTGAGAATTTAATGTTTGCAGAAACTCTTCTTAAATCCTTACACCTACTTAAATAATACATCTTCTTCAATGAATTCACGGGGGTTTTTTGCCAGCTGATGTGTTTTATCTCTCTCAGCTCTCAAGACAACATTTAAGTACAAAGTTCGTAGATAAAGTTTTTGTGTACTTCTGACAATTACATCCAAAAATTAGATACCTGTGTGGTATGAGTTTGCAAGCGTTACTTCCATTTTCTTGGGAAAATAACAGAAGTCTACACAGCGAGTCTCTAGTTGATAAGAATCAAATGCTATTTTCCAGCTGCAAGCTCTCCACTTACTGGACCATCCTAGTGTGCACACAGAAATCTGCAGAGTATTAATAGCATAGCGAAAATAAGTAAAAAATGAGATTAAAGAATTAGCGATGTTTCAGTTAAGTTGGGTGGAGTATCACACCTGCTACGAACACTTGGAATCCCAAAGCTTAACAGCTACCAGAAAGCACAGAATCTGTAGTAGTAAATAATAATTGCATCTGGACTATGTGGTCTGGTGGGTTTTTTTCACTGGCATGACTGTTATTGCTGTCAGAAGGGGCTATGCAGAACTGGAATGCTGGGAACCGATTGCCATGGTTATCCATGCTTTATTTGCCAGCTTAGCTGGAAGACCTCTTGCTGCAGTGAAAAGCACTGAGGCTCTAAACTTCGTTATGGCAAACTCCATGACATTTAGTATCCATTGATATAATAAAATTTTTCTTTCCAGTCTTGTGATTTTGTCCTTATTGCATTCATCTACCACTTCTGCTATAGTGTATATTACAAATGTGATGTATCAGAATAGTCTTCCCTAGACTTAATCTGCATTATTCATTAGGTCTGAAGCTAAATATAGTTGCAGTTCATTAACAGTGACATTTCATAAAAAGCTAGTGATTTTGCTGGTCTGTACACAAGGAGAACATTTTGTTTAATTATGTAAAAGCATTTACTTACGAGATCAATAATCTTGTTACGCAAGTACTGTGTAAACAAACAATACAGTATGCAGCTAATAGAATTAACTTACTGTTTTTTATAGGTCTCAGGCGAGCTGGTCATAAACTACATCATGATCTGTTCTTTGATACCTTGGTGATCACGTGTGGATGCTCAGTCAAAGAGGTTTTGGACAGGGCAGCACTTAGAAAGATAAATTTTCGGATTTATAGTGATGGCAGAGTAAGCAACTCCCTAAACCTTTCAGAAATTCTGTAGCATGGCTTTTCTGCATTAAGTTTCTAGTTATTAAATGTGCTAAATGGAAGAAAATTATTTAAGACTTCTTGTAATTTGCTGAAATCTATCAGTCAATTCATAAAGATAATATAAAGCGTGAAGTTGTTAAGTGAGCTACTGAACTTCCAGAACTAATTATTCTATATGCATTTTATGCCTGTTTAAAAAGATTTTCTAGTTGTTTCATGTTAACTATACCACTAAGGGCTAGAGTGGAGAGACTTTAGAACTTAATGATGAAGTGCATGATGACTTCCAGAATTGAGGTCCTGTGGCAGTTTTTAAAGACAGAATTGAAATATAAGCAACATTTTGGTAGGCAATTAGGACTTTCTGCAAAATCTAATATGTTCTGTAAAATGGGATGGGGGGATGGAGTGGTCTAGCAAAATTGGCCAATTTCCTTTTAAATGGAAAACACTTAGAAATATTACAAGTAAGTTCACAAGTCTTGAAGCTTGTGAGCCACCTGGCTTGCGTAGTTTAGGAGGGGAAAGGTAGGAACTGAACAAATTTATGTAAATTTTATGCATCTATTACATAAAATGATGTGACATTTACATAATATTGAGAAGACTGATTTTTTTTTGCCCTCCGATGTGTCTGGAATATATTTTCTTGACCAGAAAAAATAAATATGCCTGGAATTAAGAGCTTTGAGTAATTACTGTTGCTTTTATTCATAGCTTGGAATATCACTTGATGAAACTGTGAATGAGAAAGACCTAGATGACATATTATGGATTTTTGGTTGCGAATCTTCAGCTGTAAGTAGACGATACATGAAAGGGATTAAATTATCTGAATGTTTCAGAAGTTCAGTGAAAAGTAAAACTGCTCTTGGGACAGTAGGTGTCTATATGAAGACCATCTGTGAAATACTGAGAATTTCAGAAACTTCCTTAAAGAAAGAGGCAGTATAAGATAACAATGATTTATGTAACTGAGTAATGCCATCCTTTCGGTCAGCTTGAAAACCTTGCACTTCGGTTGTTATTTGTTTTGTGAGGTTTAAACAGTGTGGTCCATTATTTCTCTCCCACTGGAATTTTTCTTGCATGTCATTAGTAATTAGCAGCAATACTTGCAAGATGTGGACTACTGAGACATCCGTACCCAGTTTTAATATAATGCTGTTGTCGTGCTAGATATATACAGGTATGTATGCTGATACACAAAGAGCTTATTAAATCTTCTTGTAAGCTGGTACTATAAGCTAGTTCTGATGGAAATTGACTGTGAAAAGAGAAATTTCTGTTAAAGTATTTGACTCTGTGTTTCTTTGTGTCAAAGGAGCTAATTGCTGAGGGTATGGGCGAGGAAACCAAAGGGATCCTTAGCACCCCATTTAAGAGAACTTCTAAATTCTTGACCCATCAGGTTTTCAACAGGTTTGTGAAACTGCTGTATATCTGATATTTTAATAGAATGTGAAAGTATCTCCTTTGAAAAGTGGTACTAGAGTCAACTGGGGACAGTTTTGTAGCTGTGTTCACACAGTCACTCATTATTTGGAAATAATCTATTTAGTAGCATTTTTTGATATCTTTCACGATTTAAATGAGCAAAGCGATACTCATGGTCACATGAGGGTTATGTTTTTCCATTAATCTGCAACATTGTACAGGCTGTTATTTGAGGACATAGTAGAAGCAAACTTAACTAGAGCCCTTATATTCCATATTTACTGATAGCATTTCTGAGCAAATGATAATAGGCATTTTTCATCCACATTGCTATTAGCAAGCATAAAGTACTGATTTGGAAAGAAGTACCTAGTATATACTAAAAGGTATCCTCAGTTGTAATTATTTTTTATGGCATTTCCTATTAGAGGACAGATCAACCAGCTGGTATAGCTAATCTGCTTTTGTGTTCTCCAGCTATCACTCTGAGACAAATATCGTGCGGTACATGAAAAGATTAGAAAACAAAGATATTTCCCTTGTTCACAGCATGATTCCTTTGGTAGGTATTTACCGAAAAGAGAAAAAAATTAGGTACTTAGATGCACATTTATATATTGTAATAAATACTGACAAATGTGTTTGTATTCTTAGGGGTCCTGCACAATGAAGCTCAATAGTTCAGCTGAACTTACAGTAAGTTGAACTAATACTGTCTTATTTACCCACATGAGTAAACTACCTAGCCAGTGTCATGGTCGAGAAGTAAAGACTGCTTTTGGTCTAGTACTCCTGCTGAGCAGGCAGTTTCAGAAGTAGCTGAAGTCATTCAGCTCCCTTTTCTGCTAGGAAGAGAACTCTGAAAAGCACAGTAGGAACGTAACAGCAGCAGGAGAGAGGGCGGCTTTGAAGACTCCATTCTGAAAAAAATGAAAACAATTTTTGGAATTAGGTATCACAGTCCTGTTCCCTCATGTGGTGTTGCAGAACCTAACTTGTATCCACTTTACAGATCTTACAGTCAAATCTTCAGAAATACGGAGTCAGGTGGGACTGGCAATTCACGCTTCTTTGTCAGTTTGCTGTTTTTTAGGATAGCACTCCTTTTCCCCAGGTGAGGAGCTGGAGTCTGCAGATATCTTCATTTTTCTAGCTGGTAGCAAATGAAACAGAGCCTTAGCCAGGCTGTTTGGGTACTGAATGACTTTTTGACTCTGAATGATCTTCCTGTGCTCTCTTCTTATTAGCTTCTCACTTTGATCTTTCCCTAGGTTTCCTTTGTTCCCCTTCTCTCACTGCCTTCTCTCTGTCTTCTCCCTTCACTGATTTCTGTCCTTTATATTCCCTTCTAATTAAAATCGGTAGGAATTAAACTGTGTGAAACAAACTGAGAGTTACGTACTATTCCACGTGACTCCTCTCTGTTTCCCCATTGATCCCACAACTCTACACAAGGGTAGGTGACCTAGAAGGAGAAAGTAGGGATTTTAAGCATCTTCTGAATGTTATTAATAAAATAAAATGTTACTAGAAACGACAATTAGTTGAGAACTTGCCTTGCTGCACAAGAAATGTTTGATTTTTTTATTTGAGCACAGAGCAGCTTCTTTACTTCATAGAGTTTAACAACAAAACAGAGTTGTCTGCAGAATTTTTTGTTACAGCACATGCTTTTTTTTTTTTTTTGTTATGAATAGCCTATTTCATGGAAAGAATTTGCCAACATCCACCCTTTTGTGCCCCTGGATCAAGCTGAAGGGTATCAGCAACTTTTCAAGGATTTAGAGAAGGACCTATGTGAAATTACTGGCTATGACAAAATCTCCTTCCAACCAAACAGGTAGAAATTTTTTTCTGAACATTTGCTCCTTAAGAGGATTCCAAAAACTTATCTCTAAAGCAAATGTGCAAGCCAAAAAATGGAAGAAGTTTATAAAATCAAATTTGACAAAGAGAAGGCTTGAATGCAAGCTTATGAAAACAAGATTTGTGTTTTCAAAACTGCAGAACCTTATTCTATTTGTTTCTTCTGAAAGTTTAATGATTTGGTCTTTTCCATTCTTTTAATCTTTTTTCCTATGTTTCTGCCATTGTTTGCTTAAAATGGTGATGTTATTCATTTCTTCCTGCTAGCTACAATTAAAGATGAAATAGGAATAAGCTGTATAAGCTGGCAGCTGTGTAATTGTTGAAACTGTTATTTGGTGACTAGGTAATCCTAGGTTTGACTGAAGAATGCCTAGGATCTGCACGCTCACTGAAATAAATAAAGCAGAGCTGAGTGAGTACTACTGCAGCCTATTTATGTCTGTTAGTAGTTTTGATACAGAATGAGCACCAAGAGCTTACTCTGACACTTAGGATGTCATGGAAAGTATTTCACTGTGTGCACTTTGCTGTGCATTTCAGTATTAGTTTGCCTCTCTGTAGTCAAGCATGTAGTCCCCTGCTAGGTGCAGAAATGGGGCTCAACTCAGCCACCAAAAGGATTTAATGTGGTAGCATCAGCACATAAAATGGTGCAACTTTTTTCATCTTGCAAAAGAGGTAAGAGCTATTAATTAATGCTTATGCATTTGTAATTTAATCCATGGGATGTGCTTCTTTTAATTTGCTGACACTTGCCTAAAGCAATTGAGAAGGATTAGGGCTGGAAAATTTTGAAGTTTTAGTAGAAAGCTGGCACTTTCTGGTTTGTGTGTTTGTGTAACAGGGTTTGTGTTCCTTTTGCAGTGGAGCCCAAGGAGAGTATGCTGGTTTGGCTGCAATCAAAGCTTATTTAAATGCAAAAGGAGAACGTCATAGAACCGTAAGTGTCAACCGTCATGTGAGGAAGAACTTTGGTTGGGAAGTGGAAAGAGCTGATTCAGCAACTAGGACTCACTTAGAGAGAAACTACATTGTGTATCCTCATCTGTGACAAGCTTTCAGTATTCCCTGCTTCCCTTATGGATCACGGGAACCATCCTAAGAGTGTTTCTTTACTTTGCAGAGAGTGGGAATGAGGACAGAGGACTTCCTTCAAAGGGTGATTGTACTAAGTCTGTCTGGAATGGAGTTAATTAAATTTCTCCATAGCAGCCCATATGGTGCTGTGTTTTTGATTTGTGATCAAAATGGGGCTGATAACACAGGGATGTTTTGGCTATTGCTTGCATAGTGTCAAGGCTTTCTCTCTTTCCCCCTCTGCCCTGCCTCCTGCTTGCCCCCTCCCTGGGACTAGACCAGGGGTGGGCAAGAGGCTGGAAGAGACACAGCTGGGACAACTGACCCAAACTGACCAAAGGGATGTTTTGTGCCATATAATGACACGCTCAGCAATAAATGCTCAGCAAAAGGAGGACAAAGCAGGAAAAGTCATGGTTATGACATTTTGCTTCCCAAGCAGCCATTACATGTGGTGAGGCCCTGCTTTCCAGGAAGTGGCTGGACATCTGCCTGGCCATGGGAAGTAAAGAATTAATTCCTCTTCTTGCTTTGCCTGTGCATGCAGCTTTTGTTTTCCCTGGTAAACTGTCATTCTTTTCAGTCCATGAGTCTTTAATAGCTACTTTTGGCTCTTGCTGTTTGCTGTGCTGCTTGTCAATTTGTTTTAGTGTGGCCGGAAACATTTTGGTAGAAGCAATCGCTATATGCCTGGACTGGCATACAGCCCTGGCCGCGATGCCGTTCCTGTGCTGCATGAGCTACCTTGTGCAGAACAAGGGATTACACCTCCCTCTTCTCCTCTGGGGTTGATGTATCCAGCTCAGTTGCGCGGGATCCTGAGGGTCTGGTACATCCTTACGTCAGATGTTTGATCCTATTATCTAAGATTGTTGGCTTGTTGTTGGGTGTGTGGAACCTTGTTTGATCCTGGCATAAGAGTAAACAACTTGTTGTTGAGCTGACAGAGAAATGCGCCCTGAGGCAATTGATCCCTGGGTGACAGGCTCTGTATGAGGTTTTAGGCAGGTGCATAGGGCTCTTATCACCTCCTATAACCTGGGATTTTACACCCGAACACCAGTTGATGGAAGGGTGCCTTGCCTGCCCCAGTGAGACCCAGCAGCACCTAGCACTGTTTTGGGGCTTAGCCTGTGCCTGTTGGGCCACCATCTAGCACCGTCACAGCAGCAGGGCAAAGTAAGGAGGAAGTGATAGGAGTCATTCAAGAGGCAGAAACCACCCCGTCGCTAACTGTAAGCAAGCTTCGAGATACGCAGAAAAATTACGGCTGCCAGTCAGGCAAGCATATTGCTGCCTGTTGCTCAAATGCTGTGATGCTGTAGGGGATAGTCAGGAACTGAGGGTAGGGAAGCCCAGTAGCTTGGATTCCTCACTGAGGACCAGGAAGTCAGCAAAGAAATCAGAAGAGAGCTGACAATCTGCAGCCTCTGGAGGTGGTTGCTATTGAGTGTGAGGTGTCCTCTCAAGGGTGATCTTGTCAATTACCGAGACAAATGAACCCCTGCTGAGGAAGGTGTTCAGTATCTAAGAGAACTAGCAGTGGTGGAGGTGGTCTGCAGTGACCTGGACAACAAGCAAGTCTCCACAGATCTGTATGACATCCAGTAACATGGTCTGTGCAAAATGCTGTGCAAAATGCATCAATGTTGTACACTGACTCCTTGGTGAGGATGGACTGGCCACACCTTGAGGTACTAAGATGGGGAGATTGTCTTGCTGGTTCTGGCGTGTTTCAAAGAGAATCCCTCCACTTTGCACCCTCCCAGGCAGTGTCTTGGCTGTCAGAGGTGCCCTATGGAGTCAGCCTCACCCCTGTGGGGAGTGAAAGGGAGCCTTAGGTCACACCACGTGGCACTTTCTGGTTTTTCCTGCACGTCTGGGGGTAGACACAAGGAAGAGAGACAGCGCACTCACCTCAAAACTAGAAGCCCGTGTACCTGAACTGCATGGGAAGACAGACACTAAGAACTGACCAACCAAGAAGGCCACCATGCCAGTTGCTGCTGAGAAAGTGGAAAGCAACCAACAATTCCCCAGACATAGAATAAGGGATGAAAATGCCTCTGCTCCTGAGTTTGGTGGAGGGACTTCTGGTCTGACACCACAGGAGTCAGAGACTGAATAATAGAACCAGGAGTAAAGGGTCCCCGCCTCTGGCTGGGAGGAGGAAGGGGATAACAAAGTTTAATGGACTGTGTGGATTCAGTGGCCTGGCACGTTGGATCCACAGGGGTATAAAGCTTTTGTGCATACTGATGCACAACGTACCATAATGCCATCAGGGCAGGAGCGGGAGGGACCCATCTGGATTTGTGGAGTGAGAGGAGGATGCCACCAGTTGTCTGTATTGGAGGCTGAGGTGAGCCTAATGGGACAAAGGGCAGAAGCATCCTATTGTGATGGCCCAGAGTCTCCATGTGTCCTTGGTATTGACTGCCTCAAAAGAGGATATTTCAAGGACCCAGGGAGGTACTGGTGGGCCTTTGGTGCAGCCACAGTGGACACCAACAAGATTAAACAACTGTCCACCTTACCTGGCCTCTCTGTTTTAGGGTTGCTGCATGATGAAGAACAGCAGGTGCTGGTTGCTACTATGGTGATGTACGAGTGACAGTATCGCACCAGCTGAGAATCCTTGGTTAGCATCCATAAGTTGGTTCATCTATTGGAGAGCCAAGGCATGATGAGCAAGACCTAATAACCCTTAAATGGTCCCATAAAACTAGTGAGAAAGTCTGACAGGGGGTGGAGGTTAACAGTGGTCTATCATGGCCTGAACAAAGTGATGCCGCCACTGAGTGCTGCCATGTGGGACAAGATAGAACTCCAATATGAGCGGGAGCCAAAAGCAGGCAAGCAGTATGCCACAACTGATATTGCCAAAGCATTTTTCTTTATCCCTTTGGCAGCAGAGTGCAGGCGACAGTTTTGCTTTCGTGTGAAAGCATGTTCAGTACATCTGGAACCGACTGCCCAAGGGCTGGAAGTACAGCCCTACCTACCTGTCAGTCTTGGATTGATGCAGACTGCACTGGAACAGGGTGAAACCTCTGAACACCTGCAATACATGGATGACATCACTGTGTGGGCCAACAGCAGAGGAAGCATTCGAGGAGGGGGAAAGAATAATCCAGATCATTTGGAAAACTGGTTTTGCCATAAAACCAAAGCAACGTCAAAGGACTGGTACAAGAGATGCAGTTCTTGTGACTAAAACAGCAAGTTATCACACCCCGAAGGCTGCAGTCAATAAGATAATAACTGTGTCTCCACCAGCTAACAAGAAAAAGACACAGCCTTGTCTAGTCATTGTGGGTTACTGGAGAATGCATGCCAGGTTACAACCAGCTTGTGAGCCCTCTCTGTTGAGTGACCCTAAAGAAGAACTATTTTGAGTGGAGCCCTGAGCAGCAACAGGCCTTTGAACGCATCAAAGAGGAGACAGTAGCTCTCGGGCTCACCTGGATGGGACCAGCTGTGAGCAACAGACTCTGCACTGGAGCCAGGGAGCATGACCTCGACTGGAGCCTCTGACAGAAAATACCTGGAGAAACACAAGGTCAGCCTTCAGGGTTTTGGGGCTGAGGGTATTGAGGATCCAAGGCCCACTGCACTGTGACTGAGAAAGAGATACTAGCAGTGTATAAGGACGGCTGAGCCACTTCAGAAGTTGTTGGTGTGGAAGCACGGCTCCTCTTGGCACCACGACTGCCTTTGCTGTACGGGATGTTCGAAGGATGCTGCACAGAGTAAGTGGGTAGTGCTGGTCGTTCAACAAGCTTGGATGGGGAGCCTTAGCCACCCAGGAATCCTGAAAGAGATCATGGACTGATCAGAAGGCATACGTTTCAAAGCATCACGCAAGGAGGTGACTCATGCACAAGAAGTGCCACCATGTACTGACTTATCAGAAGGTGAAAAGGTCTGTTTACCAGTGGATCCTGTTCTGTTGTAGGAAGCCATTAGAAGTGGAATGTTCCTGTGTAGAGTCCTACACAACAATTTGTCAAAGCCATGAAAGGAGAAGGCAAGTTGAACCAGTTTGCAAAAGCTGGCCCTAGAGATAGATGAACAAGAAAAGCAGCCAGTACTCTTATGTCAATACCGACACATGGATGGTGGCAAATACCCTGTGAGGATGGCTGCATCATTAGAAACAGACCAGTCGGCAGCAGTGGGGTAAACCAGTCTGGACTGCTGCCTTCTGGCAAGACACTGCTGCCTCGGTAGGCAGCATTACTGTAAAGGTACACATCATACAGATGCTCACAAGCCCAAGGGCAGCACCACTGAAGAACACCAAAACAATGAGCAGGTAGACCAGGCTGCCAGAATTGAAGTGACTCAGGTGGACCTGGACTGGCAACTTAAGGGTGAGTTACTTATAGCTCAGTGGGCTCGTGAAACTTCAGGACATTTAGGGAGAGACCTAAAACCTGTAGATGGGCTTGTGATCAAGGAGTGGAAATAACCATTGAAGCAATCACATAGGCTACTCATGTAGGTGAAACAGTGATTCAGATCTTCAGTGAGATGGATCTAGGCCCAGATGTCCATGTCTCGAAAGAAAATGGACAACAGTTTTTTGTGTTTTCCAGGTGGTATGACACTCCCTCTCCATTTTTTTCATTTACGAAGGGAACACAAACTGACTATCTAAAACTTATACTGCTTGTAATATCAGTTGATTCCCAGTATAGCCACTACTGACAGAAGCAGCAACCCAGCCTCTGGTATGTCTTGGTAGCTACTCATAGAAGTCTTTAGGTTCATCCAGTTCTTGTCTGCTCAAACTGTTTCAAATAAACTTCTGTAGGATGTATGGAGGTAACCTTGCTTCACAATGGCCACAAAAACTGTAGATGAATAATGTAAATCAGTTTTAATAACTGAGGATCATATTCAGTTGGTAACACGAGAGTCTAAAGGCTTGATTTATGTTCTTTTCTATACTAGCTACCTGCAACTTTGACCTCAAGGAGTCACTTCTCAGTTCTATCTACTCTAGAAGAGAGTGCTTGTAAACCTGAGAGGTGATACTACTGTAGGTAACCACAAAAAGCAACCAGTTCTTACTAGTACACTATATTTAATAGAACTTTAAATTCTCATTTTAAGAGGATTCTTTATTTGCATGTAATGGCAGACAATTCTAGCTGAAAAATCTGAAAGCAATATTGTTCCTTTAGGTATTTTCTGAACAATCTGTAATGCCTGGAAGAAAGGCTGTGTTAATCGTAGTTTTTTGGTATAAGTTTAATTGGAAGTGAAATAGGTTGAAATACGAGAAGCTGGCGGTAGCAAGTTTCATTTTGGAGAGACAATTGCATGTTTGTGACAAGAACAGCCAGATTAGCCCAGACCAAAAGTCTGTCAGTCCCAGCATCCAGTTGTACAGTGATCAGCAGCAGACAGATAGACTCCTCTTACAACAAGGAGTACAAGGACAAAGCAAGTGTACAATGATGCTTATCCAGCACACAGGCCCAGCTTCTACATATCTGTGATTTGGGAACTTTCCGATTCAAAGGATTCTAAAGGCAGTGCTTACGCATTTTTCTACCAATAGTCTGATCTCTTGACCTCTTATGAGGAAGCTTCTGATATTTACAGTATCTTGGAAAAAACATTCTGTGGCTTCATCACCCATTATATGAAGAAATGCCTCCTTTTATTTTTTTGAACTTGACATCTTACGATTTCATGTAATACTCTCTCACTCTTGAGAGATGATGAACAATTCTTCCCTTTTCACAGTTTGCATATCATGATTTAATTCTGAGATTTTATTATATTTTTATCCATTTTCAATTTCTCTCAATTTCCTTTTGCATTTTAATGCAGTTTCTTCCCCCCTGCCCCCAACACTGCGATACCTTTTGAGTGGCAATAGGTTCACAACTACAATCCCAGTTGTGTATTGTTGAGATTTGTTTTCTTGTGTAATATTCTAGATCTTTCTGGCTCCAGTATATTCTCTTTCGAATGCTGTTACTCAGTACTGTGGGTTGCTTTCCGAACTACGCAATCAATTCTTTTATTGACCTGGGCAATTTTGTATTAACAGGATATTTGGCATATCAGTGTATGTCTGCATTATAAACCAATGATGAGTAAGTTGAAATGCTAGGGAACTGGCACAGATATTTATAATGTTCTATTAGGATTACCTTTCTCCACAGTGAAAACTATTTACCTTTTCCTTTCTTTCCTGTATTTTCATGAAATATTCACCCATGGGAAGCTTCCCACTTATCCCACTGGAAATTATTTTAGGAACATTTTTTAGGAGCACATCAAAACTTCTTGGAAATCTGAGATCAGTTAGATCTTCCTCTTTGACACACTCAAAGTTGGCTTTGAACGGTACAAAAAAAAGTCCTTAGTGCAATAATACCTGCATTTTTTGAACCTGATTTTACACGTGGCTTTGGAACTCATTTGCCTTCTCAAAATGAAAGGGTCATGATCCTGATTTTTGGGAACTATAACATCTGTGTGAGGAAACTACCCAAAAGCGAATAGTGAGTGTTGTCTAGTTCTGCCTTTGTTTCTTTGTTGCATCCAGATCACCTCTAACTTCTGGGAAATCAGCTTCTCTTTACAATTACGAGCTTTGTTTTGTGAGCAGTTTTACTCAGCGGGAAGTTAAATTACGTTGAAGTTGTATTCCTTGGACAGCTATCTTCTGATTATCCACATATACTTTGCCATTTTTGTTATTCTGTGCGAGATCCTTGGGCTTCTGTGAGTGTTTATGGTTTCTCTCACAGACGAGAGAGCCTGCGGGCTGCTTGCAGTCACTCAACAGATTTCAAACGCTATAGTAAAATCAAGGTAATCTTGGGGGAAAAAAAAAAAAAAAAAAGGAAGAAAGAAAGAAAATAAATAAGCTCACAAAATTTTGAGCTTTAAAATGAAGTCGCCTCTTCTCCCGGGGTGCAGAAAGTAAAACCAGCGGATCAAGCTGCCTGCCATCAGCCTCATTTGGATTTGGTGCCCTCTCGTGGAATAGAAGTGTGGACATTAACTGAGCTCACATCTGTCCGCTTTGCTGCCTGATCAATTAACTTCTGTACCCAGCAGCTGCAGAGGCAACCCAGCAAGACTGGGTGGCAATCTAGACTCACTTTACATTTCTGCTATTCAGCTAAAATTACTATAGATGGACCACAGGTCTTCCCAGCACCCGGGCTTAGATCTTTGTGTTTCCTCTCAGCGCAGCTGCACGTAAAACATTGACGGTTCTCTGCAAGAAAAACAAATATCCAGGTGCTGAGACAGATGAGAGGGTTCCTTGGAACAGCTTTTAAAGCAATTAACATTTGTCTCGCCATCTCTGTGGAACATGAGGTAGAGACCATTGTGCAGTTTCTTGTGAAAACAAGTGCCTTGCTGTCAGTTATTTAATCCAGCTAAGTTTGAGTAACTTGCTTCATAAATTTAGTTAAATTAATCCTTCCAAGAGAATCATAATAAACATAACTAAACAGAAGCGAAGGATTTTTTTTTTTTTTAGAGAAGGTATATTTATTGTCTTCAGAAAGGGGGAAGTTCCCAGAAAATATCTGGAAATATCCTGAACTCCATTTTCCTAACTATCACTAATGAGAACCTACATTTATTTAAGTAGAAGTGTTTATCTTTTTTCTTTTTAAATTAACTGTATAAAGCATGTATTTAAATTAACTGTATAAAGCTAGCTGAAGCTTTTTAGCTATAGCAAAAATATTTCAGCCTGTATTTTTGTTTTGAATAGAATACAGAAGAAAATGCTGTGGAAGTCAGCTGAAAATATAGTGGAATGTTGTAATTAGATAGTTTTTCCTTTTGAGTCATTTACAAGTGGAGGCTGATTACTGTAATAAAATCGGTCTTTTTTTAAAAAGGGCAGTGAGAAGAAAAGATGTTAAATGTGACTATCTGAGATAGTATTCTGGTAGTACATTCCTAAATATGATTTATGCAGGAAATGAAACTTTATTTTCTTAATGAGTATTTAGTTACTGATACTTGAATGGATTTTCTTCATAGAAAAGTGAGTTGCATCCTTCAGTATACGTGGCAATTTGCCAGTAAACATTCCCTGAGGATCCCTTTAGAAAACTTTGATAATGAGTTCTAGCTGAGTGTAGACCGTAATTCTTTAAGATTTTTTTAGGTAGTTATGCTTTATATCATGTTTCTTTTTCCCTTCTAAGGTTTGCCTTATTCCTAAATCTGCTCATGGTACAAATCCAGCAAGTGCACAAATGGCAGGGATGAAGATTCAGCCAATTGAAGTGGATAAAAATGGGAGCATTGATATCTTTCATTTAAAAGCAATGGTGAGTATTTAATTTTCTTTAATTTTCAAGGCAGGAACATTTCTTTTCCTCTACAGGTTAAAGTGTGGGCATCTGAATCAGATTTTTCTTTGAGAGAAAATAGGGCAATATTAGTGAATACGTGCTTGAAAAGGATAAGTAATTGTTTCCTTTTTTATTTTTGCTCAGTCAGACACTAGCCATGTGACATGAAATTTTTCTTTAATTTGAGAATCTTTGGTGCAGGAGTGGCTCAGTGAGTCTTTCTACACAGCAGGCTCTTTTACATAACAATTTTTTGGTCTACATCTAGTATTTGAAATGAAAGCAGCATTTTCATGAGCATGAGGCATATGAAACTGAACTTTAGCCTTCAATTAGTGATGTTCAAGCCCACCTCTACTGGGGAAGGTGTTGCTAGGCAACTTTTTTCACTTTTTTGAGTAGAATGGCTGCAGGCGAATCTTGGGAATCCCAGGGATTAGCACGACACATTTCCAAAAATGCATATTTGAGCATGCTTTTTCAATAGTCTTTACTGCTGAAAGCAGAAAGATGGTCGTTATATCACATGACCTTGAAGCTCAGATGTTTTACTTGGCTTGTCTTAAGGTCCTAAAAGTGACTGTGATACATGCATCTTTTCATACCATGCCTTCTTCTGTGATTTAAAACTGCCATTTATTGAGAAAACACTTCTTTTCCATAGTTGCTGCTAAAGGAAAGAGCCATGTATCTTTTTAAGACTATAAATGATTAAACTACCTGCTGATAGACTTGCTTCTCACCTGTAAAACACTCAATGGCCTTAATTATATGATTTTGAAAAAATCTTCTCTTAAGAAGCTTTAGGAGCCTTAATGACTTTCTTTTCTCTCTCTCTTCCTTCCATCAGGTGGACAAGCACAAAGACATCTTGGCAGCCATCATGATTACATACCCTTCCACCAATGGTGTATTTGAAGAGGAGATCGGAGATGTGTGTGACCTGATTCACAAACATGGAGGCCAGGTTTACTTAGATGGAGCAAATATGAATGCCCAGGTACAAAATCTCTAAGGTAGATTTCTTTTAACTGGGAGCGTATGTTTCCTTGGAATAAGAATAGCACAGTAGTACTCAGTTCAGACCATAACACAGCTTCCTCACAAGATGGCACAGTGTTTGAGAGAGGAGGTGAGGTTTCCAAGAGCTGTAACAAAAAACAGGTGGTGAAAATAATGACCTTGTATCTGATTTTGCCCTGAAATATGTTGTAAGATGCAGGAGTTGTTCACTATAATAGGCTTAGTTTGCCTAATCTTTGTCAAAGACACTCTTTACAGACAGGAATAAGAATGCCTAAAGGAAGAAATTGTTTGCATAATTTCTGGTTTATGATGTATTGTGTTGAGGAAAAACGGAAAAACATATAATATATTTTTGAACCTATTTTTCTTGAATGCAGTAATAGGTCTTAAAATGGCATATAAAGAATATTTTGAGAGAGAGTATTCCCTTCACAGGTGGGTCTATGTCGTCCTGGAGATTACGGCTCTGATGTCTCTCATTTAAACCTTCACAAAACCTTTTGCATTCCCCATGGAGGAGGAGGACCTGGAATGGGACCAATTGGAGTGTGAGTGTCTGTTTATTAGCCTTTTCATTAAAAAACCAAATCCCTTTGTGAATCTTGGTTGGCAGGTCACTTAAGCACAGAGCCATGGATGTGAGAGGTGTACTGTTGTTTGTAAACTTATGTCCTTCTCCAGGATTGTCATGTGCTGATCTCAGGAATGGTGAGGTTCACATGTGTTCTGAAACCCTGACTTTCATGTTGGCTCTTTAGTGTGTATGGCAGACCCCGCTCAACAGTCTTTTTTTTCTGAGTAAATGCATAGATGATCTGTGAACTTGAGGGCTGATACTGTATGTAGTTCAGAACACAGGAATGATATATGAACTGCATTAATCTATCCTACAGGGCAATGATATTACTTTAAAAGAAAATAATCTCACTCTTTCTAAAAAATCATTTTGATTTGGATAGCTGCATGAATATCTTGTGATTGGTTGAAAACTGAGTGCCATCCTCCATTGTCACCAGTTATGTTAATAAACTTTCTGTTGAAGAAGACATAGACCAGGCTTCCTGGAGGACTGTGTTTGGAAGTAAGGTGAAGAGAAGCTTCTGCTGAAACTGTCCAGGAATGATAACACAGGAACATACAAGTTCTAAAATCAATGTTTTTGTTTTAGGAAGAAACATTTGGCTCCCTACTTGCCTACACACCCTGTCATCAAAATACACCTGGATAAGGATGCATGTCCTTTGGGTACTGTCAGTGCTGCGCCTTGGGGTTCCAGTGCTATATTGCCCATTTCCTGGGTGTATATCAAGGTGTGTAGACTTTTATAAGGAGTATCAGCTGAGGGTCTGTTTCTGTTTCAGCAAGCCTGAAGACCACTGGAAAAACATGAACAGGTTTAAGAGCAACTTGTTATGTTTGCACAGACTGAAATGAATATAACTACAGCATGGTCATAGGTTATTTACATTCTTTGAACCTCCTTGTTTTCCAGTAGGACAATGGAACAGCCTATTGCCATCTGTTGCAATAGGATCAGATAGGACAATTACTGTACCTATGTAGCCTGTTTAATTCCTCTATCTCATCTGTAATAATTCTTGAGGCAAGTGGATATGAGGCAGAAAGCTGCAGAAAGGCTTGCCCTTCCACTGTCTCTGACATCAAAGTTTTCGTGTTTAAAAGATGCTTGGTAGTTACTGTTCTTCCAGTAATATTTTTGGTTGAATACTGCAGTATTGTTATATTCAACCTGTATGTAATATTTAACTTTCCAAAATCTGTTTTAATAAGACCTTGAATTCCAGGGGATCTTACTGAATTTGAAAACTATGCTTAGTTTTGGCTTTGGATATGCAACAACTTGATCATGATCCATGTAATTTTTAATGCCTTGCAATTTAATTATGAGACTGCAAATATTTTGTTACATATAGGAAAGTGTTCAGCCAACAGAGATAAGTGTTGATTCAAATTCTCTTTTATAATAGTGTGTGCTGGGACTCTGAGCAACATTTAAAACTTCCAGTGAGAGAAAGAGTTGGAATGGTGAACATAAGGGCAGTGTCATTCAGAGTACTCTATAGCCGGTTTAATACTCTAGCCATGGAAACATCTATTCCTGGAGAAAGCAGCTCTCCTGGAATTTGAAATTAGCAAATATGATCTGGTACAACTTCCATGGTGGCTTTTCAGGTGTGGGTAAAAATTGCGACTGTAAAATGATTCCTATTACGGAATATTTAAACTGTAGTAAATTGTTAAGGGAATCTGTTTCTTCACAATGCAAATTGCTGTCTGTCTACACTGTCCCATCTAAAGTGGCTACCTTGAAAGCTGTTTTTGCTTTCTCCTTTGCTGCCTTAACTTCTAAGTACAGTGCTAAGAATTTCAGCTGCAGGTCAGTTCCAGCACTGTCCTTTCGCAGTGCCTTAACAGAGAAAAAAGCGCATCAGTGTTCCTTTGGCCCTGGTCTTTGTTAATGCACAGTATCATCTGTGACATGACACCAGCAAGCAAAGTTTGAGTTGCTGGGATAATCTGTACAGACAGCACACAAAGCTTTTTGGGCAGCTGTCTGGACGCTCCTTCCCTAGGGCTAAGGGTGGTGACAGGCAGTGTGCTACAAGTGTGCTGGTGGCGTTCGTGAGTTCTGCTCTCTTTTGTCTATTCACTTCAAAGCCTCTCAGATTGAGGAAGAGATTGGATTGTTCACTTGTTGACTTTAAGCAAAAACTCTTATACAGTAAACAGTCTTACATGGTGTGGGTACCAAAGTTGCTGTCAAGTAATACCCAGTGCTTTTCTGTGACTCTAGTGTGGAAAAGTGTTCTAGTAGTGTGATTGCCTTAAAACAAGCCATATACATTAAGGTGCTATTGTATATCATGTTTACCAGTACAAGAACAGAGCTTGCTTGGCAGTGTATTTAGATCTGTTTCTTCATGTTACTCCTCTTTCAGACAATGGGAGCAAAGGGTCTGAAACATGCTTCTGAGATTGCAATACTAAATGCAAACTACATGGCAAAGAGGCTAGAGAAGCACTACAAAATCCTTTTCAGAGGAGCAAGAGGCAAGTATTGGACAATTTGGTTTCTTCCACAGCTGACTTTTTTTTCCTAGTGTAGAAGCTGGCTTACAATATGATTCTTTTTTAATGCTACGTGGCAGCTGCATCTCAAACTTCTCTTGATGTTGTTTGTAATGAGAGAAATAACCTGCGACAGTGCTGCTGTGGAGATATCGCTATGAAACTGAGGTACTTGGAAGTAGAAGAAAAAATGCTTGTTTGTAATTAGAAGAAATGATGACAAAAGACAGAGTAAACCTTGGAATCGGGTTGTTCTTTCTGAAGCCTGGTAGCAGATCAATGTAGAAAAAGGAGCAACAAAATGTTGAGACTCCCAGGTCTCCCATAACCAATGGCACAACAATTTCAGAACTTTAGCAATTTTTGGACCTGTACTTTTCTGCTTCACAGAAATCACAGAATCACAGAATGTTAGGGATTGGAAGGCACCTCAAAAGATCATCTGGTCCAATCCCCCTGCTGGAGCAGGAACACCCAGATGAGGTTACACAGGAAGGCGTCCAGGCGGGTTTTGAATGTCTCCAGAGAAGGAGACTCCACAACCTCCCTGGGCAGCCTGTTCCAGTGTTCTGTCACCCTCACTGAGAAGAAGTTTCTTCTCACATTTAAGTGGAACCTCTTGTGTTCCACTTTGAACCCATTACCCCTTGTCTTACCATTGATTGTCACTGAGAAGAGCCTGGCTCCATCCTCATGACACTCACCCTTTACATATTTAGAAACGTTAATGAGGTCACCCCTCAGTCTCCTCCAAGCTAAAGAAACCCAGCTCCCTCAGCCTTTCCTCATAAGGGAGATGCTCCACTCCATCGTCTTTGTTGCCTTGCGCTGGACTCTCTCCAGCAGTTCCCTGTCCTTGAACTGAGGGGCCCAGAACTGGACACAATAATCCAGATGAGGTCTCACCAGGGCAGAGGAGAGGGGAAGGAGAACCTCTCTCGGCCTACTAACCACCCCCCTTCTTATACACCCCAGGATGCCATTGGCCTTCTTGGCCACAAGGGCACAGTGCTGGCTCATGGTCATCCTGCTGTCCACCAGGATGCCCAGGTTGTACACTTTCTCTGAAAAAAAGAAAAAATCTCTCATTTCTGCTCTTTATTATCCTATGTGAGAAGGGGAAGCATCCCCTTGGCAATGCAAAATACTTTAGCTACATTCTAGTTCCCTGCTACGTCTCTCCAAGTCTTGCAGCAGGACACAAGTAATATACAAGAGGTGAAAAAAATTATCTATTATAGTAGAGTGTCTATCAGAGAATGTGATTTTGTTTGTTTAAGCTGAATAGCACCGAAGAACACGTTAGTGCAATATCTATGCTCTTCAAAATATATGTCTTAAATTTGTTGGAGTGCATGTTGGCTAAACCTGCAGGTTGAATTTTAAGAGACTATATTATTTCCTCGTAGAAGTGAATGGAAGTTGCAAATTTTGAAGGATTCAACAGTGAAATGAAACTAGGTTCTCCAGTACTATGGATCTGAAGTTAGATAACTTATGTCTTTAGCTTGTCTGTAATACTACATTTGAGCTTTTCTCTGGTGTGACCTGAAACAGCTTATCTTGTACATAGCTATTTCAAGATAGCCTAAGACCCAAATGGTGTTGGGCCACTGACAAATCCAGTTATTTTTCAGAGTACTTGTAAATTATAGGAGCTACCTTGACCACCCTTCCCTTGTTCTGATCTTGGAAAAGAGGCCTCCTCTTAATGTGACGTGGGACTCAGAGGGCCAGTCTTCAAATACGGAGTTGGATATCTCTTACCTGATAGTTTATCAGGTTTGAGTTTTTGTCCTAGTGAATATTCTTTAATTTGTCTTTTTGCCATGTTCTCCACAAAAGCAATGAGAATAGACTGCTTGGTAGATCGTGTTTTTCTCCTAGCAAGTAAGCATAATGTACACATTTTCATTTACAGGTTATGTAGCCCATGAATTCATTTTGGATACAAGACCTTTCAAAAAAACAGCAAACATTGAAGCTGTAGATCTTGCTAAGAGACTTCAGGATTATGGTAAGAATTTCCTAAATCTCTTCTAAAGGGAGCCAGAAACATTCTAGTCCTGTGCTTATGGATGGTGAATCTGTCATGATGATTTCACAGGTCGCCTTATGTTCATTAAGGGCTGAGAGAGATATTTGCATCACTTCCCTAGTCCTGCTGGCCACAGTTTCTGATACAAGTAGGATAACAGGATTTAAACACCTCGCTTCTGATACAGTTTAGGCAGTTCTGTACACATGGTCTGAGGTATCTGATCACGGCTGCTCTTTGGCTGCCAGTCAAGATGACCTATTGAACTGCTTGATCCTATGCAACTGTGGTTCTAACAAATATGCATAAAAGCTGTTAAAACCCTAACCAGTAATACATCAGTGAAATAATCCAAAGCCCAGTCATGATACCAAAAACCCCCAAGCTTTCTGCTCTTTGTAGTGGAATGCTATGGCCTTAAATAGCGTGCACCACTTTAAACAGACTTTTCAGTAGGTGTGGAGGTGAGTTACATGGGTAGGTTCCATCCTCTGCAGCCAAAAGAGAAGTGTCATGAGGTTGTAACTAGCAGTAGTGCCAGAAAGGAATCATGAGAGACTGCCTTTTCTTTTTACCTTGTTTACATGTGCAGAAATCTATACCCATCTCCCTTTGCCATTCAACCTGTCATAAGAAAATAAAGTGACAAAACACTTCGACTGAAGTGGGCAGCAGGAACAGAAATAACTCGAGGAAGAATATACTTTGGGCCGAAAACTAACAAAGCAAAAAGAGCAAGTTTTAAGGGTGTTTCATCAAATCAGTGTGTAACTCTATCGTAAATAACACAGTGGCATTACCCTTCCATGTTAAAAAACTAAGATACTTGAAAAGTGTCTTACCTCTGCCGTACACTGCCAACACTACCAATGAGTTCAGTCCTCTAAAGGTTATGGAAGGGGCTAAACTTGTGAATCCATTACTGTCTAATGCATGTATTAACTCATAATGTATCGTCAGTGACTCATTTCTTCTTTATCAGGTTTTCATGCTCCAACCATGTCCTGGCCAGTGGCAGGGACACTTATGATTGAACCAACAGAGTCTGAAGACAAGGCAGAACTGGACAGATTTTGTGATGCAATGATCAGTATTCGGCAGGAAATTGCTGAAATAGAAGAGGGCAAGATGGACTCCCAAATTAACCCGCTAAAGGTAAGATGGCACCTAGGGTAAGTTACCAGTATTTAACTCTTGAGACTTACTTGAGACTACATGAGCCCACTTCCTGATCTTTCAGTACCCTCAAAAATAACTGTTTGCAACAGTGAACATGGAAACTTCTTGAAAATTGACATTTTTAGAACCCGTAAGCTTTTTCAAAATTTGAATTTTGACTTTTTCAAGTCAGAAGTCTGGCCTCTGCTGACAGAGCAGAGAAAGTTTTTTACAGAAGCACATGATGTACAGTTTTTGAGGCCATCTCAGAGTAATGAAGAAGAGATGCTCTTTTATCTGGTTTAAGAGGGGAAGTGGAGTGTAAAATAAAACTTGAATGAATTATTTTAGCAACTGCAGCACAGAATTGCTATAGGCTCAAGTTCTGTTCAACTCCCGTAAAGCTGTAACTGACTTTTTAAATATTGAGGGGATTTTGTGAAAAGCTGGAAGCGTGTTCAAACCTTGTGTAGTATCTTCAGGCAAACTGAAAAAAAATCCAAACACTGAGTTGCTTCCTGTTTTAAATCTGCCTTTTTTTTTTTTCCCCAGACAGTAATTATTTGTATGTAGTAATGTGAAGGAGGGTTCGCACTGATACATTCAACTGAATTCAGTAATGTCATGTCCTAAACATGTCCTTTTGTTTTGTAGATGTCACCACATACTCTGAACTGTGTTACTTCTTCCAAATGGGATCGTCCTTATTCCAGAAAAGTGGCAGCATTCCCACTGGTGAGTAAATAATGGGATCCTAGTGGTGTGGTAACATACAAATGTTCTTTCTGCTCTGTGATTTTCTGGTCCGTTGGAGATGAAGTAATCCAGTAAGAAAAAAAATCTTAGTGCCATTTTTACTGTTGCTCAAATTTTATGTGTGAGAGCTCTACAGTAGTGCCATTAGTTTTTCAATACAAGAAAAAAATTTCTTAAAAAAAAAAGTCTCTGCACATAAAGTGCAAACTTGGATTTCTAAACCTCAGCACTTCAATATTGGGTATTCTCATTGGAAACTGAGTTAGAATTATAGCACGTTCAGTTCTGACATATTGCACCAGTGGCTCCCAGAGTCCCATGTCCTGGCGTTCAAAGCTCTGCCCCAAACAGCCTGGATGAGATTTTGACAAGATGCACAGTCAGCAAGGCGCAAGCCACACCAGTGTGAGCCTGCTACAAATCAAGGTCAAATTGGAGATGGATATACGAGACTTCTTCAGAGCACTAAATAAAATTGCTTCCACAATGTTAACAGCTACATACATGTGTAACTATGTTTTCTCACCTAAACTGAATTGCATCTATTTCATTGCTACATGCTATTTCAAAGAGGAAGAATTCAACTGCACCTGTGAAGTTTGCTGCCTTGTTTTTGATGTTTTAATGATCTTGAGTAGCACAGGTCTTGCTAGTCTCCTCCACTTTTCCTTGGTTCCTTTCTGTAAGCCAGTTATTCAAAGGGTCATAAGTTTCCTTTTATCCCAGGACAACTGTTTCTTTGCAAACATTTGCTGGAGGATGTGGCTACATCTTTTTGAAAATCTAAATATTCTTTTGCCTGCCAGCTTTCTTATACATGCTCATTAACTTTCAGGGACTGCAAACAGATCTGAAGTATGACTTCAGTTAAAAAAATAATTCTTAAAATTTCTAATGTCTACTACAATTATGTAGATTCACTTGGTAGAAAAATTAAAATAGTTGTTTTTTCTTCTGTACTTAGCCATTTGTGAAGCCTGAAAGCAAGTTTTGGCCCACAATTGCTCGCATTGATGACATATATGGAGATCAACATCTGGTTTGTACCTGCCCGCCAATGGAAGCCTATGAATCTCCCTTCTCTGAACAGAAGAGAGCATCTTCATAAGGCTGCTTCCAGCTGCTGCGATTTCTGAGTCCATGGGGATGGCCTTTTCTTCCCAGACCTGATAGGGGATATATATACTATGTATATTTTGGATAATCACCATGTTTGTTAATTGAAGCACTACTCAGTTAAAATGTAAATACAATCAATATATTAGCTGTAAACAAAATGTGATTGTTCTGCAGCAGTTGATGCTGAAGTTGCCTTGATTCACAATTTTGTCTGTTTTGTGCTACAGTTTTAACAACACCCGATTTGCAAAGTGGCTTAGAAGATATGGTTAAAAAAAGTAGAAAACATGCAGATGCATAAGGCAATAGTAATGAATATTAACTGCAGGAGTAATAGTTTATATTTTGTGAAAAAGGCTGAAGTAGATTGTTTAATTTACTTCACGTATTATCACTAGTATTGCTAGTGTTAATATTTCATATTTCCTTTTTTTTTTGTTTTTTTACCAATGTTAGTACTCTAATAAAGTTGGTCAGAATTTTATGTGTTGTCATGTTCTGAATTTTAACTTTTCAGCTGGATTTCTCCAACTGAGGAATATGGAATTATGAAGCTGAAGTGCTGATTTGTCAGAATTGCCACAGCAGTAACAGCTTCTACGCAAAGCAAAATACTGGGAGTGATTATTATTGAAATAAATCTCTGATTTTTTGAAATGACCTGCAACAAATCAGTTTTGATGAGCAGTAACAAACTTACCTTTTTCTATATGACAAAATTTTTTCCTTGTAGTTTCATTTAATCCTCTCCTCTTATTCCAGAGAAGGCATGAAACACCTTTTCTAACAGATTGTGAACTGCTTACTAGGAGGTAGACCTTGTCTAGCAAAGCATTCTCCTTCCACAGTTTCTCAGATCTCTTATTTTGGATACTGACTTTGAATCACAGAATAGAATCATAGAATCATGGAATAGTTTGGGTTGGAAGGGACCTTCAAAGGTCATCTAGTCCAACCCCCCTGCAATGAGCAGGGACATTTTCAACCAGATCAGGTTGCTCAGAGCCCCGTCCAGCCTGGCCTGGAATGTCTCCAGGGATGGGGCATCTACCACCTCTCTGGGCAACCTGTACCAGTGTTTCACCAACTCATTGTTAAAAATTTCTTGCTCATGTCTAGTCTGAATCTCCTCTCCTTTAGTCTAAAACCATTACCCCTTGTCCTTTTGTAACAGGCCCTGCTAAGGCGTCTGGCCCATCTTTCTCACAGGCCCATTTTAAGTACTGAAAGGCCGCAATAAGGTCTCACCGCATCTTTCTCCAGACTGAAGAGCCCCAACTCTCTCAGCCTGCCCTCACAGCAGAGCTGTTCCAGCCCTCTGATCATTTTTGTGGCCTCCTCTGGACCCACTCCAATAGGTCCATGTTTTTCCTGTACTGAGGGTCCAGGTGCAGGGGCGGAATCACCTCCCTCAACTTGCTGGCCAAGCTCCTTTTGATGCAGCCCAAGATACAACTGGCCTTCTGGGCTGTGGGCACACATTGCTGGCTCATGTCAAACCTTTCAACCACTAGCACCCCCAAGTCTTTCTCAGTAGGGCTGCTCTCAATCCCTTCATCCCCCAGCCTGTATTGATACTGGGGGTTGCCCTGACCCAGGTGCAAGACTTTGGACTTGCACTCATGAGGTTCAAATGGGCCTGCATCTTGAACTTGTCCAGGTCCCGCTGGATGGCATCCTGTCCCTCAGTGTGTCAACTGCACCATTCAGCTTGGTGTCATCCATGAATTTGCTGAGGGTGCACTCAATCCTGATGTCTATGTCATTGATGAAGATGTTAAACAGTACTGGTCCCAATACAGACCCCTGAGGGACACCACTTCTCACTGGTGTCCATCCAGATATTGAGCCATTGACCACTAGTCTCTGGATGTGACCATCCAGCCAGTTCCCCATCCACTAAACAGCCCACCACTCAAATCCATACCTCTCCAGTTTAGAGAGAAGGATGCTGTGGGGGACCATGTCAAAGGCTTTACAGAAGTCCAGGTAGACAGCATCAGTAGCCCTTCCTTTGTCCACTGATGTAGTCGCTCCATTTTAGAAAGCCACCAAGTTGGTCAGTGAGGACTTGCCCTTGGTGAAGCCATGCTGGCTGTCTTGCATCACCTCCCTGTCCTCCATGTGCCTTAGCGTAGCTTCTAGGAGGATCTGTTCCATGGTCTTCCCAGGCACAGAGGTGAGGCTGACAGGTTGGTAGTTCCCAGGATCCTCCTTTCTACCCTTTTTAAAAATGGGTGCGATGTTTCCCTTTTTCCAGTCACCAGGGGCTTCACCTGACCGCCATGGCTTCTCAAATATCATGGAGAGTGGCTTGGCAACAAATATCTGCCAATTCCCTCAGTACGCTGGGATGCATCTCATCAGGTCACATCATCTTATCTATAGTATATTCAGGCTCCTTAAGTGGTCACGAACAAGATCCTCACAGTGGGATGGACTTTGCTCTTCCAGTCCCTGTTTTGCAGTTCATTTTCCACTCATGAAGTGTGGGAAGAGAGTTTGCCCATGAAGACTGAGGCAAAGAAGTTGTTGAGTACCTCAGCCTTCTCCTCATCCATTGTTAGTAGTTTACCAGTCTTGCTCATGAGGGGGTGTACCCTTTCTTTGACCTGCCTTTTCTGGTTGACACACCTGTAGAAGCCCTTCTTGTTATTCTTTGTATCCCTTGCCAAGTTCAGCTCCAGCTGCACCTTGGGCTTCCTGACCCCATCTCTGCACAACCCCATCTCTGCAGTGTCCCTGAACTCTTCCCAGGATCCCTGTCCCTGCTTCCACTGCCTGTGCATTTCCTTCTTAACCTTCAGTTTGACCAGCAGTTCTTGGCTCAGCCATGCTGGTCTCTTGCTGTCTTTACCTGATTTCTTACACCTGGGGATCGAGAGCTCTTGTGCTCTATGCAAAACGTCCTTAAAGATCTGCCAGCTCTGTTCTGCACCCTTGTCCCTTAGGGCAGTTTCCCAGTGGATCCTGTTGATTGACTCCCTGAGGAGCTGGAAATTGGCTTTCCTAAAATTCAGGGTCCTTACTTCACACTTTGTGTGACCCACATCCCTCAGGACTGAGAACTCCACAAGTGCATGATCACTGCAGCCCAGGCCTCCAATCTTGAGGTCACCAACTAGCTCTCTTACACTGGTGACCATGAGGTCCAGAATTGCATCTCCCCTGGCAGGGCTGTCTATTACCAGGCTGAGGTAGTTGTCCTCAGTGCACTCCAGGAGTCTCCTGGGTTGCCTACAGCTCACTGTGCTACTTTTCCAGCAGATGTTGGGGTGGTTGAAGTCCCCCAGCAGGACAAGAGCCTGTGACCACAATGCCTCCTGTAGCTGGAGTAAGAAGGCTTCATCAATAGTCTTCCCCGGACTGAGTGGCCTGTAGTAGACACCAACCACAAGGTTTCCTTTGTTGCCTCAGTCTCTGATTCTTACCCATAAGCTTTCTACCTACTCGTGGCTATTCTTCAGAGACAGCTCTTCACACTCTATGCCTCTGTTGATGTAGAGGGCAACCCCTCCACCCTTCCTTCCCTGCCTGTCCCTTCTGAACAGCCTGTAGCCGTCAACTGCCTCACTCCAGTCATGGGATCTGTTCCACCAAGTTTCCACAATAGCCGCTAGGTCGTAACCTTCTAGCAGCACGGTGGCTTCCAGCTCATCCTGTATGTTACCCTTGCTGAATGCATTGGTGTAGAGGCACTTCAGCTGTGCTGTTGGCTGAGTCGCCTTCTCAGAGCTAACTTAGTTCTTTTGAAGTATTTCACTGGTGCTTTCCTGTTGGCTTCTGCTACCTCAGGAGCCCCTGACTCATCTTCATGATACTTCAGGTATGCTCCAGCAAGGCTGGCACACCTTAAGATCTCTCTTGAACACTCATGCCTGGGAGCTTCCTCTGCAGTGACACAAACAAGGCTAGTGTTCACAGCACTATTTTTGGTATTGTACTTTTGTGTCCTTCATAGGGGTTTTGGGACTGCAACTTTTTCATTACCTTTTCATTCATGACTTCAATGGGGGCTTTAATTACTCCAAGAGTCTGTAGATGACAAGAGGCAGGAATGGATTTCATTAAAGGAACACTAGGCCAGATATAAGTTTTGATGTGAAAACCTGCACCCGGGTCCTAAAATGTCTAAATACATAGTGAAGAATATTAGAATTTTATACTCTAGAATTTACTGTTGGAAAAGGCATCTTTCAGTAGCTACTGATAAAGCACTGAGGGTGTAAACTGACAACTTCTGATGTGAGGAAAGGACAGTCTGTCTGCATCACCAATCTAACTCCACAGAGTCTTGTCAAGTGACTTTAATGTTTGGTAAAGGAAGTTTCATGTTGCTTTGTGTCTGTCACTGAAAAGATATATTAAAAAATTGGTTTACATTTTTTTGTATTAAGCCAGAGAACTTCCCATTATTGACCTCAAACTGACAAATTTATCTCATCGATCAATTGGTAAAAGCTATCCAATGGAAAAAGCATCAAAAGGTATAAAATATTTCACAGTACTCAACTATCAAGTAAAAAGCCACAAATCTTATGTGCTTGCTACACAGATGCATTGATTGTTACAAAGATAAAATTACATCTGTTTTCCCCATAAAATACTGAGCTCCCATTTTGTAAAACATAGACATTCAACAGGATACAAGAATCTGTCTACAGATCTTTTTAACTGTATGCTTAGCACTAATACCAGTTCACCTACTAAACAAAGGCTGAACCCTCATTCTAGTAAGCACAGAACAAGCAGAGGAGTTAAATCATAGAATCATTTTAATGGTTTGAGTTAGAAGGGACCTTAAAGATCATCTAGTTCCAACTCCCCTGCCACGGGCAGGGTCACTTTCCACCAGACCAGGTTGCTCAAAGCCTCATCCAACCTGGCCTTGAACACTTCAAGGGATGGGGCACCCACAGCTTCCCTGGGCAGCCTGTTCCACTGCCTCACTACCCTCACGGTGAAGAATTTCTTCTTCCTATCTAATCCAAATCTACTCTCAGTTTAAAGCCATTACCCCTTGTCCCATCAGTACACGGCCATGTAAAAAGTCCCTCTGCAGCTTTCTTGTGGGTCCCCTTTAGCTACTGGATCTTTCAAAACTGTTCACCAACACCTGTTTTTTTGATATATGACGAGAGAGACAGTACCAGCATTATGTATTTTGGATGCAACTGAATTCCTAAGTAGAATGGGGGTGAGAATGGGGAGAGAGAAGCTACTTATTTCGGATGAAGTTAACAAGGCATTAAGCTAACTTCCGGCCACAAAAAAGGGCAGTGCCATGTGCATCTCAATGTCTGGTTCCTTCCCACACCAGGCTAAGGGCAAGATCTTCAGTTACTGAGAACGACATACATGCTTCCATATGTACTTCTGTATATATGCCTGCTTTGCAGGCTACAGGCTGTCAGTGCGGCCTCATGCCTATGGTGGAAATCCCTGATGGATCGCTGCACTGGGCACCCACAGCAAGCTCAGCAGAGACCAGAGCAGCTACACAACGGCTGCTGCTACAGCGTGTGCGTGCGCCCATGCATAGCGATGGAAGGCTGGGTTTTATTTCTTAATTAACAATGTTTTTTTCATTGAGAAATGGATTAAGGAATATAAAGCCTCACAACTGAAAAATGAGAAGCCTACCTACAGAAAGCATTTAGTAATCTGAAAAATTCTATTAAAATGTTATGATTTAAATAAGTGGATAACAGTAAAAACAAAATTAGCAACTTTTCTGAATCATAAAATATTTAATAAGGTTTATTTTTTGGGGGGATATATTGTATATAAAATTTCAGATCACAATATGAAGCGATTTGAACCCTCTCCAAGCTAGCACTGCCTTCAATGTCATGTAGATGTATTGCCACTGATACAAGACCTACTAAAAGCATACAGTTTAACTAATACAGAAGTGGCGCTTTTTTATATGAAATATTTTTTACACAACTAGAGTGTCTTGAATACCCTCTTTAAGTGCAAAAAACACAGATCACTTTACACTAATGCAGCAACAATGCATTCATATTGTTCTCATTAGTCATTAGTAGTCAACTTGCATAAGATACAAGAAAAGCACAATGAAGCTCACAAAAATAGACTAAAAATCAGCCTGTTCTTGCAAAAAAATACAGCATAATGGAGGAAAAAGACAAAAAAGGATTATGCACACCACAGAATTTGCTGTTCTTTCATCCAGCTGGCTTAAGTGCTGTCTCTGTTTTTTGCGGGTTTTTGTTTTGGTTTGTGTTGTTTTTTTTTTTTTTTTTTTTTTTTTGTAAATCAAACCACATGGACCAGGCACAACTAATATTCAGGAGGCAGTGTGTAGCTAAAACTTCACAAACTTTTTGTCATCCCCACAATTTATATTCCTCTGTCCTGAGGTAGTTACAAAAAAACCAAAATCATATATTAAGCATCAGCTGGGCCAGTAAGAGCTGAGGCTTTTCTTTTTTTTTTTTTTTTTGTTTTCTTTAAAAACTATTTGTTAACTGGCCAAAACTACCCTTGATGTTAAAAGACAGCTGAGAATTAGAGTTCTCGCTACACCAGAAAGATGGCTATGAGGGGAAGAGGGTTAGCTGCTTCAAAATGTGACAATATATTGAGTCCCTCAAGCTGGCTGGTCCACTGCTGAATTCCCATGTGTATCTCCTTTACTGTCTATAAAGTCACTGGGAGAAGTACAGAAGGATCTGAGCACATCATCGTCCTTTACTGTAACCAGGGAAGAACTGGTCCAGTAGCGTCTGCAGTATCTTGTTGGGAGCCATGGTGTAGCCCTTTCCCAGGTCATAGCGGCAGGCAGGGCAGGTGAAGACTTCAGCTCTGAAGGAGCGCTGTAAACAGCTCTAGGACATTACAGAGACACAAAAATAAAGTGTGAGAACTTTGTTTCAGACTGACAGCTTAACCAGAAAAAACTGAGGAGTATCTATAAACCAAAGATGCAATCTGCTGTACTACCAGAAAAAAGGAAGTCATCCTCAAGCCCTCTGGTACCTACCTCTGCCTGTACAACTAACGAAGGATCCTAAACAAAGGATCTCTGTTCTGGGCTGGGATGTGAGACACTGAGCTTGGGAGGAACTAAAACAAATCACCACTGAGATTTTCCCCTTCTTTTCCACCAGTGCCTTCCTGTTAATCACAGCCACATCTACAGCTTCTTTCGAGCTTCCTGGTTTGATTGCTATGGTTTTCCAGACCTCCACTGCAAGAGGAGGCAAATATACCAGGTATGTTGTTTATGTAACAATCTCCACCTACCTCGTCGGATGATATTCAGTTAAGCCTTAAAGACATAGGTAGGATAATATAATTTCTAACACACTATCATTAGCACTGCCCTCCTTACTACATTACCACAGGCCGCAGAAAGCACAAGCATGTGAAGTGAATATCAGAAATCTATCAAGGCACACCTGTGCCCAAACAGCAATAGCAGCTTACTATCAAAATATTCCTTACAACTTTCACTAGATGTTATTTCATATTTGCAAATATTTACTGACATCTTTATATTTTGTTCTCTCTGAGTTTGTTGCCACTCAGCTTTCTCTTTTCCTTGGTTTTCCAGTTTCCATAATTCTAAATATTAACCCCTTCATAATACTTTTTAGGTTTTTTTAAGGATCATGATAATTCCATGTGTGCAGGTCACCCATAACAACACGGTGATTTTTATTGGAGTGATACATATGTTCTTCAACAGCAAACCTGTATTATCAGATACTGTACTAGGATGACAAAAGTCTGTGTCCTTTTAGGCTCTTAGGCAGAAATACTAGGTATGGCAGGTACAGCTCAAATATGCACACCTGTACTACAAAAACTAACTTTAGTACAAACAGGATTCCAAACTCCTTACATTATATCCAGCTGATCAAGACTTTAAGATATGAAAGTTATAAATTGACTTCTACGGCCCTCCTACCAAACATAAACAATGCCAAGAATAACAAGAAAACATAACTTCTTCTAAATAAACCCAAATAATTTTATTGTATTTACAATGCATCCTTTTAAATAAGAGTGTTACTGAATTATAAAATCTGGTTTTACTCCTTAACTATGTAAAATTAAATTATTGTTACTGTACCAACATCTAGCTCCTGGACCAAACCAATTCCTAGTGTAATTCCACCATCAGAACAGAATGATACCAATGGTAAACTTCATTCATTATGTCTATCAGGTACTATACTAAATGTACTTTCACTCTTTATTAGCTAAAATGAAGGTTACACAGCAATCACTGAATGAAAACTTGTTGCATGTTTTTGCTCAGAATGTTAGGCAATAATCATGTCTTTCTAAAATACATATGGCTTTTGGTGACTGGTGACTCAGAGCCAAGAAAACAGCCCAGAGCAAGACCAAGTTTATTCTTACTTTACAGACGTTGTGGAGGCACTCTGTTGTCACTGGCTGGAAAACCAGCTCCTGGCAGCAGACACACATAAAGGACTGTTCCAGTTTCTTCAGAAAATTCTAGAGTACAGCAAAGGAACATAGAAGAGAAACTCTATTACAGTTCTTATAAGTGCCACTTATTACACAGAGATGATAAACCTTCAGAAGTTCTTATCCATGACTGCAACTTTCCAAAGGTAATCAGGAAGCAGGTCTGTAATCGCTTAATTTCCCTACTCTTCCACAAATCAGAGAACTAATGTTTTAAAGATTATCTACTCGTTTGTATGACTATTGTTAAAAACAAAATGAAGCAGACTGGAGGGCTAGGATAGGTCAGAAAATTTAGTAATTGCATTTAGTAACTGCTGCTAGAAATTTCCATGTCCCTGGAAGATCTCTGCTTCTCTGCCAAGGGAACTTCTGCTAAGAAAGCCACTTCTGCACCTCCTCCTGTGCTTACTGGTCATGGCTAACTTAATGGCTTCTTCTCTCCACAGGCCAAATCCTCTGCAGTGTGTAAATCCACCTCTGTTTTTTAAACCTTCTCTGGGCATCTCCAAGGAATCTCAAGATATATTTGTATCAGGTGTTTTACACACACAAGCATGCTTATCTTTGGCATGTCAGTGGTCTCCAAACATCTTAAGAATGCAAGAAGAACAGATCTGTGGGTAATCAAAATATGGCTGTCTGTAATATTTTTAAAAATATCAGATTTATCTTAAACCATTTTATTCAGTTAAAAGGGAAGGTGGTTGTTTCAAGTACAAAGATTTACATTTTCACAACAGCAACCCACATCTACCAGGGATTCCCATTAGCTTCAGTGGCAACCAAATGGAAACCTTACCAAAATTATGGGTAGGAAACCGCAGAAAAATGACTTCTCAGTAACTCAACTGCTTTTAAATTACTGTCTTCTGCTTTTTACAAAGACATATCTCTGTTGCCTGTCATCATGCACAATTTTAAGAGCTGAAATTCCTTCTAGTCATTACAGACACTGGATAGAAGACAGACAACAGCGAATAACTTTTCACGTTCAGTTCCTACATAAAGACAACTGCAGCAGCATTATAGCAAAAACTGGTAGTGTAAGTGGAAGAACAGGGAGCTGTAGATGTTTTTTCTGCTACAGAAGCACCATAAATAGCCAATGGTAATTCTTAAATAAACTAATTATGTATGCCCATTTTTAGACATCCATTTCCCAAACAACGGTTTGTTTTTCAGTGAGCTGAGTTTTATCAAGTTATTTTAACTTCTTAGCAACCTGATTTTTTATGCAAAAGAGCTAAAATAACTATGAACTTGACATTGGTAAGGTTAATTATCACCGAAAGACATACTATTTCAGGAGATATTCCTTTAGTGGACTTTTTTATGCTAGTGTATACACTCTTTTCAATCTTGAGCTATTCTTGCTATTTTCATGACACTTAGGGAGAGAAAAGTTTTTTTTTTTTCTCCTATGTAAGGTTCCCTCTCTACAGAGTGGGATAATCTGTTAATAGATTTGGATTAAAGTATTTTCATTTGAAGATGACAGTGCTTCTATCTTCTTAAATGAAGCAAGCAAACTGTATTTACTGTCATATAATTCTTTTCTGTCTAGAAAGTAGAGACTAGAACCACCCTTCTTCATGTCTGATTTCTCATATCAGCACAGCACAAAATACATTTATAATTTCAGAGGAAACATCCTCCCTTTGGAAATGAAAAAAAAGAGCCATTTCTAACTTAAAAATGTTTTTTGTGCAAGAAAAGATCTCTTTTACACAGGTACAAACCTAGCCATCAACAGCAAATTGTATAAGCAAGGATTATTTTCTTGAAATCAAAATCTTAGAAATAAAAATAATGCTAGACACAACCTGTATTCAGCAAAAGCTCAATAAGAAAATCAGGTTTTAAGAGAGACTCAAGACTTCTAACAGTCTAAAGAAAAAATAAACATTAAAAAATTACGCATGCAGCAAACATACTGGTCCTTCCTTAAGAGAAGCAAGTACTTCATCCCACAGTTTCTGGTTCATACAGTCTTCTCTAATCAGCCATTGCTGCTCTTGGGTCAGCTGGAAAGCCTCTCCTTTCCCTCCATCTCCCGTCCTCATGGCTTTGGGTGTATTCGTAGGTTCCTCTATACCTGCTTAAGATTATGACGATCACATGCAGTAACAACAGAGCATTAGTCTGAACTCATGAAAGGGGAAGACGAAACTGTTTCTAGAAGGCTAAAATGTGATCTATGCTCATAAAACGCGGCAATCAAATCCCTACTCCAACCCATACCGTCCATCATTGTTTTGGACTGCAGCACACACTTGCACAGAAGACTGTTGATTTTTCTACAGAGTTTAAGAGAAAAAAGCCCATAATAGTAGTAAATAGGATAAGATCCCTACACTATTACTTAATTACAGAGCACATGCTTATCAGTTTACATTAGTATTCCAAACAACTTCACACTTCTGCCAAGTTTTCATGCTACTGGCTTAATAAACATAACATAACAGACTTCGCTGATGAATGCTAAAATAGTAGAAAGAAATACCATCATCAATTGTCCTTTTCTGGTTTCCATTACTCTGGCTGGTTGGCTCCTGTTTCACTGTCTGTTTTTTAACTTTATCCTTCTTCTCCTTACTAGCCATGGCTTCCAAATAACCTTCTGGATACTAAAAAAAAAAAAAAAGAAAAAAAAAAAAGAAGAAAAGCATAGATTTAAAACAACACCCACTGGCATATAGGCAACAATAATAATTTCTAAAGGACTTTAAAACCCTGTGACTAACTATTGAAATAACCACAAAATAATTTTAAAGCCCTGCATGATGGGGAACACATTTAAATTAGTATCTATTATTAAGAAAGTGTGGTCAAGTCCAAGAGTCTAATCTAGACTTCATTATATTAAAAGGAACCCAATATCCATATCAATTCCCTTACAACTATATAAATCAGTTAGGCAAAGTTGATATACTGTAAGACACACCATTGCCTTGCTGAGAAAAGAAACAGTATATTAATTCTTTCCATCCATCAGTCCTCATGGGTCAGTTTATTTCTGTGCCTGAAATACACTATCTATACAAACTCCTCACAAGGAGAGAAAAATACATACAAAAAGCACAGGTTTTTCAATTTTTCATACAGACTCAGCGATAACAGTAGTCATTTGTAGAAATTCTTTCTAGCCTAAGGATCACAAAACTGGTTTCAAACTCTTAATTTTCCAATCTATACATGCAAAGCAATTTACTGCTAAGGCAGAGAGCTTCATTCACCATTCTTTCTACCATGTCACTATTACAGGATTCTTCCAGTTTGGAGATAATATGTAGCACCTTTTGGCATCAAATCCTGCCACACTGAAGTACAAGAAAAAAAAACATGGGGCTTTAATTTAACTGATTTTTATTTCTGGAATGCATCTATTGGAACTGAGGATAAACACAACTCTGTGAGTCCTGTTTCCAAACCTGTACACTCAGACCCAGTTTCTTTGACCGCTCTATTCCTTCTGAAGTCCAAGGTGCAGGCTCAACATCATCTCTCCTCAGAAGATAGCGCCAAACTAAAAATCCACATTTTCCAATTTCTGGCCAATATTTCACGACCTAAAGCATAATATAAAATTACTGCCATTTTTTTATCACAAGCCAAACACATTCTTATAGTCATACTTTAACTATTGAAGGAGAAATGAGGAGAGTAAGCTACAAATTACTATTATAGAGCAACTCTTCCCTCAGGTGCAAAATTTTTGTATTTTTGATAAATACAGTGCTCTTAAAAGGCACATACCTTTATTTCAGATGCTGAGAAGTCATTGCATGCAGAAAAAGCTGGGATACAGTTGGAAGGAGTGAGGAAATAATTTGATTTCTAGGGATGAATATGACTCAGTAAGCACATACAAAGTAGCTTACATATTCAACTTTTTATCTCCTATTATGGATTGAATTCTATTATCACTGCTCTGAATAATTTCATTTGAGTTCTTTGCAGAATAAGTTAAGGCTAAAAAGCTATCATGGAGAAAAAATAATTATTTATTTTAAGTAATAATGAAGAATTTGCAATGTAACGCATACGAGACTTTTAAAAACAGCTGAAGAAAAAAGTTACATTGCGCTTGGTAGAAATCAGAATACCTTGTAAATGCCATCATATCTGTTGCCTTCCTCTGGGGCATATTTGCTGATCCGCCGTCCTTTTGAGCTGCGCACTACTCTGACTGGCTTACCAGCTCTCCAGTTCTTAGACTCTGCTCCATTTTTATCATCCAGTGGGGCATCACAGTTAAGGGCCAATGCCCTAGAAAGAGATTTCAAATCTTCATAAACTAGATTGCTTCACACAACAGATTTTTGAGAACTAATGTAATCATGCCATATCTATTTCCCTTGTCTAATTATGCTTTATCAAGCATCATAGAACTCTTCTGTATATCCTATAACACCTGCAGAACTAATGTAAGCAATGAGATCCTTGCTACCATGTATGGTAAGAAAAAAATGGAGACACAAAATACTTCGGTGTCAAGGTTCCAGATGAAAACTCCGATATTGTTAAATAAAACAAAGCAATCCTTTTAGATTCAGTATTCATCATTTTCAAAACTTATCCCTTCCTAGACAGCATTGAGGGAATTAAAAGAAAATTACAACACAAGGCAAATTTTACCTGTAGGTTTTTCCCATTAACTGCAGATTTTAAGGTTTTTTTAAGTGTGTACACAGAAGTAATGAATATGATGAAAAACATTACAGAGAAAAACCACATAATAACCATCCAAAAAACTCCAAGTAACTGAAATCTCTCACATAATACAGAAATTGCCTCAGAGTAGAAGTTAAATGATAGTAGCTGACTCAAGGACTCAACCCCTGTATCCACTAACTACCTGAAGACCCTCTTCTAGAAACCTGCAGCAAGACAGTATGAATACCTGCTAGACCAAGCTGCCATAATAAACAGTATTTCTACTACCAGAGCCTCATTTGGCCAGGGATTGAAAACCCTTCAGAATCAGACTCAAACCAAACCACGTATCTCAGAGCAGAAGAAATATTACGGTGTATAAACAGCCACGGTATGAGTATAAAACCCACATTGTACAGAACAGAAAGAGTCGGGCATACAGTGCTGACTTTGGAAAATGTTTCTTACATGAAAACAAAACCTAAAAAAAGGAAAAAATACATGGACAAGCAAAAACCAATTCTGATTCATCTACATGGAATCATCATAACCTTCAGCAAAGTGCTTGAAAACTTGTACCCAAATCAGTAACTGAGAGCAGCACCTTGTTACACTCCATGCGCACCAACACCTGCAAAGCTACAATGCAAACTTTGCTGGTGGATTTCTTGTTTGCTAAGAGACAAGAAATGCTAAGACTAAGGATTCCAGCTTTTCATTCTGTTTCCCAAAGCAAGTTTGCTCTATTCACTCAATATACTTGTAAACCTATTGCTTGAACCTGCTTCCACCTTCCTTCCCTCCTCATTCTTGCTCACATCACATCCCCTCTCTCTCTCCCCATCCCTCCCTTTCTTAGCACCCATCAGGCTTTTCCTCTCTTTCCTCTAAGTACCACCCAAAAGCTTGAAAGAGTCTCTCAAAACTCTGCTCGACAGCAGCACATCATATCTAAAAGCAGATCTGGCAAAGAAAAGGTCTCAGTCAATCTCAGCACTCCCCAGGTGTTAAGGAGTCAGCTGCATAACAGAGATTATGCTTGTAGAAATAGAAGTGGACAAAGAACACTTTGTCCAGGCAGGCTTTTAGAGGACACAAAAATATTCTAAGTAGATGTCTAATCCCTATTTTGGACATATATTTTCTTTTTCAAGCAGCTGTTTTTGATAAAGCAACACCCTAATTCCTTGCTTTTCAGAGAAAGCTATGATGGAAAAAAGGGCTAGCAAAATAGGAAAGATCTCTTTTAACATAGGAAAAAGAACATGCTTTCTTCCTACCTAAATTTGATAATTGATTTAACTATTGAAGAAGAAACTTAAAAAGAAGCACCCAAAATAGAAAACTTCCACCCAAGAGTTTTGACAAACTTCTAATTAAATTAACAAACTCCTCTGAAGCAAATTGTAGGACAATTTCAACCAGAGACATGATCACCACCTGCACCAGCAACACAACAAGGTATTTCATTGAGGTGCAAGTGTTTCTTTGAATTAACAAAAGATAACGCTCAATAAAAAGCCTCTTAGCAGCAAGAGGCACCACTGATTACCAAAGCAGCATGTACAGGAGTGAATGAATACAGAAAAATACTAGTTTTAAATTAAAGCACTACAACCCAGCTCTTTGTTCTGGAATACTTTTTAATTTTGTCTTCGAAACTTACCTATTCATGTGTGTTAATGTCTGATCAAATGAATGTTCTCCAATCCTTTTATTGCCAGAAAGATCTCTACCTCCACTCCCAGTGTAAGTGAATTCATCTCCTCGATCCTGTGCAAGAAGATTATCCTTTGTTTTAACACTCCAAAGTAAAATAATCCAATTAAAAACCAACAACAACCAAACAACACAATTTTATTTGTGTTTTTTGTGTTATTTACTGTTTTCTCAGTCAGACAAAAACTATATTCCAAGGCATGGAAAGATGTGTATTCCGCTTCAGTGTCACTGTCCTTCTACAGTAGCTGTGACAGCACAAAGCTACCGGTCTGGAAGTCACATATTCACCAGAAAATCCTTATTAAAAAATTGCCTGCCTTAAAAAAATGGACTTTCACATCTTTTAAAAAGCCATTTTTGAAAAAAAAAAAAAAAATCTTACAAAGGGAACACATTCTAGCAAGTGGTTACTTGCTCTAGAGCTTTCATTTAGCTTATAAGAATATTGTGTTTGTAAAATACATAATAAATACCTTTGAGGGATCACTTCAGCTTGTGCAAGGGCTAAGTGCCAATAAATACAAACGGCTCTGCCTTACATACAAGGCACATGCTTTAAATGCAATAATAATCCCAGCTCTTTTGAACTAGTACGAGCTTAAACTCATTTAGATTTGCATTTTGTAAGCTGATACAATTCTGTAGTGTATTTCCTACACAGAATTTTCTTTAAATTGATGAAGGTTGATAAAATCTTTTACTATGAACTGTAAAAGCTGTCAAAATCTACATACACAGAAGTAAAGCCAGTATTACTATTTTCTTTGGGAAATATGTCACAGAAATTCATATTACTCCTGGCAAATTGAAGTGTTTCTAGAAATACATACATTCAATACATTCAATATCAGATCTCTTTGGAGATGCAAATTTTGTACAAAGCGTGATGCAATACTAGAAGATAAATACTTAATAGTAAAATAATGCTTATATGAATGTTTGTAGCAAAAATCTGAACATACTTGTACCCAACAGTAAAATTTAGTCAATTTCTTACGACTGTTAAAAGTCTGATATTATTAAGGATCCATTGCAAGACTGTTACAGATATTTCATAACTGACAACAGCAGAAAAAGAGAAAGTTAGGAAGAGAAATGCCGCTTGAACAACGCCACAGATTAGTTATAGGTATTACGTTTGTTCTATTCTGTGTGGGGAAAACCTAACAAATTCAGCTGCAATTTTTCTTGTTCAACATTATCTAGATATAACAACAAGCAACTGTTACGAAGTTTAAAAAAATACTCAAATTGTCTAACAAAGACATGTATAAACTCTGCTATACCCTTCTTAAAAGTCTACTTACTCTGCTCAATGAATCTCTGAAAAAATAACAAATGGAATGATGTTGTACGAACACAATATATGAAACAACTCCAAAAGAATGAAAGACCAACAAGACAAGAACTATTTACTGAGAAAGGATGTCAAATGAATTGTCTAAAATAAGATATCACAGAATTGAGCTATGTTTAATTTTTCAGTGATCAAAGCAAATGAAATGCACAGATCATACAAAGACTATTGTGAGAATATGAATAGGGTTGGATTTGCTCGATAAATCTGCCCCATTCAAACCAATTGCATTTTAACATTGAATAAGAAGCTTTTACCAAGTTCAGAAAACCAGAAAGGCATGAATACAGAATGATTTGGGGGTCATAACAAGGAAGAAACTGAACACATTTTCATGGTGTGGCAAAGTGGGAAAAACTGCTAAGACTTTTTTTTATGTACAAGCAGAAATAAACTGAAACTGGAAGGTGATTTGCCCCTCTTTTTAGAACATATTTTGGAGACAAATATTGAAATAAGATATATATAATAATATAAAAAGAGGAAAGACGCAAACATTACAAATGCAAGCAAAATGGAGAAAATTTACAAGACAAGACTGGTTCTTGACAATCTTTTTTGTTTATCAGCAACTAAACTAGACAGAACAATCCTCATGAGAAGAAAATACTGAATAGACTTTTTTTGGCATAACAGACAAACACAAATCAAGGAAAAATCACTATAGACGTAAGCAAAAAAAAACCTCACGTGAGAAGGCAAAAATGCAACAGTATTCATAATTACCTGCTGGAACACACTTCAACAGAAAATGAGTTAAATGTAAAAGGTCTAAGACCATCAAACTCCCAGTGTGCTCAGAGAAAGACTGAGTGTTTCTCTGGGTGCTACTCTTTAACCACAGACAACCAGAAGACATTGTGCTTGAAGGGACAGCACGGATATAAGGCCTATGCATACATGCTCACTTCTTGAACAGATTCAACACTTGTTAAATTACATTTCCTTCTCTTTAACTATCCAGATATTCTATGAATCAATATCCAAAACTATATGGATTTGATGAAAACTGGAAATCCAGGGAAAGAAAAATGGAGGAGAAATGGAACAATTATGAAATATAACTGTTACAGGTCAAATAACAAGATGGCAGCATCTTTTAACACCCCCCAGCATAAGGAAGTCTCATTTCCACTCTACTTCTCAGAAGAACTACACTCACTTATTTCACATCAGATACATTAAAAAAAAAAAAAAAAAAGCAGGGAACAAATATACACATTTCCTAGAATGAGAAGAAAATGCCAGAGATCTTGCCATACAGGGCACTGATCTGGACAGGAGGAAGACATTTGAAACTCTGATATGAGAGCAGCTCCTAAACAAGGAGAGGAAGGAAGCTCAGGAGAATACATAAGTGCTTGTACAGAAAATCTAGAATGGCAAGAATAATTGATGCACAGAGTCCTTAGAGAGGAGAAAATGAGGATATGAATACAGCCCATGACACGTAGAAGTGGAATGGGGATACTGGTAGTCTGGAGACCTAACGGGAGACCTACAGACGTTACTTCTATCATGGCGATGGTGTTTTTACTTTGGAAGTGGAATATGCCAGGAATATCCACACAGCTTATTATTTGGGATCTTTTGATGAGTAATGCCTCATTAAGACAACTTCTCAACAGCTCTGAGTTCTATCTAGAGACAATGCAGGATGTTCCTACCATCCATAACAATGTTTAACTGATAGCCTTTAGGTGGCAGGTAAAGATGGAAAGCTATTTTTTTTTTCTCAAGAGGACCAGAAAGTAGAGCTTAAGATACTGATACTGCTGTAAATTCTGTATTCAACCATTAAAGAAAACATTTGGCAAAAGGAATTATTGATGTATATTCTTAAGAAACAAAATAACTGTCAAAAAGGCTATTGAACAGCCACAGCTTTTCCCTTGTCTTCCTTCTTACCTTTTCCTCTTTTTCTTACCTTAAAATATGTAGCTGCCATTTCTCTTCTGCTTTCCACAGCTTAATTCAACTTCCTTGCACCAAAACTTTATTTCAACAGCTAGTAAGACCTTTGTTATTCTCTTAATGCCTTCTATGTCTCCTTTTCTTACATTGTCTCCATAAAGTTATTTCTTAACTGTCCTACTTGTAAAGTTTGATCATGTTATAGAGCAAACTAACTTCAGCCACAGTAGCATTGACCCAGTATCTCATATTGAGTAGAAGATAAGCCTGAAGCTCTAGTACTATAACCCAGTCAGCCTCAGACATACAACATAACAGGTGGTCAGTTGTATTAAATCATTCTCCACTATTTCAATGTTGTTACATCATCAGTTGTAAATCTAACAAACAGATAACACAGAATGGACAAAGTGAGATTTTTAATTCTACCTAAGCATTCAACCACATTTCTACAGGTTTCTGTTGTGCAGCAGCTGGCAGGAACATCAGCTACTTCAAGTTACTGGAACATCAGCTATCTCAAGATGTCTCTCAATTATTTTCTCTTTCCATTAACACCTCCAGTATTTTGCTCAGATTTCAAAGTTTGGTCCCAACATATACACAAAAATAGCTTTTATCAGCTAGTAAAATACACTATTATGAACACAAACACAACCTTCAGTCTGAACAACAACAACAAAAAGTCTTACTGGCTTTTTTGATAAAAGAAACCCCAAAATTTCGTCAGTTCATAAACCCCTTAATTCATCAGTTTCACCTCAATGAAACGTGACTAATAAAGGCTAAGATTTTGATTAATATGACAAAGCAAAATAAAAATAGCATTAAGCCTTTTAAAATGAAGTCATTAAATCAAAGACAAATATTAACTATCAGACAATTATATTTGAAAGGATTTTCTTTCCCTAGTAGTAGGGATACCTGAAACTGAATCATGTCATCATTCATCTCCATTAAAGTCTCATAAGTCTGTATTCATGTAAGTGCTGACAGAATTGGTCTAGCTGCCCAATTGTCTGATTTATTTTTGGTAAGTTCATGTTTTAGTGCTGCATAAAAGGTGTCAATTAAAAAGGAAGGGCTCAGTTACATACTTCATTTATAAATCAATAAAAACCCCCTTGCATTAAGTGCAGAGCTTGCATATATCATAATGGCTGTTTCTGAGTCTTCCCTGCAACCACACTTGACAGCAAGAATGTGCAAGTATTGTGGCATATTCCACCACGATTAAAACATTTAACCCTCTAGTGTGAGCCAATCTGGATCTCTGAAAAAGAAGACAGAGCTTCAAAGCAGGCAACAGTCCAAGGTGGTTAAATGGTGATGGAAGTAGGTCAACATTCAGAAAAATATCTCCCAAATGAAAGTACTAGAAAACTACTGTATGTGCACCACTTTGAGTTTTCTTTTATTCCTTTCAATGTTTGGTGCCAAAATTATGCATTTCTAGACCTTTAAATTAAACATTATCATGTAAACAATTCAGGCTACCTGATCTTCTGCTCTGTTAAAAATCAGTTCTGACTGGAAACCAGGTTCACTAAAGATACATTACACAGAAAGTCTTTTCAGGTCAAAGACTGTTTTCTGTAGTGGGAGATTACTTAGGAGATACAACAGCTTTTTGAGACAACGCTTTTTAATGATAATTATCTTTGACGATCTGTTGGACATTGCTGATTGACTGTTCTTCTGAGAGAACAAATTCTTGCAACCTGTAGAGTAATTTCATTAGCCTAATATAATCCTAGTTAAAGCAAGGCAAGGAAAATCTTGCCTGTCTAAAAGACATGCACTTACTTTGACATTCATTTGTCTCTGTACATATAATTAGAATTTGTTACTTCCATCCTTCTTTTATTTCCTGTATTTAAATAAATGGTTAATATGATAAGAATTAATTTTTAGAAGCGTTCATGTGAAATATCTATGAAGTCCAGCAAGAAATTAATTAATGGTTTGACACAATAAAGATTAGTATAATTACACTGATCCTTCAGAATTTCATTAAGGGAACAGATTGATGATACTCCATGTATTGCACTAATATGACTAACACCTCTTGAAAAATATATGAATTTCAGAAAAAAATTATCTCAGTGTGTTAGGCAATCACAAACAGAAACCAAGGCCTATGTCCTCAACCTAAGGCACTATTCCAAACAGCATGTTTCCTGGAAAGCATGAAAAAAAAAAAAAGTTAAATGGCACTTTAATAAGCATTGTCAGCATTAATTTCTACTTTTTAATCTGCTTTATCATTGTGTCAACGGGTTCCTCAATGCTTTAGAAACAACCAGATGTGCAAAGTCCTGCAAATTAACTTTGGAAAAGCACAGATAAGAGTGGTATAGACACAGATACCACACCCCATTATGAAAAAAGCTGGCAAATAGGCAGGCAAGACTGCTTTGACAGATGTAGTACTAGCGATATAGTAAAAGAAAGCATCTTCATAACAACATAAGGCTTTTCAGAATGTAAAGTTAATTCTGAATATAATGCAGGTACAGAGGAGACAATGAAATTCAGAAAATAATGCAAGAAAGGTATTTTTTAGTATTAATTAGTATTTTGTATGGACTGAAAGCTAACAATATGGAATAACAGAAAAAAATGGAGAGGAGACTGTTGCAGAATAGGAGCTGTCCTGCAAATCTGAAACACTGGGAAGAAATAAGTATTAAAGCTGCTGCCCTACAAATGTCAACTATGTCCTTTGTACTGGAGGCTACAAGAGTGGACAAATAACACATCTGAGTGGAAATGAAGATATTTGGTAGCTATTGTACAGTGAGATACTAGATATATACATACATGTATTTTTTTCACATTACATTGGAGCTCCAAGCAGGTCCCAAAGCAGTGGGGCTTTTGAAAACAATAAGTTTCATGGCATCAAGTGTCAGGTTTTCAGCTACATACTCAAAACAGGTGACTCACAGTAGAAAGACCCTCAGCATAATGGCTGTAATGGACTTGTTACGTTGGATTCTCAGTTCTATAAAACAGGTGGGAAAATCTAAAAGAAACTGCTCCCTTGATAACGTAGCATGGAATGATAATTCAGAAAATTTATCTAGGATACTACATCTTTTTTGTACCAGGGCTCACACTGCATTCAGATGACTGAGGTATACCCAGCAAACTGGGTGACGAAGCAGGAGGTCATACACACACATCTAGGTAAAGGGTTAGTCACAATGGTCTTTGGATATAAGACACTGACTCAGACACGAGGCTCCTATTGCCATTTGATGTGGATTTAAAGCCATTTAAGGATGCAATTCACTACAGTACTGGCGCCGCACCTTTGGCACTGGTGGAAATGATCAAGTTATTTCACTGTGCAATGCACACTAGGCAGAGATTCTGAAATGCTATATCGTCATCACAGGGCTCAGGCAAATCTAGTGAGCTATTATAATTACTATTTAGTTGCAATTTGACTGTTTCAAACAAGTGGAACAACAGTTGTACTGACACCTTGGAACTCATTACCCAAACACGAAATTAAAGCGGACACAGAACATTTAAAATGGATAGCAAGTAATTTCATGATGTGGTTTGTGAATGCTATGTTCCAGGCACTGAATGGGTTTGATATAAAATAATCAACAAACCTAAGCACCAAGTATATTTGCCTGGGGTCCCTTTTGAGTCTTTACAGATGCTATTCTCTTCTGTACTTTCAGAGACTTTTATAAGAGAATGCGAACGGTCACAGCAGATACTATTCTCCAAGAGATTCTGAATCTCAGTTCAGAAATTTCCAGTATGATCCTATATGCAAAAGCACTTGAAGACGAAACAATCTGTGTTCAGATTAAACTAAGCACATCATACAATTAATTTACAATCTTTTCAACATTACCTCAACCCAGCAGAAACATAGATCTTGAAATTTTGAAAATAAAGAGGAGTTCTAACCCTGATACATAAAAACAACAACACAAAAGAGAGGGCAATTTTTCAAAAGCGAAAGTGAAACTTCTTCAGCTACTTGATTTGATGAACAGACAAGTCAAAATACTTATATCATGAACACTGTGATTGCCTAATCACTGTTAAAGTCCAATATCTAGTTTTTAAATGTTAAGTGTATTCTGAAATAACTCTTAGATTTTAAATTCCTGAAAGTTTCTTCAGCTAATATTCCTGTTATGGTTACTGTCAAGAACAAGACCAAGAGATCGGCAATATTAACTCATTCAAGACTATAAAGCTAACTATTGTAATACTGTATCTTAAATAGGTAAGCCATGTAACTTGCCACTAAAATTCAAAAGAGAGAATAACATGCCAACATTTTATATGCATGTAATTAAGAGTGAGGTAAGGCTTCATGTGCAAAACTATTTCATTCAATGGTCATTTTGTAAACTATGACTGTACCCCTTCTCAATCTTGAGAGCAGATCCTTTACTGACAGAACTTGTCATTACAGAGCACTCCAATACATCCCAAACATCTCAACTTGAGCAAAGTTCCAGACAAGTCTGGGTCTGCAGGACTCTTAAGTTTCCAAAGGCACAGCACAAAAATAGCATGATGTGAAAGCTATACAGTGAATTCTACTTCCTGCAATATATTTTTGCAATTATTTTACCCCAATAGTGAACTGATACTTTAAAGCCACAAGAGCATTAAGGTGGCACATGTCAGCAATGTGCATAAATAGCGAATAAAGCTTATAAATGTACAGTAAAAGAGTCTTCCAAATATATTTATTTCTCAGTTTTGTAAAAATATACACACAAGTACCTAAGTCATACCACTGAAATTCAATTAAGAGTCACCTTTCTCGTTGTGTTCTCATACCAAAAAAGTGACTAGGTGTGAGCGGAGGATTTAATCTCAATTTTTATTTAAAAGCTCCATTTGTGTAATAAGATACTGTACTTAGGACACTTATAAGGACAGAATTTGATTTTTCTGTGGATATTCTTATAGGAGTTTAATTTCAAACTTTTCCAAAAACAGAGAAAATGAAAGTAAAATGGGAAATAAAATTTGGTATATGAAAAAAAGAACTGAAAAAAACCCTAATTCCAAAAATGCACCTGGAAAAAAAAAAATCTCCCTGTATTCTTAGTTTAGAGAATTACAAGAAAGCTGACATTCATAGAATTTTTTACGGTATCTTCTGCAATATTTCTCCCCAGCTATGCCTCTTCAAAATTATATATGCCATCTAGACTATGACAGTATTCAGGTGTCCATAAAAAACACAGGATCACAACATCACTTAGGTGAACTGAAAAAGACACGCAAAGGATCCAATTAATTTTATTAAATATTTTGAATAGAATACTTCCGGCAGCAGAAATAAGGGGACACCAGTATCACCACCAAAATCTAAAAAAGGAGTCTGCAGCATCCCAACGTAGCAGGTACAACTACTGAGCAACAGTGTTCTTAAGATCACTGGCTAAGGGTCCCAGAGCTTGGGTGGGAGTTGACTCTAAGGATGCAGTAATGTATCCCAACACCAAGTACCTTCTCGTGTGACTTGTTCAAAAACAGACACAGACTCCTTCAGAGGCAAGACTCTGCAGCAGCAGCAGTTGGTAGGTGCTGTTGGCAAAGAGTATATTACATTCGGATGCTATTTCAGATGCTTATTTCCTTCTCTACTGCCTTTTTCCTTGTGATTAACAGCTATGCATATTTAAAAAAACCAGATTGCTTACTGCTTTATTCTTCACCTGATGCATGATTCAAAATCCCACCTGATGGAACACAACTGCAGGAAGGGATGTACCCTCTGTAAACATCATTAAATTGCAAAGAACAGTAATCTATCCACAAATAAGTGTTGCTCAACATCATGAGATGAAAGTCAGACACCATTACTATTTTGTTTAGCAGCATAATTGCTTTCGTTGCTCTACTTAGACATCAACATCAAAGCAGATTTTTTTTCCAGCACCTTTGGGGATCATAATACAAGACGCATAGACTTTCCTAAAAAGTCCTGAAAGTGCTCATCAGTAGGAGTCAAGAACCTTCAGAACATCAATGAATCAAGTAATATGTACCTTTTTTTCTTTCTTCATTAAAATAAATGTATCACATATTTAGAAACACAAGAAACCCAAAGAGGCATCTATCTGTCTTGAAAGCAATAAAAATCATGACCAAAGCAGAGCGTAAAACATACTATTTGCATATAATTACATCATCAGATTTTAAATAATAATAAATTCAGACTCCAAAATTATGCTGAAATTTAACTACACTAAACAATGTAAAAGTCAGCTGTAATTGACATATTTTTCTTGAGCATAAGTACACACATAAGCATTCTTTAAGAAATATTTGCTTACCTATTTCTCCCCAAAACAGTAAAAATTATTCCGTTTGTTACCAGTAGTGGTAATTTTTTTTCACAATCGTATTTGCATAAGCATGAATTTTAGGATCAACAACAAACACAACTCTTATCTTTACAAACAATGATACATCAGAACAGCAAAACCATTTCTTGCATAAATGACGTACCACTTCATCTTCAAATCCTCCAGCTAATACAAGTGAATAAGCTCCATCATTACTGCGTCCATGGATTCCACCCACATGTGGTCTGTGAACACCTGCTTCGCTCACCTGGCAACAGAAAAAAGACACTTTCTAGCATTTTTTTTTGAAACAACCAGCCATCTACGATCACTTTTGATGATCAACTTTCTGCTTAAAATATTGTATAAAGGTGTGTGTGTAAATAGTTAATGTAAGACTGCCATTAAAGGTGAGAATGCAACTTCTTTTTAAGGAAGAAAAGCCAAAAAGTAATGACACCCTGAAAATGGAAGGTCGATGTAGGACAGTAGTGACACTGGAAGATGTAAAGGTATACTTTCTTCTTTGGGAAAAATCTCCACAATAAGTATTTAAGGCTATACTCACTGCTATACTCCACTCTCAGTCATTTAGAACAATCCAAAGCAGATGGAGATCTGCCAGTTTGGTAACATTTTACAGTTCTTAACTAAGGAAGATCACAGTTACCATTGTAAAGATCATGACGACAGGTACTATTAAGGTAACATACTGTAAATGTGACCAACTCAGCGGAATATTAAAACACCGCCTAAGGAAAGAGAAGAAGCCATTGCAACAGCGTATGGATCATAAGCTGGTTCTCCAACCAGGATAACTCCCTTGCAAGGGATGAGCAACTAAGCTGCATCCAGACCACCTGAGAGGTGCAGCTGCACCATAAGCTGGTAACGCCACTGAAGTCTGCTGGAACATCACTCACACAAAAATTTATTTAATAACAATCTCTATGCTCCTTGTTTCAAACTATTAAACTGTATTTAATAGAAAAAAAAATAAACCAAACAAACAGCCCTCCACAACCCACAAGAAACAAACAAAAACCACAAAAAAAAACCCCAACCAAAAACCAAACACACCACCACACCACAATTTTATGAATAAAAGAGGCCACATGTTAAATTACATATTTTCTCAATACGAGATGCTAAAAATACGGTTGATAGAATGAAGGTTCCCAAGCAGCGAAACAATTAGGATCCTTCTTCCTCCCTTCATATCTTCATATCCTTCAGGCCTTGACAGTTTTTCTCATTCTGCGTCTCCCACTCCTTTTCCCAGCCTACACTTCCAAGCAACTACCACCAAAGTATACATTCTTCTGCTATAGTCTTGTACTTTCATAATACAAAGGTCCAGCTGCCCCAAAACGCTGTCTCTAACGATCGACAAGAGCTGTGCACAGTATGACAACCATGCAAGGACATGGTACTCCCTGGCACTATTTTTCAGCATACAGCTGTTTGAGGCACAGAGTTCCTAAACTACTTAAAGCTTTTGGATCCATAGCATACAAAGGAGAACAGAGTTCACAGTAGTACCACTTGTCATATGTACTAGTACTATTTTCGTTCATTTTGAAGTGGGCAGCTGACCATTTTTTTTTTCAATGATCTCTTTTTGCATTACAGAAGTATGTATATTGCTTCCTAATAACTTTTTTCATACTGTACATCATATTACAGCCATCTACACTGCACCATGTTTTCATTCTTTCATTCTTCCATTTCATTCTTTCATTCATTCATTCTTCCAGAATGAAAAGTATAACAGTTGAATGGAAACCATTCCATTCCTTTAATCATTCTGGTTGTTGTTCATAGTAACATATTTAATTTTCCTGACCCTTCCCTTCGCAATAATTCAAAACTTTATCTTTTGATCACTATTGGGTATTAAGATGACATAATTTCAAAATCAGCTATTAGAAGATCTCTTTCCTAAATAATAACAAGACGAATAAGTAGCTGAAAGACCAACACAAATTACATAGTTAGAACTGTTCCTCACCCCATGTTTACTATCCACAACAACTTAGCACTCTCACCTAACTTTATCAGCTATTTGTCTGTTTTCCCAGATCATTTATGAGTATGCTGAATAAAAAGGCCACACTATTGAACTCCTCTTTCCTGCTGTACCAAACAACTTCTCATTCATTCATTCCTCCCTCCCTTCTTTCATTTTCAGGTTTTATCAATTAAATTTAGGTTTCTGGTAGGTGATTCACCCCAAAGATGAACTCTGGTAAGTAATTCATGCTAAAGATGCTCTTCAGATGCTCTCTCCAGAAGCAATACTTAGCCAATTTCCTTCTAGAGAAAAAGAGAGTTTGTGTCATAAAAAACCACAAAAATCAGAAATAAACTACAGTCTCTAAATTGTCATAGATTTGCTGAGACAAACTGATTTCTCGTACAGAAGACCAGTCATATGACAAGCAAAAGTGAAATTTAAATTTCTATGTAGAAAACATTTCAATCCTAACAATAAAAAAGACAAAGTATTGCATTTGTACCCAAAATTAAATAATGATGCAGAAATAGTAACTCCCTTTTGATGTCTAGTCTACACATACATATATAAAAATTAGCATTCTCTGCTCAATTTTCTGACAAAAACAACATTCTAATTCTATTCCTTTCTCCTACCAGCACTACAAAGATCTGCAAACTATTAGCTTTTGTGTTACCAATGGAATTCCTAACAAAAAGGTGAACTAATAATTTCAATTACTGTTGAAGCAGTGAAAATAAAACTTGAGATGGAGATTTTGAGTTTGCATAAGTGATTTTAGAAACATCTCTTACTGTGAGACTTAATCTGGAAAGCAAGAAAAAGATAACTATTTATTTTAATTCCTTTCACAAAAAAAAAATTCTTCAAATACAGGAGAAGTCAACAAAATATCCCAAAGAATCAAAACTGAATTTTCCTTTTAGGCAAGTAATTTTCTATAAAATTGCTGGTATGATGATCAGTGTAATTTTTACATCACAAATTGAATTTGTTTAATCTAAGGCTTGTATTGATGATGGTGTTGACAATGGACATCAAGGTAAGAACTAGTTTAGGTTTCAACTGCTTCACTGTGATTTCTACCACGGAAAGAAATTGAAAACTGTCGTTAAGGAGAAAATATCTGCTGCTAACCATATCAGCCTTAAAACTTGCATGGCATTCCAAATCCAGAATTCTTCACACAGTACTGGAAGACACTACCATCAGATGAAAATTGACTGCTAAGTGTTCTCTTCTACCAATTGAATAATAAAACACCTGTTTTCTTCTCATGAGAAATGAGGTAATGAAAAGTTCAGAAAACAAATCGGAAGAGGCTTTTGATCTGTGACTTGCCCCTCTTCCAGCAGTTTAAAAAGCCCTGTTTCCATTCTTCTACCTTATCACAGTATCACAGAATGGTCAGGGTTGGAAGGGACCTCTGGAGATCATCTAGTCCAACCCAGATCATCTAGTCCAGCCCAGATGGAGAACATTCAATTACAATCCTTTACACATCCAAGGGACAAAGAATTCACTGGTTTTGAAAATAAAGAAGTATGCATTTCCTCAACTAAAAACAACCATAAAAAACAGCCAAAAAACCACAAGAAAAACACACACCCCCTCCCCAAACAAACAAAAACAAAAAACCAACACAAACACAAACAAACCAGTGCCATCAGATAAGGCTAAGGGGAAGGAAGTAAGTTTGCTGGACACTTCAAAATCACAAAAAATCAGTACTGGCACAAAATGAAGCTGTCCCATTCTCCCTGCTTTGTTTTTTCTTGCCTGTCTGTGCTTATATAACCAAAATGAGAAATGGTCTGGGAAAATTAACTCCCCTCCTACCCCAGATGGGATTATTTTTCTGCCAGTTTTTAAGCAATCTAGTTTACCATAGAGCCTAAGAAATATTTGCAACAGAAAATGAGACAGTGCAAGAATCAGCAAAGGCTGAATAGATGGCTGACTTCAGTAGTACTACAAGGTTACACTGGTTTAAGCTGCTTATCAGCCTAAAAGAAGACTCGGACATCCATACAACCAAAAAAATCAATTTACATCATCTGACGTTTTCAGAATCTACAGTCTACATCTCCTAAGTCGGATAATCAGTTCATGTGAAGTACACTTCAGAAAATACTTGACTCTATTCACTAAGTAACCCAATTAGAATTTTAACATGTGAAACTTGTTTATCCTAAAGACAACAGACTTCTTACTAAGTTGTATTGTAAAATCAGTATACTTCAACTTTCGCTACTATTGACATCACTTCCAGTATTAGAATCATAACATATTTGCTCTGTTTAGTCCTAGCAAAAATGGCAATTGTCAATGTAGATTCATTTTAGTGCCCAACTCATTCATTATTATACTTAGTTATTTCAACTACAACTGATACTGAAACAACATACCTGAACTCTGAATTTCCAGGTTGTCCCAACAGGAACACCAGGTATAGGTCCATAATGATTCGAAGGAACAATAGTGCATTCCTTAGTGCGACCAACACAGGCCATACCCTAAAAATGCATCAGATAAAATGAATTAATATTATAATATTGAAGACTATTCACAAATTTAATGCAGATATCAAGGAATCTGATCATTATAACAAATACATGTTTTAAAATATGTTAACAATTGTTAAAAGGAATGTTAATTAAGTAATATGTGTTTATTGTTTTGGAGGAGGGGTTGGGGGTGGTTGGTTTTTTTTGTTTGTTTTTTCCTCTAGTCACCTTAATAATTCTTCCACTGCTTTAACTGCCAGTAGGTAGTGGGCAAGATTAAACTTTGTCTTATTGTTTGTGCAGCCCAGTACTGAATTCTGTGCAGTGCATAGATAACTGGAATTATAGATGTAGCACATACATGAACAATCAGAGTAACAGCTATTTCTAAAATACACTCTACCTTGCCCCAGTCTCTCTGGCTTTCAGTACTGGCAGATGGCATCTTTGCTTTCTTTTTACTCTGTTTGAGCTTTTCTCCAGCCTTTACAACTTCATTAGAATCATTTTTGCAGGAAGGACAATACCTAAAAAAAGGTTTTAGTAAATTCTCAATTACTTCATAATAATGGCAATACATTTCTTGTAGCCAAAATAGTGTCTATTTGTTTAACTTGACTGAGTACTTCAAGCTAGCAAACATATACCAGTTTTAAGCAGCTGAAGCCTATGGCTTAAAAAATGAACCCAACATAACAAATACTAACGAATACTTTAAAAAAGGGCATTTCACTATTTCTGAAGGTAGAGTGCTGGAGGCAAAACATTTAACTATTCTTTCTCACATGATACGTGAGAGGTCCCCATGTCTCCTGTATTCTCTCTTTCATTTAGATCATGCAAAGGAGAACATAGCTGAGATTGCAGTACACTGCCTACCAGTACTCATGGTTTGTTTCTATGTCCTGCCCACTCTACCCTTCCTTTTTGCTTCCAGTGCAATAAATTTAACCGCAGACATCTGAGTGTCAAACAGAGCCAAGGTATCATGTAATCTGTGTAGACACTCACACACACACACACACGCACATACTCACTCTTCCTACCACAACACTCAAGCCACTCAAGAAAGTGGGAGATACTAGTACACAGTGACTACAGCAGAAAGAAATGGAGTAAACTGGTCCTTCTTCTAATAGCATTTTTATTCCAGGAATGCCAATGCAAAGGCAACTGTCCACATTTTTGGCTCCTGTGGGTTGGGTTTGGCCCATATGCCACTAGTGGAGGAAGCCTGATCTACATTAACATTCATAACCTAGTTCAGATAACTACCACTATACCACTACTACTGGTTTAGATTGATGAATTAACTTTTGCATGTGGATATGAATAGAAGAATTAATGATTAATGTCCACAGGAACAGGTTTCACTATGTCAGTAAAGGTGTTGAACCATTAAGACAATGAAGCAAGTTAAAAATGATATAAGATTCTGAAATTGTCTAACACTATGATATGGAATGATATTACAGTTGTTTGAAAATAAGAGTGTATAATAACCAATTAAAAGAAGGAATATGACATAATGCAAAATGACAAGGTGAATTAACTACAGTATTCCCTGCTTCTTCATAAGATAACCATATTTCCTTATTTTTTAAACTGAGTTTTGTGTGGAATATTAAATACTGTTTGGCATATAGAGTGGCTTCATCTCTGCAAGAGAAACTTATCATCCTTTTCCAAACTGCTGGCTTAGCCCCTGCAGAGAGTTTGTCAAATTTTAGATGATAAAAATACTAGATGGAAATTCTTCCACTTCTAAAACAAACAAAATCTGTCAAGAACTTAAGGATCAGAGAGCCATAACTCTTGGCTCATATGCAAAAAAAATGGAGAACACAGACCTCCTTTTTGGTAGGAGACACTGCTTTGCCCCGTGCAACTGCACTCCTTCCACATACAACCAAGCGTTAAGACTGCACAGGACTGGCATCACTAAGTATCCCAAAATTAACTGCCACAAGCCAGCTCCATAACAGTACTTCTCCCACCCAGTGACTCCATCCACAGATGAAGCTATCTTATATGAATAAATCTTAAGGCTCATTTTGTTACACAGTAAACAAAATAAGATAAAAAGTTCAACATCTAATTTTCAAGATATTATATGAATTAAACTTCTAATGCTTGTAGAAATCCCTAAGTTTTTTGGCCAGAAATATAAGCAGAAGGGTCTAAAAGTGCACTTAACATATGACCTGAGGGACTCTAAAGACCATGTTGTCAGTCAGTTTAATTCTTGTGTGGTTGTCTAGAGAGGACTGAATCTTCTATAGGGAGGAAAACAGTCCTGGGTACCTATGCAGTCCAGTTACAGTGATATTACTGGAAGAAGCTAGGGAGATCTGAGTTGTAACACTTTGAAAAAGTTTCTATTCTTCAAACTTTGCCTGTAGTACTCTGAAACAGAAGTAGAGTAACTCAAAAGAATGTTTCATAAGAAGCTTTTGAAAAGAATGGGTGCCAGTGAAGACCAGAACACTAACAGCTGATCTGAAAAAATCATTTAAAGCACGCAGCAGGCCAAAATAATCTTAGCACACCAGCTAAATCAAAGAGATATTGATGATGGTGAATTTCAGTATCAGTATCCTGACATGCCTATCAAACCTTCTGTGTATTTGAGGGTGTAGAAAAACAAGAGAGAATAAATAGTTTTCAGTGTGGAACACAGGATTTGGGGGTTTTGTGGGAGGGAGTCACTGACTTGAGGCATATATATGTTATTTATCAGAAACTTTCCTGTGACTAATACTGGAAAACAGAGGGCACTTTACTGTTGCTGAAGTACTGGATTAGAGCTGGTTATGAGAGTAAGAGCCAACTGAAGGATGGATGGACTGAACAGATGTCTACTTCCAGACAGATGGTCTCATTGAATATTCTGAATGAAGTAAAAAAATAACTTCTCAGCTGCTATACAAAAAAAGGTCGAGTGCAATCAGGTAAGAATACTGCTTATGGACTGCAGTCAGTAATAAACCACTTGTATGTTGAGAATGGTTTCCAACACATGACATTAACTAATTTATGTTGACAATTAGTGGGAGGCAAGAAGATGTCACGCACAGAAGACCAGTCTGCCTCCACAGTACAAAATTTGGGGATAGTTCAGACTAACATGCTGTGTAATAAACACTGCTGAATAAACCCCGTAATCATTCTCCATATACAAGAAATGGAAGGAACATAGACAATATTCAAATAAACCTCATATTTAGTTCCAATGACTAATACATATTTCTAGTAGGCAGTGAAAATATGTTTTAGACAGCATTTCAAGCCAGCAGCTCCTTCAAAAACAGTGAATACAACTCTTCACCATGCAAAAATGTCATGCGAAAAAAATCAACTTCCAACACTATCCCCCTGTGGCCAAATGTACACACTGAGAAACACCTATCAATGTTAATGGCCTCAATCGCTAAATCACACACTGGCATAAATACAGAATTCAGAAAAAAGAAAATGCCCCAGAAAACATGCAGACCATTAAGGACTGACAAATAAACAAACCTACTATGGGATCCACTATGGTATAGGAGACTGAGTTATTTATTTCCAGAAAATGTTAAAATTTCCAAAGCACAGAATTGAACCACAAAGTCCAAAGAGATTCCATAAAATTTATCCATAAGACATCTTAGACATGTATCAATGTCTATGTAATGGAAAACTTCATTAGAACAAAGTTATATTTATTACTAATTTACAAAGGATTAGCATCACATGTAGATCACAAGCAGGTGATAAATACAAACAGTGTAAATTTTAGATAGATAATAAAGATGAAAAATGGTATAGAGCCCAAGACAACTTAATGGGCTGCTAATGGGTCCATGCAAACTTACTTCAAAATACAAGTATCTTGATTTAACAATGCCAGCTAGTTTGGTTTTCCCACTGGCAGAACTAGGGACACCAGAAATAAAGAGTAGCAAGGTGGTGGTCCTTCCACAGCAGGAGAAATGAATGGAGTAGAGACAACATGAAGATACGAGAAGGGCACAACGGCAGCAACAGGGATAGAGGATGAAGGGAAAGACAAGGGTAAAAGTAAGAGAATTGTTCAAGCAGTGAAGCTTGAACAACATGAAAAGGGGAGCAACCACTGTTCATAAACACAATCAAATCAGATAATGTCATAGAGGATCATAATGATCACAATGAATAAAATGAACATACTGGTTTTTTAACTCCATAATGGTCATTAAAGCTTACTACTAATCCTTTATAAATTATTTAAAAGAATTACCTTGACAGAAAACATAAGGTTTATATTAAGTAGATGGATGAAAAACACAGCAGAAATAAAAAAAAAAATCCTCAGTATTGTCTCTCACAAGGTGCAGATAACAAAGAGGTACCTTGTACGGAATGGCAATATAGGTAAGTAAATCATCCCTGTATATTTACCAGTCCTCATCTTCTGGTATCTTGCTTAAGGGAGGGTTCAGGCAGTATATATGATAAGCCATATTACATTCATCACACAGGAGTTGCATGTGAGCATCCTGTTTTCCACCACACAAATAACACGAACAAAACCGGCACTCCTTATCTGGATCAGCCCTACAGTGCTTGCATTCAGGGCCACTTTTTCCTGTCAAAAATAAAGAAAAAGTCAAATGCAATGTATCTCAGAAAAGTGCACTACCGTATCTACAGGAAAAATTTATTTCTGCACATGAACACTGCCCTCTTGAAAATGTCTTGGTTTGGGGTTTTGTTATTGTTGTTTGTTTGGGTTTGTTTGTTTCTTGGTTTTTTAGAATGAGGAACTTGGCTATCTAGGCTAACAGGATTCCTTCTGCTATATAAATAAGCAGTAAAGAAAATTACTAATCAGCAGCTTCTCTTATTTTCTCCCCTCCTGTCCCCAACATGCCATCTGCAGAATCTCCCTACAGATGGAGCCTTGCACAATCTCTAGTTGGGGTCTTCTTAAACACAGCCATGAAGAAATTCCTATTAGGTAACTAGTAACAGTCAAATGAAGATGAACTACTATTTGGAACAGCTCTCTTCCCCTTAAATTAAATTTACAGTTGGATAGAAGAATCAGTAGTCTGAGACCACAGACCACCCCAAATCACAAGCTGTTTCACATCAGCAGTTTAGTTTTCACACAATGAAACACTAACTTTCTGTTTCAACTCACTTGAAATCTGGGATCAGGAAAGCTAAGGCACAGTTGGGGCTGGATTTGGCAAGGGATGCAAAGAAAAATAAGAATGGCTTCTACATGCACATTGTCCAGAAAAGGAAAATTAAAGAAAATGTACTCTCCCCCTGATAAATGAGAGAAAACTAGTGACAAGCAACATGGAAATGACCGAGGTACTCAACAACTTCTTTTGGCCTCAGTTTTCACTGCTAATCACAAACTAGTAATCTTCCCACATCTCTTGAAGTTCTTGAACTTCAAGGCAGGGACTGGCAGAATGAAGTCCCTGTCATTGCAGAAGGTCAAATTCAAAACCACTTGAGGAAACCGAACATACATAAGTCCATGGGACACAATGAGATGTATGCCAGGGTTCTGAGGGAACTGGCTGATGTAGTTACTAAGCTACTCTCCTATGTCTGAAAAGTCATGGCAGTCATGGAAAGCCCCCAGTTACTGGAGAAAAAGGAATATTGCACCCTTTTCAAAAAAAGGTAAAAAATAGGACCCTGGGAATTACTGACCAGTCAGGATCAGTTCAGTGCCCAGTGAGATCATAGAACAGAGACTCCTGGAGGACATGTCAAAGCATATGGAGGACAGGGAGATGACTAAAGACAGCTAACATGGCTTCACCACGGGCAAATCATGCCTGACTGATCTAGTGGCCCTCTACAATGGAGTAACTGCATACAGACATCATTTTCCTGGACTTGTGTAAAGCCATAGATTTGGTCCTTCACGACATTCTTGCTGCTAAGCTGGAGAGATACAGGCTTGATGGATGAACTATTAGATGGATAAGGAATTGGTCGGAAGACCACATCCAAAGGGCAGATGGTTGACATCCAATGGTTCAATGACCGAGTGAAACCGTTAAGGAGTGGTGCCTCTTGAGGGTCCATACTGGGACCAATACTATTTAATACTTTCATCAGCAACATAGATAGTGGGACTGAGTGCACCCTCTGCACGTTTCTGGATGACAAAGCTGAGTGGTGCAGTTGATACACCAGTGGAAAAGGATGCCGTCCAGAGGGACCTGGACAGGCTTGAGAAGTGGGCCCATGTGATCCTCATGATGCTCAACAAGGCCAAGTGCAAGGTCCTGCACAGGACAATCCCCAATATCAGTACAGGCTGGGGGATGAAGGAATTGAGAGCAGCCCTGCAGAGAAAGACGTAGGGACATTGGTGGTTAAAAAATTGGATAAAACCCAGCAATGTCACTGGCAGCCCAGAAAGCCAACTGTATCCTGGGCTGCATAAAAATAAGTGTGGCCAGCAGGTCAAAGGAGGCGATTCGGTCCCTCCACTCTGCTATGATGAGTCCCCACCTGGAATCCTGTGTCCAAGTCTGGAGTCTCCACTACAAGAAAGACATGGAGCTGTTGGAGAGGGCCCAGAGGAGGGCAATGAAAATGATCAGAGGGCTGGAACACCTCTGCTATGAGGAAAGCCTGAGAGGGTTGGGGTTGTCCAGCCTGGAGAAGAGAACGCTGCATGGAGACCTTACTGTGGCCTTTCAGTACTTAAAGTGGGATTATAAGAAAGATGGGGACAGACTTTTTACCAGAGCCTATAGTGACAGGACAAGGAGCAACAGTTTTAAACTGAAAGAGGATAGATTTAGATTGGATATAAGGAATAATTTTTTATTGCGAGGGTGATGAGACAGTGGAACAGGTTGCCCAGAGAAGCTGTAGATGCTTCATACCTGGAAGCATACAAAGTCAGGTTGGATGTGGTATGAGCAACTTGATCTAGCAAGAAATGCTCCTGCCCACAGCAGGGGGTAGGATGAAATGATCTTTAAAGGTCACTTCAAATTCAAACCATTCTATCATAAGAAGTGACGGAACACAGCAGTTTAATATTTTTTTAGGAGAAAAAACATAAAAGCTGAAGAACATAAAAGCACAACCACTGAAGATGGAAAATTACCAGCTACAGACAGAAGTTCTAGCAAAATATTCTGACTTTAAAACATGAGGAGCAAATGTGTAAGGCCACCAACAGTGGTTATTTAACAAAGCCTCAAAGACAAAGGGCAGACATACTTAAAAAGAAAGCCAAAATCTCTCAGTATAGGGCTTCTACCAAAGTCTAGACTTATCTGCATACTATCCAAATGGAATTAATCTTCTAGTTTAAGACTTCTCTCCCAGGGTTCATTGAAGAGAAAGGAAACATCATGAATGGTGATGAACAAATCTCTGGAATTTCCAGCACAGCAAGGCAAAATTATAGTCTGTCCATGGTGCCATCATCAAGTCAAGTCAAGACAGACTGAAAAAACCACAGATAACTGGTGTCCACTTTGAATAATTTTAAAAGTGATGACTGAGCACTTCCTAAAGAAACTCAGTAGCCTACATCATCCAATAAATAACAAGCAAAAAGAAACTGCATATTTTTCTGTAGCTCTTACCACCACAGGTTATTTAGGCCTATGAAATTTACTGGTTTTGGTTACAAACCAGTTTCCTAGGTCAAAAGTTAGTAATTTTTTAAGAGGAAAAAAAGCAAAAAGCTCTACAGGTTTTAGTTCAGTTAAACAGTACCTGTAGTTTTCAACTTTCTTCAATATACAAACAAAATATAAGTCATCATTTTCATTACATTACTTTAAATGTTCATATTTCTGCTTTAACCATGTTGTAAATAAAACACACTGATTATATCTGCATTATTGTTCACACAAAGACAGGTCTGTTCACCCTACCAACACTGTAGATAGATATTAGTTGCATACATTATTTCATATTATCTTCTTTTGCAAGAAGATGTCTCTCATGTTCATAGCACAAATCTGGATTCTGATGAAGTAACATATGTTGAGGCTGGGTCTTACTTTCATTTTGCATATAAATATTTGAAACATATTTACAAGTATGTTGCTTATTACTTTACTAATTTTCTATTATAATCTTCTAATTGCTCCTACTCTTTTCCTGGGTTGCAGAATTTAGATTTCAACTGAATAATTTGGAAATAACTACCTTATTTTAAACTGTATCTGCTAAACATACACTGACAGGTCATACACTTAATCTCATTTACAAATACAAAACCTAATTAACATATGGCCATGCTTAAGGAATACTAATTTTTCTGCAGATGTCATCTACATTGGAAACAATTGTCTAGCAGAGAAACAAAGTAGGTATTCTATCTTTTGGAAAGGACATGGACAATAACGTAAGATAGACAGAAATACAGCCAATGAATTTTCTGATTGTGCTTACAACAATCTCATAGCATATTTAAGGCCAATTAATTATTTGAATTTCATCTGCTGTTATTGTAACAAAAGTCTGCAGCTCTTCATAGCATACAAACAAGCCAAGGTGTTTGTGTCTGTGTTTATAGATATATACGTATATATTTTAAAATTTTAAAAACAAAGTACAAATAGGGATGTAAGTACAGTCAAGAGGTAAAGGGTATACTGCTTAGAGCACATAGCTCAACTGATGTGCAGCATGAATAAGTGAACGACAGCAAGACAGCTTACAAAAAAACCAGAACTACATGAACTGAAATTAAAAGGGCAGTGTAGTGAAAAAGTTTGCCTCCGGAAAAAGAAATAAGGCTAAGCTGACCGATCAATTAAGTTTCCGGTCTATGTTTTTAAAGATTATATTTCTGTATTACATTTATTTATGAAGGTTTCCTACCAGAAACACTTATCATTCCTAATTTTAAGATATTTTTAATCTTTGGCTAAAATGTCACACTGCTTCTTAGATCAGCCACCACTAACTCCTTCCTGTGGTTGTTGGAAGGATGAGGAGGTATGGCATAGTTGATTTTTAGATGGTCTTGCAGGGCCAAATAATAAGCCAAACGTTACTTATCCCTTTTTTTTTCATGGTACGAGCAGCTTTGGTGCAAAGTCCCTTATCTTTTTAAAGTTCTGACATAATGATGAGGCTAAAGTGCATCATTACAGACCGATTCTATCTTTGGCATTTATTACATTATTTGAAGTTTAAATGACATATCAATTGCAATTGCAGTTTTGGTGACTTGGACACCTGCCTAGGAACTTAACTGAGACTAAGTATTCATTCTGCATAGTTTACTTAGAATATTATTAGTTGTTCCCCTTTTTCCCTACTTATGATTGATAGCATTAAGATGTTATTGGTTTCTGAATAATGTCAATAGAGCCACCTTACAGTAAACATACTTTTAGACCAGAAATCTAAAAAGGACTCTATTATTACTTTCCTGAACACACAAACCAATTATTATTACCTCTGCATGTTGATCCTTTATTTTTTTACAGAAACATCATTCAATTTGTACTTCTATTCAAATAATTTAAAAAAGCATACTTTTGAAATCTCCATCCCCAAATGTCAATGGATAAGCTCCTGGCTTTTCAATCTTGTACATTTCCTCTATAAAAAGGATTTTACAATCATTTATTGTGTCTTCTGGGCCTCTGAAAAACAAAAAGAATAAAAAGTACATTCAACTTAGTTCCTGAGACCTAGATTCTGTACTTTATGAATCCTAAGCAATGAGATAAAGGTAACTAGCATATCTTTTTCGTTACTAATAGGATACTTTATTTCAATTCACACACAAAATTCAGTCTAGTACTGTAACTAATCAGAAAACCAAAATACATACTTACAACTTGCATAAAAAAAAGACTACTCCATTACTCTCAGATAACCTGGCAGCTGAGTATGTCCTTATTGACCGCCATCCATACCTTCGTAATTCTGCTTCTAAAACCTTACAATCTTTTGTTGGCTGAACACGGCAGACCAGACAAAGTCATATCTTCTTAAATACAGCATACCAAACATTATTTTAAAGGTATAGTGTCAGAAACGAACCAGAAACATGACTTGCAAGACACAATAATAGACGCTATTGGAACCCCTAGATTAAAAAAAAGCAATAGAAAGCTTGAAAAGTCCTGCTATGACCTCTTAAATGTTTTGGAAACCAAAAACCTGTTCCTGCAAAGACACATACAATATTTAATTATATACTGTGAGTGGCCCTGTTAATGCCAGGTTTCAGTGCAAAATCTGTTCCCCGTATCTCAGTCATGAGGAACAAATATGCCATGAGTCCACAACATTAATGCTGAAAGCCTTCTAGAGGAGGATTAGGAAATACTAAATGTAGAGTACAGGTTTTCACCTCTTCCTATTATAATCTCTTTGTATTTGCTAAAATTCTAATTCAAATGTAAATGTATCTAGGAAGAAAAGGTCACTAAAATACCAACAGTTTCAAACACTCCCTTTTCTTCCCTCCTCGGGATCATACTGTGCCTTCATCAACTGTCTGTTCTCCCCCCATTTTCAATTTACTACCTAATCTAGAACTCAGTAGGAATTTTCAGTATAACACATATTGGAGGTTTTAATTACTGAACATAGTTCACTGTTTTCATTGAATCACATTTGTAATTACTGATTTCAGAACTGAGCAGTTTCACACAAGAAAGAAATTTACTAGCTGGAGAGATTTATTTTTTGCAGGGTGAGACCGACTCATTAAAAAAAATCTGAAGGAGATTTGGATTTGTTGAACTTCTCTTTGAAAGTTGATCTTATTCTGTTGTACTGCTCCAATCCCTGATTTGGTTCTAGAAAAATATTTTGAAACCTGAAACTACACAATCAACTAAATGAATACAGACCACAAATACCATAGCTTGAATTATTAAAGATTATAAAGTTTAACATTTTACCAAGACTGTGATGCTTGTAGTTAAAACATCCAGTGAGCATCCTGCAACACAAGAAATGAAAGATTTTTTCTTCTTTCCTATATAGAGATCACATGTGCTGGACATAATAGATAAGTAGCAGCACACAGCCAGCCTAAGTCCAAGTTAGGAAAGAATGAAGATTATCCAGTTTTTGAATGCTTTATTACAAATGAAAAAACAAATTATTGTACTGGTTACTGTTCAGTATTTGAAGTTGTGCAAATTCTGCTAAGCAAAGCAGAAGTACACTGCACCATTACAAGTGTTTCCTCAGAAGCAGGGAAATAACAAAAATTAATAACTGTGAAGATAATAATTAAATATGTCTGCATTGGAGAATATTTTCCACGTGAAGACCACCAGTATGTTAAAATGTTATGTTTCTTTCAAATATTTAGAGTGTAGGAAGACCTAAGAATACGTCTGAATCAGGTAGGGAAACAAGATATTAGGTCCATATTAAACAAGGATAACTGCAGTAACAGAACACCTCCAGAAACACTAGTCTTCAGTCTGAGATCCGTTGCTCCTCCCTCTGCCTTCTCCTCTGCTCCCACCACTTCTCTTGTGCTGACCCCAGTTCTTGGACTCTGCCACATGCTGACTTAACTGAGGCATAAAAAGACTAAGCCAGCGAAAAACCCACAGGCAACCAATCACTTTTTGGTGGCCATGAGCACTGCAGTGTTTGTCTCCACAGAAATGGAGCTGAGAGGACTCCGAGAGTCTTGATTCACTATAATTGTCTTTTAAGTGCACCAACACCTGCTCACTTTGGCACCTGTATTTATTTTGACCCTTTTTCTTCCTTGCAGTTTTCGGAGGGAAAACGTTCCCCATTGTTGGTCATATGCATAAACAGTAAATGTTAGCAAATTTCGAAGATTTGGCATATTTCAACAGAACATGCAAATGATACACCAATCCAAATACACCCATCAAATAGAGAACGGTTTGTTTTGCTGGAATATCATGTATTTAAGATCATCTTCAATTACACACTAGGGGGCATTACTTAAAAAGGAGTTCTGCCCATTGTGGGTAACAACCCACAGATTTATTTAAATTTCCACAGAATGCAGTGAACATAGGATGTCTGATTTACTGCACCTGAGTCTGGATGAGACCATGTGGTCCAGCCACCCACACTGGAATGCGGGATGCCAGCTTCTGTTATAACAAAGTATTCCTCTGACAACATAGGGTTATGGAGATACTTGCATCCTGTGAATGGCTACAGCACCTGAATTCCTCCAGCTGTTACCATATCTGCAGCTCTACTTAAGGCAAAATTTCCAGGTTTGGTTTAAAGTTGACTATTTAAGTAGAAAATTGTCACTGGAACAGAAAGAACAGGACTCCCAGGAATGACTACCCCTCTTTAGAAGGACTGTGAGGACCAATACAACTCTGCAGGGAAGGCGAGTGGAAGCTTGTCTCTTCTGCAGTAGCATGCAAAGACACCTTGAATTATCTACAATACATAGCCATTAATTCAGTTATAAAGATACCATACATGCAAATACAGAGAGGACAAACTGTAAATGTAACCTCCGGCAGGAAAACCAAATGAACAAATACAGACTGAGCTTCTCAAAGCATCAAAGTTTCCCTAATTATTTTCTGAACCTTGGAGTCTTTTCTTAACTCCCCTACACTTTTTGTTAGTTCTAGATTATTTAAAGTTAAAACCAAATCCTGACACTCTGTAATGCTATAAACCTAGTTGTCTCAGTACCTTCATTAGCTGTATCACTACTTGCCTGCCTATCCAGCTTGATTCTTCTAGTACTTTTATCTAACGTAACTCGAAAGTAATGAATCCATTTTAAAACCAAAGTATAGAATTACGCCTTATTTTACCTACGTAACAAACAAGCACACCTTAAACATTAGGCAGATATATATGGAAAAGTCAAGATAGTGATAGAAGTTGAATAATATGTTGGATACTAGTAAGCATACAACTACATGTACATCTACAGAAAATCTGAAGCATAATTTATTAAATAAGTTTAAATCTTCTCAAGAAACAATACTGACAGTCACAGTGAGTGTAGCAGCTATAAACATGACTTTACCAATGTCATGGGATACAGAGATATTCTCAAATTCCAGTATGTTCCAGACAAATTTCAACATAGTTGCAGAGCGTGTTTTTCTCGAATTTTTGCATCTTGTAAATCTTCAATGTGTGCATGGCTTCACCTCTAAATACACTATCCCTTATAGGAGCAAAAGTGCATCTAGGAAAAACTTGCAATGTTTCCCCCTCTCTCTACATTGGTTTGTTGTTTAGAGCTGTTTTACCTTAATTTACCCCTTTTTTACTCCATTTTCTCCAGAAATTTAGAAAGCAGTTGTTTAAAAAGAAAAAACTTTTCATCACATCTAATACTCTGCATACAGTCTTTAGAAAAGAAGAAAGGTGGTAAAATACCATAAAGCTGTGCTCACAAATGTACAGATGCTTGTGTTACTGATATCTGTATCTTCAGGAAACAAGCCAAACTGAGCTCAGTAGAATATCTATTAAGATTAAATTCCACTGGTGCCAATTTAAAATATTCAAATGACTTGTAACTACACTGATTATCATATAATTGAAAGATACCATTAAAAGATTTATAAAAGCTGGTTCAACGATATTAGTGTGCCAAAAGACACCACAGTTTTTGTGAAGCATGCAGAAGCTTGGATATTCATCAACTTTATTACAAAAAAATAATGTGTATATTACTGCAACTTCAAAGTGTTGAAACGCAACATACTTTTAAAAAATATAGTTAAATGAAACAACTCCCCTAATTAATACTAGCAAACACAGAACTCTAAAAATTAAAAATGAAAAAAAAAATCACTTGTGTGGAGGTAACAATTGGTAAAAGCATGTTTTTCTCTCAGAGCACTGCAATGCTACTGACATAAGCAATATTATTCCCATATCTAGATGGAACTGATAAAACAGATAGAATTCATCACTTCTGTATCACATATCAGGTCATGGTAGAAATTCCTTCTCTTTTGGGTCCCTTCTATATTTTTGCTTTGGGATAAGAGCACTCAAAAAGTAACTTTCAAACTGTTTTTCCTAAAAAATATTTAGTATTTGAACCAGAGAAACATTTTATTTTCTGCTATGATTAATGTAAGGAGCAAGCAAATACTATCAAGTAACCTTACAAAGCTGGTATGTTCCAATGTATGTCATGGACGCATATCCCTTACTAAAGCTAAAAATCCCTGCTCAGCTAGTTGCTCTTAAAAGACTAATTCTTCTGCCAAATTACACATATAATAGCTGTAATAATTATCAAGCTACACAAGATCTGTCTTTAAAATTATGGTTATCTAATAAAATTTTGGCTGTATTATTCAATCAAATATACACAAGAAATATGATCTTCCTTCCTTCCTTCACCTTAACATACCAGAAGTGAGATTAGAAAAAAAAAATCTTGGTTTATATGTTATGTATAGTAAATGAGACTGCATTTATGTTCATGTAAGTACACTAAATCCTTTAAAAAAATTAAATCCCAAACCATAGCCAGACCCCTCACTACAACAGAATTCCTAATACAAGCTTTCCTTTTAGATAGGTTAGACATAGCCAGATAGAAACCTTCACCTGAATCATCTTATATCTGTACTTCCCCCTGCCCCCATTTCTGTTTTTTTAAGCCTTCAGGCTGCAAAACACTCTAGACATACATAATCATGTCTCATTAGAAGTATGACAACGGAGCATTATCTTGGATATTTCAAAGGTCAACTTTCAGGAAAATAAAAGCCACTAGATGACAATTACCACAGTGTGAAAACTCTATCCATTCTTATAGTCTGAGAGATTTGGTTACAATTGCCAGATCTGCCTCTGGAACTTTCTGGTTTTATCACTTCACCATATTCAAAGTAGAAGAAAAATATTTCAACACACACCAAGTCAAAATGTTGCATAAAAACAGGACAAAATTCACGATACAAAAAATAGACACAAAAATCACATCCATGCAAAAATTCATAAGGAGAAGTGTCTAATGACACTTCATCTTTAGGCCTCCTAAGAGCAAAACTTTACCCGCACTAAGTCATGTTTACCACAGACTAACTCATTTGCCAGGTTCTATGGTTACTGTCAAAGGGTATTGTCCAGGTCAGCAGAGAAACAGCTACAATCAGAATAAAGCCTAACAGAATATAACACTGGCTACACTCTCCAAACAATTTAAAATCAAAACAGGGCCAAATATATTACCACTTTCAGTATCTATCTTTTAATATGCACTACTCTGTTTATACCTCATTTATGATCAATCAGCCTCTACTCTGCTTTTGCAAAGCTTTCCGACAGCAACTCTTTCATTTTCTCCTGCACCATCAAAACACAGTTGGATAAATTCTTCAGAAATATGCAAACAATCTTTTCAATATTACCATTCTTAATGCTTGTTAGAACTTTTAATACGATCTCCTTAGAAGTGGTTGAGCCACTGGATCTTATGCCTAGCGTATGAATCAGTAACATTTAATTGTTTCTTTACGCTTTGTGCTTTCACATTTAACAGCTGCATGAACTTGTATTCTGACTTACTCGATATATATTTTAAGTGAGGACTGTTTTTCTAAAACACTTTGCTTTTGAAACAAGAGAAACTCTGTTCCTGAACTAAGCTCATGAACAATTGTTTATCAACTTCTATTATAAAAATATTAAATTACAGATATGTTAAAATCAACCAGCTAGAGAATTAATTCTGTTACTGTAATGAGTAACCTCTACAGAAATCTACTCCCAAAAACCAGAGCTATGTTGTGACGTTTACTTCAATATATTAAATCGAAGTCACTATCAGCCAAAAGAATGTTTTGAATTAAAGCAAATACATTTAACAGCAAGCATATTTAAAAATATGTTAAATGGAAAATATCTCAATCTGATATAAAATATTGCAATGTGAAAATTATTACTGGTTGCTTAAAACAGTAACTAAAACTTAGGCTAATCCGTAGTTTCAACAAACTGCAAACACACATTGTCTACACAGAATGAAACAAAGGATAAAAGATATCCGTAATACAATTACAACCCTCCTCAAATATGACTGAAGGTTTGATTTTAAACAAGATTGTTTTAAAGGTAACATACAAAATCTTCCCCACGTGAAGAGAGCATATTACATTGATAACTTGCCCAAATTCTGCTAGGTTGCACTGAATTACATAGAGCTTCTTTTACCTTGTGCTGTATGCAAGCAGAAAAACAGACAATATTTTCAACACTTTTTGATAATATTCCACATCCACATACAAATGCACGGTTACAAAATGGGACAGTATTAGCTGTGCTTGCTTTCAGCTTTATTGTTATTACACAAGCCACTATAAGGACAAAGATACAGGACATAGTTCTTCTACTATGCAATGAACTTATTACCATATAAATATAGTGCTAAGATATAATAAATAGACAGATAAGTAAATAAATAAATATATTTCCTAGAATATGTTGAAGACCTTACTATCAGAAATGTCATAATCTAATACAAATTGTTAAGGCCTTTAAACACAAAAAAACCAAAACAAAACACACACATACCCAACGCCCAAACCTACAAATTCACATTGTGGACGCACACACACGCCAGTCAGGATATTACGTTTTTTTAAGTAGGTATAATGTTTGATGCATTTATAAAACAATGTATTATAGTTCATGGTGCCATACTCTGGAAGTAGAAATTCGGACGCAGGGATTATCCTTTTTTTCCTTAGACTGGGATCTGTAAAGGAGATGAACATTAGAGAAGCAAGCATAAATATAGTACCTGGGGAAAAGAGAATGCACTGGCTTAAGAGAGCAGCAAGCCACATTGTCAGATCCCAATATTTTATTTACCATGGTTGCTCAGGAGCAAGACTCTGCCCTGTGCCACAGCATCCACTGCAGGGCAGAGTAACCAGCAGCAAATGAAAACCAGGCACTCCGCGGTGCCAGCACTCGCGATTCACTGTGCCCCCCGGCACGGTCACCAACAAGGACACCACCTCTGGTCACCACAGCTACTCCCTTCTTCAACTCCAGGAACTTCGTGGCCGGCACTATCACAATCGGAAATGGGCACCCAGAGTTTCCAAATCCAGGTTCAAACATGCAGATGTTAAGATCCACTTGACCAAATGTCCATAAAGAACCGCATAAAAAGAGCTGGATGAAGACCCACAAAATTGGAACCTCAAAGGCTGCATGGATGAAAAACAAAGCTACAGGAACTGTGCTTGGCATCACATGGCATGGTCTGTGCTCAGTCCACTTCTCTATGTGTTTGTGGACTCAATTGCAAGACTCAGAACAATGCAAAGAATCTGCTCAAGACATCATTCCAGGGGTCTGGACTAGTCAGTAAGCTCTCTCATGCTAGGAGAAGGTAGAGTTACAAACAGGTGATTCCTACTAAAAGTTAAAAGCTTCTATCTGTATTTTACATCATATTACAATTCTGAGAGTAGATGCAGCACACATACTCATCATGAGCTTACATACAGTTACAGGAGACCAATTTATGTACTCAGCTGGATTACGTGCGAATCTCAATTCAAAACCAAAGACATGCAAAGAAGTATCTTCCTTCATAACAGAAACTCAGAAGGATGCCATCAGGATGGAAAAGCCTTCCAGAAAACAAAGAATAGCAAAGGAAGAGTCTTGAAAACACAGAAACACAGTAAGTACTCTGTACAATAATAAAAACAATACTTAGTGAATAAATAAATAACCTTAAGATGCTTCAAAACCAACCAACCAAACATTAAAAAAAAAATCTGAAGGTATCTACCATAAAATAGCAAATACAAAGAAACACAGACATTTCCTATAGGATGCTTCATATAGAACCAAAGGCAAATCAGATTACTCACAAACAATGCCAAAACCACATTTTTTGCCTAACATCTTCGTAATGAATGGATTATAACAGCTTGAATGTACATGAAAGCATCACTTTAATGAAAAAGCTTGGCATGCAGGGATGCTCCTGCTCCAAACAGGATGAACTTCAGCTCACCAACAATTCCTTAAAGTCAAGAAGTACACGATGACCTACAGAGAGAAAAAGTCCTAATTAATTTGACATTTAGAGGGCAGCTGCTCATTTTGGGATGTCTTAATTCCTTACATTGCCCAATTCTCTTCAGACAAATTACATCAAATACCTGTGCCATGATGTCCAATTCCTTTAGTGCACAATATTAAATGCTCCATTTAAGTGCCCAATGGCTTTTGCATAATGGTAGCACAGCATTTCTAAGTCTTATGTGTATGTTTGGAATCTGTGATGATTCTTTTATTATTCATTTTTATGTATGTATGCACAAATGTTCGTAGACTTTTGCGTAAAACTGTTGGACAGATTCCTCAACAAACAAGTGAGGAAACTGGGGATGGGGTAGGCAAGCAAAGGGCATGGGGTGATCAGAAGAGAAGGAACAAAACAATCAACAACAACAAAAGACAGAAGTGCAATCACTTGAAATGTAGACATGTAAAGAAAGAAGTGCCAGCGGCAGAGCCTTATGGGGAAAGCTCTCACCCCCTTTCTGCAGAATCAGCACACCTTATTGCCTCCCTGAAACACCTGTACACCAATGGGTACAACACAGAGACCAAACAAGAGAAATTATCGAAGTCTGTATAATTACTGCAGGTCCATGACCTCACTAGGATCATGGAGACATGGTGGGATAGCTCACATGACTGGAGTGCTGTGACAAATGGATATGGGCTCTTCAGGAAGGACAGGCTAGAAAGCCAAGAGGGGGAGTTGCACCTTATGTGAGGACAGGTCAGGAGTCAGTCAAGAGCTCACAGGTCAAGATCAGCAGATAGAACATGTGTGATGCTGTAGTGGATGCCTGCTACAGATCTCCTAAGAAAGGATAAGTATACAAGGCTTTCTTCAGGCTATTGGAATAAGTTCCATGTTTACAGATCCTGCTTCTCACAGGGAACATGACACCCTTCTATCTACTGGAAGGACAACAGAACAGAGCACAACCAACCTAGGAAATTTCTGGAGTGTAGTGGTAACTTCCTGACACAGGTGATCAAGGAGTGGTGCGCCACTAGGCCCAATACTTACAAAATGGGAACATTAAAGTCGTGGCAGTTTGGCTGCAATGATGATGAGATGATTGAGTTCAGGATCCTTAGAGGAGGAAGCAACGTAAAAAACAAGATGATCTCCTTGGAAAAATCGCATGGGATACAGCCCTGGCAAAAAGAAAGGTCCAGTAGAGGTGGTTGATAGCCAAGGATCACCTCCTCCAAGCTCAAGAAAGGTTTATCACCACATGCAGGATATGAAAGGCAGCAGGACACCTGCATGGATAAGCAAGGAGCTCCCAGACTAAACACAGACACAAAAAGGAAGTGTGTAAGAGGTGAAAGCAGAGGCAGCTGACCCAGGGAGGAGTATGGAGTTCCTATCCAATTGTGTAGGCATAGGGTTGGGAAAGGCAAGGCCTACCTTGATTTGAATCTGACAAAAGATGTCAAGGGCAACAAGGAAGGATTCTACAACTATAAAAACAGGAGAGGAACACTACAGATCATGTGGCTGCACTGCTAAATATGGTGGGCCCCCTGGTTAAAACAAAAGAAAACAACAAAACACACACACACAGAAAAGGTCAAGGGACTCAGCACCTTCTTTGCCTCAGTGTTTTCTGGTAATACCAGGCATCTGAGACCAGAGGCAATGTCTGGAGTAAGGAAGACTTAGCCTCAGTGGAGGATTAGTTTATGGAGCACTCAAACTGGACATAAAAGTCTACACGGCCTAACAGGTTGTACCCATGAATGCTAAGGGAGCAGCCTGATGTCTGGACAAGGCTACTCTTAGTAATCTTCAAAAGGTCATGACAACTGGGACACCTACCTGAGAAATGGAGAAAAGCAAATGTCACTGTCTTCAAGAAGGAAGATCTGCTGACAGACAGCCTCACCTCAATCCATGGGAAGGTGATGGAGCAAATAATCCTGGAAATTATTTCCAAATACGAGGACAAGAAGGTGATAGGGAATTGTGAGCATGGACTTCCAAGGGGAAACCATGCTTAACCACCCTGACAGTCTTCTACAATGAGGTGACTTTCTTGGAAAGTGACAGGAGAGCAGATGTTGTTCACATCCACTTTAGTAAGGCTTTTGATAACTGTCCCACATAACATCCTCACATACAAGCCGACAAAGTATGGGTTAGGTAAGTGCACAGCAAGGGGGACTGAACACTGGCTGAATCCACAGGATTGTGATCAATGGCACTAAGTCCAGTTGAAGGCAAATCAGTAGCACCCCAGGTATTTATCCTGGAGCCAGTACTGTTTAACACCCTCCTTAACAACCTGAATGATGGGAACAGAGTAGACTCTCAACAAGTTCACAGATGATATAAAACCAGGAGCTGGCACCAATATATCAGATGTGTTTGCCACCCTTCAGAATGACTTGGGGAGTGGGACAGACGGGGATTTCATTATGTTCAACAGTGACAAATGTGAAGCCCTGCACATGGGGTACCCCCATACACCAGTACATGCCAAGTGGCTGGAGAGAAGCTTGGTAGAGAAAGAACCTTGAGGAGCTCATAAACAAGATGCTGACCATATACCAGCAATGTGCCCTTGTTAAGCAAAAAAGGTCAACAGCCTCCTGGACTGCATTAAAAAGAACATTGCCAAAAGCTAGAAGGAAGGTAAACATTCCTTACTTGGTATTGGTGAGGCCAGATCTGGGCTCCCCAGGGTGAAAAAGACATGTGCTTATGGGAGCAGTTCTAGAAAACGTCCACAAAAATGATTAAGGGGCTGGAACATCTTTAATACAGGAGTGTCTATCCTGGAGAATGTAAGGCTTCTGTGTGGAGGGCTCTTATCCACATGTTTAAACAGAGAGCCAGACTTCTCTCATTAGTGCATCCTGCTAGGAAATGAGGTAACAGCCACAAACAGAAACACATGAAATTCCCTCTGACCACACAAAATACTTTTTTACTGTGATTGTCCAGAGAGATTGTGGAGTCTCCACCCATAATGATATTCAAAACTCAACATGACAATCTCCGGCAGTCTGGTCTTGCTGACTCTGCTTGAGCAATCTCAAAAGCCCTGTTCCATCCTCACTGATTCTTTTAAATACATACATACATTTAAACACTACTCCTTTATGTATTTTCATAATGCTTCTCCAAATATTGTGCTCACCATTATTTTTTCCACACTCTCTGCACTTTAGTCTGTTTTCTTCTGTTTGGAATTACTTTCCCCAGCAAGAATAAACTAAGCTTCAAAACACTTCTAAAAATCACCCCCTAGAAAGCAAGTCAAAAGACTGTGTGGTTCCAAGTCTGCATGTTTATTAGAGAAAAGATAGTGTTACAAATATTGAAGATAATAGCTTATGTTCTGGGAAAACAAACAAAAAGCTCAAGATCCAAGTCAACCCATCCTTCGCATTCAGAAGATAATTCTATCTTATGGTAATTATGAAATGGCTACGAAACAAAGAAAACATTCCAACTTTTAAGACTTGGTACTTAGGCACTTCTTTTTTCCCCCTTAATTGTTATGCGTTAAGGCATTAATTGCTTTAAGTAACTCAAAAGTTAAGCTATTGAATGCAATCCAAAGAGCCAATCTTCCCCCACTCTCGTCGCAATGCATGAGCATCATCCCTGGTCAGCCTGACATGTACCACTGTGCTCCCGAACCATCTCAGCAGTCCTTTGTTGAATTTACTCTGTGTCTTTCTTTTGCACGTTGAGGTAGGGGGTATTGTGTGTTTGGGGGCGGGTGGAATCTAGTATTCTTGATGCAGTCTAATGAGTGTTCAGCAAAGGGGAATAAATCACTCTCTCCAGTCTTCTGATTACACTCCTTTTCATACAGTCTGAATACTGTTAGCCTTCATTACATACTGCTGGCTCATGTTCAGCTTGCTGTCTACCAACACCCACAGGTCCTTCTCGTCAGAGCTACTTCCCAGCTGGTATTGCTGCAAGTGGCTCTGCCTTCCCAGGTACAAGAAAACTCATTAACCAATATCCTCAGAGCCTGATCACTCGGTCTTATACATTTTAAAACTCATCTGGCTGCCATCTACCCAGATTCACAACATCCTAATTGGGACAGGATATTATGTGACACAGACTAAAGACCTGATACAAGTCAAAGCAAATCACATCTGTTGCTCTTTTCTGGAGATGCTTTTCTTTGATGTTCATCATCTTTGGAGATGTCATGGTTGGGGGTAGCCTTGGCTGCAGCCATCATGAGATGGTAGAGTTAAGGATCCTGGGTGGAGGAAGCAGGACAATAAGCAGGACTAAAGCCATGGACTTCAGCAGGGCAAACTTTGATCTCTTCAAGGTCCTGCTTGGAAGAACACCATAGGACAGGGCTCTAGAAGGTAGCGGGTTCCAAGAGAGCTGACTAATATTCAAACTTCACTTCCTCCAAGCTCAAAACTGATACATCCCCATCAAGAAGAAATCAAGTAAAGGGAGTAAGAGGGCAGCATGGATCAGTAAGGAATTCCTGTCAAAACTCAGGTGGTAGAAGGCTGTTTATGTAAAGCGGAAAAAGGGACAGATCACCCGAGAGGAATACAAGGAAGCTGTTAAGAGTGTGCAGGGATGCAGTGAAGAAGGTCAAGGTCCACTTGGAAGCAAATCTGGCCAGGGATGTCAAGGACAACAGCAGCAAAAGGAAGGTTAGGGAAAATGTAGGTTCGTGGCTGAATGAAGTGGGTGTCCTGGTAAGTGATGATATAAAGAAGGCAGAGTTATTTAATACCTTCTTTGCTTCTGTCTTTAACATTAAGACCGGCCCGCAGGTATCCCACATCCTAGAGACAGAAGAGAAAGTCTGGCAAAAGGAAGACTTTCCCTTGGCTGAGGAAGAACAGGTTAGATTGTTTACACAAACCAGACATCCACAAATCCACAGGCCCCAATGGGATGCACCCATAAGTGCTGAGAGAGTTGGCAGATGTTATTGCAAAGCCACTCTCCATCATCTTTGAAAATTTTGGAGAACAAGAGAAGTGCCTGAGGACTGGAGAAAAGCCAATGTCACTCCAGTCTTCAAACACAGCAAGAAGGACAACCCAGGAAACCACAGGCCAGTCAGCTTCACTTCCATCTCTGGAAAGGTGATGGAACAACTTATACTGGATGTCATCTCCAAGCATGTGGAGGAAAAGGTTATCAGCAGTCAACATGGATTCACCAAGGGGAAATCACGTTTGACCAACCTGATAGCCTTCTATGGTGGTATGACTGGCTGGGTAGACGAGGGAGAGCAGTGGACATCGTCTACCTTGAGTTCAGCAAGGCTTTTGACACAGTCTCTCACAACCTCCTCATAGGCAAGCTCAGGAAGTGCGGGCTGGGTGAATGCACAGTGAGATGGATCATGAACTGGCTGGATGGTGAAGCTCAGGGGGCTGCGATCGACGGTGTGAAGTCTGGTTGGAGGCCTGTAGTTAGTGGGGTTCCCCAGGGGTGATTACAGGGTCCAGTCCTGTTCAACGTGTTCATCAATGATACAGATGAAAAGACTGAGTGCACCCTCAGCAAGTTTGCTGATGATCTCAAACTGGGAGGAGTGGTTGATACATCAGAAGGCTGTGCTGCCATTCAGTGAGACCTGGACATGATGGAGGACTGGGCAGAAAAGTACCTGGTAAAGTTCAACAAGGACAAGTGTAGGGTCCTGCAACAGGGGAGGAATAACCTCAGGCACCAGTACAGGTTGGGGTGGACCTGCTGGAAAGCAGCACTGCAGAGAAGGATTTGGGAGTTCTGGTCAACAGTTGACCATGAGCCAACAATGTGCCCTTGTGGCCAAGAAAGCCAATGGTATCCTGGGGTGCATCAGGAAAAGTGTGACCAGCAGGTTGAGGGTGGTTATCCTCCCCCTCTACTCTGCCCTGGTGAGGACACATCTGGAGTACTGCATCCAGTTCTGGGCTCCCCAGTTTAAGAACAACAAGGAATTACTGGAGGGAGTCCACCAGTGGGCTACAAAGATGATTAGGTGTCTAGAGCACCTTTCTTATAAGAGACTGACAGAGCTGGGTCTGTTCAGCCTGGACAAGAGAAGGCTGAGAGGGGATCTTACCAATGCTTATAAATACCTCAAGGGTGGGTGTCAAGAGGATGGGAGCAGGCTCCTTTCAGTGGTGCCCAACGGCAGGATGAGGGGCAATGGGCACAGACTGAAGCACGGGAGGTTCCATCTGAATATGAGAAGAAACCTCTTTACTTTGAGGGTGATGGAGCACTGGAACAGGCTGCCCAGAGAGGTTGTGGAGTCTCCTTCTCTGGAGACATTCAAAACCTATCTGGACACATTCCTGTGTGATCTGGGTGAACCTGCTTTAGCATGTGGGTTAGACTAGGTGATCTCCAGAGGACCCTTCCAACCCCAGCCATTCAGTGATTCCTTTGGCCACAGAGCTAATCATTTTATCACAGAAGGCAGCCGGCCTTCTAAGGCATGATTTGCTCTTAGAAAAAATACATCCTGGCCACTCCGAATTACCTTCATATAGCCAGCACTTCATGAGGACTGTCCCATGGTTTTCCTCAGACTGAAACAAGGCTGACTGGCCGCCTTTGAAGATGGATGTAATATTTCCCCTTCTCCAGTCATCAGGGACGTCCACGATCTTTTCAAATATAGTACAGAGGAGCATCACTGCATCAGCCAATTCCCCTGGCATACTTGGATGCAACCCATCTGGTTCCATAGACTTGCATTGGTCAAGTTCTTGCAAGCACTCCTTGACTCTGAGAACTTTCCTTAAAGGCTTTCACTAGGCAGAGCTACCAGAGAGAGCTTGTCATTGAAGACTAAGGTAATGAGGACAGTGCCTGCTGGCAAATTATCTGTCTCTTGCATTGGCAGATCCATATTTTCCTTGTTCAGCTTTCTACTGCCAAAGTAGTGGTAAAAGCTCTCTGTGTTGCCCTTGATGTCTCTTACAAGTGTCACGAACTTTGGTTCTCACAACACCATCCTTAAATATTCAAAATTCCTTCTTTTTACTTTGCCCCTGTTTCCAGCTCCTATATACTGAGTTTTTGCACTGGAGCTAAGTCATGAGTTTCCTGTTCAGCCTTACCAGTCTCACAGATACATCTATTAACTTCTTGAGTATCACCATCTTTCCATTTGGAGGAAGGTGTCATTAAGCACCTGTCAACTCCTATAGGATCCCATCAACTAGTTCCTTGAATTACACTGAAGTCTGGTCTACTAAATTCCAGAGTCTGTACTCTGCTACTTTTCTTCCTCAGTTCCATGAGGATCTTGGTATCTACTATTTCATGGTCAGTATAGCCAAGGTTACCATTGATCATCTGATCCCCAAGCAGTTCTTGATTACATACAGCAGATCCAGCTGTGTATCACCCTGTTGACCTATCCAGTACCTGTATTAAGAAGTTATTCCTGACATCGTCCAGAGAGCTTCCTGACTGCTTGCTTTTCAGCATTAGCCTGCCAGCAGATGTCAGGGAATTTGAGTCCTCCAAGAAAATCAGTTCCCATGATCCAGACTTTTAAAGAAGGCTTTGTCCTCTTCCTCACCATGATCAGGTGAACTACCACCATGATGACATCCTTTCTGGCCTCTTCCATCCTGACCCACAAACTCTCAAACAGACCACTGTCATCCCACTGAAGATCTCCGTACATCCAAACTTCTTCACATCATGGCAGCCCTGCCCTCTTTATCTTTGCCTTTCCTCAAGAGTTTGTATCCATCCATCTTCGCCAGTCATGCGATCTGTCCCATCATGTCTCCACTATACCAGAAATGTCACTGTTCTGTGACTATATGCAGAACTAATTCCTGCTTGTTTCTCAGGCTGTATGTATCTGCACACATGCACTTGAGATCAGTATCCCTCTTTTCTACCAATACCAATATCCCTCATGATGCCACCACCCTGTACCCTTTACTTGCCATGCAGGTGTGCCAATACCTCCCCTAAACATAGGTCATACTGTCCCTTCACCACCCAAAGCTCTACTCACCCAGTTGGCCAGCCGGTTGGCATAGATGCTCTTGTCCCACTTGAGGATCAAGGCCTTTCACGGACAGGTAGGAACCCAATTATGGGTCCCATGGCATTAAAAGCCAAACACCTGTTGGCACAAGCTGTGCAATTAACCAGGTTTCAATCTACAGGACTGGCCTGCTCCTTTCCATTGGGAAGACGTGTCCTCCAATGTCTTACCCTTTCAACAACAGGACTGAGAAGGTCTTACGTAACCCGGCTCCTTAGCTTGAGAGATAACACTATCTCTAGTAAGGCAGGTTTCGTTTGCAGCTCAAATTTTAAAATTTCAACACAAAAGAACAGTATATTCACAGTCCAAAAGACTCGACATGAATTACAAGCACCTAGTCTACTTCCCCTCCATTTTGGGAAAGCAAATGGAAACACTCAATTAAATATCAGTTTGTCCATATTGCCAGTTAGGAATAGGCAATGTGCAGGGAAATGGCATAAAGGACAAATAAATTACTTTTAATGCTCTCTCTTTAAGAATTGGGAAGAGGGAAGTATCAAGAGATAAAAACATTTTTTCCATGTAAGAGAAATTGCAAGTAAGAAAGCTTAAAACTATAATCTACTTTTCTCTGTGCAACAGAACCTCATGAAACTTTGCCTTCTTTAAGGCAGGAAAACAAAGCATGAAGGAAAACAAAGTGTGTGTAGGAATAGCTATGCTCTGTGTAGAACCTGGCCGTCATAACTATGCAGGGAGTGTTTATCAAAGGGAAACTTTTGTCCAAAGAGAAAGAAAGGAAAGGAGAAAGAAGAAACATGGAAATTGTGTCTATATTAACAAGTCAGCCAAATACCCTTCAAAAGGTACTCTTTCAGTACTTTCTAAACTTTCTGAAATTTATTTCATACATGCTGAACCAAGCTACTGTATCTCATTTATGACCTTAGTGGAGAAGACAATTACCACAGTGAGTGGTTAAAGGATTTGCTCTGTTCATGCTCTCTTCATGAACCATTCTTAGTCAGATATTGTTCTTCTGTCTCTTGCATTTGACCAAAACAACACACCCTGGACACCAACCTTTCTTTAGTCCCCGTGGACCAGCCTTTTCCCAGTCCCAATAGCTGACAGTGTGTTCTAATACCTTCTGGGCAATTTGTCGTGTACCCCAGACTCCTTTGTTTTGTGTAAGAGAAGGCACTGTATGCTACTCAAAAGTATCTTTAATAATATTCTGTCCCCATGTCCACTATCTTTTAATCCTTGAGTTTTTCCTCAAGAATGAAATTGCAACTGAAGCAAGATCAAAAACCTAAACTGGAATTTAAAAATAAACAGCTTGGTTTCCAGTAAACTTCATTTCTTATGTTAAAACAGATCATTCTTTTCACACACACACTGCCCCCCAAACATGAGTCCTTTTGTCCAAAAGGATAATGAAGTTGGATCCAAAATACTCTTCCTGTTGTTAAGAGTCACTCCTGTTAAGAATTGCAAGATTGTTACCGAAGGCTGTGAATCTCAGAAAGAGCCACCCCTGCCCAGAGGGACTAGGGAAAAGCAGTTCACAGAAGCACTTAAGAAGTTCTAGGCATCACCTCCACAGAATCATCATGAAAAATCCCCAGCAGGCTTCTTGGACAATCAGAATCTATCTTGATTTGAACCAGTTGTGTTCATTCAAAAGGAGATTTCTTCTTCAAATCCTCTTCAAAGGAGGTGAGCAGTTCCACTGATGTCATAAGGAGAAGAGGAAAAAGGGAGACAAATTCACCCTCTCAGAAGTTTTGTTGCCTAGAAGAAACAGGCTGTTTTTATGTTTGTGCAAGAAAGCTGCAGGCAAGTTCTTCAGCAATTAGAATTCTTATTATTAACGTACCTGCTGATAAAGCATGAAAGCTATTTTTTAAAAAATGCCTTCAAGTAAACCTTGTTAATAATCCACATACCAGCAAAAACAATGTCTTCCCACTTCAAAAAGCAACAGTCAAAGATGCTACATTAAAATAAATAAATAGGACGTTATTTTGGTTGGAAAATTATACCATGGAAGTATACAGGCATCAGTAAGGGATAAATCACTCAGACATCAATTCTAGGCCTAAAGAAGAGACATCGTATGAGAACTTCCCTACTGGGCACCTGCAAAGTATGACAACAACAACTGCAGCACATTGATTATCACAACACATAGGAAGTACAGTACTATTATCTTACTAAGGGTCAAAACGAGGTGCAACTGACAGTAACTTTTTTTTGGACCAGATAGATACAAATCCACAGAAGTACAAGAACTCTTGAAATCACCCAGAACAACGTGCAAGACTTGTTTGACTGTTAGTTCAGTATTCTGTAATGTGATTAAATTCTATCTCTTTGCAAAGCTATAAAAAATTATATATGACTTCAAAAATCAGAAGTTTAATATAAATGGAAAAATTTGTTCAAAAGAATAAAAGAAGCAGGTAAAAGTAAAACATGTACAGGTAGCATAAGGACTGTGCAAAATCATCATACTGCCTTCTGAGAACAAAAACATGCCAGACATGAACAAAACGAGTCTAAAAGAACATAAATAGGAATGTACCCTAAAAAAAAAAAAAAAAAAAGGCAGAAATTGTGTTCTAATGAGAAAGGTAAGCCTCGGATCTATCAGGTTACATAGAAAAACATAATAAGCATACTTAAAAAACAGAGAAATCTGAAAAAAAAAACCAATCCTTCCTTTTTGGGAGCAGGAAGCCTCACAAAAATGTGCAGAACTAAAACATGACAAATATAAAATTGAAAATTTAGGATCTTTCTATTAGTTTATATTACTGCTGCTTAGGTAAAGACCTTGAATTAATATTTACTTAGTCAAAGAGATCTAAAATCTGCAGAGTGAACAGATCTTTCTGATATTCTTGTATAACTCCAAAGGCTTAAAGAAAACACAAGCCTTGGTATTGACAGAGCCCTTGCTAAACTCAAACTTTCAAAGGCTGACTGAAGAAAAGTTAAAGCTGATTTTGCCTGTATTTATCTAGAAGTCTAGCAAGGAAAAAACACAAAGCACCATTTGAACCACTTCGATTTGATTTGGTGCAGTGACTTTAATCACATCAGCCAGTTCCAACATGAAAATAAATTCTGAACAGTTTGCCTTACAACTACCCACCACTAACAGGCATTTGATACACACACTTCAAAGAGAAGACAAGTCATATTACTCCAGATTACAAATAACTGCTTTCATCATGAAACAGAAGATAGTCCTGGTAAAGAAAAATAGAGGATGTTCAAAAATAGAGGCACACTCTGCAAATTTAGTTAAATCAGTTCAGAAGTACCACACATGCAGAGACCATTCTGAACTGCAAGTAAGCATGCACACACAATCATGAGACACCTGCGGTCCTAGACCCATATATACTCCATGGTCAAAGCACCACTGTTTCCCTAGCAATCAAGATCAATATATCAAACATTCAACTACTGCACAGAAATCTGTTTTATACAAAGCCACTTTGATGTAATACCAGAAAGGGAACAAAGTCCAACCCATTAATATATCTGTTGCAAGCCTAAGAACTCTGCCTCCCTTTACTGCCTGTTAAGGTTTTTCTTAAGTAATATATAAATGATCAGTCATTAACATACAATCAATTAATCACTAACATCTACTCATAAAGCTTTCAAAACAGATTTCACATTTATTTAAAACAATTAACTAATGGTACGGTAAGAACTCATGATAACATATCAGTAATATATTAAACTACAGAATATTTATATTTTAATGGTATTATTATAGACTAAAATGTTATCATAACAATTATATTATCATTCCAAACTATTTTATATTATGTCTTATATATTTATATTATTTTAGTATATGTATTAATGAACACTGAAACACTAAGAGATTGGTTTTTATTTTGCAAACCAACATACCTGAAATGTAGTGTGATTCTTGTTGCAGCATGCTCCTTACACAAGTTTATGAATACTAGCAGATTTACCTCATACTTTTGTGCTAATTGAGAGGAATGACCTGGGTAGTGTAGGTGATACAGAATTAATCCTTGATAAATTTCAGAAATGGCAAGGCTAGATAACCTTACTTTCTGTAAACTAGCTGATTACTGAGTATACAATCTATCAACATAAAAATGAAGCCTGAATTATTAGTCAAGAAGAAAATACACTGAAGTAAGATTCCACTTGAAAAATGGACTTAAATTTACCATCTTAGAATAAGATATTTGTCAACTCTGCCTTTTTTTTTTTCCTCAACTCCTTTCAGAGTATATTAAGTGTCAATACTATAGGGAAACCCATAGTACTTGGCACAATAAACTTAATAGTAAAGTTAATAATTTAAACAATCTACTCAATTTATTCTTGCTTTACATTTGAAGCTTTTTTTTTTGCCTACAAAAGAAATCCATGTGCCTGCTCTACTTAATACAAGATCATAATGCACTAAGATTATCTATAATCCGCAAAACATATTTTCATTTTTTCGCACGATTTATCAAGTCGATGTCTTTCGTATTTCCCAGTACTAAGTATGACCACTGCTGCTTTGTTTTGGGTGGGGGTTTTTTTGGTGTGTTTTTTGGTTGGTTGGTTGTTTTGTTTTGTTTGTGTTTGTTTGTGTTATTTATTTATTTTCCTGTGGTTTTTGTTTGGTTGGTTGTCTTTTTTGTTGGTTTGTTTGTTTTTACACAAAACACTGAATTGCACATGATCATAAGTCTTCTGTGTGTTTCTTTCAATTAACCATGTCCTACACTGTTTGTCTTCCTACAGATACAGTGTCCTTCCTCATAAAGAAAACTACACTAACATGCAAATAGTCCAATTCATTTTAAGGAATATATGCCCAGAACAATGATACTACTCATTGAGTAAATGCAGGACATGCCAACATCGAATCAATCATTTCTCAAATAAAAATAAATTTCACCTTAATTCCAGTTTCATTTTAAAATCAGTTTCACTCCTAACATATTAAGTACAAGTACATCACCCTCTCCTAGAAGAATGGAGGAGGTGGACTGGATCCCTTTGCTTTCAGTTCTTTTGTGTCAGAAAAGGATGTTAAAGGAATGAGGAAAGCTAACGAGAAGGAGGAGGAAGGTTACTGTGAATTCCTCAAGGAGGCTGCCCATAAAGACTCATCATCTGTTCATCCCTAAGGCAGCAATCACACATCTTACTGACAGTAGTATCACATGGACTTCTGCAGAAAACACTGTTCCTAAAGAACTATACACAAGTTTTTAAATTAAATAGGAAAACAAAGCAAAGATAGTCAGGTGAATTCAGCCACATGAAAACTCACAATTCCCGCATCCCACAGTTCCACATTTTACTTATCAGAAGGTATAATACCTGCATAAATATTTTATTCTTTAAAAATTCAATTATCCAGTTCAGAGACTTACTCAAATTGTCAGAGATGACTAATACTCAGCAAGACCCTAGAGGGTTCCAATTACCTCAAAAATTACTGAAAGCAGACTTTTCAGCTTTCAAAAGAATTGAACACGTAATATATATATAATGATATAAATATATAACAAATATAAAGGAATATAAAACCACACTGATCAATTTCATCTTCAGCAGATAACACATGAAGTCTTACAGTTGCCTCCAGCAATCTCAAGAAATGCAAAAATTCTGTCTCATAGCTAAGTCTGCACACCATAAAAAACATGCACTGTAATTCCATGATTCAGACAGCTGTGGAATCAAAGTATGACATTAATTTTAATCTAGTGATGACTAGTAGACAAAAACCTCCTAAACATGCTTTATATGATATGTAGAGATTTTATGAGTTGGTCAAACAAATCTTACCCCAGCAGAATTTTAGCATGAACCTCTTTGTTAGTCCTTGAGATTTCTCTCAAAGAGGTAATTTCTGCATCAAACCAAAATCCTCTTTCTTCTGGAGTCTCAACATTGTAGTTAACCATCACCACATCACCCACTTTTAGTTCACTCCACTTCAGAATGGTTCTTGCTCGGGGTCGAAGATTAATGGTGTCCATTTCTACTATGCCATTCTCTGGGTACCTTGAAAAGTAAAACCAACAACAGTAAAGATTATGACTTCTGCAATAGTAAGAAGTAAGTCATAGACATTTTTCAAAAGTATAATTTTTTAAATGCAGTTCAGGCATATAAGAAACATCATATAAAAATCTGCCCTAATATCCTTCTGGAAGGTTAGTTTTCATCTAAACACAGACCCAGAATTTGACTAATCTCAGAAGGAAAAAACCAGCTTCCATGAACTTTCACAAACAAACAAAAAAACCCACACCACAAAAAACCAATTATGTAAATCTATAAGCACTGGATGACTTTCTGAATGGAATGGATTGAGTTCAATGTTTCGGCACACACATGGCCCCAATTTGGTCCCAGTAAAGTCAATATCACAATTAAAATGTCAGTGCAAAAGTAATGAAGATTCAAACTAGATTTTTCAACTAAGCACATTTCTAATTTAGCTTTGCTTTCATGCATTTATTACATTTTCACTAACTTCAATAACAACACATTTAGAACAATTCTTCTAAAAATGTAGCCCTAAAAACACTGCATTTCAAATTCATGAGGTGAATATAGTCCAAGTCCACATTCCATGCACCATGTTTTAAAAAAAAAAGAGTCTCACTACAAAAATGTAGTAAGTAAGAAACAGAACTAAGACTCTCAGTGAGATACATGAACTAATAAATGGAAAACGTTTCTCGCTTTAAACTACAAACCCAAAAATTCTAGAAAGTTAAAAGTGGGAATCACTCCTCCTCTTGAGAACACGCTTCTCTTGGCAAGATGTAGTGAGGAACACAATATTAAAAGAAATTAATGGTTCACTAAATTATAATTAAGAAATCTTGGTTAATTTATTTTTCATGAAAACTTGGTGGCTTTTTACTCAGTATTTTACATAATATTATCTGCAAGTTGCTAGGGTTTATAAGAGATTGCTTTCTTCCTCCTGTGCTGGTGTATGCCATCACAGCACATATTAAAAAGAAAGAAGAGTAACAAATAACTTCTGAAGAATTCCAATGCCTTTCCAAGCTGAGAAATGTTTTATTCAGCAGAATTAAGATAGTGACATTTGACAGCACTACAGCTAAAATCCCAATGCAAGAAAGAAAGCTTTTAAGATTTGAGACGTTAACTTTTCAGTTTAACACCACAGCTTTATTAAATCCTCAGTATAAGGCAATTATTCAGTGACAGTAGACCCTGTACAGTTTGCGTGTGCTGGGAAAAAACAGCACAATATGGATATGATGAAAATATCGCTTGCAGAAAAATCTGGCTTGTTACAAAAAGCAAAAAGATGCTAGACTGAAACAGTGAAGTTCCTTTCTGATCCTATGTGTAAGCAAGTAAAGAATCTTCCATCATTTAATTAGTACCAGGTGAGGTCACAGTACAAATTCAACAAAGAAAATGAAAATAAGTGTACTGCATATAAACAAGTGCTAGGAAAAGTATTCATTTTTCCTTCTTAAAATATATCATCCTCAGCAATGTTTGTTAAGTTACATTTCCATCATGCAAGTATTGGTACTTCAGCAAGAGCACTCATACTTATCGTTAATATACCTTTATCAAACAGCACTGTTATAACAGCAAAATCCTACTCTTACAAATAAAAGTACGGCTCTGTCACTTTCCAGGCTGCCTCCCTGTAGTGAACAACTTAATTTTAAGGTCTTGGGGAAATAGCACACTGTAACTTACTACATTACTATGTAAAGAAATATTAAAACTACTGTCATTAACAGCACAAGGCTCTGAGAGGCTATAGCCTGAAATCAGGATGTCTACTCCTAAACAGTTGACTAAAAGCCCACTGATGTAATTTGAGACACTTTAAACAAGTTCATTTTCTTTTGTTTTATGCCTTCTATTAAAATCTAATACAGCAGTTTGCCGCTACAGAGAAGCTGGGGAAGGGTGGAGGCAGGCTAGACCTGGAATTGTGTTTCCAGGCATTACTTTGTCCTCTACAATGCAGATATCTAGACTGTGGCTTAAATTTGTAGGAAGATTTATCAATTTTTTTGTTTAAATAAACATGATCCACAACACTTTAGAAGTGGCTGTACATTTAGATAAAGCAACAGCCAAGTAAAAAAAAATGCATCACATATCCTTAACTACTTAAAAAAGTTAAATCCAAAGAGTGGGGTTTTTTTCCCCCAACATTTTCAGATTCTAATTACAAAAATCTGTATGACGGGAATTATATCATACAAAGACAGGTGCCTTGGGATTGAGCCATTTTCCAAATGACAGTCTCATATGATGTAACTCTTCACAGTTCCAAAATTTTTTACTTGGTTTTGCTTCCAATTTTAGTGTGTACTGCAAAGCTAACTTTTGTGGTTTTATGTTGTGCAGCCTTCCCTTAAAAGAACTATTATACAATTCTACTACAATAATTATGAAGGTTATAACAGTAATATCCATGAAAAACGCAAGACAGATTCATCTACAGGTACTAAGACAAAGTAAAAAGCAACTATAGGGATAATGTCTATTTTATTGAGTGCCTGAATAATGACATCATGTTGTAGTGCAACAGGCTACTGAAGTCTTACGACAGCTATGTTTGAGCTAACAGTCAGTTCCAATCATCTTACATGTAAACCCTTCCTGAAGTCTGGAGAAGACAGCAAGTACCACATGATAAATGAAGACTTGAACTCCAAAACAGAAGTAGAGCTTAAACATCAGGAAACTAAAGAAGATAGACTAAAAAAATAGACATCATTTATGTATACAAAGAAATAACCAAGTGAGAAGTACGTATGAGATCAGTTGGATTGTAAAAATAAGTAATACACATTTAAAAAGTTCCAATGTCACTATAAAAAATAAAATAAATCAAAACGTGACTTAGAACAGTTTACATTAATAGAAACTTAACTCTGATCTGAAGAATCTATTCTCTTCTAAAGATAAAATCCCTTCAGGTTCTGTTTTTCCTGGGACACCTTAGGAGAAATGTATTTTTTTACTTAATGATTAAGAACTATTTTTTACCAAATTTGGATTTGTGTCATCTTTCCCACCCCTACACAACTCCGAACAGAATCTCTCCTATTGTACTGATGAGGAACTTCAAAGATTGTCATTGTTAGGAATGACTCCACCTGTTCTGGGAAGTATCTGATGAAAGAACTCAAATAAAGAAGACTAGCTTATCAGCATGACTAGAATAAGATCACTTACCAAAAGACGCCCCTCAAGTCCCCTTTTACAGACAGAAAAAACCTAACTGCTTTCCAAAGAAAGAAAAGGAAGGCAGACTCTTCGCTGAGTGAATTTTTCCTCTTATTGGCTGGTCGGAAACTTAAGCTCAGAAACTTTGGAAGAAGAAAAGAAAGCTTACAAACAGATGAGATTTCTCATGTCAGAATGAATATTTCTTTCACATCAGGTTCCAGACACTGAATGTTTTGCTGCTGTGCCTTCACACATAGAAATATGGTTTTATGTTGAATGCTAGCAGATATTTAGCCATTAATGTTTGTCTGTAACTGACACCCCAAGCAGAACAGCAGAAACAGTATTTGTCACGAGCTCTTGAGTTAGGCTCAAAATCACAGTCACAGTATGTTAAGTACAGTACCACTACTCCTCATTATACTAAGTAATAAGTAAACAGTACTTCCACAGTAAACTTGTGCCCTATCCAATGCCACGATTTACTCAAGTATGGAAAAAACACACATTAGAAAATGCTACCTTCGTGTTCCTCTTCCCAAAGTTTAACATGTTATTTGTTAAAATCCCACATTAACTTAAAACCTAATCTCTTAAATATGCAAGAGTGATATTTAAATATAGTAACACAAAATGGGAAGACGTAGATCTATGTAGATTAAACTAAAATATAAAGAGAACAAATGAATTTTTAACAAGCCTCAAAAATAAAGTGGAGAAACCCACTCTGACAAGCTATAATAAAGGACCACTGTTACATATGAACGTTTACTGAAAATGTTTTCTTATTTATTGAGTTATTTTTAAAATCCTAAGATGACACCCAAGAGAAAACAGGTACATTTTCACAGTAGTGTTCTAATCCGACTAGACTAAGTTTGGTACAGCTTAAGTGAAGATTATATGACACAACTGACCTTTAAACTTAAAACAATTGTAGACATTTTCTTGGTTTTCCATGTTTTTCATTACATTTGGTACCTACTATCAAAAAAGCAAACATCATAACAGTAAGCGTAATCATAAAAGTTTAATGAATACCACCCATAAGAAGTCTCGTGTTCGTCATTAACTGTATTTCCCTGTAATTTTTCCCTGTAATATTTCTAACTGTAAATATTAACATCAGCATAGCAAAGGTTTTTTTTAACATTTCCTGTCTGCGTAGACAGCTTCCACAGCAAAGAATTATCCATGAAGTAAAAATTCTAGTGTTTCTTGGCAAATACTAAAAATCATATCAGCTCTGTGTTAGAACATACACAAGTCTGCTCTAATTTACTGAGAACTTGCCACATATTATTTAACACTTTTCCCAGCTGTTACAAGAACTGGAACTGGAAAGATAAAACTCTTGTAGCAAAAGTCGAGACTTCCCCGTCCCCTGTGCATACTAGTATTGTAAGGAGTATTAGTGCAGATGTGCAATTTCCAAAATGTTACTTTCCAATATAAATAGAATTAGAGCATAATTATTCTCCCAAGCTCAGAAAAGAGTCATTCGATATACACCTAGAAAAGAAGGAATAGACGCACACAAATAGCAGAAAGAAAAAGGAATGAACTCATAAAGGAAGTAAATCTGATTAAGAAGCTAAACCTGAACAAAAACTACATTCACACCCCCCACCTCTGACAATTTGTTACTTGAGGAAATAATGAGCATAATTTTGCTGTAGTGTTCTGAAAAAGTGAATTACAGTATATTGGAAGAGCACCTAAGCCTCAATTACAAATGAAAAAAAAAAAAATTCACTGGATACTAAGGCTGTGTGTCTGCACTTCCAAAAGCCAACCAGTAGGTCTGATAACTTGTTATTACAAGAAAAAAGTAACATATTTAAAAAGACAGACTGGAAGGAATAACAAATATCAATAAAGATAAAAATCAGTCACACAGAACATAAACAACATCTTGAAAACTTTACCTAACAACTAGTAATTACAGAATTAAACAGCTTAAACACTGAGAAACTGTATTAATAGCCTGAAGAGAAATAGCTTACATTCATAATCATTTGAGTTCTGAGTACTAAGAAAAATTTACTTCTAGACTTAGACCATTACAATATGTGGACAACACAGATATTCCAAAAGAAGAGAAACTGGAAACAGTATCAAGATAGAAGTTCAGATGCTGTTAAATACATGCAAGTTTGAATTTTTAATACAAAACTGTTGTATAATGAGTCTAAATACTGTGAATGTAATGAAAACCAGGTTTATGCCACTAGCTAGCACATAGGATGACAAGTCACACAATCACTGAATGAATTTGTTTTGAAAAACCTCTCCTCAAGTATTCAAACCTGTGACTGTGTAAGGAGAATGCTCACAGCTAATTAAAGACAAATAAGAAGCAGAAAGAGTTCAGACACATTCTTGCTAACCATACTTTTTTTTTAGGCAAGTGTCAGTTTTAAAGGAAAAAAAGAGTTTAACTTTTGACATTTCAGTTCTATCAAACAACTGTGAGGAGAGCAAAGCTTCCTTCCCTGTCTTCATATGCTTTCTAAAGAGGCACAAGTAACATCTGGATTTTCTCCTCAAACTATTTCCTCTTCGGTTTGTAGAAAGTGCTGCATCTTTTGAAATCAAAGCCTTACAGCCAATGTCAGTTGTCAAAACCCTGAAAACTAATACATGCAAACATTTTGAGATTACAAAACACAGATTTTTCAGTCAGGAAATCCACTGCAAATGGGGCAAGAAATCTTGTAAGGAACTGACTTCTTAAATTAAAAGCAGCAGTGTGCAGCCTTTTCCATCAAAATACTTTAAAGCTTGAACTAATAGGCCTAGGCAGCCACATCATAGTGGCACTCTTTTTCTAATGACAACTTAAAGAATGAGAACTTAAAAGTGACCTAGCAAGCCTCCTGTTGTTTTACTATTGTCTAATAACCTATATGAAAGTTTTGAATGAGCAAACAAACTAGCCACTAATATTAGAAACTAAAAAATAAACTTACGCAGCTAAAAGGCGTGCTCCAATTCATCATTCAGACCAATTATAAAAAAGGTTTGTTACTGACAGAAGGTCAAAGAAAACATGTATTTCCTTTAGGAAGACACTGTCTTAGAAGAAGATTTGACTGGGCAGAAAATAACAGCTCTCGTTCCTCTTCCTCCTCTGAAATTCTTAAGTGGATAACATGAACCAAAGATAACAGGTGTCATAATGTGGCAATGGTCTGTAGCTCCCAAAATTTCTTCATATTTCTAGCCATTAACTTAATTTCACTATCCAGTCTCCTCACTTCAACTGTTGAGACTAGTGCCAGAAATCTGACAGCATATACTTTCCTGACAGGCATTATTTCCTGTGCTTAAAGTATATAAAGAAAAAAAAGTCAAACGTTTCAGTTAAACATGTTTACATGGGGTATTTGAGAAATACATTGTGTGCAAGGGATGTATTTTGGCATTTTTTCATAGAAGATAAAACATAATTGTTGGCAGCAGACATTTTCACTAACGCTGCTCAAAGCAGCTACCTCTCAAAGAAGCAGTGCTTCTTTCTCTTGTTCTGCTCTGTGCAGCCACTGGGTAAATTCATTTGGTTAGATCAATGACATAAAACCCACTAATATTCACTTAGCAAACATCAGTTTTTAGATATATTAGGAAGCAAGAACACTTCGCTGTACAGCTGCACAACCATCAAATTCAATGCAACTTAACTATCAGATGTACATAGTTGGGAAGACGGTAGGAGGAAGAAACAACAGCCACCTCATCTGACAATGGCCCATAATGTCTTTCAGTCTCCAAAATCAATTTATCAACAGTGCCACCTGTGTGAATTCTCAGATACATTCTATTAAATTGCAGCCTACTACCTTTATTTGAAATTTTACATTAAAAATATATATATTTTAAAAATCTGTTAAGCAAGCCTAATGTTCAAACCATTCCTTGGGAGAGGAATGGCAAGTTTAAGACTACTATCCTGTCGACAACCTCTTCAGCTAAGGAGACACTTTCAAGGAGAAAGTGATTATTTTTCTTGACCAGGTAGTACTTAGAACTTTTCTTCTCATTTCCAGAAAACATTCTGTGCTCTCCAACTATCAACCTGTGTCTTGCATGTAACTTACACATGGATGACTAAAAATTTCGGCCTCTATAACAAAGCAGTGAAATCCTAGTTTTGTTAATGTATGTGCGTGCACACACATTTTTAACAAAAATGCAAAATTGTCCATAAATACATTATTTTTCAAAGGTCAATGACAGTCTGAACTGCAAATGACAAATGAAACTCACCTGAAATAAGTAAGGCTTTTGGTAAGGATAATGGCTACAGCAGAACAGAGCATTTTAAAGTGCTAGCCTGTTACACTCTTTCAAACAAAATGCCTCATGTTTTGGGGTTTTTTGGTTTTGTTTTGTTTTTAATTTTGTCTCCTCCATTTATAAAAAGGATGATCAGTAATACCTTTAGCCTTCATTGGGAACTGTTTCTCCTCACACCATTTTCAAGGTGAACTTCTCTTACTGTCTGCAACCAATGAGAACTCCCCTTGTACTTAGAGACCTTCTCCTCCTGCACTTAAAGACTTTTCGAAGATCCTAAAACGTGAAAGATCCTACAACACGGAATAATACAGGAATAAATGTTTTCCATTTAAGCAGGGTGAGATCTGGGAAATGAACAAAATTTTTTTTTTAAAGTATTTCAAGTAGGATCCCTCGCAACTTTTTTCTTCCTAAACTTTTTTTCATCTTGCACTGTTCCCCATCTGTCCAAATAAAGTTTGCTGCCCAAGTTCCTACTTGTATATTTCTTTCAGCCAGCATGAGGCACCTATGCACTACCTAATGTGACTCAAACACTTCAGAAGCAGAAGCAAATAAGCTTAAAATAGTAAAAAATATGACAAATCTTACAAATGTTTCTCAGGCAGAAGCAGAAACAGAAATGAAAACACAGGAGTATTGAGTTGTCAGGTCAATGCATTTTAGTAATTTTCATCCCAAAAGGAAAGCTACCACTGACAGACTGATACAACTGAAATAGTTCAATTTACACTGAGGAAGACAGGAGTCCAAGAGGTGTCCTGGATCACTGAGATCAGTTCCCTTTTATTTCAAGCTACCACATATATTAATCTTTTCCCAGACTCCATTTATGATCTGAGAGTTTAAAATCACTGTGGTATTTTACACAATTATTTTTTTATTTTTATGACATTTTATAGAGCTTGTTGAAGACCAACTGGTTAATGAGACAGATGTACCGATGGAGGTGTACGGGTATGGTAATGGCATATTCTTATGTATTTTTACCTTCAGAGCAGGCTGTAATCTCTTTGGGCTAAGGAATATCTTTTTGTTAAATGGTTCTACAAAGCATAGCACAAAAGTGAATTAATTCTTGAGGACTACAGATCCTAATTATTAACAATATTTGATAAAAACGTATACAGTCCACCAACACAAGCTCTTTATTTAGATGCAATAGCACTGGCAACTTAAGGACAGAACCAGTAAGAGGAGACACCCTACTAAATACTGAGAATTAACGCTGTTCTTAATTCTTCATGCTGAAGAATGAAATAGACTACCCATCAGTAATTTTATTTCTTAGAAATGCATTTCTCAGGTTTATTCCATAAACAAAATTGCCTCTGTAACAGACACAGATCTGCACACATTCTCCTCTTCCCATTCCTCCAACCCTGTATGTTTGGTACAGGGAGTGTGCACAAATGCATCACTAGCAGCAACTACATAACCAAGTTCTTTCCAAGAAACAGAGGTCAGCATAATCAAATGCAAATGAGACTGTCACCCTAGGACAGCCACATTCATGACCATGCATGCTTTGCCAGGCTGTGATCAACAAAGTTCAGCTGTTCAAAGTTTACTGTTTTGTCTGCACAAAACAGCTGTTCGTTCTACTCAGCTTCAAAACGCCAACAGCATACAGGCTCCATGATAGATAAATTATGAGCATGCACATGGAAACCATACCTCAGAGAAACCAGTTGCTCGTAAGTACTCCTCCTAACTACCTACACGTCAATCTACAGGCACAGTCTCCACACCCACAATTTAGACAGGGGGTTTCCCATTTCTTTATTACAGTCATTACTGCACAGTTTCTCAACATATGTAATAGTCAGTATTAATATTCTACAAGCATCCAGAATGGTGGCATTCTTTAATCATGTCATAGGTAAAAGTATACCGCAACTCTGACTTAGCAGTCTTGCAACAGATTTTCAAATTACCAGCATCCACTAAGACCATCTCTAAGATCATTGTGTCCTTTGGTCTTCCAGCCAGCAGCACACAGCAACAAAGGGACCATCTGAAGTAACTGGTCCAAACCAAGTCTGACAATGCCTGTTCTATCCAACTTATGCAACTGAGGAAGAATACAGAAAAACTAGTTTTCTAACCAAAATCAGAACCAGATTGAATCTTAGTTTAAGTGAAAACTTAGACTAGGTCCCAAAAGAAATCTTGTAATATTAAAAAAATCCACTAAACATACGCACCAAACCTGAAACTCACATGCAGGCTGTCACTCCCCCTGTAGAAGTGAGAGAAATCATGAGTCATCTTGCTGAAGAACACAAGTAGCAAGTTGGTTGCCACAGGCTCTGAACATTAACATCAACTATCAGTTTTCTACTCCATTAATGATGAGGATTCCTCAGAGACCACAGCGTTCTCACCAAACCCAGAAGAAATATGAACTTCAGTAAAGTGCAAGGAGAGAAGCCTGGGAAACCCACTGAAAGACGGTGTACTGATATGGAAGCAAAGGCTAACATAATAATCTTCAAGGTCCATCAGACAAACAAAACTATCAACCAAAGAGCTTCTCTTTGAAGAGGAACACTAATGGACAACAAGTACCTAATGTACATGGAAACTTAATTCCATCAGGTTATAATCATTCCATTTACCAACAATGACAAAGTCTATTTTAGTAAAATAAAATATTAAGAACTGGGGAAAAGGCCCAATCTACTCTTAGTAGATTTACTATTAGAAATATATTAACTTCTGCCTGCACAGATTCAGTAACCTGGTAAAGCTTTTAGGAATCCTCACTAAAAGTAATGGCTATCTGCCAGAATCAAGCTGGGCATGTAACTCACCCACAGAGCGTCCTACCTCACATTGCTTGTCAGACAGGCTCTTTACAGCAAAGACATCCATGTAAATTCTTATGGATCATAAAAACACCAGACGCACATCCTACACAGAGCAGACACAGACTTAACTGTAATCTCTTGGGCTGAGAAACAAAGAGGTCTCAAACTGCTTCCAGATCTGAAGGAGTTCAGAGGGTATTACTCCATAGCTCATATTAAGCATGAATAGATTATCCCTCTTGCTAAAGTACCTGGTGCCACAGAATAAATAACCACAAAAAGTGTGGTTTATGACACATAATGCAGATATTACCTCAAGCTTTAATTTAAACTTCTCTGTTGATTGATATAAAACCTGACATCATCATCCAAACTTGATGGTCCTGAAAAAGGTACCTACACTTGAGCCATACTAAGTCTATACTTCCATACAGGTAGGCATACTGACATTTCTCAGGCTGCAGACACATCCAGCCTTCCTGTGACTACTGTTGAGAGTCTTCTTAAATGGAAGGCCTTAATTACAAAAATTAAACAGGAAAAGGAAGGAAAAGACAGCATTTGTTTGTAAATCAACAAGTGTTTCCACTACTTCAGGGAAGAGCTAACTATCACGAAGCTAACACCCACAGAGTGAGAGAACTGTTCCCCCTGAAACTAAGGAGATGATACCCAGCACCACACAACCAACAAATGTAAAACAGAGGAAAGGGCAAACTTTTGTATGACACAGCACTGTACAATATGTCCTTATGGTGCCACATTAAGCGACTGAAGTGTCCTGCTCCTGATTTAGAAGCGATTCTACAGTAAGCTGTGGTGGAGACTCTACCTACAGTTAACTTTAGGATCTAAGCATGTGTTGGATTCCTCATGAGTCCTTTCAAATAAGGATTTCTCTTCTGTTCAAGATAGGTTCATATCTTCTTCTATATTAAAAGATAGCCACTCAGAGCAGAAAAAAGAAATGTGATAAAAGTGTATGAATCTTGACAGCACACCCTTGACTTCAAAGTCTTTAATGGCTCTTTGTGATAACAACAAATGCAAAGGTGAAATGGAAATACAATGAATAAAGTGGCAGAAGGGGAGGAAGATGACACCAGTAGAAATAAGAACACATCTGTAAACAATGCCGCCTCCAGGGAAAAGGCTGCATTCAGAAACTTCATGCAGAACATGGACTGACAGGCAAAAGCTATATAGCCATGACCAGATGTCAAGAGAGTTGGTACTGATTGAAGGTGAGCATTGATAAAACTGATACTTCAGTCTCTTGCTCACTGATGAAGACAGGACTCTTAAACAAGTACCACAAGCCTTTTGCATCTTTGAGCTTATGAAGAACTACGACTCCAGTTTAATCTGGGACTGAGAAGTCCTTTTCCTCCAAATGGCACTGCATGTTCTATGAGCAGAACAATCCCTCTGAAGAAACATGTGGGTCTTGCTATTGCAGCAATTTAGTTAAATACTGGGCATACAGCCTCAGGGGGGTGGAGGAAGGGAGAGGGAAAGCACAACACCACAAACAGCTCAGCTATAATGTTCCCTACAAAATCAGGGATAGAAACATATTAGGTTGGTGCAAAAGGAATTGCAGTTTTTGCATTGTTGAAATCTGCTGTTTGATACTGGAATACATTCTTAAATAAATGTAGTTATATTATATATCATTAATGATCTTTTCTCCCTTTTTTTTTGCTACTGACTTGCTGTTTACTTTATATTTCTTTTAGACTATGGAAATTATGTCAGATAAAAAGCAAATTCAAGCAACTTTCTTATTCGAGTTCAAACTGGGTTGTAAAGCAGTGGAGAAAACTTGCAATATCAACAACGCATTTCGCCCAGGAATTCCTAATGAGTGTACAGAGCAGTGGTGGGTCAAGAAGTTTCACAAAGGAGATGAGAGCCTTGAAGAAGAGAAGCGTAGTGGCCAGCCACCAGAAGTTGACAACGACCAACTGAGAGCAACCATCAAAGCTGATCCTCTGACAACTACACAAGAAGTTGCCAAAGAACTCAACGTCAACCTTTCTATGGTCATTCAGCATTTGAAGCAAATTGGAAAGGTGAAAAAGCTCAATAAGTGGGTGCCTCGTGAGCTGACCAAAAATCAAAAAAAAAAAAAAAAATCATCATTTAAGTGTCATCTTCTCTTATTCTGTGCAACAACAATGAAACATTTCTCAATCGGATTGTGACGTGCGACAAAAACTGGATTTTATTTGACAACGGGCAACAACCAGCTCAGTGGGTGGACTGAGAAGAACCTCCAAAGCACTTCCGAAAGCCAAACTTGCACCCAAAAAAGGTCATGGTCCCTGTTTGGTGGTCTGCTGCTGCTGGTCTGATCCACTACACCTTTCTGAATCCCAGCGCAACTATTCCATCTGAGAAGCATGCTCAGCAAATCCATGAGATGCACCGAAATCTGCAATGCCTGCAGCTGGCATCGGTCAACAGAAAGGGCCAAATTCTTCTCCGCAACACCCGACCACACGTCGCATGACCAGCCCTTCAAAAGTTGAACAAATTGGGCTACAGAGTTTTGCCTCATCTGCCATATTCACCTGACGACTTGCCAACTGACTGCCACTTCTTCAAGCATCTCAACAACTTCTTGCAGGGAAAACGCTTCCTCAACCAGCAGGATGCAGAAAATGCTTTCCAAGAGTTCATTGAATCCCAAAGCACGGATTTTTAGGCTACAGGAAGAAACAAATTTATTTCCCTTTGGCAAAAATGTGTTGACTGTAATGGTTCCTATTTTGACTAATGAAGATGTGTTTGAGTCTAGTTATAATGATATAAAATTCATGGTCCAAAACCACAATTACTTTTGTACCAACCTAATAGTATCACCTATCTGTAGCAGTCACAGCTGGCAGGAGAGCTTTGTTTAGCCATAAGGCGGTCTGGTTACCCCTTTGAAATTACAATAACTAAGCTCTTGCCCAGGAAGTTTAATTTCTCTTAATTGTACTCTTTTCTAGAAGAGCTTTGCTGTATTTTCACCTTCACATTCACTGTAACTACACTATTTAAACAAGAAGTGGAAAGAAGAGAGAAACAAATGAAAACTCAGCCTCTCAGAGGGATTAGAAGAAAGTGGGTTTTACCAAACCTAGAACTGCAAAACAATGTGTTTGCACAGGACTTGTGATATGCAAATCTAGCAGCACTCAGCTTTCTCACTTAAGAGAAGGGCAAGTACTGCTTCATCCTCTAAGAACAGCTGATCTTAGGAGAACATACTGACCTAAAAGTTACCTTGTTGAGAAAGAATTCATGATTGATTGGATTCTTCAATTGATGGGACTGTCAAATATTTCCAGCTAGAAAACCAACACAAGGTGAACATCATATCTGTTGATGCTGTTCTAACTACTTTCAAAGCCAGTACAGAGTCAGCCTACTTGATGAACAGTCACAGGACTACATAGAACCACTAGCTAGGGCAGCATTATCCCTCACTGAAACTGTTGGAGGGGGGTAAATACACCAAAATTTCTAGACACATTTTGGCTGAAAATTTTTAACCAGTTCTTCATGTTCTTTGACAGATTTTCTTACTAACTCCAAAAAATTTCAAAGTAGAGAAAAGTGTGCTCCAGTATAAATCAGTAAGGTGAATAAGGCTAAAGGTGAACTTTTCCTGCCAAGTACAGCTTAAAAGAAAAATTACTGAGATGAAGCTTCACTTCTGGATAAAGTTCCCAGCTACAAGGTTCTGAGATAGAATCACATAATCATTTTGGTTGGAAGAGACCTTTAAGATCATCAAGCCCAACCATAAAGCCTGGTTTGACACCATAAAGATGGTGTCAAACAACACATAACTCAGTCCTGAATCTATGAATACAGTGTGAATACACATGGGAGAGCTAAGAAAAGAAAGAACAGTTTCATGCTTTCATCTGAGTCAAGACATGGATCTGTGCATTTTGGAGACAGTGAGGCGAGACATGCATGTCCTAGAGGACTTAGTTGCAATAACTGGGCCTATGATGATGGAAAACCTGGACCTGAGATGGTGTTGCACAGACTTCAAGTATCTCCTACATAAACATTGCTATTAGCATAATTTGTTCCAGTCATCAAGAGGGAAAAAAAAAAAAAGGATGTTGCTTGAGCTTTTTTTTTTTTTTTTTCAGGGGGTCAAACTAAGTTTGCCACAACATGTGGTACAGTAAAGTATATTTACTATTCATCACAATGAAGCCTTGGATCAGAGTCAAGGGGCAGGAGTAGACCAATTCAATGCATTACAAGTGACCTGTCCTGCAACTGTGACCTTCTTTTTGGTGATTTTTTTTTTTCCAGCCTGGATCGATACAACAGGCAGAGAGGGAGAACCAGTCTGGAAACGGAGCATCAGTAACAATCTGAGAAGCTGGGGACCTGTGTCCACCTCTGACACATAGTGCTTCCAACGTATTCAAGTAAATTTGATGGCTTCGCAGGCACCAGGCTTCTGTCATCCATTTGTAAGTAATTTTTATTCTGTTTCAGGTAACAGCAAGTGTTTTCATGTCTTGCAAGAATGTACCTATTACAGGCAAGACGGAGCTGAAATTATGCCACTCAAGAGAATCACCTTCTTTAGAAGATAAAGCAAAAAGAGTTCCAAAACAACACAGCAAGGACAGACTAGAGAATGCCAAGTACATCTAGCAGCGAAATGCACAGTCCAAACCTAAAGAGCACAACACCCAGGAAAATTTAACTGTGCAGAAGATGACAGTACTAGCAGTAAAATATGAACCTTGAAGAACCAGAGTGAAGAGATACATTAGATGAAACAATTTCTGAGGTAGAGTACAACTGTGTGGCAAAGCACACCATAACCTCCTTACTTACCCACATCAAGCATAGAGGTGGCAGGATACACATGTGGTCTACAGACACCAAGGAGGTAAACATCACTGTATGAAAACAGAGTGCTGTGGATGCACACAAAGCTACTATATGAATATGCACATTAAGTAATACTAAGAGAAAAAAATCTGAGACCTTGAAAGACTTGTAACAAAAGTCAGTACCATTCATCAAAAACCCAATCACTGATATATGTACAAGTCTCACTTTCCAGAAAGCCTCCCAATAGCTTTTCTTTCCGAAAGCTTAGACTTCCAATACCTTAGACTGACCAGTTAAATAACTGTGACTTCAATGGCTACCTTGCAACATTGTGTTTCTGTGCATCACCTAATTTTGCTGGCTACCAATTTCAACTGTTATACCTAATCTTATAGTAACAGTAAAAAGGCTCCCTCCACCTGCTGAAAGGAACAGCTAGATCCTGAAATACACATAAAGAGAGGTCAAACTTTTCTCTGTAGTATGAATATGTCAAGGAAAAATCAGAACTGTCGTGAAAAATTTTCTACTTCTGTACTTTAGACCATGAAAAACAATAATATCTACAAAAAAGGCACATAATTTCACTGCAACAGTTACAAACATTGTTTCTCAAATGTTTGCCATGGTTAACTTACATACATCCACAGTATTGTAAAATGAAGTCATCTTAAAGCCAAGTCTTTGAAATCACACCACAATAGACATGTAATTTCAAAAGAAAATATTTTCATTTTGGTAATACTGGTTGACTAAGTTATTTTCGTGTATTTCTTGTAATATTCAATGAAATATTTACATTTCTACTTCCACCTTTGTAATTCTCTAATATTTTAAGCAGATAGTTTACAATTGCAGAAATATAATCTGAACTCAGAGTTTTAAAAGTGCATTAAGTAGCACATCTGCTAATAGTAAGAGCAATCAAAAAGTGCTCTATGCAAGTCAGATTCACAGTTACATATTAAAATAACTGAAGCTGAAATAGCTGCTCTAAATCTACATTTATCTCCTACCAAATATATTTTGCATCTTCCCACCTTAATCTTACATTGCACAAACTACAGTATTTTTACTCATTTCAGTATCAAAATTTAAAAATTCTCAACTCGTTTCATGTTTTGTTTAGAAGCTTAATGTAATGCTTTAACAGATGTTATCTAAAAAACCACCAAAAATTCAGACTAATTTCTCAAGCAAATGAAGTGGTGCCAAATAAGTGGTTCACAAATAATAAATGCCTATAAATTTTGGGTTTCCCACCAATACGTAGTAGGCTCTTGGATTTGTTTTTACTACAGAAACAACCAAATACGAAAAAAAAACAACACCAAACAATCCCACCCTTAATGCCCTCTCTCCAGGTCAGAATCAATTTCCTCCCCTCAGTCACAAAGTTCTCTATGGCAAACCTTTACTACAAGTGTAGACCTGCAATTCTGTGCATCATTGCTCTATTTGGAATAAAATTCATCCAAAAGAAGTAAGAAAATGTGGTCTCATACGAGTTCTGCAGCTCCAGTGAAAGGAATTGAATATACACAGCGAATAGTTAAAAAAATTAAAACAATACTTTACTTGGAAAAAGCCACAGTAAAAATTCAGTTATATAGTTTCTTTTTCTTATATAAGAAGGATGGTTTTTAAGTTTCAAAAGACAAATAAATTAATAATCGACAAGTATTTAAGCATGAAAAATAGCATTCTTTTCAATAGATTCACTATATCCAACTGAAAAGTGTTATATATTTTTTTCTTGATTGCAATATTGAACTTGCTTTCTTTGATTCCAAGCTTCTTCAAGAAATTCTTGGTTTATACAAACCAAATAACAACATGTGATGTCCTCAAAATAGTATCAGGAGCACTTACTCATCGTACTTGATATGATAAATAGCTTCTTCATCAGCGTCCATACAGTCCGAATAAGATGTTGATGGTGTACTGTCCAAATTATTTGCATTTTCTCTAGAATGATCTTGACTTATGTTTCCATTAGTCCTTTTGTGAGTGTTACCACTCTTTCCTTGAGCTTTACCATTCTTATGTCCCTTTGTTGCTCGTGTAACATTTTCTATATGAGCTTCAAACCAGGCTCCAATGCTGATATCACGGGCATCCACCAATTCGTTTATCTGAGAGGAAAATTCAACAATGAATTTATTCTTATTTTATACAATCTCAATTAAGAAAAAAATAAATAAGACAACTTACTATGCTACTGCTTAACTTTGTTATCAGTAAAACAATCAACTCTAGTAACTAGTTGAGCTTCGGAAAGCTCAAGTAACATGTAGTCATTAATATGTTGCACTTCCAGTATTTTACTACTCTTCCCTCATTAAAATTCGGTATGAATATAATCTGCAAGTAATTTTAAAAAGCAATGCTAGATTACTTTCTTTTTTCCCCCCTCCAAACCTGAAAGTTAGCTTCATCTCTTTCATTATCCTTTTCTCTTGCTCAATCAATTGTTCTTTATGGCTAAAATAAGCACACATATCATTTAAATACTGGCTCACAACCAAAGGGTTTAAAGACTTTCCTAAGCCTCAAACTTGGAGTTATCATTTAACCTTCTATCTTTCTGGCCTGCAAGATTTTTTTTAACGCTTCAAGACTCAAGGAGAGAGAGGGAAGAAACAAGTCTAACAAGGTTGGCACCACAGTTAGCCAAAATCTTATGACTGTAAGAAATGGAACTATTTTCCAGAACTTCTCCCTTCTGTACTCACAATAATACTGGTGTTAAGCAAACACTTTACTATTCTAAATCATGTTTCATATTCTCAAGTCTTCAGCTAATTAAGCAGATGTTCCTTCAATAATTCTGAGAACACTGAAAAAATATATTTCAAGAACATTAACAGTACACCAAGTATAAAAAAAATTATTACAACAGAACTACTCCACAGCCATACCACAGAAAACATCTATAATAAACAATACGAGATACATATATATATGTACATACATGGTTTAAGCTACAGAGTTTGCCAAGTAAAAACATAGTGCCAGACAGATACTTACTCAGTCCCAAAGGCTAGCATCTATAAACTGAACAATCTTGTTGTATTTTCACAGAAGCAAGCTAAAAAACATGCTCAATACTTGCAGTATTTAGAGTGAATCAGTCCTTAGGTATCTGAAAGTGCAACTGACAAGCAACTGCATGAGCTAAAAAGTTTATCCCAAGAAGGCAGTCCTTCGTATTTTACTCTTTTCATTCACCTTCTTAGAATGCCCTTCAAAACCCAACCCCTTATTTTTCCTCCCATGTAAAAGATCAACATGTATTTCTTGATTTTTGTTCTTACAACTTACAGTAAACTACAGCCTTTTACCAGGATGAAAATTTCAAACACATAATAAACAAATCAGAGAAGGGCAGCCTTATTTTAAACCTGCCAATCTATTTTGAACATAAACAGTGCTTTCTGGCACTCCTAGAAGGAACTCTCACAAAGGCAACCCTACACAACCTTATGTGTTTGAATTAGTTGTAGCTCAAAGTGCTTGTTTACTTCCTCCTTTCAAAAACATAGTTGAGCAAGACACACACTACTAAGGATTCCCCCATCTGCTGCTACTTCTTGTGACCAGTTATGAAAGTGCCAGAGAAGCCATGTTAGCCAAGTCAAAATCATCAGCACATCCAGAACAAAAAAAAAATTTAAAAATAAATCAGTGCAAACTCCCTAATCATTCTTTTCTAATGCATCTTTCCATAATTTGATGTGCATACTTACACAACAGACTTGCCACCCTTGCAGAGAACTAAGGGAAATAGTTATTACCACAGACCATTGAGGAACATCAGACAACTGTTTATATTACTGATGTCTGGTTTAAGACCTGGGTTATTACTACATCTTTGTAAACAGTATTAAACAAATTCTGATTTTAATTACCAACTCAGTTTGTGTGGTTTTTATTCCAAGGTAGTTAAGAGTTCTTACCTAAAATGTTTTTACTACAGCCAGAGATTTTTGGATGAAAAGTTATGAAGAATATGTGAGAACCAGGAAGGGAAATATGCACATGCTTCTGAATGAGCTTTATGTTTTCTAACATCATTCCTACATGCCTAAGCAGTGTTACTGTAACTCCTCTCTTGTAATCTTTTATTATTTCTTTTAGCACTGGATATCAACCACAGGTACCCTGCTTAGCCAAGGTGGAGTCCTTCACATATGGATCCCCAGGTCTTAAACCAGACACCAGTCTTGGTAACAAGGAACAGGAGTTGAACATAATTCGACCTACCACTAGTTCTTCAGAGACCACGTAAATATAAGATGTCAGATACAACTGGAATATAAAACAAGCTAAAGCACTCTGGTTTGCATAATATAAAATGACCACATGTAGGAACTCTGTTTAAATCACTATTTTCACCATCTAACAATTATTATTAACTATTATTTCCAATATCAACTCCACCACTATTTTTTTTTTAATTACAGGTTACATACTGGCTGCCTTTCCTTTTGGTAGTTGAAATGAGAGAAAGGACGGCCCAGCCAACTGAGACTGTTCATAACATGGTGTAAGTAACAGGTATCTTGTTAAGTCTAGTCTAGATGCAGATCCAGTAAGACAGAGGACTTTCCTCAGACAGAAAAAATTGTAACAAACTATTCCTTCCTACAACTACACAATTCCTTATTGTTTGACAAACAAGTAAATGCAAATAATTAAATACATCCACCCATTTAGCCATCTAACATAGGTTAATTTATAGCCATTTTTATTGACTTTTATTAGACAAGTTTACTGCCTTTGAATTACATTATTGGCTAAAAATACATTCTTAAAAGTTCCCTGATTCTGTAAGTAGAAATCCTCTATACATTCATATTGTCATCTACAAACAGCAAAGAATGCAATGACTGTGTCCTTATTTTTCTCTATGTATATTAAAAACACATGGCTGTCTGAAAAAGTAATCGATTCACGGGTAATAAAGGAGAAAGTGTTAGACCTCTGGTACTGGGGAAAGCAAAAACTCCAGCTGACTCAAGAGAATAGGTTTCCTTGAGTATGTTTGCCAATATCACCATTCCCTGTTCTATTTTCTGTTCCAATCCTGAATAAAACAGCCAAGAGACTACCTGATATAGGTTTTTAATATTCTTGAAAATATACATTTTAATACTCCTTTTCTTGATCAACTGATCTTCTGCAGCCTCCCCTCTCCACAGTGTTGTTCTCATCCTTTCTTGCATTATCTTTTACACCCATCGATTAATTGTACAGCATCAGAACTGAAGAACTGGGGTTTTTCCCCCACTGTAATAAATGGAGATTAAAAAAAAAAAAAAAAAAAGAGCAAGCACACAAGCTTGTGTCTCCGTTTTCAAGCTACTAATTTTTTGATTCCTCAGGGAATGAATAAAACTCACTACACAGAGTGCTACAGGAATGCACGGTAACTTAACACTTGTCCTTAATACCAGAAACACTAAGTAACAGTCTACATAAAACTAAGATAGCTTCCCATCCAGACAACTGGTCTAAATAACAGTGTTCATGTAACTGAAATTAACTGCATATGTATGGCAGCACTAACCTCCTTTTCCTTCTCTGTAATTGTAGACATTTTCTAGGAAAAGAATTACTGTTAAGGATATTTCTTATCTAAGAGAAACACCCAAACAGAAGGTAAAATGCTACCACTTCCCATATATACACATCCTAGTAAATATCCAATGAGCTAGCAATATGGAAACTGCCCCTTTTCTGTTTAATTTAAGCTTCCAGTACTCTGGCATAATCCTACGCAACACTCTTGAAAAAAAAGCAATGAGGTTAAAAACTAACAATTAATATGTTATATGTGATTCCTAAAGAAAACCCCAAACTACCTATAATAAAATAACAATCATTGTATCACATACAATTTAAAGAAATTGCATATTTCCATGGTTTATCTAGTCCTAATGCAGCACTGAAACATTAGCATTAAAACAAGTACTTGGCAAGCTTGAAAAAAACAAGTAGGAGAAAAGCTACACTTTTCCACAGATTTTTTGATTAGCTTCTTCTGTTCACAGCACATACTTCTGTGAACAGATACTCACATTTTTTGGACAACATGTTCTGGAGAACACAACATGCCACCTACAAGTGTGAGGCAAGTTTCCAGCTTTTAAAGTTCGGACATACCTTGTACAATCCAATGCCAGGATCAATGAGAAATGAGCGAGATGATGTAGATGGCTGACTGGGTGATCCACTATTTGTTTTTTTGACTTTGTTCTTGCAATTGGAAACAGCACAGGGACTGACTTCTCCATCCTGATCTGTCACAGAAGCAGTGGTAGGAGCTTCAGATTCAGAACGTATCAAAAGCTGAACTATATCATTTAGTCCAACATTGTAGTCAAATAAAGTGTGTCCATCTTCTAGCTGCCAAAAGAAAAGTATACTTGTAAAATTCTACCTTGAGGTATGTAAGTAGTTTCTAAATCTTCCTTTTACAGACAATCATACAGACCAGAAGAGGCAAGCCAAGTATTTCAGGTAAATAAAAGCCAATGTCTTGAGTACATGCAAAACCAAACTCTCATCAAGTTACCTGCAGTCCTGATTTCATCCAATGAAAATCACTTAAAGGCTTAGAGACAGACATCTATACAGACTTCAGACCTTTTAACTGTGCATCAACATCCAAGATAATGCAGTGATTTTCTCATCAAAACACAGGCAGAATCCATGTTACCATTTACATGACATAGACAAAAACTATAAATATGTGTGAGAATGTTAAAATTTACATATCTGAAATGTACACAATGATTGTTATTTCACAATTCGCTCTTTCTCAATCTTTTCTAGAAAGCAAGGCAGTGCCTGTTAACTTCCCTAATATTTGGAGACTTATTTTTCTAAATAAAACAACTATATGTAAAAAAATCTCACATACGTAAAACTCAATTTACTTTACCAAACTGTAAGATCTGTAGGTATTGTGCACGAGCAACTCCACTGAGAGGCAAGAAACACCAAAAACACATAGCGGACCTTCAAGTTTATGAAAGAACATCTCCTAAATTGAAAGCATTCAAAAATATTTTTATTCCAGATTTGGCCAGGTTCCCTGTTACCCACCCTCCTGCACCAAGATTACTCAGTGAAAGCAAGTCTTTTAACCAGTCAGTTTTAAAGCCATAATAAAACGGAAGTAACATGCACTGTGTAACATTGTAGCACTCCCTTAAATCGCTTCCTCCATCAGGCTCCACTGTATTCCAGACGCAATCAGATCCAGCAGAACACCAGAATAGAAATAGAAGACTTTTTAATCATATATAGCACAGAGTTACAAAAATGTTATTTCGGGCCCCACTCTGCACAACTTTAAGATACCTGTTATTATTTTTATTCTACCTGATGACCTCACCTACCTACAATTAAGCTAAGAAACTCACATCGAAAAACATCAAGTTGTATTCTAGGAGACAAGAAAAACAGGGAGTAGTGACTGCTGCAGCTTTGCTCAATTAAACACTCTTATCTACAGCATCTTTGAAGTCAAGATTTAATTTACCTGAAAGTGTATGGCATTGCTTTGGGACATCAAAACCATGATTTGATTAGTTACGTTTTACTTCGTGTTGCAGTGGGAGAAAAACATGTATGACTAAAAAACTCCCACTTGTTTCCAAACTACTTCTCCAACAAAAGTTACCTGACCTTTTTCCAGAACAGGCGCTATTTTCAAAATCACTATTTCAGGAATCTTTTCAAACAGATCTGTTTTCATAAGCTTATGGGCAGTATCAATGCAACACAAAAAAAGTGGAGAGCAGGAAAAAACAAACAAACAAAAAAAAAGGGAAAGAATTCTACAGCTTCTCACTAATACAGTTTTCTGTAACATTCAAATGGATGCAAGTTTCTTCCTTCATCCCCTCTGCTTTTTCAAAAAAACTCTAAAGGGCAAAACACACACAGTTATGGACATGAGATGAGCTGACACTTGGGAAATGAATCAGTTGTTACTCCCTTAATTTCAGATGTGCGTAACAAAGAATTACTCTCCTTACTGCTGATAACTACCGTATTCACAGCTGGGATGTGTAAACAGGAGTACTCGCAGTTTGTTTCAACATAAGTGAAGCTGACCCAGCTGTCTAGTCAACAGCTGGGCGAATGAACCTTGTTCAGCTAACCGTTTTCAAACCAGTTAAACGTGCAGCAGATAAAACAGTACTGAAGATTTTGATGCTATAACTATTAAATTAACACAACTCTTAAAACAAAAGTCTCCAGCAACTGTTATTCTAGAGGTGACTACCAACTCTGCCTCATATGCCTGGAGCTTTACATTAGGGCTTCATACTGAGCAGCAAGATACTTAAGGAAGTTTAAATAACCTTTCCTGTCCCACCGTGTCATACATTCCTACACTTTTGACAACTCTTTAATGAAGGGAACAGAAGTGTTCTTGTAACCCTATGACAATCCAGATCTGGGGGCTTTTCATGCCACAAGAAGTTCATATTTTCACTGTTAAGATTACCAAAATTTTAAAAACAGCCATTCTTGAATTTCAAGTACAAATAAACCCAAAACAAAGACAAATAATCACGCTGCAATAATCTATTAGAAAGGGGAGAAGGACGAAAGATCCATATTTCTGGAGCAGCTACTGCTTCTGAGCACTACTCCAGGCTCACTTCGACGATTTAATCCCCCAACAAGTGATTTTTTTGTTGTTGCAAAGTGTTTAAAAAAATTCAGTGTTACATCTGCAAAATAGATCACTTCTGAAATAGTAAATAAATTGAATGCTACTGGAGTCAACATAGCTTTACTCTGTTTTTCTATTTGAACTGGACAAGCTGTGGCAGAGATTCCAGTGCACAATTTCCAGAATCCTATGGCATGAGGAAATCTTCTGAAAGCTAATGCAGTGGAGAGAAAAGGATAACTTTGCTCCTGGTAGGCTGAAGGCATCTACGGAACACACAAGTGAGAGCAAAGAACTACTGTTACTGTTTCCCTTCTCTCAGGACATGCCATTTGCAGGCTGACAGACAAGTATTTTGTGGTACTGCAGTTTAAAGCCTGAATGACCTTCCATAGCTAGGTAACCAGTGTTAACACTCAATGAAAAAATGTCCTGTATCTAGTCTTTGCCACCTCTTCATCAGTTATGACCACAGAATAAGTTATATCTCTGATCCACAACTGAATTCTCTCTATTAGCAAGAGGAAAAAGAAAAAAAAAAAAAGAATATTTAGAAAAGTAATATGTCCAGGAACAGTCATATTTAACATGTTTGAAAGCAAGACATACCTAGGCTAGGCCTTGAGTAGGAAGAAGCCTTCTTTAATGCTACACACACCCACCACCACGCACAGAATACCTATCACTACCTATTCCTTCATAAGAATCAGAGAAGTCAGCTTTTATGAACTAAATGGTGAGCAGAATAAATTGGTAACTACAAAGTTGTCTACTTTTAAGTATTAATTTATTATGAATTAACTTTCTGTTCTTCGCCCAAGTGGTCGTGAGTTTTGGTGGGGGTTTTTTGCTTGTTTGGGGTTTTTTGTTTTATAATCAGTATTCTTTGCAGGAATCTTTTATGACTACATGCTATTCTATGACTAGTGATGTCACACTTCAGACTGAAAGCACAGTAACAGAGATAAGATTACTATAAGCACACTTCAAATGAGGCAGGACGTAGTGTTTGGCAACACGATAAAAGCACCCGCCCATAGCATCAGCAAAAATATGTTCCCAATATTAGCCTAAATTCATACGGTTGCTAAGTCATTGACTTTGCAACACTGCCTGTTTCTGGGAACAAAGTAGGGAAACAAAAACTCAACTAGTAAAATCAAGTTCACATGCTATTTGACTCACAAGAACTAATGTGTGCCTACAAGCATATCTATACCTAGCATTATCACATTACTGACAGCTAAGTCCTTAGAGTAACCAAGTTGGAAAGCAACCAGTGTTTAAAGAACACCATTCCACAATAGAGGGAGAGAAGAACTATAAGATGCTGTTTCTTGAATTACTGACACTGTAATGATGTTAATACAACAATGGAAACTTGGGCAGTAAGGCTATAACCTGACAGACTACTAGATTAAAAAGACGTACAGCGTAGCTGTCCCTTCAGACAGAGTAATATCTCTTATTCTGTTCCAAGGTGGCCAGGGACTCTAAGATGACTTTTCAAATTATATTATTAAAACAGTATCAGACGCAGAAAATTCAGGACCTATCACTATGCCTGGATAACAACAAGCAGTAGGAGAAAAAGTGTGATACCTTCCTTTCTACAGACAACTAGCTTTGTAAATCCATCCTGGAATACGGTATTTCTTTGCCAAAAGAACCACACAAAAAGACCCCACGAAAAACCTACAACAACCCACAACCAAACAACGCCCCTCCCCCATCCCACAGACCCACACCTCTTGTTTTCCAGCAAACACTGCCTTACTACGTCATCAAAATTCACCAAGGCATTAATGAATTGAGTCCCAAATAACCTCACAGGCAAGTTAAATACTCAAACCGGAAAGGAAGAAAATTTCATCTAAAGCAACCTGGCAATTTGTGGGAATAAGTGCTGACCAGCCCCCATTCAGGTTTGCCATACGTTCACTTCTAACAATAATTACCTATATAAATATATAAACAATTTCACCCCATTCTTCTCCATAAAGATACCAAGGAGATTCCCTGAGAATATGTTTGCCTGGAAAGCATATTAAAGAAAGAAACATTACATGTTTACTTAATGATTCACTAAGCATTTAGGGATGCTTGTCATTCACAAGTTTATGTATGCAAACCAGAAACAAAAGTAATCAGGAAAGTACCAGATAATCAAGCTGTGTCTCATTCAAGTCAGTTATGATTTCTTAATGGGTGATTAGAAGATGTACTAAAGAAAAAATAACAGGAAATTTCATTTACGAAATTTTGCTGCCTCTTCTGATCCTACTGTCATTTTCAAAATATGCTTTTATTTCCTTTGCACCAGATTTCACTTTCAGTTTTTCTTCCTCTTAATGACTGGCATGCTTCAAAAGCTTTAAGGCTTCATTGACATGTTCTGAATGAAGTAAAACTAAAGAGCAGCTAGAGTTACTGTATCTAACACTCACTATACTAAATATCCATTAAGTAGAGAAATAGATTACAACCTTCAAATGTATTTTCACAGATCACACGTTATAGACACTATCAGTTTCAAAATACTTCTAGAGAAGGTTGCTATAAATACATAAAGGTAAGATAACACTGTGCTTACACTACTACACAAGAGTGGCTGTGGCAATGCAATACTGGAATTGATACCTATCTACTATCACTGTTAGAAGAACTGTCTTATCAAGCTGCAAATGACTTTAAAAGCATGTAGAAGCTGCACTTACACGAACATAAACAATCATGTAGACTCCAGTATGATACTACATTACATGGGGGGGTGGGGGCAGAGGTGGGGGGAATACACCTGACAAGTAATTCACTAATTACTATCATATTGAGTTGTCTACAAGTCTTAGCTGAAGCTCAGCTCTTCATGGGTTATACAGCATAGACAGAGAGCTCCCAAGAAAGCATATAATCATTCTTGCAAGAACACATTACCTATTGTTTTCATCCTAAAATGTAATCCAAGAAGGTAAATTCCTGGATCACCTTAATCCAGCCACTCCACTTGGCAATCAAGACTTTTTATCATTTACAGAAGTGTGCCTTTGAGCACTTTCTGAGGTTTTCTTTTCCAAGAACTTGAGTGGTGCCTACGTAGAATCATAGAATCATTTTGGTTGGAAGAGACCCTCAGGATCATCGAGTCCAAATACGACCTAAGTCTAGCACTAAACCACATCCCTAAGAACCTCATCTAAACACCTTTTAAACACCTCCAGGGATGGTGACTCCACCACTTCCCTGGGCAGCCTGTTCCAGTGCCTGACAACCCTTTCTGTGAATAAATTTTTTTCCTAAATCTAGCAATCAAGATGAAAGAAACTATAATGAATGCAGAAGAGCTCTTTATTTAATGTAGGATGATGCAAAGTTAAGTGATATCAACCTTTTATTCTGCACAGGTTAATACATGCACTCTACAAACTTATTTAACAGGAAATGAATAAGGGTGAAGAACTTCAAGTTCAGTAGAAAAACTTCTGAGTTTACAGGAGCTACCAAGTGGGTAAGGTAGTCTGAAGAAATCAAGAATTTGTACCTTCCAGCTGGGTACTCATGAAAGCAAGCAAAGTTGGCTTGTAGAATTTCTAGTATTCTCCATCTCAATACAGATGTACAAACCTAACTTTTTCTGCCTGCAAGAAGGCTGTTGGAATTGTGAACTCTACTTAATATTTTTACAGAAGCATTCAAGCACATTTTCAACCAGCATCTAGTAATTAAAAAGCCTAACTGAAAATTCAAAATCAGCTTTGAAGCATGTAACAGTGAGTTTTGGGCCAATGGGACCAACTCAGGTCAAGAAAATTTCAATAATCCTTACCACACAAGATTAAACAATTAGCTCATGGACTTTTGCCACTCACAAAGTGTGCTCAGTTTGCTTATGCTTTCAAATCTGAAAGAAAATCTCAACAATATTTTTTTTATTTCACATGGAAAACTGTAGCCTACACCTGGATTATCTGGTATCTGAAAAGAACACTTCAGGATTCTGTGATCTTTAAATTAATGTATTAACCACATTCATAGTAGTAGGCACATGGAAAGGTTTTCACAATAATTGTGTGCTGGAAAATTGTCTCAATTGCAACAGAGACAAAACCTAAATAAAACAGAATTTAGTAGCCAACCACATAAAGAATGTTACTGTCTTTACGTTAATTGGAATGTCTAATGCATGCTGCCTTAATGTGTTTCCAGCTCCAGGAGACCTACTCCTTCCTCAAGCAACTCTAGTTTCAACAGTACATGTTGCAGTTCCCATATATGCTGCTCAGTTAAAAAAATATTTTGTCTGGGATCATTCTACTAAACCATCCCATCTTCTTGCATATGGGACAGTTCTGCTGCTATCAGTGACATTTTTTGAGCTATGTATCAGTAACTATTGAGGGTCTAAAAAGATACTCCTGGCCCTGCACGATGCACCTCCGCTCAGACAATCCATTACAGCAACATTTTTAAGCAAAGACTGCACATCCATGAGGTTTAGTGGCTCCTTCTCAAATGTCTACGGAAGACTGTCTCTGAAGCACGCGCTTGACTATATTATCTCCGAATTTTAAAAAAGGTTTTTGCATATACACTGTGTGGTCATAAAAACACCCTGTTCATACTATTGTCACCTTGGCACTCCTGAATATTTCCTCCTACCTCTCCCTTCCTTGGTGCTGCTGGCATTTTTAGCAAAGATCCTAATAAAAACCAAACAGCAACACCTATCAGTCTCATACAAAACCTAACTATATTAAAGGTGTACTTTCCTAAATAGGAAATAACTTTAATCTTTCTTGGAGAGAAATAACAAAGAAGCTCTAGGTCACCCTTATCAGTGCTTTTCCTCCTTCACTCTGTAACAAGTTCCTCAATGAATGCAAAGCCCAAATAGAAAAAACATGTTTCTTCCTTGTCACTAGAAGCACTTAAACTTACATGGTTTAATTAGAAGTCCAAACACTGACAATCTGTTCTCCAAGGTTCATGTTAACTTTTTATTTCTTAGTAGTTAGGACTTCATAGCTTGCTGTTAAACATAAACAGATGCAAATGGCAGATCATTCCCTCATTTCAAGGAGAATTTACTTATCAATACGAAAAATATAAAAGTCATTGCCCTGTATTATTCACTCTCTCTTATTACTCTTTAGAGTGATGAATCATAATGGAACACACGAGTAGGTGAAACATCTGGACAAGGAAATTCTCTAACAGATTCTAAATCCATATCTCTCCAGAACCGAATACAGACAGATCACAACATTTTAAAAAACAGTAACCAAACCAGCTGTTAGTGTCTGGAGAACATGGTCCACATTAGACTTCAGTTCTGTCAACTTTTTGCCCCAAGATTCACATTTCGAAGCAGTCTAGAAGAATGCTTGAAGACATGACCACTGTGCTACCAAAAATCCTACCAACAAGGGAATGCAAATTAGTCGTTATATCAGAGCGTGTGCTCCCTTTTAACTGCTTAAGTGTGTTACACAACAGCTCATCATCTGCCCTGCACTCAAGGAAAAAGGTAGCCATAATACTGGATGGTATCAAATGTCTTACTCACAATAAATCATAATCTAGATAGGTGTCACAGTCTTACAGAGATTCCCACAGACTCAGCAGAAAGCGTACAGCAAGAGGAACTCCTAGAGAAGAATATGGAAATTAATAGTAGAAAAAAACCTTTCTCAGATACTATTGTAGAGACAACCAATGAGTTTGATCATTGCACTGTGCAAGTATGCTGTGCTTCAACTCTGCACACAAAGAGGAAGTCTGGCATAATACACAAAGTCGTACAACCTAGGAATTACAGAATACTGTTGCTGACTCTGTCTATAATTACACATCAATCTCAGTACAAACACCACAATAAATGTACATTAGTCATCCTTATAATCAATCAACAAGACTAGCTTTCTCTAAGAAGAAATTCATATTTTTCCTGAAGTTCTATAACTAAAATTAAGCACAGAAGCCTACATTTTAAGGCCACATTCTCCCAACAAAACTGGTTTTTTGCACCATAACTACAAAATTATTTGCAGAGTGCACAGGTGGTACCAACACATTTTATCTTTTGATCTGGACTAACTATAATTCAAAAAAGGTCCCAGTGTACATGATTACTACCAATATGAAAACAACTGAAAATCAAGAGCTGTAAGAAAAGACTTCTTGACTTAATCAGAAGATCAAGGTGAAGGTAGCCATTCTCAGTCTCAACCAACAGCTTCTACAGGGTTCAAGTCTGCACCTCTTCCAAGTCAAACTTTTAAATAAGAAGTTCAGGTTTTGGAGCTTATTTCTTCTGTTATCACTGGGTGAAATACAGAAAAAAAATATTAATTTAAATATGATATTTCCTTCTTGGATGCAACTCGCAATCCCATTAAAGGAACATCTGCTCATTAACTTTTAGCTGGAAGATGCAAGGTTTCTCTTTTGCAGTTCTCAGGAGTCTCCTGATTAGGTAAATAAAAGTTCATGGCATCTCCTGGCTGATACTTAGGATTATCTGATACTTTTGTGGGGGGAAAAAAAAAAAAAAAAAAAAAATCAAAATATAAATGTGCACTGAAATCCTTAGAAGCATGGAAAGACTCATCCATCTCCATGCTGATTCGATGAGAGTGGTGAAGTACCTCCTATATGACGGTATGGACTTCTATAGCACAGGCAACTGAGGTTCAGCAACAGTGGTGCCAGGGAGAGCAAATGACTATCTGCAGCTTGTAAGGGTACCTGTAAAGAAGAACTGGTTATTACATGAAACTTCCATAATCAACAACAAAAAGTCTAAAAAAAATTTTTAAAAAACCCACCACACCAATACCCAAATATACCAGGGCAGTTATTTTAAAATAATTTAACGGTGAAATAATTAGGAATAGAGATCCAGTTAACAGCTTTTAAAGAAGAGAACCATCTCGTAACTTCCATCTATATAAATTATATTAACATTTGATCGCATTTCATCACGAGAAATCCTCATCACGTAGCTGGCAGTCTAGGCCATACACCAGTTGTTTTCTGCATCTAAGGTTTTGTGTGGGCTTTTTATATAAAAATAAACGTACAGTTTCCGAGAGTTTCCAGATTAATTAAAAAAACTACAACTACTAAGCTATCCTAATTAGGTTACATGAATAAACATACGTGCCACAAAATACAGCCTTAAAGCTGGCTGTAAGATCTTACAGGTTGTATTATGTTTTTCCAGCTTCCTAATACTGAAGTCGTACATACAAAATACTATGAAGTATTCTGTTTTCACACATGCTTCTGCTTTTCCTTCAGTTTGTTTAGGTGCCTTGAATAAAAAAAGATAACAGTACCAAGGAATGGTAAGTTGCGTTAGTAGCTCTACAGTAAAAATTTAACAAGAAGTTGACTCCAGTAAACAACTTCTAGAGTCATATAAAAAACTTGTTAACAGGGCTACTGAACCTACTGCCAGCTAAGTTCGAAGCCTACTCCATGAATGTTTCAGGAATTTTGGAATGCAGTCTGATTATAACTGTCCTCAAGACTCCACATTACTCTCTCATCAAGCTACAGAGCTACTTAAAGGTACTTGCTACCATCTTCAAATAATAGCAATCACTTCCTTTCTAAGTCTTCTTCAAATTATTTCTCAAAAATATAAAACTAACTGCTCCAATTGAAGATTCCTCACACCCAGATTCTGCCTGAAGCAGATAGGGTTTCGACAGCTGCAGCTGAAAATATTTACGATTTTCCAAACAAACTAAAGCTGGGAAGAGATTGTGTTAAGAAACTTGATTCCTTTATGAATAATAGGTTTAGCACTTCCATTCTTTGGGGAAAGACTCCACAAATAATGCTTTTCTGTCCTTCTGGAAATTCATTAAAACTGTAAGTTTTAAGAAGCCCCTAAACATTCAGTTGACAAAGCTGAAGCTTAGAAACTTAAACTCACATGAATTTCCATCCACTGCTCATGTGCCAGTCCAGGTTAGCAGAACTTAAAAAGGTCTCGTATAAGAAAGGCTGTAGGTAAACCAAGGCATGTTCCATTGCCAGATTAAAACTGAGTGTTTCACTGACGCTGCTTTACCACAAGGGTGCTCTCATGCAAAACTAAGCTCCTCCAGTCCTCTTACCCCTCTATTGTTCAATTAAATTTATAAAATAAAAACCCTAAACAGCTTGGCACTACAGCATGAGCCTGAAAAACTGTACTTAAGAGTCAATTTGCACAGCTAAGTAGCACAATGCACACTACTGTATTTTTTTGTGCATAAAAGCAGAGCTGAATTTTTTCTAACGAAGTAAACCAAATTTGCAACAACTTTCACAGCAAGTAAATAAATGGCTTCAATACTCTCAATTCCACCTGCTGACTTCAGTCTCCCATGAAAGAAGTCTGGAGCGTCTTCCTCACCAACAAGATTAACAACTTCAAAAGCAATTTCAGCCACTGCCACTTACATATACTGGAAATAAACGTTTGGGCTCCAATGTCCTTCTTCCCTGACTCTGATAAGCACTATGGAAAAGCCACCTGAGATTAAGGTTTCTTTAACAAGAGACTTTCACAAGTTTTCACTGAATTTCAATTCCAACAGGGTGGGAGAGTATGATGGAAGAAGCCAACACAAGATTTTTTTTTTATTATTATTATTCTTTTTTTTTTTTTTAATTCCATAAACAATATCTACTGCTGAAATACAACAGTGTGCACATTTAGTTCTATGTGAAACATAAGTTGGTATTAATACCCCTACAGTCTTCTAGATAACCTTAAGTTCTCTGGCAAGTTGTCAAACTTAACTTCAACATGCTTTTACTGCTCAATTGTAACAGTATTTGTACAGCATTGTAACTGAAAGCTAGAAATCCCATGACAACTATACCTTGGTCCTATAGAAAATCTGCTCTGGTAGGTCAAGATGCCAAGAACTCGTCTATTTTATTATCTACTTCACTTTCATGAAAGAAACTGAAAACATGTATTCTTATCAAGAAGTGCTATGTAGGTTTTCCAATTAGGACAGAGAGCACGCTGCCAAAAGACAGATTGTCATGTCTTGCTTTTCCAAATTTTAGAGGAACTCCAAACAACGCATTGTAATTTACAAGTTTAGTCAGAGTTAACGTGTAACACTGATAAAGCATTAGATGGGAATAGTCTACTGTGGAGCAAGGTTAAGATATTATTTATTCCAGCATAAGGAAATATTTGTGTCCCTCCAAGAAAGCTCTTCCAGCCAATCACCCAACTTCCTCAATGAGGAAAGGAAGAGACATCACTGCAGGTTCCTCTGTTCAGTAGACTTCCCTGGCTAATTGTAGACTAGGTTATTGCACCACAGTAAAGAACTAGGCATACACTACTATTCCCTTTCCTCAGAAAATTCTACCTCAATTTACAGAATGACTTGACTTCTCTGGCTGATAGACAGTTATTCAGTTTTGCAGCAATGTGGATCCTCAGAGCTTCCAGGATGTCCTCACAGACCAGAACAAGTTACAGAGCAATACTATCTTGCTCACTCTTCAGTGATAGATGTGAATGGTAGGTCTTCCTGGCAGTAAGAGTTAAAAACCAAAAAACAGTCTGTTCAACCAGTGTTCTTCCTAGTTTAACAAGAAAAAAAAAAAGTAACATAAAGTACTACATTAATCATAACAAAAAGTTTTCATTAGTAGTTCTAATTGCATGAAGTTTAAGAAGAGCAAGTGCCAGATTTTGCACCTGGGCATCAGCAACCCTGGCTGTACATACAGACTGGGGGATGGGATGCTGGAGAGCAGCTCTGTGGAGAGGGATCTGGGGTTTCTGGTTGACGGCAAGTTGAACATGAGCCAACAGTGCCCTGGCAGCCAAGAGGGCCAACCATGTCCTGGGTGCATCAAGCACAGCATTGCTGGCCAGGCGAGGGAGGTGATTGTCCCGCTCTGCTCTGCACTGGTGCAGCCTCACTTGGAGCGCTGTGTGCAGTTCTGGGCACCACAGGATAAAAAGGATATAAAGCTACTGGAGAGTGTCCAGAAGAGGGTTACGAAGTTGGTGAAGGGTTTGGAGGGGAAGCCATATGAGGAGCGGCTGAAGTCACTTGGTTTGTTCAGAGGAGACTGAGAGGAGACCTCATGGCAGCTACAGCTTCCTCACAACGGGAGGAGGAGAGGCAGGCACTGATCTCTTCTCTTTAGTGACCAATGACAGAACCCAAGAGAATGGCAGGAAGATGTGCCAGGGGAGGTTTAAGTTGGACATTGGGAAAAGGTTCTTCACCCAGAGGGTGCTGGAGCACTGGAACAGGCTCCCCAGGGAGGTGTCACAGCCCCAAGCCTGACGGTGTTCAAGAAGAGACTGGACAAGGCCCTCAGCCACATGGTGTGAACTGTCGGGTTGTCATATGCAGGGAGAGGAGCTGGACTAGATGATCCTTGTGGGTCCCTTAAGAACAGGAGCATGAAGTACTGCCCCCTTAAGGTCCTATATTTGTGTTTGAAGATCAGACAACAGCAAATTCCAGTATACCACATGAACTACATTGGAAACGGACACTCCTAAAGAACTGCGAAATAACAGCTCTAGCTCAAATTGTTAGTTGAAGCTGTTCTCCACCGCAACCTAAGAACTTGAAGTTGTTGAAATTCTGCCCATAAACAGTGACTCACTTAGGTTTCTTTATCCTTCCAACATCATATGCTTCCCATTTTTAGAAAAGGTTATTCAGCCAGTCTTCTGGTATCCACTACTTGCAAGGTCCAAGTACTTCCAGAAGTTACCAGAGAAACTACAGTAAGCAGTACTCAGTAGCAAGATAACAGTTCTACCAGCAGACTGTGCAGATTTAACCATACTGAGCGCTAAACAGATAAAACAGGAAGAGTTTGGACTAGAAAATGTTGTTTTTTCCACAGGTGCAGGAATCTTCAGTTTTTCCATGTTGTTCACCTCAGTATACTGCTTTCTATTTGTGTCACATGTAACTGAAATGTCCTTTTTTATCCTTTTATGTTATCACAATCCTGAGAGAGTCGAAGTTGTTTACAATTTCCTTTGCTTATGTCTCTCAACATTGACTTTTACTTGTGCAATAACAATCCTTCTGACCTTTCCTTCTACTTACTAGCACCATGGGATCAGAAAAGCAATCCATAACCATCAATGAAACATCAGAATTAATTATGGTAATTGCAAGAAAATGGACAGGATGACCATGAGCCAGCACTGTGCCCTTGTGGCCAAGAAGGCCAATGGCATCCTGGGGTGTATTAGAAGGGGAGTGGTTAGTAGGTCCAGAGAGGTTCTCCTTCCCCTCTACTCTGCCCTGGTGAGACCTCATCTGGAATATTGTGTCCAGTTCTGGGCCCCTCAGTTCAAGAAGGACAGGGAACTGCTGGAGAGAGTCCAGCGCAGGGCCACAAAGATGATGAAGGGAGTGGAGCATCTCCCTTATGAGGAAAGGCTGAGGGAGCTGGGTCTCTTTAGCTTGGAGAAGAGGAGATTGAGGGGTGACCTCATCAATGTTTATAAATATATAAAGGGTGGGTGTCACGAGGATGGAGCCAGGCTCTTCTCGGTGACAACCAACAGTAAGACAAGGGGTAATGGGTTCAAGCTGGAACACAAGAGGTTCCACTTAAATTCGAGAAGAAACTTCTTCTCAGTGAGGGTGACGGAACACTGGAACAGGCTGCCCAGGGAGGTTGTGGATTCTCCTTCTCTGGAGACATTCAAAACCCGCCTGGACGCCTTCCTGTGTAACCTCATCTGGGTGTTCCTGCTCTGGCAGGGGGATTGGACTAGATGATCTTTCGAGGTCCCTTCCAATCCCTAACATTCTGTGATTCTGTGACACAAATAGTGAAGCTATAAAAAATAACTCCCTAACTCTTCACTGAACATGATCTCAACTGTGTCCTAAAAGCACTAAACTCACAACTGCTCATGCAGGCAACTCCAGCCATAGTTGATTATTCTGCTTTCTTAAGCAAAACATCTGTTAAATATAATGTTCAAGCTGGCCACTGACAGCATAGAAAACCACAATTCTTCACAGGCTCATCTTTCCCACTTGTCGGGTAAAGCTTGCGTCCCACATCAAGCTCTGCACTGAGAGGTGTGCTCGCACAGCACAAACCTAAACAAGTTACACAACTTCAAGACCTATGATCCTTGATTTGGTCCCTTCAAACATGAGATTGTCCATCAAGGTCTTTATAGACAGGTCCTCATAAGTGTTCACTCTCACCAATCTGCAGAACACAAAAATCCATGGATTTGCTATTGCATTCACAACCTAGGCTTAGCATCTAGCCACTAATGCATACCTCCTAGTCATAGTTAAATTTCTATTTCTTACTTATTCTGCCTTATTTGTAAAGAAACACACCTGATCTGTTTTGAGTCAGATATCTCACTGCCTTGCATTGCTCAGTCTAGGTGAACACTGCAACACTAATCTGTTTTAAGAAGCTGCATCCTAAAAGCCACGCTGCCAGAAATCCACTCCACATCTAGTTCCTTTCTCCTCAGGTAACAGCCAAGCCTCACGGAATGAATCAAGGATTGAGTAAACCTCATGGTTTACAGAATGAAGGATGTAATCCGTCAGCAACTAAGATACAGCCTGAGGCAATGTATTCGGCTCAAAACATACCTGGCACCCGGAGGGAAGGAAATACCATCTCACAGCCAGGTTTCAGCCTGTCACCCCAGCAAGTACTGGACGCCGCCCTGGACGAGCCGCCTCTTCAGGCTGCCAGCAGCCGCCCAGACGCCACCCGTGACCCACGCGAGGAGCAGGGAGCACAAGCTGTGCCCGCGCAAACGACCCGCGTCGCTGCTGCCGCCCGCCGGCCCGGCCCCGGGACCCCCGTCCCCCGCGGCCGGGCGGGCGGGCCCCGAAAGCCGCTCCTGCATCGCGCGGCCGGGGGAGGGGCGCGCCGGACCGGCCCCGCAGCGGGTACTGCCGGGACGCGGCACTTCGCGCCGCCTCCGCCCCCCACCCTGCGCCACGTGCGGGCCCCGGGGGCGGCGTTCGCCGTGGAAACCGCCCGCGGTCCGGCCGCGCCACGCGCTTCCCCCCCCCGGCCCCGCCGAGGCAGCGGTAGCGCCGGCGGAGGGCAAAGGGCGAAGCGCGATCCGGTGTAGGGGGAGAAGAACGGAGGGGCTTCCTCCTGCTCGCAGCCCTCCGGCCGCCTTGTCACTTGGGTACGATAACGGCTGGGGCTGGGGGTGGAGCCTCCCGCCGTTCAGGTGGGAAAACAAACACACAAAGGGGCCTCTCCGGCAGCCGCTCGCCCTCCGAGGAAAAGGCGGGCAGGAGAGCGCGGAGCAAACCCGCGCCGGGTCCCGGAGCCTCTCGTCAGGCCAGACGGCCGGGCTGCCTCCTGCCCCGCGCCTCCCTCTAGGCCCGCCGGGACGGGAGTAAACAAAAGCCGGAGCCAGAAGACGACACACGGGTGGGGATGGGGACCTCCCTGCCGGGCCACACAAAGAGCCCAGCCCGGGAGGGGACGCGCGGGGCGGGGAAGGGGAAAGCCCCCATCCGTCTCCACCCCTGCCACCCAGGTAGGGGCGGCTCCGCCTCACCTGCTTGCCCCGGTAGAAGAGGCGCTGCCGGTCGGGGCTCACGCGGAAGGTCTCCTGGATCTTCTCCCGCAGGCACTCGATCTTGGTAAGGCGGCTCAGGTCGTCGATGGTCTGGGTCTCGGTGCCGTCTATGGTGCGGACTTGGATCCACATGGTGCGCGCCCTCCCACTCGCTCAACCAGCCGCGGGGAGGGGAGAGAGGGCTAGGGCAGGGGGTGCGAAGGGGGTCCGCGCCCCGGGTGCGCGGGAGAAGGGGAGGGGGCCGGACGCTTCCCCCGCTCTTTGTTCGGCTCAGTGGGGCAGGATTTTCAAATCCCGCGAAACAGACGCCAGGCTCCGCGCCCGCCGGGCCGCCGTCCTCGCTCAGAGGGGCGCGGAGCGGGAAGGAGACCCGAGCCGACGCTCCGCCGCTTCGCGATCGCCCGCGCCCCGAGCTCCCCGGGGCAGCACAAGGCGAGGCGGAGTCTGGCGGGAACCGCCGCGGCGGGGTCTAACGGGCGCCCCCGGGAGCCATCTCCCAGCGCCGGGAGTGTTTACCAGGCGCCGCCGCTCTCACATGGAGGTCACGGCGCCAACGCTGATCTCGCGAGAGCCCCCGGCCTCGGCCGCGAAGAGACAACAACACCGGGGCGGGGGGCGGGGGCGAGCGGGGCGCGCGGGCGGCACCACGCCCCCTCCCGTGCGCTCCGGCCGGCGGCCGCGCGCCGCATTGGGCACAGCGCGCGGCCCCGCCCGCGAGCCCCGCCGCGCGCCCCGCCCCTCGCGGCGTGCCAGCGGCCGCCGGGCAGCGCGAGGCCTCGCGGGGGGAGGGGTTGGCGCGCGCTGGGGCGGCGACCGTTAAACGTCTCCATGGCGGCCCAGCGGGGCGGGCTTCCCGGCGCCCCCCCGGGGCAGGCCTGCCTGGGCCTAACCCGGCCTGGAGTCCGGGAGGCGTTGGAGTGCCTCGGTATCCGTAGGCCGCGAGCAGAGCGGTGTCGGCTCGTCAAACCCAGGCCCCAGCGCTTCGGAAGGCATAAAGTCTGGAGCCAGCCAGATTCAGCGGTACCTAAAAAGTCCAGATTAAGTCTGGCTGTGCCTGTTACGTTAACTAGATGAAAACATGGGCAAAGACAAGGAAACGTCATTTATACTTCAGATCTGATTTTGGCTTGGCTTTCTGTATTTTTCTAAATTGGGTAGTTATGCAAATGGCATGAGACATACCTGGATTTACCACGGTGGTTGTGGGCTAGCCCTCATGGGCAGCTGAGCCCCACAGAGCCACGTGGTCACTTACAGTGGAATGGGAAAGTGAATCAGAACAGTAAAAATGAGAAAATGTGGGCCAAGAAAAGGACAGTTTCATAGTTAAAGAAAAATCTGTGCTTGCAAGCAAAGCAAAATAGGGAACTAATCCAGTACTTCGCATTGGCAGCCATTTCCAGCAAACCAGAGCTTTGTCCTCCGTAAAGATTGCTTAGGAAGACAAGCACCCTAACTCTGAACATCCCAACGCTTCCTTCTTCTTCCCCCACCTTCTGCTGAGCGCGACATGACATGAAGTGGGATATTCCTGTGGTCAGCAGGCATCAGCTGTCCCAGCTGGATCACTTCCCAGCTTCTTGGACACCTCCACCCCCCTCACTGGGTGGTGTGAGGAACGGAAACATCCCCTTGAGATGTATGTAACCACTGTTCGGTAACAGCTAAAGCGTCCCTGTATTCACAACACTGTTACAGTTACAAAACACAGCACCACACTAGCTACTATGAAGAAAATGCACTGTATCCCAGCCAAAACCAGTATGCATGAATACTACTAAAATACTATAAAAACGTGCCTATAAAACAGGAGACCTAATAGTGGATGCCTTTGTGAGGAAATCTGAGCAGCTTTATTGTCTAAGACTTTTGCATCTGGATTAAAATACAGATTTACAAGATGCAGATGACACCTATGTCCTTTTGTGGCTTGTTGACAGGCATTGTAAGTATCACTGCTAGGTTATTGAGTCAGGCAAAGAAACAATATGACCAACTGTTACTACGACACTTTATTTTAGACTGTTATTATTAATAGCAGCTAACTGCATTGTACATGCAGCTACGGCTTCAAGCAGTACACACCCTAGCGATTGCCCAGCTGGAGCAGCGGCCGAGAGGCCAGCCCCAGAGCTTCATTCAGGAGCAGGGGCTCGTACCCCCGCTCCAGGAGTTTCCAGGCAACTGTGCACAAAGTCACACAGCAGGTCCCTCGTTTCAGCAGTTGTGCTGACAAAGAACTGCCCTGTAGTCATTGTCCACCTATAGCAGCCACTACCTCCTCATATGTGGTGTGGGTGACATGTCCCATCATGGGTGCCGGTGTGTGCTGGAGGCTTTGGGCATGTTCAGCTGCTCCTGGGTGCCCTGAGCTGGTACCAATTTGGAGGGGTTTAACAGGGCTACTGGTCTCCAAGGCTTATGGTTTCAGAGGTTACCTCTTGGCACGTATTCTCCCTCTCTCTGGTGTGATGTTTTCTGGTAACTATTTCTCCATCCACATGCAGAGGCACCTACAGAGACCATTTGCACAAGCATAGCTTTTATGACACAGTATGGTAGCAAAGATTCCTGTATTTTACTTTCAGCTCTGAGAATGTCCACTGCAGTTTTGTGTGAGTTACTTCAGGCTTGATTTTGGGGTATTGAGCATGTTCAAAGGCAGCTGAACAGTTAAGTTTCTTAATTATTCTGCAAATCTGTTCCTTTCCTCTTCATTCTTGCTGACGAATCTCTGCTCTTGTGATAGCACACAACTTTCTTTACTGCCAGTGTTGCAGCATGTCACCAAATTACTATTTACAGAGTTTGTTTTTCAATTTGTTGGTGGTAACACAGGCTTAGACTCAAAGGCTGTAGTGCACATGGCCTTTCATGATCTTTCCTCCCCAGGCTTCTTGGTTTCACTGCAATGTTCAATGATTATTTAACACAGAGGAGTACAGTAAGAATATAGTTTAATAGTGATATATCATTAAAAAAAGGAGAAATCAAGCTGTCTTTAGCTTTATCTTAATTACACTCCACCTCTGCAGTAAAAGGAATAGTCTCATTGTACTGCCATTTGCAGAATACAGCCTTTCTGTTGAAGCAAGCAGTAAAATGTCTTTTGCAATGGAGAAAAAAGGTCTGAAAGAATTCTCAAATGTGATATGTTTTACCACATTAGGAGAATAGCATCAGTTTGTGCTAGGGAGACTTTATGGAAAGTGCAGGATGGAATTCTGTGAGCAGAAGACATTTTTTGAAGTGGAGAAAGAAAATAAAAGAGAATCAGTTTGTTACAACACTGCATCTGCAAATATATTGTCTAGCTGGGATTGAGCAAAGAAGATCAGGTTGCTGGCACAGGAGTTACTGAGTAGAAAGGGCGCTTTGCTATGGAGTGGTTATAGGCGGCCCGTTTCATGATGTGCATTATGGACTGGAGACTGAAATATAAAGCAAAAAAAAGCATGTAAAATTTTTTGACTGGAATTCTGAAAGAGGATGTGGAAAGGGGCAGTTATTGAAGAGGTTAGAGGAAAAGAAAGCTAGTTATTTGGCAGGCAATAACATCCTCTTTGGGATACCATTATGCTGATGAAGAAATTAGGTAATGCTAAACGAGAAACTGACTGAGCAGCATAGTATACATGATGGACTGGGGTGATGGTAGCGGAAGAGTTACTAGAATGAGTGGAACAGAGAGGAAAGGAGCCAAGAACATGAAAGCAAAACATGGGAGTAGTGAGGAAGATGCAAAGATCTAATTGGAGACAAAACCTAGAAGTAAGTGCCAAAAAACATAAAGATGCGTAGAAAAAGAAAATTTGAAATCAGATTTTAGAAGATAAGACAATGTTATTTTTCTTAGAGGAAATTTATAGAGCAAGAATGAGAAATTAAAAGAAAAATGAATAAACTGAGAATGACCTAATTGTAAACGTGAGTTCATTTTGAAGTTATTTTTAATAATTAAATGTTCAAAAGCAAACTGTGACGCAAATTGAGATAAAATAGTAAAAGTTTTAAACTATGGGATGAAATATGTGAGCTATTAGAATGAGGTCTTTGCATATGTAGGCATTTTCATAAGTTTCCAAAGATAGGTTGATTCAGGATGTAAATAATGATAATTAGTTGCTTGAGATTGTTTGTTCTGGTATTTTAAATTCCTTGGTATAGACTACTTCAGGAGAAGGTATTTTAAGGACCCAGAAGGGTATCGGTGGGCATTTGGCATAGCAGCTGTGGACAATGAGAATATTGAACAGCTGTCTACTTTGCCTGGTCTCTCAGAGGACTCTTCTGTTGTAGGACTGCTGCGGGTTGTTGGCCAACAGGTGCCAATTGCTACCATGACGGTGCATCGCCGACAATATCGCACCAATTGAGACTCTTTGATTCCTATTCAGAAGTTGATTCGTCAACTAGAAAGCCAGGGTGTGACCAGCAAGACTCGCTCACCTTTTAACAGCCCAGTTTGGCCAGTGCATAAGTCTAGTGACGAGTGGAGACTAACAGTAGACTATCGTGGCCTGAATGAAGTTACACCACCACTGAGCACTGCTGTGCCTGACATGTTAGAACTGCAATTTGAACAGGAGTTAAAGGCAGCTCAGTGATATGCCTCCATTGACATTGCTAATGTGTTTTTCTCTATTGCTTTAGCAGCAGAATGCAGGCCGCAGGTTGCTTTCCCCTGGAGAGGCATCCAGTACACGTGGAATCGCTTGCCCCAGGGGTGGAAACACAGCCCTACCATCTGCCATGGACTGATCCAAACCACGCTGGAAGAAGGTAAAGCTCCAGAACACTTGCAATATATTGATGACTTCATTGTATGGGGCGACACAGCAAAAGAAGCCTTCAAGAAAGGTGAGAGAATAATTCAGATTCTTTTGGATGCTGGCTTTGCCATGAAATGAAGCAAGGTCAAGGAACCTGCACGAGAGATCCAGTTTTTAGGAATAAAATGGCAAGCTGGGCGTCATCAGATCCCAGTGGAAGTGACCAACAAAATTGCGGCTATGTCTCCACCTACTAATAAAAAGGAGACACCGACTTTCTTGGACGTTGTAGGTTTTTGGAGAATGCATATTCCTGACTACAGCCAGATTGTGAGCCCTCTCTATCGAGTGACTCATAAAAAGAACCATTTCGAGTGGGTCCCTGAGCAATGCCAAGCCTTTGAACAAATTAGATGTGAGATAACTCATGCAGCGGCCTTTGGACCAGTTTGGACTGAACTAGATGTTAAAAATGTGCTCTACACTGCAGCTGGAGGTAATGGTCCTACCTGGAGCCTCTGGCAGAAAGCATCAGGAGGAGCTTGAGGTTGACCCTTAGGTTTTTGGAGTCGAGGACACAAAGGATCCAAGGCCAACTCTACTTAACCTGGAAAAGAGATACTAGCAGCATATGAAGGGGTCTGAGCTGCTTCAGAAGTGATTGGTACTGAAGCCTATTCTCCTGGCACCTCAATTGCCAGTGCTGAGCTGGATGTTCAAAGGGAGAGTTCTCTCTACACATCCTGCAACTGATGCTATGTGGAGTAAGTGGCTTGCACTAATCACACAATGAGCTTGAACAGGGAGTCCCAATCACCCAGGGATCTTAGAAGTGATTACAGACTGGCCAGAAAGTAAAGACTTTGGGATGTCGCCAGACGAGGAGGAAGTAACAGGTGCTGAAGAAGCACCACCGTATAATACCCTTTCAGAGACTGAAAAGCTGTATGCCCTGTTCACAGATGGATCCTGCCGTCTTGTAGGAAAACATCGGAGCTGGAAAGGTGCTATGTGGAGTCTCACATGGCGAGTCGCAGAAGCCACTGGAGGACAAGGTGAATCTAGTCAATTTGCAGAAGTGAAAGTCATCCAGCTGGCTTTGGACATCGCTGAACAGAAAAGTGGCCAGTACTACATCTCTACACTGATTCGTGGATGGTGGCAAATGCCTTGTGGGGGTGGCTACATCAATGGAAGAAAACCAACTGGCGACGCAGAGGTAAAACCATTTGGGCTGCCACACTGTGGCAAGACATTGCTGCTCGGCTAGAGAGCCTTCCTGTGAGACTTCGTCATGTAGGTGCTCATGTGCCTGAAACTCAAGCCACTGTAGAACATCAGAACAACCAGCAAGCAGATCAGGCTGCTAAGATTGAAGTAGCTGAGGTAGATTTGGACTAGCAACATAAAGGTGAACTTTTCCTAGCTTGGTGGGCCCATGATGCTTCAGGGCATCAAGGAAGAGATGCAACATATAAATGGGCTTGTGATCGAGGGTTGGACTTGACTATGGACACTATTTCACAGGTTATTCATGAATGTGAAACATGCGCCAAAATCAAACAAGCCAAACGGTGAAAGCCTGTATGGTATGAGGGGCAACGGTTAAAATATAAGCATGGAAAGGCTTGGCAGATTGATTATGTTACACTTCCACAAACCTGCCAAGGTAAGCGCTATATACTTAAAATGGTGGAAGCAACCACCGGATGCCTGGAAACATATGCCGTACCCCATGCTACAGCCCAGAGTACTATCTTGGGCCCTGAAAAGCAAGTCCTTTGGAGACATGGCACACCAGACAGAATTGAGTCAGGCAATGGGACTCATTTCAAAAACAGTCTTATAGACAATTGGGCCAGAGAACATGGTATTGAGTGGGTATATCACATTCCATATCATGCACCAGCCTCTGGGAAAATGGAGAGCTATAATGGTCTCTTAAAAACTATGCTAAGGGCAATGGGTGGTGGAACCTTCAAAAACTGGGATTCACATTTAGCAAAAGCCGCTTGCTTGGTCAATACTAGAGGATGGATCAATCAAGCTGGGCCTGCCCAATCAGATATTCTATGTACTGTAGAAGGAGATAAAGTCCCTGTAGTACACATGAAAAATATGTTAGGGAAGGCAGTGTGTGTTACTCCTGTCAGGCAAAGGCAAACCCATTTGTGGGATTGTTTTTGCCCAAGGACCTGGCAGCACCTGGTGGGTAATGCTGAAGGATGGAGAAGTTTGATGTGTACCTTGAGGGGATTTGAAATTAGGTGAGAATACTTAATATTTCTTTAAAATTCTAGAGACTGTCCTACATATGTTATGTTTGTCAGTAGAGACCTCTTGATTGAATTGCCTTAATGTGGATAAAGTCATGAGTATAGACAGAAGAAACCAGAGATGAGCTTGACAATGAGAGACATGCATAAGACATGTAAGGAGGGAGTAGAAGGATAGAAGTGTAGTATATAGCAGAGAAAGCAAGAAGAAGCCAGCAGAAGAGGGAAACGTGCCTCTGAGTTTCAAGGAGGAGTTGTGCAAGAGGAGCAGCAAGTCAGAAAGGACAGGAACTCCTTTTACAGGTTTATTTTTCTAGTTAACTTTACATTTGAGAGCCTTTTAGTGACTTGTAGGCAATGTAATAACCTGTGTGGATGTCTTGTTACTGTTTTACTCAGATGTGCTACTATGCCTTCCAGGGAAAAGGAAAAGAAGAAGGAAGTTTGCCATCAACTGAACTTACTGGAAATGTGTCACTTAACTTCATGGAGTCAATGTGACTATTCCAGCAGAAACATGTTGAGAGAGAAAACCAGGCTGGCTGACTTAATTAACCTTACTTAAACTTGATGAAGAGAGCAAAAGCAGATGCCATATAGTTTATTGCAGATAATGCAGCAAGCATGCTTACGAATGGTATTCTATATGTAGAGATGAGTGTTCTTTCCATCGTGTAAGGGGGGTTATGAAAGACAGCAAAGTTGTGACAGTAAGAATTTATAACATAGATATTTTTATTTGATTGTGATAAGAACAAAACTGCTAACAACTCTGCCTTACTAAAGATTATATAGGTAGCAATGTTTCTTCTGCCAGGAGGGTTGAGGCATTAGAAAATATGGGTTCTATGGCAGCTGGAATGAGAAGAGATTACCCTAAGCAGGGTAAGGGTTCTGGGCTACAAAGCAGTGAGAGTTTTGCCCTGATTAAGAAACAACAAAAGTCTGTTTTTATTTACAGTGGGAAAAGTCCATGTCCTGAGGACGATACACCTCGGAGCAGATGCTGCCTATTTCTTTAGTACGTTGTATCTATTCATGGATTGATGTGCTTAAAGCTCAGTGCAGTAAAGTAAGCCTTAGATTATACTTTATATAACCTGCATGTATATAATTTTATACAATTTCTACTGTGAAAAAGATTGTTTTAAAAGTAAATATAAGGATACGGCATCATTCTGATAGTCCTCAACCAGAGCTAAGTCAAAAGTCCACATTGTTTCCCCATGTAATTCTACTGATTCTAGTGAAGTTGCTTTAAGAATTAATTTATCTCATTATATGATTTTGTCTTTTAAAAGCTAGGTAATTTGTGTTAGTAAGGTTGTCATCCGTAATTATTTCAGATGTCAGAAATGTTTCCAGTGAAAAGTAGCACTTCGTGAGATTACAGTCTTTTCTCTGTATATGATTTGAGATTTTTTCTTAGTTTGAACTGTTCATTTCAATTTAGGTATCAATATGATGTATTACAACATGTAAGAGCAGTTGGGTTTTTTTGTGGGAATGGAGTGATTTTATCAAGAATTGTGTTATAATTGTGTTTCAAATCCTACATTACTGAAAGGAGTAATGAGACATTACACTTTATTTCAAGTTTTTGTCTATAAATTCTTTGGTATTATTTCTAGATCTAACCATATTGTGTTCTCTACTTGCATCTTTCTAAGAAGATGCTTAACTGGAGAGGAAAACTGTGGTGTTGAATATAGTATTTAGAGTTCTATGGTTTATAGTTATAATATAGAGAAATACATGTGTGTGATAAAATTAGTCCTTTATAGCAAGGCAGATAAATGTTAAATTATTTAATAACTACTTGAAAAATTTAAATGTCAAGTTCCACTACTTAGTTGGTCAACTGGGAGTTTTTAAGTATTAAGGATGAACTCACCACTCATCATGTAAGCAAAGAAGTTAGCAAATCTAGAGTAGATGTGGTCAGATTATTAATTAAATGTCAGAGAGAAAAGTACTTCAAAGCTCAAACCATGAGTACCATGGCTGGATTTTTTTTCCTCATCATCATAAACTTCAGAAAATATAAATTAACAAAGGAACTAGAATGTCTTTCATAATCATTTTCTCACTGCTGTATATTGCTTCAGTATAAGGAAATAAACAGCAGTCCAAATGAAGAGGATGTATGCTAAAAAATACTGAAGTGCTGCAAATACCTAAGTAATAAAAGGTCACTTGAACTATACTATGTATCTTCTTGTATGTTTTTGTAGAATCACAGAATTATAGAATGGTTTGTGTTGGAAGGGACCTTCAAAGGTCATCTAGTCCAACGCGCCTGCAATGAGCAGAGACATCTTCAACTAGATCAAGTTGCTCAGAGCCCTGTCCAGCCTGGCTTTGAATGTTTCCAGGGATGAGGCATCTACCCGCTTTCTGAGCAACCTGTTCCAGTGTTTCACCACCCTAATAATAAAAAATGTCTTCCTTATATCTAGTATGAATCTCCCCTCCTTTAGTTTAAAACCATTACCCCCTCTCCTATTGCTACAAGCCCTACTAAAAACTCTGTTCCCTATTTTTCTTATAGGACTCTTTTAAGTACTGAAAGGCTGCAATAAAGTCTCTCTGGAGCCTCCTGTTCTCCAGGCTGAACAACCCCAGCTCTCTCAGCCTGTCCTCACAGCAGAGGTGTTCTAGCCCTCTGATCATTTTCGTGGTCTTCCTCTGGACCCTCTCCAACAGGTCCATGTTTTTCCTGTACTGAGGGCTCCAGAGCTGGACACAGGACTCCAGGTGGTGTCTCACCAAAGTGGAAGTAGAGGGGCAGAATCACCTCCCTCAACCTGTGTCCCGTCCCAACAGATGGGATGAGGGATGAGTTAACTCTGAACACGACACATGCCCTGACTCAACAGATGAGGTCAGGTGCGAGTTAACTCCAGGTAATTCTGCGCGGCAATGCAAAGTGAATGACGAGAATCACTCCAGCGGTCCAATTATGAATTTACTAAAAGCACATGGTGGTATACAAATTACAGCAATTAGTGACTTGGCAAAAGTATGTTATAGTAACACAAAACTTATCAATACATTGCCAGCAAAAGCCCTTCTAAAAACAGTGGATTGGCAACAATTAGTAACTGTAATGCAAAACTTAATAAGACTTTAGCAGCAGAACTTACAATGGTATTACTTTTGTATGTTCAAGAAAAAGAAAGAGAGAGAGAGAGGAGGAAAACTAAGATATCAGAAACAGAAAGGGAGAAAGAGAGAGAGAGAGAGGGAAAGATATCACCACTCCACAGGTACATCAGTCCCACGACGACCTCTGGAGGGGGGCATGCATTGAAGATTTACACGCCGCCAACCCGTATCATTGTTTTATAACCCAGTTCATTTACATGCGAGATAGAAGAGGGCTGTTCATCTCCTCCCTCTGCTTGCTCTTCATGCTAATTAGGAAGACTCTTCTAGAAATGGGTCTGGGGTCTTCAAACTAGGGGAAAGTTCACAGTACTGACCAGAAGTGAGTTGTTTTGCCCGTCAGGGGTAGCTGTTGGTTTGTGGTTTCTTCTGGTAGTTGGTTGTCCAACAGATGGTTCATCTCTATCATCCCAATTAGGCCATGAGGCCTTTCACAGCAACACTGTTAATTGCCCTTGTCTTACAAGGTGTCTGCCTCCATCGCCATAGAACTTTGGGAAAGATAAGATGAGGCATCATCTATCTTCTCCTCCCAAAGTAACAAAAACCAGACATTTAAAGCATAACAAGGTCCTGTGTTCTGCTAAGGATGGAGAGTGCACTTCAAGGTTGTCACAACCTGCTGGCCACGCTTCTTTTGATGCAGCCCAAGGTACGATTTGCCTTCTGGGCTGCAAGTACACATTACCAGCTCATGTCCAATCTTTCATTCACCAGTACCTCCAAGTCCTTCTCTTCAGGGCTGCTCTCAATCCCTTCATCCCCCAGCCTGTATTGATTGCCCTGACCCAGGTGCAGGACCTTGCACTTGGCCTTGTTGAACCTCATGAGGTTCACATTGGCCCACTTCTTGAGCTTGCCCAGGTCCCTCTAGATGGCATCCAGGTCCCTCTGGATGGCATCCTGCCCCTCAGGCATGTCAGCTGCACCACTCAGCTTGGCGTCATCCACAGAGTTGCTGAGGGTGCACTCAATCCCAACATCTGTGTCATTGATTAAGATATTAAGCAGTACTGGTCCCAATACAGAACCCTAAGGAACACCATTTGTCACGAGTGTCCATCCAGAGATTGAGCCATCAGCCACTACCCTCTGGATGCAAACATCCAGCTAGTTCCCCATCCACTAAACAGTCCATCCATCAAATCTATACCTCTCCAATTTAGAGAGAAGGATGTTGTAGGGGACCATGTCAAAGGCTGTACAAAAATCCAGATGGATGACATCTGTAGCCCTTCCTTTGTCCACTGATGTAGTTACTTCATTTTAGAAGGCCACTGGGTTGTTGAGTCAGGACTTGCCCTTGGTGAAGCCATGCTGGCTGTCTTGCATCACCTCCCTGTCCTCCATGTACCTTAGTATAGCTTCTAGGAGGATCTATTCCATGATCTTCCCAGGCACACAGGTGAGGCTGACAGCTTCATAGTTCCTAGGATCCTCCTTTCTACCCTTTCTAAAAACGGGTGTGATGTTTCCCTTTTTCCAGTCACCAGGGACTCCACCTGACTGCCATGACTACTCAAGTATCATGGAGAGTGGCTTGGCACTTACATGAACCAATTCCCTCAGGATTCTGGGATGCATCTCATCAGGCCCCATAGACTTCTGTATGTTCAGATTCCTCAAGTGGTCATGAACCTGATCTTCTCTTACAGTAGGAGGTACTTTGCTCCCCTAGTCCAAGTTCATTCACTTGAAAGGTGTCAGAAGAGAGTTTGCTCATGAAGGCTGAGGCAAAGAAGTTGTTGAGTACTTCAGCCTTCTCCTCATCCATTGTTACCAGTTTACCAGTCTTGCTCATCAGGGGAGGTACACTTTCTTTGACCTTCCTTTTCTGGTTGATGTATCTGTAGAAGCCCTTCTTGCATCCCTTGCCAAGTTCAGCTCCAGCTGTGCCTTGGCACACATTTTCAGCTGAGAGGCAGGAGGAGGGAGATTCCTCTGCCAGGGCCATAGTATATTAACAATCCAGTGGCTGTGCAAATTAAATTGGGCATTGTCTGTATGTCTTAAATATTGAACTGCCTCAGTGCTGCCAGTGACAGGACATGTGGGAATGGCTCAAAACTGCATCGGGGTGGGTCAGACTAGATATTAGGAAGCAATTCTTTACCAAGAGGGTGACCAGACACTGGAACAGGCTTCCTAGAGAGGTGGGCAATGCCCCAAGCCTGTCAGTGCTTAAGAGGCAGTTGGGCAATGTCCTTAATAACATGCTTTAATTTTTGGTCAGCCCTGAATTGGTCAGGCAGTTGAACTAGATAATTGTTACAGATCCCTTCCAACTGAAATATTCTACTCTATTCTATTCTATTCTGTTCTATTCTATTCTGTTCTGTTCTGTTCTGTTCTATGCCATGATAGGTTAGGATATGCTATGCTATGCTCCATTCTGTTCCGTTCCATTCCATTCCATTCCATTCCATTCCATTCCATTCCATTCTGTTTACAGCATATTACTTCCCCTCACTGTGACGGGAAAAACAAAAGTGAGAGAAAATTAAGCACCCCGTTTTGTTAACTAAAGGCTATTCTGATGACTGCTTCCACACAAGGTCTCTGTATTTTGTTGGTGTTAGGATGAGTATGTCTGTCACTTGCCGTAATATGTTATAAGAGGATGGAAGTGCCAGAATATAACTTAGTTCATTTTAATTGTTTGCCAGTAGACTCGCTGCGTTTGGTTTTTATTGTTGTAGTTGTAATATATAGCTGTCCCACCATCTTTTACACTTGCATATTATCAGCCACTCTTTTGCATGGAAACTGAAGTTTGTTGTTTTGGGAGGACATTTGCACACGTAGAGCTGCAGACCACAAGTAGAAATGCTTTTTCATTTGTTCTGAGCAAAGTTACCTGAGGCAGTGGAACGTGGCTCGAGTACTTTCAACATATTATAGAACGAAATACAAAACCAGAGAGTGGTAAGGGAGCCATCCAGTGGACTGTTGTGAAACACACAGCCAAGACAAATAAAAATTAAATAATCTGAGATTTTTTTCTGCCTTTTTGGTTGCAAGATGTTGGGTGTTGTCCTTTTGTCCAAAACCTGCTTGTACAATTAAATACTGGTTTCCTTTACTTTTTGTGTTCATTGTAAAGAATTAATATTCCCAAAAACTTGAAAGTTTTTGAAGATCAGGATATGGAACTGCATTTTCTAGAATACTCATTCTTTTTTTTTTCAGTTTATGTAATGGAAAGGGAAATGTACCATATAAAAATGAATGAGGTTGGAAGATGTTAATTCATCTATTTGATTTCTATTCTGAAATACAGTTTAGTCTTAATGTTTGTAGTTTTAAGTCTGTGATATTTTAACTGAATTTGAAGGCTTTCCAAATTCTCATTAGAGATTTATTTAGATTATTTTCAAAGATTCTTACAAATGATTTATGGATGATTTATATATTATTTGTTCACTTACCATAGTAAACTGAAAAGCAATGGAAAATATGACTTTTAATGCTCATAGCACAACAAGATCTGCAATCCAGAATATTTTTTGTTATCACTCAAGGAATAAGGAGAAATTGCCAGTCTTTCCTAATCTTGGAGAAAAATGTTAATTGAAAAGAAAATGAACATCTAACTTTATTTCCAATAACCTAGCATGTAGTAGATTTTTCCTGTCATTTTTACTGATCAAAACTTGATCAGGGATCAGTCTTCAGTAGAAACACTTGACTTTGTTTCTTAGCAAAGAATGGCTTAAATACTTATATGTTAGATAGTCACGAAGTCAGCAAACCATACAGCTGAGCAACTGTTAATTGAAAAGGTAAGAAGAATTAAGCACAATACCAGAGACGGCTTTCAAATTTTTATTCCTTCTGTATGGTATGCTTCTCTGAGGTGTTTCTCTTCTGGTCACCATTAAAAATGGTCGGTGTAAAACAGAATCTTTTGCTGAAGCTCGCCTGACATAACCATAAGTGTAGTTTATTAAGTAAGACTCTCCTTAAGTTTTTTATCTAAGGCAACTTCAAGTATTTTGTCTTTTTTTATTCATCTTTTACTAAATGGTAAGCAAAGCAAATTTTGGATATTCTTCCTAAGTAGTCTAAGAAAGTATGTGGAAAACCTCTGAATTTCACCAGGTTATAATATCAAATAATTGATGTAGTTCCACCATGAGGAAAAATATATCAAGATCATGTCCATAAAATTTCATTTTCCTGTGTTATGAATAAAATAAGAAATGTAGGTAATATTATTTGTTACTTCACTGTCTTTTTGCTATAAGAATTTGAGAGCTTTAAGGATGTTTTAATCATGCCTTTAAACTTGTTTATTTATTTTACTACAGAACCTGAAGCCCATATATATCTTATGGGTCTAAAACAATGCACATACAAAGTTGACTAGTACATATGCTGTAGTTCAGAGTGTCGTTTCTTAATGCTGTGGTATATGAACTATATTTCTGGCTGCCATAGCATTACAAAGCTTTACATCAGTTTGTTCAGCATTTTCCTCCTGTGAATCTTGTCATACCTATGCAAATTTGCCTGTTAGACAAAAAAGCCTGGCTACAATATATCTTCTCCTGTGTTCGCTGAAAGCTGTGCTCAGAATTGTGTTAAATTCTTACAGTCATGTTTTTCTACTGCTCCAGTTGATCTTGGACTATTTTGGGAACACCCCTTTGGTTTATGAAAATATGTTTGCTGCTGTTGCATTGAAAATACAGTTATTTTATATTTGAGAGAGGAAGAAAGGCTGGATTGGATAATTCCTTTCATATTTATTGTAATATTAATAATTCATTTTCACCAAGAAATTAAAGCCCTTGAAAACCATACATTCCAGGAGAAACACTCCTCTGTTTTCATCTTTTTACTGCTCTGTAGTTTGCGGATGGTTGGCTGGAACTGAGCAGATGCTGTTCTTAGATGCAGTTTGGTCCCTATTCTTTACATGACCACAAATCAATGCCATGTCCAGCTCAAGTGGTTTGCTGGTATTCCACAAGTACAAACTGGAAACTGCCTTTCTGTAAGAAAACCACAGTATATAGGCTGATCCCGTTAGAATCATAGAATCATTTTGGTTGGAAGAGACCCTCAAGATCACCGAGTCCAACAATTAAGCTAGCTCTGGCACTAAACCATGTCCCTAAGAACCTTGTCTAAACAGCTTTGAAACACCACCAGGTATGGTGACTCAACCACTTTCCTGGACAGCCTGTTGCAATGCTTGACAATGCTTCTGTGAAGAAATTTTTCCTTATATCACCTGTGCCGAGTACAGGGGGTTGATCACTTCTCTAGTCCTGCTGGCCACACTATTCCTGATACAAGCCAGGATGCTGTTGGCCTTTTTGGCCACCTGGGCACACTGCTGGCTCATGTTCAGCTGGCTGTCACCCCCAGGTCCTTTTTCCTCCAGGCAGCTTTCCAGCCACTCTTCCCTGAGCCTGTAGCGCTGCCTGGGGTTGTTGAGACCCAAGTGCAGGACCCAGCACTTGGCTTTGTTGAACCTCAGACTATTGGCCTCAGCCCATGGATCCAGCTGGTCCAGATCCCTCTGTATGGCCTTCCTACCCTCCAGCAGATCAGCACTCCCACCCACCGTGGTGTTGTCTGCAAACTTACTGAGGGTGCACTCAATCCCCTCATCCAGATCATTGATAAAGAGATTAAACAGAACTGGCCCCAATACTGAGCCCTGGGGAACACCACTTGTGACCGGCCACCATGTGGGAGACTACGGTGGGTCTGTGGATTCCCTGACAGAGGGCATGGGAACAGAAATTAGCGTTGAAGATATTAAGGCCTAGCCATGAGAAAGATGGGAGTAAAGGAGTATCCAGAGATATTAAGGTGTAGCCGTGAGAGAGAAGGGAGTAGAAGAGTAACATTGATGATAGCAAAATTAGCCAATGAGATGTTACTGCTGTAACTTGTAACCAATAGTGAAGAGACGTATGAATTGGTAAAACTGTATAAAAATGCACTTGTGGCAATAAATGGCATCTACTACTTGCATCCTGGAAGAACCCGGTCTATGTCGTTTGTCCGTCTCAGCTGTGACACCACCAACTGGATTTGACTCCATCCACCACAACTCTTTGGGCCCGGCCATCCAGCCAGTTCTTTATCCATTGAAGGGTACACCCACCCAGGCCATGAGCTGCCAGCTTTTCCAGGAGAATGCTGTGGAATACAGTGTCAAAGGCTTTACTGAAGTCTAAGTATACAACATCCACAGCCTTTCCCTCGTCTACTAGGTGGGTCAGCTTGTCATAGAAGGAGATCAAGCTGGTCAAACAGGACCCACCTTTCATAAACCCGTGCTGCCTGGATCTGACTTCTTGTGTGTCTTGCATGTGCCCTGTGATGTCACTCAGGATAATCTGTTCCACGACTTTCCCTGGCACTGAGGTCAGACTGACAGGTCTGTACTTACCCAGATCCTCCTTCAGCCCTTCTTGTAGATGGGTGTGAAATTTGCCAACTTCCAGTTGACTGGTACCCCCCCAGTTAGCCAGGACTGCTGATAAATAAGTGAAAGTGGCTTGGTGATCAGCTCCGCCAGCTCCCTCAGCACCCTTGGGTGTATCCCATCTGGCCCCACGGACCTGTGTGTGTCTCAGTGGTGCAGCAAGTCACTAACCATTTCCCCTTGGATTATTGAAGCTTAATTTTGCTGCCTGTCCCTGTCTTACAGCTCAGGGGGGCTGGATAACTAGAACACAAGTGGTCTTACTATTAAAGACTGAGATAAAGAAGGCATTTAGTACCTCAGCATTTCCCATGTCCCCATCACTTCTGTTAATCAGGAAGAGCAATATCTTCATAATAGTTGTTTGTTGCCATGGGCATGGGTTGCTTTAGGACAGAGTCATACATGTGTTGATTTAAAGGTGTACAATGCAATCTTGTGCTGAACTCTCTATTTAAACAAAGTGAGGTAGAAAATAGTATATCAGGATCCTCTGCAGCAGGGATGGTCTCCCGTAGTTATCTGACTTTACTGTAAGTCCAGAATCTCTTGAAATGTGAACCACATTTCACATACTTATCTCACAGGAAGTATAGCTCTGTATTTTGAATAAAACGGTGCCATTTTGTTTTGTCTGTTCTATCAGTCCAACAAAGTCCAGTTTAGGCTGTTTTAAAATATATTTTCTGCAAAATAACTGCTTTCAAAAGCAAACGTTAAGGAATTGTAAATAACAGACACTTAGTTAAGAGGAAAAATTTGATAATTCAGTTAATGCTGGCAAAATAATTTGTGCTGCTATGAGACACAAGGCTTTCAGTCCTGATACAGTATACACTGGATGCCACATTTCCTGCTAACTCAAACCAGAGAGAAAATGGTGCTTTCTCTTTTCTAATGGTAATTTTATTCCTTGGCCTCCTTGCTTCTTGTTTTCCTGTTGCTAATCATTTTTTGGTAGTATTAGCTAGAAGAAAATTGTTTCTTGCCAGCAGTGGGCTTTTTTGTATGTTGGTGGATGGAATATCAACAAATAGACCTTCTGTATTGATTTCCAGCAGAATTGAGAGGAAGTAATGCAAAACATATCCTTCTTGCATTTGTTTGTAAAGGTCTGGGAGTGGTGAAGAAGTATGACTTCTCAATGTAATAAGAAATTTTTTAAAAACAGTAATCTAAGAACATATAATCATTTCCCATGCTGGAGCTGATACATAAACCACTCAAACTAGAATGACTCTTCCGGTATAGAATCTATTGGCTTTTTTTTTTTTTTTTTTGTGTTACTATTAGAAATATATCAGTATGTTATAGGATTCATAGCTACTATATGAGTAACTCCTTTATAGAAATTAAACTGGTAGATGAGAATGTAAAACAGTGCTTCATATAATCTCTTTCAGCATCTAAAGCAAAAAGGGACATATCTTTCTGTCTAAGGATTCAGTTTTTATATCATCTTCCCATACGGTTGCTAAGAATGAGGCAGAATAGCTGATCTTTTCCTAGACTTTTATTATGGGGCAGCATTAAGCTGTATTTGATTCATCTGTTTGTTGAACTTACCAGCTATGGGAGACTACAAAGCATTCTAATAGTGGGCCCTGAGAAAGAGGCACTTTATTTCTGAAATTAAATATTGAGCTCATGAAATCATACTCCAGTTAAAGATCTATTTTCAAAGTAAATTGTTTTCAAAACGTGCATTAAAATTCCTTTAAGGTTTTGCATCTACCTCCAACCTTCTTCTGCCAAATGTGAGGCTTTAGCACCGTATTTTCATGTTTTAAAGAAAGTTATTCTCTTGTTGCTATGTTAAAGACTCATTCAAACAGAAGAGGATTGAAATATAGTCTTCATTGTGCAGCTGAACCAGCAAGTGTTCAAGAAACATAACAGTTACTAGGAGATCTGAGAAATCACAATTCACAGTAGCCCTAAGGCCTTTCCAGAGTCTGCCTCTGCCAATGCTAGCAGGTTCCAAATGAAAAAACTCAGAGCCAGTGTTTTCTTAGTGCAAACTCCTCAGCGCTGCCACCCTATCCTGGTTAATCTGGCCCAGAAAGTGATATGCTGCTTTTTTAATTACCTCAGGCACTTGTGTGTTACCAGTGTGCACCACTGTTTTAAAAGTGTGATTGGTGATTTGGCCTATTTTAGGCCAAAGTAAGAGCAGTGTGAAAAACATTTGTCTTCTAAAGCATGCTGAAGTATCACATTCAAACCCAAGGAAACTGATGGTGGCAGTAGCACGGCATTTAGCAGTACAGTTGTACTTAGTATCTTTAAATGTAACTGAACTTTACTGTTCAGCAGTGGAGCATAGAGGACTCAGGGGCATCTCTTCCATTATGGACACTGGAGTTCATTACCGACACATCTTTACCACAAATCACCTTGGTAGTATCTTTATTTTCTTTGTGATGACCACAGACAGCAGCAGTACAAATGCCAGCAACACAGTGGGCATCATAACTACAGAAGAGGATGATGCTGTAGCCCCCAGGGAGGTGGACACTGGTTAAAAAGCATCACAAGTGCCACTGTTATCTCTCAGATGGTAGCTCATATTGCAATCTCTCTGTCTTTGCCCCAAAAATGCCTTCATCTGAGTACCTTCTGCCTTCTTTGACAGTTAAGAATAGCACAGAATAGACTGATGTAATAAAATAATTTTAATATTAACCATTTATAAATTAGCATTTCAGTGTACAGCAAATAATCTCTTTGTTTGCCAAATGCATATCCCAACGTGATAAGGTGTATAATTTTGTTTAACAACAGAATTACACTAATATGTCTGTGTATTCTCTTTATCAGTGTCCTGGTTTTGTTAAAACCAAGTTTCTCTTTTAGTGAATTTCCCTGTCAGCTAAAGCCTTCTAAATAACTGCAGTTTTCCTGAAAGCTAGATACATGTTTTGGTAGACATAGCAATGGAATGCGAGGTCATTGATACGGATGGATGCACATCTGCCGAGAGCAGTGAACTGAAACAGGTGACCAAAAAACTGACCAACTAAAGCATTCCATCCCATTCACGTCATACTTCATATAGAAGTGGGAGATCACGAGGATCTCGTCTGTTTTCCTTATGGCCAACATTGGGAGAGGACCTTGCGAGTTGTCCCTGCGAACTGAGGCCCAGTGACAGACTGAATCCAGCTCCAGTTGGCTGCAGAGTCCAGTCCAGGACTTCGGGTGCCAGTCCTACATCTGCCAGAGCAGCTGCCGGGACTTTCAAGATTGGTTTTGTATATTTTGTATTATTTTCTCTATTTTTATTGGTAGCATTAGTAAAACATTTTTAATTTTTCGAACTCTCTTCTCTCTGTCCTTCTTTCCCTCCCAATCGCCTGTCCTTAGTGGGAAGGGGGGAGAGGGAGGGGCTGAATGGGAAAGAGTGGGGAGAGAAAGTTAACAATACATCTGCCACGGTTCTATTGTCACCTTGCAATCAAACCATGACAGATAATTGGCGTCCAATGTGGGGCGGAGAAAGAGTTAAAATTTGGCACTAAAAAGCTGTAAATTTGGAGATTTTTGGCTTTCCTAGTGCTCTGATGTACCTTTCAATTACCTTGGCACGGTGCCAACTCCTAGAGTTGTGCGACTCGTGGGTCTGTGTGGTTTGGACATTATCTAGTGGTATCAAGGCAGAGTGGATTACATTGGTTTAAAGATGCTGTGGCATAAGCTGTATCAGCTATTTTCTACATTGTGTTCTATGGTCCCCTACCTGTGCTGGGCATTCTTTATGAATCGTTGTGTACATTATATAACAACAGGAAACTGGACGAAGGTTATGATTATACTGTGTGTTTTGGCACTGGTTTACTTCATTATACTGCAGCCGATAATGAATTTCTACTCGTTTCTGCTTTACCTTGAAAAACCTCCAGGAGAGGTAAAAGAACAATACAGCTATGTGTTTGCTAATTGGTCGAGCGAATCTTTAGAAAGGTTGACTAACAATACTTTCGCTTTCTTGCTAGGACAGTTTACAAATGTTTTTGAGAGCTTAGAGTATCCTTGGAGCTTTGCTAGAACTATGATGGTGCTGTCTGGCTTGCTGAATGTACTCGTGCTTGTGCTAGTGTTAAGAGAAATCAGGTTAAATAGGAGGTTTGTGTCTCTTTTGAGTCCTGAGACTCGTGTTGCGTCTGCCGAAGCTTTAGCAAAAAGCACTCCGAGACGCTCAAAACGAAAAGCAGTCAAAGCGGCCCCCCCATGAAACTCTGATAGCACAGCTTCAGAAACGGATAAGGGGGCTACAGCTTCTGCAGAGAGCCAGTCCTCCAAAGTTACTGCCTCGCTGACTGCAGATACTGTTACTCCTCCAGCCTCAAAGGCTAACAGGGCCCCTCCTAATTCACACACTGGGCACTGTTGCTGTTGTAACCATAACAACCACCGTGATTATGCCGATACCAGTGACAGTCGTTCAGACTCTGGAAATAAATCAAAGGATGGTGAGCCCGTATCTGCATCAGTTGCCGGTTGTAAGAAAGTCACTAGAAAGACTACTCGTGCTGCAGCTAATGGCAAAGGGCCAGCAGGTGATGGCACAGGGCCAACATCAACCCAAGATGCATCATCAGCGCAGGGAGGAGAGGAAGTGACCACTACTCAGTCCTTTTCTCCAGGTGAGCTGAGAGATCTGCAAAAAGACTTTAGTCATCATGAAGGTGAGAATATTGTAACCTGGCTGCTCTGATGCTGGGATAATGGGGCTGAAACAATGGAACTGGAAGGCGGGGAAGCCAGGCAGCTGGGATCTCTGTCAAAGGATTCCACCCTTGATGGGGCAATTTCAAGAGAGCACAACCCCACTACCCTCTGGACCCGGCTCCTGACAGCTATGAAGGTAAGATTTCCCTACAAGGAAGATTGTATATGCACGTCAGGGAAATGGAATACTATGGAGAGAGGTATCCAGTTCTTGGGAGAGCTAGCTGTGCAAGAGATCATCTATTTTGGGCCAAACAGCCAAGAGGGAACAGACCCAGACAGAATCGATTTTATACGACCTATGTGGCGCAGATTTGTACAACGTGCACCACCTGCATATGCTAAGTCATTGGCATCAATGATCTGGGCAGCTAGTGGTAGACAAAGGATTTCTGACATGATTGAGCAGCTCCGGGACTTTGAGGACAGCCTTGCTGGCTCTCTACAGGCTTGTGTCTCTGCTGTGGAGAGACTGTGTGAAAAATCTGATGGCCGGTTTGAAAAGCTGTTGCAAGAAATCAAAGCGCTCAGAGAAGACACGTACCATTCACGACCTGTACAAACCTATGTTTCAGCTATTAGGAGAAGGCATTTCCAATCTCAAGAGAGAGGATGGAGGCAGTCCACAAAAAGAGGTTCACTGTAGTTCCTCCTACGTGAGCAGGGAGAAAAGATGAGGAGGTAGCATGGAAGACCTACCTCGGAACTTCAAGAATGAGTACGTGAGTTAAAAGGAAAAACTCCTAGGAAAATGGCTGCTCCAGTTTACAGAAGGGACAGAAGAGATTCTGATGCTCTTGAAGGAACCTCTAATTCTCACCCAGAGACTGTGCAAAACAGAAATTAGTGATGCCCTGCCTCCAGCCAGGTGGAGGAAAGGGATAACAGAGTTTATTGGACTGTGCAGATAGAATGGCCTGGTACAACGCACCCCCAGGAGTACAAGGCTTTGGTGGACACTGGTGCTCAGTGCACGATAATTCCTTCAAACTATCAAGGAACACAGTCCATCAATATTTTTGGAGTGACTGGGCGATCCCAGGAGCTGACTGTTGTAGAGGCTGAAATGAGCCTAACTGGAAAAAAGTGGCAAAAGCATCCCATTGTGACTGGCCCAGATGCTCCGTGCATCCTTGGCATAGAGTACCTCAGGAGAGGGTATTTTAAGGACCCAAAAGGGTATAGGTGGGCATTTGGTATAGTAGCTGTGGACACTGAGAATACTGAACAGCTGTCTGATTTGCCTGGTCTATCAGACGACCCTTCCGTTGCAGGACTGCTGATGCTTGATGATCAGCAGGTGCCAATTGCTACCATGATGGTGCATCGCCGACAATATCGCACCAATCGAGACTCTTTGATTCCTATTCAGAAGTTGATTCGTCAACTAGAAAGCCAGGGTGTGACCAGCAAGACTCGCTCACCTTTTAACAGCCCAATTTGGCCAATGTGTAAGTCTAGTGATGAGTAGAGACTAACAGTAGACTATCGTGGCCTGAATGAAGTTACGCCACCACTAAGTGCGGCTGTGCCTGATATGCTAGAACTGCAATTTGAACAGGAGTCAAAGGCAGCTCAGTGGTATGTGACAACTGACATTGCTAATGTGTTTTTCTCTATTGCTTTAGCAGCAGAATGCAGGCCGCAGTTTGCTTTCACCTGGAGGGGCATCCAGTACACGTGGAATCGCTTGCCCCAAGGGTGGAAACACAGCCCTACCATCTGCCATGGACTGATCCAAACCACGCTGGAAGAAGGTAAAGCTCCAGAACACTTTCAATATATTGATGGGGCGACACAGCAAAAGAAGCCTTCAAGAAAGGTGAGAGAATAATTCAGATTCTTTTGGATGCTGGCTTTGCCATGAAATGAAGCAAGGTCAAGGAACCTGCACGAGAGATCCAGTTTTTAGGAATAAAATGGCAAGCTGGGCGTCATCAGATCCCAGTGGAAGTGACCAACAAAATTGCGGCTATGTCTCCACCTACTAATAAAAAGGAGACACCGACTTTCTTGGACGTTGTAGGTTTTTGGAGAATGCATATTCCTGACTACAGCCAGATTGTGAGCCCTCTCTATCGAGTGACTCATAAAAAGAACCATTTCGAGTGGGTCCCTGAGCAATGCCAAGCCTTTGAACAAATTAGATGTGAGATAACTCATGCAGCGGCCTTTGGACCAGTTCGGATTGAACTAGATGTTAAAAATGTGCTCTACACTGCAGCTGGAGGTAATGGTCCTACCTGGAGCCTCTGGCAGAAAGCATCAGGAGGAGCTTGAGGTTGACCCTTAGGTTTTTGGAGTCGAGGATACAAAAGATCCAAGGCTGACTATACTCCAACTGAAAAAGAGATACTGGCAGCGTATGAAGGGGTCTGAGCTGCTTCAGAAGTGATTGGTACTGATGCAGAGCTTCTCCTGGAACCTCAATTGCCAGCGCTGAGCTGGATGTTCAAAGGGAAGGTTCCCTCTACGCATCATGCAACTGATGCTTTGTGGAGTAAGTGGCTTGCACTGATCACACAATGAGCTTGAACAGGGAGTCCCAATCACCCAGGGATCTTAGAAGTGATTACAGACTGGCCAGAAAGTAAAGACTTTGGGATGTCGCCAGACGAGGAGGAAGTAACAGGTGCTGAAGAAGCACCACCGTATAATACCCTTTCAGAGACTGAAAAGCTGTATGCCCTGTTCACAGATGGATCCTGCCGTCTTGTAGGAAAACATCGGAGCTGGAAAGCTGCTGTGTGGAGTCCCACATGGCGAGTCGCAGAAGCCACTGGAGGACAAGGTGAATCTAGTCAATTTGCAGAAGTGAAAGTCATCCAGCTGGCTTTGGACATCGCTGAACAGAAAAGTGGCCAGTACTACATCTCTACACTGATTCGTGGATGGTGGCAAATGCCTTGTGGGGGTGGCTACATCAATGGAAGAAAACCAACTGGCGACGCAGAGGTAAAACCATTTGGGCTGCCACACTGTGGCAAGACATTGCTGCTTGGCTAGAGAGCCTGACTGTGAAAGTTCATCATGTAGACGCTCATGTGCCTAAAAGTCGAGCCACCGAGGAACGTCAAAACAACCAGCAAGCAGATCAGGCTGCTAAGATTCAAGTAGCTGAAGTGGACTTGGACTGGCAACATAAAGGTGAACTTTTCCTAGCTTGGTGGGCCCATGATGCTTCAGGGCATCAAGGTAGGGATGCAACATATAAATGGGCTTGTGATCGAGGGGTGGACTTAACTATGTACACTATTTCACAGGTTATTCATGAATGTGAAACGTACGCCGAAGTCCAACAAGCTAAAAGGTTAAAGCCTGTATGGTATGGGGGGCGATGGTTAAAGTATGGAGAGACTTGGCAGATTGATTATGTTACACTTCCACAAACTCGTCAGGGTAAGCGGTATGTATTTACAGTGGTGGAAGCAACCACCAGATGGTTGGAAACATATGCCGTACCCCATGCTACAGCCCAGAGTACTATCTTGGGCCCTGAAAAGCAAGTACTTTGGCCACATGTTACACCAGAAAGAGTTGAATCCGACAATGGTACACATTTCAAAAATAGTCTTATAGACAATTGGGCCAAAGAACATGGTATTGAGTGGGTATATCACATTCCATATCATGCACCAGCTTCTGGGAAAATTGAAAGGTACAATGGTTTGTTAAAAACTACACTAAAAGCACTGGGTGGTGGAACCTTCAAAAACTGGGATTCACATTTAGCAAAAGCCACTTGCTTGGTCAACACTTGGGGATCAACCAATCGAGCCGGGCCTGCCCAGTCAGATATTCTACATACTGTAGAAGGAGATAAAGTCCCTGTGGTACACATGAAAAATATGTTAGGAAAGGCAGCGTGGGTCACTCCTGCCTCAGGCAAAGGCAAGCCCATTCGTGGGATTGTTTTTGCCCAAGGTCCTGGTAGCACCTGGTGAGTGATGCTTAAGGATGGAGAAGTTTGATGTGTACCTCAAGGGGATTTGATTTTAGGTGAAAATAGTCAATACTGAACTGCATTATGTTAATTGCCATACTAACAGTGTTTAATATGTGTCTTTCAGATCAAGACAGTGGTGATGAAACCAGAGCTAGCCTCTTCGAGTGGCGCCTGACAACTTCTTTGAAGTTGATGTCTTTAACCCACAAACGGTGGTCATGAGATGCACTAGATGTACCATTTTCCTGCCCTGGGAGACTGTTGTGATAAATGAACTTAATGAACCTTTTCAAAGGATGGTCCACGGACTAAGAGAATGATGAATTACACCTGTGTATAAATGTAAATATGTATATAAATATATAGTAGTAGTACTTAATTAGATTTAATTGATAAGCTCTAAGTATGCCACGAATGGCATGTTATAAGGGGTGGAGTGTCCTGGTTTTGTTAAAAACAAGTTTCTCTTTTAGTGAATTTCCCTGTCAGCTAAAGCCTTCTAAACAACTGCAGTTTTCCTGAAAGCTAGATACATGTTTTGGTAGACATAGCAGTGGAATGCGAGGTCATTGATAAGGATGGATGCACATCTGCCGAGAGCAGTGAACTGAAACAGGTGACCAAAAAAATGACCAACTAAAGCATTCCATCCCATTCACATTATACTTCATATTAAAGTGGGAGATCATGAGGATCTCGTCCCTTTTCCTTATGGCCGACATTGGGAGAGGACCTTGCGAGTTGTCCCTGCGAACTGAGGCCCAGTGACAGACTGAATCCAGCTCCGGTTGGCTGCAGAGTCCAGTCCAGGACTTTGGGTGCCAGCCCCACATCTGCCAGAGCAGCTGCCGGGACTTTCAAGATTGGTTTTGTATATTTTGTATTATTTTCTCTATTTTTATTGGTAGCATTAGTAAAACATTTTTAATTTTTCGAACTCTCTTCTCTCTGTCCTTCTTTCCCTCCCAATCGCCTGTCCTTAGTGGGAAGGGGGGAGAGGGAGTGGCGAACAGGGGAGAAAGGTGGAGAGGGGGTTAACAATACATCTGTCATGGTTTTATTGTCACCTTGCAATCAAACCATGACAATCAGCAACTCATTAGATGAACAGTAGCTGTTCTGCTCATTAGCTCTAATACTATAGAATTGTCCACAAAGCAGCTCCATGCTGGGAGCAGGAGAATTGCTCATCAAGAGCATACTTTATCCTTACTGTTAAAAAAATGTTATTAGAGTTGTTAAAAGAGTAAATGTGTTCATTGTATTTATATAGTGGTTAATGGTCCACAGTAAGAACAGGGACCTTGCTGAGATCTTATTCAGACACAGTTTGTTTAGATTTCTATTTAACGTAAGGCTTTATAAGAGTGTATAATAAATGATAGAATAGCAAGAAAAGGTTTATAGTATATTTCTGTGTCTGTCATGCTCTCTTTTCTAGAGCATTATACTTTTTATGGATTTTAATGCATTTTATTATTTAAGGGGAAGCATGGGGAGTAGAAGTCCTGGGCTAAATGACTAGAAACTAAATTATGCCTCTAATTTCACAATCAAACTTTATGACTCAGCAGATCCCTTCCATTTCCATGGTTGTTACCTATTTACACAGGTAGTTAATAACTTTCAGCAATTCGTGGCAACTTCCTGGCGCTATGAAATTCAATTTCAACATCAACTTCAAGTCATATTACTAGGTTTATGGTACTACCACATGGAAGCTGAAAAATTATGACAAGTATATTGAGATTAATCCTAAATTACAAATAAAAAGATTAATTCATCATAATGAATTAACGTAGTGCTTTCAGAAATGGAACAGATGACTGAAAGACAAAAAAGAACACTGTCATATTATCTGTTTGCCCTTAAAAATACTGGGCCCTGTCCTGCCATGAAAACTACAGGACTGAAGCCCAAGATACATTAAATTCATCGTCAAGCTAAATATACTGGCACTTGGGTTTGCAGAAGGCTTATAATGAAGATATGATGTGTCTGTATTTCTAAATTGACAGTTCAAAGCTATCAAAGCCTTGCGTGTATTTTGAGTAATCAAGAGGAAAACTGGGTAAAGTTAGCTCATTTTTCCCGATATTTGTGATCTGTTAAAAAGTACACTGTAGCAGACATAATACAAATATACGTAGGTTAAAGTTGATGGCTAAAATTAAAGCAAAAAATATTGAAGAAATCTGTGTACATTAAATGTACTTTGACTAAATTAACTAACTGTTTTATAATAAACCAAATATTTTTTAATTTCTCTGTGAAGAAGATCGTGGCAGGGCCTCCAACACATCAGTAAACTCTGTGACCCTCTTTCTCTGTAACCCCCCTCTGTAATCTCTTGCTCTCGCTGAGTGTTTGACTGCTTTTGTTGAGGGTCAACTCACTTTCCCTTGCAGAGGCTGACCCTTGCTGCTCCCTGGCAGGTTATCTGCCATTTCTTCTTCCAAATGTCTGTTATTGGTGTCTCAAAATTGTATATCCACTTTTCAATAAAAATACATGCAAATCCAAGAAAATCATTTTGTAGGTCTCACGGTCATGTTAATGTAAATAAATTGATAAAAATCTTTTGAGTGTGAGAACTTAATAAAGACATGCGATAAAGGTTTGCAATAAATTATTCTTCCTCCTCCATCTCTCTTAAAAAAAAAAAAAAAAGCTGCACTTGGAAGGAGAGATCATGTTTACTCCAATAGAGTTTTCCAAAAGGCATTATAATTAGAACACTGAAAAGTACTAATTTTATAGCAAATTTCAGTTGCCTTCTAAAAAGCATTTATTAATCTTCTGGTAAACTTGCCAATTCTCTGAAGTCTGAACTTCTATTTATATTAATATCTGCTTTAAAATAATGGCAGACAATTTTTCTCTTTTTAAGGAATTTCTGCCTATTAAATTCATATATGAAAGCTTATAACACAATGCAGGCAAGTCTGTGTCCACAGTTAAAATTTTTAATAAGTTCCAAAAAATATTCAGGTTGAAGTCCATTCTAGCTTCCTGTCAGTAACTTATTGAGTTTCATTAGAAAAAAAAAACATAAGAAATTACTTTCATTTCAGTTTTGAAAAAAAGCAGTTCATTACTAAAAGGTTAAAATCAATCCTGATTGACACAGTTCCAAGACACTTTGCTTTGCTTTGAAGATCATACTTGAAACTATTCATACTCTGATAGTTACGGAAAATCTGTTAGCAGCTTATTATTTAGCTGTGAGAATGTGTGTGAATGTCAGACATACCGCAAAGCTGCAGTTCTGCACTAGAACAATTGCAGAGGAATGTGTAGGACTGGGAATCACGTGTTAGCATTCTGGCTTTGCCATTTGCTATTGGCTGGTCTTGGCTAAGTCATTTTTCTGTCTCTAGTTTCCCCTATTTAAAATATACACAGCAAAATTTTTATTCACCTTTATTGCATGTGAATTTTTTACAAAATTTTTACTCATAAAGTACTATGGGATTATAAAGTGTTATTGCAGGCTGTGCCAATGCAGATTATGCCACTGTTTACAATACCACAAATTCAAATATTTTGGTTATTTACAGTTCTCAGGTGTGGAATAAGTGGAAAAAACACAGTGGGTTTCCACCCGATCAGTACATTTGAAGCATGATACATATCCAGTAATACCTTGAGAAGATACATAAGTACAGTGAGAATTAGGGAGCTAAACCTATAGTTTTAGTACAGATGGTACAGATACCATTGTCAGAACAATTTTTTCAGTTACCTCTTAAAAAAGTAGATAATGCAACACTGAAAACACTGGTCAAAGAATTAAGAAGACATTGGAGAACTCTTACAGTAATATAATCTACTAATAAAGATATTGCTTAGGGTTCATATTTGAGGATTTAGCTTGATGTCCTCCTGAACAGAAAATTTCAAACAAATGTTTTATTCTCACTCAAGGTATTTTTATCTCATTTCCATGTTCCTGATGCTCCTCCCAGAAGCACTTTTTCCTGGCATAAATTTCTCTCACAGAATAGAACCACCAGCAGTTATCACAGAGTAAATGAGGTTGGAAGAGACCTCTAGGAACCAGGTAGTCAGCTCTGCTGCTCAAAGCAGGGTGAACACAAACATCTTACTCATCACTGGGGATACACATAATCAGTTTTTGTTTAATTCGTGGCTGACCTTGAGATCCATCTGATCATCAGGAACAAACCTTGAAAGTTCTTCTTTTCATCTACTGCAAGAACTGCGTTTTGTGCTGCATACAGATTACACTTTGTAGACTCCCGTTTCAAAAAAAACATCGAGCAATTATCCCTGTTAATTATTAGACTCATTTAAATGATAAATAATTGAGAAGAATGAGTACTGTCCAGATATTGAAGTGCCTCTAGATGCTTTGTCAGGTGGCCTTCAAAAGCATAGCTAGTTGGTAGCATCTCAATAACATGCTTTTGGAAAAATAGAAGTTATAGCAAAAACACCTCAGTGTGACATGGCGAAATATTAATTTATCTCCTTTTGAGTTAAACCCGTAAAATAGTTTTAAGGTTTATCTTAAGAGTGAAGCTTAATGGTCAGTAAAGCTGCCTAACTTGTAAATACGAAACATATTTGCTTATGTACAGGTCTTCTAAAACTGTACTTTGAATTATATATCCCCCTGTTTCTAAATAACAGCTTTATATATAGAAGTTCAGACTGAAAACATAGCAAACTCATAATTAATTACTAACTAACTACTTTCTGTCTTTCTAAACTACCAACAAAATGGAGTTGAAACTGGATTGAGAGATCCTGCAAATTCTGTGGTAACGGTGCAGCAAATACTGAAAAATATATGACTTTCTAAATAGGCAAAATGTAAGTACCCTACATGTATGGATATCTACGTTTAGTTGTTCTTTTTTTTCTGCATTTCTTCTCATACATGAAAAAAAAAAGTCATTCGATATGCCACCCAGTTACATGATGTCTACTGAGGAGCTAAAGTTTCAAACAACAGGCAATAGATTCAAGTTCTGTTGTGTATGAGCACATGCTTCTTATCTTACAAATATACCCTAGGGCACCGTTTCAGTTACTCTATCATATTTGCAGCTCCCTGTACGACTGTAGAGTAACCTGGGACCAGAGGCGAGCATAGGGGTAAAGGAATTTGTTTAAACATACCTTTATGAATTCTTTGAACTGTGGTTTGCACTCATTTGGGAAATTACTTGTACTATGCAAAAAGGGCTTTGGGACCAATACAGAGATTTCAAGACATTGTCTGCTCAGCTATGTGAGAACCACAGATTTTTATCCAGGGTTAGTGTAGTTAACTCTTCCATTTGTTAGTTTTCTAGAGGGAGGAAGGAATGCACATAGAATCACGCTGTTCTTTCTGTGCCTCATTTTCAAACATTTTCTTTATCTCCCTCCATTTCATACCTTTTAGCTATTTATTTTTCTTGTATATCTTTCTGCTCTCCATACTGTGTCTTTCTGTTCTCATCTGTTCTCTTTATTTTTTCCCCTCCAATTTCAATCCCTTTTATACACTTTCTCACCCTTTTTTTAGGTACCTCTCATATCCAGTCCCCGTAAAACACCTTAGAAACTCTTTACCAAAAAAACTTGTCAGCAAAGATACATTAAAGAGCATTTTAATTTTTCTTATCGGTGTCTGCTAATCACTTCAGTTACTTGACAACTGTTAGGCTTGAAGCCCACTATGCCAACAACTTGACTAGAATACTGGAAATCTAGTTGCTTTCTCTTTGTAAATATTTTAATGAGAAAGCAGTACAAATGTCAGTTTTGCTGGTATAGTGCTTAACAGGACAGTCTTAATATTACAGAAACTATCATGCCTGTCAGCCACCACTTCAATGTCTAGGAGAGAAAAATATTTTTATTACAGGAATTAATTATTCTGGTAGTAACTGGCATAACTCAGGGAATTTAGGTAACACTTTTAGCTAGGTATTTGGATCTTGTAGTTTTTAACGTTATTGGAATATCTAATGTACATTCTGATTTCTTTAACAAAATTGTGGCTTATTCATTAGTTTTAATAGCTGCAGGGGGTGGCGGAAGGGGATCCTCACAGAACTGAGCAGACTTCAATACAATGGAATCTTCTTACTGTATTTCCTGAGATCATTCAAATGTTGAGGAGACTGCTATTGCAAGAAACACTACGCCAGAAACAGCCCGGTAAAATGGTAGTAGCTTTTAAATTCACGTGATAATCATATTTCAATTACATTTTGTTTTCCAAATGAACCCTTGTTCTACTTATACACCCTTCTGCTTTGAAATAGCCCCTTTGTTTTGAATCAAGTTTTCTGGAGATCATGATGGAATCTTTCACTTGTTATGACATTTTTTCTGACACTGAATGTATTTTCCCTTAGGCTCATGCCTGCATGTAGTCATGAAAACATTGTGCTTTGGGATGAAATCAATATGATTTTTTTCGCTTTTATGTTGTCCTTCTGTATGTTTCTGTAAGTTGTATTGAATACTTTGGCTCTTTGGATTCAATATTCTGTAATTTCTAAGACATGAAGCTGCCTTTGAATCATGGAATCACAACATAATTTGCGTTGGAAGAAGCTCTGGAGGTAATTTTGTCAAACCACACGCTCAAAGCAGGCTTTCCTTCAGCATCAGATGAGGTTGCACAGGGCCTTATAGAGTTGAATTTTGAAAAAACTCCAAAGATGGACACTTCATAATCACAAAACCTGTTCTGATTCCTACGTATCAATTTTTTGTTTTCTTTAGAGGCAGTCAAAATTTCCCTTGCTACAATTTGTGACTACTGCCTATTCTCCTTCTGCTGTGCACCTCTAAGGAAGGTTTCATTCCCTTTTCCCTGCAATCCCCCTTCAGCTTGGTGGAGACTCACCCTTCTCATCTCCAGGCTAAATAAACTCAGCTGCCCAAGCCTCTCCTCCTCAAATACTCCATCCTCCCAACCACCTCCATGCCTCTGCTCAGCCTCACGCCGGTATGTGCTGGGAAGCCCAAAACCAAACACGGTACTGCAGATACAGTCTTGCAAATGCCAGACTGAGGAGGAAGCTTTCTTTCCTTGACCTGCTGGGCTTCCCTGTTCAGTCATTCCAGACACTGGAGATCTAGGCCCTATATCAGTTGGAAATAAATATCAGGGTTTGGGGAAAAAAAAAAAAAAAAAAGGTGTTTCCGTCTGCTGAATACGTTTTCGTAGCTTGTTGATGTGATAAAGGTTGGATACATGTTTACTACCGTTCACCTGAAGTCCACGAGATTGTGCTAGAGAAGGATGGCTTCAGTGAACTGCAATTTATGTTGACATAGGAGCTGTACGTTACCAGCTGCTGTTGTTCGCCCTCGGTATGGTTTAGCCATGTAATTTGCCAGAAGTAATGAAGAAAGTAACTGGTAGAGAATCTGCCCTTCTGCAGTTATTCACATATACAGAGAATATGAGGGGTTGCATCTAAAACATACAAATGTTGGAAGAATTTATCCTGCCTATCCTTTCTTCGGTTAGACGTATTACAAATAGAAATAAAATCAAGATGATATTTTAAAAACCTCTCTTTATACACACTTTCTACTTCAAAATTCATGCCACGTGTATCTACAAGCAGCAACACTCACAACAGAATACTCTCCTGTCTAAATCGGGGGGAATTACAAGATACATATATATTATTATATCTATTGTAATGGCAGCATCATCATGTCATCCTATGTCAGAAAAAAGGGCCCTTGACTCCATTGGCTGGTGAGAATTTCACACCAGGGAAGAGGCAGAAACGAGCCTTTATCTGCTGATGTGTTATGTTACTAAAGATCCTTAATAGAACCTGCATGATTTGGATTACTTGCAAGTTTTAGTACTGTTGCAATTGCACTAATGCCAGATTGTCGTATTTTCTTAAGACTGTAAAAGCATTCATTAGACTAACAATTTCTCATTCTAATTTCTAGTTATTTTGGCCACCCATATTGAAGGTGGCATATAATACAGTGTATAGTAGGCACATATTTCAGGGCTAGCAAGGCTGGCTGCAAGTCTCTTGCTTTAACATACGACAATTGTTCCTAAACTCACACTTTAATGCAGTCATTCTTTTACCAGTTTTCAGTGGTTTTTACTGTAAATTATTTTTTCTGTTACTGTAAAAGACCATTCCTTTCCCCATGATTGAAAAAACTCTGCTTTTCTGAAAAATTAGCACGTAGATCTGAAGAAGACACGGTCCTCTCTTTTACATACATTATTTTTATTAGCTTTTGTCAGATTAACCAGCATAATAATGACATTCTTTATTGATATTTTTCTCACAGATCTTATTCTAGCAAGTCACATATATGGTCAAAGTACTATAAGTCAAATATGAAGAATACTCGCATTAAATTGTTCTGCAGCAAACAGAATTCAGTATATTCTTTCAAGCACAGCTTTCGAAGAGGAGAAAAATCAGAGCAAAATATATATTTAGTGTTTCAATACTTATCACATCTGCTAAGTAAAGGTAAAGAATATCAGTACTGTTTTGAAAGTAAACTGCAAAATAGTGATGATATTTCACATTCAACTGTTAGACACACTAGATAAATGTTTTTTATATTATAAAGTATTAGAGCCTATATTTTTTCTAACAGACCCACTGGCTTTCATTTCCTGTTTTTTAATAAAACTTCTAGATGCTTTCCATCTTGCCATTCATGAGACATTCAGATTAGTGGGAATTTGAAAATTTCAGTTTGAAGTGTTTGTACACACAAAATAAAAATCTAAGAAAGATTAGGATTCAGAAGTTGTTAACTTGTTTTTCTATGTACTTTTATAGTTACAAAGCTGGCTGAATTTATTATGTTTTCTGAGAAAAATTATGAAACAACATTTTTATCTTATATCTCAAGTCCGAAACTTTACAAAATTACCAGTGGTGCTTTCCATAAGGGCTTTTGTCCCTCAAATTGTTTAAAAAATCTTATTTTTAAGGTAGATGGTAAAAGTACAAAATTCTGTGTATAACCATAATTTAAGTTTTAACTATAAAGTAGATTAAAAATTCACCGAGGTCAGTGTTACTTTTTTTTTTCTGACATCAGCAATGCTGATTTCATTATTATACTTTGTACAAGCTTTATGATGAGTCATCATTTTGTCAACTTACTATCTGTAGAGCATGTCCTGTAACTTAGTATGGTGATCATATTACAAATAATAAATGTATGACTATGAAGTGTTAGCATATCAGTTAGTGAAATTATTGTACCTGATACATAATTGAATATATTTCTTGTGCAATATGATAGATAGTGCTAAAATTATTTCATTCTAGTGTAATGTATGCTGAAGTCAATATCTAGGGTCCGAGTTTTTTTTCTTCACACTGACTTCACACTTAACAGATCCAAAAGTTGTAAGTATTATTTAGGGAATACTCAAAAGCTCATTTCTGTTCAGTTAGCATTGGAAGCAAAAAAAGTTATATTCATTATTTGAAGACTACAACAAGCCCAGCAGTGAAACTCCACACTGCTATTAGGGGGAAGAAAAATCTTTTAAGGTCTCACAGGTCTTTGAAGCTTGGCCTACTATAGATAACTGCCTTATCATAATGTGCATTGGTGTGGTTTGCTGACAGGATTCCTATTTCAGGTATGCATTGTTTATTGTATTTACACAGAACAATTCCTGCAAGTGGTGTGTAACTTGTACGTTGTTCCACTGCAATAACTGACAACCTCGTGGCATAGGTACATGAAGTCTATCATTTATACACATTTATTCCCAAATGACTTGCATCAAAGCAAATTGCCGCTAAATCACGGTGGTACTCCGTGTACAGCAGTGGAAAATCAGATCTTTAACACCTAGTGATCCTGTGTACACGTTTGGTCTCCTCTTGTGTTTCAAATGTTTTATGCCTTGCAGAGTACGACCTGTGGACTTTTAAGTGTCAGCATCTTCCATTTCATGCTGACAGACCCTGTTGCTAAAAGGCAGGTGCTCTTACTGCTCCTCTAGTATACCTGACATAAGCACCTAGTGTTTATTTTATTCAGTTATTCTGAACATTTAATTATTTTTCAGGTGTGGTTCTGCACTCTGCTTTGCAGCTGAACACGTGATTGCATTTTCCTGTGTGACTCAGAGGTGGAAGCCAGTGTGTCTGAACAATTTTCTGCAGGTGTTCACAGGCATCTGTTACACCCCATCAGTTCAATGTGCCTCCCTCCCCTTGCCTGCACATTGTAAGTCTGATGCTCTGTGTGTATTTTCTTAGAGATCTGCCATGTTGGTTGGATGCTGAAATTGTATAATGGAATATATGGGGCGAGACACCTTCTGTCAAAACTTCAGCCTCTTCTTTTGTTCTCAGTTAGACCTGAGACACCTTTTCTACTCCTTTCCCAAAGTCAGTTGGTCAGGACATGCACATATGCATTTAATAACTTCTAAATGTTTTCTTTTCAAGTTCAAGTGAGCTCATAAGAGACAATTTTTAAAAAGTAAAATGTTCACTACATGGAGAACTTATTGTACTTTGTATTTCATATCCATGTATGCTTCCTTCTTTTTCCCCTGTCTTTGAAATATCCCCTGTGTACATATCCCCTTCCAGAAGAATTCAGCTCCTTAAAACCATAATTGTGCACATAAGATATAAAGACACTGATCAGGTAGTATGCTTTTCAAACTTGGTCTTTCTCTTTTCCTATTAAAAGTACAGAAATAAAGGATGTTACTCATGCAAAATGGTGAGTCAAGACATTACAAAAAAGCAAAAATTAAGCCAAAACAGAAATTAGTTGATGTTAACTTCCTTCTCTCCCCTTAATTTATTATAGGAGTAGTATGGACACCTCTGCCACTGAAGGGTATACAACTTACTTTTCCTATAAATATGAGACCCTGAAGTAAAAATTTTTGTCCTCGGTGGGTTCTTCGTTTTCCGGCTTGCGAATATCAAGTGAGTCGTCATTCACGTACAGGTAGTAACGGGTATCTTCATAGCATTGGAACTGCACTGAATCTCCTTGGTAATGCATAATGAAAAAGTGATTATCTTCATTCAGCTATGAAAACACACAAAGTAAAACACATGTTATATTTTTTAAGGCTTTCTGTAGGGTTTCATGTGACAGAAATTATTGTATGTTGCTGGCTCGCTATATTTTCAGTTATTTTCTGAAGTGACACATATTGACCAATTTTTTTGATAAATCTTTGGTAAAACCTAATCACTTTGGGACAGAATCTGTGATAACTCTGAATAAAATAATACCTGTCTCCCTCAAAGGCCTGAGTATTTCCAGACCCATAGCTGCATTCCTGTGCTTCACAGAAAGATGAGCATTGTTTTCCTCTGCAGTACACCTGATATTGGGATAATTTAGGATTTTAATCTGGTTATTTTCTTACCACAGATCTACCCCGTCAACTGACACCAGCAATAAAATGTCAATCCACAGTTTTTCTTGCTTCCTTTGGATTAAAATCAGAATGTTATGGTACTAATTGCTCTTAAACAAGTGTTCTATTACCTATCATTTTTCTGTACTTCTTCAGTTTCTAATATGCTTTCTTTGAGATCCATCTTTCGAGGAATAGCTATTGTCAAAACAGCCCATCTGTGTGTGTGGATCTGTTTGGCTCTTCAGGCACCTCTGTGTGTTGATGGAGAAATAGTTACCAGAAAACACCACACCAGAGAGAGGGAGAGTATGTGCTGAGAGGTAGCCTCTGAAGCCACAAGCCTTGGAGACCAGTAGCCCTGTTAAACCCGCCCAAATTGGTACCAGCTCAGGGCACCCAGGAGCAGCTGAACATGCCCAAAGCCTCCAGCACACACCGGCACCCGTGATGGGACATGTCACCCACACATACTTTGTGCACAGCTGCCTGGAAACCCCTGGAGCGGGGGTACGAGCCCCTGCTCCTGTGTGTGCACTGTGTGAGGGGGTAACTGAGCAGACCGTGTGAAGACTTATCTGCTGCTAATAGTAAGAATTTAACAGAAGGCTGAGATTTGTGTTTCCCTCAAATTGACCTTCTGTCAGGGAGCAGGCAATTTACAATATCTTTGAGGGAAGACTGAGATGGTAAATGGATGCATCATAATTGAATTACTTCATCTTCCCTTTTGAGTGATCTGTTTGAAGACTCTCATCCTACCCACAAAACAGTTCTAGAAATCTGAACAGTCTGGTGTATTATCATTGTACACAATGCTTAAAGAGACCTCTAAAATGAAACCGAATGCTTGGGGAAAAGCCAGAGGACATTAAAGAGTCCCAGATATGCTGGATACTACAGCATTGGCAATAACCACCTTTCCGTGGAACATGTCCTTTCAGCCCATATGACAACAGGGGATGTAAAGAAAGTGTTCTGTAGTTATTGGAGAGTACATGAAAGAAACTTGAGGATACACTCTTGTAGTAGCAAAGCTATAATGGGAAGCAGCTAAAACGTTCTGTCCTGATCAAGCCAGTGTAACTGCAGAGTATCTGCAGCTTCAATCCACATATCCTGTTTTAAAAATCACTGTTAAGAAAGTTAAAGACAGTTTGGTTGTAGGAAAGAAAGACCTCCTAGGGACTCAAAAAGCTTATAAGGAAATAAAAATGGAATAAGAAAGTCTAGTGACTTCAGAAGAGAAAGAAGAAAGAAAACCTGCAGAAGCAAGGAGAGGAATTAATGTGTACAATGCTGATATTCCCTCTAGAGCAAGGGACACTCCAATGGGGTCTCCTAAATGTGAAGCCAAAATTAGGTGCTTGCAAAAGCAGATCAAGATGAAAAAATTAAAATAGCTGCTGTAGCTGCATGAAGTGATGGAAAATGATATGGAAAGCCATCACAGGAAGATGATCTCAGGAGTGATATTGTGTGACTGGGAGAAGAAAGAGAAGGTTTTGACTGATGGATTCAATATTTCTTAAAAATATCATTACTCTTGTAATCTGACAATTCTAGACCAGCTAATACGCTCATCCAGATCTTTCAGATCCTGTCTAAGGATTTATACCAGGTGAAAACTACTTTGTATGCATTTTACATAGGCATAATAATACGAGAAGCATTTCCACCTTTTGTGTTTTAATTGAAAGTCAGATATTTTGCCTGTAGATTGAAAGATATAGTCATCCATACAAGTCAAGTCAAAAGTATGGAAGAGTTCTTATTTTCCTTTTTCTGAGGAAAATACTAAAAATAACTGAAGTAGGAAAGTAAAAAATTAGTCACTTAATGAGTAACAGGAGGATGCATTTAGCTGCACTATTTTATACCTATGTTTGCATACACACTCTCTCACACACATGCTTTTATTTGTTTCATCATGATTATATACCTGCTTGAAGTCAGGGTCTTCACGCTTGCATGTTTTCATGTCGCTTCTTTCCACTGAATGATGATCTGGCTCTGAACAGGATGCTTTTAAGACCTGTGTTTATAACCACCCAGATTGGTAATTTTGTCTTCATATTTTGCTCTTTTAATCCACCCAAATAAAACCAAAACTCTCCTTTTTATGAAGTCCATTAATGATTACATTCAAATTATCCGAGATGAATAAGTTGATGACTTCTCAAAACACCTCAATTAATATATTATTTTTTTACCATTTGCAATGCAAAATGAATTGGGTCAAAGACAGGCCTTTAAACTGTTTAATTCCCAGATTCTATTTTGCAATACAGCCAAGACTGAGCCATGTTGTAACAGAATACCAAAACTTTATCACAGATAAGGAGCCTTGTCATCTTCCATATGATAATTCCTGTTGAGATTAAGAAGATTATTTGGAAGACACTAAAGATGTCTTACCTCATTTTTAGATAAGAACTGCTTTTAATCATGTCAAGAAACATAATCTGGTATAACCTAGTACTTTCAAATAGGAGATTAGGGAGTAAAATCTATTAGGGCTCAACACCAAGTTCTTTCCCTGATTTGGTGGAACTTCTTTCAGACAAGTAATTTAGGAAAAGGTAATCTCTGAACCAGAAAAATCCTTTTAAAATAGTTACTCTTTCAAGAACAGAAAGGAAAATCCCAGTGGTATAATAGGCTATAAATAGAATTAATGTATCATGCAACCGAATTTCCCCAGATAATTTCAGGAAATAGATTTTATGGAAAGACATCTGTGAATTAAAAACAAATTAAAAACATCAGAGACTTAATTTGAAGAAGCATTTGGCAATTTATACCACTGTGCATGGCCAGCACTAAATGAAGGGTGATTCTTTATCGCAACATAAACTATGTAAACAAGCTTCTTAGACCTTTGCCGTGTTTTAGAGGGTAAATTCCAATATAAGGTTTTTCCTCAGACAGATTTTAGTAAAGGTTATAACCCTCCAATAGGGAAAACTATCCTTGCTTGCGCTTCCTACTATAAACAAACATTCACGAGACTGGAGAAAACGAGAATGCCCTGACAACAGATGGTAAATGTTTAAAACCGGATAATACAGTTCAGCTGTATTTTCTTTTCATCACATTCCTTATGTTGTAATTTGGGTTGATTAGGAGAAAATAATTCACCTCTTAAACTCATCTTTCTTCCAAGGCAACATTCCTGCTTCTTCCTCCACTTTTATTTTGTGCATGTTTTCTGGTTAAGAAGCCCCTTCACCCCCCACAGAGGCTGGAACCCAACACCACCAGCTGTCTTCTAGTGATAGCAGTCAACTACCTAACCCAATGACTTTTGCAATAACCTACTTGAAATTTTTCCCCAGAAGGAACAGAGGTAGTCAGAACCTGTGAAATATGGGAGGTGGCAAGCAAAGGATAACAAATTTGAAAAGGTCTGTGGGAGAAATGGTTCTCTAGTCAGAAAGAGCACCCACAAGTTACAGAGGAAATGAAATACTTCTCACCTTCAGAGAGAGCTGCTTCTTACCCTTGCACAGCAGGACAAATTCATTAAGCTTTGATCTCTGCGTGAGGATCACCAAATTTTTCGAATCTGTTTTACAAAGAGAAGAATGTTGTTATAAAATGTGTATCACTCTGTAAAATGAAGCATAGGTAAAAATATTTCATAAAGAGACAACATTCAGGTTCACATTACATTGATAGGCATAGGAATAGAAACAAATATAATCTACTCTTGATATTATTCTCTTCTGGAAAGTATTTAAAGTCTATGGCTTTATGATGCTTTAAATTTGCCATATATATACACTTTATTTGTCTATATTTACAGTTAATGTTGGAATATCTGTTATACATGAACATATATAATATGAGCTACAAAGGCATATATATTAGTACTTAACATATACATGTAATATATATTATTATGTAATATACCTGACTAGTATGTGTCACTATAGAAAATGTAAGATTTTTTCCTTTTTATTTTCTGCATGTTTCCTCGGTCAAAATCTTTCCACTGTCACAATTGTGGGTGCATTGGATTTACTCCCTTTCTAGATAATACTGGGTTTTTTTCCTCTGCAGGAATTAACAGTATATCAATAATAAAGGATACTCCTCAGCCTGATACCTTTTGGTGCTTCAAGACTTCAGATCCAAGTAAGCAACAATTAAATAAATTAAGGTACCCTTTGTCAACTGATAAAGCATACAAGAGCATTACCTAACAAAGCCCTGACAGCTGACCAGTGATGCTATACCCATCTAACTGCCTTGCAGGTTTACTTCAAATAATACCACTTGTGCTTATAAAAGCATCTCGGGTATACCGCTTAAAACAAAAAAATATAAAAGAAAGTAGCAGTTGACCTATATGGACATCACTGCAGCAGCTGAATATAAATTTTACAGAGGTTAGGCAATTATGCATTAACAGTTGCAGTTAAGGAGATTTTTTTTCATGTTACCAAAGGTATTTTTTAGCCTTTGAAGGACATTTGGAATCAGCAGAGCATATTCATCCCATCAGACTGATTTTAGCTGCTCCAATCCTGGCCCTGATTTTAGCTATCCTAACTTACCCTAACTGTAATGCTTTTGTGGAAGTCGTCTGCAGGAATCCTCTCTGAGTCAGCTACAGCATGCAAATAGCATGAAAATCCTTGTTAAAAACTGAGATACACGCCAGCCTAGTGTACTTTACTCAGTTTACAAATGTGTTCAGATAAATGCAGTAGAATGCAGAAGGTGTAAAATTCTGCCATTTCTACTCCCTTTTGTGACACCACTTTAGATTGCCTCAGCTGCAATTGTCCAGCTTCAGCCACAGCATGTAAGAGGCACATGAGCAGGCAAGTGAGATTTCCTATCCAAGTCAAGAGTGGTCTGACTTAGAGGTTAGAGTGGCAACAAAAGAGGGATGCGGGAGTCCAGCCAGGTGACCAGGGACAGATGTCAATACGAGTTACGTCCTAACAATCCTTGGTTTTCTCCATGTATAGAGTTTATTGTGACTTGCTTATACATTTTTTAGTCTCAGGAAATCCAAAGGAGCCTAACTTTTCCTGTCACCTTTGAAAAACGTGACAAGTGGTCTGTCAGGCAGACAGCGAATGTCGAGGAAAGTAAGGAACCTTTCCATGATTTCATACGTGATACTTCCACTCTCTGATGGTCTTTGGATGAATTACCTAGCCTCTCTGGTTACTGAAACCTTACCAGAGTCTAAGGGGCAATGTTACACATTCATGCAAAGAAAATGCTTTGAAATGAACTAAATACAAGAAACCACTTCTCGCTTGGCGTGTCCCTGAAATGCAAAGTGTTGGAGTTTGGGAGGGTATCAATATTTTATAGTGTTATCTAGAAATCCTCATTTGGCCATTGTTCAGGGTGCAGTCCTGCACCAAAGGGATATTTTCTCTCATGTATTACAGCAGCCTTTTACAGCTGAAATTGGAATACATCTCTTCTACTGGATACCCGGAACTAATATATCTTTTATTTTTCCAAATATTTCTTATCCTTATAATATGAAAGTTCCAAAAATGTGTCTCCTCTTTCTTCATAGCCATTTCTTTTTGGTTTTCCCCTCCTATTACAAAAGTTCTTTGCTAGCAATAGAGCACAGACACCTTTTTAAAAATTGTTTTTTCTAGCTCATATACATTCTATTTCCTCATATACATTTGTCTTCAGTCCAAGACATTACTCATAACTTGCAAAGGCAAATTTTGTGACTTCAAAGGTTTCTTCTTATGTGACATAGAAAGGCTCCTTCATTTTTAGTATTGTCCAGCAACCTGACATAAATGAAAATCTGGTATAATATGTTAATTCTAATGTCAATTCTAGGTATAAAACATTACTAACTTATTTTCCTGCCCTCAAACATCTCTTCAAAACCAGATTCTAACAGAGAGAATGATACCTTTTATTGCCACAGGAGTCTTACCAGGTACTGCTGATTCATCCCTTGTGAACACGCTTAACCATGCAATATCTAAAATAGAAGGTATTTAACAAATACGTGGAATGAGATAGTCACATTCTTCAAATTCAAAAACATCACAATTGAAAGAATTGTTTTTAAACATAATCTGAGAAATAATGAGTAATAGCAATAGGCAGCAGACTTCATATAGTTCTCTGAATTCATATAACCCCATATGATTGTACATTAGACTTATGAACAGGTACCCCAAAGTCTGAATCCTCAGTCTAATAAATGTATTGATTGATAATTATCTTTTGCAAAAGAAAATGCACTTGAGAAAATAGAGGTCAGTAATGAGATGTAAGGCCTAAAATGCTAGCAAAGAGAAGCCTGAAAGTCTTTGGCAGCAGAGGTGAGGACCCTAATATGAAATGTACAAGATTGGAAAGTAACAGGTAGCAACAGCGTGGGGTGTTTCTGGCTTTTCTAACATCAGCCTGAATCATGTAGCCAGCGATCTGGGGATGACAACACTCGCTTCAGGTCGAAGTCACAAACATCAAGGTTACAGCTGGTTCTTAAGAGGATGTTGTCTTACCTGTATCATCATGAATATATGTTTGTGGTTCTTGTGTTTACATATACAAAAACATCACATAGCAATTTTTTTTCTTTTTTTTTCTTTTTCTCCTAAGAACAGCAGCATCTTCTACACCAGGATTGTCACACTATCAATCTATTCGCAAACTGTTTCTATTGTGTACCCATGCAGATTTTGGTTCTCTTCATAAATTAGCAATAATAATTGTATGAGTTATTTCAAAATTGTGTTATCAAGTAAAAGATACTTCAAAAGATATAGAGCACACTTAAATACCTTACCAGTTCAGCTATCATTATTCACAATATAACAGAATAAAAATAACATTAATTTCGTTTATAAATATATCAAACAAGCCTTTCTATGTCTTTATCTAAAGCATATATAATGGACTTCTCATTCCTCTAAAAACTGGGATTTTGTAAGAAATAAAGTTTCTGTAAGTTGGTAGTTATCTTACAGATTTCAACTTTTTTCTGTATTTTGTTTAGAAATATGGTTTATTGTTATTTCTCCCTACTTTTACATCTCTGGAAAATGCATAATTCTAGAATAATTTGATTTGTTATTATTTGCCTCTTATCAAAAGAATACCCTCTAACAGCTACTTCTGTGATGTTAGTTGTGATATAATTTTTGGTGTCAATTAGAGAAGCACCATTTGAAATGAAAGAAGAGTTCCATGAAAAATAAAATAACCCCACAAATTACAAAATCTCTATTTTTCTCCATTTTGCCCTTGTCTCTGAGGATTATCTGTGCTTTTATTCTCTCAACAGCCAAGCATCTGGACTCGCCATTAACTCAAATGGGAATCAGCAAAATAATCTTATTTTCATTTAGGTATATTAGGTGCCTACTGTAAACTGAAATAAAAGTTTTCATATATTACTATCAGTATTCACAAAGATGCAACAGAAAGTTATATCTACAGAAAACACAGAATCATAGAATCATTAGTTTGGAATGATCAAGTTCAACCACTAACCTATCACTGCCAAATCCACCACTAAACCGTGTCCCTAAGCATGTCTATGTGTCTTTTAAACACCTCCAGGGGTGGTGACTCCACCACTTCCCTGGGCAGCATGTTCCAGTGCCTGACAACCCTTTCCAGGAAGAATTTTTTCCTAATATCCAATCTGAACCTTCCCTGGCACAACTTGAGAACATTTCCTTTTGTCCTGTCACTTGCTACTTGGGAGAAGAGACCAACACCCTCCATGCTACAACCTCCTTTCAGGTAGCTGTAGACAGCGATCAGGTCTCCCCTCAGCCTCCTTTTCTCCAGGCCAAGCAGCCCCAGTTCCCTCAGCCGCTCCTCATCAGACTGAACACTGTACATAAAATAGTATTTTCAAAAATGTCCTATAGTACTATGCATATGGCTGGTGAGTTTTGGTATAAAAGCATGCTACCTTCATGGGATTGTGAATCCTTGGTTGATATTTCATGATGGCCATCTTCATCTATGTCAAAATGCACTGTTTTTGAATCTTCGGTCAGTATATAGCATTTCACTGTTTCTCGCAGACTAAACCCTAATAAAAAAATGAACTGTAATTAATTTTACTAGCAACAGAAAGATGGTAAAATTCTCTAATAAAAAGAACAAGTGTATTTTTATAGCAACCTTTGCTTGATAATCTACGTATATTTGAGCTATGAATGATATAGTCAACATATAATAGAAAATACACAGTGGGCTTAAGCAGCTGTCTTTGGGGCTTGCTAGTGGTGTGAAGAAGGAAAGCAAAGATTTCTTCACTTGGAAGGCTATCTCAGTGAGAAGAAGAGATGTATGCTGAACCTTTTGGAGAGTTAAGGTGCAAAAACTGGAGCATGAAAAAATGTCTTCCAACCCAAGAGCCTGGAGGACAATGTAAGAAGGGGGATTGCAGACAACCTGCAGATTTCGTAGATAAGTACTTGCCTGTTTCCCATTTTTACACTTTGAAAATTGGATCTGTGTACAAACGAGAGTTTTAGATTAGAGTGCATATGGCTACCTAAAATAGTAGCATTTAAAAATTTTCCCTATCTCTACTGAACACAACTGTGTTTCTCTGCATGTCAGAAGGATGTAGGTCCAGGCAGTTGGGTGTCAAACACTTACAGAATAACACTGTAAGGTACAATTTTGATTATGCTAGGCTGAACATTGTTTTACTGGAATAGGTTTGCTACTTTCAAATTCAGTCAAGACATTTCTGAGACCACACAGACCTCCAGGGTATGCTGTAAGATAAACAGTCTTTTCTTTGCCAGAACAATTAGGCAAGTAGCACAACAGGATACTCAAACTACACAAGCAGTGACATAACGTTTTGGGAATGCTTTGATACTCATTTTATATTGATGTACCTCCTCTGAAACATCTGTATTAAATTCAGTTGTTTCTGAGAAGCTCTTTCCACCCTGTCCAGGCTGAGCAGAAACTCCGCATGTACTGTCAACAAAAGAGACAGATGATGCACACCCTGACGGTTCGAGAAGTGGCAGCTGTGACATATCCTGTGTTGGACCTTCGGCACATGCACAACTGATCTTTGTGTGGGCAAAGGCTTTCTCTTCAAGAGCCTGACAAGTAAGGATACCAGGCTTCCAGAAAACAAAAATCGAAACAAAATAACAGCAACGGGTTGTTCTAAAAAGCAACAGAACAACAACTACAATAATCAATACAGCAAACTTTAAAAAAAATTGTTGTATTATGACAGTTACAGTGTAAGAATTCTACTTTTAACTAGAATTACAATGAGTACAGTGCCCAAAATAAAATCATTGGCAAGCCTGCTGTGTCATTCACTCCTTTCTAGGGAGGTACAGAGGTACTTTAGGAATTAATGGTCTGAATTTGGTGGTATGAAAAATCTAATATGGCTATTTTGAGGAGTATTTCTCTGCTGGTTGTTTTGAAAGCACCTTTCATTTTTTTTTTTTTGTTCCTCCAGGTGTTTTTGGTTTTGAACCTACTACAGACAAGCTGTTCCAGATACTTAATTTGGTTGGATTCTGCTTTGGATTGAAATCATCTTTCCAAGATTACAAACATACCTGTTACCCAGGAAAGAGTTACCTGGCTTTCCAGAATGTCTTTTCACAGTTCTCAGCAGAGATTGCTGCTTAACAGGCTGCCTTCTATGGAGAGATACTGCATGTGGTTTTTTGAGGCCTGAGCGGAGCAGCATTGCGGAAGCACTTGAGAAATCCTGATAACGTGGCTTGCCTCTGTTATCCAGTCCTAATGAAGGAGTTAGAATTTGTCACAACACTTCATGTTTCGGTTGAGAGATGAGTTTGCAAAGACTTTCGTTTTGATAAATGACAGTTAAAGGAAGCACAAGGATAAACTCAACAAATGTTTGACTGCTTGTGTGACCCAAGCTTGTGCCTTGCAAGGCAAAAATAGTGTGTTTCCTGTGACAGTAAATAAGTTATATATCTACACTTCCACTGAGATGCATGTTATCATGGATATAGTTGTGTTGAAGGAATGTATTTTAAAATACTTCCTCCTAGATAAAATATAAGCAGTTTATGTGACTTTAATGTAATTAATTTATGCTTCCCAATCATAGGAAGCTAGCTACACTTTGCTAGGAGGATTTTAAAATCATATCTTTTTGTCCTTCGGAATACACTTTAAGATAATTTTCAAAGTATTCGTAAGTGACTGAAAGTTATGCTAATTTCAACACATCGTAATCTAATGTTTAGTAAAGAAATTCACCCTTACGGCAACCTTAAAACAAGGTTCAGGAAACATTACCTCAGGAATGAGGACTGGAGTTTGGAAATTTAAGGCGTATATTAGAATTACTTATTAATATCACAGCCACCAGAAAAAAAGTCCATCTCCTACCATTAGCAACCATTTACATTTTCAAATGATTAACATGTTCTTTGCAATTCAATAATTTGACTTCAATGCGCTCTGCATTTTTCAAATGATGTTGTATTTGTGGCTATGTTTACCAGAAATAATTCTGTTCAAATTTGACAGCTAGATGATTAAAAGGATTTAAGCATAACCTAGGCTAGATATTCTAAGGAGAAGCTGGTGTCTAAGAATGGGAACTACATTGACTGAGGAAACACCTACGCAGCTAATAAGATATCCTGAGGACATAGCTTAAATCATTGCATTTCAGAAAAGCTAAGAACCTTACTTTCATTTGAAGAAAGGGAAATTGGAATTCTCGAGTCCAAACACTCTCCTGAAGTCAACAGTTTATGACAACTGTTCACAGCAAGTGTACACCAAAGAAAACAATGAGCTTCAATTTTGTCTGGTGCTGTGGTGAATGAACCAAGAAAAGATGGATATAATTTTAGCCCCAGCTTTTTTTGTGCAGCTTTGCACAAAATAACTAAGTATCAATAAAACCAGAGAGATCATGGCTCTGACACTAGTGTAATGATTTGTGAATTCACCCTGGGGACAGGAGTTCCATCTTCTGGTTTGGTTCAGTTCACTGATGCAGAATTTCGCATTAAATATTTATGTGAAATGGTAGAAATGAAAGTCTTCTGTCCCTGAAAATTCACTTGTTACTAGGCTATGAAGGCTAACTAAGGCTCTTTTTCACTCTCTTTGGCTCTTTAGTTACAACTAAACATTCAGTTAGACAACTGAAAAGTGAAACATTTTTTAGAAAGAATTAGCTTATTCTTCCTAGTAAAGATGTCTCATTTTTCTAATGTCTGATAACTTGCAGTCAGGGGTAGAAGGTAAAGATTGAGTCTCCTTCACCTTGCTGAAATTGTTTTATCACTAAGCATGCTAAATACAAGTGAAGACCCTTTGTGGTTTTTGACTAAGTTCTAACTGGGACCTGACCTCTGCAAATATCTAACTGAATTGGGTTCTGCAGAGTGTGTGGGCAGAAATGGCAGCTTGTGGATCTTGAGAGATGTTAATGTGCTAGATATTCATCGTTAACAAAGCATCAAGACTTCAACAGATTTAGGATGCTCAAAACCAGACATTTAATCCCTTACAGAATATTACTATGGAAAACAGTGCAATTCTAGTTTGATCAGAACTGTAAAGATCCCAATTCCTCATTTTTACACGCAGTGAAGCAGTCAGGGAATTGTCTTCTGCTGGATTTGCCCCTCATGTACGGTATTTAATAATGCCAATTTATGTTGAGTCAGTCCTAAATGCTTAATGAAATTATTTTTTTTTAATTGAGAACCAAGGTGATGCCATGCAAACCATCTAGATTCAGAGTCTTGCATCTGCATTATTTATACCCAACACTGTAAGAAAAGAACGAGGATGTTTACAAGCCAGGACCTGAAAGAATTCCTGAAGAGGGCAGGACAGTTCCGAAAATTTTCAGAAGCATGTTTAGGAAGTGGATAAGTTCTTAGAAAAATTTCTATTGAGAAAGAGAGACAGGTAATCTTGAAGTTCTGAAGGACTGTACTTAAGTTTGATTGTTTTGGCTTGGTTGAACAAGTAGGAAATGGAAAATTTTATGGTAGAACTCCACTTCTGTTAGCTCTCCTGAACAAACAAAGCTAGCTACAATAAATAACAAAAGCTTCCATAGCTTAAATTTCCTCACGTGTCCCTTAAGACTGGGTGACATATAAATACTCCCATTTCAATAAGCCTTTCCTCTCATGCCATCTTCTTACATAGGTGTCACCTATTCCCATTATTTTCATTCTTACTCATAGTTGTAAATGTTGTGTCTCTCTCTCTATGTCTATTTCTTTGTTTTAATGTCTTTCAGGCCTATTTTTTCAGTTATTTTCTCTCTTCTGTAAGGTATACACTGCTTGAAGAGGGCTAGGAAGAGCTGTATATTGTTCTTGGCTGCAGGCCTAGTCAACCCCGGTTTGTTTTGAAACGAGTCTTTTATTTCATTTCACATCTAAGCTAAGTACAAGTGAAGCAGAAAACTCAAGCTATAGCTCTTTAAACTGCTGAAATCAGATATGCTGGGGCACACTTGTGGACAATGGCAACAAAATCACCCTAAAATCACAGGGAATTTGAAAGTTTTTCCTGCTACATAGATCGTATCAATTCATTTATATGAAGGCAGCAAAGAAAATCTGTTACGTAGCTTCTCCTGCCCTCTCAGTGATCTCCTTTGATGATAGCCATCATTCTCTCTCCCACTTACTCCCAGACACATCTGATCATAAAATTAAATCAAATACAGCACTTTAAAACAGAATTTAAAATGTTGGAGTTCATTCACACAGTTGTATGATCCAAATAATATTTCATATTATATTGGTACATTCATAACAAGGTATCTCTAAGATCATTAAAGGATCAGATCCATTTTTGTGGAGTGTATTCGGTTGCAGCTGACTGTCCTGCTTCCAAACAACATAAGCAACTCCTCCAAGTTTGTAACAATTTAACAGTGGTTTAAAAAGAACTTTTGGCATCCTATAGCTAATAAATAATAAGGTTATCATCTCTTTCAAATCAGACAGACTTTATGAAATCTATACTCTAAACTAGATATAGAAAGATATAAAAATAGACATAAACTAGACTAAGGAAGAGATTTCGGAAGAAAACTTTAAAGTCAACAGAAAAAATCACTATTTGTTAAAATCTAAACAAGCAATCTGATAAAGTAATGTTATATTGAAGCCTATTTAAATCCCTGCTGTAATCTTCCACTCTTGCTTACCTTATTCTGAATGCTATTTTCTCTGCTGGGGTAGTTCTACTCACCAGAGTGCTGGAAGCAGCTTTCTTACAGCCCATTTATTGCCTGAACACATGGCAGGAAGCCCAACAGCCAAATAAAGGAAAAGTCTCACACGAACCTAATCTGTTAGATCTGTACATTCGCTCATTTATATAAATATTCTCATGGCTGTAAGTGCTGCAGGAATTCCAGGAGTGTTGGAAATACTAAGAACAAACTTTTAAATGTCTTTTTCCCTGAGATGCCACAGAAGCTGTCTTCCCTGGATCTGCACACAAATTTTTAGCCAGTAGTTCTGTGTAGTGCCTGAATATATTAAGAAATACTATTCTGATATTTTATGTCACTGATATAGTCCTTGCTATCTGTCATTCCTTCCAAGGCCAATTCAAGGGCATATGCTGGGTTTATGGTAATACAGACATATTAAAAGTAGGAGTGTAGCCTCCGTCACAGGAAGCTTGAAACAAGTTCACTGCTTAAACATTTACCTAGCTATTAAACAGTCTCTGCAGTCGCTGCACTAATGGCAGCAATTGAACTACTTGTGACATGAGTGAACTTTTTTGAAGTGGTATTTCTTCACCCATAAAGCCCAGATAAAGGTTTTTATCGCACAAGAACTAGTCCTTTCATCATTGCATTTGGCACACTCAATTGGCTTATCTATCTACTTACGTACATTCTTAACCGTTCACTCGCTTATTGGTCCTCTCCATTCATATACACTACATTTATATTAACAAGCGAGCCTTGCATTTTTAAAGGAGTGAATCACACTTTTATATACCTCACTGAAATAATAAAAATCACCTGAAAACAATGACAACTTTGGTTTTACCAGAATTTTCTTAAGATCAAAGAGCTACTTCTTTAATCTAGAATCTGTATACTCTGTAAAGAAAGTTCTATATTTTACCTGTGTTTGGTTTAGGAAAAGTCTCTTTTAGTTCATTAACCCCTCACTGGACACTGGTCCAGGACAGTAGAAAGACACTGTTAAAATATGTATTTAATGACAAAGCAATGTGAAACGTTTAAATCTCAAGTCTAACCTTGTGCCTGGGAAGGTCCTGGAGCAGATCATCCGGAATGACATCATACGGCACATACAAGAAAACCAAGTGATCAGGCCCAGCCAACACAGGTTTATGAAAGGCAGGTTCTTCTTGACCAACCTGATCTCCTTCTACGACCAGATGATCCATCCAGCAGATGACGGAAAGGCTGTGGATGTTGTGTACTTAGACTTTAGGAAGGCCTTTGACACCACATCCCACGGCATTCTCCTGGAGAAGCTGGCAGCTCGTGGCTTGGATGAGTGTACTTTGCAATGGATAAAGAACTGGCTGGATGGCCGGGCCCAAAGAGTTGCGGTGAATGGAGCCAAATCCAGTTGGCAGCCAGTCACAAGTGGTGTTCCCCAGGGCTCAGTATTGGGCCAGTTCTATTTAATCTCTTTATCAATGATCTGGATGAGGGGATTGAGTGCACCCTCAGTAAGTTTGCAGATGACACCAAATTGGGTGGGTGTGTTGACCTGCTGGAGGGTAGGAAGGCCATACAGAGGGATCTGGACCAGCTGGGTCATTGGGCTGAGGCCAATAGTCTGAGGTTCAACAAGGCCAAGTGCTGGGTCCTGCACTTGGGTCTCAACAACCCCAGGCAGCGCTACAGGCTCAGGGAAACTTTCTACAGGATCAGGCTCACTTTCCAGAGCGGCTGGAAAGTGCCTGGAGGAAAACGACCTGGGGGTGTTGATTGACAGCTGGCTGAACATGAGCCAGCAGTGTGCCCAGGTGGCCAAAAAGGCCAACAGCATCCTGGCTTGGAATAGTGTGGCCAGCAGGACTAGGGAAGTGACTGTGCCACTGTACTCGGCACTGGTGAGGTCCCACTTTGAATACTGTGTTCAGTTTTGGGCCTCTCACTACAAGAAAGACACTGAGGTGTACTTGATGATCCTGAGGGTGTCTTCCAACTGAAATGATTCTATGATTCTTTGATTCTATAATTTTAATTCTTTGGTTATTACTCAAGCAGATTGAAAAATGTGGGAAAGATTCTAAATGTCATAACAGGACACTGTCATTTTAGTACAAGAAAAATGCGATGAAAAATGTATGACGCAGCAAAAGCTTTTTATTATTATTATTTTTTTAAACACACTTGTTCAGAGGGTTCACTGTTCAAGATCTGATGATACTGCAGCAGCTGTATTTTTTGTTTAGGAGCAGATGGATCCAGGTTGCAAGATGTAGACTGCATGTCATGTGAACCATCCTTACAGGCTGTATCTGTTCCTGGGCCATACGGTAACATACCAGGTTTAAGCAAAGTGTTTGCTATCCCTACAGACACAGCACAGAACACTTTTTTATTTTAAATGACCAACTGTATAAACGTTATAATGCGCTACACCAATACTACTGTAGAATAGTTAAATAATAACATATGCCATCAGCAGCCACAAAAATAAACAATCTTAAACTAATTGTAATTGATACAATCGGGCTGGATTAAGCCATGTAAATACTGAGGATGTATCAACATTACAGCCAACCTTCCACCTTAGACTTTACAGTTTATTTTAATCTTCACTGTTGTTTAGACTGTAATTGATTATGTCATTGAGCATCGCAGGATCTGAAGAGTCTTTCTAAATCCAGATCAGTAGTGGTCTTCCACAGAAACAGAGTATATTGTATCCCAAAGTTTAGTGTTGGCAGAAAGCTCAGCAATGAACCAGCTGTGCAGCACCTTCCCTGACCAGCATGTGCTCCCATCAGCAAATAACATCATCAAAAGCAGGAACAACCAACAGCAAATTCGTGCAGGTCTTGATGAAAAATATCAAGTTATTTTGGGAAAACTACTATTAGGGGGGACCATCTGCTCCACTGGAGAGGGAACCGGGGCAAGACACTCATTGAGGGAGCCCTGCACAGTTCTCTTTCTGGCTGACCAGCGGGAAAAGTTTTCCATTCTCTCTCTGTCTCTCTCTCCACCCTGCTCCTTCCATCTCTCTTTCTCTCTTCTTCTTGGCACCTACATCTCCCTTTCCCTTTCTGTCATTCTCTCTCTTTCTTTTTTTGTTTTGGCTTGGGTTGTTTTTTTGTTGGTTTTTTCTTCAATTTTCCTAGCATCACCATCAGAGTTGATGTATTTCATCAGCTATGGACCCTGCTAATAACTGTATCCCTACAGTTACAATACCAGGTCCAGTCCATCACTGGACATATCTTCAAAATTTTCTTCTTATTCAAATTAGTATTTCATATTAAATTATCTTGGAAGGCAACAGCCTTTAGTAAACAGTCATTTTGAAAAAAAAGTCAACAAAACTTCTATAAAAGTATTTTAGTATAATTATTAGTTTCTAAATTATTTGTATAGTAAAGATTTTTAGCCAAAGTTCTTGTAAAAGCCTATTAAAACTTTTCATTATAATTTATGTTATTATGCCAAGTAGTGCTTCATTTTTTACTGTCGCCTAAGAGAGCGATGAAAACAGTGCTTAAGCATTATCTGCATTAATAAAATATGGGGAGATGTAGGATGATGGCATGGAAATTAACAAGAAAAACAACTGCCGAAACTTTTTTTTAGGTAAAAGGATATTGATCTGCAAAATGTCAACATTTACGGCAACAAGAAAAGGGAAAAAGTTTCCTGAAAAGACATGCTATGGCATGAATAGTACTGGGCACACAGCAAATACCATCAAATACACTTAATCGGCCAGCTAATTTGCAAACAATTTGCAGGAAACCTAATCTAAAGTCTCTCAAGCTTGAACAAAACTGAAATGTAGCTAATGGACCGTACAAGAAAAAAGATCAGACAAAGAAACTTATTTCCAATTCTGACTCCAGCATATTGCCAGACTTACACTGAGGAAAAGCTTGATCACAAACAGTACTCTTCTGAAGAAAGCCTATCCAAAACATTTTCTGTGAAAGCGATTGAAAACATTAAAACAGGTGTGAAAGATAGGATTATCAGATTTTGAAGATGTCAGGTCAAAAATACGCTAGTTTTGAATCCACAGTTTACAGTCTAAAATCCAGTGACTTCTTATTCAACAATATAGATTACATTTTCATTATACCAAAACATGCATTATTATTTGTATGATGAGTTCCTTTTTCTGCACATTGAGGTCTTTCTCCCCTGAATATATTTAGCAGCTTACTGAAACAAACTGACATGGCAATCTATCAATACATTTTCTTCTTGGAAACTGTAGAGGTTTTTAATATTCTAAGAACATTTTAACATGAGTATGTAACAGTCAGCTTTATCTTACTCCATATCCTGTTTACATGGTATGCCAAAGATATACATAGGACTAAAGTGAGTCTACTGTAGCCTATCTGTTGCCCACAGTACTTCCAAACTGTCATTAAATAATTTGGTTCAACTGTACAGTGAAGCCTTCTACTACTCAAAACAGTGGGCACTTATTTAATCCTCCATGTATTTCTGTGTACAACAGACTAATGACTTAGTAATGCCTATGCTAAGTCTACTATTTTTTGAGAAGCCTCTGTTCTCAAAAACACACACACAAAAGTGAAAAATGGCACTGTATAATGGAAGATATTTCTGCTCCAATGCCATTTTACTATTTTTTTTATATTTCTCGAAGTCTAAATTTCTTACACTGAATCAATGTTACTGCAGTTGTTTTATACTCATTATGGGTTGCATCATCCTTGGCGCTTCCAAGAGTAACAGCAGGATGATGTCTCTTGACCTTGAGATCACAAAAGTTGTGCTCTCTTCACTCACCGGCGTGGACATAGGTCCACAGAAGAGATTCAGCAAAAGCACAGTAACATGCTGCAATGCCCAGTGTTGTTGTAAGTCACGTGCTTTTATTGCATAAAGAGGAAAACCTGAAGGCTGTCAGGATATCTCCTTGGACTACAGCAGCTTCTCTTTCTTACATGCAAAACTGAGTCACATTAACTTTGCCTTTAGCCCTTCTATTCCAAAGGAGAGTAAGGTTAACTTCAAAAAAGAGTGGGAGTGACACTATATAAAGGGACATTCCAGAAATTTATATTTTCATACTAAAAATTACCAAACAGAGGCCATGTTGTGTCTCAGGAAGAGATCAGTTCTTCTCCTTTTCTTTAGTGAACATATTTGGAGGAGTTCTCTTTTCTCCTGTCAGAAGCAGACATGGATATCTGTATGACTGCAGTTTCAGCCCTGGACCATGATATGTCTTCTCAGATACTGTAGAACACGATCCTTACAGTTCATTATTATAAAGGAACTGAACGGGCAGTGAACGGAGCAAATGTTTTAGTTGTCTAAACATGGGCTTTCTGTGTACTTTTAACGTCCATATCTAGCCTCTCTCAAAATCTCTTTTTGCTATTAAAATTGTATCCTTGCATTTTTTCTTCACTCTTCAGCAATGAGAAAGGGAAATAACAGGCATTTCTGTAATACCAGGACAATAGAAAACAAGTCTGAGCTCTGCAATCACATAGTAAAATATAATTGCAAAACCTTCCACATAACTAAATGTTAAGTCTGTATGAAGCAATTTTGTTGTTGCCTTTCTTGTGTTGCACAATTACAGAGAGAAGAATAAAAATGTCCAGTGTTGGGTTACCATGATTTTTCCAAGGAACTGAGGCTTATGCAGTTGTGCTGTTCATCTGTTGGTCCTCTCCAATCACTTTTGAACCTGCTGGATGATTTCGACAAAGTTTGGTGAGGGCATGGAAGGAGGAAGCTTAGCTGAAAAAAAATACACATTCTTTCAAGTTTTGTGAACATCAGCAGCTGAATAGCAGACAGACTGGCACACATTGCTGAATGAAAAACTGCAATCTGATCTGAACAGTTTATCCTTTCTCTTTTGCTAAAGACCTGTATGTACTGGCCGTCCAGCTGCCTGGGTGCAAGAGTAAATGACAACCCACAGCAGATCTGAACACTGGAGTTTATTTCAGAACAAAAGAGATGAAAGCTTTTACCCTACTTTATAATCCAGCACAATCACTCATATGCGTCACATATGTTAGCGTTTCAGGTCTCAGCTTGCGTCCTTTGCAGGAAGGTCCCTGCTGGTCTGGGATGGTCAGGCAGAAAATCATGTTTGTTCCTGTTGTGCTGCCTCCTGCAGCCCTGGTCTTGGGCATTACTGGCCAAGGTCTCTGGGAATCCCACAGCATTCACCTCCACACAGCTCTCTGTTTTCCAGGATTTTCCCTCTCTTCCAGGATCTTTCCTCCAACCAGGATTTCACCATCCCCTTTCTGAGTCCTTTCCTGTTTTCTGAGACCACTTCTATTCAGGGACACTTCTTTTTCGAGTCAGCTCTTCTTTGCAGGGCCCCAAGCCCTTGTTTTTCTAAATCCAGATAGTCTATGTGCAGAAGAACAATGCACAATCTACCTCCTAACTGGTGGATGTTGTCTCTATTTATTGGAGGGTTCAGGACATGTCACTTTTATTTTGTCCAGATACTACCAAAATTTACATTGAGCAGCAAGCAGGTAGCAGGCTTGTGCTTCAGAGTTTCAAAAATCAATTCCATACATTCATCAATACCTCAACTTGCAGCCGCTATCTGCCACCTCTTAGCATTCACATTCTAAGCTATTTTTTAATCTGTGACACCAGTGAGCACATACGTAGCTAAACCAGTAACAGCACTGGGCTGTGACACTCTTGCCTCCATGTTAATGGAATGTATGGGAGGGAATGAGGGAAGGAAGATCTAAGTAACAGTGGTGGGCCATGTGAGAGGATGACACATATGAGTAGAATAACTCACCTGGATCATTTCAAAGACTGATTATTCACATGCCAGAGACCCTGTTCCCCAAGAATTTTTGTGCAGCTGATAAAAAGGGAACTTCAGGTGGCAGAAGTGTTAAATTTGTCAGTTCTATTTATTCTGAACAATACTTTTTCTGATATGTGGTTCATATCTCCTACTATTAATACTGAATGTGGTAAAACACTACTCCAATTTATCACTGTTACATATTTTATAAAGTTTGTTTTGTTTTGCTCCAGCAGTTATATCCTGGTTACATCGAAATGGAGCACTACCTCTAACTTAAAGCAGGAACGGGGTATGGTTTTTATTCAACAGTGCACTCGTGTGGCAAGACTTAGGAAGTACATAGATAGTTTATTACGAGACTGGTTAAATGCAATGTATTTTTTCATTGCAAAAGACAAAATAACACATAAAAGGTGTTTTAGATAGACATAATGATCTGTTCTCCAACATAATTAATTTCAGGTACTTTTTATAATTAATATTTTGTCCCACTTCGATTGCATACTTAGAAAATATGTCCTCTTTCAAATATTTTGGTCATAGAAGTCACAGCTCCAATAAAGGATATGATCTTGTTTTGTCACAGTAACTTTTATTAAGCTACCTGGTATTGTTGAAGAAAGTATAAATAAGCTTCCAGGCAAACAAATCCTTCTTCAGGGAAAAAAAAAAAAAAAGTGGAGCTGAAAGCTAAACATACATTGAAAACAACTGCTCTTATTTACTTAGATATGCAGCGTATAATATAACCATTTATGTTAGCTCACTCCTGTCTCACTGAGGAGATCTACAAAACCGTTCCAAAGGATGAGCATTGAAATAAAATTCTAACTTTTTTGTATATAAAATAAGTGGAAAACAGAAACTGGCTTTGTAGCTCATTACAGTCTCTCTCCCCATCACAAAGCTGCATACTCCAGAGGCTACAACTTCTTCTTCCGTTAAGAAGACAGCCACCTCAAAGAAATAATGATAGACTGAGAGCTATATAGTGAGAGCTTTTAGGCAGATGGAGAGATTAGCCAACTGATTAGCTGACGCAAGTCAAATTGACTTTACTCTTGCCATTTTTAGTCTTTGTGAAGTTGTATTTCAAGGCAAAAGAAGCCTTTGGGAGTGCATCTCCAACATTTTGGGCAACCACAAGCAGGTGTAGATTGGTATAATCTAAGTGCCAGGGAGCAGAAGGTTACCCAGAAGCAGACAGACACAGCAGGGCAGAGCCCTCACTAACAAGAGCTGCAGTTCCACAGTACCCAAGCAAGAAGAACGGCATTTACAGTTCCCTCTCTGCTTCAAGGGTGCATGTTTGGTCCAACTGAAATATAACAGCCAAACTCTCTACAGTGTCGCAAAGCTTTCTTTTGCTCTGCCATTTCCCATGGCTAACAGATTTCTTGCAAAGTGTCTGGCTGCCAGTAGGTCCCACAGCAGGAGGGCTGCAATCAACACACATCTCAATGGAGCTGCAACACAAGAGAAGGACGTTCACAGTCCTGAAGAAAGAAAAGCCTGAATTTGAAGATTACTGGAGAGCTTGTTAATCTAGAGCAGGCCAGATCCCAAGACTTGTGAAGACTTGTGGCTTCATACATTGTTAGGCCAATGACTGAAGGGAGGAGGGAAGACAATGCTTGAGCATACTGTGAGAGGAGACCCAAGAGTCTTGGACAAATTTTCCCATTTGATTGACCAAACGATACTAGAAAGGCAGTGTTGCTAGCCAAACATCCAAAAGCCACAAAGCTGCTAAAAGAGCTGTAAGTCTTACCTACTTTTATTTAATTTGTACTAGAAATTCCCACTGTGACTTGGTTGGCTGCTTTCCATCATCTTCAATCACACTTTTTCTACAGTTGATTTAATCTCCACATATGCTGCAGGAAGCTCTCTACAACTTCCGTGTCCCCCTGATGATGACCCTTGGAATGGGAATTAGATGACCTGAACACTCCCTGAGGTAAGTTATCAGAGAAAACACAAGACAGCATTCCCTCTGTTTTGCACCAGGACATGCTGGTCCATCATGGTCCCAGTAAGAAGGGCATTCAGACACTGCAAAGTATCGTTTCAAAGAAAAGTTATTAGAGTTAAAACCATAAAGAAATAGAAGACAGCTATTTTACAACACTTCAGATGCCGCAAACCATGAGTAATGCAGCATCAAATAGGCCTCTGATCAGGGCATACCATGAAGACCCTGTCTGTGGAAGGGCTATCTCATTGTGGTCATTCAAACTATTAGAGGATTTTCTTACAAGAAAACAACTCTATTCATCATTTCTACTATCACACAGAAAGGATATTCATGTAAGAACTTCTTGCGGCACTTTTACATAGAAACAAAGCTGCAGGGGTGCTGTAATCACACATACGACGTGGGAGCTGCCTGCTGGCTCCTCTCACAGTGAGCAGGATGAATTTTTCCTGTGGACTCAGGATGTGCACGGCACAGCACAGGCCTGCAGGTCACACTGGGTTAACTGCTGCATGGGTCACCAAGGTCTCAGTGCACAATGGTCCTGCAGGCAGGATCAGCTCCCTCTGATGTGGAGTCACACTGCAGCCTCTGCTCCAGTACCACACACTGCACACTGAGGTGTCTGACCTCATTCCTTTGGAGTTTGCAGTTCAGCAGGAAGTTTTGGAGGATAAAACCAGGCAGCTGTAACGGTTGTAAGTGATCAGGAGAAATGGTGGGACCTCTGGGGTCACCCTTTTTGCATAGGTTGTACCAGGGCTTTGTAGTCTGGGGTTGGAAAGTGAGGCTGGAGGGGAGCTTTTTAACCTTGTGGGTCCCAAACCTCTGCCCTGTAGGCACAATACAATCTGCAGGGGAAGCATAGCACCACGAGTGAGGTACCATGGCTGCAGCAGCCTGCAGGAGAGAGTGCAGAGGAGGCGATGAAGCTGGTGAGAGGCCTGGAGCACAAGTCTGATGAGGTGCAGCTGAGGGAACTGGGGCTGTTTAGCCTGGAGAAAAGGAGGCTGAGGGGAGACCTGATCACTGTCTACAACTACTTGAAAGGAGGTTGTAGCACGGAGTGTGTTGGTCTCTTCTCCCAAGTAGCAAGTGATAGAACAAAAGGAAATGGCCTCAAGTTGCACCAGGGGAGGTTCAGATTGGATATTAGGAAAAAATTCTTCCTGGAAAGGGTTGTCAGGCATTGGAACTTGCTGCCCAAGGAAGTGGTGGAGTCACCACCCCTGGAGGTGTTTAAGAGGTGTTTAGACGAGGTTCTTAGGGACACGATTTAGTGCGAGAGTTAGGTTATGGTTGGACTCGATGATCCTGAGGGTCTCTTCCAACTGGAATGATTCTATACTATTCTATTCGCTCAGGCCCCTTCTGCAAAAACAGCTTGACAGAAGCCTTTATGAAAGCTGCCTGTGACCAAAGCGGGGTGAAGGGTACAGCCGTGTCCTGGTGTCCTCAGAATGAGAAAGTACAATGACAGAGGAGAGGTCCTACGTTTCTGTTGTGAAGTCTGATTTATTCACATCAAGGTGGTGTCACGAGGTGTCTCTGGAGTTCTCTCTGCAGAAAGCTACCTTGCAGAATGGACGAGAATGTCTCTACAGAAGTAGAGACTTGGTCAAAGAAAACTCTGTTTCCCTTCTCCACCATTCTCTCTTAGCAAGGCACCCTCAACTTCCCAGTCAGCTCTATATGTTGGAGGGGATAATCTCAAAACCACAAATTACTGACTCCGAAGTGCTCAATGCTGCTACTGTGGCATGTCCTGGCGCTCTGTGTCATGGCGGGCTGAGCGGGGCTGGAGGGCGCTGAGGGGCAGACCTGACGTGCTGTCCCGCAGCTGCCGCTCGCACGCAGACCCCCCGGGCCGGTACCTCAGCGGGTGGAGCTCAACGCTCCTGCAAACACCCGCCCTTGAGCCGCCGAGGGCCTCTAACGGAACACCTTGAACGCTCCGGAAAACCGCTGTTTGGGCGTCCTCAGGAGAGCCCTCTCGCCCACAGCACAGCAGCAAAGCCCCGTTTACGCGCCGCTGGGGCTGCCGGATGTCACCGTGGTGCGAGGAGCACAGCGCGAGGGACCGCGACACCAACCGCCCCGCCGCGCGCGCCGCCGCCACTACCCGCCCAGACCGCGCGCCCCTGCGCGTGCGCACCGCCGGCCACCGCCCCGAGCGGCGCAGGCGCCCTCGCGCTCCCGCACCCCGTTCCAGGCCAGGCGCCCTCTAATGACGCCACCTCACCTGGCGTCCAGGACCGCCAGCGCGCCGCCGCCGGCAGCCGTGCGCATGCGCGCTAGGTGAGGCGCCGCGTCCCTTTCTCTCGCCCCTCTCCCGGGGGGCCGCGCCCCCTTCTCCCCTCCCCCCACCTCGCCCCCCCCACCCCCCCCCCGCCCCCCGCCCCCTCCGCTGCCGCGCGCGCCGGCCGTTAACTGTCGCCGCTGCCCGCCCCCGCTCGGCCTCGCCGCGCTGTGAGGCGAGGAGGGGAAGCGCTGGCCGAGTAGACACGGGCTGGCCGCGGCGGCCGGCGCCCGCCCGCCCTCTCTCTCCTCCCTTCAGAGGGGGCCGCGGGCGAGCGGAGGAGGGAGGCCCCGTCACGGCTGCGGGCCGTGCACGGGGAGGGGAGCGCAGGCGGCGAGGCCTGCAGCGGGCGGGAGGAGGGATGCGCCCGAGCCCGCCGCCGGGGGCGGCCCCTGAGGGCGAGGGCGCGGTCCCCGGGCGGGCGGGGCCGATCGCAGGCCCGGGCGCGCAAGCCGGAGGCCGGCGGAGGCTGGCGCCGGGGGGAGGCGGGCCAAGCCGGCGGCCGGCCGCTGCCTCCTCCCCAGCAGCCGCGGCCCCCCGGAGCTGGGGGCAGGGCTGAGGCCGTGTCGGGGGAGCGCGGCGAGGGACTGAATCGTGTCTCTGTGCATAGGTGAGCCCGATGTGGATTCCCCGGCTGGGCGAGGGGCAGCGCGGCGGTCCTTAGCTGTTCCCCCGGAGCCGGCGAGGCCCTGTGTGTGCGCGGGGTGGGAGACATGGACTCGGCAGAGCCCGCGGGCGCCGCGGGTGGAGACCTTTCGGCGGATCGGGCCGCGGCCAGCCGTCTTCGGTGCGGGGAGGAGGAGCCGGACAAGGAGGGAGAGGATGCGGTAGGGAAGAGCGGCGGCTGCTCCTGGGAGCAGAGCCTGAACCCCGAGCTGCAGCAGGGATACCGCATCTTGCGCGAGTTTCTCCTGGAGAAGTACCGGCCGCTGACAGGCCCTTTTTTGAAGCCCCTCGCGGATCAGGCATCCGTAACGGAGGAAGGAGCTGGCTCCCTCCCGGGTCGTAACAGCAGTCACTCCTTTCAGCAGCTGCCAGCTGAAATGTGGCTGTTGAAAATGGAAGAGAAATTTTCCAGTGGGCAGTACACAGGAATAGAAGATTTCGTGGGTGACTTCCGGCTAATGCTGGAGACATGTTACCGGCTGCATGGTGTAGATCACTGGCTATCCAAACAGGCCCAGAAGCTGGAGATGATGCTGGAACAGAAGCTGGCACTGCTGTCCCGGTAGGTGTAGAAAACTCTCTGGGGACCCTGTCAGGTGCGGTTTACATGAAGTAGAAGAGGAGGGTGTGTTTCTTGATGTAAAAAATACCTTTTGAATGTGTTTTAACAAACAAAACCGCATACAGAAACATTTGAACTCTCTATACTTCCACAAAGAGGAATGTTTCCTACTGGGAACTATTCAAATATCGATTCAAAATGCTTTGGAGATTCCAAACCAAAAAAATACCAAAATGCAAAATAGGGTACAGCATTTCCTGGGTAAGATTTTTCTTCTGAAAGAAGCCTTTTATGAACTTGGAGGCATATTTGTTTAGACAAGATGTTGAATGCCCCTTTCTTTGTGTTGTCAAAAGCAAGTGAAACTACCCGAACTCTGTATGAACAACTGCCTCTTTAAAATTGTCATTTTTACGGTCTGAGATTGTTACTGTCTTTAAAATAAGTAGGAATAAAATTTTGAGCCGAAGTAGTTGCTTCGAAATGGCTAATTTAATGTCGGAATATTTTTTATAATCAAAATGAAAGAGAATGCTTGGCATATTATAGTCTTAAATGGCAAAATGGAAGTTGTGATATGTTTAAGTATAAGTCCCTGACAGGAACTTATTAGCCAAAGCAGCTGAAGTATAGAAACCTGTCAAGTTACATAGCCGAAAGACCTGCTTAAATCACAACTGAAATATATATGCTTTCTCGTGAGTTTGATGTAGGGTTAGTTTAGTCGTACTTGTAAAACTGTGGTGGCTTCTCACAATGAAAGGCCCACTGATCTTCTGAGTGATATAGTATTTTGCCTGTAAAAACCAAGAGGATTTTTTGCGAAGGGTGAAGGTGGAACAGTATTAGGAAATGTATAAAGCTGTGCATGTCTATCAACCTTGAAATTGCTGCTGAGAGCGTTAGCTGCCAGCTGGTAAGAAGAACCTTGCTTGTGTAGTGGGAACACTTGAGCATGGTGCAGAACTCAGCTGAATAAGCCACAGCGAATGAATTATGTGTTGCTGTAGCAGCACTGTATTTGAATCTGCTTTTGTGTAACAACAGTTTCGGGACAGGTTGGAAGTATAAGAGAAGGAGCTGAACCTAATGGGACACGAATGTTGCTAGTTTGCTTGAGTAAAACTTTAATTAAAAAAAAAAAGTCAGAATCTCTGGCTTAAAAGATTTGTTGCTGACAAAGAAATAGTTAACCATCTGCAGCTTGGAAGATTTGTGCCAAGTTCATTTCTGTATGTTTTGTGACTGTAACATCTTAGCTGTGTTGCAGTGAAGGGCATTTTGTTGAAGGCTCTGTGTTGAATTATATGGCTGCTCATTGTATTCGTTAGGACCTGAGAATGCTCAGTGCCTTTTTATTAGGAATTCCTAATAAAAGAAGTGAAGTTAATTTATGTAGTGTCATCAAATAGCAATATACAAATTTACTTAAAAAATTAAGTTGCTGTTGTCATTCTTTTACAAATGCACAGTCTTTGTTCAAATAAATATTAAACTAGCTAAACATTAACTTACCTCAGTATATAGTGGATTTCTCTTATGTTAGCTCTTTGGAGATTTGTAAAGATTTTTTTCAATATGTCTGTGTTCACTAGCTTGGTAAAAGTTTCTAAGAATTGTATATAGAAAGAATTACAGAATCTAGAAGTCTCAAAGTTCTTTTTCAACTTTTGATCAGACAGATTTGTCTTAGGTGTTTAACAGAACTAATTTTATTAATAAAATTAAATTCAAGAACTACTTCTTGGAATAGTCATTCTTGCTTCATTACAGGGCAGTATTTAGCTCAATGATCCCCATCAAGTAACTCAAGGGAAACAGTCAGTGTTGGTTGTATGATTCTCAGGTATTACAAACCACAGAAAATTACCTTAGAATGGAGGTTGCTTTTAAGTGGAGGCTGGATTTTTTTCTACCTCCCCTGCAAATGTTTTGAGATGTTGTGTGATACAGTGTTACTTCTCATACAAGTTTTGCTGGCATACTTCGAAACAGGGTAAGATGAAATGTAACTTTACAACCAAATTTGTAGGGGCTTGCTTTTAATATTTGTTTGGTTGGGATTTTTTTTAAATTTTTATTTTTAACAAAACTAAACTGCTGTTTAACACCGACATCCCTAACACAGATCAACGAGTCCACATTGTTTTCTCAGTATTTGAAGTGTCATTTAAAAATGATAGTTTCTTATCTCAGATCTTGTGGAAATATTTTCTTTCCAAATATTTATGGATTAATATAGGGAATTCAATCTCCAAAAAATATTTGGTTACTTGAGCTAAATATCCTCTTTTTTAAACAGATGTGAAAACGTAAGTCATGTTAGCATGTTGATTTTAAGTTTAAAATTTGGTAAAGGAACTTCCAAAGTGGAAAAAATGGCAAGTGAAGAAAAATTACTTTTTTTCTGAGTGGATTCGCTTGATCTATGGTTGGTAGTGCAGGCATTAAAGTGCTGTTAAGGGAAATTGTAATTGTGAATTGGCTTGCTTTTTTCTTATAGGCATTTGAGAGAGAAAACATCAATAGCTGTAACATCTAGAGGCTGCTATGGGCTGGAAGATGAGAAGGGAATAGCTTGCATTTCAACAAGACGTCGTTCCATGCCTCGCAATTTAATAGGCTTGTCAACAGGCCTGTTTGAGTCTGTGATGGTTCAGGTTCTAAGACAAGAGGAACAGCTGAAAGCAAAAGAGGAAAAGAGGTAATAGGAAAAACTGTTTTGTTTTGGTTTTAAATAATCATGTCTTCCAAGTTCTTTACACGGGCTAGCTCTTTAAGGCTTTTTTAGGTAAATAAATATTGTGGTGCTTTTTGTCTTAAGTTCATGAATGAACCTGGTGCTTCAAGGCAGTGCATCCACAAAGCAAGAAATTAGTTTTTGATTTACCACGTTCTTTAAAAATTACTAACGTCATATAAGCTTTAAAATGAATAAAGGCCACCATTATTTTAGGATTGTGAAACTTTTAATCATAACTGAAAGCATCCACAGCAATTTCCTGTTACATCTGTCACACTTTATCATACCTCTCTTTGGACTGATTTCCATCTAACGATTAGATTAAAAACTACCACTATGCTTAACTACAGGCAGTGATCTTGTCACTGCTTCCCTCACTGATAGTCAGAAGCAAATTGTTTCTGCCAGTGCTACTCCTGTTATCTCACCGATGTGGCATTTCAGTTTGTTAGGTAACTGACTGAGAACGTGTGTGTAATTAACTCCGTGGGAATTTTGTGGTTTCCATGAGTTTAAGAGGTGTATAATTCCAGGCAGTGTTTAATGTTGATAGTAATATGTTTCACTTGAAGGAAAATGAAATTTTTAAGCTTGTATGCTTTAACAGTAACTTGAGAGATTGTTTCTGAACACAGAGCATGATAATAAGACAGTATTAGCTTTAGGGAGCAAAATATTTCCAGCCTTTTTCAAAGCTTACCGTTCTGGAGATTTTTCCCATATATAACCAGTTCACTGTCATTTTGCAGGTAATCTTCATTTTCAACAAATTTGAAGCTGTACAGTTTTGACTGACTTAAGTGTTGGCCAGAACTTTTTCCTTAGAAAAAAGTGAATCTTTCTTCTTCTAATTCACCTCATACTTTGCAAAACAGCAAGGATCTCTAGGGTTATTTTTTCTCTGGAAAGATTTTCTTGGTTTGTGTTCAACTTTGTGTTCTAGATCTCTGAACTTAGTAACACTGTTATAAAAAAGGACATTATGATTGAGTTTTAATTCATCCATAGACTGAGTAGAACATATTACCTCATAAAATACAAATTTTGCTTTCATACAACTGTTTTAAGCATGTTCCTGTAGAACTGTAGTAATTAACAGTTAAATCCCTTCATCTGGATATACTCAAAAGTCCCAGATGCTCTGCAAAGGATACTCCACAGTGACTGATTCTACAGAATGTTCTACAACAACAGAAGCAGTTTGCAACTAGCTTGCTGCTTCATGTCCTAAAATTTTCAACTCTGTCACTTATTAGGAAGCAATAAAAATGTGTCAGTAGGAGATGATAGAGTCAAAGAAATATTCAACCAGCTATCTACTGATACATTTTTATTGGTATAACAATTGGTATAGAGAGGCACAAGTTACTTTGAAAACATGGTGGATCCATTAGGAAATAAGAAAATAAGATATCTGAAGAAGAGCCTCTCTATACCAATTGTTTCCCAACTCGCCAAACTGAAAATATTCCAAAAATACATTGTAGAGGTATTTTTTGAAAAAGACTCAGAAATAGGAAGGCCTATAAAATTAGTAATACGTTACCAGTGAAGATCACGTGATACAGCATATATCAATTTTTGAAGTGTTTTATATATAAATGTACATAGTTGCAACACTAAGATGGGACACTATTTTAATTCAAAAATACATTATGACTTCCTAAACTTACTTTGGATTATTGCTAAAATATAGATTATGTTGAATATACTGCTATTTGTTAAGAAGAGAAAATAGTTCTTCAGCTTGTTTTTTTTAGAAATCTGACACACTAATGTTGGCACAGAATAAATACTTTTTAAAAAATTATGCAAGATTGCAGATTTGGATAGTTTAATTGGAGTGCACAGTGCTGCCCTTTTGGTAATATTGCAATATTCTGTAGAGCTACCATCTTGGTCCATTGTCAAATGTGCATGTTCATTACTGAATTTTGCTTTCACTCACTCTTCATTTATTGTAATTGTGCTGGGTTAGTTGAAATTGAGTTAATTTTCTTCATGCTTTTCTTCTTAGTAGCTAGCATGATTTTTGGTTTGGATTTAATATGAGAATAAAGTGATAACACTGGCGTTTTTTTTCCATGGGACAGAGTTAATGTTTTCTTAATAGTAGCTGGACTATGTTTTGAAGTTGGTATGAAAAGACTGACTTACTGATATTTTGGCTGTTGCCAAGGAGACCAAGGAGTTTTCAGCTTCCCAGTTGCACGTGCAAAATAGCAGCAGGGAGGGAGGGTAGCAGGAGAGTACCTAGATTGACATTCAGGTTGGTCAGTGAAGTACTCCTTAGTATTAGTGTCATTACCCATATATAACTGGAGGTGGCTTTTCCAGGTCATTATTTCTGTTTTGGAGTTCTGTTTGGAGTTTGGTGTTAGTTCCGCCCTTTTGCTATTCTGCTGTTTTGCATTTGACCTTTGGCCTTTCTGCCTTTTGCCCTTTTTTTCCTCTCGCTGGGATCTGCTGTTCAGGACCGAGGGATCTCTCCTTTCTGGGACTGGCTGTTCAGTGTGATCAAAGTTTGTGAGCAATTGCATGAGTATCACTTATTTTAGATATACTATTATTATTAATTAGTAATTATTATTTTGCTGTCTTATTAAACTGTTCTTATCTCAACCCGCTAGTATCTCTCTTCCCTTTCAATTCTCTTCCTCGTGCCATCATCAAGGAGGGGGAGGGGTGAGCAAACAGCTGCAGTGGTCCTAGTTGCAGGCTGGGGTTAAACCATGGCAGTAATAAACATGAAGTCTGCTGAACTGAAATTGTACTTATATGTGTTTAAAGCTTATACTAAATCTGCAAGGAGAATTCAGGTAAAAATATGTTATTGTGAACAATTATCCACATATTTTTCAGGCCACAAAATTTTAATGCAGAATTCCTATTTATTTTAATGTATCCCAGTAAAATTCATGGTATGAACTGTAGTTTTAGAACTAAAGCACTACTTTAGTGGATACAGATTTTACTATTATTGTTGTTATTATTATTATTGTTGTTATTATTATTATTATTATTGATTGTTTCACTAAGTCTTTCTTCACAGTTGGAGAAAAAGTAGTGTCCTAATCTGTTGCTATAACATAGGCTACCTTGTGTCAGAGTATAATTATTGCTGACTGTGATGGTTAACTCAAATGAGTGGGTAAAATATTTAGGATTTAAATTTCTGCTGTACTGAACTTTGCCTTTCTCTGCTGCTGTTTTTTGTCGTAAAATTGTGTGTAGTGTGGCAGTATAACTTGCTTGCGTGCTGGTAAAGCAGTTGTGTTTGGATAGGCAACACTTGCTGTTCACCTGACTTGCAAATGAGTTATCAGGAACATAAAAAAGTGCTCACATTCTGGCCTTCCAACTGACCACGCAGTATGAATGTATGTTCTAGCTAGTAATATCTTAGTTTACACTGTTTATCTGCCTCACTAGGAGTTATGTATTTTCAGCCCCAGATAAGTAAGTTTGCAAATGCAAGTGCCTTTCAGCAAAACTTGGCCTCATACCTAAAGAACTTGCTTGTTGAAGTCCAAGTTAATATCTAATCCTTTGCTTTAGTTATTTAGATACTCTTGTTAGGCACAGGCATCTTATGATGTGTAGAAAGAACTGCAGTAAATGAAATCTTTAAAATAGTTTTCAATTTTTTTTTTTCCAAAAATCCTTGAAATTTATTTTACGAGCTTCTTTTCAACCACATATTTTGGAAGAATATCCTGAAGTGTGGTTTTTGTCATCTTTTCTGTAGTTAACTCTGTGGAAATCCTATTCCAATTCTTTTCCTTATTATCCTTTGTAGAGAGTTCTTTTTTTCCCTTTCTTGTAGTTTATCTCTTTCTTGTACAATCATCTATTTCATTTTTTCTTTATTTAGTGTTCTACAATTTCTCCCAAGTGATACATTCATCATGGTGGACTCAACATGTAAAAAATGAGAAGGTGTCTTTGCAAAGCTGATTTCACCATTTTGTAACTAATATTTTCTGTACAGCAGCAAGAGCGCTTTTTCTCTCCTAAGTACATATATAACAACATCAGATTTACTTTTCTTGTCAGTATTGTTTATAAGCTTTCCTTTTGTTCAATTGTTGTAATTATCAGAATGTTTAATATCATCTTTGGATTATTAGTTACATTTCCATGAGGTTCTACTCAGCTGCTTAGTTACATACTAATTAAGTAACAAATCAATACTGACCTGCATATTAGCTAACAATAAATATTTTTGGAATTATTATGTAATTTGAAATTCTTGCCAATTTAGAGGCATTTAGATACTGAAGCAAAGAGGCGTAATAGATACCTAATGAAATTTTTAAAACCACCAGTGAATGATAGGTCATTAACTGGTTGTTTTCAATGGCGATTAAGTGTCTGTATGGCTTTGGTGTGTTGAAAATCACGCTAGGCAGTCTGTGTTTTCACCATTTCTGAAAACATGCTCCTAGGATAAGTTCCAGACATATTCATTAAAACATTTAAAGAATTTGTTTCTGGTTGTGAGTTAGTCATTTAAATTAGCAAATTGTAGAATGAGGTATGCTTATACAGTCAATTTTGCCTTTTATGAGAATGTTGTGAGCATGAATTTACTGGGTCCTATGGAAAAATATAGAATATGTCACAATATGATGTCAGACATTACAGATACAGAATGAAGGTCACATGGGCATCTCCAAATTTAATTATTTCTGACTATTAAATCTTGATTTGATTTAGAATAATGCGTAATATTGCTATTTAGTACATAGCTTTCTAGTTTACTTTTTAAAAGTAAGTTTGTAGAAACGAATCATTGTAGAATTAAAACAGTTCTCTGTACCTGTTATTAGAGTTCCGATGCCTTACTTTTACCTGTGAAAAATTACTCAACACTAAAGTGAGTTAGAAGTAGTAATTGGAAGGAAAAAAGTACAGTCTAGTTTTGTGTCTTTTCCCTTCCAAGTGAAATCTCTTGTTGCAAGTGAGAAGGAATTAGCCGGTGAGATGTCTGCTGTCTTAGAGGAGAAAATTATAAGAAAAGTGGGGAGTGATGTGTGGACTCCGTTTTAGGTGGTATCTCTCCTTGGGGAGCATGTCCGCTGAGTTTTAAGGTAGTAGTTTTATCCACTCGAGCTGCAGAACATCTGCTGCAGATGTGTTCTAGGCATGTGTTTGTCCTTTGTTAGTCTGGAAATGTCAACTTGACCTTACAATAGTTTTGTGTTGTTATTGTAAACACAATACATGTCCGAAAACACATTCCTGATAAATGTAAATAGAAGTATGAAACAATGTGTGGGTTGTTGTTGTTGTTGTTTTTAATACAATTGCTCTGAGCATTAAAGCCAAGTACGTTTGTCCAGAGAATTTCTCAGTGTAAGGATATTTGTCCTGTCAAATATGAAAAGTTTTTCTCACTCTTCACCTCCACTCTCTTGCCCTACCTCCTCTCCCCTTTTTATCCCCTTCCTTCCTCTCAAAAATCACTCCAGGAAAAAGCTATGCCCCCCAAAAGATGGGCAGCTAGTAGGAGGACCCCAGTAATGCATATATGAAAGTGTGCTATTATTTACATTTTTTCCTGAATGTCTACTGATAATAGGTGTCTACTGAGAATAGATTGACTACAGATATTGTGATAAAATAATAGCTTTAAAAAAAAGTTGAACTTTTTGCAAGTGAAACAACATATGTTTTTATTTTTAAAAATATCTTTAAAATAGTTTAATGATTGCTATTTTATGAAGTGTAAGACAGAGGTGAATCCCTGGTATTGTATTTATTTTGAGAATTCTACCTTAATATAAATTATTAATTGACGATAAGTTGAAACTGCTTGCCGAGACGATAGTTTACAATATCTATACCCTGTATTTTTATTAAACAATACTGAAATATGATTCTTTCTACAAATGTTCTGTCTCACTGTCTATTAATATTTAAGCTTATTTCCATACTATTTTAATAGAGTTCTCATTATCTGGAGGCAGCAGGTTGTTTGGAAGTATGTTTTACAGTTAGAAGGGAGGAGGGACTGGGATTCAGGAGTGCTTTGAAATTTATTTTTGAAAACACTTTTTACTTACTATCATTTCTTCCTCTGCCCCGCTTGTAAGTTTCGTTTTGCTTTGGTTTTTTTAGTTATTTTTATGTATTATATTAATGCAATATTAACACATGGAAATAAATTGAAAGCAGAATAAAGAAAATGTGCACTTTACCTGTGCAAGTGGTACTGTCGAATTTACTGGTTTCTTTGCCTAGAATGGCAAATGGGATTTTTTTGTTAGACAACATCTGTTATCTGTTTAAATTAGTGCCACAAAGTGGCATTTTGCCTTTAGATCACGTCCATTTTACAGTTAAATTAATGCTGCATCGAGAGAGTAAAGCAGAGAATTTACTGTCTTGTTTGTATTTACATTTTAATTTTGTGTTTCACATGGATCTGTCTTTCCACATTTGATAGGTACATAAATAACAAGGATGCTTGTATGTGGTATTAAAAATTTCTGTTCAAATTATGGTAACAAGTCACTTCAAACTTAATTTAGTTATATCAGATAAAACGTTCAGTGGAATCTTACTGAATTATATGTCATTTTGCATACACAGAGGATGTGAATTTCAAGTTTGTGGTCATGGCATATTTCTCCTGCATTGATACTAAAATGTGGGCTAAGTTACGTTTGTCACATTTTTTTACATTATTGAGATAGGTAATCATACTTAATGTTTTAAACACACATTCTTCATGCTAGAAGCGACTACTAGCTTCACATTGTCAAAATCAAGATTTTAATATACCATTACTTTTTGGCTGAATTTGGAAAGCAGTGATGCTTTGAATGGATACATGGCATTTATTTGCTACTTGTTCATGGAGAAATACAGTTGGAGGTTAGCAATCTGGAAATAAGGACATGTAAATTCCAGTAGCAGGTCACATTAGTGATATATGCAGGTGATTGTTTCTAGCAGTGGTCAGTGATAGAAGCTTCAGAGAAAAATACATTAGAAGCTTTGCATGAGCTCTAGAAAAACTTTCCTGTAAGTACAGCTGTATCCTAATCCTGTCTTTCAGAATCCGATCATGCCTTGAGGCAAAAATGTTAGTTTACTGTTGCAACATTGAAGTAAAATCCCTCCTGTTTCTGCTAACCCTTGATACTCTTGTGATAAATGCAGATGTCATATTTTTCACTTTGGAGCTAAATTAATACATCCTGTGTTCTGTTAAGTTAGATGGTAAGCTACTGGCAATTGATTATCAGAAGTAGAAGCATTTCTTTCTCTTAAACTTGTTCCCTTTAAATTTCATGATGAATTTGCAAGTGAAAGTGAATAGAAGTTCCAAGTCTATCATATTAGTTTTGCATATTGCTGTCAGGTTTCCTCTTGCTAGTGTTTTGTGTAGAGTCCCAGATTTTTCGGAAGTTTTTACTGGCCTTTGATTGCTGATAATCTTTTTCTCTGAGTATCCTCTATTTCTGCAGTATCCTTTTTTTAGATAGGGCAACTAGAACTGAATATAGCTTTTCAGGTGACGGCAAACCATTTTTTAATGTAATGACACTTTATTTCTGGTGTTATTTTCTGTCACACTTCTCCATGCATCCTGATATTAATTTCCTTTTTGACCACTATTGCAAAACAACTAGTAACACACCTAGGGGTGGGAGTGAAAATGACTTTTGTATGTGAGTGAAGCACTTAACAGTTAGGCATGTATACTTGAGTACCGAGGAAGAGAGTTAAAAGGTAGGTGGCAGAAGCTACAGGGCAACCATTTGAAAGCATGACTTATCTGGAATTTGTTTTCTGATATTTTTTGTATAGATAGTTTGTTGAAAATACTTAATCCTGCCGAAAAGGACTGGGGAAGGAAATACATTTGAATACAAAATCTAAATCACCCAAGCTATTGATATCTGCCAGTTCTTTTTCTTACCTTTTCCCCTTTTATTAAACTAGTAGTGACAGAAATAAAAGACTATAATTTCCCATTTTGTTGGAATGATGTGTTGTGTAATTCAAAGTAAGACAAACTGAATTAAAAGTTAGTGAACTGTGTTCTTTATTACTTCAAGATAAGTATGTTTGTCATACTGTAGTTCTGATTTTCTTCTCCCCAGTTGTTTTGTTTACTTGATATCTGAATTGTCATGAACTTTCTTTTAATAGGCAGAGAGAGCAAGAAAGAAAAGAAGCAGAAGAAGCTAGTCAAAAAGAAATAGAAGAATGGGAAAAGTCACTTTTAGCTCAAGCAGCACCTACAAGGATGGAGACAATGTGGGAGATTCCAGCTATTGGTCATTTTCTTTGTTTAGCACAACAGATTTTAAATTTACCTGAAATAGTATTCTATGAATTGGAACGTTGCCTTCTGATGCCTCAGTGTAACGCTTTTTTATCCAAAATAATGACTTCTTTGTTAAGTCCTCCTCATCGCAGATCTACATTACATCGCAGGCCTACACTTTCTTACAGGACTTGGGAAGCAGCTCTCAGACGGAAAGTACAACACTGGTATACTGTTGTAGGGCAGACTGACAATCCTAACAGTTCTGCAGAAAAACTTGGATTGTGTCCTCAGTTTTTCAAAGTCCTTGGAGAAGTTAATCCCTTGGAGAAAAAACCATTTCATGAGTTACCATTCTACCAAAAAGTGTGGCTGCTGAAAGGTCTCTGTGATTTTGTGTATGAAACACAAAAGGATGTTCAGGATGCTGTACTAGGTCAGCCTATCCATGAATGCAGAGAAGTAATTCTTGGTTATGACTACTTGGAGAATGCCTATGTTCATTTTCCTCAGTTCTGTGGTGCAGATGTTCGGATTTACAAACAAAAACCTTTTCAGGCTCCTGAATTCCCATCCCCTCCCATCAAAGTTAAAAAAGTGTCACGTATTAAATTGGAGAAAGTAAAACATGAATATGTAAGCAAAAGCAATGGGGGTGTGAGTTCTGGTGGCAGAGAAGAGCTGTTACATCATTCCAAGACAGAAGCAGAGAAAAGTGTAGACTCCATTTTTATCTGTCCAGAAAAAAACCCACATTTAGATACCTTTAGAGTAACTACAGATGAGATTAACTGTGAAATCAAGACTTCATCAGCCTATGACATCAAAATAACTGGTTGCTATAAAGAGAACTTGAGGAATTTGATTAGTTCTGGAGAGATTCTTGGCATGGGTAGTCACCCTAGTTTAGGAGACATAAAGGCTGTGGAGAATGGACAAGATCGTGCTGAAATGGCCAGAGTAAAAGCTGAAATCAGCCCATTCAAGGAGAACATGCTGAAAACTTGCCAAATGCATGTCAATGGCACTCATAATGCCAACCAAGACATAAATTACCATGAATCTGCTAAAGAAACAATGCTAGAGAACTTGATGCAAAATAATAAGAAACTAAACAAGTTACGGGCAAAAAAGAAGAAAAAGAAAAAAAAGAAGTTGAAGGATATTCTGAATGAAAATCTACAGAGAAAACTTGATGACTTGCAAAGAAAGCGTGAGATTCATCTTCATCCATTCAAATCTTACAAATCTGAGATCCAGAACAAGTTGTTTATAATTACAAAGAAAGCAAAACACAAGAAGCACAAGTCTGGTAAGCTGGCATTTTTACCTGTAGTGAAAATTAGGAGGATACTGATTTTTCTTTTTTTTTTTTTTTCCTTAGCAAGTTAGTCTACATTTTATTTTGTGAAACAGGACAGCTTTATTGTCTGATGTTAATTTTAGTGTGAAAGTTTCTCATTCAGTAGCATGAGCATATAAAGCAGGCTCAGCAGCTGATTAAACCATGATTCATTTGCAGAATTTATCTTTAGAGATCACGATTCATTGCAAGAGAGTTTGTTGGTTACAAAAAGTATTTAGGAGAATGAATCTGACTGACTGGTTAGCATCTGAGAGTGTAGCTTTGTAGCTTGAAGTCATTTTATCATAGAATCACACAGAATGGTCGAGGATGGAAGTGACCTCTGGAGATCATCTATGATAGTCCACCCCCCTGCTAAAGCAGGTGTACTAGAGCAGGTTGCACGTGAACATGTCCAGGTGGTCTTATGTCATAACATTCTTTTCTCCAGGCTAAACCACATAGTAAATTTAGCGGTAGAATGCTGTATACCTCTGCTTTTTCCAATTCCATATTTTGTCATAAGGAACCTAACGTTGTCAGAGGTAATTTAATATAGAAAATACTGTATAGTTTTGTTAAAAATATGCATCTGTAACAGTAGGCCAGTACCAGATGCCATTAATAATCTGAGCTTAGCTTTCAATGGTACATATTTTGATCAGGGAATGCTGCAAATATAGTATTACTCCCTTTTGTTGTCAGTTTCAGACGGGAAGGAGATGTGTCACTGCAGGTGGAAATCCAGAAAAAAGCAACATACTCTGTTCGCACAGAGACCTTGTATGTTTCTATTCAATGAGAAATGATGGAAATTCCACTTCTCCACCTTTACTTTTCCCATGTCTATAACTACTTGATCGGCTGGATCAGAGAGTCTTAAGTTACGCTTAGATGGCATGCTTGTTTCCATTCAGGTGGAGGACATAAAATGTTTTTCATCTGCAGGTGACAGGCATTGTCCTGGGCATGATATGAAGGGTCCTGTTTCTTCTGGTACTCTCTTGTCCTTTATCTCTCACTATTTTGAGACATTTCCCTTCTTGTTCTGAATACTTCTTCATTGCAAATATTGACCTCACTGGAGAAAATTTTCCTGAAACATTACAGTACTAGGAGAAAGAGCTTTTCTTCCTATTAGTCCTGTAACTGTTAGGCTGAAATGGATAGGATAGGATAGGATTCATGCTAGTACCTTATTGTTTTGTAATGTTTCATAATGCTTAAGGTTAAGTAGTATTTCTCAAAGCTCATCTGAAATTTTATCTTCTTTTAAAGATAACCCTACAATGTAGAACAGAGGAAAAGATTTGCTCACTTATTCTGAATTCACAAAAATACTTGGTTTAAATCTGATCATAGCGATAATCACTCTTTACAATGTTCTTTACAAGTACAGGAGGTAGAAGGGAGCATCAGGAAAGTAAAAGCGTGTACCTTTCCTTATTTTTTAACAAAGTGATTTTTTTTTCCCTTATTGGTTCTCTAAGGCAGCTAGATGTAAGTTTAAGTCACAGTTCGTGTTTCTGTTGAGATGATTTGCACATACCTGACTCGCTGTAGCAGCGGCACACACAAGTTACTGTTCATGAATGTAGACTGGTCATGTGGGTTTTTTTGAGCTGAAAAATTCACGTAACTGTTGTGAGCAAGCCTTACTGGAGACCATAGCTGTGTCATGAGTGTTGCCATAGTTGAAGAGCCTTCATGTACCCTATACTTGTGCTCTGAAAGATTTGTAGCAGTCCACCTGCTTGAGGTCTCTTTCGCAGTATATTTTGTTTCCATAAAGTGCCATTGTGTTTTGTGTATGAAATCAAGCATTGCTTACATGTGAAGAAATGAATCTAACAGCCTAGCAGCAGTTCTGTGGTGTCTGGTGTACTGTCCTTAGGAGTTTCATAGTCATTTTTGTCTTCAGAGTTGTAACAACTTGGTTGTAGTAGTCTAGCCTCTACATCTGGAGCAGGCTGTTAGCTGTGTTGAAAATATTAAATGAGGTATTCTGCCAAGTTGTAACAGTGTACTCAATGCATTAAGCTACAGTGTTAATATCTTCAGAAACATGTACCACTGAAGTTTTACTGGGTTTACTGAAATTGTTCTGTAAATTGGCATTATTAATGCACTTGTTCAGACCTGCTTTGCTGTTTTGACTATATAAAAGCATGTGCTTGTGTCACTGTGGAAGCTTCAAAAGTCTATAGTAATGCTTCATTTTCCAGATGATTACATGTTATCTTTTCTAAAAGAGGAGCTGTTGGGAGTAAGATAGAAGATTAGGAGAAAAAAGTGCAAACAGGACATGCTCGGTAGCTGTGAAATCTTTGAAAGACATGAATAAGTCTTACAAATTTGTGAACAGGAAAATTCAAGCCAGTTTATCAGTTTGAGAACAGTGGAGTTGCTGATAAAATGTGTTGAGAAAACAGGAATTCTTGCAGTTGAAGGGGGCTAACAAGTTTATTTTACCATGGCGAATACTACTGAGTTAGTGTTTGATGTCAAAAACGTCTGTTTCCCCATCTGGGGGAAGGAGGCTCTATTGCATATGTGGTATAAATAGCATTTTTATTAAAAACTCATATTAAAATAACTTTTTATAAAAATTGCTCTATGTTGTCACTTCATAATTTGAAGCATGGGTTGATATTACTTTTGTTCTTCTAACAGAAGCCATGAGGACTCAAATATCATAGTTTATAACAAAAAGTTTTACTAGATCTGTAAAAGTGTTCCTGTTTACAAGTCAAGATGATTTATGTTATGATAACTTACACATGGGTTGTATTGTCCTTGTTGAGGTAATTTACAGATGTCAAGAGCATTTCTGTGGCTTGATGTTTTATTTGTCTACACTAAAATAGGACTAGAAGAGATCTGAAGTATCATTTATTTATTTTTTTCCCCCTTCTTCACCCTCAGATGACAAGACCAACTTGAGATGCCTTCTGTTTTAGTTGCATCTAAACTCCCTAATAGGTATTTGGATGCTCATAACTAGTGTCCAGGCCCTAGTTTTTATGTTACATTGCTAATTGTCTGCACATCTATTCAATGATAGCATCCGTGGAATTTATTTTGACTTGAAAGAAAAAACTATGTCAGGCAGACATCTTCTGGACATACTGAACTTAAGTAATATCTAAGAATTTTCTCAGATCTGGCTAAGGGACTCTTGGTTAGTAAAATGTTGATTTCCAGTGAATCTTAGAACAGAGGTTTTCCAGCAGTGGTGTTATTTAAAAGGAATGAATATGAAAGATCTGTAGATCTGGATTTGGTTTTTACTTTCAGCAACAAGTTTGTCTAGCAAATCACTTGATGACAATTATGTGGAAGGAAAATCAATTTAAAAAAAGCTCTTATCAGTCAAAAATACAAAATAATCCAATCTTTTGGAATTGAGATCAGAACAGGCGATAAATCAAAACAGTATTAACTAAGTCGTATTTCTTCCTATCCACCTATTGTGATCTCCATTAATTTAGCATTAAAATTAAAAAGCAGTAATGTAAAAATTGTTCACCTTTGAATTATTTTAGTCATTAATTTTGGTTTAGTTTTGGTTTGTTATATAAAGTCTTTATTCTGAAACTGAGTCACGCATGAAACTGGGAATACACCATTTCAAACAGTACCAATATTTCGGTACTTTCCAATACAATGTTCACTTACTTTGAAATCACCTTTTCTCAGAATTGCATTTGTTTCACATTCATTTTAGTGCTTTCACTAACCTCTATTACTGGCTTATACTAATACTCACTAAACAGCTTTCCGTGCTCATCCATCAAGCACCAAACACTGTCAGGGTGGACAGGGCAGTATCCAAGTTAATGTTACTTTTTCCTTGCTTAATACAGTTTCCAGCTTTTTTGGCAGATGAGTAAGGGCTTGCTCAACTAAGTTTCCTGTGGAAAACCCATATTTTACATAATTGCTGCCACAAGATGAAGTTTGTTTTCATTCAGAAAAAACAATGGCATGATAGCTAAAATGTTACATGGCTGCACTGTCCTTTAGTGCAAATTGTATGCATTTTGACAGTGTTCTTGTTTCAGTTTAATAGCCAAGTGGTTTGTTGCAGCAGGTAATGTCAGGAAATGTGCAAATTGAGCTTTTGGGGTTCTATGCTACCAGCTCTAGCTACAGGTTGGTAGCATGTTATTGGAGAGAAATATTACCTCAAATCAAGAAAGAGTTTTGTTTTATATTTGCTGATAACCAAATTATAGTTAAATTTAGGATAAGATTTGTTGTAGTTTGCTTGAAGAATAAAGTCATTGTGTATTTTCCCTTTATTCCCTGGTAGAGAATGAAAAGGACTCTATTTGTTGAAAGTTATACCCTCTATCCAGGGTAAGACGTCTTGTAGTCTCCTCCCCTCTAAACTGAAACCCACGTGAGATCTGGAGCCTGTTGGAAGAGGCAGCGTGGAGACATAATTAGTAATTGTGGCACGGTAACATCGTGTTAATGGGTGAATGTAAGGTTACACAGGCTGACATTTCCTAGCTTCAGAACAGTTCCACTTGGAGTGTATATATAGACTTCTGATATGCATATATTTGAATACAAACTTTTTTTTAAATTCAGTAGTGCTATTTTATAATTCTGGCAAGGGGGAAGAAAGCTTTAATTTTTTTTCACCCAAAGAAGTTTTGACTATATTTGAAATGTAACTTTGTATCAAAAAGAAGTAAAACTTATAATCTTTATTACAAGCATTGCCCTATAGTGGAAACAGGAATAAGAGTAAGTCTATATTTACTTATCAGTGTTTATAAAACATTTGTTAAATACTTGTCAAAGCAATTATTTCTTTACTCTGCAAAAATAATTTAGTTTTGTAGCTGTTGCTGGATAAGGACAACATTGTTAGTGCTTCAAGATGGTATGCCTAACAACTTTTATGTAGCTGCAACTCTTGAAGAAGACCTCTTCAGCTATTTCAAGATCGTTATTTTCTTTGGACTTCTTATTTTAGTTTGGGAAATTTAATTTGTTTTGATGGAGAGTGTTTTTCTCATTTCATTCTTACATGATTAGGGAGAAGTGTAAAGACATATATTGGACGGAAGCATTATCTGATTTATCTTCCTTCCGTCTAGTGCAGTCCTGAGTTATTGATTCTTAGGTATTTGTTACTAGTATATGTGTAATCTGCAGGGTGGTCTTTCAAAGGGTCACAGAACCATAGAAAAGCTGTTTGAAAGGAACATCTGGAGATCACTCTGTGTGATTCCTTGTTTGAAGCAGGACTGTCACAAATACCAGATCAAGTCAGCTGTGATGTTGTCTAGCTATGTCTTGAAGGCTTCTGAAGATGGACATCTATTTATCAATCTTCTGTTCTCCCTTCTCTTTCTGAGAATTCTTGTACTGGAATTACTTTATCATTTTGTCTATGTGTAGAACTCTTGTTAAGTAGTTTATAAAGTATGGCTAGTAGAAGCTGGAGACAGAGCAGTGGGAAGAAAGCAGGGTGTGTGTGAAGGGATAATGCATATCAGCTTCCTTATTAGAAATATTTATTTTTTTCTTCATTATTTCTTAGGTGTGTTTTTATAACTCTGATTGCATTCAGTCAGCAATTAAGCATAATTGTACATCGAGTATGCACTGAAACGTACAGTGTACTGTGATTCAAAATGCATCTAGCTGCTGTCAGAAACGTAGAATCATTGAATCATTTTGGTTGGAAAAGACCTGTAAGATCGTGTAGTCCAACCGTTAACCTTACTTGGTCTGTTGAAGTAAGTAATTTAAGCCACTTAAAATAGTTTCTTTACCTAGGTTCATGGGCAAAACAGCTCTAGCAGACCTCAGTGGAGTGGTTTGGGAAGTTGCCACTCACAGTAGACGCCCGTTGAACCCCTAAGTGATTTTTACCTTCGTACAGAATTTATGTCCACCTCAGCCTGGCGGTTGAAGCTAAGTGACTGCTCTGTGGTGGCACGGCTGAAGCGTTTGTGTGGTCATACTACATGTGACAGGGCCAACAGCAGGTAGCTGGTACAGACTGACATCCTTTACCATTGCTGTTGGTTTTGCTGAACATGTCAGCTTGTGGTCTGAGAATCTAAACTAACAGACCTAGATAGATTTTTATTGTGGAAATATGATCCCTGGTTAATTATATCCAAAGATTTTTGCACTTAGAGGTAAGTGAATTGGAATAGTTTTAGGTACTAAAGTTGATTTGGAAACTGGACACAGGTGCAGCTGCATTGTCTCAAGAATACTAAATAGAAGTTTTCCGTTATAATCTTTAGGGTTTTTCCCTTGAAAAGCTATTAAGCAAAATTTTTTAAAACAAAATTTTTTAAAACTTGGCAAATGAGAAATATTATTTTTGGAAAACCAGAGAACTTTTTTTTAAGAGTTTATCAGTAATATTTCTCTAACTTCTTTTGAACTTCAATTTGGTATTTTATAAGGATATTACTAAGGTAGAAGATGAGTTTGCCAAAGTTATTTTGCTATATATATATATTAATACTCTCACATTGTGCAAATATCTGTAGTGTTTTTGTATTTTTTGGTATGTGATATGTGCCTGTGTTGTAGAACATCTGGTGTGTATAGTCATGAAGTGGGAAAGAGACTGTGTTGCTGCACTGTACAGATAGATTGTTAGTGCAGTGGCAGATGTCAGCCTGGGAATCGTGTCTTATGGTACATGTATTATAGTAGGCGAGTTTTATGATAACCCATATGTCATATACTATTTTCAAAGACATTTTTTCCTTGATTCAGTTTACACAGAAGGTAAGACTTACCTTTTCTGTGGTTCTAGTTATTTTTTTAATTCTTGTTCTGTCTGTCACCCCATATCTTCCCAACTGCATGCTTTTCAGATGCTGCTGTAAAAGAAGAAATATTTACTTTGTCTTTTTCTTTGTAATTAGTTACAATTCTTCCTAACAATTTTCTCTGCTTTTTCAGCAGGAAATACTGGGGGAAAGGAAGTATATTTCTGTTAACTCTGTTATTTTTTTAAGTGCATTGCATTATTCAGCACCCAATGCTGAAAATACTCCAGTAAATATTTCCTGGAAAGTGTGTTGAAAATATCCAAATAAAATGAAAATTTTCATTTAAATAATATTCAAATCTTTCTTTTGTAAGGAAGCAAGACAGTCTTGCTGCACCATGTTTTTATCCCTTCATGTTCTGACCAGATAACATTCTTTTACAGGGCTGTAGCAAGCAACCACCATGTGACCAGACTTCTATTTTAGTCAGTTTGTCAAGAAAGCTTATATTAAATGTCTGCTTTAGTTCATTTAATGGACAGCACTCTTCTTAATTCCAACAACTATGTTTTCAGTGTAGCCGGATTCATAAAATGTTATAAAAATGTCAACTTTTTTTGTCCGTTGTCAAAATGTTTGGGTCATTGTTTTAATAAAAATGCTTCTCTGTTTTGTCACTTGTTCTGTAATGGGAAATCTGTGAATATTTATTTTTGGTAGTTGAGGGCTCTTTACATTTTGTTATGTGTTCAGTATGTGGAGTTTCAAATTTAGTTTGATTTACTGATTTTTAGATAGTTTAATTTTATATAGAATTTCAAATCTCGATTCTTCAAGTCCTGTGCCCTGTCTCTTAAGTGCTTTTTATTTCAGATCCAGGTAAGATGTTCAGGAAACTCAGTGTAATAAACTGAAAACAGGGTAGTGTAATAAACTGAAAATATAGATGCCTAGGCATCCATTTATAGGTGTATGTATATGTACATACGCATTTGCACACACAAGCAAACATTTATTAGGAAAAAAATAAATGCAATTCCTGCTAGTATTTTCGTTAATGTAAGTATCAAATCTGCCTGTATTTGTATTATTACCAAGTGCCTGTAATGATTCTGTTTGACAATTAATTCCACATACTTTGTATTTTTTGTTTGTCTGGTTTTAATTTTTTAAGGTTTTAAATTCTTGTTTAGGACTGCAGAATGTGAGCACACTGGTGACCTTAAAGTGATGGTTTTGTTCTGAATGAACAGATCAAAAGTGGTCTTTTTTCAGCTTACCATGTGAATGTAGAAGTAACCATTTAAGAAACTTCACTGTCTTGCGTACATGGCTTGGCAACATACCTACTTGATTTGAGAAATGTGACTTGTGAACCCTGATACTATAGGCAGTAAACCACTTGCCATACCTTTAAGAAGGTTTTTAGTTACATCCATGTTCTTATATAGCACAGTTGGGTGTGAAGGGCATTATAGGAAAGTGTTTGCTTTCTCCTAAAATGTTACGTTTTGCACAGCCAGAAAAAACCAAATCAGTAATCTGATTTCGTTGGTAACTCCAGTATATACACTTGGGGATTTCTGGTCATTGCATGTGTTTTGAGGGTATTTTTTGCTGTAAAGGTCCCAGACCCTGATGTCCGGTTCACTTTACAGTGTCAGAAACCAAACGTTGCAGGTAAGATGCTATATTTCTTAAGTTTGTGGCATAAGTGGTAGATTTCACTCCTTTCGGAACAGTGGTGAAAATGTTTCTTTTATGACTTAAACTTTTAGGGGATATATATTGGGCATTGTAGTGGGTTTGTTATTTATTTTCCTTTTTTTTTTTTTTTGGTTCCCCTCTCCTTCCAAAAGACAGTCTCTCCCACACAGGTACTTGTAGTTTGATGTTTGCTTTTGCTGAGTCTAATTCTGATTCGTCATGTTTACTTACTGTCAGCCCTCTGTTAGTTATAGTTTAACTTTTAAGTCTGTACGTAATTTGGTTTTATTAATGAAGTACAACAAACAGCATTATGAAGCTTTTCTCTTTTAATCTTACAAGGAAAAAAATCTGTATCTAAAAAACCAATCACAAAGAAGAGGAAAGGTGTCACAAAGTCTACCATACCGGAATTCCAGGTAAATTATTTTAATTTTTGTTTTAAGCACTTGAAATCCGAATGTCTATAAAATAAGTACTTCAGTTTCTGATAGAGACCTTGGAAATCATAATAAAAAATTAATTTCCTTCTTCTAGTTCAAAATAATCTGATAGTGCTTTTAAAAGTGCATTTTGCCTTTTGTTGGTAGAGAATGTTTTAGTGGTTTTATTATGTGTAGCTTACACAGTGTTTCACAGTGTTGTTTAAGGTCCCAGATAATCTGTTATAGGACAAAACCTGTAAAAACTCGGAGTTGTTCATGGCATTTTTAAGGTAACATTACTTGGGTTTTGTAGGAGGTCTGACACTGTGGTCCTTGAATTGAAATCTGGCTTGATTTACAGAAGTACTTACAAAAAATTTGTAGACTCCTGTGCTCCTCATGTTTGCAACTTTTACCCATTATCTGCATGTGAGCTTTAGACCAGAAAGCACTGAGAAGAGAGTGCTAATTATTATAATATTGTTTTATGGTACTGTTATGGAAGTGTTACAGTGCTTCAGTTCTAAGTCACAATTTATATATGCACGTACCCTTGGATTTAAGTTCTCCTTCTGCTGTATTTTTTTTTTTTCAGAAAGCAATCTGTGCTATCCTGAGCAATAGACTCACATTAAATCATCACCATTCTGTAAAAACCTCACACTAATTCAGTTTATTCCATGATGATGATGTGTTTCAGGTGGAGTTAGTAGAATTTCTGGTGATAAAATCGGTTAGTAACAGTCAATATTGAGAAAAGACTGATATTTAAGTGTTCACTGATTTTTATTTATATAATGGTAGTGACTAAAATGTTTCCTAGCAGCTCCAAAAAATAGGTACAGTGTCTAAAAAGTTTTATTTTTCCCAGAACATTACCTGCATGCCATGGATGTACATGGTTAGGTTAGAAATCATTTTTTACAATATTAAACTACTGCATCAAGTAGTCTGTCTAAAGCATTACCTAAAACTTAGCCCAGCTTTTTATCTAACCAATGTAAACTACATTTACATATCTAAGTGTGAAATTAACATTATTATACTTACCTATGTAAAATGTTAATTAAAATGTAACAAAATAATTCTGGCTCTTTCGATCAAAGCTAGATTTATATCTGTTTCAGATGAAGCAGAGATCGATTCATATGAGCAGTTTAATTGTATTAGGGAACTTCTTAACAATTTAACCTGCCTTTTTCAAGAGTACAGGCAGTACGTATGACTGTTAGAAGCATTTGCAAGTATCAAAACATTTATATTTGGATTATTAGTAAGATTTTTAGAGCTTAGTAAAGTACACTTCAAGATACTCTGCTCCACATACGTGTATGGCCCAACTTAATGAAATTGTGTAACTATTTGAAGGTGAGAATATGTTTTTTAAATACTAGGTAAGACAACTTGAGTGTACACGTGCCTCATGAAGTGTGCCAGGGAGGGTTATGTATAACCATAAGAATATTGCTATTCATATCTAAACATCAGGTCTTTTGGAAAGAATGCAAATAAATGAAAATGTGTGAGATGTTTTATGTGCCTACAGCCTGCAAATGTAAAAATAAATAATAATCCTAAGGCACTTTATTTCATAAGGCTAGATCCTTTACCTGAAAAATCATAACTTGACATTAAAGCTGAGAAAATTAGTATTAATAAATGTTGTAGTATGTGCAGTGACCCAAATTGTACATTAAATTCAATTAGTAACAAAAAAACCCCAGGAGATAATTGTACTACTTAATCCTAACATTTATAATGCCATTTTTAAACAACCTTCTGAGGAAACATACTGCACAGATTTTCTGCTCTCTACCATAGTTTGAATGTCATGAACAAAGCAGTAAAAGCATAGGTCAATGAACATCACTCCTTCCTTGTATGTCATTTAATTGTACGTGTGTTAATTCCTGAGAGTGAGGCTGCTTAAAAAAAAAAATTACACAAACAACAAAACCAAAACAAAGACGGATGCAAATTAAATTCTCATTACCAAATAAAAACACACAAAAATCATGCCTTGTTCTTAATATTTTGAAAATCATTTGAGAAGTGAGTTTACAGCTTCACAGATCATGAGTTCATTGGCTGTTGCATATTTCCTCTTTTAAAAGAAATTCTGGGTTCCAAGCTTCTTATTACTGTTGCTCATTAATGTTTTAAAGAAATGACAGTAATTACATTGCTGTACAGAAGGGACACGAATGTGTTTTTCAGGTTTCTTTTCCAGTTACAAGGTATATTTAAGCTTGGTAATAAGTGCTTTGTCTCAGTCTTTCCTCCTTTCCCCTCACACGTAGCTATATAGACCTATGTGTACTACAACTAAGAGAAAAATACAGACATTTTAAGGAACTGGACTAACTTCAGCTTTTCTGTTTAACTGTGTTTTAACAGTTTCAGTTGTATTAGCGATGGCCTATGTTAAATGCAGATCTTGAAAGGGGGCTGTCTGGACATTTTCCACATGGAGATGGCACCAATAAGATCAGGTTTATAGGACAGAAAAGTATAACTTAACAGTCATTACACAGATAACGCAATGTTAAGCTCTAGACCCCACTGAAGTGAGTAAAAATTATTCTGAAAGATTGGCTGAAGTTAAGGGGGAAAAAGAGAGAGCATCAGTGATCTGTGGGAGAATGCTAGGTTTGTATTTATGAATAGATCCACAGATTAGATTTGTTTTCATAATGATAAATAGTTCACTTTTAAATTCTGAGAAACAGATCACAAGAGAGTACTGAGCTGGAATAGAGCTCAGTAAAAAAAAAAAAAAAAGAGCTCAGAAAAAAAGGGGGGCAGATTTCCTCTCTTCCCTGCTTGAAGTTCTAGGAGACAATGACAGTCTTTGAGAGGTTACTGAGATCTGAGATTGTGTCCTAACACCGAAGTTGAATACCAAATTTGAAAATTTATTGGAAAACTGAGTACTTGAATCTTCCACTGTATTCAGTTGAAAAACAGGATGCTTATTGCCTGTGAAAATTAAGCCTGGATGTAGTAAGCACTATGTCTGATCTGAAAACGTCTGTGTTGTAGTTAGCATGAATATAACTAATTACATGCCTTGCACATTAATGGTAATATTGACAACCTGAATCTTTAAGCCACCGTGTAATGTTTTAGAGAATAGGGACTAATCTTTCACTGCCTTTGGTAAGTTGTAAAGGACTTTTTTTCCCTTTAGATTCTTTTTATCATGATAGATGATTAGAATGCATATTCTTCAAGAGCAGTATGTAAAATTCACAGTGAGCTATCAGAATGTGAAAGAATTATTAGATTGCAACAATACCTTTATTTTTGCCTTCATGTTAACTTATCTGTTAAAACATACAAAACATTTTAGAAATACAGTGTTGTTTGCAGAAAATTGGATTCCTAAGTTCAGCCAAATAACAACCATGAGGAAAGAACACTGAAACATACATTAGAATCTCATTATGGGAAATAGCAGCTAGATTCCATATCAAAATGGTAGGAAATGCACTACACTTTCTTATTACTGCTCTTTTCATCTTTCCTTCAAAAAACTGGCTTCAGTCTGTAAGATGGGAGACGTTAATCAAGTGAGACAAGTTTCAGAAATAGCTTCTTCCCAGTCAGTGTGCATCTTTAGTACCTCATCTCAAATCCTACTGTGAAAGAAGAAATATAAATTTATTCTTGAACCTTTTATAGTGGTTTTCAGTACAGTATTGGAGTATTTCAAATACTAAACTCATTTTGGCAGTAAATCCTCTAAGCTGAGCTGCTATTACCTTTCTTATTTTGTCAGTGGACAATTGACACACAGATATAAAGCCTCAAATGTACACCTCTTCTGATGAAAACTGGGACTCAGAGATTTGATTGCTCTTCCCTGTCACCCCCAGCCCCAAGACAGCTGAACTTTATATGTTTTCTTTTTTTTTTTTTTTCCCATTGATGTAGTTTGGATTGGTACACACTAACAATTTTGCAAATCAGATCCTTATGTCTCAAGTGGCCGTTCTGAAAATGAGAAACAGGACTGGGACCTATGAAAAGTTTGACTGCATTAATTGTCTGATGACATGTAATAGCTTTTTATGGTAGAGTCAAAGATAGAGTTGGTTATGTCCAGGACAGCATTCAGCTAACATAATGGTGAAATGATTCTTCTCCTTGCAAACTCTTGCATTTCCAGAAGAGAGTTCCTAGAGAGAAATTCACTCACTTCTAGCAAACAAAGACAGTATCTTTGTTTGTTTCATTGTTCTGCTTTATCTTTGATCCATGATACACTGAATTAAATGTGTCTCATAGGAGAAAACAAGCAGCAGTGATAAAATTTTAAAACTGAATTGTCCAGTATATAGTCAAAAGAGGGGCTTATAATTGTGTAGGGAAAACCTTTATCCATGCCTTTATTGACTTTTGTCAAGGGCTTGATGTGACAGACTTGGACCTTTTTGTATAATAATACAGTATCATAGATTTCTTTGCAGGCCAGATGGGAAAAGAAGAGCCAATATTTGGCCTTCTGTTTACATTTTATGTATTTGGAACTTCTTTAAGTGCAGGACAGACATGCGTGTTTAACCTAGTAGACTTACACATAACAACACTATTTTCCGAGTTCAGAGAAATGCTTTGCGAGTTAATTTTACATATGTTGCCTGCAGCAAGACAGTGCCAATTTCCTTATTCATTTGCTGTTTTAAACTTGATAAATGTTAACATTTTAAACTTCAGTCTGAGTCGTCCAATTTCCCAGTACTCTCAAATGTACACAAGTGTTAAAAAAATAACGGGATGTATGCATTAGAGGTTCCAGAAATTTTTGTATTTTGCTAAAACTGTCAGTTCTGTGTTTTAATAGTGAAACAAAGGGGGTTTTAATATGAATTTGCTGCAAATGTAAAACTTCATGTGTAATTGAAGTAAAAAATATATGGTTGGGAAAAGAAATTTAAAGATGAGCAGTTGTATGATAAAAGCATTTTTGTGTTCTTGTGTAGTTTTTTTTTTTCCTGTTTAGATTTGGTTTTATTAAATAATTTCAACATGTTTTCAGTAGTAATGAAATCATTTTCACCTAAGGGTGTTCAGAAAGAAGCAAGTCTTAACATGCAATAACCTGAAAGAATCTAACAGCTTAATAATTTCAAGTTTATTAACTCTTTAATGCCATAAATGATGCTGTGCTAAAACATAGGTATTACTTTCATTTGATGATTTTTTCCAAGAAAATAACATGCATTTTCTGAAAGGAAAAATGTAAAAACTTGCTTTCTATAGATGGGAATAAGAAGAATGTAACACTTTCTAGAAGCCTAGGTAAGTAGTTTTGATAGACATTGCTAGGTTATCTTTCAGGAATACTCTGTGTAAATGTATAAAGTTATGTTCAGGAAAAACTTGTAACAAGTGTAGTTATGTTATAACCACAGGATAGTCCAAAGCTAGTACACTTTAATTCACCGGCACATTGTTTGGTACTCACATCTGTTCCAGCTCATTACTATACTTGCAACAGACTTGGTAGTTGTTATTCGCAAAGGTTTTTAAGAAAATACCTGCATTTTTAAATGGAAGCTCACGAGCAGAGGTACGGTTTATATCCGAGGAGTGAAGTATTTTCCTGTTAGATTTCCTTCCTTTCAAAAAGCCCTATTTTTACATTAAAATGCTTTAAGAAAATAAATGTCAAATGATGGCACAGAGTAATAAAGTGCTTTTAGATTTTATTTATCTTCATTGTACATTTTCCAAGTCCCACATTACCAAGTGTTTGTGTTCATTTGTTTTTTAGCTTATTTGCACTAATCTTGATGAACTCAGGGAATTAATCACAAAGATTGAGAATGAACTCAAAGATCTGGAGGACATTAAAAAGAAATCGGTATGTGACATTAAAAGCTTTATATTGTATGGGTATAAAATGGTGGCATTTATTTGCAGAGGCCTGTCAACTGAAGATTTTATGCCTGTTCAATAATTGCATGAAACCTCGTAAGGTTAATACATGGAGACTGTAATCTTAAGATTTCCTCTGCCCTGTTCACAATGTTTTTATTATAAGTAAATTCCATAACTGTGTTAACACTTTTCACTGCCAAAATAAAATGTGGATAGTCATAATACCTTGGAATAAATAGTTAATTTCTATTAAACGTGTGACCATTCTTCCTTGACGACAGACTCCTACCCAACAAGTAATTACAGAATAGAGTTCTCATATCTGCTTATGCAGTGCTGATCAGGTCTTCCTGTGAGCTGACTCTTATGTTGTTTATTAGGATTCCTAACTCCGTGGGTTTTTTGCACTAAGTTATTAAAATTGGCTTTGTTTAATTTTTCTATACCTTAGAAATTAGGCTGCTAATTTCTGTGAATGTCTTTAGTCTTATGTAGAAACAATTTATTCTTAAATTATTTAAAGAAGGGAGAGAGATATGGTAGGTGAGAGGCAATATAAATTAGGACTCTGAAAGACAAATTCCAGTGCAGACACTTAGCATGATAGTTGTTAAAATATCCAAAGGAATAAAAACAGATTTAACTCGAAATTATTTTGTAGTTGTGAAGTTGAAAATTGGTTTTTGATAAGATTGTCAGGAGGTTATCAGAAAGGCTATGTCAACAATAGAATAAAAGCCAAAAATGAGAGTACACATAAGCATATCAATAATCTTAGTATATGTGAAACTTTTCATCTACTATTAAAACTGTACCAAAAAGACTTCTTCAAGGATAGACAAATGCTAAATATGTCATAATTGCTCTTTGAACTGAAATCTGATAATGTCATTATGTAAGTAAGTTGCATGACTTCAGGAGGAATACTATGTTTAGTTCAAATCACACAGTCTGAAAAAAACAGCGAACCAACCAACATGTTAAATACTGGGGAGTTAAGGTACAACTGATTCAGCATTGAGAAGTTGTGAGGTAAGGACAGTCTTTCTTTTTGCATGTATAGATCTATCAGATCATTATTCTGGGTCACTAGCCACTGGTGTTAGAAATTTTATGCAAAGAAAAAAGGCTAGGATTAATTGCTGAAAAAGTGATTATGAGGAAACAGTAAAGTGAAGTATTGATTCAGGCAAATTTCATATTCACTTTTCAGAAATACAAATAACATGTTAAATTAGATGAATAGTCAATAAACTTGACTTGCTAAAATGAGGGTTCACTTCACAAGGGAACTCATTAGAATTTCATCTATGATGTCTAACACCGTGTGTATTTAGGTTAGGTATCTTAAAGACTGCAGGAAATTTGGATTTCATTGTTCAGCTCTAACACAAATGACAGTGGCAGTTTCAGGAGTATCCAGAACAGAGTTTCAGCTTTCCTGAAGTGCCTAGTCTATTAAGTAAACTTAACATTGTTCTAATTTCATGATGGAAATTCCACCTAATGTGAAAGCTTATTTTAATATGATGATATCAATTCAGTGTGATGCTGTTCATGGACTTCTTTCTTATTGTGATCCAAAGATGGTGGTATTCTTGCTATTTCTTGGTAGCTTTAATGATTTTTGTTTGCAACAGTGACCCAGGTGAAACCATAGGAATCTTTCTTCTTCATGGCTAACCTGCTCTGTAATTCCAGTTTTAGTAGCTGTTAGCACGTGTTACTGTGAGAAAACCTCAAGGCAAGCTTTAAATCTTATGTTAAATACTAAGATGTATTAGAAATACGGGTTGTCTAATTTATATTAAGACTTTAAAGTATAACCTTTTTCTTAGTCCTAACTGCACTTTGTTTCCTAGGAGACCATTCTAGAGTACGTAAAAAGAACTTGGGAAGTACTGGAGGCTGTGAGACTGCTTTAACATGAGTAAACTTAGCTTTGGCTGCAGTTTTTTTTAGGTAGTTGTACTGGTTGTATCTGACACTTTTCAGAAAATCGGCTTAAGCCAGCAAATGACATGAGAGCTTTTTAGCCCAAACAAGTTTTGTTTGGCCAGTTAAAAGCGAATTAGACCCATGTTATATAATGGAAAGCCATGGGTAATTTTAAGTGTAGGCATTACTACCAGTTCCTCCTACAACAGTGAAATAAACCTGATTTTCACTGCGGGGTTGATTAAAACTGTTTGGTTCTGTACTCTTTTGTACATTTGTATTGTCTTTTGAATTAGCTATGAGTAATATTTTTTCATCTAAAGTCTTGCACTTCTGCCTGATTACTAGTGAGTTTGTTGTAGCAGTGATGAGATTTGCCTTGGTACCAGTTTCCCGTAACTGTTCAGAGAGGAAAAGAAAATTTGACCTCAGTTCTTTAATTTTAGACAGAAGTTCAACTCAGTATTATCTCTTCCCAGACTGCTTCCTCTTGAACTCTAGCCACTGTTCTGAAGCAAGGCTGTAATTTCACATATGCTTTCAACTGACATAAGCCAAAACTGCTACCAAATAGATAGTTCCTACTCTCTCTGCCTCTGGCAGCTTGTATTTTCAGTACCATGCTATGAGAGAGGTTAGCAAAATTCTTTGTTCAGCTGCATGGTGAGATAAACCTAACTGTGATAAACTGTGATCAAGCAAATTACTTTTTCACTGCTGCTGAGGTGTTTGTAACCCAAATCAAATTTCTAGTGAAATTTACCATGCAGTTGCACAAATACTTGTGCTTGTATTCTGCCACAGGGTAATTGTAAGGACAGGAATGAGCATTTGGGGATGAAAGAAAGTAGGACTGCTTTTGACAGAAAAAGTGCCATTTTGTGGCAGGTGAAGTACAGGATGATGTAATCAGGGTGATCTAAAAATTTATCCCTTCAGCTACTACACAGTTCTCTCCTTACAGAATCACAGAATGGTTAGCGTTGGAAGGGACCTCTGGAAGTCATCTAGTCCAACAACCCTGCTGAAACAGATACACCCAGAGTGGATTGCACAGGACATGTTTCTGAATATCTCCAGAGAAGGAGACTCCACAACCTCTCTGGGCAGCCTGTTCCAGTGCTCTGTCACTCTCAAAGTAAAAAAGTTTCTCCTCATATTCGGATGGAACCTCCTGTGCTTCAGTCTGTGCCCATGGCCCCTCATCCTGTCATTGGGCACCACTGAGAAGAGTCTGGTCCCATCCTCTTGACACCCACTCTTGAGTTATTTATAAGCATAAATAAGGTCTCTTCTTAGCCTTCTCCAGGCTGAATGGACCCAGCTCTCTCAGTCTTTCCTCATAAGAAAGATGCTCCAGACCCCTAATCATCTTTGTAGCTCTCTGCTGGACTCCCTCCAGTAATTCCTTGTTGTTCTTAAACTGGGGAGCCCAGAACTGGACACAGTACTCCAGATGTGGCCTCACCAGGGCAGAGTAGAGGGGGAGGATAACCGCCCTCAACCCGCTGGTCACACTCTTCTTAATGCACCCCAGGATACCATTTGCCTTCCTGGCCACAAAGGCCCACTCATTTCTGGCTCACGGTTAACCTGTTGTCACCCAGGACTCCCAAGTCCTTCTCCGCAATGCTGCTTTCCAGCAGGTCAACCCCCAACCTGTGCTGGTGCTGGAGATTATTCCTCCCCAGGTGTAGGAGCATCCACTTGCCTTTGTTGAACTTCATTAGGTTCCTCTATGCCAAACTCTCCAGCCAGTCCAGGTCTCACTGAATGGCAGCACATCCTTTGGGTGTATTGATGAAAAGGTTGAACAAGAGTGGACCCAGTACTGACCCGTGGAGAATCCCACTAACTACAGGCCTCCAACCAAACTCTGCACCATTGATCACAACCCTCTGAGCTCTGCCATCCAGCCAGTTCTTAATCGATCTCACTGTCCACTCATCCAGCCTACACTTGCTGTGCTTAAGTATGAGCATGTTGTGGGACACATTGTCAAAAGCCCTGCTGAAGTCAAGGTAGACAACACGCACTTCTCTCCCTTTGTCTGCCCAGCCAGTCATACCATCACAGAAGGCTATCAGGTTGGTCAAACATGATTTACCCGTGGTGAATCTATGTTAACTACTCCTGATAACATTCCTCTCCTCCACATACTTAAAGGTGACAGCCAGACTGAGTCGTTCCATCACCTGTCCAGGGATGGAGGTAAGGCTGACTGACCTATAGTTTCCTGGGTCCTCCCTCTTGCCCTTTTTGAAGACTGGAGTGATACTGAGTTTCCTGGTGTCCTCACACACCTCTCCTGTTCTCCAAGACCTTTCAAAGATGAGGGAGAACAGCTTAGCAATAACATCTGACAACTCTCTCAGCACTCGGGGGTGCATCCCATTGTGGCCCATGGATTTGTGGGTGTCCAGTTTGCCTAAATGTCATCTGATCTGATCCTTCTCGACCAAGGGAAAGTCGTCTTTTCTCCAGACTCCCTCTCTTACCGCCAGGGTCTGGTAATCCTGAGGGCTAGTCTTGGCAGTAATGCCCAGCTACTGCATTTCAAGAGGGAGAGGAGGGAATAAGTTAGTCATATTTACTATTTATTTGGGTGCCTGACTGGAAATCAGGAAGTAGTCAGTGCAGAAAGAGGACTTGAAGGACTTGAGTCTAATGCTCTGTGCATTGCATAGTGAAAGGATGGAGGGTGGCTCCTTCAGGATGTCTAAGCTAGAGTGTGTTGTAGCTTTGGTATGTTCCTTAGGACATGTGAAGTGACATCCTTTCACTTTAAAGCAGTGTGTCTAAAAAGTAAACATGGAATTAATAGAAAACCCCCACAGAATTTACAGGAACAAGAATTAGATTCTAGTAACAATTCTGTTTTGTTGTTAATACTGACATAGAGAAGATGTGTGGGGAGTTACTAGCAGTAAGAAGACAATTGTAAATCTGAATAGAATGTATTGGCTAAAATTTCTCTTGCATTTTATTGCATTTTTTCCTCCTGTTTGCTGAATATTTAAGCTGTATATAAGTGTGCCAGTTCAGTTGAGTGTGAGCTCTTAGAAATTTGCTGTAACTAGAAAATTGATCAAGAAATGCAAAGTAGCCTGATTCCAGTTGAAAATCTACTTGTAGAAGTATTGGTGAAAAAACAATTTTGACAAACATGGTAGTGAAGTGTTTTGCCAGTATATTTAGGATAACATAAAGGCTTGTGTCTAATATATAAAATGTCTTCTATGAGAAGAGATGGTAAAGTAGCACCTTCTATCCTGATCAGTATGCAAGATAACCAACTATCAATTTCTGACATTTTGGATCCCCTTTTTCCCTGTTGTGTTCTGTGTCAGGTAAAATCAGTGGGAGTTGCAAAGTGAATGGAAATCTCTTTGCCGCCTTTCAGGTAATCAGCTTTTCATGTGATTTAGAGTCATTGGGGTTTTGTGTGAAATTATGAAGCTATTCTGTGGATCAGTTGTGTGTATTTAGCTGTTGCATATCACAGCAGAACTTGATTTTTTTTTTAAGTGCCTTCTTGCCATTGTGTAGTATGAAACTGACAGGACTGCAGATACTTTTATCAAATAGTGAACTTTGGGCTTTTTGCAGATGTCATTTTTTCAAGCTGATTTTTTAGTAAGCATGTTTGTTGTAAAATGAACTGGTTTTTGACAAGGACAGTTAATTCTAGACCTTGTCCTGATTATGCTAAAGCATAGGTCGTCTTGGAGAGAACATAAATATTGGAAGATTCCTTGTTTAGTGAAATGCAAGAGTTCATTTTGGTAGCGCCATTGGATTTGAATATTCCCTGCAAGTGTGATTGGCTGTCTGGGCAGTGAGAAGGAAGCTTGGATCCCTGGATTCCCACAGTGAAGTTGACAAGGTTAAAATGGATAAAGGGCAGTACCTTCCTATAGAGGGAAAGCAAACTGTCCCTCCAGGCAGAAAAAGTCAGACAAAGGTGAGGGGAAAGAGAATTACTCAGTCAATGACACCAGCCAATTTTACGACTAATTATGGTTTGGAGAAAATGCATTGAAGATTTTATTGTTTTGCGAAGGTCTGTGACATGCTGATGTTCTTGACTTAGTAGTAAAAAAGGTAAAAACCTTCTTTATAAAGGTTTTGGGTTCTGACATCTTCTAATGTTGTTCCTGAAGGTTTTAATTAGACAGTTGTACTTCCCAAGACAGGTGAATATCTTTTTCTGTCTTTAGGAGTGTATTTATCTTTTAAGTAGGTGAGTCAGAAGGGCTGAAATCAGACTGAGGTTTTCTGCAACTCTAAGTACGTATCACCTGCAGAAATCTGTATTTTGGAGTGTACTTGGAAATTCAGAGTTAAAAACTCACAGGTTCAGGTCAGAAATATTTAGAACTTCAGACATAAATTCATTTGTAGGATACTGAGGCTATCCAAAGGAATACGTTGGGCCAGAACGGAACATAATATTTTTCTGAATCTGCTTTTTATGAAACTTGCCAAACAGGCTGCTGTTAAATTTGTTCATAGGAAGTGAAATTATCTAAGAGAAGAGAGTGTTTTCTGTTGGGGTTTTTTTGGTGTTTTTTTTTTTTTTAATTGATTTGCTACACTTTGCTTAAAAATAAATTTTAATATATGGCAAAAATAATGCAAAATGGCTCCCTTACTAAATAAAAGTTCATAAAAATATTTCCTCTATGTACAGTAAAGAAATGGGAAATATTGCCATATGGTTGAAAAAGTTTGGTAGTGAAATGGTGTTTAGACAAGACTGTACAGGGACTTCCCAAGAATGCTCAGCAGAAATTTGTGTAACCATCAAAAACAGATTAGGCGTCTTACTAATATTTTAGTGAATCAGACTTCAACTTTACAAACAATAAAATGGAAAAACTTCTGGTGTCTTCTCACTTGGGCCCTGTGGAAGCTTAATTATTACTGGATTAAATCTTCATGTTTTAGCAGGAGGTTGACTTCCTTCTCCTCATTCCTCTCTCTTCTTCTCGTGGCCTCTTTCCCTCCATCTCTAGTGAAATACGTACCATGCTTGAGACTTTTGCATGTAAGAAGTTTTCAGTTATACTTGTGTTCATTTGTATGACTCTATTTACATGAATGTACATGCAAACAAATAATATTGTAGCCTGAGAAATCTGTGTTTGCACACGCACACATTTGCAGGTTTAAACTGCAGATTAAGAGATCCTTATTCCAATAAATATTTAGGAAAATGGAATTTTAATAGACCTGCTTGAAGTCTTTCAGCTGAAACATTTCATTTTTATTTCAGCTAATGCATCTTTGTCTGTAATGTATCTAACATATTCTCTGCTTCCATTCTTTGTCCCAAAAACTTGATTTGTGCTTTAGTCACTTCCAAGTACTCTGCTATTGCTTTTCTCTGGCTTGCCTACAGCTTTTAAAAACAGCGATATGAACACAAAATGTAAAATTTTGAGTCTGAAATTTGCACATTTACATCCATGCAGTTCTCTGTACTTCTGTGGAGAGGTTGAGCTTGTGGAACTTTTGGAAATCCAACCAGCTATTTAGTTGTCAGCCAGTTATTTACTTCTATATTATGAATGAATAAAGCCAATTTTAGGCGCTAAATTTTGAAATCTTGTCAACAATAATTACGTTTTCTTCTCTGGTATTTGTCTTCTGCTTATCTTACTAATTGTCAATGTTTTTGTCCCAGTCTTCAGTCTTCCTTAGCTCCTCCACTATATCTTTTTTTGTCTGTTTTTTTCACAACTATTTTCTCTTAGCTTCCCATTATTTTTCATGCCTTAGCTTGTGTGCCCAGGCCTCCCAATACAAGTTTGCTCAGAAGCTTTCCTTAAGCCACTTTGAGCATGTACCTTTCTACAGTTCCAAGTGTGAAAGTGTGGATTCTGCGTCAAAGATATGAATGTGTACTCAGACACTTAATCTGAAACATTTTTGTTATAGAGACATTACTGCATATTCAGAACATTTCACAGTGCTTTGGATTTTGGTCAGTTAGTATATTATTTTAAACAAATAATTCAAGGCATTCCTGCCAGCACACATTTCTAAAAAACCAGCTGATTTAATGGTGTTCAGCTGAAGAATAGATAAATGCTTGTATATCTGGCGTTAAGAAGATGCAAAATTCAGTTAAGAAAGATCCATAATAGCTTAAAAGACATACCTTTTTTGTGAACAGTTCAAGATAATGCATACACCCGGGTTCTTCATGAGTTACAGAAATATAACTTAATGTCTTGAAATTCTTCTAATGAAGAGTAAAGTGTGAGAATTCAGTGCTACGTAACTTCACTGCTCTGAGTTAGGTTCTGAAAGATAGTGCGATCATGCTGATAATAAACACTCCTCCTGTGTTTTTGTGGTTTACATCTTTAAAATAATTGTGGTAGATGAATCAGTGTGATGATGATCATGTAGTGATTTTGCCTAAAGAAAATTATAACTTGTGGACAAATGTATGAATCAAAAGTCATATCATAGTAATGAAGTAAATAATGAGATAAAGACACTCTTGATGACAACACATTTATTGCTTTTTTTTTCAACTTCGTTTTTTTTGCTACATTTAGTAAGAGTATGAGATAACATTTTAGGATGAATTTTGGTGTGATCAGATATCTAGGTCATGGAAGTGCAAGCTGAAGTATTTTTAATTAAAAAAATTAAAAATCTCTTCATTAGTTACTGGTAAATACTCAAAGATAAAATTAAGACATGTAATGCGTGCATTTGATTTATAACTTAGTAGAAGTCATTCTTCCTGACTATATTCAGTCCCAGTCTTTAAGTAACATCAGAGGTTAGCTGTTGGTAGATATTTATAATATTCAGAATGACATTGCTGAAGGTAAAATATAAGATACTGATTTTCAGGAACTTCTATTGTAGAAGGTAACTCTAAGCATTTTCAAAATGTAAACACTTTCAATTATAGATGAGTTTGTATAGTACAAATACATACTCTCATCATGCATTCTTATTCAGTCAAAACCGCCATTGACTTCAAGTGTCTGAAATTCTACTATTTGGCCCATATATCAGTTGATAAGAACATTCAATATCAATCCATATCTGAATTGAAAAAGTTATCGATCTCTCTTCTTTAGGTATCTGATGTCCAAAGCAGCTGCAGATCACCAACTCCCTCTCTGTGTGACATCACTAGAAAACGCTAGACTGGTGATGTCACACATACCACAGAACCCCGCTGCAGAATGGAGCAGGCCTATTAAGGGTAAGGTAAGTTTTCTTCCTCCACCACCACCTCTTTTCAACAATATTGCATGGTTTTATAAAATTTCTAATTTCTTTATTTTATGTCCCTGGGATATAAAGTAAAGATTAAAGAAAATCTTATAAAACTGCATAATATTGTGGTTGTGTGTGTGTGTTTATTAAAAAACAAAACAAAACAAAAACACAACAAAAAACCTCCCTATAACGTTCAGTCCTTACCTCATATATCCATATCCTGGCTCCAGTCTGCTTTGGGGTTCCATGAGGAGTATGCCAGAATAGTGTATGCTGGGGCATCACGGAGAGTGGAGTCAGCATTTCCTGGCTGCTCTGGATGTCAGAAACCTTGTTTTAAAAGGTAAGTTTTCAGCTGAGAATGTGTTGAATGTCTCTCTGTGTTTATATAGAAACATTCAGCACATTTCTAAAATGTTGGTTTTATTGTGTTTGCATTTTTAAAATTTGCTTGTAACTTAACACAGCAGAAAGTCACATTTTACACTTATTCTCTGTCTAGGCCTCTTTTCTCTTCTCTTTCTCTACGTCTAATACCTTACATTGTATTTCCAGAAGAAAATAGCATTTTCTTTGTCACTACCTCGAACAAGACGAAAACTCGAAGTCAGATCCAAGGTATAGAAACAGTGGTACTGGGAATGTGAATTAGAGACCATGTAAGAACATAACTCAGTACACACCCTAGTTAGCTACTGGATGTCTCTATTGAAATAATTATTTAGGAATACAGGCTCTTATCAAACTTAGAATTAGCTCAAGTAAGTTAAGTGGAACAGTTTCTTCACACATCTATTAAGAGCAAGCTCTTCAGTGATAAGGGCTGGTTTTACCTCTAAAGTATTATGTCAGGTTGATGTAGTTGGATAATTTTAGTTGGTATCTACTGATAAAATCCTACAGGATTTCATGAACATCGGAAGGCAGTGCATCCAGATCTCCATTTCTACAGACCCCTTGTTGACAAGAGGGCTGAACTATGGGGCTGTAATAGCTATTTCTTTGTACTAACCCTGCTGTTCTACTAAACCACACTTCGTGGAATTGCCTAAACAGCTATATTTTGGTTCATTAGAACAGTCATGGCTATTCTGCTCTGGTCAGTTCCTTCTGTGCAGTTAGATGTTGCATTCCATGTATTTGTTAATCCCGTAACACATCAGGTCATACTCAGAAACTTGATCGTTCATTGTAAGGAATCCTGCTGTTATTCCTTGAAATGTCACCCCTCCTTCAAGCAGGACTATTGTCTGTGCTGCATTGTCATCCATGACCTGACTGGCCAAATTCTGAAAATAAGAACAGAGATTCAACAGCTTCTCTGCACAACCTGTTCTAATGCTGTATGCTTCTAATGAAAATATACCTCCAAAGGTCCAGCTTGAACCTCCTAAGCTTCAGTTTGTAGCTATTCTCCTGTTTTGTTTTATTTGGTAATATGGAGAAGTGCTTGCAACACAGACCTTTGTAAAGGCAAGTTTGTGATCTGTAGAAATTAGTAGGCAGCTATGTAATGCTGAAGTGGGCAGTTAAGTCATAGCTTTATCAATTACAGCTTTGTGCTTTTTTGTTTTCCTGGAAAAAAGACAAGACTATGTTAGAGAATGAAATTGCATAGGAAAGGTGATACTAGATTTTGTAGTGATGTGTCTTAAGGTTATAGACGGTTTTCTTACATCTCTTCCTTTTTCATATTATAATATTTGAAGAATAATAACAGATGATTTGTGTCACATTCTGCTTTGCAGAAACCTTATGTGTTTGCATAGCAAACTAACTTAACCACAATAATTTAAAACAAGGATTTTTTTTTTTCTGGTCTTTTTTGGCCCATATTTGCTCTGTGTCCTGATTGTTTCTGAGGAAGGAAAATTCTTCTTATGGCTTAAATTTGTGTTTGTTGCCACTAGCAGGTTTATTGTCAACTCATAAAGCCCAGTAAGAAAAATTAGTATTTTGGATACAGGGAAATAATTACATTACAATTTTTAAAATTATGTTTCTGTAATATTTGCATTTAAATTATTTGGAAGCAAACATGGAGTTTTCCAGATATTACATCCAGAGGACACTATTTTTGTTAAAAACCAGCTCTAGAATTTGAGGGAGGACAGGGTTGGTTGTGGTTTTTGTTCATTTTTGTAAGCAAGGAGAAAAGTGACTTGTATTTGTCCTTTGAAGTGTTAATGAAGGCAGCGATGTCTTGAAATCTGCTCTTGACTAATTCTTCTACTTGTGTCTGCTATTTTACACATCCCATACTTAGCTATTTCAAATGCATGTACAGCATTTCTATATCCTGATAGTAGTGGCATTGTTTATTTTTGCCATTTTGATTTTTATTTTGATACAATCCACTAATACCACGTAGTGTATAAATTTATCCTTTTAAAACTGTCTGTGAAATGTTTTGTATATCTTACAGGCAAGATAAATCTGTGCACATAATACTATTGCATATGTTAGCAATTAATTCTGTTGACTGCTAACATTAGAAGATTATACAATATACCTTGGTAGACTACAGTATACCCAAGGACTGTTTTCTGTTGCAGTGCTCGGGGCAGATTTTATGCTGAGGTGCATTACATGTGCAAATATGACTGGTCACAAATGGATGAAATCAGAATACAGCTTGTCTGTGTGCTCAACTCTAACCAGTATGTAGTAACATGGCATAATATCCTACTTAAAATCTTCAATTTCATAATTTTAGTTGAAGAATGAAGGAGTAGGTATTCATTTCGTTATACAACATGTAAATGATTATCCATAAAAAAATAGATACTTGATCTTCAGTCAGGCTGAATGCTTGTTTGATCTTGCTGTACATTGGAGAGATCTGCTGAAATGTGTAGAAAGGAATTATTCCAAAGTCCATTTTTCTAGACTGCTGAAAAGCATCTCTGTCAAGCTTTATCCAGCTTTTCGTGCCCTGCATTTCTAGGTGCGCCAGACCACAGGAAACTGTGAAGGATATGAGCTCTATCAAAAGCTAAAGATGTGTCTGAAATAAATAAGTACCCAAGTCTTGCTTATTTTTCTTGCAGAATAATATTCTCTTTACTGTCTTACATCCTCTCTGACAAGTTGAGACATAAAATCCTCATGTAAAACACACAGAAATAGTAGAGTAGCAGAAATACTAGAGTATACCTCACCTCTTTTTGTAGCTGTTTACATATATATGCATTGTTCAGTCTTCTATGTAACAAACTGGAGAATAAAGTTTTGGGAAGAAATACGGGGTATCTAAGAGTGTTAAGAGACATGTTCTGTAGCATTATGGCCACCATGGGTTTTTTTTCAGTATTGCATGCTGCCTTTTTAAATGAGTAACAAAAAAAATTTGCTCTATATATATGTATACATGCTAATTTTATGTTCCAAATATCTTTTACCCTCATTTAGCCTTTCTAGATTTATTAAACCAGGAATTCTTCATGGAATTTCATCTAATTACATGTATCAGTTTGGAAAAGAAAACTATTTTTAATTATACGTTTCAGTTAAAAGCGTAAAGCTTTTATGTTGGAAAACTGCTCTCTGCTGCATAGTCTTATTACTTCATAAATTACTAATTTGCAAAACTTTTATTTTAAAAAAACTTTATCTAGAACTTTGAATAAAATACAAAAATGTAATACAAAAACTGTAGGGTTTATCCCTGAAAATTTTAGGAAATTGTTTTTGCAAATAATATAAATTATGTCACTTATATTAAACTAAGATGATGGTAAGATTTTCTGTTGAATTTTTATCTCTAACAATTAAAAGTGTACAAACATGTTTGGTTTCCCTGACCCAAATGGATTACTACCTATGTTACCCATGTAAGTAATTTTAAATACATGGCGTGTTTGTAGGATTCTGCTTCAATTTTAAGTTTGACTGGAAAAGTTAACATCCTTGTAGTATTGCTTTTTTAACTAGGACATTATCTCTCTGTATTATAAAACAATAATAGAAATACTAATGTCTTACGTAGCGTAAGGGTATATATAACTGTGAAACTTACTAATATTTTCTTCCAGTTATTTTCCTCCTGTGCTGTATTAGTGTACCAGGATTATTGTAGTATTAATACAGTATAACAGGATTCAGGTCTAATGCAATGATAAATGAATAGTATTTATGTTTGCAGGGAAGATTGTACCACCGGAAGCAAGCAGTAAAGGAATTGCATGGTACGTTGGTACGACTGCTTAATGAACTGTTACCATGGGAACCAAAGCTAATGAAAGCATTTCAAAGAAACAGGTATGGAAGACACAACAAAATTCACCTTTTAATAACAAATGAATAAATCGGCTTCTCAAATAAATGAAATGAGAATACCTGGAAGAGACAAGTGAGGTGCTGGAAGTGCTTTATTTCAAAGAATTATTTTATGTTCCAGACTTACTGTATCTAAATAAAGTTGAGTTTATCCCCTAATGTTTTTTTTCCTCTAAAATGCTCAAGAATCTTTAAGCATGCCTATCAACAGTTGTATCACAATCCAGCTGGGATTTGTATTGATGTTTATTTGGTTAAACAGTGCTGAAAACCTCTATCTAGAAAACTAGACCAGGGCTTCTTAGAACACTTTGTCAGACTACTTACTGTATAAAGTTACCTAAACTGGTTGTTCATGAATTCTCCACAAAGCAATTCTTAAAACATTGTTTTGAGGTCTTTGTAACCCTGTAAATTTGAAATGCATCTGAAATTAAATGTGTCAGAGAAATAGCAGTGAAGCTGTGACTGATTTAAATCTGGTAAAAGCAAGCATTAGCATCAGTGAAGATGGTACCCAGACTATAAATCCTGGAGAGACTGGATATTGACTTGATATCATCATCGTGTCTTGAAGCTTGCCGTTGTTGTGTTAGCCATATAGCTGTTGCTATAATCATACCTTAGTTTTGCCACATAGACATTTAAAAAGCAAGTAATGATTAGAAGCTTGAACTCTCTGTCAAATGATAGAAAAAGGCAGCTGTTTTAATGCTGAGTGTGAAGGAAGCAACTTACACAGTTATGTAGTGCAGAACTAATTCTGAAAAGTGCAAAATGTATTATGTTTAAAAAAAATCACCATAGCGCCAAAGACAGTACACAGGTAGAATTACTAAGAGCTGGTTCCCCAGTATTAGGTTGGTGCAAAAAGAATTGTGGGTTTTGCATTGTTGAAATTTGCTGTTTGATATTGAAATACATTCTTACATAAATGTGGTTGTATTATACATCGTTTTAATGCACTTTTCTCGCTTCATGGGTTTTTTGCTACCGACTTATTACTTGCTGTTTATTTTATATTTATTTTAGACTATGGAAATGATGTTAGACAAAAAGCAAATTTGAGTGATTTTCTCATTCGAGTACAAAATGGGTTGTAAAGCAACAGAGACAACTTCTAACATCAGCAATGCATTTGGCCCAGGAACTGCTAATGAGTGTACAGAGGGGTGGTGGTTCAAGAAGTTTCACAAAGGAGACGAGAGCCTTGAAGAAGAGAAGCGTAGTGGCCAGCCACCAGAAGTTGACAATGACCAACTGAGAGCAATCATCAAAGCTGATCCTCTGACAACTACACAAGAAGTTGCCAAAGAACTCAACGTCAACCATTCTATGGTCGTTCAGCACTTGAAGCAAATTGGAAAGGTGAAAAAGCTCAATAAGTGGGTGCCTCATGAGCTGACCGAAAATCCAAAAAATCATTGTTTTGAAGCGTCATCTTCTCTTATTCTGTGCAACAACAATGAAACATTTCTCAATCGGATTGTGACATGCAATGAAAACTGGATTTTGTATGACAATTGGCGATGACCAGCTCAGTGGCTGGACCAAGAAGAATCTCCAAAGCACTTCCCAAAGCCAAACTTGCACCCCAAAAAGGTCATGGTCCCTGTTTGGTGGTCTGCTGCTGCTGGACTGATCCACTACAGCTTTCTGAATCACAGCACAACCATTCCATCTGAGAAGCATCCTCAGCAAATCCATGAGATGCACTGAAATCTGCAATGCCTGCAGCGGGCATCGGTCAACAGAAAGGGCCCAGTTCTCTATGACAACACCTGACTGCATGTTGCGCAACCAGTACTTCAAAAGGGCTATAGAGTTTTGCCTCATCTGCCATATTCACCTGACCTCTTGCCAACCGACTACCACTTCTTCAAGCATCTCAACAACTTTTTGCAGGGAAGATGCTTCCACAACCAGCACTGAATCCCAAACCACAGATTTTTATGCTACAGGACTAAACAAACTTATTTCTCGTTGGCAAAAATATGTTGATTGTAGTAGTTCCTATTTTGATTAATAAAGATGTGTTGGAGCCTAGTTTATAATGATGTAAAATTCACCATCCAAAACTGCAATTACTTTTGCACCAACCTAATAGCTCATTTTATGGATATCATAAATGAATTAAAATCCTTATTTTGAAGTGTAGGATGTTGTTGAACATTTTGCTTTAAATAATGATCCAGAGTACAAGTTTCGCTTTTTTTTTTTCTTTTCCTTTCTAGTCAAGTTTCTGTTTATTTTCCTTAGCTGTTCATTTCTTCCCATCTGTAGCAATTCAGACTCCTTTTGAAAATGTGGCAGAAGGGTTTTCAGTTTCCAGTATATGGGGTGCCTAATATGAGTAAATTTTAGCCTGGAATTAAGTGGCTGAGGTCTTGCATGTACACATGCCAGTAGCTACTGAAGCATGCGCTTAGAGTGGAGGATAATTTCTGAGACTAACTTAACTCATATTTCTCAGGATGTATGTTTTAGGCTGAAACCCTAGTTTATTCACCTATGCCAGCCTAGCTATTTTCATGACATAACTGTTTGAACAGACTGATAGTAAACTGGGGAACAGGTCCAGCTGAAAAACAACCTGTACAAATCGTGGAGAGGAGTGAGCTAGATCACTGTATTGGTCTGTTTCGTTATGCAGCAGCTAGGCAGCTGTAAAGCACCAATGACAGTGGTGAAGAAAGGTGTCATGTGAAAGGGAAAAAGCAACTAAGTAAAGATGGCTTGTGCTGGTGTAAACAGCAGCACCATCACAAGTCTAGCTGCAGTTGCAGCATCTATGGTGTATCTCAGCCAGCTACTGACGTTTACAAATTGCATGACAGTGTTGGCCTTCCAGGTTGTCAAGGGATGGGGCAGAGCCCCTTCTTTCTGTGCAAGACCTCAGTATGGAATAAGAGTCTGGAGTTTTCCTTCATTTTTTATTGTCATTAATTAGTGGGAGCACTCGTTATAATCAAAATCCCTTTTTTTCTCCCCTGTAGTCTTTTCAAAATTATGGCAGAGTATAATTTTGAATGATGTTTGAATAGCAGCAAGGTTTAAAAGGTAAGGTTACTTGCGCCTAGTAATCACATTTGTTCACTGACCCCACAGCAGAAGTTCGTCAAAAGAGAAACAGAAATTCCCATCCAGAAGCTTTAGTAAAGTAGTGGTTCTCTAGTGTCCTTCTATGGTTCCATAGCTCCTTTTTATAGTTCTTCCACACCTAGACGTCAAGCTCAAAAGCTGAATGACAGAGTTGAAGTGTCATCCACATATTATCATACAGACTACAAGCTTGTCTTCTCTCACTGAGAGTGTCAAAGTTGTGATTAAACTATTTTGTTGTACTGAACCAGATCAGCTTCACCTGGATCTCCGTCCACATCACCTTCCCATGGGCCCAGGTTCCCCATTTCAGGTCATTCTGCAGCTTTAAGTCTCTGCTGTAGAAATAACCAATTTGCAGCTCAACTACAGCAGTTACCCTGCCTGGCCATGGGTCCTGCTGTTCTGGACTGACCCTCAGACTGACTTTGGACCTACATCCTCACTGTGGACCTGCCCAGAAATCACTTAACTGGGTTCTGACCCTGGCAGCCATCACTGGACCTGATCCTGATCTGAAGCTGTGAATTGACTTCCCAGGTTGACCTCAGACCTACCTCAGCTTCAGGAGTTTGCATGTTGATCTGGGCTCTTGGTTGAACCTAGCTACTAGCCCTAGGCCTGGCCTGCTCCTTCATTCAGGGTGAGGGGATGAGGTCCTGGCTGGTGAGACCCATGCCCTGCCAGCTGTGTCATCGTGTCTCCTGCCTTTCTATCCTAGGGAGCAGCTGGCCATTTCTGCACTCAGTGCAAAGAACTGTTATTTTAATGCACAAGAACAGGTATATTTAAGGTCTTTTTCTTACTGTCATAAGGGTTAGATCCAGACTAGAGCCTAGATTCTATTCCACACAGGTGTTGATTGCTATGATCTACTTACCCATTCATAAATAATCTTCCTGGATATTGTGTTGACTACCACCAGCTGAATCCTGTAGTTCCCTGTATTTGAACACTAAAATACCCCCTAGATCTCATCTAAATAATGGTGTAGAAGAAGGGACAATGGAAACATGTAGCAATTAAGGACTATCATCATAAGTCTGCTGTAAAGTGGATGTGTTTCTGAAGGATGTTCAGATGAGTAAGGCAGCTTAAATACATTCCATCATATGCACATTTTTTAGTAGAGTGTGAATCTATAGAAATGATGGTGGCAGCTGTTTTAGTGGCCCAGAGATTAGAAAGTTTTCTTAAAGGAGAAAGTTAACATTATGGTCCATAGCTGGGCCAAAAGCATGATGCATTTAAGAAAAACAAGATTTACTTAATTATCTAGTTGGGTTTACCTTGAGAGGAAAGAGTAGACTTGTTACAGTTAATACTTAAGTCCATACAGGTACATTCGTCACAATGCAAGACAAAGGAAGAAACAGAAGATGGGTGCAGTAAAATAGTGATGGGCATATTTGACTCATCTTTTTGCCTGTTGTTAGAGGATTTAGTGGCTTAGAAATCAGTTTTGATGAGGTAAGGGACATCAGACTTTCTGGGCTTTGGAGACTTGCAGAGCTACCCTGAAATTTTTTGAAGGGCACAGGCAGTTAATTCTAAACCAACTTTTTGTGTGGCATCAAATACAAATTTTAAAAATGTTAAAAACAGTGTGAATCTTCAGTAAAGTTAGCTTTGTTATTTTTCAAGGTCTAGGTTGAAGAAGGACTATGATGACTTTAAAAGACATCCAGACCATGATAAATTTACCAGGGAGTTGTGGAGTAATGATGAAAGTGAAGTTGATTCTGGCAAAGATTCTTTTGCAGTAGTTCGTGGTAAATCTTCGGAGTCTGCAGAACATGTGGAAGTTCCCAAAAAGGTTCACCCAGACAACGGTAAGCATTTAGTGGAATTTGATAGCGTGAATTTAATTCAGCAGCTGAATCAAGTTGATTCAGGAGCTGAATTTTTCCATGTGAGCTTGTGTCCTATTTTTTACCTTAATACTACTGTGATAACTGAAGTAGCTTTTGACGCATGCCTGATAGATGTGGTCTAGAATTGGCCAGACATGACCAAGATGAAAATTCTAACTAATGCAAGTTTTTACCATTTTTATGCTTAACTATTTCTGTGTTAAGATAGTAGGCCTTCTCGGAATTTATGTTTATGGTGGGCTCACCTTTGCTGGCTACTGGATGCCCACCCAGGCGCTCTGTCATTCCCTTTCCTTAACAGGACAGGGAGAGAAAATAAGATGGGAAAGCTTATGGGTAGAGATACAGACAGGGAGACCACTACTGGTTACCGTCACAGGCAAAGTAAACTCACTTGAGGAAAACTAATTTGATTTATTGCCAATTAAAAATAGAGTGGGATGGTGAGAAACAAAGACAAAAACTGAAACACGTTCTCCTCCATCTCCACCTTCTTCCCAGGCTCAACTTCATTTCGAATTCTCCTACCTCCTCCCTTGTCAAGTGGCACAGGGGGGATAGGAACTGGGGACTTGGGTCAGTTCATAAGACTTCTCTGCAGCTCCTTCCTCACACTTTTGCCCTGCTCCAGTGTGGGGTCCTTCCCGTGGGATACAGTCCTTCACAAACTGCTACAGCATGAGTCCTCTCCACAGGCTCGAGTCCTTCAGGATAAGACTGCTCCCGTAGTGGTCCTACATAAGCCACAGTTCCTGTCGGGAGCCTGCTCCAGTGTGGGCTCTCCATGGCTGCAGCTTCCTTCAGGGCATATTCACCTGCTGTGGCGTGGGGTCTTCAGGCTGCAGTGTAGACACCTGCTGCAGCATGGCCCTCCATGGGACAGGGTCAGTCTGCTTCACCATGGTCATGGACCCCTTACAGATTGCAGGGAAATCCATTCCAGTGCCTGGAGCACCTCCTTCCCCTACTTCTTCACTGACGTTGGTGTCTACAGGGGTGTTTCTCCTACATTTTTTCCTTACTCCTCTCTGTCAAACTCTTTGGAGCACCATTTCCCATAAGGCATCACCAGCTTGGCTGACAGACTCAGCCTTGTCCTGTAATGGGTCTCTTTTGGAGCCATCTGTGTCTGGCACAGGACAGCTCCTAGTGTCTCCTCACAGAGGGCCCCCTCCAGCCCTGTGATGCCAGAACCTCAATGCCGCTTTGTCCACCTGGCGTCCCTGCCTGTATCCTGGGCCTCCTTATCCACTTCGTGTGTCCACTGCTTGCTGGCAAGTCCAGCTTAATGCTCACTGTGAAACATATGGCACTCATACCCTCATCCCATAGGCACACCACACTCACAAGTCACCCTGGATACCAGCATGGACCCTCTGCCTGCCTGATACATCAGCACAGGCCCCCCTGGTCACCAACTAGTCTTGAAGTTTGCAGTGAATACAAATGCACTGCCCTCATGCTCATTGGGTTTGGGGAAGACATAGACATTCACCCCCCAGCAGCTAGCTCCAGGCACACAGACTACAAGCTCGTGCTCTGTCCTTGCAGCTCCCCCTTGCCCTGCACATCCCTTCATGGACTTATATAACTTTAGTGATTTCCCTCACCCCTCCCAGCCCAGTGTCCAGGACCTCCCCTGGTTTATAATCATATTAGTTGCAAAGGCCAAGTTGATCTTCCTGGAAGAGGCACCTGCAGTTTCTTGATAGCACATCAATTGATGTGATTGGTGAGGTTGTTTCTTGTAACTATCTCCGTGTTTGTTTTGTCAGATTTGTGTCTGTATATTTTTTTCCTGGCTTCTCCCTTTTTCCCTCAGTTTCCCAATTAAGCAGGTTCTTGATGAGATAACGTTGCTGGAATAAACTTTCTCAGAGTCTTACATGTCCTCATCAATTAGTGTGAATCACCAGGTCTGGTTTTCCTCACTGTCTCCCGTGCTGGTCAGGTTTGTGCCCCTGTATATTCTTGTTTATGACTTCTTCCTTTCCTTGTCTCCTTTTTGCATTGAAAAGGTCCTTGACCAGATGTCCTGAAAGAGGCAGACATTCTCCTTTCACATATCCTTACACTTGCAAACTATCGTTTTGCCTTTAGCTAGACACTGCAAAATTGTTATATAGAGGTATTGGTTGCAAACTCCTAAAACACAGTTTCTGTTTTAATATTCTTGCAGATGAAGCACAACTATTAGAGATGAATTTACCTGCAGGAAAAAACAGAATTCTGAAAAAAGAATCAACTTCTAAAGACACACAGAAGACACTGTCCAAATGTATTAAACGACAGTCCAAGCAAAATAGTTGCCTGGATCAAAGCACTAATGAGCTTTCACCAAGGAAGAAAGCTAAGCTGAGCACTAATGAGGTTGTTGTACAGAGTTCAGAAAGTAGCCTGCAACCAGAAAGTTGTTTGACTGAGCCGAAACAATTTGAAGGGGCAACTCTAGAATCATTTTCCGTGACAGATCCTGCAGCATCAGTATCAAACTTTCTGAAAGGGACCAAACCCATCCAGGCCTTGCTTGCCAAGAATGCTGGGAACAAAGTGACCTTAACAAATCAACTGTCATCTCCCTCAAGCATAAATGTATCTACTTCTGAAAAGCCAGTTTTATCGCCTTTGGAATCATCACTGGTAAAAACAACATTGCCCTGCCAGACCAATTCAAAGACTCCTTTACAGATGATATACAAAATGACAAATGGCCACTGCATACCAATAGACCTTCACAACAGCTCTGTGAAAATTCAAACACAACCTGTGATTGACCCCAAAACTGGAGAAAAATTCATGCAACAAGTTCTTATTTTACCTAAGAATTTTCTTGTTCAGCAGAAGGAAGGAAAAATTGTGTCCAAGGATATTCAGTCACTACAGCAAAAATCATCTGAACTGCACTGTACAACTTTACCAGAAATATCAAATGTCAGTGTTTCTTTAACACCTGTTCTGGCAACAGGCCCTGCAAATGCTACTACTCAGTCACCTAGTACAATTTTTAACAAGAACTTTTCACAAGCAATTGGTCCCATGAACACTACACAACCATTGCCTGCTGTAACTTCAGCAGGTAGCTTACTAGCTTCAACAGTTAAGGCAAGCCAGGCTGAAAGTGAAAAAATCAAGACTACAGTTTCAACTCCCACCTTCCCTGTGCCTTTGACTTCACCTACTCCTTCCACAGCTAGCCAGTCTTTGGTATCAGCAGCAGCATTAAGTGGGTCTACGAACACTGCCTCTGCCTGTCGTGGTCTGGCATCACAGCACAAAACTGACTCCTTTGAAACCAGGCAAGAACTGAAGACAGTCTGTATAAGAGAATCAAAATCTATTCTGGTCACAACACGAGGTGGAAACACAGGAATCGTTAAAGTGCAAACAAACGCAGACCAGATTTCACCTACTAGTTTATCTTCTAGCTCAGTTTTCACATATGCACCTCAACTTCAGGCCTTTCTTGTGCCAAAAACCACAGCATTATCATGCTCTGCTCTTCCATCTGTAGCAACAGCCATATCTGGTCTCCCACATATTGGGCAATTGTCTCTTTCTGGATTTGCCTCCTCAACAGCTTCTTCTGTTAACATTCCAGCTTTCCCAGCTAATTTTACCCAGGCAATGGAGAAAAATATAAAATTCGCATTACAGCAGCCTGCTGTTGGAGGCACTTTGGGTCAAGTAATAGAGAATTCCTGCCATGTGTCCTCTCCTTCTTTATCCTCCATTTCATTAGCTAGCAACTTGGTGTCAGCAACTCCAAACAATCCTGTCAGTGTGACTAGGACTGGACAAAATACTGTTGTAACTCAAACTTCTTTGGTGCAGCAACAAGGTGATACTAAAACTAAACCAAATCTTATTATACAATCTGAGTCTAATTCAGCAACAAATGGGGATTTTATCAGTGGTACTCCAGTTCAGAAATTTACATTAGTCACGAATCCACCTATTTTATCACCCTGTGGGTCATCAGGAGTCAGTATTATACCCCCTCCAGCATCGACTGGTGTTAATGCTCAGAAGCTGGTTTTCATTAACACACAAATTGCCAATGGCCCATCAACCACCAATCTAGTTGCAGAGTCATTGCAACATAACCTTCCTTCTTCCCTAAACAAAACCTTTGTTAGTGCCACAGAACAGCCACAGTTGGTTCTGATCCCATCTACAGTAGGAACACCAATAAGAATAAATTCATCATCAACTATTGCTCAAGTAAAAGATGTGAAAATTGGACTAAATATAGGTCAAACCATTGTAAATACTAAAGGCAGTGCACAACAGGCTCCTCCAGTTAATATGCTGCACTCTGCCATTTCTAAGGGAGAAGACAAGAAGACCATTGGCTTGGTGCTGTCTTTGGCAAGTTCTAGTCCTTTGGTTCCTGTTCCAAGTTTTGCGAGTCAAAGTGTTGTGTCAGTTAATGAATCTGTATGTCTTGCAGCAAAAGCTGAAAACGCCTTTACAGTAACAACAGCAAATGCGTGTGTAGAATCTGTTTCAGTAACATCAAGTGGGACTTCTTCTGGGACACGCCCCAGTGTTTTGATTGGTGGAAATGATCCCTCAAGAATAAGGCCAGTTCTGGGTAATCGACTGTGTACATCAAATATTGGAAGTACTGTGGGCATATCAACTGTGAAAACGGGGCATCTTGCTTCATCTGTGCTGATTTCAACAACACAGCCAACAGTATCTCCTCAAAACTTGGCCTCTGCTTTGCAATTTCCAGTCATTAGCTTGCATGGATCTGTAGCCACCTCCCACCAAGTGCTGCATACAGTTCCTCAGTTGACAGCAGTTCCAGCTCCTCCTCCAGTACCAAAAAGCCAATTGCCGACACTACTTCAGTTTCAGTCATCGGGAGGTTCAGCTGCAATGCCAAGTAATGCAGGTATTCATAAAACTCAGAGTGTGTTGCCCCCTCCATCACAAAATACAGGTAAAGTCATCAATTTTCATGGTTTTTCTTCCCTACAATGCCAGCAGGTGGCTCCCAGTACAGACAAAAAGAGTCACACTTACACTTGCGCTTCTACTGTTCAGATGTCTGCAGCTTCACCAACTGTAACAAGTAAGGCGGGAGGTCAGTTGAATGAACCTTGCATTCAACAGAAAATAGTCATTAACACCTGTGTGCCCTTGGCACCTGGAACTCAGATAATGATTAATGGTACTCGTTTTGTTGTTCCACCACAAGGCCTTGGAGCTGGCAGCCATGTTCTTCTTCTCTCTTGTAATACAAAACAAACTCCTCCTTTAACTATTAACCGTAGTCAAGAGGCTCAAAGTGTACCAATTCCTAATCCAACAACTTCAAAAATCATGCTAGCACCAAGTAATTCATTAAGTTGGCAAATATCAAAACATCCTTTGAAAAGCTCAACAAAAATTGTGAACTCTTTTGGGTCTGGAGATGGTTTACCCATCGTACATGCAACACCCCAGACATTTAGTACTCCAGCTAGCTCATCTACTCCACTGTGTGCAGCGACACCATCTGTGTCTTCAGTGATAAAATCTCCAGTTAATGTTGTAGCTACATCTTCTGTTGTTTCTGCTGTTCATCCTCTGAACTCTCATTTACCAAACAACACTTCAGTGACACACTTAGACACTTCTATCAAAAAACTGTTGGTCAGTCCAGAGGGAGCCATTTTGAATGCTATAAACACTCCAGTCTCAAAGGTTTCTTCCCTGTCTTCATCACTGCCTCCCGTTGTTGTGTCCACAAGCAGAAATCCTACCACTGTCTTCCCTGCATCTCAGTCAGCTTGCCTTGATAAACCTGACGAAGCTGCATCTTGAATTTACTGTGAATGAGCAACTTTGGAGTTTTGGGGCATTCTTCTGACTTCTTCTGACATTCTTCTGTAACTGTTGAATAATTTCTCACGTTGTTTGAAACAGTTGTTTTACTCAAAATGACTTAAGATTGCCGTTCTTTCCGGTTCACCTATGGGGATTATAAAGAAGAAAAATATATTTAGTTTGACAGAGTGATGTATTCAGAGAATTCTTCAGTAAAAAGGTCAGAAATTACCAATGAGTTCATTAAACGTTTTAGTTTGGAGAAATCTAGCCTTTTGCACATGTTCCATCTTACAGTACGGACTGTTTGCCAGTGTGGTTATGGCAGTATATATCTCCTTTTTGTCGAATTTATTTTTTATTTGTTTCTGTAAAAAAAAAAATGCATTGTAAAAATGCAGGCTACAGTATGGAATTGTACATATTCATGACTTCCTAACAATCTGTACTAAACTATATGTACAAAGAACAATGCTGTCTTATTTATGTTTTGTTTACATAATGTATAGTTTTTTAAGTATTTTAGTAACTTTGGACCAGTGTACTGTTTAGCAACAATGCAGAAGAATCTGCATATAATAAATCAAGTTGCTGTACGGCTTTGTCTCGGCAATAGTTTAAAAATGTGTGTATCTGTTACACCATGGCAGAATACATATCTATACATCTTCCTACTTAATGCAGATGCATCTCAGCTTTTGCAATATAGTAGAATGAAATTATTTCATCTCTTCTTGTGGTTTAAGTTTCATGTGATTTGATAGGAGTTGAAAGGAAGGCCATCTTCTTCGTCTTCTAATTCATGGTGAGATAACCCATACTTCATCCATTCTTAATAATGTTTGCTTATATTGCCTAAAATCTCCAGTGGTGTGGTAAGGCTAAAAATGGTTTTCCAGACACCAGTCTAAGTCACACTGGTTGCTGTTCAGGACTACCATGTTTTGTCATAAAGCTCATAGATCTGCTGAACAGTTCGTTATTCTCTTTTTGTAGCCTTCTGTGAATTTCCACGTATTTGGTCACTCTTTAAGCTTCTGTCTAGCCATAACAAGCTACCCGTTTTTTTCACCAGTGATGTTTTCTAGATCTGTATTTTTTTCTTTAGCTTTCAGTGATCTGTCTGAAAGGATAGTGCTAAAACATCACACAGTACTAAAGGAGGCCTTAAGAATGCTTTGAGTGGGAATAATGCACATATTTCATAAACCTTCCCTTTTTATGCAGTATATTCACTGTTTGTTGGCTTAGCTTCAGCTTTTGATATGATGAAATGCTTGAATTGTTTTCTGCAGATCACCTGAGTTTACGGGTGCCTGCTGCAGTGTTCATAGAAATGGAGAAGTGTTTTGCTATCTTTTGAGACTTAGCATGTGCAGAAAGAATGCCTGTCTAGCAGCTCTTATTTTATGGAAGATGATATTTTAGAAGTGCTATTTTAAAATCTGAAGTCATAGTCTCTGTTACGTGCTTAGAAGATTCAATCTTAGGTTGAACATCTTTGTACGTGTGGGATTTTTTAGTTGTTTCAGGGTTTTTTGTGATTTTTCTGGTTTGTTTTTTTTTGGTTGGTTTTGGGTTTTTTATAGACACTAGAAGGGAAGATTTCAGAATAACCCATGAATGTTAGTTGCCTTTTTAATAGCCATGACTTCAAAGGGGGATAAAAGCTTGCAGATCTGTATTTAGCAGCATTCTAGGACTGATTTTCATTAAGACGAGACTTAAACTTTTGCTCCTCATCTTGTCAAGTTTTCTCTTTCCCCTCCCCATTTGCTACGCACAGTTTGGCAGTTTGGATCTTGGGTCGAAGAATAAAACCGCAGCTTACTCTGTCTGTGTTGGCTGCCTTTCATGTTTTGAAAAGTAATCGTAACTTCTTAACTAGGGCTCTGGGAAAGTTGGGGAGGAAAGACTTGTGCCTTCCGCAGGTGCCTTCCCTTTCTGCACTAATTAAAATTTCAAACGGGAAATGGCCTCTTTCTGGATCAGCAATCTCCACCTTAACTCAGGACTGGGAAAGATGGAAGCCGGAGTCTTGGGGTGAGAGAAGGTTTGGTTTTGTTTTAGAAAAAGCTACCTGGTGCACTTTTCTTACTTCTCATTAAAAGTGTTATGTAATGAGTTTTGAAAATACCTAGTAGTATATGGTGTCTGCCTGCCAGAGTTTACAATATTAAGGCTTTTTAAATCTGACTGCATTTTGCAGTTGAATGCTGCAGGAGGCTTTTCCAACAGAGGAAGATGGCGGATAATGACAGTTTATTCGCGGACAGTTTACATACTCTAAAACCATATATACCAGCAACACACTTCATTTCCATTTCACTGGTGGAACCTTGGGATGGACTTCCTTGGATTTTTCTCTTCTTTTATAATGGCTGGTTTTCCTTTTTAATTTTTATTTATGTTTGTTGTAATGTGAGTATCTACATTGTTTGGAAAACTTAAGACTAGGTTCTACTATTGCAGGCAGCCTGGATGGAGAAGAAAATCTTTGCATGACATTTTTCTGTGTGGTAATGTAATAGAAAGACTTATGCTATAATTAATTCGAATAAAGACCAAAGTTAGAAAAGCTTAATTGGGGAACTCAGAACTCAATTTCTTTACCGGAATGATTTCTTAGAAATTTTATGAATTAGTATGATAGTATTTTATAATTGTTTCAAAAAAATATTTTATAATTTGGCAGGTGTAAACTTTGCAACATGCAAAGTTTGACTCAGTTTGATTAGAATTTTCACAGACTTATTCTCTACTGGACACTTGTTCAGATTCCAAATCCTATTGGAAAAAGGCTTGAGACTGCCATGTAGTGGGTTTGCATGATTCATTATTTTGTAAAAACAAATGTTAGTAATTTTTATGGGTAAATTCCTCTTCCTATCACTCTTCTCTGATAATATAAATGTTGGTCAGAGTAAGACTTTTTTTTCAAATGAAGGTAAATAGCCATCAACAATTTGCTACATATCTTTCATTCTCTGTACCCAATATACAGCGCTACCTATAGACACATGAAAAAGCAGAAGTACCTGCGTCTTTACCTGAACTTAAAAAGACATGTAATTACACATATAAACATACACATATAAAAATCAATCTTTGAAGAAAGCAAATTCAACTTTTCAGAGCTGGTAAAAAGCCTTTAGACCCCTTCAGATATTCTATATAGATATTCAGACAATATCTTATACACAAAACTTTATTAATAATTTAAAATATTTTGGATGGTATCTTTGATATCTACCTAAAATGACATATTCTGCACAATAATTCTGTTCTGCTTTGAGTAGAAAGTGATATTCATTTTGCCTCACTGTTCAAACGTGTGTGTCTGTGTGCTGCCATTTTGTTCTAGGGATTCTGCCTCTACTATACTAGAAGCAATTAAACTTCGCAAGTATTAGGAGTCGTAGAAGTACCTATTCAAGCCAAGCGTGTTACTGTCAAGTCATCCAAACCCACTCTGAGTTCACTGTGTGACATAGCAAAGAATACAATGTGAAAAGTGAAGCAGAAATTATCCTGATATGTAAGTGAAGAGAAACTTATTTGTCTCATGTAAGCAGGTCCATAAATTACTAAAAGCTGATATTTGAAGGGAGTCCATAGCCTCCCCACAGAGTGTTTAATAGTTGGTTTTGCTTGTCTTTTGCGGTAGTGCAGAATTTTAGTAGCCCAAATAGATTTTAATTTTTATTTAAGCGTGAACGTTTGTTATGATGAGGCTGTTTCCTTTAAAAAGAACAGCAGGAGGTGTTCACAAAGGCTTAAATCATATAGCCTGTTCTCTGCAAGCTGCACCAGAAGTGAGTTTACTGACTGAAAATAAGATTAGTAGTGCAGTATCAGACTAAAGGTCTGTCTGTCCTAGCATCATGTCTCTTGGAGCAGTCAACATCAGCAGCCCAAAAGAGCGTAGTAACAGGCCCGAATGCTCTTCTAGTATCCACTGTCAATAGTGATGTCATAAAAAGAAGACAATATGCTTCTTTAACTAGTTGTTGATATTGATTCCTTCTAGTAAATGTACAAGTGTAACAACAGACTATTTTGGCTATCTGTAGGTCATGCTCACCTAGTTCCAGCATATACATTGAGATCCTGTCCACATAAAATACTGCTATTTGTAGAATCATTTCTCACTCCCTTTTTTTTAATCACATGCAGCAGTAAAATAGAATATCAAAGAGGGATTAGTGATTGGATATTACTATGTGGTCACACAGTGTCTTGATTTTAATAAAGTGCAATTATAATGGAATCATTTTACACAAATAAAAAGCAGGTATTTTTAGCACTATATTCAATTTTAATTACTGGGGAGGAGGAATTGCTTACATCTTTTTATAAAAAAGCATGTCAATTCATATTAGTAACATGCCAATACTAAGATTACAATTATTTGTTTGAGGCTTTTCTGGCCAGTATTCTACAGTTCAGCTATATGTTATGCCTTCAAAATATTGTTCTTGACTGTAGGGTGCTTTTCTACAAGGTGATCTTGGAAGAACCTTTCATAGACAAACACAAATATTGGGTGAGTCCTGTCCTAAAGTGTTTTCCTTCCTTCCATGGCCTAAGGAATTGATGCAAAAACATAACCTCTTGTTAAAAAACAGTCCGTGTTCGAAAGTGAGTTTCTTACTTTGGCACATGGAATGCAAGTGATACAGCTGGTACAGCAGTCCAGTCCTGGTGTGAGCTACACCTTGGACTGTGCATTTATCTCACTGTAGTGGCCAGTAGAGAATGCTTAGTGGAAATAACAAGAAATAGATAAAGTACGAATTAGTTTTTCTTGGTATGTATACACAGCCTTCAACAGTAGCTCCAGGAGAATTATGTGAACTCAGCCTGGACTTGTCTGTGACATGAACAAACAGATTTTGCAGCCAGAGAGTCAGGTACAGGAAAAAAGCGAGCAGTAATTCTGAGAAGCGGAGCAGAAAAAACAATGGACATAAAAGCACAAATTTCCTTCTCCAGTTTAAGAAGTGGTAGGAAACCTGCTAAAAAGCAGAAGTTTTGAACAAGGAACTGACTGTGAAATATCGTTGCTTTTCCTGTTGGCAAGGCCAAAAACCAAGAGGTGTCGAGCATGTGAACTGCATATCCTGGGGATAAAAACTGTAAGAAAGACAGGCTTCTTTAATCTCTGTTGACATCAAAAATGTTCAGGAAGAGATGGCTGCAGATACAGAAATAGGAATAATTTATGACAAGGTAGGCATCTGATACCTTTTAATTCTTGCAAGGATGCTACTATAGGAGATTAGTGTTAAGGGAATATTCACACATACCGTATGATTTTGTGGTTTCACTGCAAATTCTGAAGCGGTTCCTAGATTTTTCTGAATATGGTTACCAGACAACAAGCCTAAAGTTCCTACTGCAAACAACAGCAGACAGCAAATCTAGTGCTGAACAGTGTCTGGAAGGGGCAGCTGTTTTGCTCCTGAGAGTCAGTTACTTGGAGTATGAGTGATGGTATGCAGAAACAGAAATCAGTTACTGCTTCCAGGGTAAAGAGAAAATGACAAACTACTAGAAGTTGAAAGATTAGACCTTTACCTTAGAAAATACTCTTCAACAATAGTGAGTACATAGTGCATGTGCAGCAGGGCAGTCTGTTTCTTCCCAGAAATGGAAGCCAGTGGAGTTGAAAACACCTTAGAAAATTAGTATCGGAAGACTGAAGTATTTGTACTAGGCCCTCACTCTTGGTCTCATACTGATTTATACTTGACTCATGTAGTGTACCTCTCAGGGAAGGAGCAAATAAAGTATGTGGTCCGAACATGCAATTTGGGCTCTACTAAAATGGTTTGGAAGAGTGAAGGCACGTGCGCTGCTCAAGCACTGTTTAGGTTTTGGCCCACGTGAGTCCAGCAAGAGTAGAGTTCACCACTAGCACACGGCAAGAGCTTTCTGGGGGAACTAGAGAAGGCAATAGCTGTGTCTAGTGGCTTAGGTGTCAATAGTGTTGTCACGGTGGATTCAACAATCTGCCCTTTTTTTCCTGGTAAAATAGGTCCCAGTAGTCTCTGGTTCTCTTTTGACGAGTAAATTTGAGAGATGGTTCAGGATGGAAGAGGATGAGATAGTTGAGGGTCTGTCCTTTATATTCTCGTGAGCGAAAGGCATCTGGGAACACTGCCACCCACAAAATGTGGTCTTTTGCATTGGCCCAAGAGTAGAACCTACGTGGACAAAAGGTCTTGAAGAGCTAGACCTTTGCAGCAAGTGAAGTAATAGCTTTTTCTATTTATTAGAAACCAAGCTGCCTTTGAGCCAAGGATTTTCTGCAAAAACGAAGTAAAACGAGAATTGGAGGATTGTGTCAGGGTGCAGAATACAAAGGGTCAGTTCCAAAAAGTATACACGGGCTGGTTTTCAGGCATCAGTGCATACAGGATTTGTAGGCATTGGCTGTAGATAGCTTTTTAAACTTTGTACTGCTGCTAGCTAACATTTATTACTGTATGTAAAGTTCAGTGCAGATGTGTGGCCAAAAGACAACGCTGGAAGCTTTGAAGCACTTCTCAGATCTAATGGGCAACAAATATGAAACGGCATGAACACACGACAGTTGTTCAGTTTTGTTGCATAGTTTAATGTGCAGTCAACAGAAAAGTACAAATGAATAAATGCTACTTCTCCAAAGAACAGAGATACTCTTTATCCTTTACATAAGAAGTGAAAACAAGTTTGCTTTTAAAGGCAAGAAAGAGTTCTCTTATGTCACATAAATATACAGACATATACCAACAAAATAATGGAAATTTTACCAATATTAGACATAAACATGAATCGAAATATCCTGGCAATGTTTTATTTAACTGAAAAATTACAAGCAACATGGTTAATGCTAATAGAGTTCTTCAGGCTAAGATAATCTATGTCCCCAGCTACAGGTATTAAGCCAACACAGATTGCTGAGGTGAGCAGAACCAGCTTGTCCTGGCAACTAGCTCCATGTGCTAGTCCTGTTTTACTGGACTGGTGAGACTCTTAAGAAACCAAGTGCTTCCTGTGGAAAGTCCTTGGTCTTTTGTCATAGCTCTCTGATGTATATAGTATATACCCTATGGCTTTTGGCCCGGTGTTTTGGTTCATGGTTGAGCATGCCAGGAAGATTGCACTTGTCAGGACCTGCTGCATTTTACCGTTGTGCAATGGCTGGGATGGCTGACTGATATTCTGGAATGCTTTCACGCTACACTGAGGCTTGTAACCTCCTTAGGAAGTAGATGATCCAGCAGGATCATATCAGGAATCCAAACACAGACAGTGCAACTGCTACTACCATTATAATTTACCAATCTGACCAAACCACACTATGTTAATGAAATGCCTGGTTTTCAAGTTGTTAATTGTATCTAGATAAGGATTGCATGCGTAGCTACAGAGATGTAGCTGAGATCCTCTTGTACCTGTAAGCTTTAATAAGGGTGTGTCTCCTTCTCTGGTGGAGGCAATTTAATGCAGACCAGTAGCAAGCAGAGCTTCATCCTCCAGCTATGACCAGCCACCTCTTTTCATCAGCATCCTTGGGGAAGAACTCAGATTGTCCATGAGTTTCTTCATTTGCTCATTTGGTAGGAGAAAGTAAGAGTGCAAAGGCCATATTTGTTGAGAATTGCAGTACAAGGCATCTGATTGCAAAGAGGGTAAAAAAAGAGGAGCAGGAGGTCTTTGACTTTTACACCCTCCTTGTACATGACCATAACAAAGAAATTATAAATCTAAATTTTTATGACCATTTTTTACTCTGGGCTATATGACTGACTAATATGAATGCCTTTCCTGGAAATCTGAAAACTCTATACGACGTCCTCCAGGTGTGGTAATTGTGAAGTTTCTATGCATTTCTCTTTTTAAGGGGACGGTCATCCCAGAGGGTGTTAGCTTGTCTTGGGTCAAGCACAGTGTGATTCAGTGTGATACAAAAAGTAGATAACGTAGCCAGTTCTTGCAGCATGCAAGTTTAGCGATTACAGGTGTCTTGCTTTCAAGTTCTGACCTGTCCTGGCAGTTTTTAATGGATCAGCAGCCAGCCTCCCCAGTGTACTCTTGTTGGCTATAGAGTCAGATTTGAAAAACTGAATTTGTGAAGGTGTCTAGCATTAATGATGAAGCTTTACCTCTGTAATATAGTACTCTATGAACCTCTATTTCTTCCTTTTATTTTTGTGCACCAATTAAAATCTGAGCTCACTGTCTGTGTCTATAAAAAAAGAATACTGCTTTAATAGGAAGGAAAAATTTGAGGACTTTCTGAAAACTAAGGATAGGTTTCCAAGACAGCTTATCTCTCCTTTAAGTATCTATAAATTAGTGTCAAATTTCAATAGTTCCAGCTCTAGCTGCTGAGCAGTTCCAGCAATTTGGCTTTACATAATCCTGGAAATAAATCAGTGTTTCTACTAAGTCAATGTTAACTTCCTTGTGAGCTTTCGAAATGGCCAGTGATGTATTTAATACTGACACTACTGAAAAATGTGTGGGATCATGTAAAGCTTTTTGAACTCTAAGCACTTCACTGCTTTATAGTAATTGATCTATATAAAAATTACTTTTTTATTCAGCCATGAATGTGTATGTCAGTTCCATTCAACTGTAGCACCACAGTCATTTGAAAGGGTGTTGCCTCAGGTTGGAGAGTTGCAGAGTAAAGAGTTGCTAAAGATCATCAGCCTCAAGCTTTAGCTTGCCAGTTCTGCAAAAAAATTAGTCAGCCATTGTGTTCTGCATCTGTGGCGCTTACCAGCTGTAAGCTAGTACTTTGTATATTTTCCTGTGTATTCTCCTTCCTGTCAATAAACAAGTCCATAGAATTTTTTCCTTAAAGTTGTGTGTTGGAAATATAAGACAGCTTTTTATGTTAAAGTACCTCTCTAAATTCTAAATACAAAATATCAACTGAATTTATAAAAACAGATCTGTTCATTAAAAGGTTTCACAGCAGTTACAGATATTTATTACCTTCCGACAAGTATGTAATTTTACTATTCTATATAAACATTTTTATTACAAAATAAACATTTCAAATAACCGATGTCTTATTATTTCTCACTACATATGGAGTTTACTTTAGGCAAGTAAATCTACCTCATATTTTAAACTATTTTTTTTCAAGTTGTTTGTGCTTGCACATTTAATGACAAAGAACTGGATTATTTACTAATAGCAGTTAATAATTGTTTTACGAAAATGATTTTCCTCTGTAACTAATTTTCACTTTAACAAATGTTGTACAGTTTTAGCTGCCTCCTGCTGTGAGATGTTAAGCCTTGTGTATAAATTTATTGACCTGCATATAATCTTAAGCAATAATCTGGCAAGTAAACAGAAACGAAAAGGGCTAAAAAACTATAACTGGCAAATATATGTAGCCTAATTTCTGTGTATCACAAGCCTTTGTTTTCTATTACTGCTAGTGTTCTGGAACCTGGAAAAATCAGCATGTTGGAGTCTGTTTTCTTCTGTATTGTTGTTTCATCATGTTAGAAACAGATGCCACGTAAAGCTCCAAATCTAACAGGTTCCTTTGCTTTCTCACAAGACTGCCAGAAGGAAACTAAAGGTGATTGTCATTACACCCTGTCGTGGTTTAACCTGAGCTAGCAATACAACCGTGACAGCCCCTCACTCATTCCCTCCCCGCCGCCCCGAATAGGGGAGAGAATCAAAAGTGAAGGGAGAAACCTGGGTTGACATAAACACAGTTTAATAAAATAACAAAATACTAATACACTACTAGTAAATATATAATAGAAATAGAATGTAGTATTAAAGATACCCAATGCAACTCCTCACAAACTCCATCCACACGGAGCAGCCAGTCCCAGGAAGCAGCACCTGGTCACAAACAGCCGATCCCGGAGAGAGAAGGGAGGAAAAAGGCAGAAAGGCCCAGAGGCCTCTCTGCAAGGCTGAACTAAACGTCCCAAACAGAACTCCCACGAACAGGTCTCCGAGAGCAAAGAGAAGAGCCAGAGAGAGAGAGGTTGGGAGATCCCAACTCTCCTCAAATATGAAGCATGACGCTAATGGGATGGAATGCTCCCATTGATCAGCCTGGATGTCAGTCGGCTCTGCCCCGTCCATGCCGCCCTTCCTCGCTGCCTCGCACCTGTGGGCAGAGCGCTCAGAGTGTCCTTGGCTCTCAGACCACAGCAATTAGAAACTTTAACTCTGTCCCGGGGTGTTCTCTCTTGTTCTCAAACTAAGTCCAAATAATGAGCATGCTAACTATGAAAAAGAAAGGTTTCCAGCTGCATGAAGAAAGTTAACTCATTATAGTCAAACCAGCACACACTCATTGACTAGAATGAAAGAATATGTACTCCAAGCAGAAATTCCTAGGTTGCCTGAATCTTGTTTTATGTTTTATAAAGAATTATTTCATTAGAAGCACATAAACAAGTGATGTGAGGTATTAATAAAAGACTGTTGTAAGACATAGTCACTTTTTGCAGGTTAATTTTAGAACTGCTGGCATGGGAAATGATTAGTCTTTGTAACAGGACGTAGTCAAATGGATTTGTCCATTTTATGAGAGATTCTTGTACAGTGCATTCTAGTGAACAATTTAATTTTTAAAGAAAGAGAGAGTAAGTGGGGAAGATGAAAACAAACATGGAACACTTTCTACTCTGGTCGATATTCAGTGGTATGTACTTACTCTTTGTAGATCTATGAAGGATGCAAGATGCCCAAACTTGAGCATAGTGTATTAATCTGACCACATGAAATGAAAAATTTAAAACAAAAGCATATTCAGATTTATTGAGGCATTTCAAGAACTAGTTCTGTAAACTAAGCAGGAATAATTTTCAGCAACTGCTAATAAAGCATGTGATTTTTTTTGTTTTAGTTTTAAGGAAGTAAAGCATGTATAGGAAATTAAGAAGGAGCATGAAGAAATTGAATTGGTATTTTTAGAGTTTAAGATGTTGTGTTATCATGGTGAATAAGGTGGTGGTGACTGTTCTGCAGCAATTTTTTCATAAGCTGGTGGAGCATCAGGTACCTATGGTATGGAAAATGGGTGTGAAAGATTGAAAAAACAATTGAGGTACAAGAAAATGACATTAAATATGCAGGGAGCTATTAATATTTACCTTCATAACAGATATGGTACTACACTTTAAAATAGCTGAGCTCATCCATTATGTCTTTATTTTTATTTTAGGTTAGTTTTTGCTAATATGTTGGGTTTTGTTGTTGTTTTGCATCAGATTGCATTCATTTTGTGTGTTTCATTCACCTCAAAAGGTCATTTTCAGTGTTATAAGGACAGGAATTTTTTTTTAAATAATGTTTTTATATATATTGAGAATTAAGACTAATATTGAAACTTTCATTTGAGAGTCTTGATTCAGGTGCATTGTCTTATTTCCAATGTTAACAATTTGGGCAGCTTATTTTAAATTGATTGTAAATTAGCCTTTTCCCATTCTAAAACTATTTAAACACACCCATAAGTTGACATATATATTTATAAATTAAGTTATTTCAACTTTTAAAAAATTAGAGATTTTAATGTTCATCTTTCCATAATGATTAGAGAAACTAAAACATTGAAATTTTACAATGTTCCCTGGCAATCCTTGTCAAGGTATAGTACACCAGACATAGTCCATTCGTTATTTTTAAGAATGGTCAAACATCTGTCAGGGAGATATTTGCTAATTCAGTATATTACAGGATTCAATTGTTACATCATTGTAATAGATTGCATAATGATCATACAACTTAAGAATAAAGGAAGGTGAAATAAGAGAATTTAAAAAAAAAATAATTCTTAATAGTAGATTTTTAAAACCCTTTTCACAGTAAAAACTGTGCAAAATACTACTTGTTAACAAAGGCGATGAAGACCAATCTAGAGAGCACACCCCAAGAAAAAAATCAAGTGACTGCTTACCAAGATTGTCTCACCATGTCTTACTATGTTGTAAGTAAATGAAACCTTGAGTTGCAACTTACCACAGAACTAAAGTTCCTGTATTCCTGCAGGGGCATTTTGCAGTCCAGTGCTGTTCCCTCACCTACCACAGTTCGTGTTGTGCCCACACTAGTGCTTTTGCTCTTGACAGATCATAAAGAAATGTGGGGAAGATGAAAGGAAAAAGAGAATGTGAAGTTAGAGCACATAGCACATAATTTAATATTTCACAGCACATTTACAGTACATATTAGAATCTGGGATTAGGGCCAGACACAATGCCAGCAAGAGAGGTAATCTCCCTATCACTTTTTGCTGTCTCTGCTGACACATACTCTCTCTCCTGTATTATCCGATTAAATCGACAAAAAAAAAATGAAGATCACATTTTTTAGGTCCAGGACTGCTGCAGGAACTGACACCTTCTCATGTATCTGAATGCCTCCTCCTTTTTATCCCACCCATTTCTTTATTTAAGCTCCAGCTTTTTTCTTTTCAATTTTTCCACCATTTCTTTTGCACACATTCCATGTCAGTTCTCCCCTAGTGAAAAAGCCTAACAAAAATTAGGCTTTCACTGCCAGAAAGCAGCAAACTGCAATGAGAAGGAATTAAAAAGAGACTGGGCTTTTTGCCATGGTGTACAAAGCAGGCATGAAAGAATTCTGGTTTGCTTTTTGAAGGGTTTTTTGAGTATTACTGTCACTTTTTCAACATGTCACTATGAAAGTTCAGGTTTTATGTATTGTGGCCAGTTGATATACATATTGGATAGATCACGAGAGAGGTAACAGGACAAAGTATCTGAAACAGCAAGGAAATAGATTTGCTGACTTAGATGAGACAAATGGGTTTTTTATTTCCAAGTGGTCACATGTTTTTAAAAATATTAGGATAGCTAAAACATATTTACTGTAAAATGTATAATTGGATAAAGCTTTCATTTTAAAGGATTAAAAATGGCCTCCCTTTCGTAGGAGAGAGAGCAGAACTTCAAAGATCAAGCATTGACTCTTCTAACAACCGATGTTTTGAGAAGGATTGTACTTTTTTAACATATTATTTAAGAAGACACAAAATTGAATTTTTGAGTTTAGAAAACGAACTTCAAACCTGCCCTGCTTTTTTGTAAATTTTAAAACTGCAGGTCAACTTTTATGCAAATAAATCATGCATCACCCGTACATTAACATAATATTTACTTAGTTACTTGTAAGATTTGTTTTTCTTATCTGCTTCCTAGATTTACTCTAATCATATCTGTCCTCATCTAGGGGTAAGTGTTATGAGGAGTGAATATGTTGTCTGTCTTTAAATGAAAATACACAGAACACATCTTGGGGATTTTTTGTAAAGATTAAATATAATGCTTCCTAGAGATCAGTTTTTCCACTGGTGCGTTGTGCAAAGCTGGGCAACTGGCTTCACCTCCCGATGCTTTTGCTTCCCCTTGCCCTTTTGTCTGGCTTGCAAGTTCTTCAGAGCAAGGTGTGCTTCATGTTGCGTGGTTTTACCTCTGTATATGTCAGTGTATATGTTGCCTGAGATAATGATGTCCTATTACAGAGCTGATATTCTCTGCATTAATGTAATGCAAGTAATGATAACGTGTTGTCAAAATAATCGCATGCTAGAAAGTAAGCTGCTGTGCTTACCCGCAGCCTTTTGTAGCCACTACGTCTTTTGTAATACCAGCAGCCAAAGATGAATAAAATTGCCAGCACCAAAATCAAGAGTCCAAGACCCAGGGCTCTGTTGGCAAAGCAAAAAAAATAATTAACATCAGAGCTAGATTCATTCTTCTGGGAGCAAAAGCAATTAGGTCAAAAGTTTGTATTGATTTCCTTTTACTAGAGGAAGGCATGGAGCAGAATTTACCTCAGAAAATAGACAGCATATCAGTAACTTCAGCCACTCACTGTAGATTAAGTAGTTAGCTAAATTCTCTGCCAAATACTTAAGCATTTTAAAAATGAGGAATATACCGCTTCAAAGATAATAATCTACCAGTGACTACTACTTCTAAGAAAATTGCTCCCTGTAAATCTGGCAAACAGCTTTGCGATATTGGGAGAGAATGTGAAATAAATTAAATGCCACGCCTGCAGAGACACATCTCATGTTTATCTGTTAAACCTTTCCAGGTATCAAGTATTGAGAAATGTATCTTAATTGCATCATATTGCAACAACAGCTGGTGACAGAAGGATTTTTTGGATACATAAAACACTACACAACCTCCAAATCCAACTTAGAAACTTTAAGTTATTCATAAAGAGGTCTATAACTCTTTAGTTCTTGTTCCATGGCATTCTAGGCACAGTATTGGTGTCACTGGGTCATTTTAGGGAACGGAGGCTTTGCAAACTGTGCTGTGAGACATCCTTCCCACTGCCTACGGGGGACTTGAGAGAAGTAGCACAGTGCCACTATCTGTCCGAAGGCAAGGTGACAAAGTCACTGCAAGTTTCCTAGTCACAAAAGCCCTTTCTCCTGAGCTAATATCCTCCCTGTGAAGACACACAGAATTCACTCCCTGTTGCTTTTTTTTGGTTGCGTTGTTGTTGGGATTGTTGTTGGTTGTTTTGGGTTTTTTGTTTGTTTGTTTGTGAGTTTTCTTTGTCTTTTTTGTTTTGGTTTGGTTTTTGGTTCCGTTTGGGGTTTTTTTTTGTTCTTTGCCTGTTCAGGAACGGAAGAGTCTGCAAAACAAAGGGAAAAGAGGATAGGAAAAAATATTGCCACAAGTCAGGATAGACCCCCTCTAACATACTGTTCTATATCTTATATCCAGCTGCCCTGCAATAATTACTACCAGGCTTTTCCATTGGGACTGAGGAGTGGGGTATGTGACTTATCGGAGACCTTTTATATCATTTTCAGTGACTCAGAGTCTCATGGAGGAGTGTTTCCTTGTGACCTAAGAAGCCTGAAGAAGATGCAAGCAGAGTGGTGTGGCAGAACAGGCTGGCTTTTTGTCTGAATTGTGTGCTCTTTGAAGCATGAAGCTCCTTGGAACCAAGGGGATCATCTTTTTCACCAGTACCTGAATCTTGAAAGTTTCTTTACCTCTTCCAGACTTTGTGTTGGCTGGAGATCTGTTTAACCCAGGAATACAGCTCATGGCATTCACTTGCTTCCCAGTCCATCTGTGTTGCAGCTGATCTTCGAAGTTATGAGAGGGCTCCACTGGTTTTGTTACTATTCCCAGCACAGTTAAAATTTGGAGAGACTGCTTCTCCAAGCAACTTCTGCCTTTTCTGTATTTTGAGGCTGCTCTCTGCTTTTGTGTGCTCCATAATTTTAGCCAGCCATTAGCCCGTATCCTGCACAGAATATATGTCATTTCTGGAGCTGGTGATTTTAAGTGCATATTGGCCATCTAACCCCTTTCCTACTTATTCAGAGTTTAGTATGAAAAGTTTGTATGCAATTTCATGCAATTCCAGTTAAAGTGGCAACTGTGCTATTAGTAATCTGTGCTTAAATCTTGAATGCTCCTTCTGGTACTGGAAGGAGAGAGTCACTTTTCCCTTGTGCATCTAGAAAAAGTACTTACAATTGCAGCCACTGGAATTCATGGCAGCTGGAGGTGAGCACGCTTTGTTTCAAGTGCTGAGACATGAGTAGCCAGCTTTCTCTTTTGGAGAACTGAGCCGAACTACGAGAGTGCCTTCCCTCTTGTTTATTCTCTCTGCCCAGGGATGAACATCGAAAAACAAATATCTTGCAGTATGTGTGTCTAGGGGACAAGTCACCAGGTTTGGGGCCAGCAAAGCAGTACCAGAAGCACATTCCACATACATATATCCCAAGCATACTGTAATAACCCATCACCAGTGGGATAGTGTCTCTGGTCATCCAAGACCCAACATATTTTATTGTAAGCCAAAACTAACAAAGTATTAAGTTGAATTAGTTCTGCTTAGTGGAGTCTCACCCAGAAACAGTTTGCTGAGAGTCTCATTTGTATGGCATTGATGTCTCCATCTGCTTTTTGATAGTATTTTGCCATTTCTCTAGGGTTTTCACTTATTGTTTAGAGTGAGACAATGTCTTTTTGAGGTTCTAAAGAGAGGTGTGTGGATCTGGAGATAAATCTTAGCATAAAGATCACTTGCAACAGCCTCAAAAGAAAATTCTAAATAAGCCTCAATAAACCTGGTAATTTTTTTAATAAAGATTAATGACTTGTGATTATATGATCAAACTCTGGAGTCTCGAATTCTGCCATTCTGACTTCCCTTAACCATTGAAGGCTCGGTATGATTCTGCAATTACAAACATTACATACAACTACAGGATAGCTAAAATACACTCTGCCTGTATACCATGGTGACTTTTTCTGATACTATTTTGTGCATTTCTTTTCAATGTAAATTTTTTTTCACCAGCTTACATGCTAACATATGTTTTGCTTTATGCTTACTCTTCTGCTGCAAGATAGCTGTGTCCTCTCCCTCTGAAAAAGTTGCCATCTGTGTGGTAGTTTCTTCTGGGCATTTTGTGAGCTTGGTCCTGCTCAAACCTACAGGACAGAAATACAGTGCTTCAGTGCAATAAATAATTTCTTATCTCTAAAGCATAATATTATCAACTTTTTTGTTTTAATAGGAACATTTTAGAGAGGCAGGACAATCTGATATCTTCAGAATTGACTGGATCTATATACATATACCACTGTCCCAATTTAAGGTAAAACTCAAAATCGTAACTATAGTCTACCTTTGAATAGCTCTGCTGACATTAAGGTATTGGCACCTGATTGTAACAGAGAAGAATTTGACATGGTCTCTTTAGGTACTAAGGGATGGCAGACTTCTGAAATAAAATCTCTTAGGAAGATATAAAGAAATGCAATTTACCTCGACAAGAAAAACTATTCAGAAGAATTAAAACTAATACTGTCCTTGCATGCAGTTGTTTCTTTATTTCTGTGATTCCCTGTAAGCAGGCAAGGCACAGGTTGTCAGTTGGTGTAAACTCTCAGAGATCTGTTGCTTTGCAGATAGTTATACTAATTTATATCTGCTGACAATCTATACTTAGCTGTGCAAGGAATTTACATTATAATCTTAATTTCCAGTCTTAAAGGAATAATCATCCAGCCAAAGGCAATCTGAACAGTTAAAAATCTAATTGATCAAACATAGTGAAGAAGAAATCCACAAGTAATCATGTTTCCGTCATTTAAACAGCACAACAGCAGATCCTACGTGATAGTATCCAGCTAATGTACCTACCTTACACAAGTATAAAACCTGGTGACTTTACTGAAGACAATTCTAGCCAAGGAAACAAAACATTTTCAGAATTCACTTAGAGACAGTCAAGCCTCTTCTGAAGTATAATATTGAAGCAAACGAGAAAATTTTGGGTAGAATAAAAAAATACAAATCTTACCTCCTTCAGACCTTGTATCCTGTCTGTTAACTGGAAGGCATGTACAGCTTTCTTTTCCTTGACTTGGTCTGTTTTTTTCTTGTTTGATCTGTTCTCTTATGACTATCACGAGTTTAAATTCCTTTCAGTACAGCTTCTGAATGCATTAATTAGCATAAAAGAGGCAAGGAGACCACTTTTCATTTTCTTACAGTCTCCTGATAAGCAGCTGAAAAATTTGTTATTTCTTTGTGTTATTACATACCCTGTGAGGAACAGCTCAAAACCATTTTACCTGCCTAATCAGTTCAAACTGCTACAGTGGGCAGACTACTACTAAATTCAAACATGTTTTGACTTAGGGCTGATTATTTTGTGACAGAGGGCTGGTGTAAACAGAGTTGTGTTCAACCATAGTTTTGTTCATGCACACTTTTTGCACCATTGTTACACTGTGGAAACTAGTATAGTTGGAGCAGAACTCATAGATGGATGCTGTTATACCATGGTCAAAGTCTCTTAGATTAGGGCAAGTACACTTTAATTCCGTACTGGCAAGCAAATGCTGCAAAAGAAATAAGTCTGTCTCATAGGCTGCAGAACTAACAAAGCCCGGTTTCCTACGGATTTGTGTGAATTGCCTGTGCTTACACAGGGGAAGTCGTGCTTGACCAACCTCACAGCCTTTTATGAAGACATAACGAGGTGGATAGATGATGGCAAAGCGGTGGATGTGATCTACCAGCAAACCATTTGACACCGTCTCCCACAGCATCCTCGCTGCTAAAAGGAGGAAGTGTGGTCTGGACAATCGGGTAGTGAGGTGGACTGCGAACTGGCTGAAGGAAAGAAGCCAGAGAGTCGTGGTCAATCAGGCAGAGTCTGGTTGGAGGCCTGTATCTAGTGGAGTGCCTAAAGGGTCAGTTCTGGGACCAATACTATTCAATATATTCATCAATGACTTGGATGAAGGAATAGAGTGCACTATCAGCAAGTTTGCTGATGACACCAAGCTGGGAGGAGTGGCTGACACAGAAGGCTGTGCTGCCATCCAGCGAGATCTGGACAGGCTGGAGAGTTGGGCAGGGAAAAATTTAATGAAATATAACAAGGGCAAGTGTAGAGTCTTACATCTGGGCAGGAACAACCCCAGGTTCCAGTATAGGTTGGGGAATGACCTATTAGAGAGCAGTGTAGGGGAAAGGGACCTGGGGGTCCTGGTGGACAGCAGGATGACCACGAGCCAGCACTGTGCCCTTGTGGCCAAGAAGGCCAATGGCATCCTGAGGTGTATTAGAAGCGGGGTGGTTAGTAGGCCGAGAGAGGTTCTCCTTCCCCTCTACTCTGCCCTGGTGAGACCGCATCTGGAATATTGTGTCCAGTTCTGGGCCCCTCAGTTCAAGAAGGACAGGGAACTGCTGGAGAGAGTCCAGCGCAGGGCCACAAAGATGATGAAGGGAGTGGAGCATCTCCCTCATGAGGAAAGGCTGAGGGAGCTGGGGCTCTTTAGCTTGGAGGAGACTGAGGGGTGACCTCATTAATGTTTATAAATATGTAAAGGGTGAGTGTCACGAGGATGGAGCCAGGCTCTTCTCGGTGACAACCAATGGTAAGACAAGGGGTAATGGGTTCAAAGTGGAACACAAGAGGTTCCACTTAAATTTGAGAAGAAACTTCTTCTCAGTGAGGGTGACAGAGCACTGGAACAGGCTGCCCAGGGAGGTTGTGGAGTCTCCTTCTCTGGAGACATTCAAAACCTGCCTGGAGGCCTTCCTGTGTAACCTCACCTAGGTGTTCCTGCTCCAGTGGGGGGATTGGACTAGATGATCTTTTGAGGTCCCTTCCAATCTCTAACATTCTGTGATTCTGTGATACACTACAGTAATTCTATTTACAGCACCAGACAAGAAATGGCAGTCTGTGATTAATTCAGAAGTCTGGGTACTGTGATGGGCCAGCAGTGTTAGTTACCGCCAAAAAAAGAGAAGATACAAGAACCACGTCCTGCTTGTTGTTTCTCCCAATGAATCATTAATTTGGGCCTCTGGTTGTTTGGTTGGTTGGGTTTTTTGTGTTTGTTTGATTGATTTTAAATTTGAAGGACTCAAACCTTTGAAGTTTGTTATTCTCTTTGAAACTGCAGGCCTGGCTCTAAATGTGGTTGACAATGGCTGACAGACTTAAAAGTGAATAGGAAAGAAGAGATAGTGTGAGAGATCAACATCTATTTCCTTGGAAAATCAACTGAAAACTCTTTAACACCAATATTCTTAGGTATTAAGGGGCTGGGAAGAGCCAGACTGTTCTTCTGCTTGTGTGTTTTACTTAATTACGGTAAAAATCTGGTCTTTCTTTAGATATTTTTCCATGGTGGTGACCAGTGACAGGGTCAAAGGCAATGGGCACAGACTGAATCACAGGAGACTCCAGCTGAGCATGAGGAAGCCCCTTTTTTACTGTGATGATAACTGAGCACTAGCACAGGTTGTCCATTGGGGTTGTGGAGTCTCCATCCTTGGAGATGTTCAGAAGCCATCTAGACACAGTCCTGAGCAACCAGCTCTAGGTGACCGTACTTGAGCAGAGGGTTGGACCAGGTGACCTCCAGAAGTTCCTGCCAAACTCAACCATTCTGTGACTAACACCAGAAGGATTAAATTGTTTTTGCTAGATCCATTGAAGTTTGAAACAACACATTTTTTTTGTGGAGGGAAAAATAAAGGGAGAAAGAAGAATGAACAGTAGTGAGGAGCACAAACTTGCTCATTTGGCCAAACAGTTCAGTGTTTCTCTTAGATTGTCCCAGACAAACTCAGTGGGAGTTTAAAGGTGAAAGAGATGCAGGAAAAGTTTGTGTAGATACCCGTGTGTGTAAAACAGTAAGTGTATGCTATCACAGTCTAGCAAGTTGCCAAGCAACACGCCAGCCCTTGCGCAGTGCTCTGAAAATGTCATAGAGCTGATTATCAAATCATGTGTTTTTCTGAAGAAAAGCTTCACTTCTGGGAGAGGATGATAACTGAAGGGTACTGTTTGGTCTTATTAGAATCAAAACTGAGACATACAGAAAAGCCATGTGATACCAAAACTAGCCTCTGCCTCAAGCAGTCTCTGGGGCAAAATATCATCTGATTGAGTATTTTGTGTTCAAATGAATCTCTTGTTAATAGTATAACAAGGAAGGGGGAAAAAAGAAGAACTTTGTCATGGGTCTGTAGTGCCATCCGGCATATAAATGCACAATGTTGCTATTGAGGATTGAACGGGTGAGAAAGTGAAACACCATGTCCTGGTTCTGATCTCAGGTTTTTTTACAAAATCTTATTTCTCTGAGGTGGTGCTGCTAACTCCATCAGTGTAATGTCACTGGAACTGGCATGTGCATTCCACAGATGTTACTTTTTTAATGATAACAGTTCAGGAGGATGAAGAGGATGAAGAGGAGGAGTACTTAGGAGAAACCTCAAATCAACCCAGGCCTTTTGTGACAGCCAGCAATCTGTGGCGAGCCTAGGGCACTTTGATGAATCTTGATGCTAGGTATGAAATGAATCCTTCTAGTGTAACTGAAAACAACATGCTTGACCTTTTAAAAAGAATAACTTGTTTTTTATGCTATTGACAGTGTCATTCCATCTTTCTACAACAAGATCATGAGATTTTTATTAATTTATTTCCCTTAATTTTTAATCTTTATTCGTCTCTGGCATTTGAGGCTTCCTACAGCAGACAGAGCAAAGAAACATAAGTACCTTTACACCCAGTTTAGTAAAGGCTTTGGGTTTGAGTTCAATGGGAATTTCAGTGGAAACTCTCAAGTATTTCAGTGCTAAATCTACATTGACAGTAACAGTACAATAAGCATGAATAAGATAATACCCCCTTCACTTGGTGCTGAGTATTCCTTATCTCTCCAAGGTTTTGGGGATTTACTTTGAAGTAGGTATTATCTGGCTTCCAGAGCTGAACAGTTGCACAATAGCCCTGGTTTGGAGTTTTTGAAAAGAAGCTATTCCTCAGATTGCTGCTACCTCACACGCAGGCACCTCCAGGACGCAACATGTTGTTCTGTGGACTGTCTTGCACAGACACTGTTTACATGTTGTCATCCTGAAAGGCTGGGGTTCAGGAAAGTAAGTTCCTCCTCAAGCAATTTCCAAGTGAAACTGTGGTCACGAGTGTCAGACTCATGTCCCTCTGCTCCATCTCTGAACAATGTGCAGTACAGAAGGAATGGTGGTGTTAATCCTGTAGTGGCTATGCCAAGAAGATGTTGTGAATGCAGTTGCTACTGTGTTCCTGAACCTTGGTTTTTTTAAGAAAAAATGACTGGATAGTTTTCTGGCAGTGTTTTGGGCTTTTTTTTTGCTGCTACTCTGTCCACGGTTGACTAGAGGTTCTGAGTCCTGGGGATTGACCAGATTTATCACACTTTCTACTTGAGACGCAGGATGACCAGCCATGGGTGAAAACCTTTTGGATGCAGTCGGGCACTGTCAAGGTGACGCAGAGTTATTACTTTCCTTCTATGTAATTTCAGGAGCCCACACCTGGATTCAAGACAATGGTAGTACTTCCTAAAGCCTCACGGTCCTGTTTCTGCCAGTGAGTGGCTAACTGGTTTGGGGTGAGAAACTTCCTTTCATTTTATAAAATTAAGTCTTGTTCAAAATATTGGAACACTGCAGAAGACTGAAGAATAATACTTTCTAAGCAAATCAGCATTTTTAAACGGACATGATCAAAAAAAGTTTAGTCAGATATTTCAGGGACTTGCTACAAGACTTTGCCTACCCATTTGTGTCCCTTCCAATGTGTGTTCTGCAATCAAACCCTCACAGATAGTTGATTTATTAGTGGCTAAGCTAAATTCCTGTAAGTTAAATTGATTTTTAAAAATAATTGTTATTCTTGCAAAACAAATAATTATTTTAGATGAATGATTTATGTTAAACTTGGCTTCACAGATAAATTGCTTCAATAGCAAAAATTTCTGAAGTTCTAACTATGGCAGCTATGACATTTGTAATAGTTTGAAAGCTTTTAAGTGCTATGTTTTTTCCTTTTATCCAGCACTTCATCCCTTCTTTTATGTTCTCTCTTCCACCTGATAAAAAAAAATGACCAAAAAAAAGTGATGTGGATACAGACTCCTTTTATTCTCATAAATCAAGTAATCAAATATTTGCCCAAAGAGTCTCAGTTGAAACCTGCAACTAAAGAGGACCTCAGGAAGTCACCTAGTTGATCCCACTGTTCTGACGCACAACTGAATATATTTAGATTCTCTCTCATGTATTACCTATTCTTTGATATCTCTGTATTTTCATATTCTCACTATAGTTTGTTTCTGTGCTTAACAGGCTACAATGATGTTTCTTCCCCATTACATAACAAATTTTATCAATTACTAATTGCTTTAGCAAGGAAAGGAATTTATTGTGTCTTCTTTATCTCAACCTATTATGAAGGCTGTTCTCATGCTCTCTACAGCCTTTTACCTTCTAAACCAGACAAATTCTATTTCTCACACTTTTTCATTAAGCTGTATTTTCTTAACCTCTCTCATTCTCTTTCCACTTAATTCTTTACAACTTATGTATCACTTCCAGTTAAAGCCTTGCAAGCATCATTATCTCTTCTATCTTAGCATAGCACAGAAAGACATTTGCTATTTTTAATAAAGGACTGCATTAGGAATTCTTACTTGGTTTGAGCCCACTGTAGCCTTAGGTCTTCCTCTATTGTTCATCAATCCTTTCCCATTTTATGTGTGTATATTTTGCTTTTTATTTCTGATATTTAGGCCTGCACTTGTTTCTACTGAATTGCATTATTCCTGTAACTTCCCCATTTATCAGGTTTATTTATTTATCAGATTCCAGCCCTGCTCTGTAGAGTACTTGCAAATGCTTTAGCTCAAAACTATGTTCATTTACTCTTGCTTTCACATCCAACTTGTTTGATGAAACTACTGAACACTACATCCCCAAGCTAAATATCTGTGATCTGATGGCTCTTCCTATACGATAGTGATGGCTGCAGCCTGTATTTGGGGAGAGGGTTTCTATCCACTGCACACACACTTTGAGGTAATTTCATTTAGACCATCATTTCCCTCGTTCACTTATCACAGCCCTATGGGACTGTGTTGAAGACTTGTATAGTCAAAATGCAACTTCGACATCAAAATAATATGATAATGGTTGCTGGTGTGATTTGCTTGTAAATTAATGACTTTCTTCCTCAGTTTCAAACATTGTTATCCAAAACTTCCATCATTTTATAAAACCTAGTAATATTGAGTTTGGAGAAAATAAAACACTTCCATATATCCTGAAATGCTGTAAGATGTCCGATGTAGTCACACCACTGCATCATGTTCTCGATACCTACTGTTTTGAAGTTTCAGGAGATGGAGGGAAGGGTAGGGTAACGTTGACTTTTCAGGTTTAGCATTAGTCTGTCTTCCTCTTTCTTTTCTCTGTTGAAATTGATCTAAAGTAACTAAAAATCCAGCTGACAGGACAAGAGTGGCTCCTGCCATGTAGAAGCCTGCTCTGTAATCTCCAGCCATGTCCACGATCAGACCTGGAGAGAAAGAAATGATAGCAATGTGACTGATAGAAACAGGCTAATGTCAAATAGCTCAGCAGCATGAACGTATCTTCTCATAAAGGGAGTATGCTGGCTACATACCTGTCCTGCAGCTTTCTACATCATGAATGTGTGGGAACATCACCCCATTAGGGCATTTTAAAATTTGAAACACAAGTCACATCTCATTTATTTTGCATATGTAAATTGCTGGTAAAACACAATACTGTACAGCTTGAAGCACTTTCTAACCTAAAACATAGGAGACAATCCAGGTCATGGCAGAGAAAAAAAAAAAAAAAATCATACAGCTTTGTATGCAAGTAGCCCCATGTCCTGTGATGGCATCAGTTGCTGTACTTTGTACCATAACTGTACAGCAGGAGTTTAAAAAGGGAAAGGAGTGGCCTCTGCTGTAGACACAGTTGGAGAGGTTGCCTGCAGTGTTATGGGCTTTCCTCTTCATTTTATAGAGTCACAGATGTTAACAAAAGACCCTGGGTTTTAAGCAACTCTAAGCCAACCAAAATACCTAATGCCATCATGTACAGTACTGAAGAGACAGTATTATAGTATTAATAGTAGTACTGCAGCAGTATATGTGGTAGTATCAGCTGCTCTGTGGGTAAGACAGCAGGTTCATTGGTGGGCTGATGAAGGCTGCCAGCGTGGTCTCCCATTAGAAATTTTGTCCACATTTATTGTACTCCCAAGCCGTTGTTCCAATTTAACATCAGGCCTGTTGGGCAACAGAATTCTGAATACAAATCTTTTAGATTTTACTCTTAAAGGAGGAGAGGAGAGCTTAAGAAGCACTTAGGGTTCCTTCTTCTTCTGTACCTTCCTTTTAGTTTTCTATTTATATACAGAGAGGCCACACTGATCCCTGGGTAATCAGTATTAGTGACCAGCCACTATATAAATGTTTTGTTATCTTCTTGGTTTCAGATCTTCCCAATATACTTTTGATACTATTCTGCCTCAAATTCTCTACAAACCTTCCCGTTTCCTATATTTTCAAAAGTGAATTAAAATATTCCAGTATTTAGTCTGACCCATTTGCAACCTATTAGTGGTGTCATTACCACTAAAGTCACTGTAGTGCATGAGCAGTGGTCTTTGGATGAGTGTCATGTCACTTTCTAAAGACCCTCCAGCTCACAGCTTGTTTGTCTTGCATTTTTCCAAGATGACTTTGTCTCATTTCCAACCCATAAATCCATGTGCTGACTCACTGTCTGCTCTCTCTTCCCACTGTATTTATGTGCTGCCTTCCACATTTATTATATTGGTTAGCTCAAATGCTGTCTGCAAACAGCAGGCATTTCTGCAAATATTTCTTCGAGGTTCACATATCCTAATGTTTCAAGCTGTTCAATTTGACCTTCTGTAGAAACCCTCCCAACAATACCAGCATTTATGCAACATCACTAGTTCTCAGATTTCAGTTCCATCTCTGAATGTATGGATCTGCTGCTTGTCCCAAAGGTATGCTTGCATAGCAAGACAGTAGAAGTCCATCAGGTGGGATTCAGGAAACAGGAGCAGCATTATGAAAAACGCTGACATTCTTCCCTGCTTTTGTACTGAACAAGTATCTCTAAAATCTCAGAGAAGAGAGGCAGCAAGATATTAATATTTTGGAGATAAAGTAAACTGACTCTTTGTTTTTATACACTTATTGGACTGGATACCTCTGAGCTAAAAGAGCAGGATATTTGGGTCCAGATAGAGATTTTTTTAGTTTGGATTACCATTCTGCTTTCTTGTTAACTGCATTTGGCAGAGTACCATCTTAACTTACCCGCAAGAGGAGGCCCCACGAAACCTCCAGTGCTTCGAATGAGCATGAAAAGTCCTAAAGCACTGTCAAAATCTGGCATGCCTACAACATCTGCTAGGACTGTAATGTGAACAGCGACTGTCGTGCCAAAGAAGAATCCATAGAAGCCAGTGAATATTGCCAAGGACAAGTAATTGTTAGCTAGTGGCAACAGCATCAAGGAACTGCTGATGAGTGTAATTGTCATTGTCAGCAAATGGACAGTTTTGGTAATGTGGAGGTTGGCGTACCAGCCACATAGCAGTCTGCCTGCGAAGTCCACCGTAGCCAAAATGGATAGGAGGGATGCAGTCCACGATTCATCAATTCCCAGGCTGTAGCTAAGTGGAACTAAAAATAACGGGGGAACAAAAAAACTCATAGCAGCTAATATGCCAAAAATGGCATAAAGTACAAACTCCGGTTGCCTCACAAGCATCCAGTTGAAGGTTTTGTGTATGATGGGAGACTTATCTTCATCTGTCCTAGATGCACCATTGCCAGGTGGTGTCTCAGCTCTAGAATGTCTGGCCTCAAGGAGGCAGCTGCTTGCCAGGGGTCGCATCAGTATTCCACAGACACAAATGTTGAGTTGGATGCCACCTATGATCAAGAGGGCACCTTTCCATCCATATTGACTAATCAACCACTGGAAAAATGGCCCAAATGTGAATGCAAAGGCACATTCTCCAGCACTGGCAATAGCATTGGCCAAAGCTCTTTTCTTGGAGAAATAATGGCTAACAATGCTAATGGCTGGTGTCCATGAAAAGGAAATCCCAAGTCCTGAAAAATACCAATATAAATAGCACCAGTTAACCGCTACTGAGGTATTTTGTGAAGGTGGAAACTACAGCAGTTAGTGCTCCTACATTTGCAAAGTTAAAGACCAGTAAAAGAAAAATATTTTTGTTCCTAGCAGAAGCATGAGCTCCGCTGTACTATGTGTAAAAATATATTTGAGGCATAGGTTCTGTAAGAATAAATTGTATGTTCAAGCAAAAAAGCAGCAGTATGAAGTATACAGCAGTATATTCTCACTGTGGAAAAAGAGATCTGGTTTGACAAGTGTGCCAGTGGGTAAGAAATCACATGGCCCTGTGGCTCGAACTAGACAGACCTCAGAGTGTCCACACTGTCCTAATTAAGGCTGGTCCTAGATTAGATCACCAGGTTAAGCTGAGCTGTGTTCAGGCTAGAATGTGAGGGAGGATGTGAAGGAAGCTGGTGTATTAACCTCTACTTGCTCTCCATTTTATTTCTTGACTGCTTTGAGCAGGCTTTAAACCTGCTCTAACTTATGGTGATTTTAATGGCTCCCTAGAAACTATCTGGCAGCCGAGGACTGCTAGAGGGCTCAAATTCCAGACATTTTCTCAGGCATCCAGCATGGAACTGGGAATGGTTTTCTTTATTCCCTGCCAGCTTCTCTTCTTGTTCCAGGAAAATCTGCTAGCTGTTGGAGACAACTTTCTGGACTGTTTTCACCTGGAGTAAAGCAAAGGACTGGAATCAACTGAAATCCTGGGCATGTGTTCAAAATGTAAGATTATTTGATAGAAAGTACAAAATTTGGAATTTCTATATCTTTGTCTTTCAGCGCCCTTTAGGTTCTTTAAACCTTCACAGACCTATTGGATCTGAATAAAAACACTTCTCATTTTCTGGTTGCATATCTTTTGCAGGTGAAAATTACTAATTATTCACCTTCCTTGTCATTGCAGGTTTCTAGCACAAATTCTTACTTCCTGAGTGAGACGTGGGGGAAATTACCTTTAAAGAGGGTTGCTGGCTCTACTTGATCATAAAATCAAAATAGAAATCAGATTTTAAAACTCCTACCATTAGCACACTCAAATAAGGGCTCTGAGTTGCTGGTGAAAGAAATCCATAAAGCCAAAAAGTCATACCCTGTAGGAAGCCAGTCGTTGCATACATCCAGACCATGTTGAGTCCAAAAAATCCCAGTGCCATTCCTGAAAAAGCCAGGAGTCCTCCAGTGACCACAACTGCCCGATGGGTGTATCGTACACACAGTGAGCTGGCAACAGGGGCTGGATCAGTGGCAAAATAGGAGAAAGATAAATAAGTTAGGAACATTAAGCTGATCAACATGAGCAAAGAATCAAATAAAGCATTTGGAGGAGAAATACCATTATAATGCTTGTCTCAGCCTGAATTCTGCTGGATGGGGCAGGGGACATCAATCAAGATTTTAAAATTGATCTTTGCTAATAAGGAAATGACTGTCCCTGCAGCACAGATTTTAAAATATATTAAAAATACGTGGACTTTTTAAAATGGAAAGAGCATTTCAGTGCTTTCCTTCTGGAACAGCTCTACTGAATTTCATATAAGGATACAACTAGCGACGTGACAGAAAGCCATGTAGCCTTTTATCAGAAAGTGAAACCCCTGCCACAGATTCTCTAGGTTACTCTATGAAAACTGTATTTTTGAGAGTGTATTTCTCATATGGCTGGCATGAAAACTTTCTGGAGAAAACTAATGTTTATCTTCTAGAGCTTTGCAGAATCATCAGTTCATGGAACTGCAAATGTTTCATAAAGGACCAAAATCAGAGGTTTATTTTGAGGTAGTATTTTTCCAGGAATTTGCCGTTCCTTTCTTAAATTTTTATTTCAGTGCTATAGTTTCTCTCAGCAGACTGCAGGAACTCTTCAACACATGAGGACAAAGTTGCACCAGGTACAGGGCCAACTTGGTGCAGCTGTTCCAAAATCCAAAGCACTGATCACTGTCTGGAAGCACCTGACATGTTAGCAATATTTTTGCTTAATTAAGGATCAGTTTACACTGTCTGGCTGTTTTTCCATCAGCATCACAGGGCTAAGATCAAGGCCGCACCTATCAAGGAAAGGCATTCTCTGTTCTGTGGGGTTAGTTTCCAAGTCAGTATAGCATATTTTTTAGAAGAACCAAGGCCACTAGAGGGATCCCAAGTAACACCTGACACCACTAGTCCTCGGTAGGGTTTCGATGTAAGCAAGGAGTCAGCTCCCTACAATTTACTGATATTCTGGAAACTGGAGTTCGGGGATAAACCAAAACTTGTTTAACGAGGACCGTGTTTATAAACTGAAATAAGTAGGGGGACAATGAAGCGACGGCAGTCAGCAAGGGAGGTTTTACAGTAGTTTGTAGGGGCAGGCTGTTGTACGTTCACCTGCGTCAAGTGAGATAAGAATGAAGAGAATTTGGTAGCTAGGACAAGCTAAATAAGCCAAGCAGATAGATACTAATGGCTGCAAAATCTACAGGACACACATTGTCTGACAGCAGGCAGCTGGCAGGAGTTATACCATCCGCAAATGTGCCATCAGCATTTACAGCAAAAATAAAATTATTTGATAAGCATGTAAAAATGATACTGGAATTCATTCATGGTCTGTAAGATGTAGTGGAAGGGATGAGACAAGATAAATCATACACAGCTGGAGAACCATACACATATGATGAACAAAAGAGCAGAAAAGTAGACTCAGGATAACAAGAGAGATCTGCGGAAGTACTTAAAGGTACAAGAAAGATTTGCACTTGGAGCAGCAATATTACCAAAAAGGATTTTTTTTTTTTTTTTTTAATAGAGAATGAGGAGAAGAAATAGGCAGAAATTGAGCCTGGCATAGCAGGAGGAAGAAAGAAGCTAGCCACAGAACTGGAAATGCAGAAGATATCTAGGGTCCAGAGTCTGAAAGGATAAAGGGCAATACACAGAAAACTTACAAACAATGTAAAGGCATGCCAATCACAGTGCAAAGAGAAAGATGATGAGACATATATGTCAGTACCAAGAGAAGGCCTATATATATGATGAGAAGAATCCTTGCTATGGCAAACTGAACAGCCTGTTGCAGGTGCAAACCGCAAAAGTAGAAGCACGTGCTCTCCCTCCACAGAAGACACAGAGCTGCTGTTGAAAAGATACAAATGGGAAAAATTAATAATTCACTGATCATCTTTCATACTGAGCCAAATGACACTGGAGGTTTCCCAGAGGAACACATTAAGAAAGACTAAGCCAGGCCAGCAAAGATGGTCAAAGAACTGGAGGCTCAGATGATCTTCAGCAGAAAGTCTTCTTGTCCCTATAAATGAAGCAAAGGCAGGAGAAGATAAGGAAACTTATCTTGTGACCCGACACTTTATGAGCTGATATACAGAATGGCTTGGGAATGTTTGGCCATCAAGCTGTATTCACTGAAAGAAGATTATTTTCATAAGATTTCAAAGGATGAAAAACAATTTCTGCTGAAAATTATAGCTGCCTTCTTTCAAGTAGGCCAGTCTCACACCCAGCTAGGCAAATACCATTTTGCTGGTTTATACTTGGTACTATTATTTAATATGCTCTAACCTTAATACATTCCTATATAATGTAAATATATATTAAAAAAACATCTAACACGCAACTTTGAGTTCTTTTATGCTATGTTGGCTTTTTTTTCTCATGAAGTACATGTCTATGAATGACAAAATAGTATCACAATAGGCCAGTGATAAGTCGAACTTGTAAACCAAATTGATAGATTCCCACGTATTCATTTCTGTAGTCTATAAAGTAGGTGGAAAAGCAGGTTTTTCATTGATTTTCAGTTAATTATTTCTGTCAGAATGAAACAAGCCCTAATACTGCAAATCAAGCATCAAGGATAGCAGTTTATGGAAATTACAAAATCTTTTCAACACATGACTTAGGTTATCTTTTTAGTTTGACTTTGAATTACAGTTCTGTTCTGCTGAACACATTTTCAAAGAAAGATCAGTTGCTTATGACCTTTGGAAGCACTGCAATTATGAACACGGATAGGTGTGGACTGAGTAGGATGCATGCAATTCTATAGTGTCTATGCTATGATATGTTAGCACAAACAAAATTATGATAACATTTATTATGTAAGCATACTTACCTATTGCAACTATATTTCTATATGGGAATATGCAGAGTGGAATTCACAAATCCTCCACAGTTCCTACCTGCATATTTAGAATCCTCACCTTAATGGTGAAGGATCATCCAGTTTACAAGGGCATGAAGGACTCTGTGAACAACTAAGTTAAGAGTCAAATGCAGTATGTTTGATATTTTTCCCTCCTTCGTTTGGTGAGAAGTGGTATTTGACCTGATCCCACAGCACATTGCTTTTGACTGGGATAGTTTATTCTCTCTTTGCTTGCATGTCCTTTTCTTCCTTATGTTCTCTATGAGTGAACTATTTTTTTTTTCTTTTTAACTTGGTGAGTCTTCTGTTAGATCAATGGCTTGGAATCATTCTAAGGAGGGAAAGAAGAGCCAGAACTGGCAACACATGGAAGGAAGGGGGATCTTGGTGAAGAGAAAAATAAGAAGTGGGGGGAAAGCAGGACTGAGAGTCACCATTTTGGTAGCAGATGGCTTATCTGCTAGGCAGGGTCACAGACTTTATGTCTTAAAGTACTTTGAAAAAGTGACAGTCACCATGAGATCAGTGAACTTGCACAAACTGTTTTAAGAGTTTGATCCAACAAGCTCTGCAGTTCTTAGGATTATCTCCAATGAATTTGATTCAAAACTTGTAAGAAAATTGAATCATGTGTCTAGGCACATGAAGTTCTTTAAGGTGACCAGACTCCTGTATATGTACGGAGTCTTCATTAAACCATTCCATGTCTGAGGTATGGGTACATTTTTATGAGAGGAAGCAAATACCAGCCTTCTGTAGAGAGAGTAGTATTGTCCTTCCATGTTTTCATTTTGTGTGTTTTTTTAAGAAAGCTCTTCAAAATTTCTTGAGTAGTTAAGACATTAAAATAAAGTGCTAGAGGAGCACTTCTACCTACCTCCTAAATGAAAGATGGCAATAGTCACAGATGTGATCCAAGAAGTGGTGCTTGCAAGTTCATCAAAGTGCTGCTGAATTTCAACAAAGAAAAGACCAAAAGTCTTGAGGACAGCAGCAGTGAGGCCCATCACCATGAAGGCTGACACTACCACAACCCATCCATAGCCACCATCTGGTGGATTGCTGTCTTTGGCCTGCATCCTTTCTAGTTCTTGGATCTTCTCTCAATTTTTTTTTTCTGCGGTAGTAGTGATAGTGGTGAGGATTTTTAACAGATCTGCAAATTAGTAGAAGGCCCAGTGTTAAAGAAATTAATTAACAGATTCTAGGAATGGCTTACACATGTCATTACCAAGTGAAAATACAATACACATTTCAGTGGTTCAACTGAAAATATTACCTGGGAAACAGATGCCCCAGGAGATAGAAGGCAGAGTGGAAAGTAAAATAAAGAAAGGAAAAAAATGAAGAAAGGAAAAATATTCAGGAGGAGGGCAGAAAAAAGACGCATGCAAAAGTGAAAATAAGAGAGAAAACAATGGGAAAAGAGATGAAGCAGACACTGAGATTTTCAAAGACAGGCCCAGGATCCTACCCATTCCAGTAACTTCAAGAAACTTATTCCACGCACTTTTCAAACGAATACATTATAGTAAACAACTAGAAAATTAAATGCCTGACAGGATAGCATTCTTTCTAATGTTCAATGGGCATTGAAATTAATTTCACAAACTTCAAAGCCATCAAGGCAGTTGTTTGTATCCATCAGCCTCTCCTCATAATTGTGTGCGTAGATAACGCATAATTATATTTGCTAAGTTACTCCTATGAGTAGTATCACTAGTGTGACAGACTAAGAGGTAGGAAAACCAAAGATTCCTAATCTTAAAAGGGCAGGACGTCTGTCAGTTTCAATCTTCTGGGTATCCATGTAATTGGAAATAAAAGCTACTTCACTGATCTGGAAGTCTGAACCTAGTGGACTTTCCAATCCTGAAATGGCATCCTCTCAGAGAAGGATTGCACCTTTCATTTGTTAAATACAAAAAGTACACTTAAAACAAAAAAAACCTGAAGGTGAAGGTACTGACTATGGTATCCTCTCAACCTTGATACTGTCTATTTAACCACTGCATAAGTTCCAGGAATACAGCAAACCTGGTTTTTTTCTGGTTGTCCTTTGTCTCTAAAATCCCATGTGAAGTGACAACTTTGACTAAAGAGTGGGAATGTATAAAATACTAACTCTTGCTGTTGTTGTAAGCAACACTCTATAACCATGACAATAATTTCTTAGTAATTCCAGTGGCAATAGGTCTTCTCCCTATGTACACAGGATGTGCACAATCTCAAAAATGGTATTCAGCATGAATTTGCGTGTTACTCTGGTCTCTCAGGAATATATTAGGGAACCAGTATTAGATATGGTACTGGGTGTCCGAATACTCTCTGCACACCATGAAACTTTGAAGCTCCCTGCCACATAATAGTATGGATATTAAAATGTAAATATTAGATAAGTCTGTGCTGTATGAAACTATTGAAGATTACCAAATGCTTAAAAATGGCCCCTGGATCAGGAAGTCTCCAAACTGCAAGTAGTCAGAAACTGGAAAGTATCACTTCATGCTTAGTCTATTCTTAAACATCCCCTTTTAGCCTGAACCAATATAGCCAGTTTTACAGTGTAAGTTGCAATAAACACTGTGTAAGAATTTTAGGGTCATCAACACTTGAGCATTTATAAACATTAATGACTCCAGCACCGCAAAGCAAAAGGCACATGCTTCCTTTTGAAGGCATCTTAACAGGCAAGCACATCTTATCAAATGCATAACTGAAGAGGCATACTTCCCCTTAGAAGTTTTGTGACAAACTTGGAGTAATCACACAGTGTACGGGGGACATAGTATCTGGCTGCTGGAGGGAAACATTCCTACTTTTTTCTTGTTTCTTCATGGACACTAAATTGTGAGTCAGCATGTTGTACTAAATGTAAGAGACAAAAAGAGACATGGCACGGGAACCAGTTTTGTTCTAAGAGGAAGAATGTGAGCTAAAGATAGCTAAAGACGGACTGTGCTTATGTTTATCTTCCCTGTGTGCAGCTGGGAAAGATGAGGGTTGAGGGAATCCATACTACTAGAAGCCATCCAGTACGAAGCAGCAGTCACTAGTTCTGTGATTTGCCCCACGGAGGTACGTGATGTCAGGAGGACCTAAAACACTGCAGCAGGGTGGGGGAAAGAAGCTGTCAGAGTCTTGTAGGGATCAGAAGCAAAATCATTCTGCTGTTATGTGTCTGGCTCAAACTTTGGACTAACATGTGGCACTGGATGCATTGCATGACAGACATAGCTAGACAGATTAATCAGTTGCACAAGGTCTCAGATAATGTGCTGAAAACCTTAGAATTCAGCCACAAGAGAGGGCGAAATGCCTTGTGGTTGAGGTCTGTATGAAGGAATCTGGTTTTCATTCCCACAGCTTCTGGCTGACCTTAACCAAGTTTTTTTGATCTTGCTGTACTACTGTTCTCTCAGTTGTGAAATGCAGCCAATACTTCTAGAGATCATTAATTTTGTGAGGTTGAAAACCTTAATACTTGTATTAGTGCTCACATATTATAAAAAAAATACAGAATCTAGGTAAAGCTGTAGCCATGTCTTCTTACATTGTTGGGCTCAAACGGCATGGCCATAATACAGGATACAACATTCAGGCTAGACGAGCCTGTCTAGGCAGAGTGATACTGATGTTACTGCATTCTGCATGGACATGCCTGGGCAAGCGATTATGGTTTCTACCACAAGACAGACAGAAAAAATTCTACTTAAAAGGCAGCACCCAGACTAAACATAGGCATGCTAAAATCTTCTACTTCCTGACACCGCCCACCACCCTTCACCTTCATTAGGCAAACTCTGCCCTAGGAGTATATATCAGGCTCTGCTGCTCACAATACTTAAATAAACAGTCTTTTTCCTGACCACAAATACGTCTTTTATGTCACAGCTCAGAATTAAGCCTCCAGTCTCCTTTAATGACCCCAGTGTTATGTGCAACTCCAAAAAGAAATTACTATTTTGTTTGCATGATTAATTAATGTGGTAGTTATCTCCCAGAAGCCCTACAGATTTGAAGGTAGTACAGCTACATACTGTAGGGAATTGCTAGAATGCCTGAACACCGTAGAAGAAACCACAGATGTTGCAATGGATAGACATGTTTATTACTAAACCATGCTCTGCTTTCATCTCTCCTTCACTTGCAAGTGAAAGCTTACTACAAGCATATAATTGAGAAAAAACTAAGCTGAAAAAAACACCCAGGATTTCTTTTTGATCTTAGATATTGAGTAATGGTAAATGGTAAGGTTTTAATGTCTTTACTTTCTCCTCTTGCCACCGAAACTAACCTTTTAAGAGAAAGGAGGAAAAAAACTCCAGGGAAACTGCCCTTTCTGTTATGCTTGGCCACACACATGATCCCTCAAAGAATGTGAAGTCATGCCTGGAAGTACTGGGATTCTGCCTAGAATCCCACTGCCTCCAAGCTTTCCCATGGCATCAGGAATGGATGACCTGTGAGACAGGGGCTTCAATCAGGAAAGGATACAAGCTATCGTCTCTGTTTGGTGTGCATCAGCCTGTAGTATCATTCCTCTTATGGCAAAATTTGCCAGCAAGAACATGCAGGCAAAAGCACAACCCTTATCTTTGCAGCTGGATAGCTACAAAGGTGCCTTCTGTGGCACCTGGGGTGTTTCTCTGTTCATGCTTTACAAGTTCTCCAAGCTTTTATTCATGGCAATGATTCAGAAGGCTTATCAGACAATAATAGAATTAAATTATATAAAGCTGGTCTGTCTGCTTGCATTTTAGGGTGCCACATAAACTTGTAAAGACTGATACTTGTGTTACTTTGGTTATCTTGTGTTCCATTTTCTAATTTGCTTTTCACAGAAGAGCATATTAGTTTAATATATTCGCTGCGCATTGCAGAACAGCCTGCTGGTGGAATCAAGAAAAGACTGTTGTTGCCATGAATCCTTTTCGCCTTGTTTTCATGCTACTTGTACATAAAGCTCCCGAAATAACTGAATTCATTCTCTCTCAGAGGTGGGGTAGACTCCCTGTGAGTTGGTGATACTTAGAACTTTGCAGAAACTTGTTCTCCAAGAAGACAAAACAGGAGAGTACCAAGTCTTTACAGGCTTAGATGAAGAAACAGGACTTGTTAGTGGGGGTTTGGTTTGGGTTTCCAGTGCAAGAATGGTACTCTACCTTGGATTTGAAAAAGAAAAAGGAAAAAGGAAAAGGAAAAGGAAAAGGAAAAGGGAAAGATAAAAAGAGAAAGAAAAAGAGAAAAAAAGAGAAAGAAAAAGAGAAAGAGAAAAATAAGAAGAATAAGAGAAAAAGAAAAAGAAATAAAAAGAAAAAGAGAAAGAGAAAAAGAAAAAGAGAAATAAAAAGAAAAAGAGAAAGAGAAAAAAGATAAATAAAAAGAGAAAGAGAAAAAAGATAAATAAAAAGAGAAAGAGAAAAATAAAAAGAAAAAGAGAAAGAGAAAAATAAAAAGAAAAAGAGAAAAAGAAAAAGAGAAAAAGAGAAAGAAAAAGAGAAAAGGGGGAAAGAAAAAAGGAAAAGAGGAAGAAGAAGAAGAAGAAGAAGAGGAAGAAGAAGAAGAAAAGAACACACTTGATGTACATAAAGGCAAAACTACTTTTAGCAAAGGCTGATACTGGGAGAGAAGCATTAACTAGACTACATTTAAGTAGGAACTGGTTAGCAAAGCCAACTACATATAATTAAACCCAAAGTAGATCTTTAATAAATTGACAACAGATTAGCTAATAGAATCTTTTTTTAATTGTTGTATTAGAAAGAAGATAGAAAGAAACACAGAAATAAATTTTCATTTATGCTGAAACTTCCTTCATATGTGTGCCTTTGTACACAGACAGGCAACAGGTACTTATTATGTTTGTCACACTTCTAGTCTTCACTCTGCGTCTCTGCTGACGCTTTCATGTCACCACAGCTTCAAATACAACACAGCCGTGCTAGTTACTGCTCTTCAGACACAAATTCAAGAGGACCTCTTAATAAAATTCTCCTTTCTAACTTCATTAACGTCATTTTAGTAAGAGCCAGTCTAAACAATATGACCTATAACATAAGTTACTGACAAAGCTCATGAGGACAGACAAGAGGTGCTGAATGCCTGAGCAGCCAGTATGAAGTAACAAAAGTGTAGCATAAAGAAATTACCTTATTCAGGTAACCCAGGCTTTTATGGGATATGAAGCTCTTTCTTCACCTTCCAGTTTTACGTAAGTTCTTCAGTTCTGCTGTAAACCACTGGGTCATCTTACCTATTGTTCCTTGCGTGCACAGTCTATCTGAATAAATCAACTTGTCTCATTCAGGATGTGTAAGCTGCCAGATTTTATAAGAATCCCCTCCTCACCTCCCCAAAAGTCATTTGACTCCACCTACACTCAGAAAAACAAAGTTCTGTCTTGACTAGAGATCAGAGAATGCAAAATCAGGGATGGGGGGAGCGAACGAGACAAGGCAAATTTTATAACATATCTGCACAGTACTTGTACTAGACCTGGACTGCTGTCTGTAGTTTTTATTAAACTCAACTACTAGGCCAATCAGAAAGTTTGGGAGTGTCAGCTGACCTTAAACTCTCTGGTGTTTTGGGGCAGTTACTGTCAATGTTTGTTCAAATATGAAATTTATTTGTGGCTTCTCTGTGACTGTTCTGCTGGGCAGATATTGGCTACAGCTGAGCATCACATAGCCTGAAGCAACTATAGAGATGATGGGAAGCTTGAATATGCTCTCCAGGTCCTGAGCCTGCAACACGGATGGTCAGAACCTTTCACTCTATCAGAGCAGTCCCTTTGTTGTGTTGGTTTTTTTTTAAGGGCCCCCAATTCCTTATATACTGCTGGATCTCGTAAAGTTTCTATCCTTGAGCTTTCACTGCTAGTTTATTGTAATTGATTCTGTCTTTCCTAACAATTTACCTTGCACTAGGGGCTATTCCCTGCTATTGAAACAGATGAGGGGAGAGGGTGGGTTGTTGCAGTAGCTTGTCACTTTCTGTAATATTTTTATTTACGTGCTTGTGTGCTTAGTTTAGGACTTGATCAGTGATCTATGTAGTTGTGTGTGCTAAGGGGAAGTATGAACATACAGATCGGTCAGTTGACCTGCATAACTAAGAAACAGATATCTTTCATTTTTTTTGGCATTTTGAAGTGGGAAATCAGCAAGTTGGTGTGGTGACATTATAATTTTCTTCCACTGGGAGGATTCTCTAGGACTGCTTTGTAGTGCTGGAGAAGTCAAAAACATAGCTAAGAAAAATTATGGGGCAGCTTTTGAAGTGTATTTATTTAAGTGGGTACTGCTGACAGAAAAGTTGCTGCCATCCGTTCTTCACCTTCCTGCCACAATATGGGCATTTATGCAGTGAACCAGACTGGTGGACCGATCCAGCTGGGCAAAATAATATGCCAGGGCAGTTATTCAATTTGGAGAAATCGGTTGGGTGCCTTCACAATGCAGAAGGCAGAAAATGTGGACAGAAACAAAACTTGGCAGATGAGGGTGCTTAATCCAGAGGATAAATTCACATGGCAGTTATAGCACAATTAGTACATTCACACATCCTGTGAAGCTATGAGCCTGGAAGCTCTGCCTTATTGACAAGGAAACGCAGGTGACTTTGGTGGTGCCAATGAGGAATGACAACTGAATTGTGGGCTTACTTTAAGACAAAGTTTCAGAGTAACTTGCCAGCAGTGACACTGCTCACAGGCTAAAATACTATTTTCACAATTTTCTACTTAGTTTATTTCTTGTTTAGCATGTAAGCATTTTAGGACACACTGAAGAGAGCTTTCAGGTTTCCAATCCTACGTTGGAGAAAACAGCTTATTCCAGGTGGCAAGACAAGTCACCTGCTCAGATCTAGTTTGTCAGCTCAGCTGTCAGTAAGTCCAAGGGCTAGCTTTCACTTTAAGTGCTTGAGTAAGCACAAAATGTGTTCATAGGTAGACTGCTATATGAAATATTTGGTGTGAAGTGAAATGAGAATCTGCCTGGAACATCTGTACTTCAGAGAATAACGATGATTCATGATTAGGAAGAGATTATGCTTAAATTCTGCCCAATCACGTCATAAAGAATTATTTAACCATTCAGGAGTCATCCGTGTCTTGCCTTTTACTATTAGGCTTGTAGAACAAAACTGGCAATGCTTTAAACAGGGGCTGGCTTTACCGAAATGCCTTTTTCCTAATAATCTCGAAACTGATATAGTGACTGTGTCCTCTGCTGCTGTAAATGGTTTCAGCTACACTGATTTAAAAGTTATTTCCTCCCTTTCACCATCAGAGAATTTGTTCACTGATTTCTCAATTGGAATAGGGTTGCTTTTGAAGAAGATACAAGATATCTATTGGCTGTTTATTATTATTTTAGTACATGAGGGAAACAAGTCTCCGCAGTGTAATTCTTATTTAAATAAACTGCACAAATGTAAAAGGCCAGCCTGCCATAAATACACACAGAGCCTGGCAAAGTCTCCTAGCAGTCAGCTGTGCTCAGGTGGAAGGACAGACAGCTCATGAACATGAGCCAACAGTGCCCTGGCAGCCAAGAGGGACAACCATGTCCTGGGTGCATCCAGCACAGCATTGCCAGCCGGGCGAGGGAGGTGATTGTCCCGCTCTGCTCTGCACTGGTGCGGCCTCACCTGGAGCACTGTGTGCAGTTCTGGGCACCACAGGATAAAAAGGATATAAAGCTGCTGGAGAGTGTCCAGAAGAGAGTTGCGAAGTTGGTGAAGGGTTTGGAGGGGAAGCTGTATGAGGAGCAGCTAAAGTCACTTGGTTTGTTCAGCCTGGAGGAGACTGCGGGGAGACCTCATGGGGCTCCAGCTTCCTCACAACGGGAGGAGGAGGGGCAGGCACCAAACTCTTCTCTTTAGTGACCAATGGACAGAACGCAAGGGAATGGCAGGAAGATGTGCTAGGGGAGGTTTAAGTTGGACATTAGGAAAAGGTTCTTCACCCAGAGGGTGCTGGAGCACTGGAACAGGCTCCCCAGGGAGGTGTCACAGCCCCAAGCCTGACAGTGTTCAAGAAGAGACTGGACAACACCCTCAGACACATGGTGTGAGTTTTGGGATTGTCCTATGCAGGGACAGCAGTTGGACTCAATGACCCTTGTGGGTCCCTTCCAACTCAGGACATTCTGTCATTCTATGAAACCATGCCTCCTGTGTCCAGCAGTCCTTGGTGGTGATCATGCTTGTCCCTCTACCTGGAACTACCAGCTCTTATCACATACACACGTTTTTTCAACTGACCTAAGCTTTCTGAGAGCATTATATAAACAGATAGTAAGCCAAGATAAAATATTGCCAAGTCACGTGTTTTCTCCACTAAGAGAATATTTATCAAAATGACTGAATCAAAACGACTTTACCTTTGGTTTGTGGTGTTAAATGATTGCAGATGTAATATGGGGTGTCCTGAATGTGAATTATCTGAGGACTGTGCGTAGGCGAGATGTTAGCATGGGAAAAGATTGGGAAACTATTATGGAAGAAATAAACAGGCTGATATCGCTGCCAAAACAGCTGACACGGGATGCTAAACCAAAAAGGATAAGAAATGCAGGTGAGTGTGGAAAGACATGAGGTCTTGAAGGAAAAAGAGAGATTAATCTTGATGTGATTAGAGAAGGAGAACCAAGATGATTCAGTTGCATCATGTTGTTAGGCTGATGAAGGAGGTGATTCCTGGCTTGTGTTTTGTGGAGATAAGATAGCTGGCAGTGATGGCTAGCAGACATTGGAGGGGCTAAAGAGCAAGAAGAGTTAGCAATCAAGTGATTAAGTGATCAGGTTTTGGCAGAAGCTCTCAGACTAGATAAAGGAAGAATAAATGGCTTATATTTTGAGTGGGTTCCAGTTTTCCTATTATCAGCTTAAGAAATTATAACTAGCTTAAGATTGACTGAACCTTTCCAGCCTAGGAGCAAAACAAGCCTTCTGTCCTGAAATCATGGCACGGGGTGCTGACCAGCCAACATCAAGCCCTGGCCTCCCTTTAATATGCTGAGCCTGCATGGAAAAGAGGGCAGAGTATCCACAGGGAAGAGGGTGACATCGAGCCTGAATTGGCTGTGAAGGGAGGGTATGTTTGTCTGAAGAAATGTGTGTTTGGTTTTATTTTCGACAAACAATAATCAGTTCATTTTCTTTAATTATTGGTTGTGATTACAGCTCCCATTACAAAATAACAGGGTAGGAAAGTGAGGGAGCACAGAAAATGAGAACTGCTAAACAGGGAAGAGGGAAAAGCACTGCTTAAGCTTATCAAAACGAAATAATTAAGTACAGTGCTGGCACAAACAACAGTATGTCTGCATCCTACCAATCTAGAATCTGTGGGTGGTTCTTCAACTTTCAGTTCTTAAATGAGTGACCACGGTTTAAGCATTCTGCTTTAATTATAGGATGATGATGGAAATGCCCAGGTCTTGGGTACGTCTGGAGTGTTGATGAGGAATCTTCTGTCCTTTTATCTTGGGAAAGAAACAGATGTGTTTGGCTAAATGACCCCTAAATTTCCTCTGGAAAAGATTTTTACAAGGGTTCAGTTGACAGCACAGACATTGAGGGATATAAGCTCATTTGACTCCTTGTGCCATTTTCTTAAACTAGACTACCATTTGCAATGTCATCCATGGCTAGATGCTGTATTGTGGAGTTTTGTGATAAAGTGAGGCAATAAAGACCAAAAATAAGAAATGCAGACTTCCTTGACAGCATGAAGTGTACCAGTGTAGAAGAGTTCTCAAAGTGAACAGCTCTTTATATCTGAACTGAATACAGGCTACAGAAGACTGCCCTCTATTTTTACAAGGGTGGATTCTTGCACTGAGTTCCTAAAAAATTCTTCCTGGTTTTGTTTTTAAGACTAAGATAGCTACAGATAATGAAGAATAACATCTGTTTCATCAGAGCAATACTGAATGCTTAGCAAGTTTGCAAGGCAAACATTTTCAAGCTTGCAGTATACAGAATTAGAGGCAGGCTATAATTAAGGGATGGAAACTGAACTGTGGCAAGTAATGACCAAAAAAACCTCAGAGACAGGATAGAAAATTGGTTCAATATAAGCTTCCAGTTACAACACTGTGGCTACAGGTATATGATCAAAGAGAAGATAGATATGATGCTAGAGGGAGGAGTGAAGATCTAGCTCTATTGCAGCAGGAGCACTCAGATGCTCAATGGTCCAACACTGGATGCACCACAGGGAAGCAAGATTTTTTTCAAATCCACAAGTGTCACTAGGAAAGACCAACACAATATGCCTTGGAAACTCAGGATGAAAAATCTGTCTTCTGTTCCTTACAGGGTTTCCTGCTTCCTGATGAGTTCCAGTTCCAGTGAAAACTGGTCTGGAAGTCCCTGCCTGTCAGAGAAGCCATGGGACATTGAGTACATGGCTGACACATGCTGTAGAGACAGAAACAGATTCCCAAGACAGTTGGATAGAACTGACACTTCAGAATGGTGTCAGCATGCTCATGTTAAAGCAAACAAACAGCTCCGTCTCCCTGCAGGGTAGAAATTACTTTACCTTTGTATTTGGCACTGGTGTAGGCACTGGAATATTACTTCTCCTTTTGGTTCATCAATGTAGGACATTTACTGAAAAACTGCAAATCAGCAGAGAATAGTTGGGAGGAGGACGACAGGACTGGAAAAGTAACCCCTTACAAAGCTCAAGCTTGAAGAAGTAAAAGGAGTCTTGATCATGATGTGTTAATGCCTAAGTGGACCAGAAATCTTGTAACAAAGCGATCTTGAATTTATCAGTCAAAGATATAAGAAGAACCCATGGATGGAAAACTGAAGCTAAGAAATTATTAATAGTACAACAAGTAAGTCACATTTGAATGAGAAAGATGACTGACTATGGGAACAATCTACCAATTGACAGATGCTTCATCATTATTTATTTTTAATCAAAATTAAATGCTTTTCAGAAGACATTGCTCTAGTTCTCTTTCCTGAAATAGCTGATGATGGCCTTAAACTATAAAACTTTCATATTTGTATTTATTTTTCAGCAAGAATGTTATTCTGCTGTCATTTAACTTGGTTTTGCTACCAAGTTAGAAAACAAAGCAGGCCCATAGTCCTTGTGGATGAGAGACTGGGTTTTTACTTTTTCTGCTTAACACAGTTCACAAGCATAATGAATGCTCAATGAAAAAAGGGTTTCCCTCTGTTGTGAGCTGACGAAATTAAGCAGTGTGGATTGCAAGACACGAGGTTAAGCATCAGTTTTCTTGACATAAAGTCAAAATTAATTTATGCTGAATCATTGTTTGGAAATTAGATCAAATTATCTTAAGTCGGTCATTCCAGACTAACAGAGCAATAAAGGGCACTGTATTTGTTGATGTATTTGACCCTGGCGTTCCAGTCATGTCAAAACGTGTATGTACTATACTTCCATCTTAATTCACATCACACAGTGCCCTCTAAAATGCTGTTCTCAGAACAGATGACAAAAGGGCTGTCAGTATTCCAAACATCAGAAGTCTTTCTGATCTAAAGCAGAAAATTAGTTCTGAATTTTGAATTGACAGAATATTAAAAATTGTTTTGACTTGTACAGCATGACTGTCACAAAAATCAGCAGTCAGGTCTTTCTCTTAACTGAGGAGTCTTTTGTTCAAATGTTGTCCAAAGAATAAAGGTAAAAAGACCATTAAGAAAAGGATAAAATTCTTCTACAGTTCTAATCCTCAAGTAAGCATAGAGCCAAAATAAATGAATGATGTGTAGCTCTGATCTTCTCAAACTGTGTATTATTACCCTCCATGTCAAGAGTCAAATTGAAATGCAGCAAAATGTGCTACTGGAAAGAAACTGCCCCTGCATAAAGCTGCTTAGGTGAGGTTTTCAGGAGTGGTGGCTCCCAGTACTTCAGCATTGATGATATTATACATGAAATCAAAATAAAAGATGAAAGTCCATACTTGATTCCATGTTTGACTTCTCTATAAAACTTTAAGCCCTACTCAGGTATTTCAAAGGAGAAATGTAGATCTACACTGGCTGCATATTTCTTTAAAACTACATTTTTAAATGTATATTAGTAGTACTACCTTAGCATCATAGAGATTATTAATATGGCATTTTCAAATGGCAGCTTCCATCCCATCCCATCCCATCCCATCCTATCCCATCCCATCCCATCCCATCCCATCCCCTTTTTGGGTGGTTACATTTAATTAGCTTTGGTTATTTGTATTGCAAGCAGTTCACTGGACTAATTATGCACTTGCATTTTTAAGAAAACATTTACATGGAATTTTTCATCGATGACCTGTTTCTAATGTAAAATCTACTTATATAAGAGCCAAATCTGGGGATATGTTCGTCTACTTGTGAACAGGGAGGTAACATAGATGAGTGAAACAAAAGCAGGAAAAAAAAAAGAACAAAACAGACTAAAACAAACTTCTCAGCCTAGAACTATGTTACTGGGTCTTAAATGCCATAGCATAATCTGGAGCTGTAAATCATAAACTGTAAGCAATGATCTTGTCTGTACTAAGGGTGCAGTGAAGCAAATAAGAAAACTCACTAAACCAGTACATGGAAATTTACTAAAGCACCTGAGGCATGCAAAGAATAGTAATAGCATTTTAGTGCACCACTCCTTCAGAATTTTTCATCCCAAAGGGTATTGCAACTGCTGTTAGAAAGCTTCCATGTGGCAACACAGAGGTAGGGTATAAAGCGGTCATGTTCAGTGTTTAGCTGCAACACTGGATGTATTGAAACAGCCATTTCTCTGCACCACATCATTACATATTTTGTTTCCAGTTTACACCATAGAGCACAAGAGACAAGTGTCTTTTCGGATGTGTTTAGGAGTAGCTGGGTATCTTGCAAAGGAGCGTGATACAGATCGGAAAGACGACCACCAAGCAGCTCTGTCCCATCACTCAAGGACCCTGCGGGCGCAGTCGGAAGCGTGCTCCCTGGAGGGGAGCGAGTGCTGCAGGGGTGACAGTCCCCACGGGGGCTCCCCGCGGCGTGACTTCACCAGAACCTGCCGTTCACTAGCACCTCCAAGAGTTATTGCACTTCACCCCGGGCTGCCTGAACCCCAGGCAAGGCAGCGCTACAGCTACAAAATGCCAAAACTATAATGCACTAGGGGGAAAAAAACCCGCAGCAGCCCCGGGAAGCGCCGGTGCCACGACTTCACGTCGGTGAGAGCTCATCGCCCCTTGTCCCTGCTGGGGTGGCTCTTCTTGCTGCACCCCCACTGACACCACGGTTACTTCTGCAAACTTTCATGCTTTAAGAGCAAAGCATATGCGTGCCGTGAAAACAAGACGACTGGCACATTTAAATATGAGCATGAACTTCTCAGTGAGGGTGACAGAGCACTGGAGCAGGCTGCTCAGGGAGGTTGTGGAGTCTCCTTCTCTGGAGACATTCAAACCCGCCTGGACGCCTTCCTGTGTAACCTCATCTGGGTGTTCCTGCTCCGGCGGGGGGATTGGAGCAGATGATCTTTTGAGGTCCAATCCCTGACATTCTGTGATCCCTGCGGGTGAGGCGGTGCTGCTCGCTCGGGAGCAGGGTCGGGCCGCTGCTCGCCCAGGCGCTGTGGCGACGCAGAGGGCTCCGCGGCTCCCGGGCCCGCTCCGCGGCTCCCGGGCCCGCTCCGCCCACCGGCAACCGCCGCCAGGGCTCCCCGGCCTCCGCTCGGAGGCCCGACGCCCGCGCGGCCCCGCGAGGCAAGGAGCGACCGCCCCCGCCCCGCGAGATAACGCACACAGCGCGTGACACACGGCACCAGCCGGGCGGTAATTCGGCCCCGCCCCCGCTCCCCGTGACTCGCCGGGACCACGCCCCCCGCCCTCTGGCTCCCGGGTGCCCGGCGAGAAGGCGGCGGGGACGGTTTTTGACCCTCGTCAGCTTCCGTGTCGTGCGTCCCCCTGGCGCGGCGCGGCGCGGCGCAGCGCTGCGCGCGCCGGCGGCCGAGTGGGAGCGCGCGGCCCATGGAGCGGAGCGCGGCGGTGCCCGTGCGGCGGGCGCGCGCGGCCGGCGGGCACCGGGACCAGGAGCGGGAGCAGCGCCCCCCGCCGCGGGAGGACGGCGGCCGCGACGCCGGCGGGCAGAAGCGGGGCGGGCCGCGGCGGCGGCCGCTGGCGCTGCCCGAGGCGCAGGTGGCGCCGCTGGTGCTGCTGTACCTGCTGGCGCTGCGGGCGCTGGTGCAGGTGGCGCACCGGCAGCTGCTGAACCCGCCGTCCGGCGCCGGGCCCGCCGACTTCAGCGCCCCCCGCGCCAGGTACGGCGGGCGGGCCGGGGCTGCCCCTCCTGGCCGCGCAGCGGCGGAGGGAGAGCCGCGGGCGGAGTCCGCCGGGGCCGCCGTCGCCGTTGGCGCTCCGCGGGGTCCCGGCGGGGCTGCTGCGGCGGCGGCCGGGCCGGGCTGTGCGGCGGCCGGGCGGCGGCGGAGGTGCCGCGGTGCGGGGGCTGGGCCGAGGGGCCGCTGCCCCGGGCGGGGGGTTGTGCGGCGGGTGTCCCGGCAGGAGCCCGGAGCTCGCTTGGGCGCTCGCAGGAGGCAGGTGGAAATATTTCGAGGGCTCCGGCTCTCGTATCGGCTGCCTCTTGAGGGGGCTGATCAAACGATGTATCCTCCGTACTGTAATTCTCGTAGTATTATAAAGCACCTAGTGACAGGGAAAGTTTCTTAGCAAAACTTTAGTTGGTGTGGATCTTGCCGAGAGTGTGCTCATCCAGACATTTCTGGAGGAGAACGTATGCGTGTGCAGGACCTTGCTGAAGACAGAATCTTCAGCTTCTCCGTTCACCCTTTTGTTTCTCTTTGGATTGATATGTTCCATCAGAACACCTGTAGTTTGCTTTAATATCGTGACAGGGAGGATGAGGAGCCCTGAGTAAAGATAAGTGCTCTATCCCCATTACTATAATGATCTTTGGCATCTTGCCTGCAGTTATGTGTAGCTGGCTTTAGTCTCTTCCACTTACTGTGAATTTTGAAATAGAACAAGGTACAGAAGTGTTACAGTTGTACATGAGTTACGTAGTAAATGTTGAATGTGTTGATGCTGAATGTGTAATTTGTTTCTTGCAGGGAATATCTTGACAACTTAACAGCAATTGGGCCCAGAACAGTTGGAAGTCCAGAAAATGAAGTTTTTGCTGTTAACTACCTCTTAGGACAAATTAGGGCAATAGAAAGAGAAAGCACAGATGCTCACAGGATGTCTGTAGACATACAGAGGCCCACAGGCTCCTTCAGCATTGACTTTTTGGGAGGCTTTACTAGTTACTATGCAAACATAACCAATGTCGTAGTGAAGCTGGAACCCCGAAATGGAGCCGAGCATGCAGTGTTATCCAATTGTCACTTTGATTCCGTACCAAATACCCCAGGTGGGTCCACATGTTCGTTCTGCATTTCTATATGTTGCATGAGCCACAGAGTTTGGCTCACTGTCTTCTCATGCCAAGTAGCCTTACAGCTGTGTGCTAGAATACTGCATGTGTCAACTAGTCTGCTGGATTTCAGTGGGATTCAGAATTTAGCGTGACAGGTTGGTCCCGTTAGAGTCAGGATTTCACTCTTGCTTTCTGTTAGGCAGCGAATTACAGATACTATATTTAGATTTCTAGAAAGTTTGGTTGTATCTGACTTGCATTTTACTGCTTATGCATGTTGTTCATGTGCTGCTTCCACCTGTCATTCAGGTCTTTCCATACTTTTGTACTGATTTAATCCTGGCTCTCCTTTCACAGGGTGCTTTGTGCCAGAAACTGTTCCCACCCCCACTAACCAGTCTGTGTTTTCCCCTCCCTTTGCTGATATTGTGTTTTATCTCCAATTTTTAGGGTGATATCCTTAAGCTATGCTGCCTTTTTTTTTCTTTTTTTTTTTTTTTGTACTCTAGATTTCTGTCTCAAAAGACTGTAGTGATCAAAGATTAAGGTACTGTTGCCTTGGTAGTGTGTACCTCTTGCTGCTACTTTCACTCTCAGCATTGCGTACTGTGTTATTCTTGTCCTCTTGCATATTTATGAATCTAATCATGTTAAGTAATTATTGCAGCAAGAGTGTAAACAGCTTTGTAAATACATAGTTTCAACAGTGCCGGGAAGGTAGGGAAACATAAACTGCATGAAAATATTTGTTGTAACACTTAGCCACAGATGTGTTCTTGTTAATTGCAATTGAAAAATATCTACAGATTTCAATCACCAACATCACTGCTTTTACTGAAATTTCTCCATTTACACCTCACAAGATATTTTATTTTGGGGGCTAAACCTCTGTTCTTTAGTACATGCAAATAGTCTTCATTATTGAGAAAACAGTTGAGTATTAGCTAGAGAAATAAAGCACTTGCCACACTCTTTGTGCCTCTTTTTTCTTTCAATAAATAGTATACAGAGCTTCTCTTTCTCCTCAAGCGTATTTAGGCAAGGTAGGTTTCCAAATTTAGCTTAATAACTGCATGATTATTACGCATGCTCCATAATTTAGGAACTTCAGAGATGCTAATTGCTGTATTTATAGTCTAGATATGGCCGCCTAGACTTAGAAAAAGTATTTCACAAGCATTATACAACCATTATTGAAAACTATTGTGAAATTGATGGTTTATATAAATTGTGCATCTGCTTCTCTGGATTCTAGAAGGATTGTGTCTACATCAATTACTTTCTTTACAGTTACTCAGATAGTAAGATATTTCACCAGCCTTGCACAGAGGTGCCAAAAAATATTAGTGATTTGTGTCGGATTGTACAGAAATCTGTGGAGAAGCTAGAAATCAGCCTGTATGCTTGCCCTTAATCATGAAGCAGTGCAGCCCTTCACACCAACAGCGAGGAACTGCTCCGTCTTTTGTTTTCTTGGTGTGAAACTTGCATGTAACCTGAGCAGAAACCTTTTGTTTTCTATTCTCCTGTATTTCTGTAAGTTGCTTGCTTACATTTATTTAAATAGCACAAAAATGTGTTATTTAGCCAGAATCAGCAGGAGTCAATGGTCAGTGAGCGATATATTTGAAAACTGGATAACAAAACATGATTTACTGTTAATGATTATGCATACAAAATGAGTAAAGCAAAACTCAGTAAACCGTTAGAGCATCAATGTTAGAAAGCTTGAGTAGCCTTTTAGCTAGAGATGCAGGTGAAAATAAGCTCGAAGGAAAAATATAAACTGTAAACTCCTAAAATGTCTCTTGTTCTGATGGTACTAATTTTCAGTTAATGTGGCCTATCTGATTATTTTCTACTAAACTTGAAGGCAGAAACATCCTTGAAATGATCATCGCAGACATAGCTGATAATGTGGTTTTCTTAGGTTGCTGATATTTGCCATGAAATCTGTTTTAACCTCCCATCAGTTTTGCTGTATATGAAGCATGTGAGAGTGATACTTTCTCTGTGTGCTTGTGTTACAGTCTGTGGCTACATGGCTGCTTTAATCAGATGTAAATCTGTTATGTCTGTTGAAACCAATAACTTTTATTTTTCATAGCTTCACAGCTATGAATTAGCACAGCATTAATCTCACTGAAAACTATAATAACTTTTCTGCTAAGTTTTTGACTTAGCACAAGTTAGCCACACTGAGTTCTTTTATCTAAGAGTAGATGTCCGATAAATTCGAGTAGGAATATAATCAGGGCTTTAAATCATCTGGTTTGGGGAGGCTGCTTTTTGGAAAGCTTTTGGCAGAACAGGGCATTAATTTCTGAGAACCAGGTAAGAGAACAGTGTATTGGAAAGAGTTTGGTTTTACTTATTTAAAGTACTTCCATATTATAAGATAAGGCTAAGATTTTGACTAAGATTTGTGGTTATATCCAGAATCTGCCCTTTTCATGTAAGAGTGAGATATGTCTAAATTTTGCCGAGTTTCAGGCTTTGGAAAAGCCGGTTTTTTATGTGTAAATTAAACAGTTTTAGCAGCTAATGAGTCTGCCCTAATAGCGACCGATGGCCTGCCCACACTGTCATTGTCGTCTCAATGCGCATTGATATGGTCTATGCAACCCAGGCCAAAAGGAATTAAGTTAAATTTCTCAGTTTGCTCCCAGATTTTATTGATTAGAGTGGGGTGGGGAGATGCTAGAGTTTGCACCAAGGTGAGGGAAGTGGGGCAGTGGGAGACCTTGGCTGAAAGATGGATGCTTAATCAAGATATAAAAATGGCAGGGCATGGGAGAAAGGGCAAGGAAGGGGGAGCATGTGTAGAACAGGGTTGGATGAGGAACTCGAAGAGAACAGACGATTGAGGTCAGAGCAAAAGGGGTTTTCTGCAAAGAAAGAAGGGTGGTGGAAAGCATCTGATCATGAAAATACTGTGTTATAATGTATACTTGCATTTTAAGAATGTTTTAAAGGTGTGAATTCTGGTGTTTCCTTCGCTTTATTTTGCAGCCTTTTGTTACTTTGGGATTTTGTGCACTTAAATGCATTGTAACATTGTAGAATGTTTTAGAGTGACTTGTGAGGGTATGTTTATTTTTAAAAATTTGAGTACAATATAAGTGAAAATTATGTCCTTGCTTATCCATATTATCCTTAGCAAAAGAGATGATTATCACTTTGCTTGCTTAGTAACTTTGTTAGTCTGCATTCCTTGAACAGTAGTATTGGATCTGATATCTTGTACTCCACTTGCTTAACTTTTGAACATTATTTTTCTTTCTGCTATTGCTTTTAACTAGTACAGAAACAGGGTACAGGCAATAGTAGAAAATATACTAAAGCTTGACATATTTGTATCTAATTTATATGAAGTGACTGCGATAGCATCAAGCTGTTTTCTTCTCTAGTCTTTGTTGCAGTTCTGTGCATTTGTTCTAAGCTATAGTATTCTACTGATTATTTTTAGGTGCCAGTGATGATGCTGTTAGTTGTGCAGTGATGCTTGAAATACTTAATACTCTTTCAAAATCATCAGAACCCCTGCAGCATGCTGTCATATTCTTATTTAATGGTGCAGAGGAAAATATTTTGCAGGTAAGAATATGCCAGAATTATAAAATATAGATCAAAGCTGTGTATTAAAATTCTGACAAAGGAAAGAGTAAATACAAGCCATATACACATTTAATCTGTTGAAATATTAGTTAAATGCCAGTCTTTACATTCCGAAGAAAGTGTACTTGATTTCAACAGGAAAGATACACTTAGATTAATAATATTGTCTGTATTAATTTGTTTAGAAGATTTGAATTTTTTGCATCTGTTTGTGTTGTAAGTGATCTTGCTGCCTTGTCAATATTGAGTTATGATCATACGGGATGAAAAAATAACATTCAGGCTGGTGTGGAAAATATTTGACCTATATTTTTTGTTTGTTTTCCTGTCAAGGCTAGTCACGGCTTCATTACACAACACGAGTGGGCCAAGTCAATTAGAGCTTTTATTAACCTGGAGGCAGCAGGTGTAGGAGGAAGAGAACTTGTTTTTCAAACAGGTACGAGCATGCATTATGTCCAGTTTCTACACTAGGATAATTTGATAATAAACAATGTAGACTTGAAAGAGTTTTGAAAGTGACTCATAAGCAAAAGATAGGAGAACCTCTGTGCTTCTTTCCCCACTCTGTGCAGCAGATAAGTTGCTCTCCATCTTTAGATACATGTAGGCTAAAGCACTGCCACAGAAGTTGCCTCATATAGGTGGAAAGCCTGTGTAGAGCAGAATTACAGAAGTTGTATTTCCCTTTTACATCAAGGAAATAAGGAGAAAAACAGATTGGATATCTCTTACATGTTTCATACTCATACTTTCATATGCTTTATTTAATTTTCACAGTAGTTCTTTCAAAATCTTTGCAGGGAGATGTTGGCATCAGAACTCTATCTGCTGCTCAGGAAGCTGCAAAACTTCTGTTTTGCAGGCTGCAGTTAAACTTCTGCTCTATCCTAGCTGGACTGCAAACTTCCTTCTACTGTTGGAGCTGCTTTATTGTTTACTCGTACTGAATGCTTTAGTGGAGAGACTTTTCTCTAAACATCATAGACAATAAATTGGAAGCTCTGCTAATGGTTGTGACTTCTTCATTAGTGCTGGGTCTTTTATGAGATAGCTTATCTGCTTTGCCACTGAATGCTCAAGGCGTCAGTGGTTTTTTTTTTTTACCCCAAGTGTAACTAATTCTTTCTCAAGTGTGAGTCATTCAGCCAACACAAATGCATTTAGTATGTGTCCTGTGGGGCAACAGCATTAAAACTCTAGTGAGTTCCTCTGCATTATTACCATAGAGATACATATCTTAAGTGAAGTTCAAAAAGTCTTTGTTGTGAACTTTCTGCTCATCTTTCTTCAGGACCTGAGAATCCTTGGTTGGTACAAGCATACATCGTTGCAGCCAAACATCCCTTTGCCTCTGTGGTGGCACAGGAAATATTTCAGAGTGGTATTATCCCAGCAGATACTGACTTCCGTATCTACAGGGACTTTGGTAACATTCCAGGTATGTTATCAGAAGACATGTCAATGTGCATTACAGGAACAAATTTTCCTGCTTTTTTTCGAAGGCAAGAGCCTTTAGTTTTGGTTTGTTGTGTAGTTTGTTACAGATGTTTTTTGGAGACTGCTGTTTTCCAGAAAGAAACTACGTGCTAGAAAAGCTTCCTAAAGATCAGGAAAACACTCCAGGAATTAACAATACACTATGAAATATTTTGTTTTGAAACATTTCGATAATGATACTAATAACTTGCCTGCAGGAATTAAATGTCTGCGTCTAATGGATAAACCAAAATAATATTTTTTTTAACAATGACTTAGTAATTAATGCAGTTTCATTATTTTTCTTTTGGTAATAAACAAGCACAGGACAGCAAGGGAATGGTTCTTGGTTTTGCTGATCTGTTTACAGTTTGCTATCCATTCTGCAGAGGATGACCAGTGGAAAAGAATGTGTAACACACAATGCAAACACAAGTCAAAGGAGTCTCAACTTCTCTGAAATGCTTGCTGTCAGACACAACTTGTCATTGGAGTCACTTTCAAGAAAAGTGATATTTCTGAGTTGATTCTTTGAATAAAACATGTTGGCGTATTCTGAATTGTTTCAAAGTACTCTTCTAGCCTGAAATAAAGTAGGTGATTTTGTACAGGGTGTTCTTTATTTGTTCAGAATCATACCTCAATCATAAAAGGTAAATGAATTCTCACTTGCCTTTGTTTTTTCTGAACAAACAGAAATGAAATATTTGAGTTAAAGAACTAGTTTGTTCCTCTTTGTCCGCTGGTAGAATTGAGGTCTGATTTGTTAAACCTCTGCAAAATTGTGAGGATTCAGATTGTGAACAGCAGCTTTTCGCATATGCAGCTGAGGGGCTGTGTGTTTGGGAAACACTGAATGTATAATTTATCTTGTAGGAAACCTTTTTTTTTGTGATTATGTTTTGTTTATTTTTCCAAGTTATTTAGACTTTTAAATTAAGAGTTTTCAGACTGACTGTTAGACTGACAAATTAGAAGTAAAAATAACACACGTAGCGTTTTGAGATATTTCTGTAGTTCCACAGTCCTGCTTTTTATTACTTTTCAGTGTGGATCTCTATTTATGTTTTACTAGCAAACGTTTGGAAAGTGTCTTGGACATTTTTTTGAAGCTGACATGATTGAGAATTTTCATTTGTTTCTCCAGCAGAGATCAGTTTGTGTACAGATGTCGTGCAAATCAATACATTAGAAAGGACAGATATTTGAAAATGTTTTTAAAGTGTCCTTTTTAAAATACACATGGAATCTCAGTTAGTCATCCTTCTACAAACCAGAGTATTTTGTTCATCTTTAAGAACAGTGAGCGAGCTACAAAGTAGAGCAACGTGTTGTGTGAAATATATCTGAGACTTGTTTTGAGGTTTTAGGTTTGCATAATTTCAAACATACTTTCAAATGTGCTTTTTTTGTTTCTGTAGGAATAGATTTGGCTTTTATTGAAAATGGCTACATTTATCACACAGAGTATGACACATCAGACAGAATTTCAACAGATTCCATTCAGAGAGCAGGTTGGTATTTCAAGAATTTGGTAATTTACTAAAGAGTAGTGCTGTAGCTGCTTTTTCATTTTGCTGTAAGACTATATTCACAAGAAATTAGTAATTTTATTTAGAGTTAGAACATGCTAGGCATGTTCTAAAGAACAAGGAATTAACTGAATGCATGCCTTTAAAATACAAAGGAAATATGTTTGATCAACTCAGGAAGATAAACTTTATCACCATTCAGTGACAATGATTTGAAAGTAACTGTGAAATCTAATTAGGATTATAATGTAGCCGTTGATACCTGATTCTTCAGTGCTCTGTGTTCCTTTTCTCTCAGTAAGTCCCTTTATTGATCAGTGTTCATCATGAGAAGCTTATGATTGAGTTGGTGCCATAGAGACTAATCTGACAACAGACATTTTTCTTTTAGAATGGATGTCCGTCAAACTTACGTGGTAGCACACAGACTTTGGATAAACAGGACTTAATTTCTGCTAACAGTTTGTGCTCATAGCAGGTTATTTGACAGATTGCAGTAAAGAAAATTACATTAAGACCTTTAGTTTCCCAGGAAAAACTAACATAATCCTAAATGCCTCCGGGATTTTTGACTATTTCTTCCCTCCCTAAGCTTATAAAGAAGACAACTAGAGCGTTAAACTTTTCTTGCACCAAAGCAATTGCAAAACAAAGTACAGTTACAAATTCGTGTTGGAAAGCTGATTTTACTGGTCATGGTGATTACATAGAACATCTCTTGCTGAATGTATCATAGCAAAAAAAAAAAAAAAAAAAAAAAGATGACTTTTCAGCCAGTAAGCACTTTTACAGATCAAATAAAAGCAACATGAAAGTTGTTCTTACTTGATTGCATGTGTTTGGGCTCTACTGTGGGAAAGGAAAAGGTGGTTGGTACCTGTAGGGTATGAAGGAAACGAGCCGCCTTGTCTCCCAGTAATCTAGGCAAATCATAGTAACTGGAACATCAAGGGGTTACTAGTGGCAAGGAGGAGAAGAGGAAGGTTAAGAAATTATAAACTCTTCTGTGGGTTAGCCTTGAAGTCCAGTGCTTTAATATCAGAACTGAAGAAGGGCAGAAAGCTTCCAATGTACTCCATACATTGTTACGGCATTTAAATATATGAAGCTTCCCAAGTATGCTTATTTTAGTGACAGCTGTTTAGATTAGCTCTTGAAAATACTATGTTGTGCATACAATCAGATACCAATTTCAGAATAATCAGTTGTATATTCACATCTTTGAGGATATTTTAATGCAGTTTTATTTTTAAGGATGTTTATATTTAAAAGAATGCTGTATACTGATTCTTCAACCTTGATGTTATGTTGTGTATCTTCTTTTTAATAGGTGACAATATTCTAGCTGTTCTAAAATACCTAGCAACATCAGATAAATTGGCTAAATCTTTTGAGTATCGACATGGAAATGTTGTGTTCTTTGATATATTTGGTTTATTTGTCCTGGCTTATCCTGCTCGAGTTGGCATCATCATGAACTATATTACAGCAGCAATTGCTTTTTTTTATTTAAGCAAAAAAGTATTACAGCCCAAAACCAGAGGTAAGTCTAGTTCTTAAAAAAATCCATCACATTACTCTTTAGTCAATAGCAATTACTAGGTTAAGAAGTGTTTAGACAATTAAGACATCTTTTTAGATAAACTTCAGAAATAAATTTTAGCTGTACAGCGTGCCATAGGAGTTGCTTTGTGTTTAGATCTCTCAACTCTGAATAATTTTGATGAAGAAAGATTATCCTAGGCCTGGATGTCTAGCACTTAGGAATCACAATTATGTCTCTTATCTTTTCATGAAGGTAAAAAATCTCTTAAAGATCTGACAATGGAAAAAAAATTGCTTGGTATCTATATAAACTCTATTCTGTTAGCACAGGTAGGCCTTCAGATCATGTTTCTTTAGCACCTGTCCATAGGCAGGAGCAAATAAGAAAACAACAAATAGGGAAAAAATAGCAAAACTTAATAAAGGGCATAAAACAATAGTTATGTGTACGAACATGCCCGTTGGTTTGTTTTTTAAAGTCAAACCAAAACAAACACCCCTCCTCTCACTTCCTACCCCCAAATCCAGCAAACATTTTTGGAGTAAGAAAAAGTTACAAGAAAAACTTTACGGATGGTAGAGTGGCTCCACTGACTCCCTAGAGACATTTTTACTATTGGGAACATGATAGTCTCTGAAATACACTGGTACTCTGGGAATAAATGTTGCAGTGGAGAAGACTGCAGAAAGACTTGCAAAGAAGTAGGCAAAGTGATTTAGACCATGCTGTTAAGAAATTTTCAGAGTGGGCTCCTCACACAGTTTTATTTTGGTCATTAAAGCGATTATACTGTGGACTAATACCATCTTAATGATAGTCTGCAGTAGAGTACATGACTATTGAATGAAACATTTTTCTTCTTTGTAGTTATTCATAACCTGAAGAAATTCTTTACTGCATTTGGCTTAGCACTGATAAGTTGGGTCTGCACCCTGGCGACGGTCCTTATTGTGGCAGCATTCGTCTCTGTCATTGGACGGTCTCTTTCTTGGTACACCCATTTCTACGTTTCTGTGTTTCTCTATGGCACTGCAGCTGCAGCTAAGCTCATTCTTGTGCATACTTTAGCCAAGAAGTTATTTTACAAGGTAAGCTTCACTTCATTGCTAATGATGAAAGCTAATGTACTGCTTAATCTGTGGAAGACTTGATTTTTGCAGTGATTAAAAAGATGCAAAAGGTTTTCTGTGTTGGACAGAAGTGTTTAAAATGTTGCTGTAAAAATTGCATCATTTAAGCATAAGGATTGCTCTACTAAATCAGAGGGTTGAGAGCTTCGTCATTTAAGGCTTTTTCCTTGCTAATGACTTGTATGAGCTGCTTCAGAAAAAAAGACTAAAGCCTAGTGGAAGGAAGTACAAGGTACTATTTCTTTCCCTGTCTGTACCTTCCCTTCCTGGCATCACTTCAGTGATAAGAATCAGAGCAAGAGCTGAGGAATTCAGGTTTTTTGATACCTTTCAGTGTTCCTGATAATTGCAGAAGCTACATGTGTACTCAAATGTTCTTTGAATCTTACCAGTTCTTGCCTCTAAATGTACTTGTATGACGTGTTCACTAAATTTAATAATTTATTTTGATATGTATCTTTTAATATTTTTAGTCTTGATCTAATTTATCATTTACATTTTGTTGTGAAGCTTGGAATTCCAGTTATCTCTAGTTTATTCTGTCCTTTTATTATGTGTGTTGTTTTGGGGATGACATTTGTATTTTAAGCAAATGATATATTTTTTCAGATGGTTCATAGGAGAGCTTTTTTTTTCTTACATCTATCAGAATTTCTAGTTTTGTCATACCCTCTTCTAATACAGTATCTGTGCTGTACAGAGCTTTCTAAAGGAAGCTGTTGTAAAAATCTGAGCAGTCACTCTTCCCTCTATGATTATTCTGATTGTTAGTTGCTTTGACCACAGCTGGAGACGAACAGAGGTCTTGATAGCCCGTGTTCTTTTCTGCAATAGGTAAAGGTCATTTAGGTCCCTGCAAGGCTTGGTGAGGATTTGGTGTGTTACCTTCCCATTGCTGTAATTTGTCATGATTATTGTCTATCTACCTTTTTTGCTTAGAATTCTTTTTTATGGAGTAACCAACGTGATTTAACTTGCATAACCATGTCATAATTATAGCTAATAAAAATTAAAAATGTTTAGCTGATAGTCTAGTGGTTTTGTTTTAAAAACAAATATGGCCTTGAGGTGATACCTTGAGGTATCTGACAGATGACACTCTTCCAGGGCAGAAGTCAACTACTTGAGCCTGTTGGGTTTAGGTGTTAGGCACAGTAATATTTAGGTATTCAGCTTGCTGTTACTGATCTTGCCAGCCATTTGCACGAGCTTTGGGCAAGGGAATTTAGGAAACCTAAGTTGTCAACCAAATCCAGGTTCATCCAAGTATTTGAACAAGTTCAAGGAGTTACTGAAACTTGATTGTATGGAAAGTTCTGGGTGGATCTATCATGCTTTATCTGGAAGTGGGATTTTTATTTGTTTGGGGAAGGGGAGTGTTAGCTAGTATATGTATGTTAAGAAATACGTGTATGTGGTTGTGTCCTTTTGTGGAAAATGTGAGCCACTTATAAAATAGTTGCTATGATACCATTTTCTAGTCTTTCAGGAGAGCGTACTTTCTCTAACTGTTCAGCCATTCCAGGTTCTGGATCTACTTCTGCCTGCTGATTGTCTGATCAGCAGATCAATCAACTTGATATCATGAGTCTCTTGATTTTCTTGCATGCTACAGCATGCAGTACACCATACAGCTTATGCTGCCTCTGTAACTTAGTTGTATTAAAGAGTTACATCAATTTTTTGGAAGCTGATATCTTACTTGGCTATCACAGACAGTGCCTTGTTGTTTTCTGTTGGTGGCTCAAGAATTTGTGATTTAAGAAACCTTTTGATTTGAAACAGGTTTGGCAACTCATCTTTCCCCTCCTTCCTTTCCCCTCCTTCCTTTCCCCTCCTTCCTTTCCCCTCCTTCCTTTCCCCTCCTTCCTTTCCCCTCCTTCCTTTCCCCTCCTTCCTTTCCCCTCCTTCCTTTCCCCTCCTTCCTTTCCCCTCCTTCCTTTCCCCTCCTTCCTTTCCCCTCCTTCCTTTCCCCTCCTTCCTTTCCCCTCCTTCCTTTCCCCTCCTTCCTTTCCCCTCCTTCCTTTCCCCTCCTTCCTTTCCCCTCCTTCCTTTCCCCTCCTTCCTTTCCCCTCCTTCCTTTCCCCTCCTTCCTTTCCCCTCCTTCCTTTCCCCTCCAAGTGTATTGTCATGGGTTACTATAAATGGTAAGAGAATGGTGAGATGATGCTCATCAAAATTGTTTTGTCCAAGGAAAACAATTATACACCAGAAATAAGGATTTTTTTAACTGTTCTCGTGAGATGTGATACATGGAATATGCTCAGTAAATAATCGAGTTGCTTGTTTTGTTGCAGAATATGAATGAGCAGTATCTGGGAGATATTTTTTTTGACGCCTCATTGATGATTTGGACTGTAGCATTGGCTGTGATTACTCAGATGGGCCTTTGTTCAGCGTTCATTTGTACGTTCTGGGTAGCATTTCCTTTACTCACTAAGCTGATGATCCATAAAGAATTCAGCCAAAAAGGTATGAGTTTTGAGGGGAAGAGGGTTGTATTTTGGAACCTCTGCCCCTACTATTGTATATTGGGTGTTTTCCTCCAAACTCTTGTTATTTAAGCAAAAGAAATTCCAGACGTTGGGTTCTGGGTAGTCAGAGTACATATGTGATGTTTTTGTCGCAAGAAAAAGTGGTTTTGAACTAAAAACAATTTGAAAGTATGGAAAAGCTTTCAAAAAACACTGAAAAACATCCCGTGTCTCAGGCTAAAACTAACGATAATATATGAGGTTATTAATAAGTGATCAGATACTTTGATGGACAGTAAAGGTTGTTTAAAAAAGATTGTAATATTTAAACAGTGTTTGGGACAGAACACCTGTCTTCTTTTTTTTTTTTTTTTTTTTCTCCTGTCCCCTATAGGTGCGACAATGAAGTTTGTCATGATGTACATGCTGGGAATGTTTGTTCCTTATCTGTATATGATGTATCTTAGTTGGACTGTATTTGAAATGTTTACTCCTATCATGGGACGAAGTGGTTCAGAAATTCCACCAGATGCAGTGTTAGCAGGATTTATTGTGGTCATGACTATGATTCTGTCATCCTATTTTGTAAGTAGAATTTCTAAATGTTTAAAACTTGTAAACCTTTCCTTGAGTTTAAAATCAATGTTTTCCTAAACACTTGAAGTTAATGATACTTTGACAACATCTTAAATGTTACGGGAAACTTATAGGAAATGTGTCGAAGATTCTATGTTTTAACTTACTCAAAGAAAAGTCATTGAAGCAGGGGCTACAGAAATACATCTGTTCTATGATGAGGTAGTAAAGATTGATGTAAAATATGCACTTAATGCTGGAGTTTGAACAGGCATTCATTTTAGGTGAAGTATGGTATATGGGTAAACAATACATAGCCTACATTTAAAAAAATATTCTAGATTGTTGTTGACAGATGTTTTAGGAAGGGGAAATTTTTGAAAGCTCCAGAAAGTGCTCACTTTATTAGTTTTGGTTTTAAATACTGAAGTTACAAAGAAGCGTCTTGTGTCAGGTACTACTGGCAATGCTATCTTCTTAATGTACTTCCAGTTCCATAATTGGATTTTAGAGTTATACAAATAGTGTCTTATTTCTAAGTCTTGCAGTTTTATAACTGGGATGTCTTTTTATTCTCCAGATTAACTTCATTTACCTTGTCAAAAGTACAAAAACGACGCTAATAACTTTAACTGCTGTGTTTGTAGTCACTCTGATTCTCGTTTGTAGTGGAATCTTCTTTCCTTACAGTTCTGATGAATCTAATCCAAAGCCTAAGCGAGTCTTTCTCCAGGTAAGAAAAGCCTTACATATTATATTGCCTTTGTTTGTTGTAAGTGTTTGGTTTTTCCAAAGCTTAATCCCCTCCTTCTTCACCCCCCCAAAAAGAGATTAACCTTCCCTTTCTTGCTTGCTCTAATGATTATTCCTGGGTTTGAAAGCATTGCTTAGGTTTTCCCATGTTCAAACTCCGTGTTTGGTTCATCCATGTCAGAAGAGCAGGTTCTTGAGCGGGTTTTAAGTGGGAGAGTTGAGTAAGCAATGGTAATTTAAAAAGTAAAAGTGATGGAAGATGAGCAAATACTTACAGGCACAGTCATCTGCTGAATGTAGGTGTTTTGATGGTATGTTTCTTTTATATGTGTAATTCTCTATGCACTCATACATACTCAGATGCGTGTTCCATGCATGCTGAAAATGCAGTAGATTTTAAGGATTGACATGAAGGATATTTCAGAACCACTTTGATTCTTACAAACTGCACAGGCTCCATCATCTTTCTGTGGTGTTGGTGTTTTGTTTTTTTTTTTTCCTTCTTCAGCACACAAGGAGAAGATTTCATGATCTAGATGGAAATGTGGTTAAAAGTGACTCTGGTATATGGATTAATGGATTTGATTACAACGGAATATCTCATATAACCCCCCATGTACCTGAAATCAATGACACCATTAGGACTCCATGCGAGGAGCAGGCTCCTTTCTGTGGTCTTCCTTGGATTCTGCCAGTGCATTTCATGTTCCGGTTGGTGTGAACTCTGCTTCACTTGTGCACTTACTGCCAAAGAACATTGGTTCTTTATGCAATCTTGCTTATGTAACGGAAGAAAAAGAAAGGCTAATCTTCGTCTAAAAGTAAATAATCCTTCCAGTTTAGAAGACACTTGAACTTCTGTCCAGGTTCAGTGTCTTCAGCCAGAATCTCTGCTAGAGATTGCTGGGTCTGCTGCAGGAGCTGTAGAAGTTGATGTGTGGAAAATCAATGTCAGTGCTAGTGGAGAAGAAGTGGAGAACTTCCCCCTTCCAAAGGGCAGTTCAGAATAGGAGAATGTATGTCTCTTCCTTTCTTCTCCCCAGCCCCAGCTGACAGCAGAGGAGGTCTAGAATAGCTTGTCTCCACAGAAGAAAACCACCTGCTGTGACTTTTTCTCATACCCCAAGAATCTTGTGAGCAAAAGTGTAGCAGCTTGAAGATGCAAATATTCTTACTTATGCTATTGTTTTGTTAATTAAGGGAGACAAAGGTAATGAATGAACACACTGACTGTTATTCTGTTAATATGCCCTTTAAATATTTGTCTGGCCAGAAGGTGCTAATTCTACCCACCTTCTGCCAGAAACAGTAGCTTTTGAATAGTCTGTTCAGTAAGAGCACAGGCAGCTGTACTATAAAAGAACTTCTTGACTTCTCATATTTAGTACCTCTGAGTGTTACATTGTGAATTCCTTTTTTCTTTTTGGTCAGGAAAAACTGGTATCTTCCTGCTCCTGAAATTTTTCCAAGAAGCCCCATTCACTTTAAACTTCTGTCCAAGGAGCTGATGCCCTGGAACTCTCTGAGGCTAAGCTTTGAAGTGTCTGGTGAGTGACAGTTACTGAAGCTTCTGGTTTGTGATTTGTGTTTATTTTTATGCCCATAATAAATCAGGTTTTGAATCCAGTGCTGCAGGTTCTACTGCCATTCCCAAGAGCTTTTTGAGTTTAGCATGAATGAAGTCAGTTTCATAACATGCTGGAAGCTGTGGGTGTTGTGTTGCAGTTGGTATTTGGGGGACTGATAACCTTGTCTATTTTGAGTAAGCCTTAATCTTTTTATAGCTAGTCCTTTCTTAAAGGCCATTTTGTAGCTCTGTCCCTCTCCTACTTCATCATCTCATTTATCTCACTGCTTACAAATAACTGAAGCTTTTTCTGTAGAGATGATGTTTTGGAAGACGCAGACAGTAGCATGTTATCTTTGTATTACTATATAGGAAAATAGATGGTTATTGTACCTCCACCTGTGGAGACATGTCGATAGGTGTCCCTGTCTCTGCAGGTCCCAGTCACATGTCTCTGTATGTTCGACCACATGAAGGGTCGGCTCTGTCCACCTGGTCTCTCGGGGATGGGACGCCAGTCGCTGGTGTCGGAGGAGACTACTTTGTGTTTTACTCCCATGGGCTGCAGGCTTCGCCGTGGCGCTTCTGGGTAGAACTGACAGTGAGTATCCTGTTGCTGGAAACCCAGCGATCCCTTGGTCTGCTCTGTTGTCACCGTTTCTGCATTCTTATGTGAAAAATGTCGTAATAACTTTCTTAATCTTTGCCTTACTTGATAGATACTAATTTTGCTTCCCTCTTTTAATTTTTCTGTCAACTTCATATTAATCAGCTCACACATGTTTTTGATGCTTAGTGTACTAACTTGTCAAACAGCCAAGGTGAGAATATTTTTGTTGTCTTCATGGTCATAGGTTGTATGTTTGGATTTCTGTGATCTTCACCTCATAGTTCTTGAGGTTTATCTTTATTATTGTTATTTCAGAGTTCTTTTTCCCATTGTGAGTAGTTCCCTTTACATGTATTTTGTTTGCTTGGTTTTGGGAAATTACAGGGAGTCCTTGGTGGGAAACTTGCTTGTCTTGAAGCTGAAGAGTGTTGTAAAAGCTTTGTTTTCTAAATTTTCTTTTACATAATTTTCACTTGGAAGCAAGGCGTCCAGTATTGTGTTTCTGGTGGGATTTATATTCCTCCCCTTGTTAGCTTGCCAGTGAAGAATTTTTTGCTGATTTGTATGTTGTTATTATAGGTTTAACAGTGTATTATTCTTTGAAGAAATGTTACAAGAACCTTTGAAAATTCAGAAAGTCGCTTGTTCTTTCCTGGATCAGGCAGTCTAAACACTTTAAATAGAGGGTACTTGATAAAGGCAGACAGGAATCTGCAGTGTGACAAGCTTTGCAAGGTTGATAGTGGCAAAGGTAGGCAGGGAAGTCTTTTCCTCATAAGAATTCACAATATAAGGATCAATATAAATACTATGTTGGAGTCCATGTCTTGATTTGTCAGCAAACTGGCAGATACAAGCATTGAAGTTAAAGCATGTGCGAGTGAGGTACCATGTCAGAGGCACTGTGATCTAAATACCTCGTTGTAAGTTCAGTTCGAAAGGAACTCATCACGTAATCAGACAGACACATTTGAAGTTAGAAAGTGTTTTAACATAGAGGACCAAGAGTTGCAGGATGAAGTTTGTTGCATAGTTATTAAGTCTGTAGAAAAGTTGATCTGGATTGATCTTATGTTTTAAAGCCATAAACAATCATAAAAGTCTTGTGTTTCCCTCTTTTCACTTTCAGGCCCCAGAAAAGCATTCTCGTGGAATAGTCTCCCTCGCCATAGCAGCACATTACTTTTTTGGGGAAGATCAAAAGTCACCTCAACTCTATGCCTTACTGAAGAGGCTACCAAACTGGACATTTTCTTCTGGTTGGTCCTGCACTTATGACCTTTTTGTCTTTTAACACTGACCGTATTTCTCTGATGCAGAATGCTGCTGTAGCAAACATGTTTTAACAAGATGCCAGAGACTTTCACAAGAATTAAAAGTACTTTGGCGACAAATGGTGTTTCTTTGGTAGTCTGGCTGCTTAAAGGCTACTGCTGTCTTGGGGATATTGTGATACTTCTTGTCAATGTGAATACAGTTCACCTTGGTTCTTCCACTGAAATGGCAGAAGTGAAAACTGCATTTGAGGAGGTAATGTTAGCATAATATGAGGACAATTGTAATGAAGGGCCTCGTGAAATTATTTTGCTGTTATTGCAAATGTACTTCGCGCACATGAGGGGGCTATTGCCTAGCAATCCTGTCCGTCCTAAGGTAAGACCTTCAGCTAAAAGGTGCTTGTTCGTATGGTGGGGGAGCAGAGGTGGCAAAGTCCTAAACATTACTTTTGTCACTGGATGAAGTCACTGAAAGCTATGATGCTTGTGTGGGTTGCATTCCTAGTCATTGGCAAATGCACAATGCTGAAAAATCAATATTTTGATGGAATGTGGTAATTATTTATCTAGATTATTTTTTCAAAATAATTTGTTTTTCTTAAAAACTTGGTTCCTACCCTTTTGCCTATGTCTTCAGTGTTACAACTTGAGTGGGTAAGGTTGGCCTGACTAACAACTTGTGTTTTGGTTCCTGTTGGGATCTTTCAGTATCAGCATATAAGCATATGACTTGCTCTCTTGTATGTAAGAGTGCCAAGTCCCCACTCCTTTATGTGGATGTCTTATAATTAATCTACTCTAATTTATTAGAATTGGCTAATTTTTGGTATCTCCTCTGGAGAGACTTTTGGTAATGTGACAGTATTGCACTTTGCTAATACATTTAACTGTTTCTTAAAATACTGTTTGTTTTCCATAAGGGGAAAATACCAAGAAGAGTTATTTTTAAAAAGATGTCCAATATCTCTGGATTGCTCTTGTTTTATTTCCACAGAATGGGTTTTATAAATGACCGTGAGTCATGTTGAATATCTTCCAGTTTCAGTTGACAAGCTTCGAGTTCAGAAGCCACTAACCTCTTGTCTTTTTCTTATAATCCCATTTCTTTTCATTGCAGTGTAATGGTTAGTTTATAAAATTCAAAGAACTCTGTGTAGCTGAAGAAACTTCTTTATGCTTTTTCCCAAACTAGTTATAAAACATTCTGTGGCATAAATGCCATGCTACAAATTGTACAGATTTAGTATTTTGTTCATCTCATGAGTATTGCCAAATCACATACAAAGCAGATTTTGTGAATGCGTCATCAAGCCAAAACCTGCTAGTACCGGGAAGTTTGCAGGGCATGTGGAAGAAAATTTTGTGACGCTAAGTTTTGTGAGCTGTGATGGACAGCAGCTCCCTGATCAGGTATTTTTCCTTTGAATTGTTCTGTAGTTGTGTACCATAGTGGCAAGAACCAGTTTCATTTGTTGTGAGGTACATTCACAAAGACTGTCAGCTGACTCATGGACTAAGGTAAAAGGCTTAATTACTGTAATCATAAAGAGCTGGCCATCAGTATTGTGAATCCAGTGGGTCTTTCTACGTTAACATGTGCATTAATCATAACTCATTTGATTGTATCTGACTTGAAACTACAATCCCTATATTACACATGTATTATTTTTTTTAAAAAGTGCTATTAACGAGTTGAAAAATGGAGTTTTAGTTCATAACTTGTGTCTTGAATCTCAACAAATGTTTTGTACTGTACACTAGCTGATGCACAGCTAGTTAACTAAAGCTGCACTGATATTTACCATCTTCCTCAGTTTTGATTTTTGTGTTTTGCCTCTGATTTAAAGCTTTGCAAAAGTGCTCTGTGAAGAACTCATACTGGGAGCCAAAAATATAAAAATGCCTGTTAGCGATTTCTGCAACTTCAGTGAAGCAATAACTTTTGCTAACTCAGGATTTAACCTTTATTACATAATTTGATTATGAGAGATGTCTAGTTTGTAAATTTGTCTTTGTAAATAAAAGCAAAATTTAACCAGTGAAACTTGATTTCCATCATGATTAAAGGCCTACTTCATAGAATCGTATCAGTTGGAAGAGACCTTCAGGGTCATAGAGTCCAACCATAACCCAACTCTGGCACTAAAGAACGTCATCAACACATCTTTCAAACACCTCCAGCGATGATGATTCCACCACTTTCCTGGGCAGCATGTTCCAATGACTGACAACCCTTTCCGGGAAGTATTTTTTCCTAATATCCAATCTAAACTTCCCCTGGTGCAACCTGAGGCTATTTCCTCTTGTCCTATCACTTGCTACTTGGGAGAAGAGACCAACCCCCTCCATGCTACAACCTCCTTTCAGGTAGCTGTAGACAGCGATCAGGTCTCCCCTCAGCCTCTTTTTCTCCAGGATGAACAGCCCCAGTTCCCTCAGCCGCTCCGCATCTGACTTGTACTCCAGAGAGAAGTATTTCTACCCCAAGCTTCAATAAAACATCAGTGCATTGAATAAAGAGAATTCAAATGTTTCCAACCAAAATGATTCTAAGTGTTGCTGGAGTTGGACAGCTAGAGTTAGAGCTATGTAGAAGATAAGCATGGCTAAGTAATGTAAAAATTACCTGAGTTCGGAATTGTTAAAATCAGGGCCCTGGCTGGTTGACTGAAGAGGGAGGTTGTTCCTGAAACAAGATATGGTATGAAGAATCACCGGTAGCAAAGCTAAGTATTATTTGCAAAACTGTTAGTTGAGAGCAAATTTATTGTTGATCACAGGTAGAAAAACAGGATGGAAACATTTGCTAACTGTTTCACTGTCCGTCTGCTTCCCCATTCAGTACAAGCAGATTAGTCTTCTGCTACTGTGGTTTATTATTTATCATAAAAAGTGTTGTGTGTTTTATTCTGTGAAATATATACAACACAAGCAGCTGGTAATTTTAAGGATAGAAGGGCATGGAAGTAGAAAAAGTCTGTATTTTTAGTAGGGTCAGTAAGCACTGGTTGATTGGAATTCCCCAATGTTCATCTGAAACAATGTACATGCACACCTTTTCTAAATTGCTGTACACTTCTTTAATGGTAGAGTTCTTCCCTGATATTTGATGGTTTTTTGAATCTGTTACATTCTCTGTTAACATACTTAGTACTCTGTTATGTATCTTATAGGTAAAAGTTTGAGAAGTAAGCATTTTATGAATTTAAGCATGCGATTGTACATGTTTGGTTACACACTAATGCAGCTCTAGTACCTTTAGATTGCCTGTCAGGTACAAGTAGGCATTTGCAGAAAGAAAGTGTTGGGATAGGTACAATGAACAGGAGAATTTCAGCGGTTATACATGAAGTGACAGACAGTTGAGCTGAGCGGAGCCATTCTGTGTTAGCAAGACCTGTCTTTAATGTCTGTTCAATCTAGGGTAGGTTGCAAGCCTGTTGGAAAAACGCTATCCAAATAGACAAGGTCTGACAAGTCCACACAGAGCTAACTGTAGCATGTGGGACAGAGCTGCTGAGGAGTTCACCTGCATGGTAATGCTGTTGATTACTTTTTGCCTTGGGTGCTAAGCCAAACCTGGTTCTTGATAATGATCTGGAAGGAGCCTGCAGGATGACCCATCAAAGAACTTGATACATAGTCTTAGTGAAGGATGGTTAAAAAGCCACACAAGATCAGTAACTCTTAAGTGCTGTCACGGAAGTTGTCTAAGGTCTTTTTCAGAATGGTATGGGAAGGGTCCTCCTGGCTCTGAAGCACTGGAACATACTATAAGCTGGCATTAATCTTGCTGACCACTAGAATATCTCAACAGTCTTCAGCTATAAGATAGGAAATTATGCTGAAACAGTAAATTGGGTCTGAGGACATTTTTCCTTGGGAGTCCTCCTTCCTTCAGTTGAGGCCAGCTTACCACATTATCACAGAATCACAGAATGTTAGGGATTGGAAGGGACCTCAAAAGATCATCTGTTCCAATCCCCCTGCCAGAGCAGGAACACCTAGGTGAGGTTACACAGGAAGGCGTCCAGGCGGGTTTTGAATGTCTCCAGAGAAGGAGACTCCACAACCTCCCTGGGCAGCCTGTTCCAGTGTTCTGTGACCCTCACTGAGGAGAACTTTCCTCTCAAATTTAAGTGGAACCTCCTGTTTTCCAGTTTGAACCCATTACTCCTTGTCCTATCATTGGTTGTCACCGAGAAGAGCCTGGCTCCATCCTCATGACACTCACCCTTTACATATTTATAAACATTAATGAAGTCACCCCTCAGTCTCTTCTCCAAGCTAAAGAGACCCAGCTCCCTCAGCCTTTCCTCATAAGGGAGATGCTCCACTCCCTTCATCATCTTGGTGGCCCTGCGCTGGACTCTCTCCAGCAATTCTCTGTCCTTCTTGAACTGAGGGGCCCAGAACTGGACACAATATTCCAGATGAGGTCTCACCAGGGCAGAGTAGAGGGGAAGGAGAACCTCTCTCGGCCTACTAACCACCCCCGTTCTAATACACCCCAGGATGCCATTGGCCTTCTTGGCCACAAGGGCACAGTGCTGGCTCGTGGTCATCCTGCTGTCCACCAGGACCCCCAGGTCCCTTTCCACTTTTCCACTGCTCTCCAGCAGGTCATTCTCCAACTTATACTGTAGACAACTTCTCCCTTCAGTTCATAATGAAAAGAAGCGACCTCTTTTGTACAGGTTCTGGCTAGATTACACATTCCTGTATTTCTGTTCACTTAGCAGTGGACCTGAACCTGTAGTTACACTTCAGCTCAAAAACTGTATAAATTGGTTGCTTTGGACTAAAACACACTAGTGAAAAATTAGCTTACTCTGACAAATGTGATGGTGAAAATTATCCTCAGAAATAGGATTTGACTTAAGTACTTTTGCAAGTATACCCTCTGTGAGAGGAATTTTTTTTTTTAAATGGGTAGCAAATAATCCAGCGTTGTTGCTGTTTTTCAGAGGCAATTAAGTTTTGTACAGGATGTGAAGCAGAACAAGAAAAATTCATGATACGCAGATGCTGGTGAAGGAGAAAATATGACATCTTCCTATGCCATTAAATGCTAAATGCTTTGGTAGGCTAGGCTGGCAAGATCCAGGGCAGCCAGTTGTATGTGAGATGGATGAATAAAGTGAGAGGAGACAGTGAGTTGGAATGCCATAGAAAATGTTGATTCTCTAATGGTTAAATGGCCTGGTTTTCCTGTGTTCACGTTGATGGCCAGTCTCTGCTGCTCCTTCCGACACTGTTCCCCTGCTCCAGCGTGGGGTCCCTCCCGTGGGATAGAGTCTTCCATGAACTGTTCCAGTCTGGATTCTCTTTTTCAATGGGGTGGTCCTTCAGGAACAGACTGTTCCAGCATGGGCTCTCCCATGGCCAGCAGTTCTGGCCAGAAAACCTGCTCCTGCATGGGCTCTCCGTGGGCTGCAGCTTCCTTCAGAGCTCTGCTCTGGTGTGGGGTCCTGCACAGGCTACAGCATGGATACCTGCTCTGATATGCTCCACAACAGGTTGCAGGTGGACAGCCTGCTTCACCATGCTCTAAAAAGATTTAACTGCTTAACAACCATAGCACAGTAGTAAGATACTAATAGTAAGAATGTTAGTACATCAGTTAATGTATGTGTTTACTTGGACAGATCCACAGGCTGCAGATCTTTGCTCCAGCGCCTGGAGCAGCTCCTCCTGCTCCTCCTTTATGGGCCTGGCTGTCTGCAGGGCAGTTCCTCACCTTTTTTTCCTCACTCATCTCTCTCATAGCTGCTGCGCAGCATTTTTTGACCCCTTATTAAACACATTTTTATATATTTATATATAAAGCCAAGCTTGGCTGATGGGCTCACCTGTGGCCCATGGTGGGTCTGTTGGAGCTGTCTGTGTCTGACACAGGCAGTTCCTGCGCTCTGCTCACCAAGGCCGTCCCTGCAACTTCCCCTTGCTACCACACCCTTGCCACCTAAACCCAGTACAACTCTTTTCAAAATACATGGATGCAACTTCAAAGATGCACTAATAAGGTAATTTTTAACTTAGAAGCTTGATACCTTCATCCTGTAAAACAGGACACAGGGGCATGATGTGGCAAACTAAACCAATCTTCATCAGGTAGTTTCTTTGAGAGCTTCTGTTTTTCTGAGACAACCTACTTGAATTCTGGCAATTTACTGTCTATGGCTTGAAGTCAGAAATAGTTATTTTCCACAGCAGGAACTTCAATTAAAGTTGAATACATTTGTCTTTTAATTACAGGTATAACAGCAGTGAAATTGAAATACAAAATTAGCACATAAGATTTGCATAGAGATAATTACTACTAAGAAGTACAAACTCCTAAAATTTCACAACTAAAAAGATTTAACTGCTAAACAAGAGTAGCACAGTAGTAAGATACTAAGCATGTTAGTATATCAGTTAATGCATGTGTTTAATTGCACAGATCCAAAACCTGAATAGCAGAGGCTTATTCAGGATGGGCTTGGCTTACATCATTACCACAGAACCACAGAAAAATAGTAACTTGAAGCACAGTTTTTATTTCTTTTAACACAGATTAAGCAGGTTTTTTAATCATAAAAAGCTTAAAGTATCCCCATATAACAATAATGGATTTTGATGTCAGATCACAACAGGTTTGTAGGTATGATAGACATTATCTGTAACCAGTAGATACAACGCAGACTAAGCTTAATGCTGGGATTCTTGAACTGGATTTCTTTCCTAGAACTCCAGTATTAGTTTCATCTCTTCAAAGGAAATTCAAGCTGCATTCACTAAAATCTCCAGCTCCCCAAGTAATACTCGCACCTATTGCACTTGTACTGGTCGTATTGGCTTAGTAAAGCCGTTCTAAAGCAACAGTTTAATATTTGTACATTTTAAAGCACTTGATCTTATCTACAAAGGAAATAAATGTGATAAAACCACAATTTATTTCAACTTAATTGTGAATATTCTTAATTTTCAAAGTTTAATTGGATGTGCATTTAGTAATTACAATAGAAAAGCAACAGATGCTGTAACTACCCTATGATGACTAGTTTGGTCCATGTCAGTAATCAAGTGATGTTATAAAAAATAAACTAGTTTATTCTGTATAAAATGAATAATGTTGCATTTTTTTTTCAGATTGCACAGTACAAACAAGCTAATATCTAAATTAATACTGTTACAGGTAGTTATTACATAGGGAAAGCAGCTAGAAAAAATAAGTACCCTCAAAGCAACAGACTTCTGCAGCCAGCTTTCCATAACATTGTATGAAAGTTAAATATGTCTCAGTTACAAGTATGCATATTATAAAATGTTTGAAAAATGTTTAAGTATGAGCTGTTAAACTAATTTCCCATAGCAAGAGTATATGATGAGTATTTACACTTTAAAAATTCATTTTTTCAGAAAAGAATTTACAATGAAATAAATAACCTTCAGCAATCCCTTAGACCCAACTACAAGATCTGTAAGTGGCAGTAAAAAACCGCTGAGCCACCTTTTGTCAATGTTAGGTCAGTAAAGTATGCCGCATCCAGAAAGAAGTGCAACTCTGCTTTAACTTTACTAGTAATCTAGAAACATGCACAATACATATTGGTACCTTCAAATATGGTACAACCTTGAGTATTTGTACAAGAGTATTCACAAAAACATACAATATATTTTACAGTCCTTTAATATAAAATCTCGGTATCAAACCAATCTGAACTGCATTGATCAGATATTTCTTAGGCAGGCAAGCTGCAAAGGATAAGAGTTTTTAAATTTAATCCCCTCTTCACCTTTAAACTCAAGCAAGACATAAGTAGTTTCTTCAGAGCATGTAGGTGATGTAAAGGTACTGATGAACATTAGTTGAACCTGTCTCCATCTGTATTCACTGTCTCTAAACAATATCAAGTATCAAAACCTAAAGCTGCAGTCCGAAGATTACATTAAAAAAAATCTTGCCTCCTTTTGAATTTTCAAGATGAAACTGCTGCTTGGTTATCCCCACTAAAGATTTCAAAGATTGAAATTAAAAAGAAAAAAAAAAAGAAAAAAAAAAAAAAAAAAAGTTCAAATCCAAAACATGGAAGCGTGTCTAAGAGCTGGTTTATTTTGTTTCACACATGACACTTGGCAAGTTTTTCATCTTCCATTTAAGACACAACACAGTCATAACTGCTGTCTTGGAGTGAATCCTCATCCTCTGTCTTAGACTTGTCCTCTTCATGCCTGCTCACACTGCTGCTGCCACCATCGCTCTGAGGATTAGTGCCATGGCCAGATGAAGTCCTGCTTTCCTCAGCTCTGGGGTTCACCTGTTCCGTAACCTTAGAGGGATTCACGGGCTGAAAAGCTTCAGGCTGTACTTGCTCTTCTGCTATCTCACTTAGTTTCTGGATCTGTGGTTTGATGATGTTTAGAAATGGCTTGTACCCAGGGCTAGGAAAATAATGGTATAGAGCACCATGAGTACTTCTGTCATATGCCTGAAAAGCAGCTTTTCTTAGGAGATCTTTAATATAAATCAGTATCTTCTAGCACCCTTTCTGTACAGAAACTTTCGTCGTTGGTCATTTTGTGTTGTTGTTTGTTTTAAAATAGAGGGAAAAAGGCAACCGTAATCAAACAATAAAAATTGGGGGGTGGTTGTTTTTTCTTTGTTTTCCAGTTTGATCACAACTGTGTTACGTGACTGTCCTGAAATTTTCTGCAAAGGGGCTTTTAAATAGTTGTTTCAGCTAGGGCTGAGATAACTCCAAGTTATTTTTTAGGTAACTAATTAGCTACAACTGGAATGAAAATAAAGGTGGGGAAGATCACTTACCAATCTGTAGAAGCCCATTTGTCAACAGCATATAGGCCAGTCTTGATATTCTGACAGATTTCTCCATCAGTATCAGAGGATTGCATTATACTGAAAACCTGGTTGATTACTGAAGATTCTCTGAGGATAAGGCCTATGATAATACACCAATCCAGACATCCTGCTTCCATGAAGATATGTAGCAAGTACCTATATGGAAAAACAGTCTACTTATTTCTTTTTCCACCCTGAAGACAAAATCCCAGTGTGATTCGGTAGACAGTGTTTCTTTCTCCTAATGCTGCCTACTCGTCATTTCAAGTTTCAAATGTATTGATGACGTCACTTACCGCAGCTGGACCTGTGACTTGTGTGGCCCTTTACTGGCCAGTTCTAGAGAGATGTGTTCAAGCTCTGACTGAGTTAGACTGGAGAAGTTCTCATCCACCATGGTCCAGTCACCATCCACCATAGAACTTGTTTCAGTCAGGTCCGTTGCTGAACCAATGCTGCATTCGTCACCTATCGAAAACACCCAGAAACATAAGGGAAAAAGAAACTACTTACTTTAGTAAGACTCAGAATTTCTGAGCTACTTCCTCTAGAAACCGACCGATTACACAATAATGCTTTGCTGTGTATCACAGTGCCAAGAAATTACTTCAGGCATGCTGTCCATTCCACTTCAGCATTATTCTTGTCACACTATACGGTAGAATTATTACTGCAGGAATGCAGTAGTTTTCCTGTCAAATAAAAATAGTTCTGCAGAATAATATCAATAACGGATCTTGAAGATGGGTTGGCAATAATAGTAAGAGCACAGTGACAGCTGCTTACACACTATAATCCTAGAATTAAGTGTGTAGGAAGGGTTGCAGTCTGTCTAAAGATGCTGCTTTATATAACCTTTGTTAAAAATGAAGATGCAATAGCAAGTTCTTTTTGTTGTACAAAATCCTGAAGATTCTGAATGCTTGGTAATGTAAAATTTACTTGCCCTAATTACAAAAAGAAATAAGTGTTTCTAATAAAAACATGAAGAGCAGGTGTAGCCACAGAATTTTCACAGAACAGTAACAGCAAAGCCAAAACCATTACAGTGGTGAGTCAAGAAGGCACCCACCTTCCAGTATAGTTTCCATATTAAAGTAGATGCATGTTTTCTGTGGAAAATGTTTAGAAAGTCAGAAAGTTATTTTATTAGCTTTTTGCCCGTAAATACCACTGTTGGGTTAGTTATTTGTGAAATTATTATTATTATTCAGCTTGCGACATTTTAAAGACTATTAATTTAGTTTCACTTAGGAAAAACCTGTTTCAAAATGCATACCAAAGTCCATTGAACTCAAAGGTCTTCATCCAGCTCAGAAAAAAAGGAGATGCTTATTTATAGAAACAGCGGTAGTGGCAGACCGCAGTACAAGATAGTGCAATGAAAAGAGAAATAAATTTTCCCCATTTAAATTATGCTTTTTTAGAGAGTTCTATAAGAAACTTACTTAAACCTAATGCATTCTTGCAGTCTCCAGAAGAAATAAACAAGAGAAAGGGTGTGAAAATAGAATGAGGCAGTGGCCAAGCAGAGGGAGAGAACGTCACTCTTTCTTCATTTTTTAAAGCCTGTCACCTTGTTAAATAGCAGCTCCAAATGCTCTGCCTCTCACGGGAGGTCCTAGCATCTTGAGGAGGGTGTAGTTGACACTTAGGTACTTAACTACTCATAAGCTGGGCACACATTTGAGCTTTTACAAAAGTGATTTAAACAAAGCCACAGGAAAGAAGAAAACTATGAGACTATAAATTCCTCAACGTCATCAATAAAGAATGTATTAATATCTTCCTAAGGAAATAAAAAAGCACAAAGTTCATGCATTAGAACAGCGCCAGCCTGTGAAAGAGGCTGACCCATGCAAGAGACAAAGATAAAAAACTTAGAACACTCTTCTCAGCCAGACTGTAAGAAGAATGAATTTGAAGTGAATATGACAGATGGAACTTCAATGAATACCAATTTCATATTCTACTTCATGTATGACATGGGTGTTAACTTTCTGTTGTAAAAATTCCAGTTCACCTTTCAACAAAGTCCTCTTTTTTTTTTTTACCCTGAATTATGGTTATCAGCAGTTGAGAAGCAACAATACAGCAGTGGCATGCCAACATCAAAACATAAGCACATACTTCCAGGTGCATTTTTCCAATGAGCAGGCAGAAGGAAGAGTGACTAACCTTTACTTAGCAAAGGAGAAAGGAACGCATCTTGCATGTGTGGTCCATGGGATGAAACTGTGTCAACCTCTCTCTGAGACGAGCTGATAGTGCCAAGCCAGCTGCGACTCCGAGGTGTGTTTGGTACCCCTGTGTCCATTTCCATGTTTACAAAGGTGTCTGCAGACTGAGATTTTAGCAGCTGCTCCCCCACAGCTAAAAAAAGAACAGAACCCACCAAAGGAAAATCATGTAACTATCAAAAAGGAAATTTGGAAAGTTCTCTCCAGGAATTTCAGAAAGCTAAAACTTGTGTCTAAGTCAATATTCAATTTGTTTGCTGAGGCATCACCAAAAGGAAGGGAATGCAGTGCAAGTTTAGGTATTTCAGGATTTTCTGATCAGCTTTTTATGTCAGCAAGGGAATAAAAGAAATATCAGCTGACAAAATGTTGGCATCAATAGAACTAAATAATGGTGTTGCTACTACCAAAAAGAGGAAGACTTGGCAGCTGGTATCGATTTTGCCCTAAGAAGATAAACTAGTGAACTGAGAGATTAATAATACAAAAGAGGTTTACAGAAAGTCCTCAAAATTCTTACACTTTAACATAAAGCAAATTTCTAATATTGTGAACATTACTTTTTAAAATATAAAAAAGTTACTCAAAATCTCATCTAACGACTACGTAAGAATAGTGTTGACTTTAGCAATTTTCTGTAGCAGAATTTACATCAAGGAGCAATATCCACATTCAACTCAACATCTGCTACAAGTGATGTCCAGTTCAATGCACCTGAGAAAGCAAGAAACCTCAAGGGAAACCGTAGTGTATTCAGACTACACAAGAGATGCCATTTGTGCTAAAAGGAATCCCTTCAAAAAACACACCCTGTATGAGAAAGTCCTGCAGGTGCCAAGCTTCAGCCTATTCTTTGCTTGGCTGAACTGAGGAAGGGCAGATTCAGACTGATGGCTGTAGGACTGCAGGAAAAAAACCTAGTCCAAATCAACTCGGATGTTACGGCACCTGTTTTGTACTTTCCATTCTTGAAAGGTGAATTAATGGACGACGCCGGTATGACTGGAAATGGCCAGTGGAAATCCTCATGTAGCCTTTTCAAAGCAAACACAAAATCCTCCACGCGCGCAGCTCTGGCTCGCTCCTTGCACAGCCAGCCAATGAGCTCAAAACCCAACTGTGCAGCAAAGCAGCCGAGGTCTTTCAGCTTGATTTCTTCTAAGAGACGCCGAGCATGCCGCCAGAGCATCATGTCAATGTACATGTTCTCAGCACAGTCACTGTCTTTACTCCACCTATAGACAGACCAGAGAACAGTGAGTGACATTAAGACTGATAAAACAGAGTTGCAAAGGCTGTTGGCCACAACCACAGTACATCAAGGTACCAGAGTAGTAGTGGGACTTTCTATATACTAACAAAAGCAGTTTCTACCATTCCTTGCTATTTATATTCTCTAAAAGATTCTACTGCCTCAAAAGGTAAGTGAAATAAGGGAAGAAGATACAACAGCAGCAGTGCCCGTAGAGTATTAAAATATTAGCAATGCAGAACAAAGTGAAGAAGGAGAGATAAAAGGAAGATGCCACTGTAAAGTGACTTCTGAGAAACAGGTTTTGAGAAAAACTCAAGTATTAGTCTAGGACCCTTCCTATCAAAACTCTTAAGATAGTGCTCTCTATGGAAAATTACTAAATAAAAGCATTTGAATTTGTACTAAGATTGCCTTGAAGGTCTTATACGGGAAAAGAAGCCAAAACCAAGATAATAATGAATTCCAGCTCAGAGCCACTTCTGAACATGAACACTGATCAATATGAATTCTGTATACAATACTTTAAGAGGGATTCACCCCAAGGTGTAAAAGGCTCTGTTTATGGCTCGGCAACACACTACTAGATCAAGATGTGCCCAGTATCGCAGCGCAATGTATGCTACGATGCTGCAGTACTGTGAGCTGTTCAAGATATATCTTTCAGCAAAACAGACCCTTCGAATATAAGACATGAGGTCTCCCTAACTATTTAAATCACTATGTATGCATTCAGTGGATTCAGAGGCTTTTGGTTAGTAATATCCATGCAAGCATGTCTGTCCTTATATACACACAAACACACACATATATTTACATGTACAAGAATATATTCTTCCAAGAACACAAGAGAGGCACAGACATTAGGAGAATCAGAAAAAGACAAATGAAGAATAATATGACAAATCTAACTCTATCATACAATGTATTTCCATAACTTGAATTGTAAGACAGTTAGTATGGTACCTAACAAAGTGAGGAAGGAGAAGACATTACTACCAATTACCTTTTTCCAGATGGGCCAGAGGGCATACTGAGTGTTTTTGTCAAGTTAAATTTGCTATGGAGATTCTCTGCTGATTGGGATAAACTAATGCTGCGATGTCTGAAGAACTCAAAGCCACTACTTGAACTAGGTTCCTAAAAATCAAGAAAACCCAAACATACAGTCAAAGGAGCTATACAGCAGCAAGATTAATCACACAAGGTTCGATGCACCACAAACCTGAGTTGTTGGTGTAGCTGGCGGTGTCTCTGTTTCTCCAGAGCCAATGGCTTTAAGAAATCTGATCATATGACGACAAAGATCCCACTTTCCCTGCTCTAAGGCAGTATTAAATAGAAGAGTAGCATGTTGTCTGCTAACTGCTGGAACTTCCATATTCTGCAAGTAACGAAGCTTAATTAAGTCATTTGCTTCTGCCATTGAGCAACAAAAGTCCTATTTAGTCAAGTCACATCATGTCACATTCAAGTATACCAGAGATTAGAAGAAGCAAATTTCATGCCATTATTTCTTTTTTTATAACAGTAAACTAACTACTTACATTGTATGATATTCCCCCCCTTCAAAGCAGGACATAATCTCAACAGAAAACGGTTAAATTAAAAGTCCGTTTAACATGCGTAACTTTGATATGACAATATTTTAAAATAGTAAACAGTAAATATCACCTCTCATAATTTACGAGGTACCATTACCTGTAGGATAATAAGATAAGAGGCAGCTGTGTCCAAGTCCTGGGCCATTAAGCACTCTTCAAATAAGTCCTTTGGGTTCCCAACAGCAGCAAAAAGGTAATTCCACAGGGCATATTCTGTCTTCCTAGCACAATGAACAACTGTCTGCAGGAAGAGGGGGAACTCTGTAATGAACTTCGCCACAGTGGGAAGCAGAGGGTCGGGAATGGGTTCCCGCGAGGTAGCTTCTTCTTCCAGCACTTCATGAAGCATCAGTTCTAGTACGTGAGGAAAGTATGGTAACGTGGCACAGGAGTGGGCCAAAAGCAAGGCTTGTTCACCGAGGTTCCTAACCAAGAGCTGGCGTAAAATGTGATGGAGGTAGATCTGAGAGGTTCTCTCAACAATACAGAAAGGAAAGAGAACCTCCAAGTGTTCTCTAGCACTGGTCTGAGTGTATAAACAGTCATAGAGCACAGTGTCATTAACAGCACCAAGAACCAAGGCATCTTCAAACAAAACAGCCAATGGGTATATGTTGATGTGGAAAGGCAGCATGATCCGTCTTGACAGAAAGGAATGCGGTTTTCGATGATCTCTGGGAAACAGGGGTAGCCAGACTTTCATACCTGCCCCACCACAGCTGAGCCACAGAGCCTCCAATAAGTGGCGTTTCTGTTTGTTGATTCTGCAAGTAGTCCATACATTTTCAACAGACTGGGCTAGGACAACTGGAGCACAAAAAGGCAGCTATTTAAAAAAAAAAAAAAAAAATCAGAATTCATTATTCCTTTTCTTTTTTTTTTTACCCTCACCACAGAAAAACTGAAAAATTCAGTCACTGATTTCTATTATTGTTGGTTTTAAGAACTTTGTAATTGTACTCTGCAAAAAAAGGTAATGTTCCATAAACATACAGAATAGTTTTAGACAGACTGGAGATTTTCTGTCATTAGAGCACGTCAAATTTTGCACAGGACCTTTATGCTTAAAATGTGTATCTTTCACTGCGATACAAGTATTAAAGTCAAGTAGTAAATAATTTAGTTAGACATTAAGTACCAACATTTCACAGACTCTTTGAGGAAAAAAAAAAAAAATAAAAAAAAAATCACAGGAGTGGTGATTTACTTCCAGCTAACAATTCAGCCTGTAAGTGTAGAAACTGCCTTGCATTATAGACCTTTTTTCTTTATGCCTGGACCACTCTCTTCCGCAACTTCTTCAGTCACTGACAACATCTTTGAAGCCATATAAAATACTCCACATATATTTACTCACATGCTTCCTTTGATTAGGATTGTTATCCTTATCTCGTATTTGGGGTCCCGATCGATCCCTCTGCAACATGATGAGTTGTCCTGCTAAGTTTAGCATTATACTTTCAGCCTCACAAGCCTAAAAATAAAAGAGTATCATGCAAATTATTCAAGCTTTTTGAATGCATCATTTTGCCCATAACCACAACACAAACCCAGAATAAAAATAATAAATTAACTGCACTGTGATACAGAGATGACAACAACCAAATTCAATTCAGGACTTGGAAAAATCAAGTAGAACTGAGTACCTACAGATAGATTCATTTATGTAGTTCTTGTGCAAAGGAGTAAATACTGGAAGTTTTTCTGTTAACTAGACTCATTCCATATGTTTATTTGATCTGGGCTTTTTCCAACTATGCCTGTATTTCCAACTGTGCCAGTATTTTAAGAAAAATAAACCTCTGTATTATCAGTATCGCCATGATATGATTGCCAGTATCTGACTGCAAAGACTAACACTGGTACACAAGCCAAAAAGAGTTTAGCCACACTTGTACAGCATCTTGAACTTTTATAAGCTGCAGTAAGAGAAAAATCTTTCTAGTTAGGTATATCAAGAAAGCAAAGTATTCTTTCTAAGTATTTATTTCAGAACTGAAATTTCATTTTCATTTTAACCCAAGTCACTGCAGCCGATACCATGCTGTGCATGAAGTTTATTTTTAAGATACACGGGCAGAGGGCCTGTATGGTAAGTTTGCAGCATCTGGAGTTAAGGTCACCAATAGACAGCGGCACTGGAAAGGCTGACACACTCCACTACGTCAGACTCATTGGTTTTTCTACAGTGCAGTGTCATATTCGGTGCTAACATTAATACTTTTCCTCTGATCAGGAGGATCAGAGTTTGAAGATATGAGCTCTTAGAAAGAAAACGGGTAACATTTGTTCCATCTGAAGCTACGTTTAAAATACGATTAGTGCTCTAAAAGTTTCAACAGCTTTTTCTCAAAATTAGGAAACAGTGTAGGTCAGGTAGTTCAGGAATAAGGACACTGTCTCACAGCAAGCTGGACTAGAAAACCACAAGCGTGTTGCCTTTTATGCCCTTGTCTAACACCACATCAAAGTCTCAGGACACAGGTTCAGCATTGCGGGCCACTAAATTAGAACAAACTGAAGGTAGCAAGTGCAAACCTTCAGATTTTACATCTGTGCCATTACTTTCATATCTGCCAGTGGCTTTGGTATGCAGAGAAACATATGCACCTTCACATGTCTATGTGCCTGTGTCACAGACAATGCAACTTCCAAACTATCTTAAGGTAACTGCTCTGATGAGAAAATATGCTGTATACTACAGCTACTCAAACAGTTAAGTGTAATTTGTTTACACCACAGACAACAAAAATGTAAGTTCTCTTTGCACGGTGCTTTCAGTGGCCTGAATAATTTCCTGGAGTTAAGACAGGGCTTCACCTTCACACCATAGTCATTGCTTGGCTGTTGGCCCATCTCCAAATGTAACAAGTGGGAGAGATTATTTTAATTTATTTTAGTGTAGTAGGAAATTGGCTAGAAGTAACCTTACAGAGTCATATGCCATCTTCTCCTTTTTCTGTTTATTCTTTGAGTAATGCACTTGTTGCAGCAAGAAAGGCACTTCTTAGTGCCATGAATTGCCCTGGTGTTCAACTTTTACTACACAACAGAGAAACAGACACCTGACATAGGTTAAGTTTGATTTGTCCTCCAAGATTTGGCCCCAAGCTTCAAAAGATGACAAGAGAAGATATGAAATAGAAGTAAGACTTTAGAATTTATTTTCGCCGTCCTCCCAATTCACACATAAAGTGTCTACATAACAAGCATCAGAAAAAAACATGTTTGCATCTTACCGCATAGAAGAACCACTGATTTATGATTCATCTATCAGCCAGAGAACCTTTGAGGACTTAGCTAACAAATTCAGGCACCAATTCTTTTAAATTTTGAGTACTATAGACCTGTTACCTGCTGAGGCATCTTCAAGGTGATGCCAGTCTCTGTCCTCACCGATGTCAATGTAACAGACACTACAAGAAAAGGATGAGGAATGTACCGAGACATGGACACTTCTTGAAGAATTTGGATACTGGCAGTAGGGTTAAGACTGAAAGGAAAGATGACTACATTTAGCAATTTTTAAATAGCACTTAACATAAAATTAATATATCGAAGTAAACCTAATGAAAATAATCAACTTAACTTTAGCAAACAGTTTACTCTACAGACCAAAATGACTTGACTTTAACCAGGAATCCCACAGGCCCTCTACACAGAGTTACCAAATAAACCCAGGCTGGGCTACTTCATCTTGATAATTTTGGGGAATACAGCTATGAGTGGATAGAAGACACCACTAGATACTTCGGAATAATACTCTAGTCACCGTTCAGTGCAACGAGTCCAGGGTTTGGATTTTGTTGGAATTTTATTTGAAAAAACATTGAAAATATTTTCCTTTGAAGTGGATCAACAGCTTGCTTTCCGCTACAGAAAGATCCCTTCCTGCTGAAATCAAGATACTGTAACAGTAAGAAAAATCGCCTGCTTAGGCACTTCAAAAACTATCTGGGAATCTTTCTCTCCTCCTTAGGTTCACTAATCTTAACTGTTTGCCAGTAGTGGGCTCTTATGTTGCTACTTCTTTTGCACCAAAATAGGTCCCCACAACCATACCACAGACCCAACTTTTCTCTCTTGAACTTTGCTACCCTGCTGCCACTCCCACCAATTCCTACTTGTAATGTCAGAAACATTCAAATATGTGGGTGCCTTTTAGTACCTTTTTCTTCTATTTACATTCATTTTTCAAGTTCCTATCAGCTAGAACATGTTCGTACAGACAGCTGGAAACACGCCTATCTCAGTCACCACTTCCATACCTAATGTGCCTACTTGCACGTACGCAAGTGACAATATTCATGAACTATCACTTGTGCACGCAGATAACACTTACCCCTCTGTATTTTAAAAATCTGACTCTACAAGTTATCAAACGACTTTATATTAAGTATTTACTCAGCCTGAGAACAGATTTACAAGCACAATACTGCAAAAGCATTTAAATAGTGATACTCACCCTTCGGGCCTTCTCTCAATACTGTAAAGGCAAATGGAACAATCTGCTCTGAACAATATTACGATGTCCCGGAAGACACTCAGTAGTAACGTGTCTGCTTGCACTTTGGTGATGTGTGCAAATGCATTGTCAAGATTAGACGTTCGCAGGTAGATTCTCAGCTACAAGGAAAAGGAGTAGTTTGAATAAAGGTTCTGTTTACCAACAAACTAATAGTAATTCCATATTCTATCATTTTATTTTTTTGTGGAATGGCTGTCCAAGATTTCTAGCAAGACACATTACTGGGTTTTTGTTTCATCAAATGTTTTACCCGTTGCATTACATTACTGCATCCGAAGTGGTTAAAGAACAGTGCAGCCAAATCTACAGTACCGTACAACAAACATAAGGAATGAGTTTTATTCATTAGTTTTAAACAGCAAACAGTAAGTAAAGCTCTTCTACCCATCCAATTTAAAACTTGCCAGAAGTGTGCCAAAATACCACAAAACAGGCTTAATGCCAACATGCAAAAATGTCATGAAGTTTTCAGAGGAATGAGTAGATTCATGGTAGTCAGCAGAAAATCATTTTTAATAGCAATAATAAACTTTTCTGCAAATAATTACTTACATATTAATAAAGAATTTCTGCTACCTATGTATCAAGCTTTTCAGATTTACAATACTACTGTAGAACAGATCAGATATTCTAAGTGTGATTTATTTACTTTGAGGAAAAATACCTCACCTCTTCCTGATGATCATTTAAATTATAACATGCAAGAACAATAAAGTCATTCCACCATGCTAAGCCACCTGTTACCACCATATTTTGCTCCTGAAAAGAAAAAAACAAGCAAATGACATAAATATGTACGTATGTTTTTTTATTTACATACACACACACACACATTCTATGGGTGATTTCTGAAAACCATACTTGACCTCTACAAGCTTTACTGATAGTGGCAAGACAAACTATGTATATGAAGTTTCTGTTGTTTAAAAAAACCCAAAGTACTAAACAATAATATGTGAAGGACAAACACCATCCTACAAAACACAGCTTCACAGTTCCTTATGCTACTGGTGTCCCTGAACTCTCTCAAATTAGCTTTCCGCTTCTGCCCAGAATTTACAAGCTTGGCATCCAAAGCTATGTTTCAGACAAACTCTCAGATAAGACATATGGGAGTAAGTGTCTGACTACGCACACTCAGACTTGGAAACCTTTTAATAATCAGATGCAAAGTCTTGTGCCAAAGCCACAAGATTAGTGTTTCAGTTATTTTATGAAAAACACATGCAAAACCAGCATACTTATTCCCAAGTGTGTCTGCAGGTTGTTTACTTGGAAAAGATATTTTTTCATTTTCTCCAAGAGTCACATGCCAACAAATATGACCTGAATATAGTACCATAACCTCTCACCTGTGTAATGTTTCCAAACAGCTTCCATTTTTTGGTAAGTAAAGAATAATGTGCAAAACCAAACTTGCCAACAACAGCTACATTCTGTCCAAGCTTGTCAATAGCTGAAAACTGTTCGAAGAGGAAAAAAACAGAACCTCAGGAGGGAACTTATTTAAATAATATATCCTATCCAAGTACATCACTACAAGGCAATATGCCAGAGTCAAAACTTGTAAAGTATCTTCATGTTATCTACTTTACTGCCACATATTCTTCTTTCTGCAATTTAAAACAGTGATTTAATCTTCCACAGCTCATCCAACCCTAAGGGACAGCTATAAAAACCCAATACTTTTAAAGAGGCAAGAACATACTCTTAAAATAACTCACCCTTATAGGCCAGTTGCTCTCTAGATATGTACTATGAATCTAAAAAAAAGAGAAAACCAAAACCATGTAACTATACCAAGCACCATTAGTGATTAATTATAATGTTCTAATGAAAAGTGTACAACATCCATGTTTTTCCAAAACACTGGCTTAAAGGTTTATAATGTTGAGATTTCTTTTTTAAATACAATTACTTTTTCCACCCCTTTCCCTCCCACCCCTGAAAGTTACTGAAGCCTAAACGTTAGCTTGTTTTTAATACAAGAAATACATTAACAACATGAAACAACTAATACCATATCAGAGATTAATAGTTAAAATTTGCTCTTTTCCCCCTTAGGTACTTCTCCTCCATCAGAACCTTTCCTGGGAACATACAAGTTTTGGTAAACACGAATTCAGGAGGGACTTTCAGTGGTAGGATGAAATTTCTAATCCCATCAGAAATACAAACCAGCACATCCAAAAGCCATGTTATGAAAGCACTTGACTGGGACATGTCAAATTAAATCTTGATCCTGCATTCTTCATGTCACATGGGGTGATACAAATCCAGGTTGAAACGCTGTTCAAACACCCATCCTTGGTCTGATACAAGGCAGTAAGTGCTCTCATTACCCAGCTACTGGCTGTTCTCATGGGAATGTTGCTCCCCATAGTAATTCCAATTGTGTTATACTCCTACACAGAATTCCCCCTCCTGCGCCAGTTCCAGAAGACAGAAGAGCCACCTGGCCAGTTAAAGTGGAAATTCAACAGTATCTAGAACCTGACATACATGCTAAGAGTCAAATGCTGTTTAGTAATACCAATTCATGTGCTGTTTGAAAAATAAAATCCTGGGGGCCTTTTAAAAAACCATTATTCAGAAAAATATCTACCAATTCAAGTATGGAAGAAGACACATTAGAATTACAGATTGTTAGGGAACGGAACACAGATTAAAATTTACTGAATTTTTCCTCTATATTACAGCGAAAATGGAATCTGTCCCATTACTAGCCCTGGAAATAATTTCTTCTTTGCAAGCTTGATGCTGTGAAGTTTTAATTACATGTTTAAATAGATGCCACCTAAGACTGCTTGAAAATACAGCCAAAGTCCAAATGCTGTATTCATCTGTTGAATATTCCTAAAGCAATTTGCATAAAATTACAGAACAATTTTCTAAAGGATTTCTTGCATGTCGCACTTATTCTCCCTTTCGAAGCACAGGAAGCTAATTTAACTATTCCTTCCAGAAGTTAAAAAGATATTCAGCTTTTTTTTTGAACTAGGATGCAAACTCATAGCCACAAGACTAAGACAGCCAACATTCCTTTATCATTTGGCAATCAGAAAAAGCTGTACCAGGGGAAACCCAAGAGACAATAAATAGGCAATGATCTCATACTAGAGGAAAAGAGTATGGCAGAGGGTGATAACAACAGCTACAAATTCCAGTCCTATAAACTCTCACAAGCACAGATCACATATGGGCAACCAGCGACAATTACCTGTACAACATGCCAATGCCTGTGTCCTAGTAAAGTGCTTAAACCCTGAGAATCTAAACTGCCATCTGAAAATGGGCCTCTTTCCCTGGTAGGTTTATGTTCAGAGTGTGCTGATGTATTTCTGGGACTCTGAGCCTGTGTTGCATCTCCACAGTTCAAATACAAGCGATCTTCTCCTTGAAGGAGGACTTGTTCCTGGTTACTCTATATTAAAAACAAAACAAAAAGCAACTTTGAACTCCCTGTACAGAAAACAAAGGAAAACACATGATCAATATATTAATGAGTTCTACGTAAACAATACGAAAACTAAGCGTTAAAGCAGGTTTCAGCTTTTGTATCACAACATACTAGTAGATTTTACGTTACAATATTGTATAACAGTATTTCCAAAGGACCATTTTAAAGACCCTAGGATAAAAAAGGGAGACCAATCTAATGGCTGCAAAACAGACATAAAACCTGTTAAGAGAATAACTCAGAGGTCATCTGGAAACTGGAAATATTCTCAAAAATAAGGATATTTATCAACACAAAACTTACCATGCAAGGATTAACAGTGAGTGCACTCTTGATGAAATGAAACTGCAGAATACCAAACTGGCGAGCTTCATTTTTTGCATCTTTTTCAGGTTTCATGTTTGAAGAATTCCCATCAATAACCCACAGATGATACCCTTCTGATCCCCATGTCTGAACGTAAAAGAATAATAATAATAAAAACCTAAACCCAACACTATACAGTTTCAGAAAACAAGAATTACAGAAACTTACTGTAACTGATCTTATGATAGACATGAGCTTAGTAAAATACCGCAGTTTGGTGTTCTAAAATGTATCATTATAGGAATCATAAGTAACCCATAGCAGTAAAATCCACAAGGAACAGCAAGAATCTAGCTTGAATTCTTTTCTTTATGTAAAAATGTTGATTAAATGAAAAGTAACTATGCAAGACACCCACATAAGTAATGAAGATTGTTTAGTTTGCAGCTTAAAGCAACTAACAAAAAAGCTGCAAGGAGAATCAGGTATGAAAAAATACTGATCCTCAAAATTACATTAGTTGTTGTTCATTAAGTTTAACAGTGAGAATCGCAATCTTTGCGCTTTTTTAAAAGGTACATTGTACTGTCCTTGCAAATATGTACATCCACCTGGGATGCATGCTTAAATTTGTCAATCTTCATAGCAAGTAGGTTACCAATAAATAAAATCACGGTTTAGAAGTATTGTACACAATTCATCATGGTTTGTAAAAGAGGTCTTGATGATTCTGTTCGATATTTGTCAACAACTGATTAGACAGACTAGCAGGATTTAATGTTAATGAGTTTGTATTAAAACAACAGCAGTTAAGTTTCTCTTGAGTTCATATTCTAAGTTAAGCTGCTTCAACAGCCAAAGGTAAGATAGTAATTTGAGGGAAGTATGTAAGTTTACAATTAGTGTTGTTTTGTGTCTCATTGTACTCTGAAATACAGTGCCAGATTAAAAAAAAAAAAAAAAGAGATTAAGGAAAACCAAAACTGTTCATCCTTAACATTAAAAGCAACACCCAGAAAAGCCATGTCATGCACACTTCACGAATAAGACTATACATGGGGAAAAAAAAAAAAAAAAAATCAGCTCTCCCCTCTTCCCTCAATACAACATTGGTGTTAGGAAGTTTGATAAAGACATCTTACTCTTTGAAAGTAATGAAGCTAAAGAATTCAGTTTGATTTTTTGAAAAACTGTTTTACTAGAAATAATTTTAAAAATTAACAACCTATTACAATATTTTTGCATATTTACCATAGAACTGATCTTTAGAGGGTCCTTTTTGGCACCATCAGACTGATACCTTAAAAACAGAACAGAACAAGTTTGAGTTTGGAAATAACTTCATCAAAATAAGAAATTATCTTCATATCTTTGTATTGTCATATGGTTCCATATTGAACCTCATCTCAAACTACAAAGCCTGTTTGATCCATGACAGTACGTAAAAGGCAAAGCAATTATCAGATGTCTGGCATAAATCGATTGAATGTGATTTCTGTATGTTAGCACATTTTCAGCAAATATGTACTGGCACTGAGGGAATTTTAATATTTACCTGCTAAAGACTGCCTTTAGAGTAATTTGCTTTTATGGCTAAAAAGACCACTACAAAAGGAAAATAACACATTTTCATTTATATTCAAATGATCCTCTCCTAAATTTTACTCAATTATTCCAACATCTAAGGAATTATAATGGAAAAAGGGCTTTTAAAAGCTGGTTCATTAATTTATTTTCTAATTAAATGTTTTTAATTAGAAAAATAAAAGTTTCTAATAAAACATTTTACAATTTCATTAAAGATACTCACGCAAAATCGCCTCCTAAAGTACAGATAAGCTGAGCACCAAAAACACTCCATAAGGACAAGCCTCCACATTCCCAGGTCACCATCACAACACAGCTATCAGGTGACCATCTGATTAGTTTAACAGGTCCTGTTTTATTCCAAATATCTGTTTAAAAACAGACAATAAAAAAACCATGTGAAAAACATCAAATATCCTTCAACTGCTTTCCCTGTAAGAGAAGCAGCAAAAATATATCAAAATAAACAATTTATTTTTCAATTAAAATCTTCGCTGCATTCAAACTGACGACCTCAAAATTAATATGCAACAAATGAAGAACTCACATTTCCTTTCCAATACATGTTCGGTTTCATAGTAAATTAAGAATACAAAGAAATAGGCCAGAAATACACCATGCTAGGACACAACCATGAAATTGCAATTCTGGTAAAATGATTTTAGGATAAAAGATTTTTATAGTCACCCTTGAAATTTCTTCCTTTGGAACTTAGCACAGCTGTAAAACTCTGTTATCTACATATTTGATTTTTTTGTTGAGACTTAATAGGTGCACACATTTTCAGATGAGGATGCAATTTATCCACTCTATATGTTCCTCACTCTAAACCCACAACGCTCATGAAAAACTCCCGTGAGCTTTTGTTCACTGCAGTTCAGGCAGAGTGCTGGATTACTCAATTTTTTTCTATACCCTACCTGCCAGTTGTTTCAAGTTAACTCACACTTCTATTATATTTGTGATCAGTTTTCTCACATTTTCTCAGGTGGGTAATGGGAAAGTAATCCCAAGGCTACATGTGGGAACTACTAAGATCTGCAGCACTTAAAAAGGAAAAACCATAAACAGCACTGCCTATAAACTACCTCAGATTCAGATTTAGTAAAAAAAAAAGCCAAAACAACTTTAGACCCTCACATGTGAAACACATCCAAAAGTGAGTTACAAGCAAGCAGCTAAACAATAAATGCACAATAGTAAATTACTACAAACATGCAAGATTAAATAGGAATCCCATCAGTGATAATGGAAACAACAAAGAGTTGTTTACTAGCCAAGGATAAAAATATTTTTTAATACCCTAAAAACAGCTGGAAAATTCTAGTAATAAAAGTAGCTCACCAGGATATTGTTTCGGTGTCAGCTCCAATTTGTGAGAAAACTGCATGGCACCAGTGGTGGTATCTATCGTATAAACCTGCACAGAGCCACTGAAAGAGATTACACATGCTTTAGGCTACAGACCATTTACATTTCTCATCAGTTTCAAGAGGTCAATAAAAGCTGTTTTTTTCTCACTAATACCAAATTTATCTAGAACAGAAACATTGTGTCAAGTAACACTCAAAGAACTTTATGACACAAATTTATAAGATACTTTCCAGAAGGCAGCAGGGGACACAAACCAGAAATACTATAATAACCAATGCACTAGGACTATTTAATACTCTGAAAACATGCAATCAATGTATATTTATGGCTTCCAAATGCAACACAATCCATGAGGGAAGTCAGTATTAAATCAGTGCTCAAATTTCATCAGGAGTGTATTAATGCATACAAACATGAATGAATTACAGTAACTGTTCCTGTTTCAGGGGCAAACACCAACACACTGCATTATTACTAAACCTGAGAATACTATTTCTTAAGAAGATAGTTGAAGACTAAACCACCCAGATCTTTTGAAATGCTCTAAAACACAAACTGAAAACAAACAAACAAAAAACCAAACACAAAACAAAATAAAATGCAAACAAACAAAAACCAAAACAAACAAACACACACTAATTAATTAATTAACCTGCACTCTAGACCAGCTAAAGCAGTATTATACAGAACGAACTCTCTGGAAGGAGCAGTAAGCATAAAAACACACATAAAAAGGCACTTTTGCAACATTTAATTTTTAGATATTCACAGTTACTCAAACAGGCAACATTTTCCCTGACTAAATCAACACTTCACAGAGCATCTTCTCAGTTGGGTGTGAAGTACTGATTATTTTCAATATTAATACAATCAACTGCTTAAAACTGGCTTTATAATAATTCTTTGAGATTAACTGGGAAAATGGCACTTTCCAATCCTTGCAACTGGTCCAGTCACCTTTTTATTTTTTTTCCAGAGCTGAACTGCAAGCATCAATTTCACTTGCAGTTCAAGCAGGCAATTGCTCTTTCTTCTTCCCTCCTACCTTCTTGATAGACTGATTATTTTCACCTTTACAGCTCTTGCAACACAACTTTGTAAGAAGAAACTAGTACTTACACCACAAAGTTTTACAATGAAATCTCTCCCTCCTTACAACCTTACAAAACTTACTTGGCACATCCAAATGCCATTAGCCTGTATTTGTTATTCACTGCCACACAAGTTCCGTCAATCACATCTTGTGCCCAGACACCATGGAGCTGCTGCAAAGAAAGGAATTCACAAAATTTTTGGTTAAACAGGTCTTTTATTCATGATAGTCAGCTTCCACCCATGTGCTACCCATCTAAGCCATATTACAGATATGCCAGTTGACCTTCAGCACCTCAGGAAATTTCTATTGTAAATGTCAAGATTAACTGACAGGACTCAGGTCAACAAAATACAGTATGTAAAACTGGTTTCATTGTTCCTAACGAAAATTACAGAAAGATGCCAGTATGTAAGTAAACTGTTTATCAGAGTTCTGCATAACCAAAGTAAGTCAATACCTGTAATGCAAGAATATACTTGATACAGCATAAGAATGACTAGAGGTACTAAGGATGAAGACAAAATGCAAAATAGGAAAATAAATTCCCATCTGCAACAGCAGATATTGTTAAGTGTGTGAAGGAGTTTGGGACAGGTTAGGCAAATCATTCTAGGTTTTTTGTAATTAAAATAAAGAGACCTGATGACAAGATGTAGTATAGTTTGTAGGCTGAATTACAGGTAAGAAAACACCTAACTTGGAAAAGATTCCTTTAGAACAAATTCTGAAGTACGCTTTCACTATGAGAACTGTTAGACTTGACTATGGCTAAAAGCTAAAAACAGCACCTATGACACTTTGCCATAGGAGAAACCACCTCCTATCAACCCCCTTATAACCAGCAACAGGAAGTCTCTTGCAGAGACAGTAAGAAGTCCTCAGAACCATAATGACATTTTGAAAAACAAGCAAAAATCAAAGCTACTATCAATTACGCTCTCCCATAGACAGGTACTAGCCCTAGAACAAAGCAGTTCAAATTATGCTATGAAATAGTCTTGTTCTTACATTATCTCTTAAGCAGTTGCTACATTTTCATTTCTTTGCAGCTGAACAGAAATTAAAGTAGAAAGCTAACTGAAATGCAGAGACCAAGCAAAACACATTTATTGTAGAGTGCATGTTAGAAATGCTAAAGGAAAAATACCTCAGCAGTGAATCTACTTGACATTGGTGTAATGAAACCAACTCTGCCATCATTAAAAACAACAGCAAAACCATCGAGTGTGGCACAGTACTCCATGTCTCTGATGTAAACATCTTCAAAGCCCAAAAACGAACCTGCTGAGAAAATACCAGTAATTTAAAAATGTGCCAACACAGTCGTATTGCAAGCCAACAGACATTTCAGTTGCTTACTTATTACTTCACAGAAAAAAAATAATTTCAACAGGCTATTTTTTCACATTCATGAAATGGATATTTTTCCCATCTCTGCTTGAGAACAGAGATAATATTTTATAGTAGATGGTATTTGCCAATAGTTAACAATCATAAGCAATAAAAACCCCAAAAACCTACCTCGAGAAGACTGCAGGTCCACAGAAAACGGAACCGTGCATAGGTTGATGGCCTTCCTTCCGTTGGTCACACCATCCCAGTGAATAAGATGGAGAAATCCATCAGCAGTAGCAACAAGTAGATCCTCTAACATGGACTGCAAACTAATAAAGGTATTTGTCATTGTCCAAAAAACTATATCTCAAATCAATGCAACAGAAAAATCAATTAATTCACAAATTGCACTTTGTTACTTTTCCACCCCATGCCAGTGCTATACTGTTCCACCAACTTTTCACACACGCATACTTAGTATGTTCAAAGTTTATTTATAGGGAAGACAATCACCAGAAGAAAAAAGGAAGAGGTAAACAAAAAGTTTTTCCAGGACAAATAGGGACTCTCTGTGGTCAGCTCAAGAAATGCTGAAATGCTCTGTATCATTTTGCTCTTATATACCTATGTCTTCATGAAATCTCTAATCCATACTTTAAGCCCAAGCACAAACACATTTATAGTAACATAATGTAATACTGAATATATATGTGCTATACACTTCTACATGTCAAAAATATCAGTATAGCCAAGCACAGAAAGAATTCTTAAACAGCAATCTACTTTTTCATCTCCTTAGAGTTAGTATTAGTAACTATTAGTCCTTAACAAGCTTTTTTCCATCCAGTTTCCCCTTCATTTTTTAACAAGTAATGGCTATATGCAGAAAAATTTTAAAGACATGATTAGTGTACATACCTTGTGATAGAGGCTTGCAAGTCCAGCACTTTCTTCATTTCTAGATTTAATGAAGGAGCACATTGTTCTTCCTTATAATGTGGGGTTCCCTTCAGATGTGGGCTTCCTCTAAAATAAGAGATACACTACAATTGAAACAAGATGTCTCTTACAAGAGAACAGTTACTGACTTACATTCCTGTGGCTTCCTTTCCCCTACATATATTAATATATACACTGGACAGGTGCAACCTGCCACAAGCAGCACTCACGTATCAAGGACATAATTTCAGAGCAAAATGTTTTGTCAGTCGTATCAACCCATATGCCTATAAAGAGTATGTAAGCAACATAAGACAATGAACAGAGAATGAACACTACAATAGCTGTGTAGCCTGTCTTATAATAAGTGTCTTATAATAAGTCTAAAATAAGTGATACATATTAAGGCAAATTCTGATTCAATAAAATTGTATTCAACTGTTTCCATTAATTAAATGTGTTGAAATTTTAAGTATCTCCAATTCATTCTTTGCCAAGATGCATTACAGATATTATAGACAGTAAAATGTCCATGTTTCTTCAGTTCCTCTTTTCGGATCAATGTTTATACTATTTATTCAACAACATAACCCAACAGGTAGCCACTTCGTAGAGTAATTCATATAAATCTATCTCCCTATAGCAAATAAATAAACCTAAGAGCGACTAAGAAAGGAGATAAATAAGCACTGATTCTCTTCCTTTAAACAGATCATTACACAGTATGAACTTCTAGATGTAGAAAGCTTCCAATCTGTATTTTATTCATTTTGAATTTCACATTTCATTCTCTAACAAAATGCAGTGACTTTAAAGCTCAATACAGCATCATTAACGTATGCCTTATTTGTCTGCGTTATCAGATGTATCATGTGCTTCATTAACTTTTTTTTTTTAAATGAAGACTGACCTATAATCTTAAGTATTGCAACATGTCATCCAGCTTATCCGTGTCATGAGCATTATAGAATCATAGAACAGTTTGTGTTGGAAGGGACCTTCAAAGGTCATCTAGTCTAACCCCCCTGCAATGAGCAGGGACATCTCCAACTAGATCAGGTTGCTCAGAGCCCTGTCCAGCCTGGCCTGGAATGTCTCCAGGGATGGGGCATCTACCACCTCTCTGGGCAACCTGGGGCAGTGTTTTACCACACTCATTGTAAAAAGTTTCTTCCTCATGTCTAGCCTGAATCTCCCCTCCTTTAGTTTAAAACTATTAACCCTTGTCCTGTTGTAACAGACCCTGCTAAAAATGTCCTCAACTTTCTTACAGGCCCCTTTTAAGTACTGAAAGGCCGCAATCAGGTCTCTCCAGAGCCTTCTCTTCTCCAGGCTGAACAACCCCAGCTCTCTCAGCCTGTCCTCACACCAGAGCTGTTCCAGCCCTCTGATCATTTTTGTGGCCTCCTCTGGACCCTCTCCAACAGGTCCATGTCTTTCCTGTCCTGAGGGCTTCAGAGCTGGAGTTTACTTGGTATTATGGTAGTAAACAAAGCAAAGTATGCATGAAAAAGGCATTGTAGAAAATTCAGAGTTTAGTCTAACTTCATTAGTCTGAAATGATAGGTACACAAATCTATATATTTTTTACCTGGATTTTAACTGACAAAACACTTATTTTATTTTACACCAGGATAGCCAATGCAACTGCCTAAGGCATGGCAGAAACCAAAGGAGCTGCAGTTTTAGATAAGCTTGACACCACAAGGATAACCAAGGCAGGAAAGAGATTGAGCTATCTCAGTTGATATCTAGTGCTTTAATTCCATTACCATTTCACAGCAAAACACAAAAATTGTATCTGTTATTCTTTGATAGATACTACACCTTTTCTTATGCAGCAAGGACAAAGATATATGCTAGCTAAGGTAGAACCAAAGGCAATCTTTGACATTCTGGAGGTAGCAGATGAAGTAGCAACATCTTTCTAGAACAAAACCACAGTGACCATGAAGGATTATAGCAAAAAATGAGAAAAGTTACTGTAAAGATAATTATTCTGCCACCCACAGATGGTAACTTGTATTAACATTAAATTATTAAAATGTTCATTTTGCATTTCAAAAGAAAATTAATTACAAAATACAGCTGTCTTGGGAAAGACAGCTTCATGTAAGCTAGCTATCACGGACCCACAAGAGGCCAGAAATAATAATAACAACAACAACAACAATAATAATAGACTAGTTAGTACTAGCATCATGAGGTGGTTGTGAGCACTTTTTAAACAGTACGAGAGTGCATTTTTCTAAGTTCATGAAGCAAAATTCACCTGATGTGGCCTGGTATCGTTCAGAGTGAGGGAATTCGCAGATAAAAAAATACATGATACAGGATTAATTCCTCCAAATCCCTATGTCACTATCTGCAATGCAGCATGCTGGGGGCTGAAGAAACACTTACAGAACCCCAGGTGTTTGGAGAGACACCTTTCAACACATGTGGACATAACAGTCCAGATAGTATACTCCCAGCAAGAGCAAATGACTCTGGCTTATCAAGAATCCTCCAAGCAAACAACTAAAATTGAGAGAAAAGGGTTGTGTAATACATAAATGTTGCTGTTATGTCCATGTAACACACCATAAAACATGCCTGTTGTAACTGACTGAGGTACATAAGCAAGTATGAACACTGTGTTTCTGCACAGCACAAACTGTAAAGTCAGAATGGGAACAACATAGTTTAAAACACATCCTTTGCTGGAAGAGAAATTTCAAGTCTCCATGTGGTCAGGCTTCTTTTCCCTTAAGCATCTTTGATAAAAATAGTTTGCAAGAATATTTGAATATTTTCAGTTTCATGAGCTAGTTTCAGCAAATCTGTTACCATCTGCAGAGTGTATCTTTTTCCCCTGAGGGAACTATCACCATGACTGAAACTCCAAAATGTCAGTATTTTAATTCATTGCCTGCAGTTACATCAAATTCACTGATTAAAAAAGAAACCCTTACTATGGGTGCAAAGGGAACACAGTCAAAAGTGCACTGCCTTTACACAGTCCACATCTGCATGAGTCAGCCTTACTAGTTTAGTTACTTTGACCTTTAAACAAAGAATGCGTATTGCTGACGGAAACAGGAAAGAATGTTTGGTCTGGGTTGCCACATCAGCATCTGCAATCATTGTAGCCAAACTTTAAGTAACTCACTTTTGCATAAGAATTGAGAGGAATGGACACATTCCAGTGACCAACCAACTGCATGTCAAAACAAATACAATAATTTCACTTCTATTTGCAAGGTATCTCTTAACATAACTAAATCTGTGAGTAAAATCCCTTAACACTCAGAACTGAGAAAAATCTCCTGCTACATCTGCAATCCAAGAAAACCCCAAACATCGGAAGATGCAGGCTGCTATTTTAAAGGTAGATTAGAAGGTCTCTGGGGAAGTTTCATATCTTGGAGATCAAGATGTATTTTTAATATCACCAGGTTCATTCTCTGTTCCCTATTTTGCCTGTCATCAGTGATATGCTTGTTCACAGAAAACAGAGTACTATATCGTGTAACAAAATGTCTTTCCGATGTTGAAAGACTATGTAACCGTACCTCACGAATCACCTTTTAAATAAGGGTAAAGAAGAACAGTAAATACAAGTCTCCCTTTAGGGCTTGTCCTCTTTCTCTGATCTCCAGTTCTCTAAACTTTCCCATTAACCCTCTATTGCTGTTCCATTCTAACTAAATGAAAGAGGAGCCTATAAATAAGTGAATTGCTAAAATTCTTAGCATGAAGTTGTAACACTTTTTATTCATTTGATTTCCTCACAGGGGAAGAACTGGCTCTGAAAGTAACACAGGTCCTGTTAGAAGAAAAAACCATAAGCTCAGACTCTGATGCAAGATGCAGCAATGAGAAAATGGAGAAGTTTATTTAAACCTTTGCCATCCCCCATCCCTTCTTGCCTTCCCCCAAAAAAGACAAGAAATACTTCAGAAATAATTTACAGTATGATCTGAAAGGATGTACGTATAGACTTCTTTATTACTTGCAATTAAGTATAACACATCTTCTTTAGTCTAAGTCTCCAGGTTTTCACAATTATAGTCGCCATTTTCTGCTTACTATTGGAGAATTCTATTCCAGAGGTAGAAATAGCATTACATTAGGATTTAAGTTTTCACCTTACTATCTGGGGTAATCATAGTAATACAGGCAGCTGTTATGGCTGGATAATAATTCAGAAAAGTTCAGAGATACTCTCACAATCAACAAATATTAAGCTTCAAAAAAAACCAAACAGTGTGGCTAATGGCAGGTAGCACAGTAATTAAAAATAAAAACCAAATAATCCAGTCTCTCTAATCAAACTGCAGCTGCTTCGGAAGTAATGGTGACATTTTAATGAAAAAAATATTGAAGATTCCAGACCTGATCATCAGTAAGTATCTTTAGAACAAATAATTGATACAAACAAGGTAAAATATTTTCATACTACTTTGAGGATATGGTATTTTTAATTCTTTCTGCTAAAATAGTTTATTCAATAGTACTTTCGGGGGGGGGGAAAAAAAGAAAATAAAAAAACCTCAACACCTTGATGTTTCAACTACTAATATTAAGAGCATTATACCTGTGAGAAAAACAGGGCAAACAATGTTTCTAAATGAGCTTACACCACCAAGAACTCTAAGTTGATCTTCCTGAAGGCACAAAAGCAAAAAACTGTCAACTATTATTGTTGCATTAGCACAATTACATAATGTTTATTAACTTTCAAAATGGTTCATGTGAAGACATCAGTCAATGAATTGTCTGTACAGCTGAAGACTTGATTTTGTTAATACCTGATTCAAAGAGCCTGCATCATCACCTCTAAATATGTGATTCTTCACTAATAATTCACTGCCCGCCAGGCTTTCTAGGAATGGTTCTCAAGAGTAAAACAAGCTACATCTTGAGCTTTGATACCCATACAACTAGCATCTTCTCACCCCTAAACCTGCATCTCTCCACTGCACACTGCAGGCAGCCACCAGCAAAGACTAAATATGTCTGGCTGGATCCAGAACTATACATACACAGATTGGCAAGAGCTGGACAAACAAAAATTTAAAAGATAGTCTATAGGAACAACTATAAAGAATGAATAAGGGTTTAGAAAAGCAGTTCTTAGTACAGCCTTTTCTATACAATCAATAACAGGTTTCTGTGGTTTGGGAAATAACTAGCTAGTATATCAACTATTTGTGTAAAAAAGCTAAATAGTTTACCAAACTGTTATTCCAGTTGCGAAGATTTCTTGATGACATTTTAAACCTCTCAAACCACAGCAAAGGCTAGCAAGTACCATAACGATTAATAAAAATTCTACAACTAATCTAGTTTTAAAAATACATTTTCCAACCAATGCCAAAAACAACTTACAGGGAAAACCACACTGTTAAAGTTGAGCACAAGCTTAATTCCAAACGAAAATTATTTAGTAAGTTAATTAACCGTACACCTCATCAGTTACCTTTGCAGAGTTTGAAGTTCAAAACTTTTGTACACACTAATCTTAAGTTCGCTGAATCAGGAAAAAATCCCCACTGATGACGTAATTTATGGCACCTATAAACCATCTTGCTATAGAAAAGTAAAAAGCTTTGAGAAGTGCCAGAAAGAGTAGGACATAAGTAAAGTAACCAGATGTATAAGTAACAATCCAGCATTGTAAGCTAGGATATAAACACTAGCTTGTTGATGTGCCCATATTGGTTAGAAAACAACTTCAGTTTTTAAAGCATTTTCAGATACTTAAAAATCTACAGCACTGAGGTCTCATTCTAAATTTACACAACATTCATATCACTTCACGTCCTGCCCCACAAATACAGGCTTCATATGAGGATATGACAAACCTGAGACAAAAGAATCTCCAGTTACCAGGTTTAGTTTATTAGCCATGTGAAGTTTTTTAGGTTTTGTCTTTCTTACAGGCAAAAATATTCTCAGCATTAGGTCACCACACGCTGTCTCTTCAAGAGACCAATCCTAAGTCACCCTCCTTGCCAAAACTCTAAACACAAATAACTAACCTCTACTGCTGAACAAAGGAATATCTGTACAAATTCCTTTGGGAACTCCTCAAGAAACTATTGCCATACCTTGCCACAGCTTACAAAGCTACAAATTTTCTTGTATGCACTGCCACTTTTCTTAAGTGTATCAGAGGTAGAGATTAATTTTATTTTAATGTTCTGTTTTCTGCCCATAGATATGTTTTCTTCATGTTTTATCCAGGTGTCCAAGTTTTGCCTGGGATAGAGTTAAATTTCTTCCTAGGAGCTGGCATACTCCTGTGTTTTCGATTTAGAATGAGAATGATGTTGCTAATACAATTATATTTTAGTTGTTGCTAAGCAAAGACTATTCAGCCATGCCAGGCACGCAAGAAGTTGGAGGCGACACGGCCAGCCCCAGCTGACCAAAGGAATATTCCACACCATATGACATTATGCTCAGCATATATTTGGGGGGAAAACGAAGGAAGGGCAGGATGTTTGGGGTGATGGTGTTTGTCTTCCCAAGTAACCATTACCTGTGCTGGAGACCTGCTGTCCTGGGGATGGGTGAACACCTGCCTGCCCATGGGAAGTATTGAAAGAACTCCATGTTTTGCTTTCCTTGTGTGCGCAGCAGCTTTTGCTTTACCTATTAAACGGTCTGTATCTCAACGCATGAGTTTTCTCACTTTTACTCTTCCAGTTTTCTCTTGCACCCCACTGGGGAAGAGTGAGCGAGCAATTGTGCAGTGCTTAGTTGCTATCTGGGGTTAAACCACAGCAGACCTTTTTGGCACTCAACGTGGGGCTTGAAGGGTTCAAGATAACTACAGGTTTGAATGGAATGTGCTAGATCAAATTTACAGGTGTTATTGCTGCTTAGCTATTAATCAGCAGGCTTCTGTGCTTGCCATGGGGCTTGCTTACCTTACTGTATATTAGAGTCTAGTGCTTATTAGTGGCTACTCGCTCTACTGCTTATGATCTTACTCTGCAGGGCCTGGGAACATTTTGATAACAGCAATGGCGATGCGCCTGGGCTGGCAGATGGCCAGGGCATCGCTGCTGTATCTGTGCTGCTGTACTGGGCAGGCTGGAACTCCAGTGTGAACTTGAGCTGTAACAACTCTGCAGGAACCAAGGCTAGTGAAGAAGGAGGGGGAGGAGGTGCTTCAGATGTTGGAGCAGAGACTTTCCCACAGCCTGTGGTGCAGACCATGGTGAGGCCAGCTGTCCCCCTGCAGCCCATAGAGGTCCAGGGTAGAGCAGAGATCCACCATCAGCCTGTGTAGGACCCCACACTGGAGAAGGCAGATGTGCTCGAAGGACTGTACCCCACCGAAGGGACCCATGCTGGAGCAGTTCATGATGAACTGCAGCCCATGGGAAGGGCTTCTCCATGTTGGAGAAGTTTGTGAAGAACTGTGTCCTGTAGGAGGGACCCCACGCTGGAGCAGTGGAAGAGCATAAGGAATCCTCCCTCTGAAGAGGAAGGACTAGCAGAAACAACATGTGATGAACTGACTACAACCCCCATTCCCAATCCTCCTCTGTCATCCAGGGTGGGGGGAAGAAGGTAGGCAAATTAGGAGTAATGTTAAACCCAGCATTTGAGTTGTATATTAAGGGAATTACTATAGCAGGACCCCTTGTTACTAGCCAGGCTAGGGGTTCATTGCAATGTTAAACCCAATAAGCCAGACTAAACAGAATGGAAATGCCTTTAAACTATTGTAATCCACGATCTGATTTGTAGGTAATAGGAATCACTATGGCAAGAACCACACGAACCAACAGAGGACAAGCCTTACAAGAAGCAGTGCAAGTGCAGCAGTGACCCAACTTGAGCTGGCTTTGGTGCCCAGTAACCACACTCAACACACCACCTCTCCTTCCCGAGTGACAACCACAACTGATGGTGCCCAAAGTCATGGACTAAATGAACTCAATGGACACTTTGTGAACATTTTACAGGCATTTCATAAGGGTGGTTCACGCACAAAGGGAATTACATCTGTTTCTTATATCAAAGAATGGGAAGGGCAGTGGCGGGTAATGAGAACGTACTGGATAGTGTCAGAGCTGAACATGACATAAATGGTATAAAACAAAGGGTGGATACTATCCTGGCTTCACTTGGGATAGAGGTAAATTTCTTCCTAGGAGCTGGCATACTCCTGTGTTTTCGATTTAGAATAAGGGTGATGTTGATAACACACAGATGTTTTAGTTGTTGCTAATTAGTCCAGGACTTTTCAGTTTCTCACACCGTGCCAGGTGTGCAAGAAGTTGGGAGGGGACACAGCCAGGACAGCTGACCCAGACTGGTCAAAGGGATATTCCACACCATATGACATTATGCTCAGCATATATTTGGGGGGAAAAAGAAGGAAGCGGGGGATGTTTGGGGTGATGGTGTTTGTCTTCCCAAGCAACATGTGCTGGAGCCCTGCTGTCTGGGGGATGGGTGATCACCTGCCTGCCCGTGGGAAGCTGTGAATAAATTCCATGTTTTGCTTTGCTTGTGTGCGCAGCTTTTGCTTTACTTATTAAACTGTGTTTCTCACTTTTACCCTTCCAATTCTCTCCCCTTTCCCACCAGGGCGAAATGAGCCAGCAGCTGTGTGGGGCTTAGTTGCTGGCTGGGGTTAAACCACGAAACTTAATAATGACTTTTGTAATATGGTAGTAAAATTAGATTGAACTAATTGAAGTGGGACTTCGTACTTGCACTCACTGCACGAAAGTATGGCAGGAAAGTATCCCAGAATGTGGGCTAATGGCCAATACTGATTCTCTCCAAGAGCTGGAAGGAAGCTGCAGACTATTCTGGCTGAATTTAAAACAAAACACAACAAAACAAAACAAAACAACACCACAATTACTGGTTTTTTCTGGTTTTTGTGCTTTTAGTCTACAAATTAAGCAGGATACTTTAGGTTTTCATTGAATGCCTCTTAATTCCAAGAAGAGACTAGCAATTCCTAGAAAAATATCAACAGAGCCAGAAATATTTCTTTCAACAGAACAACTGCAATTGATAACATTTCTAAAATATTGCAGTTTGACAAAAAAACTGTCAGCTGACATCAGGAAATTTCAAAAGCTTGTTTTTTTAATATATGAAGACTCAGAATTCATGACAGACTGCTGTGCTTATGCTACAAGCACTTGTTTCACCACAATATTCTAATAACAGATTTTACATAAAATGTCAGTTTCTTAACCCTTACTATATCTACTTAAGTTTATTTTAAACTGATAAACCTCTAAAGGTATGAAATAGCCAGCATTTAAAAAGAACTTTCCACTCAGCCATCTTAAAGTATTTCATATATTCTCAATTTTGGAAGAGCTATGCCCTCAGATATTGATAGAACAAACTTAAAAGGTTTCATGGGCTTCAGCCACAAACACTGATAATCTTGAATTCCAGCACTGCCATTAAAACACTTAATTACAGAATATCAAGACCATTACAATAGGTTGATATGCAAAGGAGGTCATGCCAAATCAGCATTTTTAAACAGGAAACCATCCTAGACTCTGATTCTGTCTGTTTTTAAACAAACAATAGCAAGGCACAGAGCGATTTCACTCAACCTCACTTTCCAAAATCTAGTTATTTCACATTACTAAAAGATATAGGGAAGCAGAGACTCTTGCATTCAAACATGTGAAAGCTTAGTCTCAAATCACACTTCAGCTCTTCTATTATACTAAATATGTGTTGATTAGATTGGGAGAGAAGGGAAAGACTTTGAGCTAAAAAAAACCAAAAAAATCATACTGTGATTAGGTATACTGCAATGCAGAGTTATAGAAAGCAAAAGTGTTTCTGTCACTTCCCATACAGTTTTGCTTTGGGGGTTTTTTTTTGGCTAGATGGTTCAGGGGTTTTTTGTTTGTTTTACTTTGAGGCATTTTCATTCAAGTTGTACCAGCAAAAAACTTTTACCACTCTTATTAGAGTTTATACAATAACTATATGCTAGGATAATTCTGTTAACAGATCAAATACAGTCAGGCTCTTCCAGATTATCTTGCTCAACAGCCATTTGTAGCAACAACTCTAATACCAACTATAAACTAAGGACTATACTTTTTCTCCACAAACATCTCTCTCCCGTACAGACGAACAAGGAGTGATTTCTATTTTCAGCAACTTTTTTTAGTCTTTTTCTCCAAATCAAAGCTGAACCATTATCAAGCAAATTTAAAAGCACTTATTTAAAAAATACCAATAACACATAAAGCTATAACTTTACTGCTGCTACCAGTGTCCCAATCTGGAATACCGCAAAAATAACTAAAGTCAAGAAAGTGGCTGTCTATCATGTACCTTATCACCTACCTTGCTGACCCTCTTATTTTAACTTAGGATAAGATATATACATTTCATTTAAACGAGAGCTAAGCTGACGGGAGAATTTAAACACAACCTTTCTCAATGTCTTCACTTGTATGGGATCAAACCTAGCCACAAATTCAGCTTCAGGATACTGACTAAACTAGAAAACATTGCATTGGGATTTTGGCACAGCTGAGGACATTACAGGTGTGTACTCCCAGTGCACAACCACCTCATTAAGTTGACCTGCACTACTTAAGAATTCTGTTCAAGGTGAACGTAGATTAAGAGAATTTCTAGTTATTTTTTGTAGTCACTACATTGAAATTTTTATGTTTGTCAGAACTGGCCATTATTACTTAAAGAAAGGATACTAGAGAACAGGCCTCATTCTGCTTACCAGAAGTTCTTACTGACTTGTTTCCAGCAGCTGTCCTATCACACCACTAACACAAGGACACCACCTTCTCACTCACTTTGCCTGACATAGGTAAATAACCAGATAAGACAGAGCTGGAGAAGACATAATATTTGCATGAGAGTTAAAATGTTGCAAGCAATTGCTTTAGCGTGAACTATCATATGAGAACTATCATGAGTATCACTGACCAGTCACTCTATGTTTTTGAACTTCCCAGTGCTACTACACCGTGCTACTTCAAGGTCACCATTTTCTAATGCCAACCTTTTATGATAAGTCAACTTGCAAGCTAAGCTACTGGAATCCGGAGGAGGGGATGGGGAGGGCTAAAGAAGGGAGACAGGCAGGTTTAGCTTCCTCATTGGGTCAGCAAACCAACATTACTTAAGGCACAGCTGCATAATCATTGCTGTCAACAAAGAGGAAGGAGCCAAGAACACACTGTTACGGCAGGAGAAAACAGTAAGATGTCCCCTTTCAAGCACAAGGCAAGTCACATACGAGGCCTTTCACTGATTTTTAACAACTTCAGATTTAAGAAAATTAATTCATTATTGTTCAGTACAGTAGAAATTAAATCCAAGCATTTCAGTGAAATATCATATTTGAAAAATGAACATATGCCAGAAGAAAGTTACAAGTTTCAATTCTGAGACATTGGTTTATAGTTTGTTTGTTCAATTTGTGCTGGAGTCTAATAGAATTTTTTTTTGTTAATCACAGCAGGCATAATTCACACACAAATGCTTGTGTCTTTGTTTTGATCTAATATAACCAGAGCAGTAGTAATTTTATGTAGGTTTTCAAAATTGAGGGCTAAATATAGACAGATTAGTCATCCCAATAAATTGAGGGAGATTATTCCCCTTCTTAAAGTTAAGCACATGCATTAGTCTTAGGAGATTCTGTGCGAACTGTCATAAACACTCTCGGGACAAACACTGTCTTATTCATCCACAGTACGAGCATTATACACTTTGGGGCTACATAAATATACCTTAAAAACCTGACCATTCAAAACACAGCTAACAGAGAGACATTTTCAACACACGCTTTCAGGTAGACAATACAAATCAATTACTGATGTTTTATATAAAAGTTCAATTGATTAGTCACTGACTGCTTAATAGATATTTTCAAACCTCCCTACATGTGGCATGTCTAAAAAAAAAAAACTTTCCAAAGCTGCTTTTTGAACTCTTCCTGCATATTTTATAAATTTTTCCATATATTTTCAGATTTTGCCAATAAAAACCCCCAACTTTCCAAATTGAACACGAAGAAAATACCACAAATTTTTGTTTAGTCTTTTGCACTATTCACAGCTGAAGATACACTCTCATTTGCTACCTGCCAGGTCATTTCTTCCTATAAGCACTTGTGAAAGAATAGAGATTTAAAATTTAAATGCTTGTGAAGACCTGACTCTGTTTTCTAACGTTCATGGTTTAACAGTTATGGTTTAGAAAAACAAAAACATCTTCCTCTTACATGACATCATAGGTTATCCACTACTCCTCATAGAAGTCCATTTGAAGACACCCACCGATCAAATTTAACTCATTTTATGAATATGTAAGAAACTTTACATTAAGTTCACTAGCATTACCATAATGATGAAAGTATATATAGAGAGATATATCAAAAAAGCAGCTTCTAGCCAATGAGAAATCAAGACTGTTTTATTATTCCTGTGGAAAAATTTGATCCCATCAATGACTACAGATTCTGCCTATCTAAACACAACACAGACACACCCCTCGAAGTTTTAATTTCTCCTAAATATTTTCCAATTTTGACAAATCCTATTAGAAGTCAACTGACTCAACTACAAACACATTCAACATACAGTCACACTTTAACACATAAAATGTATTGTCATTCACAATAAGGAAAAGAAAATGATAATTACAACATAACGCACTGCAGCTAAAATACTCTTATATTCTTACTAGAAATGGTTAATATTCTTTCCAAAATATTGAGAATTTATTCCCCATTTGTTTCAAAAATCTCTACGTTATTATAAACCGGGGAGAAGGAGAGGAATCTAGTAAAAAATTGCACCCTGATAATTCTTAAGAAACATGACTTATTCAGCTGAGTTACTCAAAAGGAATTATTAAAGCTTGTTAAACATGATGAATTCAAGAGACTACCTCAAATTATAAAATTAAACTATTTAGGATTTTGAGAGCTTATAAAAAGGAGCTAAAGAATCTCACCAGTGCACAGCAAATCAACTAGACTGACTTCTCTGAACTGACTCTAACTCATAGGAATTACGCTTCATATGCTTACCAAGTTTTAAAACATATTTTGGAAGTAAATATTTTTTATCATAAAATCTGCCTAGGACTTGTCTAGTCATATGTATTTTTCCATACTGTGGGGATGCAAAGAAAGTTTAAAATACTTACTTAGGATACATTGGCTCATAAAGATACTTGTCTCTTGCTGATGGGATTTCAAAAAATAAGATGTATCCATTTGCAGTCTGAAAGAGAAACACTGATAAGATAGATATCTAGTCTACCTGCATGAGTAAAATCTATAGAGACTTAAAATTTCTACATGTCTTACATATTGAGCACAAATATACACTCATAACAAGTTCCAGATAACTTAAAAAACTGTGTGTTGAAATTCATTCTAGTTAAAACCCGTGATGTATGCACCCAGCAAAAAAAATTCCTCTGATTCATAAGAGTACCTAAAACTAGACAGCTATATCAGCTACTTAGAATCTGAGAACCTAATTCCCACCAATTAAGAGAACTAATGCAGAAAGCCTGTAGTAGATGGTAGCAAGCTTTCAGAGCAAGAACTCCAAGTGCCTGAGCACACACAAACACCACAGAGTTCAGGTGAGCACTGGCTCTCAGAGTTGGTCATCCAGTTTTCAAAAAAATCCTCGTGTCACACGGTGTCTACATAACAGCTTTTCAAAATCTTCAGGTGTCTGAAAAAAATTCTATTATAATTCAATCCTAAGTCATATTCTGTCATTCTGGAAGACTAACTTCAAACTATAATGCTATTCAGAGAACAAATATAAATCAATAATTATCAGATGTTCCAGTCATGACTAGAAGCTGATCCAGTGTTTGTATAAGCACAGGAGAGGCAGATGACCAATAGGTTAGTTGTTCAAAGAAGTACGATTTGTTCAAAGCACAAATTTACCCTTCAGGCAAATTTGCAAATGCATTTTAGTTAAACACCGTTTCCATCTAATCATTTTAATATGGGCTGGGCATATACACAAAGCGCTATTACTGGAGACAAGAAGCACTGAAATGAATAGTTTCAAGTTGCTTTGCAAGGTTGATTTCCCTTTCTCTGAATAAAGGAAAAAGTTATCTTAGTTTATGAGTTCACAGATGCCATGTTTTTCCCCAGTCAAACATTTTGCTTTATGCTATGAAAGAAATTCGTGTTTCAGCTTCAAAGTCCAAGAAATGCAATTCTCAAAGTAAGTATCTTTCTCATGTAAGAATAAAATTTGAACCATAATGGTGAGCTTGAGACAGGCTGAAAATAAATGGAAGCTTTTCTATGCGCAGTAATATGATGTTCAGGTATTATGTGGTAAAGAAACCCGCTCATTTCTAACATCTTTACAGGTTCTTTCCATTACATCATTAAATATTTAACCTGTAAGCTATCTTATCCTGGAAGGAAAAGTAAAACAATACTGTGAAGTATCTTTATACTGATATTAAGGTACAAAAGGATCATACTGAACACCATTCAAAGCATAAAGTTCCTACTGTTACAGGGTCATTTCTAAATAGAACCTCAAATTACATGACAAGCTGGATGACATGCAGAAGCATTCAACCATATGCTTCCTGCCAATCGATCATATTCATTCACATAGGTTTCTACATTGCTCTAGAAAGGTCTGTGTTGCAACAAAACTTACTAAAGTAACCGCCACTGTCATCCTTTCCCTGATAATTCTCACCTTTGACAGCCAAAAATATAAACATACAGTACCTTGCAAGGTATTTCACTACATGGTTTTTGGTATGCTACAATGTTTAATAAAGCTCTGCCTTAGCTAAGGGAATGTGTACTGAAGAACAGTCTATATCGGAGGACTGCCTGTAGCAGGGGAAAGACTAAAATGCCTTGTATATCTATGTATTGAACCATCTTGACCCAATTCACAAGTTTGTTTAATTAATAGAACTACCTACCTTGAGCTTATGTACTAATCTAGCCAAGAAACAAAATATTTTCCAGTAACACTGGAAGAATTACAAATGCAGCAATATGAGAGAAGAAACTACAAAATGTCATGGAAAAAAAGATCGGATTAGAAAACATGACAACAGTTTAGCAACAGAAGATACTAGCAGTAGAAGAAGTTAGAATTGCTAAGGGATGATCACAGTGTGAGAACTGCTTAACTGCTTACCATTAAAGCTGCTTGAAATATTTTTACAAGGCCTTATATGCTAGACCAAAGTTTGCCTTCAGTACAAACAATAATTATCTCAAAGTGTATGCTGCAAAGTGATTTATTTTCATAGACATGCTCTGAACACTCTGGCAGACAGAAACAAAAAACACTGTATATCACTACTGTAATGGACATTAAATCCAGACTACCCTCTCAATCATTATGTCATTAAAAAAAACCTGAATGTACCACTTGGCTAATAAGTACATACCGAGCCTTTCGTTTACCTTGTTAAAAATGAAGTACAACATAATTTTATTACATAAAACTACTACAATCAAGAAACTCAAGCACACAGGTAGTAACAGGCCAGAAACTAAATCACCTAACTCAGCTTTCATAATAGTATTTTTAGCTTTTGCACAGGACTTCAGTAATTAACTGAAGCTAACTCAGTTCAACAAAACTAGTAGTACAAACTACTTGTTTTTTTCAATTAATAATTAGCTTTGCTATTGCTCCTTTATTTGTACTTGTTAGTTTTCTTCTTAAGAAAAAGTCACAAAGAAGGGAGAAATTCTCTTGGAAAGAAATTCACAGTTCTACTTGTGGAGAAAAGTATGCATGAGCAAGAACATCTTCATTAACCCCTCAGACCTGCCTTTCAGCCCTGTTCCTCTATAACAAAAATACTAATATTTGTAAATGTGGTAGGACTCATTAACAACAAGGAGATGCAATATAACCATAAGAAATGAAAAATTTTAGAAATCTCATGACACTCATTACTTTATTAACTGTTTGACCATTTACAAACTGAGACTTTGTGGGCATTTAGATTCTGACATCACCTGCCAAAAAGAACACTATACATTTAGCTGCAGAAAAACTTGAAAGTACAGTAACTGAACAGGCAGAAATTAAAGCTAGTCTGACTGTCAGCTAAACCATAAGGTCTCTCAAGCTAAAGGATCCCAACATCACAGAAAAATCATAATATGCAAAGTAATTAAATACGACCATCTACATCTCTTCTGAACTGCTGCATAAAGATATAATTAAAATGTGTTTGGGTAGTTTACTTGTGATTATATGCTGTATTATAAAATGGAAGAATTATTTTTTATTTGTAGTAATGTTACAGAAGGCTCCTTTCTGCCTTTGCTGGTAACCATTAGCATGTGCTAACTGAAAATATAATCTGATACTAAGAGAAATACTTTACTGCACTGATTCCATGAGATCCTTTTAGGTGACTTAAATATTCTAAACCAAGTACTCAGAAAAGTCTGCCCTGCATTACACACATGAAAACAGAAGCACGGGAAGTTTAGTTGATTTAGAGTCATTATGATATTGGTAGAGACAGGAACTATTCCACAAACCATCTGGTATTTTCCACTAAGATAATAATATCCGATTGGTTAAAAAAAAAATAGAAAGCATTACTGGCATCATTTTAAGCACAAAAAATGGTTTATATTACAAGATGAGGTAGGGTACCAACAAATACAGTAGCTGTTATTCAATTTATAACTCCACATCATCAACTTCTGATGGGGAAGTTTAATGACTTCATTCTTTTATTCTGCACCTTCTGACAAGAAAATCTGAAATACAACAGCCTTGATTTTAAAAGCTAAAAAAAGAAACTTACACAATTTAAGACCTGGTCCTAACTTAAGACCTGACCAGAAGTCAACGAGAGTACCATCCCATATTCTGACCTCTATAAACTCTACTCACACCTTTGTCGTGTCCACCTTGAATTAATTTTTAAATGCTGGTGCTGAAATATTCCACTTTAGCACTGTGACCATAGTACCAGATAGGAAACAAAAACTTCCAGTGAGACAAGATCTCATCTTTACCTTTAAGACTCTTAACAGAAGAATCTATGTATCACCTATCGCTGCCCTTGTTTCTGTGTTCTCAGTGCCTTGAATTTTTTTTTTAACACCAAAAGATACTGCACCTTAATAAAGCCACAGTTCTATCCTCTTAAGATCCACCTTTCGGAAACATCTGTAAACCCTGTTTATCGAGCTAAATATGCTTATGTCATCTAACTCCTCAATTATTTCATTCATTCACATGTCTTTAGATTCCTTTATTCTTTGTGATCATGTTACTAAAGTAATGAGATGCTGTATCAGCCCTAGCAAATACAAAATATTATTTTAATATAAAGAACTGCAGTTCGTTCTTCAGGGGAAAAAGATTAATGAAAACTACTAAAGGAAGCTTCTATCATCCAAAAAACCTTGGTACTATTATATATTTTCACAAGATAAGTATCAATTAAATGTATATACAGTCTGCAAGTTCGCATAAGCACAGACATTGGTAATACAAAACTCTCTTTGCAATATTTCAACCACAGTAAGAAGAAAAAACCCTACTTACTGAAACAGCTATCATGGTGCTGTCAGGCCGCCATTCTGCTTGTTTGTAAGGTCCAAACTGAGAAGCTGCTTTTGGTAGTTCCTTGTAGCTTACGATTAATACACTGGGCTGGAGGAAAAAAAGTAATAATAATTATATCTCATATCCAGAAGGAATGGGATGTTTGTTATATTGTGATGTAACTTTAAGCAACTATGTTTCCTTAACAGCAACAACACTGTTCCCTTGAAGAGGGAGGTTAAAAGGATTAGTGCTCATTTGACAATGCATTGCACAAGGCTGGTTTTAAAGGGAGTTTATGCTTAACTCCTGCCACACTGTCATTCCTATCTCACTCTTTCAAACCCAGGACATTTAAATAAAATGCTGTGTTTACCCAGAAAGGAGTCATTACAGAATACAGAAGTAGTTTCAAGTCAGACAAAGGGTGACTGATGCTTCAGATGAACAAAAGTACCTCAAATTGGCTCCTATAATGAAAATCACTGTCAAGTTAACTAGGATGAAATATTCTATGCAATCTATTTAGTACAATTCATTTGCTTAGTTTCTACTAATTGGATGGGCCATTGTATTAAAGAGAATAATAATCAGGAAATCTGGTTTATATCTCTTCAAGAAAAGGTTGCCAGAAATTGTGCAGAAAATACACCTCTACATTCGCTGAAAATATTTTGTATGTGATACAATGCACCTATGAGCACCTTTCCTTCTGGGAAAAGAGAAGGGCTTCGAGGTCACGAAGCCCAGACAAAGCTACCATAGGCACTAAGCCTTCACTGCCCTTCACAGAAGCAGTTGAGAGCTCTGACAAAAAAACTAGTGGAAAGTTACCCTTCCTTGCTCCAGTGCTTAGAAACATTCTTCCTCCTTAAATATATTTAAGAACTGTCTGTACTTTCTTGCTCTTGAACCAATAATAGTTTTAAGCTTAGATAGGTATGCCTCCTTCTGCTACCATCCACTACTCAGAGGTATGTGCATATATATTAGTTAGATGACAGCTGTATTTTCTCAGCTTTCAGTTACATTAAACAAACCACACTTTTTGTAAAAGACATTTCTCCTCATCTTCATACCATATGCTCTCCCTGACTTTATCAATGCCAATTTTTCTTCAGAGCTGTAGCAGCAAACTCTGCACCAAAGAGAGCACACTTCTCCAGCCCCTGGAAAGGAACCAAAAGGCTAAACAGTAATCACACTTCTTTTTTGGTTGAAAGTAATCATGAAATGGTTTGGCAAAACTTGTCATTCACCACTAGGACCACAGGTGATAGCAACTTACTATTGTTCACAGTTAGCTTGCCTGCTCAAACAGCAGAAGCTGTACAACAAATCTAAAACATTAATTCTACTCAAAAATCGTGTGTGTCAGCTACCCCAGATTTAGGTGGATATCTACTACCATCACATTTGGAATCAGTTGCTTCAGTTTCCCTTAAGAAAAAGTAGAGTTACAAACAAAAGAATTTAAAGGGAAAAATAGTACAAAATAAAGTAATTGGATGTTTTCACCACACATATAAAGAAGAAGCTGAATTAATGTCACACGGGCAGTCTTAGCCTTGGTAAATTCATAGTATGACTTTGCATCCTGTAAATGGCATTATTACTTAAATTGCACACCCACAAAGAACTGAATTATCAAAAATAAAGTTAAATATTTATACTGTAAAGTATAAGAAGCAAACTAATCTTAACCCTAAGAACTATTTACACCAGCTTTTTCAATTCATGTGGCTTCTTTTGCAGACATTTGCAAATCAAGTTATATAAGATTAAATAGGTAACTAATTATTAATAGAATCTTATTGATTGTTTTCATGACCTATAGCCTTTCACTGCTTGGCTTAGACCCACCTTTACTGCCTTAGATATACAGAGAAAAAAGTGCCTTGTGATAGTACAATTTTGGTTAATCTGCATCATTACTGCAGATTTGGTGGCTGATCTTTAAGCACTTCTGTGCTTCAAGCATTTTAGCAGCAGGAAGAAAACACACCAAAAAACTCCAACTGAACAAAAAAACATAATCAAAAAAGTTTTAGAAGCTCATTAATGCACAACAATTTTCTTTCTATATTGCTACTTTTACAGAACACAATGACAGTATTTATACTGTAATGTTCTTGTGACATTTATTCACGAGAAAGCTATTACACTTTAGAACCTGGAAGAATGGTCTGCATACACAGCAGCTATAAAATTTATAAAGTTGATTTCTAGACTGATACCATTTTGTGCCTTACAGATGAGGACTAAAGGAGTTAACATTAAGAGCTCAAGCAATCATTTTTGTCTTCTTACAGTTTAAGTAGGTTCCTTTCTTATTAGAAAGCAGACACGCTTCTAATTCAATAGGTCACAAAGGCTACCTAGCTAATGGTTAAACCATAAATATTTCACTGATACAATTTATTTCCATATACTTCACAACTCAAAAGCATTCTTTCATATGTGAGGAAAATCCTAACATACAAACTATGTTACTGCTACAAGGTTAACAAAGCTAGAAAGGCAGCTTGCTATCCTGCTCTGCTCATGCAAGAGAAATGGTCATTTTACATCTGAAGGCATTTATTACATCTGAAGTGACCGAAGATGTATAACGGCACAGTATTATATTCCATAAACAGAACTATACCAGCCTAAATTTAATTACTTGTCCCAAGTAGAAGAGGCCATTAAATACACATTTTAAGAAAAATACGGGCCTAGTTAATACAGTACTTTTCTCTAGTTAGTTTTAGATATTCAGCTCATGGCCTGAATGGAAATAGTCAGGATTTAGATTCTATTACACAGAACTTTTCCTAAATCTTTACATTTGTTTCTGTTGGAAAAGCCAGCTCTCCATGTCACCTTCATGAAAACTCCATGGTTTTTTCCCTCTTCACACTTCTCCATGCAGCTACTAAAGTCATAAAGAAATCTAGGTAAACACAACTAATGAAACATGAACCCTGTCTCAAATAAGTCAAGATACTGGTCCTCCTTTTTATAATGCTTAAAATTTGCTTGCTGTAAATATTAATGGTAGAGAGACAGCTTTTGGTAAAACTGGTGATTCTAGAAACATAGCAAGTGACCTAACAAATAAAGAATTGGATTTTTTAAAAAAAAATATGTCTACAGAACAGAACTAAACACGTTCTGTTTTTAAGGAAGAAAGAACAGAAGGCTAAGGAAGAAAGAACTGAGTAATTCTTTAATCAAATTGCAACTTAAACCTAGAAAAAGCTTCCCAAAATAGATAAGAAGCATTATCTTCCATTTCACAATATGCTGCAGAGAAAATCTAGTGTTTTGATACAGTACATTTTGCCTCTCAGAAGGAAAGTAAGGTCAGACAAAATAGAAGCTGCCAGTTACCTATCAACAGTGGGGGTAGATACTCACAGGATAACAAAAAGGATTAGAAGGAAAAAAAGGGAAAGATAACCTCAAAGAGAATATAGCAGTACCATTACCAAAGACTAAACAAATTCTCCAGTGCTCTAGCTAATGCTACTGAAAGAGAGAAACAGAACTTCTTGTTAAATATACTTCTCCTTCCCTTCTTATACACCATTCAGCTACCTTGGCTACCTTTTCACAAGACACACAGGAGCTCTTACTCGGAAATCTTCACACTTCACAACAACGCCTTCCTAGCATAAAACATGCCTTCTTTACTGATGTGAGATTATGACAACATTCACAAGAGACAGCTGAAAGCAATGTGTTTCAGATGACAAATACAGAAATTGCAAGCTAGCTTCATGAGCAAAGATAGCTAACTCAAACTATTTTAAAACTCACTTTTGTTTCATTATTAGCTGTTGTTGTACAATAAGAATTCTTTTAGACCTTCCACTAAGAAAAATGAGTTTTGCATCAACATTAGGACAAAATACCTAAGCAAACAATTAAAAAATGAAAAAAAACCACAAACAAACCAAAAAACCCAAACACAATCCAAACTACACAACCATGGTGAAATAATTGAAATCATTTGAATTTGTTAGTATTTTACTTAATTTTACCTGACCAAATTTGCCATCCTTCCCATTTCTTTTTTTTAAGCAATAACTATGAGCAGCATAAGTAGCCTCAGGACACTGAGCCATATCCAGCAGTTTTTATGGCTCAGAATACTGAGCCATATCAAGTTATACAAATCCTGCAGCAAATTCTCTCAGCAAGCTCAAACATGACATGTCGCTTCACTTGCCTAAACACAGAAATGTTACCACATTTGATGTAAATGAAAATCAAGTAGACATTTAAACCCTAACCTAAGATGCGAGTGTTGCTGTGAACAGGCGTCTTTAAATAGGACAAGTAGAATAGACTTGAAAAGCAGCCCTCACAGGACCAAGTGTCTGTCCTAATTGAGATGCTCAAAGGGCTCCAGAGAAAACAATACATTAACCAAGTGGAGAAATGTATAATCATTTTTTGTTTGATAGAATATAAAATAATAATAAAATGAATTTTGCTTAATTTGGATTCTGTGATTTGTTGCCGGTTAATGATAAACTGTGCATACAGTGGATTTAACAACTTAAGTAGGTCTGCTAATGCAATGGAAAACTACTGGACTAAGTTTGAGAAGTAAACACCTAACAGCATGTATGCATTCAGACAATTGAAACTTCTAAATGCTCCTTTATTTTTAGTTGCTCTCTTAGCATTAATTCACTTGAATCCAGAAGGTAAGAGAGCAAGACAGGAACACTGCCATTTATAGTCACACAAAACATTAATGAAAATATGAAGTGATGCTCTTGCTCAGGCCTGTGGATGTTCCTGTAACACTCCAGCACTCCTATAATTTTTATGCAAAACAAAGAAGTAGTTACTATGTCTGTATTAAACATGAATAACAAATTCATATTTTCACCTAAATTCTAAGAATGTTGCATCAACGATTTGATCTAATCATACTCAAATTTTTATGTATTGCAAAAAGTTAAATGATTTTTTTAAAATAGTGATTAAGTTGCACAGTCAAATTATTTCTGCCCAAATAATAGCCAAGAACATTGAGAAGTTCTGAATGTTTTGCCCAACATGTTCAGTTCTGTACTATATTTATTTTGCTTTTTATTGTATCTATAAATCCAAAGTCATTTGAATTTTAAAAACAAGTAAATTTCACAATCCTTAATTCTGCCTTCTCTCTTTAAAATGATTCTCATTCTTAATGCCACCAATTCACTATTATTAATTTACCTTCCAAATAATTTTTTTGTATTTAATTACAGCCTTCAAACACTGAATATCTGGAAGACTAGCAGTCTTTTCACAACTGATAGGTCTAGAAAGAAGACTCTTGTATTTGCTGAGAGCATGCAACAGTATTAGCAGCTGACAACGTGGTATTTATATGGGTTTGGGTTTTGTAATGGAACACCAATACAAGAACCTGCATGGCCATAGAAAACTGTCAAAATCCTAATATTCTCATCTTCTAACAACTTAGTATTCTAGACATCAAAAATTAATCTAATTTAGAATCCAGAGGCAATTTCTTTCAAAAACACAAACATTCTGTTTAGTTTTGTAAGACAAATACTTCAACGCTTCCTTAGGCTGTAGACACAACACAAAAAATCAAAAGCATGCTGTTCTGATGAGCTTACAATCTAAGGGACAAACACACAGCTGGGAGAAAACAAAACAAAAGCCTGGTGACATTGTGTACTTTATCATTAGATGGTCTGTGCTCCACTTTAAAGGTTGAAGCTTTGTATGTTTATAAACTAATAAACTAGAAAGGTAAGATGGAGAAAAGGATGGCAAAAATGCATGCATAAGGAAGAGGGAAATTCATTAGTAAGGACCAGAATGAAAAAAAAAGCCATTTTGCCAGCAACAGAGCTACAAGGTGGTGAGAAAAGAATTTCTAAAAGTATAGTTAATTATAAAAACATAACTCTTTTAATTCAGTTTTAAAAGCAACTGGAAAGCTTAGAATCAGCAAAGTATCCACCCAAACAGAGCAGACACAGCTCCTACTATTGTACTTAATGTAAGCTACTGTGAAAGAGTTCAATATTGTACTTCATATGAGCTACTGTGATAGAGTTTAAAAAACAGAAGTGCATCAGAGCTGTCAATCACTACCTCTCCCAAGTGAAAGTTTTCAGTCAACCTACTGCTCAAAAATGCTGCCAATAAGAAAGTCCATTTTCTACAGATCTTTGCAGCTCCTCAGCCCCACAAATTGCCAATTGCTTTAATATGGATTAAATGGAATTGCATGTGATGGAGAACAGACTCACTAACCTCAACTCTGATATTATACTGGCAGGCAAACGACTTTGTTATGTGCAACTAATCGGACAGTCAGAATTCATAACTGAGGATGCTTCTCTCTTTGTGCAAGTTGTCATGGTTTAACCCCAGCTAGCAACTAAGACCACGACAGCTGCTTGCTCACTCCCCCCACCCTCTGACTGGGGTAGGGGAGAGAACTGAAACAGAAGGCAGAAACTCTGGGCTGAGATAAGCACGATTTAATAGGACAATAAAACAATACTAATATTCTACTACTAATATATAGAAATTAAAAACAAACACCAACACCCAACACCAAAAACCCACACAACACCAAAAACCCACACAACACCAAAAACCCACACAACACCAAAAACCCACACAACACCAAAAACCCACACAACACCAAAAACCCACACAACACCAAAAACCCACACAACACCAAAAACCCACACAACACCAAAAACCCACACAACACCAAAAACCCACACAACACCAAAAACCCACACAACACCAAAAACCCACACAACACCAAAAACCCACACAACACCAAAAACCCACACAACACCAAAAACCCACACAACACCAAAAACCCACACAACACCAAAAACCCACACAACACCAAAAACCCACACAACACCAAAAACCCACACAACACCAAAAACCCACACAACACAAAAAACCCACACAACACAAAAAACCCACACAACACAAAAAACCCACACAACACAAAAAACCCACACAACACAAAAAACCCACACAACACAAAAAACCCACACAACACAAAAAACCCACACAACACAAAAAACCCACAAAACCAAAACAACCACAAAACACAAAAAAACCACAAAACCAAAACAACCAAAACACCAAAACCAAAACACCAAAACCAAAACACCAAAACCAAAACACCAAAACCACAAACAAAATTAAAAACGCTCAGTATACTCCTTCACAAAACTCCAGTCACGCCAAACAGACTGTCTCAGAGCACCCTGGTCCTGAACAGCTCATCCCAGAGAGTGAGGAAAGATGTAACAGGCAGAAACGCACAAAGGCCAACTGAAAAACAGCAGAACAGCAAAAGGACAAACTAACACTGAACTGAACCAGAATGGAACCAAACTAACGAAACGGAAAACCCAAACTAACAGAACTAACTAGCTGGAAAAGTCAACTCTAATTATATATGAAGCATGACACTAATGGTAAGGAATATTTCATTTATCAACCTGGATGTCAGTCCAGGTGCTGTCCTGCCTGTGCCCTCCTCCTACCAATTTGCACCTGCAGCTGGACATCCAAAGTCCTTGGCTTCCCTGGCAACAGCCAGTGAGGTCTTACACTCTCTTCAAAATTCTCAAAAACACAACTAGACACTAAAAGAAAAACATTAACACTGCTTGTTTCCCTAGGAGAGAGCTATCTCATTATTCTCATAGAAAACCTAAACTAAAGACTGTGCTAGCTATGAAGGATAAAAGATTCTAGCTGCACGAAGAAAATTAACTCAATTTCAGTTAAACCAGCACACAAGTAATTGTGAAACATTTTTCAGGGTTAATCCATTTTATATTAATACAGGAGACACTGAAAGCCTGGTAAGACCTACACAGGACAATTTTACATTTCACATGATAAATCCATCGGTCTAAGAAGTACTTCTCATTTATTTAATTATGTAACCACAAATACTTCTTTATAAAGAAGCAACAGCACAATTGTTACTGTTATTGACGTATAAAAATAAATGGCCTTCTGAGACAAACATCTGATGAGTATCAGCAAGAGGTTAGCATCTCAGGGGTTAAATTACTAAAGAAAAAACAGCACAAGAAGCAAGACCTTTTAGTCTGCACTGATGCTGTGTCATATTGTTCACAATACACAACCACTTACATCTTTATCAGGACATCTGTTGACCATTTTGCAATCACATTTCACAAAGAAATTGTACTGAGATTGTATTTAATCCTATCTAGGAAAAGGCCATAAAATAATTCAGTAAGTTACTCTGCTTACAGTTCTGAAATGAAAGTATAATCCAGAAGGCATGGTGAAAACATATCTTATTTTCTTCTAATGGCCACCTGTAATAAAAAAGACTCCAAACTCAAGTGCATATTTAAAAATATATTTATTAATAAAAAGGATGAACTATGAGCACTGGTGTCACAAGTAATTCCTTCTACAGCATGCCGAGATTCCAGGTTGCGGAGATCACTTCTGTAACAGAAGCACAGTCCCCTGTTTTGTCCTATTTGTTTAAATAATGTGTATGCTTAGATTTAAAGCATGTATCCAGCTCAATTTTAATACTGCAACAGCTAGAGACTGAAAAGCACACAAGATTTGTAAGAGCTGTCTGAACATAGACTTATTCAGCATTGAAAATGAATAGAGATTATTTAACAATCTAGGATTCCTACATGCATGCTTTACTGTAAGGTTGTAGTTCATTTGGGTGATCTGATTCAACATTAGATCATAAAAAAAAAAATCAGGAAGTTTAAAAACAAGAGTAGATGCAAATCATAAGCTAATAAGCATCTGGGTATTTAAGAAACGCTCCTCAAAATTAGTAGCTGGGGCAAGGTACTCTTGGCTTCAAAGAGCTTACAAAACTGGTTTTGACTAGCAGAGTCATAGCAGATAGTCCAAGAGCCTACAGTTTTCATTAAATATTGAAGGCCAGTACTTATTCCTGTCATTGTTACAAATTGGTTAAGATTAAAGAAAGGAAACACTGAACCATGTTTATACAACATATACCAGCCTATTCTTGTTGCACACAATTAACCCTTCAATACTTACTAAGGGAACTCCACTGATTATCACATCTCCTTCCTTGTTTGCATACATCTTCCCTTAATATCTAGAACCCTATGGGTGAATATGTAGAATTCCCTGTATTGTCTCAAGCTCTTATTTCATGACATAACCAAACCAATTTTAAATTAAAAGCTACAACTGTTAGAGGAGTAACACTTCCAATGAGCCAACTATAAGGCTCCTTCGATCTCTTCATAAGCTAAAAAACCCCAGGCTTCTATATGTTCAGCATGAACAACTCTGTAAAAACCATCACTAGTCCACCTTAAGAGACACTAAAATACAGGTGCAAGCAGGAAAGATCACAACATTTAGGACTGCCCAGCTGCCTTGTGAAACCTCACATTTAGTTCCCAAGTCAATCTATTAAACATCAATTGCCTTATTTCAGCATTTCAGAAAGCTTCTTTCATGAACTGAAGTTTCTCATTTCAAGCATCCAAGTACTTAACACTAACAAGCTTCCCAATATCATCAATGAAAACTGTTTCATTAGCCCTTAATGCCAAGGAAAGCTTCTGAGGTACCTAGACCATGAACTACTTCTGGTTTAAAAAAAAAAAAAAAAAAGACTTTGAACAGCAGCCTCCAGAGTGGGATGCATTTAATATATTCCATTGGCATGCAAGAAGAGAATATTTTTTGTACCATTAATAAAGTAAAAATTTTAAAAATGTGTTCATTTCAGCTTTATCTAATTTTTTTCTTCTTTTCAAACACTGGAACAGGCCTCCCAGAGAGGTGGTCATGCTTGATGCCTCAAGCCTGTCAGTGTTCAAGATGCAGTTGGACAATGCTCTTAACAACATGTTTAAATTTTTGGTCAGCCCTAAATTAGTCAGCCAGTTGGACTATATGATTGTTTTAGGTCTCTTGCAACTGAAACAGTCTATTCTATTCTAGTTTTTAATGTCTATGTTGTGTATGCTTGATAATGTGCATACTAGTACAGTAGCACATGCATAGAATTCATAAAACAATAATAACATACACATATTGGGAGTGCGTGCTCAAAATCTTTCACCGATACTGTGCATGATCAAAAACATTCACAATGATCAGTGGTCTTTCCATCTACAATCCAGTCTCTCCCTGCAAAATAACGTGTAGAATAGTCAAGAACTTTTTGGCTCAAAAACACCAACAGAATTCCATCTGTTTTTACCTACACCATTTACCCCAGTTTCTGATCTTCATACATTTATTGTTTCCAAACCAGAAAACAATCCACACTTCGGGATAAACTTTCCTTAGTTCCATTAGCTGTTAGCACAAGGCAGGTGAAAAGGAACTTTAAACATTACCACCTTACTTGAAAAATACACATACTGATGTAAATTCATACACCTGGCAGTATTTCAAAGTGCCCCATTCTGGAAAAATTCAAACCAGAACTTCACCAATCTCATCACCTCATTCTTAGATGAAACCTTTCATACATAGTTGAGATAGTAATGTCTGAACAAGAACATTAGCCTGAAGGCTTTTCTACTTCAAGAAATTGAATTAGTTCAGCCTGACCAGAATTTAGCCTTGTTCCAAAGAAGATACTTCTGACAAATGAAAATATTTTCTAGAATGCAATAGTTTTTGTTTTACAGAAGTGCAACATACAATTTTAAGCTTAACGTTCAAAACCAAACAAAATCCAAAACACGCACACGAACCCTGCCCCTTTCCCCTCTGCCCCCCAAAAAAACACCACTATAGCAACACCCAAACCCCAAGCTATATGCATAAAAATGCAAGAAATTATCTTTAAAAATGCCCTTAACAGAAAGCTTTGTCTTACAGAATTTTGCTAACAGCTGGGTGCCCACAGAAGTAGTGAGATTGTAACACACTTTTTAGTCTAACATCAGTCAGTGACCAAGCCTGGCAAAGCCAGCACCTTCCTCAAAAGCACCCATTACATACTAAATTAAAATGTATTTTTAAAAATGTTATGACTTGTAAGTTTGCTCAACTATTCTGCATCGAGTGGTTCCTTTTAGTGCTGTGTCTGTGGCCAGTTACACAACATTTAATATTTCAAAACAAGTCCAAGTATGTAAGTTAATGAACATTGTCCTCAGGAATAGACCATAAAGTAAACTACCTTCTAGACAACAGGGCACATCTTGAGAAGCATTCTACAAGCCCGTTCTTTTTTTTTTTTTCTGGAAAAGCAGCTTAGTTGTGCTCTGTTGATGGACTACAACTGTAAGTTTAAAAACTAGCAAAAGCTAGAAAAGTGCACACTTTATCTATACTATGTGCCACAAACCTAAGAAAACAGAGGCCATGTGAGGATGTTCACACAGCATAGTTACTGGGCTAGGATGTCCTAATTGGACAAAAAACCAGCATCAGCACCCCACCCAAGAAATAATTAACAGCCATGCAGAGCACAACATAAGTTAAAGTGATGAAATCTCCACATAAATTATAACAAGATTTTAAGGGTATGACTGTCATTTGATACCTTATAGTATTGTCTTTCTAAAACTGGATTGTTAGTTTTCTCCTGTAATCTGAGATGAACTCTATAAATTATCTGGAGTTGGAGATATTTATAGACAGATTTAGGGTCTAATCTAGGCAGCATTTAAAAGGATCCACCATCAAAATTTAAAGTCAATATCACAACTGTTTCACTGACTGCATAAATTGAACCAACAAACAGCATCTTTGTTACCACGCTAATTCAAAGTGAATTAATAGCAAGGCATTTAATGTGAATTATTCCAATAGTGTCAAACTGGATGTTGCTAGAGAAGCAACTTCCACGGAAAAGCCACGACAATGCTTCTGTTTAGTACCACGAAGCTTTTAAACTTTTCACAAAAAGAAAAGTTTGCAAACTTCTGTGTTACATTGTGTTACACAGAATGTCATAGTCTGTCCTGTGTTTAAAAAGTTTCCTATCTCTTACGTTCATATGTTCTTTTATATAAAACACACAACACATGAAGGCAGAAGACATGAAGCATATTTGCAAAAAAAAAGCATTGCTACAAATATTTTTAAGCTTATGTGCTATTTAACGTCAAAGCGAAAAATAAAGTTGAAGTCTCATTTTCAGGAATAACAGGTGTTAATTCCAGGAACATTGATCTTACATATTTTCTTAACACTACATCGCTATCAGTAAACATCGTGGCTTAACTCCTCTGATTCAAAAACGATGGTGTATTCTGTAAGATCTGGTGCCAAGTTTCACAACCCTTTCTGGAACAGGAACGAAAATAAAATATTTTGCAGATGAGAGGGCTTTTCAGCTGGAAGAGCTGGGTCTGAGGGTTAACAAGTCGGATACTCACTCTGCAGTACCAGATGCTTAGCTGAGATGGGGATAACACCGCGAAGAAAGCTCTCTGGGGATCCGTCTGGATGTGAAGAGGTTGCTCCAGGGACTCCAGAGGACACAACAGTCTCTTGGGCCAGCCGCTGAGAAAATACATGGCTGTAGATTTCCCTTCCCGAGCAGCGGGCTCTCAGCTCACTCTAGCCTAGGCGGGGGGCGGCGGGGACATTAGCCGAAGGAGAGATGCAGGAGGGCTCGCTGCCTGCTCGACGGCCTCCGGACGAAGGGCTCTGACCAGCGGCGCGGTGCCGACCACGCATAATCCCCAGCACAGCGGCGGGACCCCTGTGCTCACCGTCACCGTCCGGGAGGGGTCCGGCCAAGGCCTCCTCGCCGCCGGGGGCAACGGGCCGTCGCCCCAACCGCCGCTGCCGCCGGTGCTCTCACGCGGGCGTGGGGGCAGGGAGCGCTGCAGCCGCCGGGGGGAGGAGAGTCCGGGGAGGGGCGAGGGACGAGTGGGTCGCGGCCTGGGGGAGGCGGCGGGGGAGGCGGCCGGTCACTGCTCCGAGCGGGCTCGCGGGAGCTGCGGCGGCTGCAGCGGCGGTTCCTCCCTCCTGCGGCTGCCTCGCCCGCCCACACTCCGTGTCGCTGTCGTCGCCGCCGCCGAGGCCCCGGCCGCCATCTCCCTCCCGCTCCGCTCCGGCACCCGAACGCCGCGGCACCGAGCGCGACGGCGGCCCCGCGGCCGAGAGAGGGGGAGGGCGGAGAGAGGCGGAGGGCGGGGCGGGGCCGCGCAGGGAGGCGCTCATTGGCCCTGGCAGTGGGACCGCGCGGAAGTGACGTCAGAGGTGTGTGAGGCTCCCGGCCCAGAAAGACTCCGTGTCAAGGTTCCGGGCGAACAGGCGCGTCCCAGCGTCGAAGGCGGGGCGGGAATGAGCTGGGGGGCGCATGCGCAGGAGGGGGAGGGGAGCAGTGACGCGAGGGAGGAGCAGTGACGCGGGAGGGTGTTCTGCGCAGGCGCGCAGCGGCATCGCCTGCCCCTGGGGGCGTGCGGGTGGGGTGCGCGGGGGTGGCGGTTGGTGACAGCGTTGGGCGGTTGGTGACCGGGGCGTGCGCGGTCCCGCTGCCGGCCTCGCGTCACGGGACGTGTCCGCGGTGGGGTGGAAACCGCCCCGGCCAGGCCAGCTGGGGGGCGCCGTGCTCGGGTAAGGCGCCGGCTCCCGCCGCCGGCGGCCGGGCTGCTGACGCCTCACAGCCCGGGGAGGCTCGGGCTTGGCGGAGCCGTTGCACCGAGCAGGTCCCTCTGGCGCCCAGATGCAGAAGTGGTTTGGTCACCAGGGGCGCCGGGGAAGGCCGCTGTAGGGCGGGAGGACGATTCCGGGCGACAAGGGCTGTGAGTCGGCAGCGCGGACGTTGCCGCCGAGGCCGCGTTTTGGGGACGCGGGCACAGCGGTAGGGAGCGGCGGCTCGTGCGGTGCGGGTGCGGCACCGTGGTTGTGGCGTCAGGCCTCTGCCAGGCACTGGCACAAACATTTCTCTCAAGGGTTGAGTTGGATCAGGGATCCGATTAATCTAAAAAAAAAAGGCAACTTTTATTCTTTCTAGGTTATTTTTCATCCAAGACCTGCTCCTTAATCTTGTTACCATGATTTTCCAAAATTAATTTATTCACACTTTGAGAGTGAGACCACGTGGTGTGAAGGATGAAAGGTAGAAACTACAGCTGTTGCTTTAGATGTAGTGAGTGAGGCTTGTTAGTCTCCTCTTGTAATTGGAAAATAAAAGGAGATAGAGGACAACTAAAGGCAGATGTCCACACCATTGCAAGGGCGGTGCCTGTGTTGGAAAGAAACAGCTGCTGGTGGAAATAATCGGAAGTTTACTTGAACCGGTCCCCCAGCACTGCTTGTTAGAGGAGTTCGTCTGGACTGGGCTGCCATGAAACAGGTCTCACTGCTTGCAAATTACCCAGTTCCCATGGAAGAACATTGTCCCAACACCGGAAGCCTGCTCTCTCCTGGCGTCTTTGTGCTATTAAATGGTTGTTGTTATGAATACCACGTTCCAGCTGAAATATTTCCATCTGAACACAAACGCAAAAAAAGTGATTTATAGGGATGCATATGTTACAATCCAGGCAAAACCATAATATACCTCAAAAAGTGGTAAAGAATCAAAATACCAAGCTAGTGCATACCTTAGACTTTTAAGTGGGCAACTTGGAAATGTATTACCATCAAATTCCCTGCTGTCAGATGCCAGTCAGTGCTTCTGCTACAAACACCCTCCTCGCTATAGTCTCTTTTCTGAACCCATTTTGGCCTGCTTTTTTGATAGCCAGCCTTCTAAATCAGGAAGTTGAAATAATATTCAGGAGTGTAGCAGCATCTCATTTATTAGCTTCCCTTATATTCCTCGCATTACAAAATAAATGCCACAAAATAAATCCTGAAGAATAGGTATGACACTTAGAATCGTCTTTTTGTATTAATTATGCTTTTCCAAGTTCATCTTACTTGCTGAAAGTACAGAGAAATTTCTCAAAGCAAATCCATGAAACAGTAAGGGGCCTGTGTGTCTTTCATGCTTCTTTGTAGCTTCCTTAGTTAATGCTGCAGCATCCTGACACAGGTATGTATAAGAGGCAAACACGCTTCTAGCTCATGCTGTTCCTGTGGAACAATGCCGAGTTGTGTGCTGAGAGTAATACTAATGAAGGAAACAGCTACCGCTGTTAATAGAACTACATTGTATGATTTTGTTCTGACTACACTGTGCAAAAAGTAAAGAGGCTGAATCCTTTGTAATGTTTGCATTGCTGTGATTGTTGCTTTCTCTGTGGAGAAGCATGAGGCACATAATTGAAATTAGAAATAATGATGGTGCAGGGTTTTGTTAAAAGCATGACTATCAAAACTGTCACACCAGTGATACTAGTGTCTAAACTATGTCATTTTGGTACATTTTTGTGGGCTGAATCAAGAACATATTTAGATACCTGGAATGGTAATTTGATTATAGACTTTTTTAAAATCATAGGCTGTTTGTACTTGAGTACATGAACATAAGCACTTTTTTTTCATGTTGTGGTATGGGAGTGTAACTCAGAATACCCTGGGATGCAAAAGTTTTGTAGAAATGAAATGCACGCAGAGGACCAAGCTCACAAAAGTTTCTTGAGCAGATCTGGCAGTGGCTACCAAGGCGCAATTACAGGATATAGCAGTGGGACTAAGATAACAAAGCTTGACAGAGTTGTGAAAGCCCTTTATGCACAGAGGTCCAGTTGTCAGTTATCATCAAGTTCACCTAACTGAAGATAAGACTTGCTTGCAGCTGTCTACTCGGCGACAGTTGTGTTGTTTTGGGAACGGCACTCGTGGGATAGCTGTGTCCTGAAAAGGAAGAGCTGCTTGAGCAGAGCTGTGGGAACATCCAGAGACATTGAAATATCATAAGCCCAAATATATAAATCTCGATATTAGCAAGCTAGTGAAAGAGGGAAAACTGCTCGTGGCAAAAGTAGATCTGGGATGAGAATGTTGCAGGAGGGTAAGTATTCTGCACAGTTGGCATTGTGAGACTCCTGCTGTTGATTTGCAGCTATTGCCATGAATTGTCGTTGAGGCTGTGCAGCGTGCTCTCACCTAATGTTCTATCTGCAGGGATTGCATGAATAATTATGAAGGGTCAGTCCTTGTATGTGAAATTTTAAAAAAAGACCCCCTCCCCGCACTGTTATCACTGCGAGCAACAGCTAAAAGGTAAAAAAAAAAACCACCAAAAAACTTACAGAAAAACTTTTAGTGAGACGTGGTCGTAGTCAATGGCATAAAGTTTTTGTCAGGCTGTTTTAAGATGCAGGCATTATGTCATATAAGCTGCAGAAAGTGTGTGACAATGTGTGAGCATCTGTGCTATGTACATCAAAATATCTTTATTAAGCCATCTGAAATTCTTAAAACTGTGGAACAAATGAGTCCTTTACCTTGCAGATTTCTGCTGCTGAAATGTGAACATTGCCACAGATTAGCCTGTTACTTTAATTCCCCGTTTTATTAGTTGTTCTTTGAGCCACCAAAAATTGGCTTTTTCATTGGGAATAGATCCACGTTGAACTAATTTGCCTATAGACCATCTACAGGGATTATTTCAGAGAGTGAGGTGTAATGGTTTTTAACATCCTTAAAGATCAAATCTAAAGAAATATCAATATATTAATATCAGAATTTAAAAAGAAACCATAACAGTAAAAGGGAAGTTACTTGCTATAAGACCACAGCAAAATCTTACGTATTTTAAAAGGAAATTAAGAAAAGATGAAAACAGTGGATTAAATGCTGATATTACTCAGCTGCAAAGCCGTGAGTAAAATAAAGCACAGAGAAAAATCACGCTGATTATTGGAGACATTTTCTGAGTTCAGCCAAGAGAGTCGGAAAGAGTATTCCTGTGAAGAGACTGTTAGGAATAAGGGGAAGAACAGTTTATTATAGTTACTGCAAAATCAAAGTCAGCAATAGGTGCTTATGTAAAGTAAGGTCATAACCTGAAATACTGGGACAATACTTATTTATTAGACTCCATCATTATACCACACAAAACAATCATTCTGGAATAGACCAGTACAGTTCTTTTGGATTAATCGTTACATTTTTAATCACTTTCTGTCAAATTAGTTTTTATTTTTATACCTGTCTATGGTTGAATAGAATAAATAACTGAGCAAAGAAAGTGCAAGTAATAAAATTAATTGGATACATTGCACCCATTTTTCCTAGTAATCATAAATTCATAAATGATCACAAAATCATTTGGCAATGTCATTTACCATTTGATAACATATAAGTTTCATCCTTTTTATAGTGATAATGTCATTTCATGCAAGTCACACAGTACTATTTTCAGCTTCTCACTAGACATATTATGTAACTAACCAGCAGTATAAACCAGTAATGTTAGAACTCAGTTTCCTGTGTTTTGCAATAAAGTTTTGTAATAATGTTTGTTGGGTTTTTTTGCAGTGGGTGGACTGAACAAATGACACATTTTTTGCTGAATTTTAGAAATGTGTATATTATTCAGATGTGGCTTTCACCAAGCATTCAAGAACCGAAACCTAAAATTTGCAAGTAGAATATTAAATTTGCTAGTGAATTTTGAAGTGGAAATAATATGTGGTCATAGTTATGGTTTAGTTAGGTTTGAAATAAAGTAAATTTGGTCCCAAAATACCTTTTTACGTCTACTTCTCTCTGAGAAAATAGGGAAATCAAAGCAGAGCTCTTACCCATGCATTAACAGCCATACACAATATATAAAGTCAAATATTAAGGGGGAAAAAGATTTGGAAGTTCTGAAAGCAACTCATCTCACTTAATGGATTAATCATTGTCAGCATCAATAAATACATGTGCCAAACCCATCGGCTATCAGATTTAACATAGCTGCCACAACATTTGCAGAAGATTTGGGTTCCTTGGAATAAAATCTGTATAGAAACAACACTGACGATTTCAGTTTGGTTTTCATAATTGCTATAAATTCAGTAGGGGGTTATTTTTTTAAAAAATTCCTCTTCTACGTCAGTGAAAATATCCTTAGAAATACATTATCTTCTTTCAGACTTCATTATTTGCGTTTCAGTGACTGATGAATATGCTCTTAGTTTCATGAGTAGCCTGCCACTGAAGTATTTGCTTTGTGAAGACAATTACTTTACCAAAAGCCATTGTGGTTTCTGAATATGTCTAGAGAATTGCATTCCTTGAAGGTAGTTGGTATTTGATACTAGGAAGCTGAAATGTTCAGAATCATGGATCATTTTTAAAGACTTGGCTTTAGGAAATAAGTTTATTCTTTCAGATTCTGGAACAGAAAATGCAGCCTCTTAAGGAAAGCACCAACACTATGAACTGCAGATCATTTAGTTGGATTGGATCACCTCTGATCAATAGAGGCTGTATCACTGTAAACAAACTGTCCAAAGAACCATGCAAGCTGCCATGCATGGGAAGAATTGAATTAAGCTTTTATGGGGTGATGGCTGTGTGTTTTTACCAGGTAACACCCCCTACCTGAAATACAGGGTACACAGTGCAGTTACAGTGTATTAACATGGATATGGAATTGCAGACAAAATGGATGGAGAGATAGGAGTTCTTGTCTGTGGAAGCATTGGTAGATAGGATGACCTAGACTTGTCATATGTTATACATTTAAATCATTGGTTTTATGAGGTGTTTCTGGAATTCTGCGCACATTTGCTGTGTTGTATCATCTGAAACTCACAAAAGTGCACTTGAATTGTAGTGCTATATATGCTATATTGATACGTGTTATCCACACGTGTTACCTGTAATAAATCATGCCCTGACTCTGCTATTGAATTTCAAGAAGAATGTTTTCAGTCTGAAGGTGAACAGTAAAGGAGAACACACATGTTGGAGGCGGGAATCTGACCTGGTAGGCTGTTGGACGTCATCTGCAGCATGGGACACCACCTCTATCCAAGAAGCAGGGTCATGACTTACAGGTGTCAATATGCAAAACACATTTGCAAGCACCTTCTTAAGCAAGATACAAGGGACAAGGTGAAAGAAAAGAAGAAAACAGAAGGATTTTCTTGTATATGATTAGTTGATATTAACTTTAATTTTTTCTTCTGTGTCTCTTCATTGTAGGCACTTGTCTGGACTGAGATGCATATTAAGTAATCACTGACAGGGTATTAAGATGCCTATAGCCCTAGCAATGCTCTCTGCAGGCTTTTATTTGGTAAGCAAAGAGAGCTGTAGCAACTCCAGTCTATTTTGATTATTTATTTATACTGGTTCAGCTATTTCTTCTTAATTTTTTGCTAGCAGTTCATCATCTGAACTTTGGAATTTATTCCCAAGATACTTGGAAGCAAACACAGAGTGCAGCAAGTGAACATCCACAAAGTGCTATGCAAAAAATTACACACTTGTTTCAAGAGGCTTGTTTTCCTGTCAGTTTGTGTGTTACAACCATTCAGCATCTTGGGCAACTGGAATTCCAGTTCCCATCTCTCTTCCTCTTAGGAGCTTGTCTCTGACTATGCTGACCTGACTGTGTCTTAAAGAAACAGGTGATCATGTTTTAGTTTTTTGTGATCAGTGACTACACTGAAGAAAAATCAGCTTTTTTATAAGTGCCTTGTGTCAGATTCAGCCAAACTGATACTGACATAGAGCCGTCCCAACATCCCTAAAATACAGGTGCAGGTAAAACTGAAATTGACACTGTCAGAGAAGGCATCATGTTTTGGAGCTGTTTTCTGTTCAAGTGCAATGTAAAATAAATTATGTTCAAACTCTGGTTTTGTTTTGGTTTTGTATTTGTTAATGCTCTATTGCAAACTTAAAATTATCATCCACTTGCAGAGCATTTATCTCTTAGTAAATTAAAACTGATTGCTCTTCCCAAATCATCACTGATTAAATGGTAACCCATTCAATGCAAGGGTATCATCGTCATAAAGCAGAGCCTTTTCATTACTGTATTGATGAGTAAATTGCTCTTCTTCATGCCTGTCACCTGCACATCAAACAGAGTATGTTTTCCAATCAGGAGGCTCAGAGCAGTGAGGACAATTAAATGCCAAGAGTTCTAACTTCTGCTCTGACACTATGCAGGGGCATCTGTGTGGTGTCTAGGAAGTCGCCTAAGTCTTTGTTGTTAAAAATCTTGCTAATAATATGTGCCTCACTGAACTGTTATGTGAGTAAATTAGTCAAGGAAACAGATTCCAAGTTGTTTGTCATGCAGCAGCTTGCACATCAACAGAAGATTGAAAGGGGCGAAAGCTGCAAGATCAGGACAAGCTGGTAATACACACACACAAGAATACTGTCAGTTATAGTCTCAGGTGGACCTCACAGATATTAAATAACCTATTAGGGAAATAAACCCATTAAAGAAGAGTGCATTAGAAAAATTACCGAGAGTTGTTTGACTTTACCCACATTTACAAGAATTTCTAATTAAGTATCCTATGGCCTGTTTAGAGCTTTGACCTTTGTAAATAAACACTGTGTGGAGCTATAGAGCTTTTTCTTCTGGAGATGTAAATTAGATCGCATCAAACCAGCAAAATAAAAGGGGAAGTGCTATATGAACTTCTGCTCCTAGGCTACACTCAAGTAGTCACATATTTTCAGTCACTGAACCATGCCAACCTTTCAGCAGTTCCTTGATAGAGTTAAATAGACATTTTCCTAAATGTAATCAAAGCACTTGTTTTCAGTGACATGATCTTAATAAAAAAAAGGAGAAGCATTTCAGCTTTTTTAGGCCACACCCATGAAACGAGTGGGAAGCAAGCAGGTTGGAACGCTGGCAGAACAAAATACGGTTCCGTACACCAATGCTTACTTGTTTTGTTAAGCATGTTATGTATCATTGGATGCCAGTTTTCCAGCTTGGATACTGCTTTATGACTTGGCTTAATAGTTATAGTAAATAAAGGACAATTAGTGCAAAATAAGGGCATACTGAGGCAGAAATGTTTCTATTACTCATTTTTTTGCAATCAATCATATGACAAAACATAGCACCAATTGCTCTTAAACAATCCTGGGAAGCAGAGGTCTCAGAGTGACGGGCATATGTACAGTCTTACTAAGAATAATTACTAGGGGTTTTTTTAAGAATACTATACTTCCATATTGAGAGTTATTTTTCTGTTTACTTACGTAGGTCAATGAAAACTGCTGGCCAGCCCCAAATATATTGAAATTATCTCTGTGACTGAAAATACGCATGCCTGATAGAGGACAGAAGCTTAGTCAGAAAGCTGCAGTTTAGCAAGCATGTGCTTTTAGTGCCTCTGTGACTCACATTGGCTTCAGTGGTACTTAAATGCATTAAACACCTTAGTACTTTTATTGTGCCCTACTGTAGAGATGAGAGGTTTTTATTCACATGTTGAAAATTAGTGAGAATGTTTGTAATGCACTCCTAAACCAGGGGTACAATGTCAACTCTTAAAAACTTTTTAAATCATTGATGTTTTGCCCTAACAAATGCCAGCTCAATATTGCTTTACTGATAGCAATGTTATTTTATCAGTGTGTAAGTTCAAGTTGTTCTTGTCACTTGAACACCGTTGGCTGCTCTCACACTTTCATGTCAAAAATGGGCAGCAAGGGCAACAAGAATGATCAAAAGCCTCACGATTGCAGGCTGCTGTCTAGGATCTGACCCAGGGCTAGGTTCAGTGAACAGAGTGTGGAAAGTGATTGTACGTGACCTGAAAAGGGCTGCAAATGTGAACATACATGCAGGATATGTGAGTGAGGGCATGCATGTATTTCACTATTGACCCGCAAGACCAATCAACCAGAGGAGGAACTGGATCTGGTCACCTGCATGTCCATGCTTATGTGAGTGCAGTTAGTGTTTATGTGGGAATCACAGAAGGAAGAGATGAGGGGAAAACTTTGCAAAATCTATCAAAACTGACAGTATGAATAAGTATCTGGTGTTCACTGCCCCTTCCAGTGTAGGACCTAGGACCTAATGAAGCTGGCCTTTAGATAGGCACCAAGTAAACAGAAGAAGGAAGTCAATAGGTCCACTTCTTGAGTAGGCTGACATATTTTCTTCCCATTTTATGGTTTTTTCTGAAATCAATGGATCAGCCAGTACCGTTCCTTGAAGAGCACAAAAAATACTGCATAAGGGATAAAAATCATAATGCCCAGAATCAAAATTACTGACAATTCTGTGTCACCTCCATTTGAGATGCATAATACATAGCCCATGAGCAATCCCAAACATTAAATGAGGCAAAACTCTCGTGCTTCATCCACAGTATCCAATGATACTTCTTCAGCTTTTATTCAGATGACACATTTCAAAATGGCATATTTGTGTTCTTTGACAGAGTATCCATTTTATCCAGAAACCATGAACAATTAGATAGAACTCTAATCAATCTCAATTGAAGTGAAAAAGGGAAACTCAGTGACTCACCAATTACAAATTCATTTTTAAGAGATGGATTTGCAAAATTTAATTTTTTGTTTAATTCCTCTGATAGATATCTGAGAGCTTGTGGGAAGACACACAGGCAAAACTGCTCTTGCAACCTTTGCTTTTCCAGCTGGAAAAAATTACAAGCTTGCAAGGCTTGTAAGCAAGCATAGGACATGCATAACTGAAGTCAGCAGCAAAATTAAGTGTATAGATCTAGTCCTTGAAACTGTTCCATTTTTGCAGCTTCTGTTGAACATAAAGGGACTTGCAACAGCAAGATTCAGCCCTATGTGTACATGGGAAAACCAGATATGCCATTGCTCAGCAAAATCTGGAGAAAAGCTAGATTTAAAAGAAATGAGTCATATGACATTCTTGGCCTTATGAGACTTCTGTCTTGTGATCCTCTTCCCTAAGTTTTAATACAGTCCTTGAAATATTGACACTTCGCCCCTCCTTTTTTCATACTCCCACTAGGAACTGAATTTCAAAATAACATGCCTCTTGCGGACACAGCAAAGTAAAATGTCAATGTTACAGGCAAACTCCTGTGCTATGTTGCAAATGCGGCTGTAAAGGTCTGAAGAGAAGCTTCCAAATGTGGTGAGAAAATCTGAATTAAGGAGCTGAAAACTGAACTTCTACCAGCAGAAGAATACAAGAGGTGCAGAAATACAGGATTTTGCACCAAGAACTGGACATTATAATTTCATTATTGATGAAGCAGGTACAACCACTTAGTACTCTGGTGTTTCAACATATGAAGTGCAGGTAAAATATAAACCTCCCTTGTGTCAATAGCAATGGAAAGTACCACTGTTACGCCTGTTTGACTAGGGGTAGGTGTCATTAAAACTGTGAGAACACTAGAGCTGGATTCCGAATCTCTCTATTACAAAATGCATATGTGCTGTTAGTGCATAGCAAATGATTTTTTTAAAAGAGAAGAATAAAGAAAACCAGATCTCACTAGTGGTGGTGTAATTTTCCCTCAATGTTTCCTATGAAAAGCAACTCTGGCTGTTCTCATGGCATTCAGAAACAGCCTTCACACACCCCCAGCACTCCTGGACAGGGCACAGTGCTCAAGCACCAGCTTGTCTGATTATAGAGTCTGACTTGAAATGGCACCTTAGTCAAATATTATCGCATGAAATATTCAGATCTCTATGTTTGTCAAATAAAGCCATTAGAGACTTACCAGCAAAAAGGGATTATTGGAGACATCAGCCAGACAGTGGTATTGTGACTCGGTTGACGTTAGTCATATAAGTAAAAACGTTAACAAATGTGTTGTCTTTTTTTTTTTTTCCCTTTTTCTGTGGCTGTTGGCACATACTGCTCAAGACAAATATGAAATATGCAGAGGGGGGAGGGGGAGAGGAGAGGAACCAGAAAGCAAATAAGTGCAAAAACTATTTTTCTAGCATACAGAGAAACCTTCAATAATTTGCTAACAAAGTCCTGATTAGAGACGCCATTGAAATCCTGTTCCTGTTTGAGACACACAGTATGCCAGGGTTATGTGCCCAACAGCCAGGGCAGGGGTTAAAAACCTCAATAGCAATAGAATTTGCTTAGCTATGAAACTCTTTTCACATCTCCAGGGCTGCTTAGTAAAACATGCTGCAGATTTTTAGAAGCCTATTCCCTGTTCTGTGAGGGGGAAACTATCATAGTTACCATCTGTCATTGTATTTTTTTAATAGTACTTGCTTTGTTCTTGCATATTGCCATGTTTTTTTTCTGTAAATGATGGGATCTTATTCTGTGATCTTGTTTGTAAGTCTCCATTATGGTCCCTTCCAACCTAGGATTCTGTGATTACTCTGTTTGCCGTCAAGTCTTTCTGTAGTACTTGAGCTGATCATTTATTCAACTGAACATCACTTGGCTTCATAATATGATACCTTGTATAATGCTCTCTTTAAATTAAAGGGTGTTGTTTGAGCATCGTTGTTCAGTAAAGGCAGAACTAGTGCAAGGAAGGTCTCCACCACTTCCTATGGTGTTATCAGCCCTACCAATCTCCTGGTCTGCTGCATTGTGAGAAGTAGCAAAGTTGCAAAGTCATGCCGTGTAGCTGTCAGAAGCTGCCCTGAAATGTCATTTTGTTAGATTTAACCAAGTTTGCTTTGAAAAAGAGAGAAGTTCATAGGTTGCTAAAGCATGTAACCAATCCTTCTAGCTTGAGATAAGACCTGTTAGCAGCATTGTGGTCAGCTCAGCAGAGCCTAACCATAGAGAAGCTCAGACAACTTTTGTTTCATGATTACTCTCATATTTTCAGGGAGAAAAGTTCATTTGAATGGGTACAGGGATCAAGGTGGCTGTATTTCTGCTCAGAGTTTTCCAAATCTCTACTTGGAGCTCAGGCTGTTCCTGCTTTCCTAACGAAAAAAATTGCACTTCTGTGCAATGAAGAGCAACTAGAAGTTAATGGACTTTTAATTTTTGTTAACAAACAGTTAATATTTGAGTATGAATATAATAGCTCTATGCATCTATGCTTCCCTATTGCAAAAACCCCCTCCAATATTTAAAAATAGAAACATGCAGGGCTACAGTTAAATACGACAGTTAAAGAACAAGGAGCTTAGATACTGCAGAAGTGGCTGCTCTAAGAATAAGAGTCATGGGAGATGTCCTGCACTTGTACAAAGATGATTGCTATTAAAACTAGTCATAATGAACATGGGGTGTTTTACATAAGGCAATAGACTCCTCCTTGCCAGAGGACTATGTGCAACAGTAGGTTTTAGCCACCCTGGCCAGCCTCATTGATGACCCCACCACCCTCTGCCCGTGGGCCCAGGAGCTCACTTTAAGCTCGTGCCCAGGCACCCAAGCCTTGCCTGAGCTGAGCTTTAGGTAGGTTTGTGCCCAGCACTGTTCCCTGCCATCCTGACTAACTGCTTTTCTTGACTGGACCGTGGGCCTGTGCTGTAGATTGCCCTGTCTCCAGGGCTGGCTGGCTGCACCTAAACAGATCCGCTGGGTGGGTCTTGGACCTGAGTCGTCACCTTGGCTGGTGAGGGGTTGTTGAGAGATCGTGTCACCAGCCCTGGTCCTGCTTAGGCACCACAGGGTTGTGCCATGCTGGGGAGGGCATGGTGCTGAGGTCGCCCTCCACTCCTGGTTTGTAGCCCCTCGTGGGACAGCCCTGCTCTTGCAGCTCACTGACACTTAGTTTGCCCTGCAAGGAGAGTAAAACTAGTTATATGTGAATGGTAGTGAAACCTCAAGAGAAGTGGCTTTTATTCCTTTGATGTCCTTCAGTCTGTTTTTATTAAGGTACATGCTTGCCTTCTCCATCAGCAAAATAGCATGATAATGTTTACATGTACTTGGATAATACTTTGAGATTCTCGGATACAAGATACTGTGTTGGTGCTTCAGTAACTTACAAAACCATGAAGTCAGCTAATTAAATCCCTTTCTCAGGAAATTCTCCGCTTCTTACAAAACAGATCAGATGACAACCAGCAAAATTAAGTACAAAACGGTAGTCCTTACCTTGAGTCTTTGTATGTGAACTCATACCCAGGATAGAAAATGCAGCCAAAACAGCCCACTTTGTTCCTTCAGGGAGCATCTCTTTGTGTTTTCAATGCATTTACTCCTACTTTTTCAGGAGTGTAGTCGGCTGTTTTGCTGCTGCTTTTAGCAGCAACTGTTTCCCGAAGTTAGAAGTTAAAATAAATGTGGTACTGTGACTCTGGGGTGTATGGCCTGCTGTTTGGGCAGACACTTCATTAAAGCAGGTCCCTGCATTCGAGTGTATTTACTGCAGTACAGTCTGGTGTACTTCAGTGGGCCTCTGTAAATATATCACATCTGCTTATACAAAGCAGTTTGCAGCACTGAGATCTCCAGTTCCCAGTTTTTGGAAGAAAACAAGCACAACCTTATCCTGTTGTCCCAGCCTTCCAAAAGCCAGAGGAGAAACTTCTCTTTTCATGAAGAAAAGAGATTTTTAAAAGATACAACATCCTGTCAAAACACTAATAAAAAGAAAAGTTCAACTTAAATATACCAAAGTGAAAAAATTCAAAGAATTAAGCTGAAAGTGGAAGCCAGATTCCCTAACTTATTGCAGTTTTGTTTCTGTTAGCTCCCTATGGCTTTTGACATTTAATTAGCAATTTAAAAGGGACATCCATACTCACAAGGAGGGGGTTTAAACCAGGTTGTGCCACTTTTGCCCACTACGCTGTGTTGCCACAGACTGTCTAGTATGATTCATTTCAAACGCCCTTGCAGATGTTCTTCACAGACCATACCTTCACGGCACAAAGCCCAGTTCTTTGAACAGCTGTGCCACACTGGGTCTGCAAATGGCACATACATGCACATTAGCTGGCCCATGCCTGCAGAATGGGAGCAGGAGGCAGGGCAGAAGCAATCCTCCACATGAACCATACAACTCTCCGCCATACAACCTCTCCTCTGTATGAGCGCTGCCACCGTGGGATGGCTGAGAAGCAAAAGGCTGGTGTGGAGCAAGCCTGAGCATCTACCTACCCGTGGGAGTGACTGGCGCACAGCGGTTGCCACACAGGGCTGAAGAATTGTTTACTTTGTTCCTTATTCCTGCTGTGAGGCTTCTGGTTTCTAAACCAGCAGTAAGCCACTTTGCCAGGGCATTTACTTCATGACACTGCAAGATAAGAGCTGTTTCTCATGATAATTAAGGTTTCAATATATATCAAAGCAGTGCACATGTTCTTGTTCTCCTGGGAAAAACCCAGATTTGAACAAGTGTCTGGCCAGACACCAGAGGCAAAAGTTTTTAATCATAACAGAGCTTTTTTTTGTTGTTTATAGGCCAAAGCAATCTACTCATTAGTGGATAAGTGCAGCTTGTTACTTGTGTTTATTAAAGGGGGTTATGAAGAAAAATTAATACAGGCAACACTTACTGGGTGGGAAACAGTGTCTCAAAAGTTATAACTCCAGGAAAGCTGGTGTCCTCACAGGTATAGCCCTCAGCATGTGGTAGAAAGGGTTTGTGTGATCTTTAAGATAGGAGCACAGAATTGGAGAAGGTCTCATAATAACCATGTCCAGGACTCCAGTGTCACAAGACCCCACTCATACAATCCCTCCCATAAACTTATTGAGGTCTAGCTGTAAACAAGTTTGGGTTTTGCTCTGCTGCTTTCACTGAAAAGCTTCTTCTGAGCCTCTCTACTCTCAAAAAGCCTAGTTTCTACACTGCATTTAGCGCAGAGCCACTTTATACCTTTGTTTCTATGCTGCTATTGGCTTTTAAACAACTCCTTCCCATCCTGGTGGACTATTCCTCCAATAACCTAAGCAAGATATTTTTCTTAACAGCAATCCTGTCTTCCCTCTCACGCAGGCAGGCAAAATCCAAGGAGTACTTGTGCTACAAAGGGCAATGGTAAAAAGGACAGCTATGCAGGCTTGGAAACAGGAAGCTTAATTATCTCAGTTTGGATCTTGCTTTGAAATATTATATCCAGAAGCAAGCTATACATGTAGCCCGGAACTAGAGCTAAGTTATATATGCAGTTGTGCTGCTGTAACTGACAGGATACGTGAGACAGATCAATTAAAGAATGAAGCTGAAAATATGCTGATCAGGAAAGGATGCATGACTTAGATCAAGACCCAGCACAGAGAAGATGCATAGGCTGTTGACCCTTAACTTGAGGAAATTCTTGGCCTTCTCTACATGGGACTGTGAGCCCATCTGCCCAGTTAATTTTGCTAATCACTTCCTACTATTCTTCACAGCTTTCCCTATTTGAGTCGATAAGCTTTCACCTTCTGCCCATTAGCAGTTCTTCTGTCAGACAAGACGTGCTACTAAATCTCCATGTTTCAGACTGTAGCCAGTCACCTGGAAGCACCAGGAACATTAAGTTGTCCCAGTGCACAGTTTGGCTTCCAGCATAACAAATCCTGAGGATACCTGACCCAACCACTTTTCTGCCAATGGAAGTGACTGGGGCTCTGATCTTCAGTTCTCTTATAGCAACTGTCATGCACAATTTCAATTTCAGAAAAGTGAAGAACTTCAGAGACGTTATAAAGAACCTGAAAAATCCTTCATAAACTGTAACACAGGGGCAATTAAAATAACTGATCCAGTGGTCTCTTCTGCAACTGCTGTATCTATGTAAACAGCAGAATGTATGGGGAGGCAGAAATAGTTCCCATTCACAGCATATACTAATCTTCATTCAGGTCTGTGAAATTTAGACTCTCATGTAAATAAGCCTCTCAGATGGGAACTGACCAGATTCTCCATCTCTTAAATTTGCTGAATCAGATTCTGCTCCTGGCTTTGAGCATTTGACTAGTCTAGAAGCAGCCTCCGTCTCTGACACCTTCTCCAATATCTCAGCAAGGTCTACACTCTGGTTTACATTTTACTTCACAGCTCTTTAGGAGCATGAGCTATGTGCATAGCAAGCACAGAAAGTCAAAGACTTTGTATGGAGGTCTAGATGTGTTGCTTTTTCTCATTAAATTTACAGCTGTCTTGCTGCCTCAGTTTTCTCACCAATCTGAGACAGCTCCACGGACCAGGGTTGCAATATTTTGGGGACGTACAGAAGCATCCCACAGCAGTTCATGGCTTATTATATGAACCAGGAAATTCTTTGAGCTCACAGTACTTCATTTGACTTTACTATTCTCATAAAAATCCTGGGTTGCTCTTGAAATAAAAATTGTTGAGCTTCTCCTGTTCCGTTTTCTCACCAAAAGCTTCTCCTTTCTCAGTGACATTCTTGGGTTTAAATGTCTCTTCAATGATATCTGGCTTCTTTGTTCTGCAATGTTTTACACTACTAGTCTGTGAGTACAAAGTGAAAAGAGTTATTTCACCGTTTGTCAGCTAAGCACTTTGGCATAGCTGTTGCCAAGCTGGAATATTGTTAAGGCTGACAAGTGCCTATTTTCGTTCTGGGAAGAGTATGTTCATCACCTCACCTGAAAAAAGGTGAATTTTGTACACAAATGCAGTCATCCAGTAGCACAGCAGTCTTCTTGCTAGCAACAGTTCCATCACAATTAGAACTCTAATTTTCTGATAGATTCCACAACTCACCACAGAAAGCCCTGTCTTCACCAGCGGAGACTCATGAAATCATCTTGCCCCACTGCTTGAAAAACGCATCTGTGTAAGGAATGCACTTAAACCCACTCTTCAAAGTTGTACTGCGTGTGGTTTGCTTTATTTCCTTATGTAATGTGGTTTCTAACACAGACTTTGCATGAAAGACATTTCACTTCTTACTTGGAAAAGCCCATTAAGGGAAGAGAGTTGTGAGTAGACAAACCTCAGTTGCAGAAAAAGAGCAGTAAATGTAAAAGCCAAAAATAAATACATCTGAACTCAATTAATGTTTCTTTCAAGTCAGCTTTTAACAATGTTCGCACTGTGCACTTACATGTGTCAGCCACTTTTTATCGTATGGATATGATATGAATATTGAAGTTGAGTGAAATATTACAGTGCATCAGCTATAAAACAGTATTTCACGGCACACTTGACAACATGCTGAGGAAAACCAGGATATCTTGTCAAACGAGATGGCAGTCATTGATCTGGGGCCATGCTTTCAGGCCATGCTTTCATCAAAGTACAATAAAAGTCGGATAATTACGAAGGATACAGAACAACAAACCAAAACAGCAGCAACAAACCTTCAAACATTTTTGCAGGCGGTTTAGCTGTATCTGGAAATTCTTACTTCAGCTGTTTCAAGATAACAGCGTGTAAAACAGTAGCTGAAGCAGAAAGAACAGAGACTCATCATATCACACACGTATCATATGCTCAGTGGTTTACAGTGAAAAACAACTCATGCATGAATACATAGATGCATATAAACTGGTCAAGCTGCTGACAAGCTAACTTTCACATACTAAGATGTGACTATCATCCTGATTTGTTTTTATTGCAGTTCATAAGTATCTAGTGGTAGCTGGTAAAAATTGTTGAGGTTTGATTGCAGGGTGACAATAAACCATGGCAGATGTATTGTTAACCCCCTCTCCCCCACCTTTTCCCCCCTTAACCTCCCCCTTCCCTCTTCCCACTAAGGACAGGCAATTGGAAGGCAAAAGAAGGACAGAGACAAAGAGCTGGAAAAAATTTAAAATGTTTTACTAATGCTACTAATAAAATAGAGAAAGTAATACAAAATATACAAAACCAATCTTGAAAGTCTCGGCGACTGCTCCGGCAGATGTAGAGCCGGCACCCAAAGCCCTGAACTGGAGTCCTGTTAGAGAGCAGTGTAGGAGAAAGGGACCTGGGGGTCCTGGTGGGCAGCAGGATGACCATGAGCCAGCACTGTGCCCTTGTGGCCAAGAAGGCCAATGGCATCCTGGGGTGTATTAGAAGGGGGGTGGTTAGTAGGTTGAGAGAGGTTGTCCTTGGCCTCTACTTTGCCCTGGTGAGACCACATCTGGAATATTGTGTCCAGTTCTGGGCCCCTCAGTTCAAGAAGGACAGGGAACTGCTGGAGAGAATCCAGCGCAGGGCCACAAAGATGATGAAGGGAGTGGAGCATCTCCCTTATGAAGAAAGGCTGAGGGAGCTGGGTCTCTTTAGCTTGGAGAAGAGGAGGCTGAGGGGTGACCTCATCAATGTTTATAAATATATAAAGGGTGGGTGTCACGAGGATGGAGCCAGGCTCTTCTCGGTGACAACCAATGATAGGACAAGGGGCAATGTGTACAAACTGGAACACAAGAGGTTCCACTTAAATTTGAGAAGAAACTTCTTCTCAGTGAGGGTGACGGAACACTGGAACAGGCTGCCCAGGGAGGTTGTGGAGTCTCCTTCTCTGGAGACATTCAAAACCCGCCTGGACGCCTTCCTGTGTAACCTCATCTGGGTGTTCCTGCTCCAGTGTGGGGAGTGGACTAGATGATCCTTTGAGGTCCCTTCCAATCCCTAACATTCTGTGATTCTGTGATTCTGTGACTCTGCAGCCAACTGGAGCTGGATTCAGTCTGTCACTAGGCCTCAGTTCACAGGGACGACTCACAAGGTCCTCTCCCAATGTCGGCCATAGGGAAAAGAGACAAGATCCTCGTGATCTCTCACTTTTATATAAAGTATCACGTGAATGGGATGGAATACTCAGTTGGTCAGTATCAGTCACCTGTTTCAGTTCGCCCCTCACTGGATGTGCATCCTTATCAGCGACCTTGCATTCCATTGCTATGTCTACCAAAACAAGTATCTAGCTTTCAGAAAAGTGCAGTTAGTAAGAAGACTTTAGCTGACAGGAAAATTCACTAAAAGAGAAACTTGTTTTTAACAAACCAGGACAAAATAGAGACTTGTGACTCAAGATACATTTCTGGGTATTATGGGTATGACAGTAAACAGTATTATTGCTCCTTTCCTATGAAATGGAGCATGTAGGCTGCAGTGTTGTTGTGCAAAGGTGAGCTGCCTCTGCCTAAGGATGCCAAGCGAAACCTTTCAGTGTACAGACCATCAAGAGGGAAAGCAGGGAAATCTTTGCAGTGCCTGTAAAATGGGCAGGAAGTGCTGCCCACACCAAGGCAACTTTTACTCAGCAGTCTCAGATAATGTCATGATGACTTTCATTTCAGTAAGGAACAGTGATAATCACCATAATCTAATTTCAAAGACTGTGATGTACTATTTATGTTCATCCATATAAATTCTGCTTGAATTTATATGGGGAAAAAAGGAATAGAAAAAAGCAAAATGAAGTCCTTCAAGCACCACAATGGTTAGATTTTCCACCGTGCCTGAGAGAAGCGGCTCATACTTCCCAGCAGAGTACAAACTTGACATGGGGAGAAATTGCTTGACCTTATGCACTGACACTTAAGTATTGCTAGATTGTACAAGTCGAGGCAATCTGCAAGCTGCTGTTGCATCTGAAGCTAAGCGATGCTTCAAGAAGCTGCCTCTGATGTTCTGACAGCTGCCTGATTTGCCATGTCAGCAAAGACACAGCAAGCCTGGTGCAGATTTGTCTCAGCTGAATCCAATGGCTACAAATGAGTATTTAAAGGTACAATACACAGATATTAAAGTAGAGGTGATGACAGAGAGAGATTAATTTTTCTCTTCCACAAGTGAAATCAGCAGCAGCCCTGCTATTTAAAATCAGCTACCCTGGTGAAACCCAAGAGACCAGGAATGCTGCCTTTCTGGTCTCATGGAAGCACTGTATGTCCACTTTGTGCTGGAGTAAATAGCTGCAATGTGACACTGGAGAAGCAGCTCCCAACTAAAGCCAAAGCAAGTGCTATAAAGAAAACCTTGACATTACTGATATGATATCTTTTTGTGAAACAGGTAGCAATTTTCCAAGAGCAAGTTAATGACAAAAGTAGTTTCCATGTGGACACCTTTTTTCAATCTTGTTACATCTGTCGTAGGAGATAATGCAGCTCGCCAGAGCCAGCACTCTTGGAAAATAATATGACCAATCCTACCCAGTGCCTTTGCTTCATTATCTGATGACTATCTGAGATGCAAAATTGTTTCCTGTTGGGTGTTGGTTTTTTTTTTTTCAAAATTGGCACTATAGAAGCTATGCCCAGCACACAGCATATTAGGAGTTGCATGAGGCAATTTAAGGCATTCTAGTAATGGGAAGTAAAACAGAGGAGTGCTTGGCATAGAAAAGACTTACCTTTTCCTCTGAGAAAAGTTGAAATTGCTGTTTAAAAATAATCAGTGGAGAAATCTGACTGAGTTTAATTTTCACTTTTGCTTCCAAATTCCTCCTAAAGAAAAATCTGTTGAGTAATCAGTTTGAATGTAACACTTCTTACTGTCATGTAGCATAGTATCACAGCTCATGTTTTTTTCACCTGACTTACTTATGGGGTTTTACATAGACTTTGCTTTTAAACTCTGTGATGTTAATCTACTGTTGGTGTTGGGATTTTTTTTTTCTCTCCATCCTTTGATTTAATTTCAGCCTCTTATTGCTTCTGTGATACAAAGTATCTTCATTTATTGCCGTGCTGATGGGTACTTGTGGTAATTTCTATTTTAAGATGTTGGAAAGTTTGGAAATGAGATAGAGGCATGTAATGATGTCTCCACCTGAAAGACAACTGTTTAGACATAAGATTACAGGAATAGCTTTTATTCAAATTCCCACAAGATGTTTGAATCCAAGCACCATTCCTGACACAGGAACAGTTAATAAAGGCATCTTTAAACAAAAATTCCTTGAGCAACAGTAAGTCCGAAAATAAAGTGTATCAAAGGCACTCAGATAACCTCTTCACAATGGTAAACCACATTTCACGACAGCATAATTCTCAGTAACTTCAAAATATGGTATCTGAAGAGGCATAGCTTCCCATTGCTGCAGTGCCAATAAATCCCCATGAGTTCACTGGTCATCCCAAAGCTAAAGTGCTGTAACTTTCCTTTGAAGTCCCCAAAACCAGATTAAAAAAGTGCAAATTATGGCATGTGAGATGAAGAGTTTTCACAGCCCCACGCTCCTGCTGTCCCTCGAAGCTGTGATAGTTGACAAGTATAAAGCCTCATCTTGAGGATTAAAATCATCTCCTTAAAGAAAGAAAAAGGAATAGTGTTATTTTTTAAATCTGCAATAATTTAAGCAAATAAATAGCCAGATTTAAACAACTCAATAGTAAGGAGTGAAAGCCCTATCTTGCTTGTACACAAGCTTTTATGGGCTGTGCTGAAGTTAAAATGGTTTCTTAAAACTGCCATTAACTACAAAGACCTCCTGTTACAATATTTTCAGGTGGAAGAATTCTCTCTTTCTCTTATCTGTGGTCCAAATTCTGAATTTTCTATTACATCAAAGCTATCACTGATGATCAGACATATAGATGAAATAACAAAACTGAAATCTGGTTAGATAGCATCCACGGGAATGCTTGTCAATAAAATCTGTGCATCTCTACAGAGGTTTGCAGAACTGGGACTTCAGTGATGAGGTCAAACATCCTACATCTTCAGTGCTGATACAGCTTGAGCTGTAAGTTAAAACAATAACATGAACAGTCCTTGTTCCCGTAAACAGGGACATGTGGGTCATTTCCAAGGGTCTCTGGTAAAGCATCTGTGGCTTTTTATGCTTCAACTACCTACTCATCATGGAAAAAAGGTTCTTTCCAGTGTTTCTTAAAAATATATGATGCTGAGAAATATAAATGTCTGTCATATGACTTACTGCATGTTGCACAAAGATTTTCGGTCATTAAAATGAAGAAGTAAAACAAAACCACAAAAAGCAGCTAGCTCTCCTTTAATTTCTTCATTTCAGTAAGTGCGCAGAGGAGTCTAGGGCCTATAAAGTGAAAAAAATCTACAACAGTAATACAAAAACCCACGGGAAGCCACGCTGTGCTCAGACAACATGCACTGGAATTATGTCTGGACATGCACCAACGCTGTCCTCCAGACTGCTGCTTGCCTTGAGCTTTTGTTCATTTGCATACGGCATAATTCCACTGAAGTTTCATGCCATCACATGAAAAATAAGAAAGGTCCTTTGACTACAGCAAGTGCTTATTTCTGAAAGGCAAATGTGTTTTTCTGAAAGTGTAATTTTAAAACGTAATACCTGCCAGTGGCAGTGGATTGGACAGCTACAAGTCAGATGCAAGCACTACGATTTGAGATGATATGGGAATCAGTGACATTATGCCCTCTTCATGCAATCACTAGTTTTCATTTCACCTACAGAAGTTATTTTTTAAGCTGGTGACTTCTTGATGTGGTTTTTGGCTTTTTGTTCATTTGGTTTTAGCTGTGAGAAACAGGGGTGGCTTCTCAAGTGAATCCAGTCCTTGGAAAAGCCCAAAGCTGCCTATGTGTCCAGAAACTGCTATGTATTATTTCTTCAGGCCACTCAGTCAGCTGCATCACAGTTTTGCTCCAATTTCACTCCTTGAAAGAGAATCATTCATATTCATGGAGCACATTAGGCAGCCTCAGGGCCCGGCCTCAACAGCCTGTGTTAGGATCTGCTTGGACACGAAGGAAATTACAGCTGTACCCAATAGCACTGTACCTAACACTGACTACAGCCTCTCTCCTGAGAATACATTAACGTATCAGACTTTTATTTACAGGTAACAAAATTCATTTACATAAGTAGACGTTTTAAGCACTTTCTTATCTTATTGCTTTCTAGTTTTCTCTGGTGGTTTCTTTTTTTCAGCTCAGTTTTAGTACAGGACAGTTTTATGCATCCTGGTGGTTTTTTAGGCATTACCTTCCCTCTTCAAGGTAAAAAGTCCTGGGTGTCTAGGAAAGTCACATATTCATAAGATGAGAAGTGGCTCTGTGAATGATCTAATATTCCAGATAAATGAGGTATCATTTTATTTGTTATTAAAACCTGTGGCCTGAACCAAAAGTATACCTTGATGCCTTCCAAACCAAACAACTTTCTGTGTGTATCCTATTCAGCTGAGGCTACTAGAACTCCAGTGATCGTGCAGAGGTGTATACTGAGCTGTGTAGGCAAGCTATTTGTACCTCAGTGAAAGGGAACGTACACTTCTAAATTTTTACATCACCTGTGGGAAAGTCATAACATCAGATATGGCATTTTTAGAAAGCTGAAGAAAAATTGAATTTAAATTAAAAACTAGCCTCGATTTTGATGTACCATTATTTAAGCTGCCATCTAAAGATTTATAAATATTTAGCTGTAAGAAAGAAAAAGCTGTAAACGTAAGTATAGAAAACCCTAGGATTTACTGTTCTCATCTTTCGGGCTTGGCTTCAGTTTTCTTTTTCCATCTGTTAAAGTGAATACATACAAACGTAGCTTGAACATTTCCAGATTTGCAAGAAACAATACAATTCAACAAACTTAGATTAAACTGATCTTTAAGCACATTCATTATTAATTCATACCGAACACATAAACTTTTGTACGCTTCTTTTCTTTTACAAATTTTGAACCAAATTCTGAAGTTCTTAACAAGACCTTCATTTCATGACGACAAATACACTTGCCTATGTTTCTTGGAGTCTATTCATATGCAAGAAAATACTAGAATAATAACCTGTTTGGTTTATTACTTTCCCACTACTTGCACTTGCAAACGAGGAAAGAAACAATAATAGTCCAGTATAGCATAAAATTTTAGTTAGACAACCTTAATGGAGATTGAAATTAAAGGTTCTATGTCATATGCTATAGCTACAATGTCCGTGTAGCGATGAAGAAAAACAGTATTAAAACTGTTTTTACAGCCCTCCTTACCCAAGCCAAAGCTTGTTTTTGTTCTTTACAGAACAGTATCTGGTCAGATAAAAAAGTCTATCTTCCCATATACCTTGTCACATGTAGGTAACAAGATGAGGAAAAAGAAACCTAACTCAAATGGTGCAAGATCTCATTTAGAACGGAACTTGTCTAGAAATAAAATGTGGCCAAAATCACATAAGCTTGCCTAGAGTTACTAAAATTTCCAAAATGTCGACGGGAAAAATAAAGAATAAGTGAAAAGGTCCACTATCTGAAGTAAAACATACCTTGTTTGGGTTGCCTACTCTTGAAAGATTTTCTCTTTTGAAAGATTATTAGTGCAGAAGAAAGGACAGCTACCATCACACACGTGGGGACGATAAATAAGATCAGGGATTTTTGTCCGCTATGCTGTGTACTAATTAAAGCTGTCAAAAACATGAAAAGAAAGTAAATTTATGACATACAAAATAGGCATCATTTATGAAGTTGTCAGTTCTGATTCTCAAAAGTCTTGCTCTGACTGAAGAAAAGATTCTTAAAATTTATCAACGTAGTGTTTTACACTCATTTTATTAATACTTTATTCTGCAATATTACTATAAGAACCTTTACAAAAAGTGAGTCAAATCTGTCATTGTATAACATTTGAGTGAGAACTACTGCAATTTATCTCAATCCCATTTGAAGAACAATTAGTTAGGAGTCTAGATCAGGGAAGACACCTGTGCAGTTTAAAGAATTTCCACTGTACTGGCAGCCAAATAATGGGAGTTACCCTGAAATTAAAATATGCAGAAGAATGACAGACTGGCTTGTTAAAGTGTGAGGTAGCTGAGGCTTCAAAGGTGCAAGTAATACTGACTTATTTATTTTCCAGAGCATTAATATTACACTGTTTTCTAGAACTGAATTCCAGTGACAGATTATAGGACATGAAGTACATACGCTCTCTGTCTCATACAAGTTCAAGGTGGCACAAACCTAAAGTGGAAATGTGACCTGAAGTTTCTCCATCCAGTTCTTTATTCCAGAACACGCAACTATAGTTCTCACTCAGATTTGGTTTGAACATCAGAATGCTGGTGACATTGTAGAGGCCGTCTGCCGTCAGCGTATAGGTGGTATTTGCAGATCCACTGAGATTTAACTTCTTCTCATTTTGCCAGAAAACCTCTGCCAGAGGAAAGCCTTCTGACTGGCATATGAAAACAAATGTGTCTTCACCTGGTTTTCTCATTACTTGAGTGTTTATTCTCCTGTAGGATGCTGCATAAGAAGTAGTAGAGTTAAATTAATTTATGCAACAATAGTAATTTTCTCACTTCAATTTCCCTCCTTCTCTTTAATGCCGTATTTTGTCTTCGGCTCTATCTGAGGTACACTTATTTGAAATTATGAAGGATGCTTTCTAGAACAATTCAATGTTTGCTATTCAATCTTTCTCACGCCTACAGTGACAGAACTTCCTCCACTATTTAATACAAAACAGCAGTTGCCACTGAATTTACAATGTATCAATACAGAGGAAACAAGTGCAGTCTCATGGGACTCTAGTTTCACTTTTTGAATATGCCACTTCAAGAAAAAGGCTGGGTTTAATGTTTGTTTTCCCATAACTTACAAGCCAGTGTGATATTTTCATCATATTAAGACAAAATGAACTTAAAATTTCTGTGAGGATGGTTCAGAGGAACCAGTCTGGGTCATATAAATAGCTGTATCCATTCTTGCATTTGACAAAGCTCATTATTTAAGTGCTGGGGTGGGAAATGAATGCTGCCTTGTATCACACGGGCATACTCCAGTTAGAGGGAAACACCCGAGTCCTTTCAAAGGGCTGATCTGTCACGCTATCCAGTAATGCCTGCCTTCAATTACTAAGGTCTATTTGGCTTTGATGAACACGAGTCACATGTCCTTGCTCTGGGAGCTGCAGTCACTTGGGAAATTCCCAGCCACATGGGTAGTTGCAGCAAGGCTCGTAAGTAAATTAAAGTACCTCTGAGAAACTTCTGGGAATGGCCAAAGGTGGCCCAATAGGGCAGAGGGTCAGATGGGAGGCAGAGGATGGGGGCACTGGAGAAAAGATGTTGGAAGAAGCAGAAGGGACGAAGGATGGAGGTGGAGCAATCACCCTCCCTCTCTGGCACAGGCTGCTCCTAGAGAAGCTCAGCAGGCCCTTGAACTGAAGACTAGCCAGCACTAAGACAACTGCTTTTGTTCACCTGAAGGTGGAGCACAGAGACTTGGTGCAAGAATTAGCAACAAATTCCTCCAGGCTATTCAATTTTTACAGGTCTGCGGGAACTTACTAGGGACATCTCAGTGACGGTATACTTACATTGGGTTCAGACACTAACCTTTTACTTCCAAAGTGATGTATTTATAGTCCACACCCTGGTAGTCAATGAGGCAAAGGTATGATCCTGCATCTGTGATCTTCACGCTGGTGATCTGAAGGATAGCTCGTCCTAATTTCAGTTCACTGAGCAGAAGTGCTGCTCTTCCTATGGAATCGTGATGTTGGGATGGAGGGAATGCCTTCCCATTGCGGAGTGTGTACACCTCTTTTGATTTTGACTGGCCCTGCTTTTTTTGTTCCCAAACGACAGTCAGAAGTTCTAAGTTTAATGAGCCATTCACAGGGAATCTGCATTCCATGGTCACATTGCTCCCATACTCCACAACGTATAGTTGTTGAGGAACTTCGACTGTAAACAAAGCTACAGCAGGAAAAGAAAACAGTTTTGTTTGTCATATTAAAATGTTATGAGTTTCTTTAAACTTGGGCAAGAAGGTGTCATGTAGTCATGCACATGGTTAATGGTTTGACTAAAAGTTTTAAACCTTTTTTGTCCCTGTTCACACTATCATTTGTACTATGTCAGTAGTGTTTGTACCAAATCATCTATATTCTGCATTGATTCTGTCTGAAAAACAAGGACAGAATGAGCAAGGGGGTTTTTTTTGACATTTTAGAAGTAACTTAAGACTGAGTCAGTGATTACACAGGGAGAACTTCCATGAAACTATGATTGTATCTTACATGTCCTAGGGTTCTAGTAATGGCAACAGTTAATTGTGGAAATAGTAAATCTAATTTCATTATCCTTTACAAAGAGAAAATCCAATGTAACTCTTCTGAAACAAATAGAGTTGTGCTGGATAAGCATTGTAACTTGAAAGGATTGCTATGTAGCAATGACAGTCTTCCACAAGCCTGGGACCATCTAAGTATCATCTGATCCCATGCATCTTCTCAGATATATGCAACAGTATTACACAAAGTATATCAAAAGAATCTTTTTAGCCATTCGCCAAACCTGAAATTCTTATTGTTGTGAGTAGTTTACCATTTTAAAGTGTCTTCATAAGGCAGAGTTATTTATGGTACATAATTCAATATACCTTGTTACTATGTTCTATATTGAACATACCATATATTTGTAGATCTAAATCAGAAGCACTTGGAAATATTGACAGTGACATTCAAAAGAGAAGTTAATGCAACTGTTTGTGCATTCCTTTTATTTCATGGATTTGTGAAATACTTACAGGGAAAGCTTTGATTCCTTCTAGCAATATTTGTTTATTCACTTTAATACAACTAAAATGAGGGAAAAAATCATGTGAAAAAGTGCCAAGCCCTTTCTGGGTTTCAGCCAAGCTGCTCCTGCTACAGGCATGGACAGGGGAATACACCTGCTTACTTCACTCTGTCTCACACTGAGGTTGTTCTAATTTACAATTGACTTAGGTTGCCTTGATCATCCTCTTATAGTCGTGCCTGATAATGCTGGATGCCTCAGCTGTCATACACCATGCTTTCAAGAAGCCTGTTGTGGAAAGTTGTGGACGTCTGTCCTGTGCTGAGTTAGTACATAAGGCCTCCTGTAAGATGTTGCAAAGCAGAGGATCCAGGCATCACTGGCTATTCGTGCAAGTATCACTGGAGATGCTGAAGCCCACGTGCTAAGGACGTGGTAGTATTTGCTGCATTGATTCTGCTAGTGGAATTGAAAGTCACTTTCTCTCTCACCTGAACCCACATAGAGGTGTGTTTCCAGAAACAGCATTGGGAGGATCTGGAACATTTTCTTAGGTGGATCTGAAACAAAAGTAGGGTTGCATCAGAACCTGCAACAACTACCGTCTCCTGCTGAGATGGATTAGAGCCATGCTAGGCTTCAAAGACTATTGCAGCTAAACATCAGCAAAAATAAAAACAAACACTGCTAGACTACCATAAGGTACCACAAGGAAAATCCTGATTAAAACAACCCGTGCACATGTGAGAACCACTGACCTGTGGCAATGAAGGGAAAGAAAACATTTCCACAACTTCACTTGTGATGCTTTCAGGATCTGTAGCTTGCAGGCAGTCTTAAATAGTGACACGGCAGTGCTTTTACAACAACTTTACATTGAAACTCTACTCATGAATAATAAAAATCAATTGCAGTCAGCTTCTCACATCAGGGAGATGCTTCATAAGCATGCACAAGCAGACTTTTAAAACTCCTTGCACTAATACCTATCTAGTTTACAAGATTGCTGACCCTGATTTTGTTTCAACTCTGCTTTGCATACTTTTTTGAGGATACTTATTTGCTGAGTTCTTTAACCTCAAGACCAGCAGATACCTGGAACTCAGTGTGAGGTACTGGAAATCCTGGGGTGAGTAAATTAAAGTTTGCTTCAGAATGAATTAGATTTTAAGACTTAGTGCTGTTAATTCTTTCACTTCGCACACGTCAGAGCCTGACGTGTGCTAAGTACCTTTTATTACTGACAGTAGATCAACAGCCCTGAAATGATGCAAAAGGAGAAAGTCCAGTTCTAGAATGAGTTTATTCCTGTTCCAGTAACAAGCAAACTATTGGTCATGCTTTTGTACACAGATCAACATAGCAAAACAAAACAAACAAACCACAAACACACAAACAAAACAGGGATAACATCTATAACCAAACTAATGAGATAATAGATAAAAAGGAAGCATTACTTTGAATAAAACATGCTAACATATAGTATAATCTGAAAAAAAATAGTGAAGGAGATCCAGAAATAAGCATAAGGAAGTAAAGAAGAGAAGGAGCAATTTTAGACTTCCCCAGAGCTAGAATTACTTGAGAGGGTTTTTAATTTTACTTCCCCATTCATTTGTGGCTCACTTTGAAACATTTTGCCTCTGATTTTCTCAGGTGCTGAATTTTTCTGACTGTTTCCACCTTTGAGTTTTCAGTACCTCAGGAAGGCAGGCTCAAGCTTTACTAGTCAGCAGCCAAAATTAGAGGACTTTTCCTGGAAATTTAGATCTTAATTTTTTGTTTTCACAGCTGAAGGTGACCTTTATGTTACTGATATGCAAACTACAGTAAACAGACTTAATACATGTAAATGAAAGCTAATTACCTTTATCAGAGGACTGACTGAGATGCCACTACTTAATGTGTGATAAATTGTAATTATTTTAGCCGTATGAGAAAGGAGCTAATAAACAATATCAGCAGCAGTACCGACATTTCTTGTATGTAGAAATAAAGACGCTGTACAGCCTTGACAGCTGGATTAAATTTCACCCATTATGTAGCCACCACAGTTTTTCACATTTAATACTATAAAGAAATCTATACTCCTTGGTCTCCTGCTATGCTCACTTCACCACACAGTCTATCTAAAAGCAGGTACACATAAATGGAAGAACTGAACAAAGAATGGAACAGTATTTCACACCAATGTTTAGATTTCTGGATTAGCCTCACTTGGGACATTTGAGGTGATCTACTCTCTTTTTATAACTCAGGGTACCTTGTGGCGGATGCACTCAACCCTCTCCCTCCCCAGCCAAACCAGCAGCAGTTTGGTCCAGGCTCCAGAAGGGGTAAAGGCCTGAGCTGTAGCCAGGCCAAGAACTCCTTTTAAGAAACCCACAAGGAAGCAGAACAGTGCATTGAGCACCAATACGTTGTGGGCGCAGGGAGTCTTGTGCATACTTTTCCTACTGTATGCAATTTGACTACGAGTCAACTACTTCATTCTATAAATATGACAGCCTGGGTGAGCCCACTTTGAGCTCTCTCTGCCAAATAAGCTGGCTGTATGGCAATGGTTTTGGTACTCACAGGTCATTGGATAAGCCCAATTTAAGTTTCATGTCAACCATTTAGCTAAAGTAAATGCCTCCTAAACATAATCAGTCATCTAGAAGTATAAGGTTGTATGATTTTTAATATACTCTCTGCTTCATGTTACTTAGTAAGCTGTAAACTTCTGCTCATATTTACCAAAAGCAACGATAAACTAGACTGAACACTTGCAAGATAAGGCCTATTTTGCACTTCGCTGAGAAGAAAAGGATTTATTCAGGCAAAACAGCACTGGCAAGGCTATGCACTGTAAACAATGTCTACAGCTAAACAAAACAAAGGCACAGATGAGATCAGTGAAAAGGATCCAATGAGAAGCAAGAAGACCCCAGAATGAAATATTGTTCTTGGGCTGAATCGTGCTTGGGTTAGACTTCTGCGCAGGTACCCAGCTTGAGCCAGCCCTCCTGCTATTCTACTCCATTATTATTACTTTTTTTCTGAGAATTTTATTTCCCGAAAGTCCGTTCTGCGTATGGTTATCAGGCCTTATCTGAAAGTTTGCCTCTGGAGTTCTAAAATACCGACTCTGGAGCTAATGGTTATCAGAGAGGGAACATCTGAAAGTTTGCTTTTGTGAACAGGTACAGGCCTCCCCTGAAAGTTTGCCTTCAGAGCTCTAAAATAGAGATTCTGGAGTGAATGGTTATCAGGGAGAGAAGAATCCTGAAAGTTTGCACCGCAATGGATACAGGCACCTGGAGAGAAGGTAAGCAGCATTCTGCTTGGCATATTTTCCCCATGCAGTAGATAATAGAGTGAACCCGCCACCGAACTCTTTTAAGTCATGCTTCTCTTTGAGAAATCTAGATATTGTTCTGTAGTAAGCAGAACCCTAAATTACTCCCTTGCGACATGGAGAATGCAGAACATGTATCTTGCATAAAATAGGAGACGAGAGAGTTTTTAAAATATGCATATTACTGAAAATAAAAACACAGAACAGAAATAAGGGGATACATGATCAAAGCCCCAGCAAATAGCAGTCATAATTAGTAAACATCAAATAAGACTAAACCTTGCATGACCAGATGGATTAGAATAGACCATGACACATACCATAAATAAGTAGAAGAACCAAAACAGGGAAACATTTTTGCTTGTAATACTGAAAGAAGCATCATGGAATTCTTGTGGGGAGCAGCAAAGACCTGTATTAAAGGATCAAGGATCTATCAGCAAGGATATGTATTAGAAGTATCGAGCAAGGACAAGAAGTATTAGCAAGGACATGTGTTAGAAGGATGAGGAAGAAACTTTTTACAATAAGGATGCTAAAACACTGGCACAGGTTGCCCAGAGGGGTGGTAGATGCCCTGTCCCTGGAGACATTCAAAGCCAGGTTGGACGGGGCTCTGAGCAACCTGATCTAGTTGAAGATGTTCCCTGGTCATTGTAAGGGGGTTGGACGAGATGACCTTTCAAAATCCCTTTCCACTCAAACTGTTCTATGATTCTATGATCAAGGAACTATCGGCAAGGCTCTGTACCAGAAGCCATCCTTCTTTATTTCCGCGTTCTTACTAGTAGATATCAACCTGTTGTGGAACCTCAGTACAATCTACCCATGCAACTTAATCATGTGACTCTGCCAGGCATCCTGATGCATTTTCATAAAGAAGGTCTGCACTAGCATCTGGAAGGTGATTTCTTATGAGCTTGCATTCATGCTGTTACAGAAAAGCCCTCATTCTCTCCCTATCTTTTGTAAAACATATGCCATGCCCTGTTATGCAGTAGTCCTTTTAACACAACAATCCTAACAAGTTCATGAACAGCACTGTCTTTTGTTTTTCCTTTAAGCAAAAGACCATTTCTAAAGTCTGATCATCATCTGTGTGTTACAGCTTCACAGGGATATAACTAAGGAACAGTGCACTATAAAAATCAGCACTTAGTGGTTCTGGTTGCAAAGTCAGGAATTGAAATCCACATCTGAGAACAGGAGGAAGCCACATGACATTTCAACAGCAATTTGCATCCTGTCAGTAAGTGAATTTCCCAAGCAACCTGCAGAAGATAAAGAAAGTTTTCACCCAGTGCTGTGTGATTATGAAAATGAAGCTGAATAAACCTCTAAGTGTTGAGCATCAGACATTTAAAAACCATCATGGTTTTTCAAGAGTTATAATAGTGCCAACAAAGATGTAGGGTCCAAAACTAAAAATTGGAATGAGAACAATGAAAACAAAGGCATGACAATATAAATGGGAAAAGTGAGCAATATAATCTTCTCTTTCTATACAGCTTTTTCATTTTACTGGAAGTGCTAAGTTTAAACCAATACTTGACTCTTTCTGGCTCAAAAGGAACATAATTCTAATAAATATTCTTAGAGAATGCTGAGTGAAATCCAGAGGGCAATGATAATAAATTGCTAAAATTCCACCAGAGGTGAAAACAAAACTGCTTTTTTCCCTTTTATTCAGTGGATCAAGGCTATGACTTTGGTCCTCATCTCAAACAAACAAACAAACAAACAACAAAAAAAGAGTCATTTTTGGCCAAAGGAATGCATTCGCTCACATAAAATCTCAAGTGGTTTCCCAAAATTCTCCTGGTGAGGAGTGAGAAAGCTGTTTCTTGTTCCCTCGTTAAATTTAGACTTGACATTCCCATTTCAAACTACACAAGCTCTATGCTCTAGGCCACAATATTGTTTTCAACATATTATTCAGTTTTCAACATAAAATATAGATTTCATTCTGTTCTACAGACAGAAGTGAAGAGGTGCTTGTTCTAACAGAGCTGTATGTGATAAGGATGCTTTTAGGAGGTAAAAGTGATGGCAAAGGGGAACATTGAACTCTGCTATGTGCTTAAACCATGGAGCTCTTGAGTAAAACCTAGGATACTTCTTCAAAGTACCTGTGGTTTGCATAGATCTCTTTGGCATATGTTTATTATTATTATGCCTACTGGATCCTATTTGCAGGTAACACTCAGGTTGTTAAGTACAGTGAGTTGACACGGGAAGTTGCCACCAATCTGGTCAGAAGTGTTAAGATTGATTTGACCTCATTTAGTGATAATTCTCACAACATTGACAATATTGAAGAGTTTGCAGGAAGCTTTGTAAGCAAAGGAATATGGAAAACACAGAATATTTTGCTATCTGCTCCTCAGTAATAAAGATTGAAACCCACATCTGAATAATGTGAACTGTGAATTCAATTCTATTCCTTTCCTCTGTTTATCTGAAAGGTCATACTGCTTTCCTTAGATAAAAGGATCATCTTAGTATAAGACCTAAGACCCTCTGGCACCACCTTTAGTTAGTAGCCTTGCTATGATTGTCCCTGCTCATTGCAGAGGGGTTGGACTAGATGACCCTTTAAAGTCCCTTCCAACCCAAACCATTCTATGATTCTGTGATAAGTATTGTAGACCTTGTTTGTACCACATTTCCCTGCAGACCAGGTTAGAACATTGACAGCACTTGTGATGTGACCATGCTCAGTTTTAGCAGGTATAACACTGGTGTTCTTATGAAGTTCCTGGAAGAAAGTGGGGACATTGGACTCCACAGCTGGGAGCTGGGAGGAGGACAGTGACACCAGCGGGCTGGCCAGATGCTCACTGCCCACCTCCACATGAACTGTCAAGTGCACTTCAGCACTTGATCTGAAAGGTGATCTGAAAGACTGGTGAGGAATCTTGAGTGGATGGACTTTGTTACAGATTTGAAACAGCAATCTTGCTATTGATTTGCTCATTCCTACATTCAACATTCTTGCTGACATACTCTGTAATGTTATAGAGATCAGCTCAGATCAGTCTTTTCCTGTTCCCTCTCCTTCTACAGCCTTTGTATTTTTGTGCTGCAAAGATACTGCATGCACAAAGCACAATGCAATGCCCACGAAGATAAACCACCTGAATATGAGAAGCCATCAAGCTGTGTTAACATGGCTTCTTACCATGGCTCCTTTTGGCCAAAAGGAATTGCCAGAGCAATACCAGGCTAACGTGACTGTGCTGCTTTTCATGCCTAAGTTAGTTTGTTTTGATGTAAATCAGATCTTCCTGCATTAAACTGAGTTTTATGCTCGTTTTGTTGCAAAACAGACTGCCTTCTCATAGACACATGTACACTGCAAAAGACTGAAGGGTCCCGGTCACTGTTAGCTTTCTTTGTCTCTCACTGAAACTCCTTTGTTTTCTGTGCATCTTCTGATTTCAAAAGCTTCCTTCCAACATTCTCACATGTTCAAAGAGAAAAAACCTGTTCAACTTCATCATGAAATGACCAAACCAATTTTTCTTTCAGTGAAGGATCCACTTAAAAAAAAAAAAGTAGTTAAAAACATCCTGGGTCAGAAAATAAACAACAAATAAACAACAGAAAATCAGCATACAAATGACATCTGTTCTATACCTCACCGTCAGAAATAGGGTACTTTGTTTCTGTTTCAGGGATTTCATTAAAAAATAGCAATGCGTATTAACATTTGTTCAAAGCTTGTTTCTCAGGCCTGTCTCAGCATGTCCTGTGGACATAGCCTTCTGTCCTCATTCTCCTCAGCCCGCCTCAACCACCCACCCTCTCACCTGCGGTTCCTTCTCTGCTGTTGCATCCTCATTGCAGTCCCTTGTTGTACACCTCACTATGCAGTCATTCTACTGTTCTCATCACCTGTAACAGCCTATTTGCAACATTTCAGTCTCCATCTCACTTCAGCTTTCAGGTGAACAGATGTCACTTCTCACTTCCTTCTTTGCTCACCCTTGCTCTGAGTATTCACTTTCCCTGAATTGCTTGTTACCTGTTGTATCTTTTTCATTGTTGCCTTTTTTGTTCAACGTCAAATACAATAATTCTAATATAACCTCGATTACTTTTTTTTTGCCATAGATACTAGGATAAGATTGGGTTGAAATTTTGTAACAGAAAATGTCATTTAAAATGCAGCTATTTATTCTGGAGAACACGTGACTTCCAGCTCTTAGCAGCAGCACTGAAAAATACAGGCTAACAATGTGTCACGATACACTGCAGATTTTTTTTTCATCTCTCCAGCTGCTACAGAAATAAAGATTTTTCAGAGAAGCACAAGAAATTTTCCTCTTTCTAGCCTGTGCCCCTCCTAGGAATGCAGAAGGTAAAAGTCACCAGATTTGCTGTACAATCAAAACAACCTACGATATGCAGTAATGACAAAAATAAAGTAAGTAGGAAGATATAAATACAAATATATACAGATTTTTTTATCCTTACAACTCTTCCCTGAAATTCAGAATGAAAGATTTACAGATAGTAACAGCCCAATGCATAAACTGAAGAGATTCGCTAGCACCACTGTTCTGCCTTCACCTATGACAAAAGATTGAATTGAAAGACAAGTTCAGCTTTTAAAACTCTTTATTCCCCAGGATTTGAAGCTATATGGACCTTTAGGATCTGACTTATCCATTCTCTGGTTCAAAATCAGAGCCCACTCCCTGCAAAAAATTTGAAAATAATTTAAGCAAATCTTAAGGATGTAGGAAAAAAATCTGCAGTCCATCAGTCAGAAATACAGTGAATATCGATTTGCATTTTAGTGGTGTTATACTCACATGAGATCTTTATGCAGTCATTGGAAGAATCAGGTTCATATAACACCTAAGATTTTCGAAGCTTTACAAAGTAGCTCTATTCCATTTGCATGATAGCACAAGCTATCCAACTCTCATGATCAGTTTAGAACACGCACTGACAGCACAGCTTATAGGCTGATCTTATTTGGCCTTGTGTCACAAACCAAGTGACTGTTAAAAGGAAATCACCAAGTTTCTTAGGAATTTGTGAGTAGTTCCAGTTTCATGCTGAATGTACTCTGAGTTCAGTGCTCTGTATTGCTAAGAACATGCATCCAAACAAGTTTACTCAAAACACTCTGTAAAACTTCTATGCTCAAATTCTACTTTAAATTACACACATCATTTTTTGCTGGATTTATACTCATTTAGAGCAGTATACAGCCTTGGCATCTGAAATTGCTTTTACTAGGACTGTTCTGCATTCATGAAAATATCAAGTTACATCTTCTTAACTTTCATCAGATTAATGGTTGTGCAGAGCCTGTAGGCGTTTTGAGGTGAGAAAGGCTGGAGATAACCCTCTGCCAGAGACACTGTAGCAGATGAATGTCCCGGCTCGAGTCATGGCGATTCCCAGCAAACACCTTTTCAGAATTCCAGTGTCCTACTAAGGGAGACTCTCTACCTGCTAGAAGTCCTCAGGGAAGCCTTGTTTTGTCAGTCAGTGTGTTCCTTGTCTTCTGATGAGCACTTTCCTTGCCTACCCCATCCACAACACCCTCACTTGTTTGTTGAGGAATCTCTACCTCCTCTGTGTCTAGGTGTCTAGTTTCCCTGCAAATATTGAGACTTCTTGTGGAAATATTGGGACTTCTGTTGTCTTCCCACCTGGCAGAAAAAGTGGCCCAAAAGTTACTTCACAGTCACTGTCACCATCTTCTATACATTCTGAGCCAGCTCTGGCTACTGTAAGTTTTCTTCAGGTGTTCATGTTTGGGGACAACGAGACAGAAAGATCAGTTCAGTTGCCCAAGAGCCAGTGATCTTCCTTGGGCATCTCATTAACCCAGCACTACCTGGCAGGGACTTGGGTGGGACAATCACTTGGATTGCAGGACCAGAGAAATAGAGAGAGAGAAACAAGGAATCAGGGATAAGATGCTGCTAAACCAGAAGTCCCATGGTTAACATCTGCAAAAGCAGAAGTTCCACTTTTACCATCTCTGCTATTTTGCTCATTAGCCCACACTTGGATGATGCACCATTGGTACATATTACTGAAGGATATTAAAATTTGGTTTTTGGCCAAAGGGAAAAGATACACACATTCTGCATGCTGCTCCATGAAAAGCCCTGCAGGTCAATAGCAATGATTCTACTTTTCTTCTTATTAGTTATTCTTTAACGTAATTGTTATTAGTAATGGTATTCATATTCTACAGAATTAGATGCCACATCACAAAAGAGGCCACCAGACTGGTTCATAATTACATTTTTCAAATGACTAAGTCCTCAGCTCAAATACCAATATGGCAATCTAGAATGTGCACATGAACGAGGCTTTTCTGAGCACTTTTGGGCATCTAACAACACTTGACTATGAGGAAGCAAAATGTAACTTACTGAAGCTGAGTCTGCTCTAGGTTCATGCTGGATTTCATTTTTCCAGATATCCAAAAACAATGAAGTAGCATTCAGAAATTATTAACTGAAGGAAAAAAGATTATTACAAATATGGTGCTTATCTACATTTCTTATGTTAGGATCAGGAAGGATTTCCTCTCACCAAGTTCTCATGGTCTAACTCTTAGGTGTGTATTCTCCCTCTGTCATGACTGGCAAGTAATTGTGCCAAAAAACCTCACAGCATTGGAGGATGAACATGTAGGCCTGTCTCTCTGTATTCAGAAAAATTAAGCCAAGAAACTTAGCTTATCCTAAAAGCATAATTTGTAAAAGGACTAAAATTAGATTGGACAAGTTCTGGCTTTTATGTCAGAAAAATATAGGGTAGAGCTTGTTTAGAGAGGACAGGACTTTTCACATCATATGTTATCCACCACACATTCTGCTTTTCTAACGAAGAAGCAAAATTTCAAGCTTCCTATCAGCCACTCAGGAATTCAAATACTGGCATTTTGGATGGTAAGCTTCAGCTGCAGAACTTAAAAATATTGATATCCCCTCATTTCATTATCTTACTCATCTGGTATACAACACTGTCAACAATAACTTACTTTTTCTCTTGTTGGGAAAAGATAAATGTAACAGTTCCTCCTGTCCAGTGGAGTTTGATAAAGACTTTGACTTTGGTTCCATGACATTAAGCATGCACTAATAGCATTGCCTTACAAAGGTTGATAATAGCTAAGGGGAGTAGTTTAATATGCAAGCAGCTATTGCAGCCTCAAAGAGGAAGCAGAAAATGAAGTTGTCTGGAAGGGGAATTACTTATATGGCGATATGGAACTATATTTGTGTGTTGAGGACAGTCAGTGCTTTTTCTACAGAAGGCCCTTAATATTTCCAAAGCCATTCTTGCACTTTGGGAACAATTTAAAATGGGCCATTGCCTTCAGTGGCACCCGGACTGTGGCCTCAAAAAGCATATTGGGAAGCAGGAGGGGATGTTCAAGTTTACACAGCATCCTTGAGGAATCAAACGGCAAGCTTTGCAACGGATTAGGGAAATCACTTTAGAATAACTACTTTACTTAACTCATGCCTACCAACATCCTTATGGCTATGACATGCATTTCTCTATCCTACTATATGAGGCAGCTTCTAGATTGAATGCTGCCAGTAGTGAAGCCCTGGGCTGAGGGCTGCATTCACATCCTTAAGACTCCACAACAGACTCATTTATTTTAAACGGAAAAATAAAACCTGAGTCCAATGAGATTACAGTTCTCCGCTGTCTCTTATTTGTGGGAGCCGTTAGAGGGATGAAATTGGTGTAAATACTCAAATCTTAGATACGTGATTTTCCCAGAAAAAGCACAAGTAGTACTAACACTACTTATTGACAAGTCAAAGAGAGTAGGAAAAAACACAAGAAAACCAACACATATTTTATTACAAAAATATAATTGTGAATAGCATTGTAATAAATAATTTTCATCTGTGTAAGACCAGAAAAAAGGCAGCTATGCACTTAGCAAAATGTAAAAAAAGCGATAGCTTAAGAAATCGGATCCAAGAGCATGTTCCTCAGGATTTCTTAAGTAATCATATGAGCATATATTTCATGTTCTAAAAGTGAGAAGGTTGTCTTTCTTCTATTCCCAAGATGAACAAACAGACAGTCCAAATCAAGAGCTGTTCTTCCTGGATGTCCGAAGAGTTGCATTATCCCCAAATGGTAAATCAGAATAGTAATGACCAATAACGAAGTAGTCCCAGTTGTATCATGAGGAAATAAAATCCCTGAAACACTTTTTGGAGAAAGTAATCAAGAAGTTCCATAATAATTTCCAAACTATAGTTGCCAAAAGGGTTACAGCGTCTATTTCAGGTTTAGCTGTGAGTATCTTGCATTTTACGATCCACAGGAAGGACAGAAAATGCCCTGTCTGTGTGGTAGCTTGTCTTGTTGCACTGTTATGTCCTACGAGGATCAAAACATTGAAAAATTTCTTCATAAGCTGGAAAACAAATTCTCTACAGGGAACTGAGAGCTCAGGCAGGGGAAAAAAAAAAAATTAAAAAAAGGAAAAAAAAAAGTCCAGAAGATGGCCTGTTCAAGAACTAGCTACGAAATTCACGATGGTCACAGACCTAAAGTGCTTTACCTTAAAGACATTTTTAATGAAGTGTGTCTTCAAAAGTGCATAAGCTTGAGAGTGCAGAAACCCGGATATTTAAATAAATACCTTCATACTTAGTCACATCTACAGAAGCCTGAATCCAAGGACTTTTTATGCTGTAATAATTCTATTAACTTCATTGCAGTTTTTCCTGAGTTACAACAATATTGAAGAAGATTGCCATCACAGAGTAAAAACAAATAATTAATATCCCCATTAATAGACAGAACACAGAACATCTGAGCTCTCAAACCTTCACCACAGAGGAAAAAAAGCTTCCCCTCCTTTCTTTAGGTCTTCTCAATTTGCTTACCTGTAAAAGGAAGAATTATATTTTTTAAAATATCAAATTACAAAATTATGAAGCCACAGAACACTTCATGGCTTTGGGACTCTTTCTTAGAGTTTGGAGATACCAAAAAAAATTCCTTCATTGTCAAAATTAAAAATCTAAAATGAAATTAAGAAAAAGGTCAAATAGAAAAAGAAGATGATCATGGGAGGAAATAAAGTGATAGATCAAACACGCTGGTGGGAAGTACTCTTTAGCAAATACACTGAAATTGTTGTGTTTTGGGTTCCCTATTCTTTTAAAATCTTCTTTTAAAGACTTTCAAATACATTCAGTGGTCTATCTGTTCATGTCCTGGTTTTGTTTAAAACAAGACCAATCCTTTTTTAGTGAAATTTCCTTTCAGCTAAGTTCTTCTAAGTAACTTCTTTTTTTCCTGAAGTTTGCTGCATGTTTTTTGGACAGTATTTGCTCCAGAGCTGATAACAGTAGGAATGGAATGCAGAAAAGGCCCAGGTTCATCCTTATTGCTATGGCAGCCAAAGTTGCTGATAAATTTTGCACATCCTGTAAGTGAGGGGGTCGTACTTGCAGGGAGGTGGAAACAGAACAGGTGACCCAAACTGACCAGCTAGGTATTCCATCCCACGCATGTCATACACTGTATAAAAGTGGGAGATCACGAGCTACTCGTGTTCTTTTCCCATGTCCGGCATCTGAAGAGGATCCTACTTATTATGCTTGCGATCCTCGGCCCCGTTCTAGTCCGTGTATCCCTGAATCCAGTTCAGGTTTGCTGTGGAATCCAGCCCAGGACTTCCGGGTGCCTGCCCTGCAGCCGCTGGAGCGCTGTGCGATCCCGGGAAATTCAATGTTGGTTTTGTGTATTTTGCATTATTTTCTCCATTTACTAGTAGTATTAGTAAAGCATTTTTAACTTTCCAACTTGTAAGTCTCTCTCCCTTTTCCTCCTATGCACTTTCCTTAGTGCGGAGGGTAGGGGGCTAATAGGGAGCATTTGCTACAGTTTATTGTCACCCTGCCGCAAACTATGACAGTCTGTGTCCCTGGCAGCGTATCCTCAGGCCCTGACTCTTTGACTTGGAGATCTATACCTGCAGGACCAGCGGGTTTACCTTTGTTTATGTTTACTACAATAAAGTGTAGCAGTGAGGGATTCGGGATGGAATTCATTTAAGTGCTTTAGAAGTCAGCAAGAATGCGAAAGAAAAACCTCAATAACTGCACCCTTCTGTTCCACAACACAGTATGTTTTCAGAGATTTCAAAGATTTGATCATTTGTTTTCTTGCTTTGCCAAGACACAATCTCACAGCTTAAGACTTGCTTGAGCATCTGTGAGGGGTTAAGGTCTCCCTCCCCATTGCCATCACCACTCCTTCAGTTGTGCTGTAACAACTGTTTCTGTAGCAAAAGTGTGAGCTAGAGAAAAGACCCATTTGGGTTATTGTATATCTTCACATCAGTTCTTCCTTCACATGGCTTTTCTTTTTATTTTTAGAACCAGATTAATTATTTGATACAACTCTCAGCACACAATGACTCATTACAGTGAGTTTATAAGAGAGAAAATGGGAGGCTGTACTTCTCTTGAAGGCTCTGTCTGTCGAAACAAGTGACTAAATAAACCAGCTATGAATCAAGGCTCTGATGACCATGAATGATTTATGCTGTGTGCAATTTGTGACTATTTTTCCCTTTATCATTTATACCTACATTTCAGCTCTTCTTCTTCAAAAGAAGTGTCTCTGCAGTCACATGTATCCTTATCTTTTGACAGCTCTTTAAACAAATGACATACATACAGATAAGAGTCAGCATCGCTTAAACTTTTCACACAGTGATAAATTTTCGTTAAAAGCTGCTATCTTGGGCTGCCCAGAAACTATGTGGCTTAAATGCAGATCAGGAGAAGAGATTAATACTGTATATTGTGTCCATTTTGCACAAATATTCTCAAGAGAGATTTTCTTAGAAAAAAAAAAAACAACAACTGTCAGTATGAGTTAACTTTCACACTGCACTTTCATTTGAAGTTGTCACCAAATAAAACCATACAACAAATTAGAAAAAAAAATAGAAATAAAAATAAAAATAGAAATAAAAATAAAAATAGAAATAAAAATAAAAATAGAAATAAAAATAATGAAAGGAAAGGAAAGGAAAGGAAAGGAAAGGAAAGGAAAGGAAAGGAAAGGAAAGGAAAGGAAAGGAAAGGAAAGGAAAGGAAAGGAAAGGAAAGGAAAGGAAAGGAAAGGAAAGGAAAGGAAAGGAAAGGAAAGGAAAGGAAAGGAAAGGAAAGGAAAGGAAAGGAAAGGAAAGGAAAGGAAAGGAAAGGAAAGGAAAGGACAAACACACACAAACTGAAAACACCACAGCCATGAGCCACCATGAGAAGGGGCTAAATGTTAACTCTACCCACTCTCTCCTCCATTTCTCACTGTCATGGTGGTTCTGGACATTCACTGAGCTTTGCTTATAGCAAATAGCATCAGTATTTCAATGGGAGGAAAAAGAAATGGTTACGGAAGCTAAAGCTTTTGCTGTGTTTCTCTTATCAGAGCCAAATCCTGTGTCCTTAATGTTGTGATGAAGACCCTCACTATACTACTGGAGAAAACTACAGGATCATGCCAACGTGGCTCAAATTTGAGCACAGCGTCTGCACACCGAGATGTGCTGCCATCCTGAGGTATATGCTCCCGGGAGCATGTCCCATCCTATCACAGACTTTCCAAACACAGCACACCACACTGTCCTTTTCTTGTGCATACCAGGACTGCATCTGCTCCTGGAAAAAGTATGCTTTTCTTTCATGTTGTCCTTTCAAGAAGCTGACATAGTAATGAAAAGTCACTCTTCAGATGTAGTTTACAGTTGTTACATAAATGAAAAGTTGATAGCAAAATGAAAGCTGAATGTAAATCTGCATCTGTTTGTCAGCATTACAAAGTGAATTCTCAAGCAATTATTTCACACTGAGCTATGTTTATGCTGTATGTACATACTTGCTATTGATGAACAAGCTGCACATGTTCTGTTGTTCGTATTGGCTCCAGCTGAAGGAAAATAAGAGAGAAAAATCAAAAAGAAAACAAAATAGTTACTTCAGATCTAATGGAGGCTTAAGCACACTGGTGGGAAGGGCACACGTAGTACAGTATAATCATGGGTTCTCAAAACAATTTCTCCAAAGACCTTAAAGTGTATTCTTCAGTGCTCACAGTCTGTCAGTTTTCCTTCCCAGTTTCCTTTTGTCATTCCTAAGGCAGAACTCATTGATACTATACACTAGCATCACTGGAAAATACTTGTTCAAGTGGTTTTCCATTGTAATTTTTCACCCAGAATTTGAACATAATGGGTAAGAGGGAACGAGAAAGGTAGCACCTTCTCAGTGTTTTCTGAGGGGATAAAAGCCCATATTCCAGAGAGGTTCCATTCTGAAATAATCATCTAGGACAGCCTGGTTCAAAAAAAAAAAAAGGAAAAAACCCCACAACAAACAAAAGAAAACAAACACCACCGCCACTCCCTCCTCCCTGCCAAAAAAAACCAAACAAACAAAAACAAAACAAAACAACAGAAGAAAACAACAAAAAACCAACAAAACAAACAAACAAACAAACACCACCACCACAAACTGCCAGTACTATTTTAGCTTCTGAATCAACTTGTAGCTTATCACACACACATACACATACATATATAATCAGGATAATCACATACACTATTACACGTATATACATTCTCATGTATACAGAAAAACAATAAATATTACTCAGACAACCTAGGAAAATTCTGACCTTCACTGAAATCCCCAGATGGGAATCTTCTGAGAAGTCAAGGATTTTGCTGTCTCTTCTTCCACTTTCATGTTCTGCTCCTATTCCTATCATGTTCTTAGGACAAGTATATTCTTATACATGCATGGTTATCTACAGGAGTTCTGCGGCCTGTTAGCATCACATGCAAGCCTCTAAGGCTTATGAACACTTCTCCTGGGGCATGTTTCTATAGCACCAATGCACAAGATGAGTTTGTGATGAAAACACTGAATATTCACATTCAGTTCTATCTTGTATTTATTTTATGGATGTTGAACATAAACACTCAGTGTAGATTTTGCTCATAGATGATTTTGTGTAATATTCAGACAGAGATTAGGACTGTTTCTGGTTTTCACTGTGGAAAAGAGAGCTGGTAGATAGGAAAACCAACAGTTCTGCTATACTGCCTCAGGAAGTACACCTCTCTTAGTGTCAAAGCTTTTGAGATATCACTTGAAAAGATGGTGCAACAAGCCTTTGCATTCATTCCAGCTGAATTTTGTACTAGCTACACACATTTATATCTCCTATAAAATTAAAGAATTTCGAGAGGAGCATTTAGTCAGCTATCTTGTTCAGGTTTTTGGAGAATTTCTGGTAATAATTTACAGAATCATGCCAGTATGATACTATAATGCTAAGAGTACTACAGCAGCTTCAATGCCTCTTGGACTTTCTGTCTGCGGACAACTTGACAAAAAAAACCCCCACAAACAAACAAAAAACCAAACCAAAATAAAAAGAAGAAACAAAACCCCCAAAAACTTATTTGGAAAAAAAGAAGCAGCTACACATCAGCTAAAAAAAATCCACAAATTTGTTATTCAGAGGGAAGAGTTCTGGGCAAAATCAGAATTGTCAGCAAAAACCGCTTTCCTTTTGACACTTTGAAGTTAATCCTATGGATGTTCTGAAACCTGCATGACTTTATTGCATCTGTTAAAATGAAGAGTAAAAAATACCACTGACTATAAAATCCTTAAACACACTTAACTTCCTCCCAGAGAAGTAAAAAAAAAAAAAGTAACAGTACTGATTTCAGGTTAAGCAACACATATCAAACACTTTTTCTTTAATTTGAGGGCAAACCATATTCTTTGCACATTCAGATACCCTAAAAAATATTTCTACAAGCTTTTTTTTCTGGTTATCTAGCAAGTAAAAACAAATTACCGCCAATGCTTTAGCTCTTCAGCATACTGTGATACTGAAAATGTCCAATTCAAGTCAGTGAAGTGGACTGAAAAAGCTCAAAAATTAACAAGGAAATGACTCAAGTAGTATGAAACCACAGTGGGAATATTCTCTCTTGTGAAGAGTCTCTCAGACTCAAAACCTTGGATATATCATTTCATCTGTCGTTTACAGCCTTTATGGTGTTTTAACCAGAATAATCATATATGTAGAATTCTTAACAATTAGAATACTTAAAAATATATGTGCTCAGAGTTTAGTGAATTTTTTCAGAGAACACAGGAAAAGAAACCCACAGACCTAAAACACCTCCAGTGCCCTTTCTGCTCAAACCATTCTGGTCCCCAGTCAAAGGGAGGACTCAGAATAGGAAATTGCTATTTCCAGTAGGTGCATAAGCTGTGCTTTGATGTTTGAACGGGTTAGACACTAATCTTACTATCTATATGATTACCTGTAAGAAAAGAGAGATGCATGGGTAAGTGGTTTGTGCAGGGCTGACAACCCGTTCCACTCTACTAACTTGCTAGTATTTAAACAAGTCAGATAAAGAAAAAGAAATAAACAATATGGTAAAAAGTTAGTGGTTTCAGGATGACGTTTATTATCTCATTCCACCTCTGCAAGGCTGAATTAACAGAATAGATTAATAACTGAGATACACTAAATAAATAATTTGAATACCTTTTCTTATGCAGAGCATAAATAGAAGCACTGATCCAAAGAAAGCAGTCACAATGAGAATTGCTCCAGTGAAGCGTCTGCTCTCAGTCCACATAACACCATCACCTGAATCTTCAAGAAAAACAAGTGCGGGAAAGACATTAAGTAATTGCATAAGCTTCTCCCTTTTTCTTTCAATTTCACCATATTATGTTTGCTATGAGCAGTTCAGACATCGTTACAGCACTTTAGATTGTGTTTAAGGTCAGGTGCCGATGATGCACTCTACCTTATCTCACCCCAATAAAGAAAAAAAAGATCGCACATATTCATATTTATCGTCTCCTCCTGCATTCCACGGTGATAGAGCCTTCGATTCCTGTCACACATCCTGCTTATCACCAAGGTACAAAGTGTTACATCTAGCTTAGTTTCCCATCAGGACTTACAGGAAACAGCTACTTGAGAAAGAGAACAGAGAGTCCCTTTCATCTGGTAAAACTCTGAATGCAAAGGGTAAGTGACATCCATGAATCCCAGAGGCATCTCTTGTTAAAAACAAAATTCCCCACTCACCAGTCATTGAAAGGATGACTTGGCTTTCTTACCCTCAGCTGCCTGTTTCTATTCCTTGTCAGTCCCAAAAAGTGTGCCAGCATAGGCATTTTTAAAACTCCATGGTGAACAGGAGCAGGGAAATGACCTGGCCAAATAACAGTCTAGTACAGAGAAATATTATTTTTGAGTTGGATCGGGTCTCCAGTGTGGTTTAAAGCTTGTGCGAACGTATGGGGGTACAATGCAGAAGTTAAAAGAGAAAGCAAAAACGAAAGTAGTATGGGTGGCGCTCAATTAAAAGGTCTCCATGCATCTTCCTTCAATCCAGATTTCATAAGAAAAAAAAAAAATCTGTGTACAATTTGTTAAATTTCAATATGCCCAAAGCAAAGGCTGTAGTGGCAGGAAAAGACCATATTGTTCAACAGAACATTCTTGGAGGATTTTATTTCTAGGCTCTTAGCTACATGCTTTTCAAATAATGGAACTTTTTAACACTCAGACTCAATTTTCATGAAACTGTAGGTCATGCAAAATTTCTATCCTTCAATTCCATCCACATATGCATGATGAACATGTTCATATGGTGGAAGTGTACACTAATAGCTAAACTTAACAACACAGGTATTTCTTTTTAGCCTTTTCAAAATTAGATAGGAAAGAGAAACAAATCACGGCTGATTCAACTGGAACAAAATAACATAGTACCTTGAAGTATATTACCATAAATGAAATTTAGAAGTGTTACCTGGTATGTGTAAAATGGCAGATATATTTTCTTGAAGCTCTTTATTCCAGAATATGCAGTAAAAAACCTCATCTATCCTACTTTCGATTGTGAGGGTACTTGTCACACGATACAGCTGGTCACTTCCAGTTTCATAACTTGTGTTTGCCTTATCAGTCAAATCTTCATATTCTCCATTTTGCCATATCACTTCAGCTTGTGGGTATCCTTCTGACTGACACGTCAACTTCCATTTGTTCTCTCCTGTGCTCACCACTCCTTGGGTTATAGTTCTATAAGGAGCTAAACAAATGGAAGAAAATGATTACTGGTAGGAAGCCAGAAGAAAAGCATATTTAGCAAGACACCTTTTCATTACCCCCAGCCTCTGGGCCAAGTTTCTGTACATCGGCTTGGATTTTGTAGATAATAATCCTCACAGAAAAAGTAAATATCACTATTTTGTCTCTCCATAGTAACTGGAGGCACAGGATGCATTATAATTTTGACACTGTTATAGAAAATGGCATTAGCTTTCTGGTCTTTGTCCTGTCTAAATGGTTTTTGCAACACTATTCCTCACACACCATATGCAAAATAGAGGACAGAGCATGGGTTTAACCAAGACAGAAACACAAAGCCATACAGCTGCGCAACAGCCATGAGGCAGCTCCTGTCTCTGGAGAGGTTTCTTTAAATGTGAGACCAGATGTTTTACTTCAGGGACTCCTTTGAAATCCTTTAACAGTATCAGATAGCACTGAACCTCCTGCAGTAGCTCTCTCACCCTTAACTTTCAGATTGATTGTCTTGTAGTCGGCTCCCCCGTAGCCAACAGCACAGCGATAAACCCCTGCATCTCTGAGCTTCACGCCGGTGATCTGAAGGAGAGACTGTCCCAAGTGCAGATTCTCTTTCAACAATTTTATCCTTCCCTGGAAGTCACTGTGCTGGCTTTTGAAGTCTTCCTCTCCTTTGAGAAGTGCATAAACCTGCTTCTTTTCCTCATCCTTCTTTTCCCAGCTGACACTTAAATCTCTAAACTTTAATTTCCCATTCACTGGGAATGTGCACTCCATGGTCACATTGTTCCCATGTTCCACAATGTAGAGTGACTGCGGAGCTTCGACCGTGAACAAAGCTGAAAAACAAAATTTGGAAGAAAACATAATTTTCCAGTTATAAGCCTAATCTTCCAAGTCACTTTAAGGATGAAAAGTATCTGCCCTGTTCATAAAAGTTAAATGGTTTTGCATGCACTTGCCCAAGTTCAGGACAAACTGGGCTGTTGGTACCTGCAAACACAGTGTGCACACACTGTGATGCTGTACTAAAAATAGGCAAATGTGTGTGCAGAGCTCATCAGCTGTTGCTTTCAGAACACAGCCACGGTAACAGGCAATTGTTAGTGTCTCAGATGGGAATGTCCTGTTTATATAAACGTCGATTGTTTTTACACACAACATTAAACAATAAATGACAATTCCCAGGTTCACAGTACAAATAAAACTTCGCTTAATACAAATGGTACCTTGTCTGAAATGGTGTCTATGCTGAAACATTGACAGCGGTTTGAACCTGGCCCCCTATCAAAGCACACATACTAAGCATACATATACAGTTTAATGTAAAAGCATGCTAAGATAATTTTATTTAAAACATTAATAAACCAAATCACTTGGAACTGAAGGAAAACTGAGGAATTAACGTTTTTGTGCTTATACATGGAAAGAAAACATACTTAAACATTCTACTACTTCTTACAACTCAGCTTCTTACCATTTAGGAAATGCCAGTAGAATAAAAATATATACAAAACCAAAGGCTTTTCCATGATGTAGATAGAACCTAAAATGATAAAATAATAGAAAAACATAAATAGCTGTTCATTTTCTAATTTGCACCATAAAACATACGTTGTAGTCACTCCATACAAAGAATGGGACAGAAGGCATTTAATTCCACTTTAGGTAAAAACATGACGAAATTGCACCTTTAATTACAGTAGATGATAAGGCAGAAAGCTTTCTGCACGTGTCCAGGAAGAACATCTAATTTTATTTGCTTTAAACATTTGCCCTTGGTTATGGCAAAATATACACTTTATCACCATCTTTCAATTAGTCGATAAATACTTTAAAATACCCAATTGTTCCCCCAAACTGCAGAAGGGATTGTTGCTCCTGCTAGGAGGAGAATGGAGGAGATGTCTACATGACTTCACTGGAAGAAATAGACCTTAGTCTTTCCCCACCTCTTTGCCTTACTTTAACATATTGCAAACATACCCTGTGTTATAACACATGGGTCTCACAGTACTTACAACAGGGTTCATGAAGTGACATATATTGTGAACATTATTAATGTGGTAATTAATCACTTAATGAGTATTTACACATTAATACCTTTGTAAAACAGTGACAAAACCAGTCAGCCTACAAACAAAATCTGTTGTCTTGATTTTCTGCTGCTTTACCTCTAAACATGTAAATTATTTCAATTTTCTGTCAGTTTTCCCCCTCTTCTTTGACATAGCTTTTATACTCACACACGACACTTTAAGATTGTGAAACGGTTATTAGTGTTGATTCATACACTTTAACCTTCACACACCCACTGCACTTGCTAAGTGTCTATTTTAAGTCAGAGCAGTACTACTATCAAACACTGCCATCATTTTTCAGCTTACTCTCAAGAAAAATCCAATCCCAATAGCGGGTTTGCAGAAGGCAACACAGATGGAACTGAGAAACTGAGTAAATCTAATACATTGTTAGGCAGACATGAGCAATTACAAAAGGATGTTCTGCTAACAGGGACAGGAAAATACAAATAAGATCCTCAGGGTAAAAGATCTGTTTCCTTGATAAATAAATTGCAAGCTTCTTAATGCGGTTAGGTAGTCAATTCATTCCTCAGCCACAAGTGATGCTCTTAAAAGCACGAGCAAACTGCTGCCTAATCCTGCGGGTTCCACTCATGCATGATGTGCATATGAGAGTGCCTCCATCATGATGCCACCGCCTGAGCAATAAGCAGTCCAGAGCACCAGCTAAGCTCCAGAGTAAAGCTCCTCAAATGAGACAGAGGCACGCCAGCCTAGCGAATGCACTCTGATCATGCTTACTCTAGAGGCAAGCCTGCAGAAGAGCAAGCCACTGAGGCTGATGAGTACAGGTGTGCACCTCTCTGCACTCCCCATGCCAGAATGACCAGACTTATAGCACACTCAGCCCCAAAACGGTTTCCACTATTTTTAAAAGTAGAGGCTGTAGCTGAGAGACTGCTCGAAACAAATAGCATATGCATTACAGTCATGGAAAGATACCCATACCCATGTATGCAACCCATACCTACTTTTTTTGTCAGGAAATCTGAATGTCGGTATGAACTCCAGGAGAAGTGTCCTGATTAATTCCTGGAAGATGGATGACGACAAGTAAGCTTTGCAGTTCTAAGACCCTTGATTGTATCCTGCAATTGCTGAACTTTAATTTGCATCCTTTCTCCCACTGTAGAGGAAAACAAGCCTTACTACACACAAAGGAAGTATAACGATTACTTACAAAATTCCTCAAGAGTGATAAAGACTGCTGCTGTACTCAATTTTCCACGTTCAGAGAGGAAAAAAAAAAAAAAAAAAAAAAGGAAAAATTTTTTAAAAGAGAAAAAAAAAATAGGTCCAGGTCAAATCCAGATGCACATGAAGAAACCTGCTGCAATAACCATTACAGACTCCACTCCCATTTCACCTTCAGCAAAATGATCTGGCTGGACCAGCTGAAGCAGCCCAAGACCTAGCTGCCAATCAAAGATCTTTGCCAAAGCTGCAGTCTTCTCACTATTTATCTTACATAAGCTACCACAACGCCTCTTCTCTCCTCCTGCTGGCTTCTGACATCTATTGCAAACACAGATTTATAAAAGCAAAAAGATATTCATTCTACGAAATGCTTTTCAGTATTGCTGCTCTATGTTTCCCTCACAATCAAATGAAGAAGACAGGAAAAACAGAACTATTTGCCCAAAGACTTCTTGTAACAGAACTTAAATGTTGATGTAACTCTACCTACTTCTTCCCCAGTATTGGAGAATTCCCCACGAGGGAAAATTCTGTATTGCTAACAGTGGTTCACTGTAACCAGCAACAGAAATGTTGGGAAAATTAGTGCATAAAATGCCACTAGCATTTTAAGAAACATATCATCTGATCAAAGCTATATGTGAGCAACAGTCCTTGGAACATCAGCAGCAAGAAGTCATCCATCTACACAAGCTCAGGGTCCCTATAGTACTAATCTCAAACAATGCCAAACAACTACTAACAATGACTGGAAATTTCTACACAACTTGCTCGTGTCTGCAGAGGTCATAAGTAAGAATCATGGCAAAAGCATTCCTGACTTTGTCGGTGGTAAGAACGGATACGGTCTCCCCAAGATTTGAGCACAGTGAAGGCCCCCTGCCTTGCCATGATGTAGTGCAAGAAAAGTTGTTATGACTATGCATTAGCTTATCAAAAAATAAAAAGCACTGTCTTTTTCTTATTCTAGAAGTCATTCAAGAATACAGAAAAAAAAAAAAAAGAAGTATTACAAGCCAAAGGGTGTACTCCTATTGTACTTATACTACCTTGTGGATCATAGTGGGATAACCTGGTCAACAGCACAAAATACAACTTTAAACATATGTTTCAGTGTAAGTTTAACCACTTACGTTGTCTTTGCATATCTCAAAAAAAAGGCTGAGATTTCCAGCAGAGTTAAAATACTGTGAAATGATCACTTCAAAGTTTTCAGGAAGAATTTTCTTCTGTCTGCTTGACAGCCCACTCACAGTATCTGTCATGGAAGAAAACACACATAATACACAAAACTGTTAAGAGTTAACCTTTTTACTTGACATGTGGGAGGAACAAAGAAACAGTGGTATATGGAATAGCTGAATGTAACATTTAGGTTCTAATAAGCTGAAACTACCTTACAAGATTGAGGGGGTAGATTTCCACAATAGGTGAGACCAATGAAGGTTAATTTCCACTGATTTCTTCTTTGCTCAAAAACAGGTTTAACCATATTTAACCATATTTTCCCAGGTGGGGGGGGGGGGGGGAAAAAGGGCAACAGAATGAAACTGAAACCAATTTGTAAAATACTGACTGTGAAACCACAGAAGCCATTGATGTAGCTAGCTTTTAATGTCATGAATTTACTTTCCTCTTTTTCATCGCTTGCCTTGAGGTCAATGGGTTGCTTTTCCATTTAAGCACTTAGTACCAAATAAAAGACCAGGACAGGTTTTTTTTCGTTTTTTTTCTCCGTTCGTTTTATATAGAGAGATATACACACACGTGCGCACACACGTTTTACAGCATAGTTATGTACTGCGGTCGGTGGGGCTTCGTTTGTTTTAACTCTGCAACAGATTTTCCAGACAAATAACTCAGTCTTGCTTGCAAGACCTAAGCAAAACGTACGACCGGAGCAGCCTTCGGGGAGAAAAGCTCCCGGGCAGGCTCCAGCAGCGGCAGATGCCGCTGCTGGAGCCTGCCCGGGTGCTTTTCTCCCCGAAGGCTGCCGTCTCTGCGCCCCTCGCCGCCCGCCCCTCCAGGTGCCTGGGGGCGGAGAAACACTCTCTCCCGTCCCCGCAGGCAGCGGACCCGGGGGCTGGTAGGGCAGAGACCCTCCCGGCTGACCCCGTGCCCGCCTAGCCCCTACCTGGCGGACCCTCAGGGCACCGCGGGCCAACTCCCCCGGCCACCTGCTCCCGTCGGCGGCCGCAGAGGCTCTGCGGAGCGGCGGCCGTCCCGCCTCAGCTCAGCTTAGCCCGGCCCGACCCGCCCCGCTCCGCCCTGCCCTGCTGGCTGGACCCGGGCCGCCGGACCCCGCCGGGACCTTCCCCGCCCGCCCCCGCTGCGGGTTTGCCGATGGGAGGCCCTCCCCAGTTCGGCCCTCCGCGGAAAGACGGCCCGAAAAGCCCCGGCGCCGTGCTCGTAGCCCGCGTTTCCCAGCGCTTCAGCCGGCGTGAGTCGGGGTGCCCTCCCGGGAGACCTTTGCCTTCCTAAAAGCCACGGGCTCTCAGTAAACAAAACCGAAAGCGAGCGGCACGGCCGCTCTCCGCTTGTTCCTTGCTGTTTGTAAAATACAAGTAAGAAAAACGGGGTTTTTATTATCATCTGTGTCCAAGAATTGACAATCGCTGGTTTGTTCCAGGTGTCTGACACGGGAATTAAAATTGTCTGGGTCCTGAACTTTATCTCAGCAACCCTGAAAGCCTACTAATTTCAGCAGAGCTGCATAGGCACAGATTACCCTTCTTCATTAGTGCTGAGCTGCAACATTCTTGACATTCCAAAGAGTTGCTCCTGATAAGCCAATAGTAATAGTTGTTAGGTTGAAACGGTGAGAATGACAGCAAAATAATAATTGCTTGCATATACAGCCTTCTTGTCCAACTACCTTTCTTAACTTGGAAGCTAAAATACAACATAACACAAAACAAAATACAATAAAATAACAGTAAAGAGGAAGTACACCTCAGGAAAAGGGGTACGTGGCAGGAGTGGCACCAGCACATCGCTCACACATCCTGGCTGCTTGCCTTTTTTTTTTTTTTTTTTCCTAACAGGAAACAGTTTCATGGTGAAATAATATCCTTCAGTCTCCAAACAGATGGTTTGCTTGATGAAATCTACGTAGGTGGAGGAAGACAAGTGTCAAAGGACCGGAAATCTGGGTGATTGCATAGCATCTGTAGGAAACAATTAGCTTGCAAATATAATAGGCCCAGGCAGGATCTCTCAGCAAAGCATATTTTAATAACAATTTTGCAAGATCGAGTGTTCTACCTAAAGGTAGGCACACAGAATAGGGCAAAAAGCCCCTGCTTATATCCTCCCCAAATCCCAGCCGCAAATTCCCTCCCCTATTCCCCATTGATGGAGTACTACAGAGTTGACAGACTACCCGACACCTGCCTCAGTTTACATATTTCATTCATCTAATCCAAACAATACCTTTCCCCTTATTGACCTATTTAAAATATGGGTTCCTGACTCTTTGGCTACCCTTCCCCCTAGATTAACATGTAAATACAAGTATCAGTTTGCATTCTGAGATTAGTTGGAAGAGACTTTGTTTTACATTAAGGATTCATAGTCTGATGTCTCTCGGTCCTTCTCCCAGCTGGGGTCAGGCACCAGGTCCTCAGTTTTGTAAAAACAACATTCCTTCATTAAACGTTCCTTACGATTTCCTCCTCTCCTTATTTTTTACTTTTGTTGTTTTTGCATTTTCTTATGGTATAGTTCTATAGGGGGCTTCAAGCCTAGACAACATGATTTCACATTTTTCTTCAGGAGTTACGTGTTTGCTGTTGCTTCTTTCTTCTTGTTCTTTTAGCAGCATCGTTTTATCTGAGTATGGCAGTGGCCCTAAAGGCATTTGCTTTGATAGAGCTTTCTCAATAAGGTGTTGAACAAGTCCTGGGACACATGGAATGATGCAGTTAGTGCTCCTGCTACTACGATTAAAGAAGTAAAAATAGATATAGTTTCTTTCCATTTTCCAAACCAAGATTCTAACCACTCCTTGAGTGGACTATCTGTTCCAGAATTCTCAGCCAATTCTGCTAAAGTCATAAGTCCTTGCAAAGCTCTGGTTACACATATACCACCTTCCTCTGCTATCTAGGACCATCCTATTTTCCCATATCATTCTACTAGTAACATCTCATTTTTTGGCGATTCCTTTAACCGCTTGTCTAGTATAATTTATAAATCATTGTTGGTTATAATAACTGTAATTTATCCAGTCTACGTTCTTGTTTATAGTTACCCACCAGAGTAAAAAGGACTCAAAATCCACCATTACTTGATTTCTTGCTTTGTGTTCACTGGGAACCCATCTGGGAACCCCAATAGAATCGAGATAAACTCTGTCATCAAAGGAAAACCCTAAACTCCTTTTTGTGTTGCCCTGATGAATCAGTGTTCAAATGCCAGGGTAAAAGGAATTGCCAATTGAACAATATCACAGGTACCTTCCCAGTGTGTGGGGTGGAAATGGAATGAAGTGTCATCTTCCCACAGTACCACCAAAGATCCACTCGAGAAACATTTGAGGAAGTATGAGGACCAACTTCCCGTGTCTCTACACACCTACTCATATTCCTAGGAAGCTGGTATCATTCCTGCCCATCATGAGAGACAGGCAGGATGATTTCCAATTATTCCTGAAAAGGCCGGGGGAATTTTTGTATTTTTCCCCTGTAAGGCTAGAAATAATAGGGAGAGAGTATGACACGACTTACTTCCCCACACTGTAGAGTCTTGGTATAAGGCTAAGATGCACTCCATCCCCATCAATCTTTGCTCCATCCCAGAGGGCCTGTGCCACAGGCCTTCCTGATGCACATGCATAGCAATCGCTCTTCTTTAGGCTTTGCAGCATATATTTGATTCATTCTACTCAGGCATTTGTATCTCCATATCCTGTTTCTACCTCAAAGGTTTCTCTTAAATCTGGTATTTCTACAACAGTGACCACTTTAGGGTCATTTGGCAGGACCCAAGACCCCATTTAGAAGTTTTTAAGTAGGTGATTTTGTTAATTCTTCATTACTATTGTTCTTTAACACTTCTATTTTTAACCTTCCCAGGGCATCTTTTCCACTAATGTCTGTTTGTAACCCATAACCCCACTTACTGAATCATCTACTCCCTATATTGTAATTAGTAAAGCATTGCACTGCAGGGACTCGCATCCTAGGAGAGATTGTCCTTTAGATAGGGTAGTTTTTCTTTTCAACTGTATAACCGTTCATTGCTCGCTGTCCATCCCCGAAACTCTGTCATCCAGATAACACTCTACCAAGGGGGGCAACGAGAGAGAGCAATAAAAACTATGCACTTATTTAAATCATCCTTAGAGCAGCTCAGTTTCCCCGGACATATGTATTTGTCTTCATAACTCAATTCTCTTTGGCTCTGTACCTCCCCACAATTAAGGATCTGGCAAGCATCTACTTGAATTGTTAGGGAACCTTCAGTTTCAGTGATGTTAATGATGAGTAACCCATTTGTAAATTCTACCTAATACAGGATTAATAATCCCTAAACGTTCCATTTCATTTTCATCTCTGTATCTTTAGTCGAAGGGGGTAGTCAGTTGCCTGTACTTGGCCACTCATCATTGTCCTTGGGAGGTTTGATTGGCCTTTTAATCCGTGTGTAACGAGTCCACCCTTTCTCAGCTGGTCATACCGCTGTCTCAGTGATCAGCAGAACTTGAAATGGTCCTTCTCAATCTGGCAGAAGCTTAGTTTCCTTCCAGGATTTGACCAGGACACAGTTTCCAGGCTGAAACCTGTGAGCTGCGAACTCTAATGGCGGAGTTTGTGCTAGAAGCCCTTGGTGTCTGAGAGAAGATAGAAAAGAAGACAACCTGAGTATACAGTTTTTGAGAAACACATCCTTAGTTTCAAGCTGTGGGGGTCCATCCGTTATTTCTGCCCAGGTATGGTAGCCCGAAGAGCATTTCATAAGGTGAAACCCCTGTATGCTTATGAGAAGCAGTTCCGATTCTCAACAAGGCTATAGGTAGACATCTAGTCCAGGATAATCTAGCTTCTAATAATAATTTTGACAATTGCTTCTTTAAGGTCTGGTTCATCCTTTCTACTTTTCCAGATGAAGGGGGATGCCAGGGGGCATGAAAATCCCAAGATATCTCCAAACTGTCCATTAGTCTTTGCAGTACCCTGGAGGGAAAATGTCCCCCTTGATGTGAGTCTGTATTTTCCACTATTCCATATCTAGGAATAATTTGTTCTAAAATCAGTTTTGCTACCACTGCCACCACGGCAGTGCTCAGAGGGAAAGCTTCTACCCACCCGGTAAGGTGATCTCCCAACATTAGTAAGTATTTAATTCAACCAACTCAGGTAATTCTGTGAAATCAACCTGAATATTTTGAAAGGGTCATAAACTTGGACACCATCTTTCTGCAGGCTTCTTTCTAAGTGCCTTTTAATTTACTTTTTTTACAAACCGCACATCTTTCACAAATTTGCTTGGTTATAGTATAAATTCTAGTACACCCATATTTTCATAACACTATGTCACACATTGCTTGTGTTCCCCAATAACTCTCCTGATATAAAATTGCTAATACCTCCCTCATGGTTTGCTTATTTAACATTTCTCTACCATCTGGTAACACCCATTTCCCATTCTGTTCCCTGGCTCCTAATTCTTAGAGAACTTCTTTTTCTTTTTCATTGAAAACTGGAATTTCTTGCAGGGCCAGGACTCAGGCGTGAGATAGTTTACAGTTATTACTTCAGGTTTTAAGGCTGCTTCTCAGGCCGTTTCACCTGCTAACCAATTTCCCCTGACACAAAAGGAGTTTCCCCTCTGATGTCCATTAACGTGTACTACAGCCACCTCTATTGGTGACATCAGGCTACGTAACACTTGTCCAACTAGTTCTTCATGGAACAATTCTTTCCCTTTGCTATTAATGAGACCCTGTTCTCCCCAAATTTTCCCAGAGGTGTGCACTACTCCAAATCCCTATCTAGAATCCGTATAAATGGTACCTTTTTTTCCTTCTAACATTCGCCGTGGCTGGCTGAGAGCATATAGCTCGCATGTTTGAGCTGGCCAGTTATTAAGCAACCTTCCCACTTCCCTTATTTCACCACTCAGACCTTCGATGATGGCACACCCATTGTGTCTTTTTCCCTGAATTACCCTTGAAGACCCATGTATGAAGAGGTGCAGCCCTGCATGTAGGGGTATGTCACTACAAAGCCTGTCAAAATCTTCCCCAGTCAGCACTGGCTTCTGTCTACATTCCTGCACTTCAGTTTAATTTACCCGTATCTCCTCAAAAGCTCGAAAGCTTTTATCAGATTTTTAACTACTGTTTGGCAATTATCTCCATTTGTTTTATTATTTTATTCTCAATTAGAATCATGTAGGGGCCAGGCAGTCCAGTTTCCCCCTGTCCATAGGGTTAATTCCACATTATTTTCAATTATTTTTCTGGACAGACCAGCTCTCTCAGTAACAGGTTAACATCAGTTCAGGATGGATCATATCCCCCCCAAAAATATTAGAAAATGATGCACATCGATCCCCATCTTCCCTTAATTTAAGAGTTTGATTTCCTTTTATAGCCAAATCCCCACAGTCCCAGGGGTGATGAGTGCATACATGTAACACTGAAGGGGAGGAGAGCACCCCCCGCCTCTACTTCTTCCCATACACACACATACACACACATATTCACTGCTGGCTGCACTGCAGAATAACTTTAGCAATCCCAGGGTAAAGCCCAGCAAAAGCAATAAGGACAGCAAAGACAGTTGGGAAGAGAATCAAGAGGTGATACAGAGAGGGCAGCGTAGGGTGTTGCAGAGACCAGCTCTGCAAGCACCTTAGTTAACTGTAGCTAAAATTATTTCTCAAGGTTTTTATACTTGTTTTTGACCATCCTCTTTATGGTGGTTATATGCCCAGTCATCCTATACATACCAGTAATTCATTTGTCCAGGACATCTGTTTTCTAGGTGATTTTTAGTTACAATTTGCCAGTCTTCTTGACATAAGGTCATTGCATGCTTTTCTTGACAAACTTGCTGTACCATAAATCTTTTCCCAATTTTGCAACACCTCGGTCAAGGGCATCCCCTTTTCTATGCTGATGTTTATTTCCCATCGCTAAAAAAATTCAGGGAGACCCTCTCATTGAGTCACAAGGTTCAGAAAGCACCTCCTTACTTTCTAAACTTCTTCAGAGAGGAGTCTAGGTGTGGCTGGATCCAATCTTAGCCTCAGACTTGGTCAACAGTTTATGTCTAAAGGATATTTTCCCATTCCCAAGAGGGACTCAAACCCCCTTTTATTTGTGCTTTACACTGACTAGGCCACGCACTTTGCACTCATAAGCATGCTGCAGCAAGCAAGGGACTCAAACCCCCTCTGGTACTGAGGAGGATTTAAACCCCCTACAATTTTTTTAATGTACCGATTTAGATCTTGACATAGACAATCATCTTCGGATCCATATTTTGGCCAGAATACCTTCTGCCCTAATATGAGCTCCTTTGTCCAGATAAAAACACAATACTTTATCATTTTCTTTCTATCCTTCCTTTTTGTACATCACATATCTCCTCAATACCTTAACAACCTCCCTAAAGGACTGTATGGAGGAATGCTATCAGTGGTTTTTCCTTTATCCTCCTTAGGCCTAGCATTTTTCCTTTATATTTCCCATTCTGAGTCCCAAGGCTTCTCCTTCTGCCTCATCCCTCCTATCAGAATGCCCCTGACCATCAAGGTAATACTTAACAGTCTATTTTCTTACCTTGGTCTGTGCACAGAATTGCCTGGTCGTTTGTATTGTGCCTACGACTTTTTCCTTTATCCTTTCCCCTATGATTTGCAGGGATCCGCCTTCTTCAATACAGCCTCAGGGTTCCTGTGGTCTCTCCTGGAGTCCCCACTGATGATCCACAGGACCGCTGAAATCAAGGGGGCGCACCTTCCTGTCCTTCGGCGATAGGGACCCCGAGATGATGATGTCAACCCCCGGGTGAGCCCCCAAAATTGTAGGAAGCAATTAGCTTGCAAATATAGTAGGCCCAGGCAGGATCCCTCAGCAAAGCATATTTTAATAACGATTTTGCAAGATCGGGTAGTCTACCTAAAGGTAGGCACACAGAACAGGGCAAAAAGCCCCTGCTTATATCCCTTCCAAATCCCAGCCGCAAATTCCCTCCCCTGTTCCCCATTGGCTGGGTACTGCAGGGTTGACAGACTACCCGACGCCTGCCTCAGTTTACATATTTCATTCATCTAATCCAAACAATACCTTTCCCCTTATTGATCTATTTAAAATACGGATTCCTGGCTCTGTGGCTACCCTTCTCCCAGATTAACTTGTAAATACAGATATCTGTTTGCATTCTGGGATTAGTTGGAAGAGACTTTCTTTTACATTAAGGATTCATAGTCTGATGTCTCTCGGTCCTTCTCCCAGCTGGAGTCAGGCACCAGGTCCTCAGTTTTGTAAAAAAAAACGTTCCTTCGTTAAACGTTCCTTACAGCATCTGGGATGTCCGTGAAGTCCAGGAACTATGCACTGCTTCTTCTGAGACAAAGAAGCAACCCAGCTTTATTTAAATAGCTCTGTTCTCTGCCACTTAGAGATGTTGTTGAGGGATAAAACTCCAATTCAATGACCTGACAATACAATCTCCTAATATAGTGTGGTATACAGTTTCTTTGCTGTGATAGTTTCTTATGTTATGAAATATAACCCTAGCAAGATCTCTGACTAACTTTACCAAAAGAAAGCAACTCAGGACATTAATCTACTGAAGAATTGAGGAGCCATTGTAAGAACAGTTTACTAGCACGTACATTTACAGGGTGGAATATAAAGCAAATTCAAAACTGCAACCCATGACAGCATGTATGTGGCAGATATGCGTATCAAAGGAGCGGAAGGACACCCAGATCCCTGTGCTCTCTATGCTGTACATGTCGGCTGCTGCCATCTGCAACACGTAGTTAACGTTTGTATGGGCCACAAGACAACACGTGATTGAGAAGCCACTGTGATCCATACCAGGGAGCCATCGGGTTTGCTGTCCATACAGCACATTGTTGTGGAGGTTCTTACTTGACAAACATCAGTTTCATTCACTAACTTGGGTCCAAATCTTCCGAAACCATATAACATGAGACCCTCAGGAAAAAGGATGTGGAATGCTAGGTTGTATGATAAAAGCTCCTCTGCACCCCCATAGAAAGGCAATGGCAGGTGGGGAGCCCAAATAAGACCTGCTGCTCCTGGGCCCATCACACGAAATACCCAGCCCAACGATGACCCGTGTCTGCAAGCACAGAGTAGCACAGAGGCCCCAGCGCAGGTGAGAACGCGAGTAAAAGACTCAGAGGAAGGGTCTCCCTGCCTGGGCTCCTCACAGGGCTCTCCCAGGAGAGACTCAGCCCCAGGTCTGAAGCCCAGCAGGATGAGCCAACACCCCAGCACCTGTCAGACTGAGGGACCTGCTGCCTGGGTGTACTGTGGAACACACTATGCAATGCAGGGGAAAAGCATTTGGCCATTGCACAGGGCTTATCATGATATGCTTAGGGGAGGAACCAAAGGCACCAAAGGGATAAATCTAAGTGATTTGGTGAGGAACAAGACTGAGACAATAAAGGAATAAGTGGACAAAAAGAATCAGTTGCGTATAAATAGCTGCTGGTCGATGCACGTGTCTAGCCATGCCGTATGCCCAGCTAGTGCAGTCCGTCTTCTCTTCGTGTTAAATTGCTTTCTGGCTCTTTTCGTGGGTGAGGGACTCTTTATTCAGAGTCTGAGTGTGTGTATATTGGGGTCTGAGTGCCAGCAACTGGAGTTGTTCCACAGGTCACAGGACCCGCACGTCCATGGTGCAGTGACTGGAGACTGGAGTGAGTGGACTTCAGTGCCAGCAGCTGGAGTGAGACCTCAGCTATAGGGACCCCTGTGTTGCTGTGGTGGACTGAGATCATGGGCCAGAGGGCCCCTGTTCCTGGGTGCTGGGAGCTGGAGAGACCTGAGTGACACCAAGTGCCAACCCCTGGGATGGGGCAGGGGATCAAAGGCCCATGTTCCCTGGGTGCAATGCCCAAAGCAAGGGGGAGTGTGAGTGTTTGAGTGAGAGCAAAGATCCAGCCGAATGAGCTGGCAGGTATGTGTGATAGCCTGGGAGGCAGGGGGTGGGGGTCTCAGGAGGCAAGACCACAGAAGGAGCTGGGACCCTAACAAAGCAAGCAGGGGAGTCCCAGACAGCTACTGGAGGGATCATGGGGTCTGGGAAGACTCTGGGAGAGATACCCATGAGGGTAAGGGAGAGAGCATGGGGGGTTGGTACTGGGGAAGCAGGGGAATCCTGGCCAGCTCTAGATGGAGGTGTGGGGTGGCCCATGGGGTTTTTGCATGTAAGGAGCGTGTCAGTACCAGCAACTGGAGAGGGGCTGCAGACCTCATGGGCTCATGTGTCTAGATGCTAGACTGGGAGACTGGGATCCAGGGGCAGCTAGCTGGCAGAGTGAATGTCTGAGCACAGCTGTGGGAGGAATCCACCTTGTACGTATGCATATATATTCCCACTAGTGGACCTCTGTAATTCTGAGCCAGAGAGAGAAACAGGATTAAGCTGTTGATGTTGTTTGTGCAAGTCTGTCTGTGTCATCTGTGTAACTGGCCGTGCGTGTATGTGTGTATATGTGAGGTATCTGTGAGTTGTGTGTGCATGTGCCTACTGGGAACACATGCTCCGCTCAGACAGTTTGGACGTGTGGGCATGTGGCTGCAGCCGCCTCACCTGTCTTGGGCTGCCAGATCTGCCTCATTCCCCTGACAAACAGAACTGTTCCTTTCAGCCAGGATCACAGCACCAACAATGGTTATTCTCATTTTCTGTGTGCTGGATACCTTTCAAAACAAGATACAGAGCTACCTTGGGAATGCAATAGCTCAAATACTTTATTGTATTCTGCTGTATGCTTTGAACAACATTGATGCACTTACCCGCAAATTTGCTATTGAATGTACACCCACAAAACTACTAGTTGTAGTTGAATAGGATATACGCTTTTCTGTCCAGAAGTTCATCTTTCCACCTTTATTCCTTTTGTTGGCCTACTGCCTTAATGATTTATGTCTACCTCAACCTTAATGCATGCCTTGTTCTGTTATCGATGCACAGTTTTAGTTGCACCTTATCACTGAATCTGACATTAGGGACAAGTCTGAGTTTCTGTAATGTGCGGGTTACTGAAACTAATTACATTTTCCACATGGAAAAGGAATATGGAAACATTTGCCATATTGGGAACTAAAAGCAGCTTATGCACAGTACAGTTGCATCCTTCCTGAGGCTTCTAGAGCATAGGAAAGCAGATTTAGATAGCCACATTCGGTTTTGCTGCACTTCTCCCCTGTTTTCAAACAAGTGTCTCAATGGAACTGTATAAAAAGGTGCATTTACCCTCAGTATGCTGAAAGAAGAATACAGGTTAGACTAAGCTTAATGACAGGTACACATAAAGCGTTGTTTATAACCAAAGGGGAAACACAGCTTATACATAAAATTAAGAATTTTTTGCTGTCATACCAAGTCTACATTTGCCTACACTACTTCCTTATGTTATTCATAAAACTGTGGTGGTACTATGCAAAGAGAACAAAAATAAGACAAATGAGCCATAGAAAACTGATCAATTAGTGAAACTGCTGCCATTCACAAACCAAATAACACCAAGCTGCACGCAGGTCAAGAAAAGTTTAGATAAAGCAGGCCTGACAAACCCCAGTCCTGAGGCCTTGCAAAACTGAGTATACAGCTTATAGCCTGCTACTAGGAATAGAGATTCAGTATCACAGGGCCACATGGTAACAACAGTTCCCTGGAAATACAGGGATTATTTGGAGTAGTTATAGTGTATTGTAGCATACCTAGCACAGGTAGTTGGTGTGGTGGTCACATTTGGTATTTAATATGTGGTGTTACGTGTGTAAAATCTTTTTGTGCATACATTGTAGAGGAGAGGACAGCAACCTCTACCACTCCACAGTGATAATCCAGAAGTGTTAGGGAACCTCTTTAGTGGTATCAAGCATGATCAGATATTGAAGGGCTCTGTTCGACTAAGAAAATGTGACAAGAAGGACAGCGCAAACAAAAAATGAAATGTTAAAACACTTGTCTATTCTTCAGTTTCTTACTGCGAAGGAAATGCTTTCTAGTAAACACTAAATCAAACCCCACTAGAAAGGAAGAAGAGAATCAGATCATGGAAGTATCACCTGGTTAGCATTTACAGCACTTATGATGCAAGAATCCAAGTGGAAAACCAAAATGAGCAAATATGAGCTGAGCAGTCATTATCTCAGGGAATATTAAGCAGCAGCTTATCTCTTTAGTAACTTCTTCACTTCGAAGTGACAGGATGAAACAAACATATTCCACACATTGCTATCCATTGAGTTCCCCTCCAGTTGCATACTTCGCCACCTAAATCAAGAATGGAATTTGGATTTTTATTTTTTAAAAAATCAGGAACTTTAGGCACACTGGTCATGGGAACTGGTGCCAGACATGAAGGTAACCAGTACCACTAATTTAGCTGATATTTTATAAGCTTTTAATTGTTTAGTAATAAACATGACATTTGTAAATAGCAAATTTACTTATATGACTGGATGGTGTACATAAAGCTACAAAACAGTCGCGAAACCAGACAAACCAGTCACTAACCAGTCTGAGAAGTCTCTTTGCAGTAAGAACAACAAACAACAAAAAGATTCCCAGAACCTAGTTTAAAAGCAACTTTACTAAGATGACAAACACTTTCGTTAACTAAGAAGATTAGATAACACTGGGACTTCCCTTATTGCAAACAAAGAATGCTGTGTCAAAGCCAAGTGTTTATATTTGCTCTGTGTACAGGCTTGGATTTTCAAAGTTCACATATCTATAGATATTCATGCACTTCCTTTTTTTCAGAAGTTGAATAGTAAGAGGAAAACAAAAACTAAAAATGTTCAAGGATGTAACCATTTTCTGTCATTAACGTAAGATAGTAGAAAACCGGATTTTTTGCTGAATGCTCATTCCCAAAATAAAAATAAGCAATTGTCACAAGTTAAAGAATTCATTATCATGGGGTTAGAAAGGTCTTACAGTCATTCACGTTTACATTCATGCTTACAGTCAGTACACTTCTAGTGTACTCAGACAAATACTCTATAGTAAAACTAGGAAATCAATTTGCTAAAGGCCATTAATTTAGGGCGTTGGTTTTCATCTCTTTCAAATTATTTAACTATTTTGATCCATCAGCTTTAAAGTTATGAAGTACTAAGTAAGTATTTGCTGTTTCATTTCAGGAAATGTTGATAGATTTGGGAAGTCAGTTTTGTAGATAATCTTTAGAGTTCAATAGAATCAATTGGGCAGACCGATACAGATGTAATCTCCTTTCCAAATATTAATTCTACAGGCTATCTCTAGCATGATTTGCTTCCTTCTTAATTTGGATTATGAAACCGAAGTGGATAATGAATGGTTTTACACCTAAATCAGTGTGGTAAAATACAAGCTGATTCGTCCAAGTGCACTACGTATAAAGATAAGACAAAGAATGCTTGCTTTCTTTCAAGCATTTATTCTGGTTATTCTTCTATGTTCCCTTTTCTTTTTTGTCATGTGAAAATCACATTTAACTTACCCAATTATTGCAGTCTAACACCAACTAGCAATCAAAACCACAATAGCTGCTCACTCACCACCCCCCAGCCCCCATGCTGAAAATCTGGGCCCAGGAAGGAGAGCACCCTGGTCCCAAACAGCCGATCCCAGGGAGAGGGCGAGAAGGCAAAAGGCAGAAAGGCCCAAAGGCCAACTGCAAAACAGCAGAACGGCAAAAGGTCAAAATAATGAAACTAACTGAACTAACAGAATGGAATTGGTCTGGACGATCAGGTAGTGAGGTGGACCGTGAACTGGCTGAAGGAAAGAAGCCAGAGAGTCGTGGTCAATGGGGCGGAGTCTGGTTGGAGGCCTGTATCTAGTGGAGTGCCTCAGGGGTCAGTTCTGGGACCAGTACTATTCAATGTATTCATCAATGACTTGGATGAAGGAATAGAGTGCACTGTCAGCAAGTTTGCTGATGACACCAAGCTGGGAGGAGTGGCTGACACGCCAGAAGGCTGTGCTGCCATCCAGTGAGACCTGGACAGGCTGGAGAGTTGGGCGGGGAAAAATTTAATGAGATATAACAAGGGCAAGTGTAGAGTCTTGCATCTGGGCAGGAACAACCCCAGGTTCCAGTATAAGTTGTGGAACGACCTGTTGGAGAGCAGTGTAGGGGAAAGGGACCTGGGGGTCCTGGTGGACAGCAGGATGACCATGAGCCAGCACTGTGCCCTTGTGGCCAAGAAGGCCAATGGCATCCTGAGGTGGTTTAGGAGGGGGGTGGTTAGTAGGTCCAGAGAGGTTCTCCTTCCCCTCTACTCTGCCCTGGTGAGACCTCATCTGGAATATTGTGTCCAGTTCTGGGCCCCTCAGTTCAAGAAGGACAGGGAACTGCTGGAGAGAGTCCAGCGCAGGGCCACAAAGATGGTGAAGGGAGTGGAGCATCTCCCTTATGAGGAAAGGCTGAGGGAGCTGGGTCTCTTTAGCTTGGAGAAGAGGAGACTGAGGGGTGACCTCATCAATGTTTATAAATATGTAAAGGGTGAGTGTCATGAGGATGGAGCCAGGCTCTTCTCAGTGACAACCAACAGTAAGACAAGGGGTAATGGGTTCAAAGTGGAACACAAGAGGTTCCACTTAAATATGAGAAGAAACTTCTTCTCAGTGAGGGTGACAGAGCACTGGAACAGGCTGCCCAGGGGGGTTGCGGAGTCTCCTTCTCTGGAGACATTCAAAACCCGCCTGGACGCCTTCCTGTGTAACCTCATCTGGGTGTTCCTGCTCTGGCAGGGGGATTGGAACAGATGATCTTTTGAGGTCCCTTCCAATCCCTGACATTCTGTGATTCTGTGAAAACTAACACAATGGAACTGAACCAAAATGGATCTAACTAGTGGAAAAGCCAACGCCGATTAAACACGAAGAATGACATTAATGGTATGGAATATTCTCATTGGTCTGCCTGAATGTCAGTCAAGGTCTGTCCCATCTATGTCCCCCTTCCTCGCTGCCTCACACTTGCAGACAGAGAGCTCAGAAATACCTTGGTCTGCCTGACAATGGTTAAGATACCAGTAAATTCTCAGATTCTCTTCATACCAAATCCCAAACACTAGAGAGCTACTAGAGGAAAAGCATAAAGTCTATCCCAGAGAAAAGCAATGTTATGTCATTGTTCTTATACCAAATGCAAGACAAAGAAAGGCCATGCTAGCTATTAATAATAAAAGTTTCTAACAGCATGTAGAAAATCAGCTCAATTTCAATAAAATCATCACACCACTAAACACCCACATCGGCATAAGTTATAGTTACTGCTATTTTTAGGTTTTTTGTTTTGTTTTGTTGGGTTTTTTTTTGTTAAGTGCTACACTCAAAATTTCTAAGATTTCATTATTTTTGAACCAACTATTTGTGGAGAAATTACATCTTATCACTTAAATATTTTTTTTAAAGTGGACAAGAACAAAGGAGATGTGACCGCCTGGCTAATGGCTGCCAGTTTTACATTATTACCAAATGTCCTTATGACTATGCATGGGTCTTCTGCAATGCCAACAATCCAATAACACCATGCAGTATGGGATGCTGTCTAATTTTTTTCTGTGGACTCCATATCATGAACTACACAGATTCATGGTCAACAGGCCATAGCCTGGAGTACTTGAACAAGAGCCTGTGCCTCAGCTTAGGTTTTACACTGCTGTACTACACAGGACAACAGTTCCCAGTAGCCAATGTGCCAGCACTGCACTGAGGTAGACTTGGCAGCACCACTTAACCAAGCTCTTGTTTTTCATTATGGATTTGAAACACACTATTAGCAAGACACTGATGAAGGGGTAAGACAGTTATCAGTCAGCCAGACAGGACAGAAATTCTGGATTTGACTGTGGCTCTTCAGAGGTATTTCTGATTTCCTGTGACAGCCACTCAGATGAAGAGCCGCAACACCGCTGGGGCCATGGGAACTGGAACAGGATGAGCAATGTCCCCCAGTTTGGTGCCAGGAATATGCACAATATCAGTGAAACCATACTGTTCAGCTCATGTCTGGAGCAGCAACCAGGTATTGGCACAGAGGGGCAAAATCTGCAGCCTCTGTTGCAGATGGGCTCCTCCCCAATGTCCGCAGTTTGGTGTAGCTCAAACGTGCCTCCCTTCCACATGCAGAAACCACAGTGGTTCTTTATGCCCTGTGCGCAGCTAGCCTGCATTCCCTCTGCTGCTTTTTGAATCATTAATCCTTTATTCAGAAACTGGCCCTGTTTCCCTTGCAATCTGCCACAGTTTCCCCCCTGTTGTCTATTCTTATGCTATTAAAATCTGCTGCCCCTCCACAGACACCAGACTTGTGCAATATAGAGGTCTACTAAATTCTGAAATATCTACCTGCTCAAGAAAAGAAGAAATATAGACATGCCAGAACAGTTTTCTTGGCTGGAAGGGCCTCACTGGGTGGGATTGCATGATATCTTTGGTAACCAGCTCGGAGGGAAAATTACATTCTCTCAGATTCGCCAGTGAGAGACTCATCATCACAGTTTTCTGCGATACAGCCTAATTAAAGAAATACCTGTCAGTGGCTGCCAGTCAGTACTGCCATCTTGCGCGGAACTGGAGTATAGCAAGAAATTTCGCCCCTGGATCTCTGCAGCATCAGTGGCATGCAGGACCTCAGGGGGCTGCGTGCCACTTCGTGTTCAACACACAAGCCACTACTCCAGCTCACTTGGAGGAAGGATTCTTCTACTCACAGATGGACAGGTCTGTCAATCAACAGTGCGTAATTTAATCTATTAGCTATAATTTTTTCTGTCGTCCTCTGCTTTCTCACTCTCTGATCCTTTCTTACCACATTGCTCTCTCCCTTCTTCTCAGTACACCATTTTTTTCCCCAGTTCCTTCCCATAGTTATAATCACATCCATTTTTCCTAACATTATACACAACCACTCGTCAGTCATGTATCTAACAGACTTCCATGTATCCTTCCACAAAACCTTACTACCTTCTTGGATCACAGACAATTAGAACTAGGTGCACTTAGTCCAATGCATCCTCCAGTTCTCTGCACAGGACTGTAACTCTGTGAGTCAGCTTCCCTGTTTCCCCCTCCCTTGGTTGTTGCTGTCATTCACTGTATCTTTATGACAGAGAATGTTTCAATTCTAGACACAACCTTATTTTAGATAAACCAAGACTTAGGCAAGGATTTTTATTCATGAGCAAGCCAACTCCTCACATTTATAAGCAGTTAAATCAACACTTACTTTATATTATAAATTCACAGTGAAAGTTTAACACGGCCTAGTCTGTCAAACCTCTGGAGCTGAAAATACATACTACCATCATGTTATTAAAATTTGTATCTCCTTACCAACTAAAACTATGCATGGTCATGAGATTAAATACATTTAAAAGTCACAGGCATTTTCAAAATATCACCAAAAAAAATCAAGGTCTTGGAAAGACTTGAAGTAAAAATGTTAAGCAGTTTTCCATAATAGAAAAACATTTATTTCCTTGCTTCTCTATTTTTGCTCTGCTGTTAAAAGAGGAGGAAGAAAAAAATGGGAAGATAGCTGTCTTCTCAGACTCGTTTGTTTGTTTGTTTTAAAAAAAACACCTTTGCCAAAATACATGCATTTAGAAAATGAGTTAATACTAACAACGAGAATCACTTGCAGGTCAAGACTTTAGCAGATATAAGTATTTGAAAATGACATTACGTATGAATCTTGAATTATAAGACTTTTTCTAGAAAAAGATTATTAATTCCTGTTGCAAGGTGAAATGTCAAATTCCACTATGAGGTGGTGTTTGAGGTACTGTATATTGTCACAGACTAGTGGAAACTGTAATGAGATGGTCTTTAGTACAAAAAGACTCCTGGGAATCCCATACCATATTTGTACCACTTTTAAAAAGTTGAGTGACAGAGCATAATTTTGTCTCAACATGTTTTAATTATAAAGCCTTAGTTTCTTTGGATTTCAAAGTCAGCCTTTAATTATGGATGATGATACCATGAAAACATTCCGACACATTATGAAAGGCAGAGTAAGACAAGAAGCATAAGTGTCAAAGGCATTTAATTCCTTTATTTGCTAATTGATACTTAGTACCTGGCTGCATGGTGCCCAAGTTGTGAACTGTGAACCTGCCAGGGCCTATGTATACATTTGATGTGGAGGTGAGTTCCTGGAAGTTTCTTGGGACAGCTTCTATAGACAGGAGAAAAAAAAAAAAAAGTTGAAAAAAGAGGAAAATTACAGGACTGGCACTTTCCATCTACAGCATTTTTAATACCGGTCACAAGTGGTTTTCTCCAGGGCTCAGTATTGGGGCCAGTTCTATTTAATCTCTTTATCAATGATCTGGATGAGGGCATTGAGTGCACCCTCAGTAAGTCTGCAGACGACACCAAGGTGGGTGGGAGTGTTGATCTGCTGGAGGGTAGGAAGGCTATACAGAGGGATTTGGACCGGCTGGATCCATGGGCTGAGGCCAATAGTCTGAGGTTCAACAGGACCAAGTGCCGGGTCCTGCACTTGGGTCACAACAACCCCACACAACACTACAGGCTCAGGGAAGAGTGGCTGGAAAGTGCCTGGTGGAAAAGGACCTGGGGGTGTGGGTTGAGAGCCGGCTGAACATGAGCCAGCAGTGTGCCCAGGTGGCCAAAAGGGCCAACAGCATCCTGGCTTGTATCAGGAATAGTGTGGCCAGCAGGACTAGGGAAGTGAGTGTGCTACTGTACTCAGCGCTGGTGAGGCCCAACCTCGAATCCTGTGTTCAGTTTTGGGCCTCTCGCTACAAGAAAGACATTGAGGTGCTGGACCAAGTTCAGAGAAGGGCAACAAAGCTGGTGAAGGGTCTGGAGCACAAGTCTGATGAGAAGCAGCTGGGGAAACTGGGGCTGCTCGGCCTGGAGAAAAGGAGGCTGAGGGGAGACCTTGTCGCTGTCTACAGCTACCTGAAAGGAGGTTGTAGTATGGAGGGTGTTGGTCTCTTCTCCCAAGTAACAAGTGACAGAACAAGAGGAAATGGCCTCAGGTTGCACCAGGGGAGGTTCAGATTGGATATCAGGAAAAAATTCATCCTGGAAAGGGTTGTCAGGCACTGGAACAGGCTGCCCAGGGAAGTGGTGGAGTCACCATCCCTGGAGGTGTTTAAAAGGCGTTCAGACGAGGTTCTTAGGGACACGGTTTAGTGCCAGAGTTAGCTTATGGTTTTTTATCACTGGATGATCCTGATGATCTCTTCCAACTGAAACGATTCTGTGAATACCCACCCCAGCTACAAGAACCAGCATGAAACCCATCACTTCTTTGCATGTTCACACTCTTCAGTTGCCTGAAACCTGTAATGTCACTTCAATGCTGTGATACTTTTTGGTTAAGCACACACGTGGCAACAGTCCCACGTCAGTGGGACCACATTTTTTCAAACTGCTGGGGGCTTTGGGGCGTGTTTACTGGAAATTAGCTTGAAAAAAAAAAAAAGGCAAAGCATTCCTGGTTACGAAAGAAACCAACGGCCGAGCGGTGCTGCTGCCCCACGGACGTCTCGAACGGCGGGCGGCCGCCGCCCTCCCTGGGGGAGCGCCCGGGGCCGCGCCGCTCGGGGCCGCGGCGCACAGAGGCCGCAGCCGCGGCGGCCCCGGCCGGGCGGCGCGGGGCGAGCGGGGCGCGACAGCCCGGCGCCGGCCCGCGGGACTCCGCCCGGCGCCCCTGGCGCCGGCCAATCGCCGGCCGCAGGCAGCGCGGGCGGGGCGGCCGGTGGCCAGCGGCGGAACGGGCCGCAGCCGCTTCCGTCCGCCCGCAGCTGACCAGCGCCTTTCCCGGAGGTGAGGCCAGGCGAGCCGAGGCGGGCCCCGGCCTGGCCAGCAGCCTCCCCCCCGCGGCCGCCGGGTGCGGGGCGGGGGCTCCTGCTGGCAGGGAGGCGGGCGGGGCGCGGCTGGCGCAGGCCCGCCGGGCGCGAAGGGGCGACCCGACCCACCCGCGCTGCCCCGCGGCCTGGCCGCCGCCCGCCCCCCGGGGCCGGCTCCTCCTGGGGGCGGGCCGGCCGAGCGGAGCCGCCTGCCGTGCCGCCCGCGGGCCCCGGCCCCACTTGCGTGTCTCTTGTGCGCTGCAGGGCACGATGGGGTTCGTCTTCTCCAAGTCCGTCAATGACAGCCTGAAAGCTCAGCAGGAGTTTATGCTCATGAACTCACGGCTCCAGGTAACGGCGGCGGTGTGCGGGAAGGTCACCCGCGGCCTGCTGCCCTGGCGGGGCTGCGCTGGCGGCCCTGCCTGCGGAGGTTTGCTCTCCCCACAGGGTTAAAGGTGCTCCGTTTTACACACCGCCAGCTCCGGTGCAGTCATCTAACACAGCGGGTTCGGATGTGTAAAGCACCTGTTCACTGGGTCTAACAACTTCCTCGGCAGTCTGTGTTATCAAGTTGTAGAGATGCAAACTACCCCATGGTAGCCAGATCCTTCTTGCCTCGAATAGTTCCCTGAAGCACAACTAGTCTAATGCAGTGTCAAGCAACATGTATATAAGTGAATCAGTGACAGCATTGTTACTAAAACATGGATACTATTCTCTTAAAATACATGAGTTAAATATGTTTCTTCTCTTCCACTATAGAAAATCATTCAAACAACACTTTCTTCAGATTCAGTGAGGTAGCTGCAGTTATTCCACCTTACTAGGAAGGCACTACACAGCTGTTTATTGTTCTAGAAACCTTGGACTAAATGGGGCATAGGGGATTGTTTATCCCGTCATAAAATGATAAAATAGCAGCAGAGAAAGAGAAGGAAAACCAGCTGGACCAAAGTTCAGAAAGCTGTGCTGAACAAAATTTACAGGGTAGCACTAGGTGTAACTTTCTGATTCGTTGTTAGGTGTCATATGATATGTAACTTGTTCATATATCAAATGCTAAAATGCCATCTGAAGGACTTAGCTGGAGTTTGTCCCTTTAGTTTTGAATTTAAATTGAATATAGATAAATGTAAAATTTTTAAAGTAACGACAGATGAACTTCCAATTTATTAAGTTGCCAGTAGATGGCATATTCTAGTTTTCAAAGCAGCGTGCGGAGAGTAGCTTTTGTAGGGCCACATGTAAACTGAACACTGGAGGTGACCCTGGAAATGTGGTAGGAAGGAGAAAGATAGCATAAGGAAAGATGATGTGATAAAATACTGGATAGTTCTTAACTATTTAAAGAAAATCAACTTTTTGCAAGGTTTGTAAGTGTTGCTTTCTGTGTTGAGCCATATGTTTCTCAGATGCAACCACAAGTTTCATGTACAATTTATTTTTTTACCTATACAGATGGGCTCCTCCCACCCCCAAAGTTTTTGGAAATCCAAATGATGGGAAGGTTTTCAGCTTGAAAGAATGATAATGAAATTAAAGTAGAGGCTTGCTTCGTTATCTGCTTCTCTGTCATGCAGAATGAAAGACAGAGTTGAGAAAACAGGCTGAATTCAGGCGAGTATTTGTAGGGTGCTGAGGGCTTTGAATGACAAACAGGCTGTGGTCTCTTGACTGCAGGTGCCTAACAAATCTAGTTCTATCCCAAATGCTCAGGCTAACATAAAAACAAACTTCTTTGAGGACACTTACAAAAAAGCCATTTCAAGATTGCATACAAAACTTTTGCAAGTTGCTCTTTAGAAACTCTCCCTGTGCTGTATTTCTTATTTGTGATAGTAGTAATAGTGAACATGGTAGATTCCTGCTACAAATGCCTGATCATATCTCCTTTGTACTGTGTTTGCAGACATACCACCCATGTTAGAAAACATGCATCTGTTAAAAAGGCATAAAGTAGGCAGTTATCTCAGGTGCAAAATACACAGTAGGGCAAGGGAAGGACTAAATTTTGTGACATAAGGAGTTGGAAGAAAATAGCTCTGCTCTGAGCTTAGGGAAAGAGCAGAGAAAAGACTGTCAGTTGTCTTTTCTGTATTTGAGTAAAACCTGTGATGTGTCTGAAGCCTAGTGTTAGACAAACTACTTTCAGGCCATTTGTGGAAAACAGTCCAGCCTGATTTATTTGCTTTTAGACAGAAATTGTATCTAGAAATGCTTGGAGGAGTTATGTCATGCTAGGACCAAAATTAAATAACTTAAAGCATTAGATGTTCTCTTTTGGTGAAATACTGCAATTTGGATGCTATCAGTTCTCCCATCTTTCTCTGAAAACCATCATATTTACTAATAAAATAGAAGTTTCCCCATCAAGCAATATGATGTATTTGCTATGAGAGATAAAAAATACTGATCTGTTTTAACTGTAAATCTATCCCAAAACAGCACATGGGATTGAAACCTCTTGAAGCTTTTCATAGCTTCTGAATGGACTTTGGAGTGCCCCATGATTACAATTTTGAGGGAATAGGGTGCTATTGTTACTCCAAGGCAATTGGTGTGGATCAGGAACTCATCAAAATTATTTCTCCTAGAATGCCTTCCCTACTAGCAGTGATGGTGTGACACTGCTCAGAAGTGAATTAGTAAGTCTTTGGGTGGGCCTGGAACAAAATACAGCAGGTGTTGGTGACACAGTCAGAATCTGTAAAGGCTTCTCCTGTTCCTTGCAGATGAGAAAAGGTCATAAAGTTACTGTAAATAGTTTGGAACTGGATTTTTTTTTTCCCAAGAATAAAAATAGGCATATGCTGTCCTCTGAATGAAGATGCAAAGCTATTTAGTTATTGACTTATCCTCTGTTTGGGTTGTAGTTTGGAATGAGACCATTACAAAAGTTGGAAGGTGAGTAACATGACAGAAGTTGGTGAAGGCCTTTCCAAATCCCAAGCCTTGGTGCATGTTAAACTTCAATGGCTTTTAGAGTCACTCTGATGTGTGCTGGACACCCAAACCAGCTTGAATATGTGAGAATAAGAGAATGTTAAAATATGTTGTAAAGTTATGTGTGTATTTTTTTCATTGTACCCTTCTTGAGTTAACTTTGAAAAGAAGTGATTGCGGCCTTTTAAATTTTATCTTAATGCTTTTTGGGAGAATAACAAAAATTCAACTGTCAGTTTGCCTTGATGTTGAAGGACTTGCCAGATGTTTGTGTTGTCTTGGTATGGCTCCAGAATTAAACACCAGTCTGTGTCAAGTGGAGACTGTTTATGTTAGAAGTTTGTTGAGGCTTCTTTTTTTATCATGAGTCTGCTCCTTAAAGTGTAACTTGCAAAATTCTTTCCAAACACTTAATATTTATCAGATCTACAGCTCAAACCTAGCATACGGCCTTATTAAGTGCTTTTAGCATGGCTGAATGGGTAAGAGGAGGTTCCAGGTCTCCGAGTATTTACAGCGGAGTATTTATTTTCCTGAGCTATGTGACTGCTCTTAACACAAAGGAGAAATATTAACACAGAGGGAGGAAATTCATGTATTTCTTTTGTTGAAGTGCTATGTTCTGTACTCCTGTTTTAGTTAGATGTTTATTCCTTGCCTTTTTTTCAACAACCCAAATACATACCTTGAAAAAGCTATTTCAATAACTATTTACTAAGAAAGCCATTTTGAGTTGTGCAAGGCAATCTGGAAAAAGATACATGTTTTTGGAACGGGCAACTAAGAATGCAGCAATATTAGTGGCTGATCTTTCATTCCTCAGTGTGGATTAGAACACTTTAAATATCACTCTTTAAATTTGATTTTTCTAGACATTTGTTGACCAACAGGTGAGTCTCGTCATAGGAAACTGGCTGAATTCACATACTTTGAAGCATGCTAAAGACTTTCTTGTGATGAGACAGGCTTAAGTATGATTAGTGCATAATACAAGTACATTGTTTTCAAATATTAATAAAAATATTAAAACAACTTTGTGTACTCTATATGTAGTGTTATTTAGAGTGATAAGAAACAAAATCATGGTAGAAGGTCATGGCACAGTACAGATTAAAATTTTAAATTTAATTTCTTAGTGTTAATTAATTCAATTCTTGAGCAAAGCTTACTAAATTAAGTTTTCACTACAGAAAAAAAAATTTCTGTGCTGATGTGCAAAAGGCATTATAAGAGCAACTTAAAGACTTACTTTAGGGTATAGACATAGAAGAGCCTAAGCTCTCCTGTGAAATTTTTGCCAAGCTTTCTCATGCATGTAGAGGAATCAAAACTGCTTTCTTTTGTTTTGAATTGAACCCCACCAACTCAGTAGTATTATGACGCTCCCTCCTCACCCCCCCTACCCTAGCTTAGATTTTAGTTTATGCCCTGCTCTTATTTTTACAGCAGTAATACTGCTTTTGGCTCTGAAATGTTGCTTTTCATTGCTTTGCTTGGGAAACTCTACACAGGGGAAACCAAGCCAATTCCTGGGTTTCCTGTGCATAGTTTGTCTGTAAGTACTCAGTGAACTACACAAAAGGTAACTCTTCAGGGGAGGAGGCTGAGATTGTGTTTTGTAAGGGTTTTTTTAACTGAGAGTCGCTAGATAGACTTTCGATATGTGTTAAGTGGTACTGATGCAGATGCAGAAATAACATCACAAGGAAGGAAATTCAGAGTTAAAGTCTCAGTGTGCCCTGCATGTCAGATTGCAAAAACTAAGCAAAAATCTGATTATCTGTGGGAATAATTTAGTTGAAAAATAGTTGTACAATCTCCTGTATATTTTGAAAGTTTTATAGTATGTATTGCTGTATTCACAGGTAAGTTTCCCCAACACTGCTTAGTATTACTTATCCAGCAGTAGCACACAGATAAATCAGTCAAAATCAGCAAATCCAGTAAAAAGCTATAACTGTCATTTGAGCAAAACTTGTTACAAAAATCTTGCTTTAAGATTACAACAGGTTGGCTCTGCTAGACATTCAGGGGCAGATCAGGCTGATAAGGGTAGAAAACTGGAGGACTGGAATTCTTGAAAAATATAAGTTTTAAAAGAAAGTGATACAGGAGAAACCAAAAATCACTGAAAGTACTGGAAAGAGACTAGTTAGTGCTTAGGGCATATCTTCATTTCTGTGGCTACCAGATTTTTTGTTGTTTTGGGTTAGCAGTTCAGAGTGATTTTGAGTTTTGTTCGGTTGAGTTTTGGGTTTTTTTTTCCCAGCAAGAGAATTCTTTATCAGACAAAAGGGTAATCTTCTCTGTGGTAAAAGGATAATTGCATTCAGGAGTCAGAGATAATCCTCCAAATTAATCTTTGATGGGAGCCACATAACCTTTGAGAAAATAAACAGGCTAGGAAAATAATATACTTCTGACAAATCTTGTATTTACCCATAATAAAAATGTTTGATTATAACCTCCTGTCTGCAATATGAATCTCTGGATAGTCTTACTCCCCTTCTCCTGCCATCCCTCCTCTTTCCCTATTTTATTATGTCAGACCGTAAAGTGCATTCTTCTCCCCAGGTAATACTAGATAGCCAGGAAACAGTCACAGATCTGCTTTCATAGCAGTTAGTCCTTGGGAGTTTATAGGCTTGTGGGCACAGGAAAGCTTCCGTACTCCTTTGTGAAAAAAAAATGCCCATACCAAGTTAAGCTGGATAACTAAGGGGTTGATTTTTCTATTTTAACAATGTAGTGCAATTATGTCGTCTTTTCTGAAAATCCATGCCAGCCTCTCCTTGTTTTTCAAATATTTTCCCTCTTTTGGGGTCTCCAGCATCATAGGAGTTCATTTTGAGCCATGGGAGGACTATGTTACGCTATTCTAATGAGGACCCCCTCCCCTGCTTTGTTCTAACAGCTCCTTTTAAAGCTTTGGCAGTGATTTAAAATAATAAGGGAAATAAAAACTAGAGGCATTTTTTCCCCAGTTAGTAAAAATTGTTAAGTTGAATAGCTGGGCAGATAGTATCAAACATTGCTAAGGAAACTCCTCCTGCAGTGCAATAATGCATAGTCTGACTTTTTAAAGATGAAAAAGAATATAGCAGTTTCTTCTATAAGTGAAATGTTATTTTGGACACAGCATAGAAAAGCCAAAAACATATTTGACTCGTGCAGATTCTGTACCTGTAGAAAAAACTTACTTAATTCGTTCAAAATATAAATCACAAGATTTCTACTTTTGAAAATGACTCGTAACAGTTCTGTGCTTTCATCTGTTCTACAGCTCTTGCCTGTGGAGAAGGATGTATGCATTTTATACCGTATGTATGAGCTATGGCACATGCATTCATGATTCTGCTTGAGGTGAAACTGCTGTTGAGTGTTTTCTGTGTCTGCAAATGGCTCTAATGTTCTCAGTCTCATAAGAATATGCTTTGGAACATTAGTTCATCATAATGTAAATGTATAAACATTAATTTCATTAGACTGTAATTTGCTGTTATAAAACATGTGGCAAAAGCATTCGTATTTGGAAAAACTATCAAAAACTCAGTGAAAGCATAGATAAATACAACTTATATCGTGATTTTTTCTTTACACTGTCAGCACTTTGTTAGAAGCGAAACATTGCACGATTGCATTACTTTCCTGTCAGGGTTGTATTACCTTAAGAGGTTTGTATTGAATGGCAATAAATGAAAGAGATGAGGTAGTTTCCTCTTAATGTTCAACAATTTGTCCTTAAATCTGAAATGAAAGTATAGAAGTACCACGTAGCAATTTCCCTTATATACCATGTCTTATGACCAAATTATGTCAGATTTTTTTCTAAATTAAACTAATAATAACAGTAAAAAAAAAAAAAGAAAAAAATTAAACCTGTTATAAGTGATGCAAGGGAAAAGGAACAGAACATTTCAGTTTATATCCAAACACTCAGCAGTTTCTCAGAATAAAATGTGGCCATAATTCAATGAAATGTTTGTGTAAAATTTTAGATTGTAGGATTAATTTAGTATTCTGATTGTCTTGATGAATTGGAAAATGTGTGAAATAATAGGCAACAGTATAATAGGTAATAGAATAAATACCTGTCCAGAGCATTTTATCCAAGAAGGAATAGTTAAATAGATTAACTGAGTATAAGTGATTAGACTTCAGGAGCTTAAAAAACCCCTAGGTTTTATATACTTGTGCATAAATATCGGTGTATTTTTTATACATGTATATTTATATACTGATGTATGAGCTGAGTCAACAGCACAGGTTCTTGTAAAAAGCAAATGAAATTGTGAATTTATTAACCAGGGGATAAAATTACTCAATTTGCACAACTGATGGCTTTGCTGAGAAAAAGATTTTGGTACTACTTTAAATGTGCAGACAAGCTGTGAAAAGTTCAGAAGATGGTAGTAAGAATAATAAAGACATTAGAACATATGAAGAAAGGATGAAAAAAAATGGTATTTGTCTGATGCTATAAACATGTCCGTTAGACTTTTAAGTTGGTGTGTGCTGGTCGTGTTTTTTTAATCCACTCATTTTTCTCATACATCCTTCTAGAGATATTGAGTCTTTTTCATTGCAAAAGCAAGCAAGTAAGAATTGGGATAAATATTGGAAGACTTTGAGTGCTTAACTGTGATTATATGGGTTACTGTGAAAAGCAGTGAAATCTGTCACTGGTGGTGTTGATTGGGATAAATAAATGTCTATTTCAGCTCCCCACTTTCAGGCTAACTTTTAAAGGGCCTCTGAATATGCCTTCCAGCCTTATCCTCGTGACTCTGCAAACACTGAAGTACCTGAACACAATTCATGTCCATTTAACCGAGGGCTGGCTGATACATAACAACTCTTTCTTCTGCATTTATTTTGCACTTAATACTGTTTCTTCCTTAGCAACATCTCTTTTCCAACCTTAACATTTCTAACCAGCTCAAACACATACGTACAATACCTGTTTTTCAGGACTTAACACTGCTTTCTGTGTGAATGCTGTTATATCATGTTACCAGTGAGATTTTTTATCTAGCAAAGATTACAAGATGTTTTAACTTCAATTATATTGGTGTTTGGTTTTCATCTCAATGTCCTTTTGAAAACATACACAATAATCCTAAGTTTTATATATGCCCAGTAAGAAAAAAGTTTAAACCTTTCAACAGGCATTTAAAATTTGTTTCTTACTGGGAAGTATCTATAATCTAGTTATCCTCCTAGTGGTTTTTGAAGTTCTTACTTTTTAATAAACAGAAGCTTCTGTGGTAACATATGTCACAGCATGTAGTCAAAGAGACAGCTGAAGCATTTTAAACATTTCAAAAATGAGATTACTCATTTAGCATAGATAAAGTACAAGCAGTATTTGTACCTGCATAGTTAAGAAGATAAATGTTTTTTATACAAATATGTACATCTTTCTTAAGTTATTGGTTTTGTGAGATTTGAATTGAGTAATGGATTCTGCTCTCATTAGGATGTACTAGTGTAACACTTTGTTGAACTTCTTTACTACTGCAGATACTGAGAATTTTGTGAGAGAGAGACGGGGCAAACCTAACTTAACTTATCGGACAACTTGATGATCTCCTGCACTCCTATCCCAAGTTAGTTTTAAACTGGGAAATAATTTGTATTTGAGGTGAAGGTTTTATATGCTTCATTTTTATTTCAGTTAAATTTAAAACAAATTAAGAATGTAAAAACGCTATTACAAAATAAGTCAGTAGTTTTATGAGAAACCAGACTTTGGGCCACATTCAGTTTTAGTAATTCAACTTAAAATGTTAATGAAAATGAGAAGAGAACAAAACTTTTGAAAAGAAAATATTAGAATCATAGAATATCCTGAGCTGGAAGGGACCCACAAGGATCATCGAGTCCAACTCCTGTCCCTGCATATGACAACCCCAAAGTTCACACCATGTGTCTAAGAGTGTTGTCCAGTCTCTTCTTGAACACCGTGAGGCTTGGGGCTGTGACACCTCCCTGGGGAGCCTGTTCCAGTGCTCCAGTACCCTCTGGGTGAAGAATCTTTTCCTAATGTCCAACCTAAACCTCCCCTGGCACATCTTCCTGCCATTCCCTCGGGTTCTGTCACTGGTCACTAAAGAGAAGAGTTCGGCGCCTGCCCCTCCTCCTCCCGTTGTGAGGAAGCTGGAGCCCCATGAGGTCTCCCCTCAGTCTCCTCCAGGCTGAACAAACCAAGTGACTTTAGCCGCTCCTCATACGGCTTCCCCTCCAAACCCTTCACCAACTTTATAGCCCTCTTCTGGACACTCTCCAGCAGCTTTATATCCTTTTTATCCTGTGTCACCCAGAACTGCCCACAGTGCTCCAGGTGAGGCCGCACCAGTGCAGAGCAGAGCGGGACAGTCACCTCCCTCGCCCGGCTGGCAATGCTGTGCTGGATGCACCCAGGACACGGGTGGCCCTCCTGGCTGCCAGGACACTGTTGGCTCATGTTCAACTTGCCATCAACCAGAACCCCCAGATCCCTCTCTACAGAGCTGCTTTCCAGCATCTCATCCCCCAGTCTGTATGTACGGCCAGGGCTGCCGTGTCCCAGGTGCAAAATCCAGCACTTGCCCTTGTTGAACTTCATACAGTACATGATTGCCTGGTTCTCCAATTTGTCCAGATCCCTCTGCAGGGCCTCTCTGCCCTCGAGAATGTCAACAGCTCCTCCCAATTTTGTGTCATTGGCGAGCTTACTTAGTATTCTATCAGGTCCTATGTCTAAGTCATTTATGAAGACACCGAAGAGTGCTGGCGCTAAGATAGATCCCTGCGGAACCCCGCTAGTGACTGGTCGCCAGCCTGACATAACCCCATTTACTAGAACCCTTTGAGCCCGGCCTGTCAGCCAGTTGCTCACCCACTGCATTGTGTGTTTATCCAGCTGTGTGCTGGACATCTTGTCAGTTTGACGTGTAGTAGACTGAGTGCTCCATCTTAAACAAGATGAATTGACCTAATAAGCCTATCATATTGTTCTTGATAGGGACTTGTGTCTTTTCCATGTTCCTGTCCTTATCGTAGGATGCTTTTTGAGTAACAAGCTATAAGAATGAAAAAGATAGCATAAGAATGTGTGAGTAAGGGCAGGGGGAGATGCTGTCTGTTTTATTTGAATCATAGAATCATATAATAGTTTGGGTTGGAAGGGACCTTCAAAGTTCATCTCATGCAATCCCCCTGCAATGAGCTATAATAATCAATAATGAACTATAATAGATCAAGTTGAAGATTAAGTATATATGCAAATAGTGTTGTGGGATTCTGTTGGGTTTTTTCTTAATAAATTAAATTGACCCATTACTCTGTCAACATATTATTGATCATTTATCAGTTGATCATAAAATTAGATGGCTGCTGAAAGGCATACGTGTGCTATGTTTTGACTGTTGGCAGGAAAAAGAATGGCTAATCTTAAAATGTCAGTGAGTTTCTGAACAATAAAGCTTCTTTTCATGCGTTATCATTTTCATTGATCAAAAAAGAAAGAGAACTGAGAAATGCTTCTGTATTCTCTGATTTCTATAGGGTCCTTCCTGTGCCTAATAAAATCTACAGATTTGCCAGCTTATCTTTGTTAGTAAAATATCAGCCACCTCCATGATGATACCCCAAAAATTTAATTTTCCCTAATGTCTTTGAGTAATTTTCTGCAGGGTTTTGTAAGTCCTTAACCTTTTCCTCTCTGAAGTTTTCACTGAGAATTTGTCAAAAGGATTTTTTTTAAGTTCTGTTACGATGAAAACAGTTGTTCCTTTTCTTTCGTGTGAAGTAAAATGGAAGCAAGCTTTCCCTTTCCTGACTACTACCATCCTTTTCCTTTTGGAGTGGGAAATAGCTAGATTTGTTTTCTATTGACAGGATACTAGTAGCGCTTATGGCATCTCTAATGCGTTTGTCTCAAAGCATTAGAAACATTGTTTTGCCCCTTAGGTGATCTGGGCTTAATTCAGGAAATAAATGCTCTCTGGTAACAATTCTATATCCTTATTAGTTTGTGTGCATCAAATGGAACAGAGCAAGATGAATTATATCTGTACTGAGGAAGATTAGAACAATCTATCTCGCAGGAAAAAAGCCAGTTTTAGCTTTAGGTATTAGCTGGGAGATTGTATACTCTGCCTGATCACTGTTAAGAAATAAATGCAGTGGTTTACAAAGAGCAGATTTTAATAGCTGTTTCTAACACGCAAGCACTACAAGCAAAAGATGCAAAGCAGACTGATTGCTCCACTAGTAATGAGACAAATATTAATTAAATCTCTTCAGTGGAATCAGTTTTGCCAGTCTTTTTGCTGGGGAATATCTGTGACTAGTGTATATTGTGAATGCAGATTGCTTAGGTAAAACTTTTGTTTTCCTTGGAGTTGCACCTGCAGCTCACCCTTACACATATAGGCTTGGTTCATTGAGGGGGTTTTGGTGGACTTCAGAGTAAAAATGCCTTCTGAAGCTACTTTCTTTAATGCTCTAAATTTTCCATAGTTCCTTCTTCTTAGTAGAGCAAACATACAATTTCAGTCTTCCACTGTTAAGTCCACTGAAGCTGAATCTAGCCATCTACTTGTTTTTCTATGAAATACTATTTCTTGAATGCTAAGTTTAAAAAAAAAAAAGGAAGGGGGAGGTGGGCGGGGGAGGAGCCCTGTATTGACCCAAACTCATCAGAGCCCAGGAGGTACAATGAATAAGTAAAGAAGTCTTATACCTATTTTAATTCCGTAACAAAAATGGTGTAAAGAGACCCACAGTAATTTTGCAAGCCAGAATCTGAAATGCATAGGAAGAAACATCATATTTGCTGGTTTTGTTGGTATTATAACACCCTTTCATAACGAAGTATCATTTTACAGCCATTTCTTCTGGTTTTCATTTTTTATTCAATGCTCTGAGTCTTTATTTTTTTTAAAAAACAGGTTTATGAGGCACACAAAGAGCATACCTAGAGGCATTATTGGAGGATGGAAATAACAAATTGAATAGTTCTTATTCAGTTATTAAACAGCTTTCAGAATGACTTGATGTTTTAATGTTAGCTCTTTATCTTACCCCGCTTGATCTGTTTTACTATTCCTACGACATGGGTACCTGCTTTTTATGTAACTGCCTATCCAATGACTTTGATCGATCTTTATAGAGCTTGTATAAAACTCCTAAGAATTCTAAATACTGATGACAGTATGTTAAAACTTTGTTTACTCGGTAGGTAACATTTTAAAATGCAGTTGGAGGACACCCTTCTTCATTCTGCCCATTCAGTGCTCAAAGGCCACGCAGCAGAATCATGGAAATGCTAGGTTACTGCCAAGAAATGTTGCTTTCATACGACAGTCTGTTGGATTGAGCCTCTGCTTCACAAAGCTTAAAATGTAAAATGGATTTAGGTGCTTTGGGTATTTTTTTACTTTTTATATGGCATGTAATTCCATTAACTTTTTTGACAACAACAGGAATGTAAAGAATTTATTTTCCAGTGCAGTTTGCATTCTGGCTTGTGGCTAGTATTGTGAGACCCCTTTCTATTTATGATAGCTCTTAGCTTGTAAATATTTTGTAATGTGTCTTTGTATTTGGAAGCTTTAAGAAATGAATTTTCTTTTTAGAGTGTATTTTCTTGCAGCGTTAATAATTTTAATTGCTCTGTGTACTTGATGTGAAAGATATTTGCAAACAAGCTTTGATGCAGCAGGATAAAACATTTAAATCTGATTTATTCTAACTGTTTGATCTAGAGACCCATTTTGTGACACTTCAAACTAAGCAGGCACTGTGTAATTCTTACAAGTTACCGTCTCTGTATTGCACTCTGGTGGCTTGCAGTGGAGGTGTAAACATAGGCATCACTATTCTATTTTCCATTTATTTTTGCTGAACAACCATTTGCAGTAGCTTCTGGTTTTCAATGTTGATTAGGAAGGATGACACCTAGGACGAGTCACGTATGCTTTTACTCTTCTGTCTGCTTATGAAACGCCAGGTGCGTTGCTTCTGCAAGGGGTTTGTGCAGTTACTTAGTTTACTACCTGCACACCAACTTTTATATGTGTTTTGCATGTGATTTGCAGGTTTTTGTATGTGTGACTGTCACATTTTTGAAAAATTAAGCCTGGTTTTCATTGTGCCTCTGAGTTCTCAGAAGTTAGAAGTGATTAGTTGTTTAAAGAATGTTTTTACAGTCTCTGATCACTGAAAAACTGTAAGTGAAAATAACCTTCTATTACAGGCACAGTAGCCATGGCCTATAACAGATATGCAAGAGACTAGCATGTGCCAAAACTGGACATTCTTTTAACATGAGTGTAAGGATATTCCAACAGTTTCTTGATGTTTCTCTTTTCTTAGATTTAGAAAATGAGTTTCAGAACTTAAGCAGAGATGGTGTATATTTATTTGGATGATAATTCTTTCTAAGGTAGATTAATACCTTTTCTGTCTGAATATCTGTTTACCAGGCAGTCAGAATAATTATGTCTTAATGTTAGTGACATGAAATACAGATACCTAAACAGGTTTACTGCCACAACCACTCTCAAGTCAGGTGTTTGTCCTGCTCACTGTTTTAGAGGAGTTGGGGAAAACAGCGGATCTGCCAGGAGAGCCATTAAATGTATCAGGCTGCAAATAGAGCATTTATCCAGGGTGGTTACTATCATAGAATCGTAGCATAGTTTAGACTGGACCTTCAAAGCTCATCTAGTCCAACCCCCTGCAATGAGCAGGGACATCTTCAACTAGATAGGTTGCTCAGAGCACTGTCCAGCCTGGCCTTGAATGTCTCCGGGGATGGGGCATCTACCACCTCTCTGGGCAACCTGTGCCAGTGTTTTACCACTCTCATTGTAGAAGATTCTTCCTCAGCATAGAAAACAACCATGGACACCTTGGGGACAGCAACAGGGAAAGGGCGCCAACAATGCAGATCCAGGTGTGACAGGCAGTGCTGGTTACTTTTCAAAAGCAGCTGCTGCCTGCCTTAAAGACTACCTTCCTCTCTCCAGATACATCTTGACCGTCATGAAATACATCAAAGAAGTTGTATTTAATACACATGGGCAGTGAAGAGAGAACATTTTGCACTGGCTCTGCTTGCCATTTATGTTAAGCCTTTGTGCACCACCTTGCATCCCATTTGTTTTGCTTTGTGCATCACCTTAATGCAAAACCAAAGTAGTATCTGTTCCTTCCTATAGTATCTGAACATGAAAGGCACAAAAAAAGAAAACAAGCTAGAAGTCTAAAGTATCAGAAATTTCCAGTCTACTAGTGCTGATGTGACTCGTCATCCAGACAGGACTGTTTATTTTTGTGCAAGTTGTCAAAGTTGATTAAATTATTTCGGATGAGAATTTTCTCCCACTGGATTTTAATCAATGAAATGATGGTATAAATGCTCTTTTCTGTGGTTTGACATCATTGTGACAGTCTGAAGAATAATCAATAGAAATGATAAGGATGGTTACCACTGACTAGTTTATTAGCATTATCAGTTTCACAGTAACTGACCTTTTCCCTCTCTGCCTCATTTCTCTTCATCTGCCATGTTTCATTTTGTCAGATTGATTTCCTTTTACTATAACAGTTGCTATGTGGCAGACTTCAAATGCTAATCAGCCCTTAGAGTTTCTCACATGGTGTTGAGAAACTACTAGCTGTATTTAAAGAAAAATAAGAAAGTTATTTCTAATTGGGTCCTCCTAAGAGTGTTATAAAATATAAAATTTTACTTGCTCCTAGTACGCATTTTATTTCTAAATACTAAACTTAAATTTTAAACTTACGTGATCAGTAATTATTACCAGGAAAGAAGGTGCTACTGTCATTTAAGGAAATCTGTTTATTATGGAATTAAGCTCACAGACATTTATATGGGACTTTTTTAGATTTTTATATTAAGTGTACTTGTGTATGTGTCTCTAAAATATGGTCTGATTGTTGTAAGATGTAATTTCTTAACAGTAACAGAAAAGCATGCTTGAATGCGTACTCATGCATCCACTTTACAATTTCAGCTCTCTTGTGCCATGCACAGCAACCTGGCTGGGAAAACTACAGTATCCCACTTCCTCCCGTGGTAAATCTGCACCTGAGACCCTTTACCCATAGTTTTTATTCAAGCATAGTAATGTAAATTGTCCATATTGAAGTTTTTATGGCTATATATATGGGAGACTTATGTATTTAAAATTACATAGAATTTATTCCCTAAGACATGGCATTTGGATGGTGAACTGTTGTTCACCTGATGTGTATGATGTGCACCTGTGGCCTGTTTCCTCAATAACCAACTTCTCCCATCAGTGACATTATTCTAAAGGAACTACAGCACACCTGTGAAGTTTGAATGATACGCTTTTTTTAATCTTATCACCTTTAGAGTTCTACGTGTGAAGTTATGGTTTGCAGTAAAATGAATATCTGCTGTTCTTAATACTTGTTTCTGATCTGCCAAAATGGGAGGAGAAGTTATCTTAAACATCATTGCAAAGTAAGTCCTAAGGGATTAGGACTTGGTCTTTATCATAAAATCTGCATGTTAATAGGTCAAAAGTCCTCTCCACCCTTTCACTACCCCAGTGTGGCTGGCATTTTCAATAGAACACATGTGGAGGAAAATAAGACAGAGTTACTAAGAAATTAACAGCTGAAAATGGGATATTGATTTGAACTGCAGTCAAACATTATTTGGTTTTCTATCTTTCATCTAATTTGGAATCATCTTTTGTGGTGGACTCCTGAGTCTTTCCCTACGTTATGGTTACGTTAAGGTTAACGTAACCTTAATGTAATAGTTTCACCTTATGATCTACCGATACTTGTTTGCCAGTGTAAAGCCAGCATATCAGGGTGTCCTAGTGATTCAAAACTGTTGGAGCTCAAGATGTTCAGTTCAGATTGGCATGCTAAATGGGTAAGCGTGAGGATATTGCCTCTTGAGGTTTTTTGAAACTTTTAAAGACTGAGGTACATAGGGGTTGCTTGAGTGCCCCTGTAGATAAGTTTTGTAACTTAGAGCATCCAGACTTCATTTAAATGCATATGCTCTTTTAGTTTCGAACATTGCTCATAAACCTATTTAGCTGATCAGATGTCGGGTCTGGAAATGTTAAAGCAGTCTTTGATGACACAGGGTAGGTGTGTGCCCTGCCTGATGTCTGCTCTGTCCAAGTGGTGTTCCTTGCTGTGCTGAGCATTTGTTACCCATGGGTGGAACATGATGGCAGCATAGACCCATGTTATTCAGCAGTGCAGTGGCTACAGTGCTGTCTGAAAAGAGCTCAAGCATACTCAAAACTGTTTTATTCCAGTGAATTTAAGTTATGCGATGAGACAGTGTGTTCTGGGACAACTTTGGCAATAATTTTTGTGCAGTTTTCCCTTTTTCTTAAGGAGAGCTTGAAATCTGGTGAAGTCAGTGTGGAATTGCCCTGGAACACTTCGACTAAATCTCTTCATTATGCAGATTCCCGTTGCTGTCCTACAGCTACGGCACTATAGTCTTCTGTCTTGGCAAGATGAAACTATGCCAAGTGACAAAACTGATCTTGGAAATGGAAAGCAAGAGTAAAGGAGGACAGAACAACAGGCATTTCTGGTGTTTGGGAGAGATCCAAAAGAGAGGCCCCTGGGTGTGGCATAAAATTGCATAGGCTCAGAGAGATTTCTGAGCACATTTAGTGATGTCTGTGTGTTGTTACTGGATTTTCACCATGTAATTTATAACTAAATAAAAATAAATTTAAAAACAAACCTCTACAGCAGTACTGTAGATTACTTAGCATCCCTAAAAACATCTCAGTGCTTTCTTGGTGCTACGTTGTAAGTTTATGGACAAAATAGACCTTGTATAGTAAACTGTTCATTGTAACATAATGCAACTTCAGTAATAGCAATAATTAAATTATTAATTTAGTTAAATATCACTAGATACACTTTTTACTGCTTTCTGTGCAGATTCTTCTGTAACCTTTTCTTCTTGGCTATGCCACATTTTCCCATGTACACTTAAAACACTCCTCTCTAAGATTCATCAGTCTAAAGCTTCTCTCCAACACATCTTTTTAAAAGGAATTAATTTAAATACAGTCTTGTGTTTCATCTAGGTAAGATTTTACATCCATATTGAAGAGGTTTGCTCAAAGCAAAGGAATTATGAGCATTTTTCTGTGTGGTTTTCCCCCACTTATTTTTGGATGGGGTACCATGTAGAAAGTTGAGAGTTGTTAGTTTTGATTTTTGTTTTAAGTGAAAAAAAATCCTTCTGTTTAGAAAATAATTGTTTGATCGTGTTATCTGGCTGCTGTTTATAATATATGAAACAAGTTGGTTTTATTTATACTAAGTTATTTATATAAACTACTTGTACATACATATGAAAGTATCCTTGGGCTTGTAAAGTTTGATATGATAGGCTCCTGCAGAAACGTGTTTGTTTGACCTTAGCGTCTGTGACTTAGTAATATCTTTTTCTTTTAGTTCTTGGGTTTTAAAGAGCTATCAAAGCATAACTTATGTGAGGGCAGTTTCTGTTGTCGTTTGTTTTTAAAGGAGTCATGTTAGGACCCTTTAGTTTACTCTTGTAGATTTAAACTTACAGTTTTCTTTTTATTAAATGCCTACTTCTTTCTGTGCTCTGCGCACACTAAACTATTTATCTTCGCCATTAAGTTTCCTTTTATCGAGACCTATCCTTGTCCCATTTCTTCCCCATGTATTAGTCCTTCTTCAAATTGAAGCTCATTTAGGTAATACTGTGCATCTTGGAAGCGTAGGCTCCTTATCTGTGCTGACAGGCAAACAAAGGATCCCTTAATACTTTTCACATGTGTGCAAACTACACACATAAGCAAACTGAAGGGGAAAATAGAGGTCATTAAATTGGTATTACATGTCATTATTTTATCTTGTCACATCAACCCTCAGCAATTTACCAGGCTTAGGATATTGGGCACCACAATGGGGCTAATTAATGGGCAGTGTGCTTGTTTACTTTAGGATTTCCAAGTGTCCCATAGGTGACAAAATAAAATCTAATTATTTTGATATTTTTTAAAGTGGTTTGTCAGCCATTATGTAATTACTTCTGAAAAAAAGCGATATGAAAATTATGGGTATCGGGAAGGTAGAGCCTGTTGATATTTTTTGTGAGAAAAACAATTGCAATGTAAGTCTTGAGGAAAGAGAAACAGATGAAACAGTATTGTGAGACTACAGTGAATGTTGTTTTTCCTACTGTGTACAATTATATGTAATTAGATCTGTCCTTTTTATTGTGCTGTCTAAAAAATTAATTCTACCTATCTAGGTACTGAATGAGCTTGCAAGTAAGATAGCAAGATCAACATAGTCTGAAGAAATAATTAGTAACAATTTAACAGAAATTGTTCTGTTCAGGCTAAATCAATAGTAATGGAGATGAATAAATGGGTGGAAACCTTAAGTAATTACAAATCCTTTAAATTATTCTTGAATTAGAAAGCAGGAGACAAGAACAGATTTAATTACTTTTATAGATACATAAGAAGAGAACTTTCTGAATTCTCTCCTTGTTCTTTCTTTTCTGTACACTTTTTTAGGCAGCTGGTATTCTGCTTCCTGTACCTTTCTGGACTTCTTATGCAACTTGGTTAGCTAGGCTAGACATACCAACTTAGTCACTCGGGTTTTCCCCCAAAATGAGTTACAAACATTAATGGGAAGAAGTAGAGTTCTTGTTGTGTTATCTAACTTCTGTACTCTGGTTTCAGACTGTTTATTTTTGGCACAATTCTTATTTTTTGCATCACTCTAAGGAGGAAAGACCATTGTTATTTTTGGTGGTCTGTGCAGTAGAGAGGAACTTTTAAGAACTAGTAAATATATGTACCAATATGTTTAGATGGGGCATGTAATTAAAGAAAAAAAAAGTGCTTTTTCATTCTTGTGCACCATAGAAAGTTCTACTTCGTTGTGTTAATATACTGCCTAGGTTGTACTTTTTGCTTTTAATTTTAGTTAGAGAAGTATTTTCTCATGGACTTTTTATATGTATTCCAGTATCTTTAAAAGATCTGATATCTTCACGGTGGGTTTTTTCTATATTTGTAAACTATGGTGTTTCAAAAGAGTTATTAGCTTTATGATGCATCACAAAGAAGAGAAATCCACAAAAGGCAAAGAGGTGTCAAGATTGACTCTAAAGATACTATCAGCTAAATTGAAATAAAGCAGAATAAATTGGAAAGAAGCTAGATGGTACCTTTTGTATCACCATGGAAATGCAAACGTCAGAGAACCTTAACCTAGGGCGTGCTGCTGAGATGTGGGGAGCTATCAAAACTTAATACTGGTATTTTGGTTTTCTTGACCTTAAGAAGCAGCATTACAAAGATTCCGCATTAAAGCATTTGCTAATTGACCTAAATGCTTTCTTGGTATAAACTATTCTCAGTTATTACAGAAGACCATTTTCAATCAAAAGTTATGAATGACTGAAGTAAAAAAACCACCACCAACAACAAAATCTTCTCAGTTACTGTTTTGGATTTATAGACCAATGAGAGATTGACTCAGTCTTTAAAATAAATGAATTACTTAATTTTGTTTAACCTCTCTCCCTTCTTTAGCTGGAAAGACAACTACTGATGCAGAACCAGATGAGAGAGAGACAAACAGCTATGCAGATTGCTTGGACACGGGAATTTCTCAAATATTTTGGGACATTTTTTGGACTTGCTGCTGTAGGTTTAACAGCTGGGTATGAAGTTTATTTCCTAACAGAAAATACAAATACACTACATCTATTTTGCTATGATGCTGGATCTTCCTTTTACGTTGTAACAGGTAGTTATTTTTATCCAGTAACTGCTCAGAGGTTGATCAGATGGCAAAGTGACTCATTCTGTCTGCTTCCAGATGTCTTTTGGTTATGTCTGTACTGCAGACTTATATAAAAGATGTCTTTTGGTTATGTCTGTACTGCAGACTTATATAAAAGCAGAGACGTGAGCCGTCAATAAAACTATACAGCTGAGGTACCAAAAGTTCAGTGTAAAATAAAAGTTGTGTGTGGGACAGGAGGGATTGTTTAAAAGCCATGCTATGTTCTTGTCTGTATTGTGATTTAATGAACTATTAATGATCAAGATATCCTCCACCATCTGGTTTTTTTAATAAGTCAGTGAACAAGTGGACATATTCTGAAATCTGTTCACTTAAAGTTTGAATCAAGAAACTCACCCACAGGGAAAAACCCCTGCCTAATAAAGCCGCATTGCACAGGAAAGAAATTGCCTTCTAGGGCTTTTGTTTGGTAACATTTTTTTCTTGTGCAATTACATGATTAGAGGGAATGAAGGAAATATTTGTGGGTTTGTTTACATAGTACAGATTAAATGCACCTTATGCATTGTGTGTTTTCTGTGGACTCAGATGCATTTGGAACTGAACATTATATCTTGATTGCTACATGTTGCATATGGCTGGATGGATATATATACATGTGCACATGCATGCTACGCAGCTTAGATAATCCCATTTTTGTTAGATATGTTCAAAACTCACTTGAAGCATTTTTTAATACCCTTGGGTTGACAGTTAAGCAAAAAGGCAACCAGAAGATTAATTCTTCTGAGGAAATCTAAGACTTGCTCTTCTTTCATTAGAGAGTGTAGAAGGATACACAAGTCCCAGACAGTCAAGGTCAAGCTAAACTAACAGTGCTGATGTGCTGAATGTCCTAAATAATTTTTTTTTCTTTTTTTTTTTTCTTTTTTTTTTTCCCAAACAGAGCAATAAAGAAGAAGAACCCAGGAGTTTTACTGCCAATAGTTCCCTTAAGCTTTATCTTTGCCTATCAATATGATATGGGCTATGGGACACTGTTGCAAAGGATAAAAGGTATGTGTATGTAAGTCTGTCTGGTTCACACATAGAACCAAGCTTAATATTTCAGATAACCCCTTTTTCAAATGACTGGGAGAAAACTTGCAATAGATTTTTCTCTTTTTTTTTCTGGAAAAAAATCTTACTCTTTCATTTCTTACTTCTCTGTTACAACCAGATACTTTCCCAGTCAAGAGTACTCTATTTTTACAGCCTTCCCCTCCGGTTAAGACTGTTTATTAATTTCTCTTCTTGTTTTAAAAAAACATGAATTCTAAGGCTATAAATACAGCTGAAGTGAGCATTGCGTATTTGGGAGAAATTACAGATCTAGTTATTTCCTTCCATATTCCACTCTGATGCTGCTGTTTTGGCAAGGGCTAGGGATTATAACAGCAGATAAAGGGATAGAGACAGGAATCATGCCCTTATACCTTCGTGACCAAACAGTCATCAGCTGATCATCTTGCCACAGTGCTCTACTAAGATGGAAAAAACAAAGGTGAGCCCCAGAAAGGTCTTGCCTCATAGTTGTCAATGGCGGATCTGATTAAGTGATGGGTGTTGAGGATTACAGAGGTGCATTTATGTTAGATCTGATTCCTAGTGAAGGAAACATGCTAGGAGAGTGTTCACTGTATGTGAAGACAGCATTAGGCCATGGCTTGTCACTTTCACAAATCATCTTAGTTAACTAGCTTGATTTTCCTGTGTGCTACTGACATAAACATACTGAAACAAAATAAAAATTTGTTTCAGCTCTTGGTCTTAGCCTCCAGACCCAAGAGCTAGCTTTCCTAACTCTGTGTACTTTGTTAAAAATAATGACAAATTAATTAGACAAACTCTGACATATTTTCTGCTGCATAGAGGTGCAAATACATTTAGATGATGCAACAGTGTATATTTGTGAACGTTTCCAAAACCCCACTAAATACATTTATTGGGATTTTAATATGAAGAAGCAGCTAAGGACAGGGAGAAAAACTGGGTGAGATTAGTACAGCAATGCAGAAGAAACACTTGGAATTTAGGATTTGTTAATATTTTTTTAAAGTGAGGTAATTTTTGTTCCAGAATTTTGAAAGAGTGAGTATATGGTAATGCAAACCTCATGGCAAGAGTATGTAATGTGTTTACTGAGGACGATGTGGTCCTGTATAGGTTGAAGAGCTGCAGTGTGGTATCCTATTGCTTTCCAAATGGGAAAAGTCGTCTTCATAACTTTAGATCCACTAGAGCAACTTCAGCAATATGCAAGGCTTGTGAAAAGGTTTTGGAGAAACGAAGCTATGGAGCCAAATGGACAATAAGATGAAACATGCCAAACTAACTCTGTCTTTTGCAGGAAGATCATTTCTCTTTTCCAAAAGAAATGTGGTAGATCTACTATGAAAGCATTTAGTGTGGTATCACATGAAGATTAAGTTAGCATGAAGGACATGGAAATTAGTAGACAGGTAAGCATTGGAGTAAATAGAAGATGTCAAAGGTTTGTACCTAAAGAGGAAGGCTAGGCTTTAGCAGGGTTATTAGCAATGTTCTTCAAGATTTGGTCTGGATCTGCATTTGTTTTGTATTTGAAACTGAGTAGACTATGCTAATCAAATCTGTGGATGACAAACTTGATTGGTGTCATCAACAGAGAAGTAATGAACTGCAGTACAAGATGAACTGATGACTTAAAAACTGAGATAGTAAAATAGGATTCAATTTGATAAGAAGGTCAGTGAGAAGCTAGAGACTAACAGGGTTTTCTACCATCAGAGTTCAGCCGCTGGAAAGCGATAGAAAAAGGGAGCAAACCTGAACGTATTAGGTGATCACAGAATGAATATGATCCAATAGTGTGATGAAAATTATGAGAGTCAAATGAAGTCTAGAAAGATCAAGTGAGGTTTTCTGGTATCACAGCATGGTTGAGGTTGGATGGGACTTCTGGAGGTTCTCTGGTCTAATAGCCCTGCGCAAGCAGGATCGCCTAAAGCCAATTGCCCATGAAAATGTCCAGGTGGCTTCTGAATATCTCCAGGGATGGATATTCTACAAACTTAGTACAAATAGAGAGTACAAATAGGGAGGTATTGATGCAGGAGAACAGTAATATCTTCCTTGGAAATTTATACATAATTTGGATCACTTTTGTATAAGGAATCTAGAATTACTTAGGAGTTAAAATTATCAGGGAATGCCAAGCTGCCTTGCGAAAGGAAGCAAAGTGATTAGTTTGTTTGACCTTATAAAAAGACATGAGAGATTTGGGTCTACAAATCCTACTTACAGGATAGGATAAAGGAAAGTAAGAGAAGGAAATTAAACTAATTACTAGTATCAGCACTAGAATAAAAGGAAATGGATTAGCTTGAATGACTCTGGGCTGGAAATCAGAAGAAGGTTCATAATTATGTGGAAATCAGGTTCAGGAGGTCATTTTTATTTTAAAATTAAAATTAAGTAGTTGGAGAGAAGGTTTTATGACACAATTAACCTGCAGCCACAGTGCTTGTTCTTATTACTCATCTGATCCCTGTGTCCACTCCCAGACTGCTTTCTCAGCCAATTCTCTGCTTGCCTGTGTATTCTTTTGGTGCATCCCATGCTTCATCTCTGTGGTGTAATAATGTGTACACCATTCTCTTTATTGTTCCTCTTTAACTGGTCTCTTTCCTCCAGGGTGTGCCTATGTTTAGCCTCACAGCCAATTCCCCCTCCTAAGCTAATCTGCAATTATTTCCGTGCTGCACAATCTTCCTTGTATCTGAACCACCTTGATCAAATAGCCCTGCATCTGCTGTCCTTCATTATTTGGAATCCGTTTATACCCCTGGAAGGTTTCTCTATTTCTCTTTCATCGGGCATTTTGTCTCTCATCTTGCTTACAGTTAAGTTTTTCTTCTGTCTCTATCCTAGTTGTCCAAAAATTTTCTCATAACTTGCTTATGAAACTGAAGGGTTTTTTTCCTTTTTCATAGTATGTGCTAATTCAAGCAAAAGTTGAGTACATAGCGGGGAAATACCTGGTTTGAGTTCTGCTTGTGCTATTGAAAAGCCATAAGTGTGCCAGGGCCATGTATCAGAACTGAATCTTTTGGGGACAGCAGAGTTACAGAACAGCCCTCAGGTGTGCTATCTTCTCTGAGTGGCTGAGAACATGAGAAATCAATCATGGACCTGCTATCTGTGTTCTTCGCCCTGCTGTTCTGCTTTGCCTCCCAGTCCAGGTACACGTTGCTGGTGTTTTTCAGCCAAACGATTAGAGGAGAAAGGGGATTACACAGCCAGCCTCCAACTGCATAGAACTTCTCCACTGTGCAATGAAACTCTGGCTACCTTTTCCAAGATTTGAATAGCTCACCGCTTGTATCCAGAGCCATGTGAGAAGGATGGTGACTAGGCAGTCTGCTCTCGTGCGTGTGAGTGACAGGCATAGAGATTTGACTGTGTAACATCTCTGTCAGCTAAGATCTCTTGCTGTTCCATAATCAGATGCTATATGCGAGTGACTGAGAGTGTGTTATTACCAGTTACTCAGTATGGTAACCAGTGTTGTCCTGTTGCATATTACTGAGGTGTGGAGATCCCAAACACTGTAATACTACCAAAATTGCAGCTGGGGATTTGAGCATTCAGACCTGTTTTAAAGAATGACCTCAATCTTGACTGCATTACAATATTCAGTCATATTTGTTGGACATAAATACAGCTTCAAATCACTACCCTAGTGATCCTCGAGCTAGGAGTTAAGTCAAAGGTAAAAAAGATTGTTGGCATTGTACCAAATGGCATCAGCCAAAACAAACACATTCTTTGCCTAATCTTCATCCTTTCTTATATCACAATCAGACCACCACAGCTTACACATGATGTTCAGTCTGTATCTTTGGTTTTTGGATTCTTTATCCTAGATGTTTTCATTCCAGCCTTACCCAGAGCATTCTGCACCCTACAGCTTTTCTGTGTTATGCTGTTAAGGCTGAATGTTTAGGTAACTGTCTTAGCAAATCGTTTTGTGAGCAATCTACTTTGACCCGTGTTTCTTCAAGTCCTGTGCTACCCATTTTCTGCCTGTAGCCTGATATCTTTCAGCCTAGGCCTGAGACAAGAAGAGAAATTGTATGTATGAGGTTGGTACAAAGTACATGGTGATGCTATGTCCTTGCTGTATGTCATGACTCCATTCCAAAGCATGTGTGTAATAAATTCCTGTAACTCCATGTAGTTTTTAGGAGGAAGTGGCTAACAGAAATGGCAAGAACAGCACAATTGGTCGTTTTGGCTGAAGCTCTTTCAAACAAACGTAGCCTGAGGCAGATACTCAGTTAAGACCAAACACTTCCATGAAACACTTCTGTGTGGATTTATCCCAACAGTACAAAATTCCTTAAAGACAACTTTAATGCTACACTAGCATCAGTTGATTTGTAAAATACATAGCTGTGACCTGGTATTTTGTTGTTCTGGCCCAAACAAGGACAGCTTAATCTTGTTTTTTAACTTGCTTTGCTTTCTTACAGTAAGGGTGAGGAAATTTATTTAATTTCTTTATTTTTTTAAGGTGAAGCAGAGAACATATTGGACACACAGAGCACTTTGCTAGAATTGCCGAAAGGACCACTCACTTATGAAGACCTGGAGAAAATCAGAAGATCTCGTAGCAAGTTCTTCATAGAAAAATAGGAGGATGTTATTGAAACTTAGTATCTGAAATGTGATTGTAATATTGGTTTGGGGCATAAATGAATCACTAAAAATTTTAGAAAATTCTGAGCTTTTATAGAATCAAAATAGAATTTTTTTTTTTAAATCAGTACTTTCTAAAGCAATTATTTTAATATTGTATGTATCTCTTGAAAATTGTTACTGTATTTTTCTTGTTTAGAATGAAATATTTAATTTCCACTGTCTATTTAGAGTCTGAAATAACTTTCACCTGTAGTAAAAATGTCTGGTACTGACCAAACTCATGATAACAAAAAAATAAGTTAATTAGTAGTTACAAATTTGTATAAATATGGTCATAATTTTCAAATATATTTAAGGATGCATAGCTCAATTTCAAGTCAGGCATAGACAGTCAACTTCTTTGAAAAATAAGACACTTTTATTTGCTGTTCTTTAGGCAGTCAACTCACCATCTCCGCTTAAAATTCTGGAATAAACAACTTTTATCAGAAGTAGGTTCAGAAGTAAACACGTCACTTACTAACTGTGTTTTACTCTTAGGAAAAACTGTATTAAAGTATGAGCAGAGATAATTTCTCAAAAAGAGAAAACAAATTATGTAGCTATTTCCTGAATCTTTTTAATGCTTGTTTAACATTCTGAAACTCAGGATAATTTGTTTACATGAAACCAGAGTTTCACTACTAAGATGAATATTAACTTAGACTAACAGCAAGCAAAATTATTAATCGATGTTTTTGTAATGGGTAGATCCAAGAGGCCTTACAAGTACTGAAAAACTGAGGGATTTTTTTGCATGCCTTTGCTCTAGCATGCTATATACTGAGAATATAATTTTAGTATATTTTAGTGTTCTGATGTTACACTTGGCAAAAAAATGCATCTTTCTGTATTGGAAATCTCCTTTAAAAACAGATTATTTTGCATTTTGGGTGGAAACTCTTCTAGCATTAGTCTAATTGTGGAAAGAAAAACAAATGCTCAAAAAGCATCCAATAATGAATTAAGCCTAAGTCTGCACTGACGATTTGTTGAGTTAAAAATTAAATTCTAGCCAGAGGTAATGCTCCGAATCTGCTTTTAAAGACTACTTGACTAAAATTAGAATATTTTTACAGTAAAATGAGCGAATATATAATAAAAGCATCTCAATTTAGATGAAATTAATAGCACAGTTTCTATAGCTGTGTAAGATTGATTTCTGAAAGTGCATTCACTTCTGGATTCAATCATTTCTGTAATTGTTTCAGTCATCTGCATGTTAACAATGCATACAGTCTGTAACAGATTTCAAATGTTATGCATTTTAGTGTGCAGTGTGATAAAATGGGTTTTAATAGCTTGTTGGGTTATAATAGCTTGGTCTACACTTTGGCTGTTTAGGATTTAAGGCAGTGATTTTAATTGCTTGGAAGGCATCCCTCAACTCAGCCTGTGGTGCTACCCATGTTCTGTGAGCTCACAAAACGCAGCCCAAGAACACCTCACGTTTTTGGCCTGTCCTATAACGTAAACTCTCACCACTTGATGCTGTAGTATGTACTGCTCTTAGAATGTATGTATCCCCACTTGTTTTGCTTTGAGTAACAGATCATCTACGACCTTTCCTCCAGGTACTGAAGTCCACCTTGCTTTAATTTTGAAGAAGCTGTAACAGCCTTTTTATGTTTTAATCTCTGTCATCTTCCAAGAAAGAAAATCAATTAAACAGCTTGTTTTGGTATTTTTAGGTATCCACTTGTGCCTTTTAATGCACCTTTTAATTCTATGAAAGACATTTTTACAAGAGAGCAGTTTTAACAGTCCATTCAGCAGTTTTATTTACAAATCCTAGAAAATTAGGAAATACCGTAATCCTATCCACTGTGAATTAGGAATTAGTATTTGTGTGTTTGTGATAGATTGCTGGCTATGGTGTTGGATCAAAAGATGGCGTTAAAGGAAGTAAGCAGGCTAAGCAAAATAATGAACCAGATTGCAGCTTTAGGAGATAATGGGATACCTGTTTATTACTCCATCCTAGCGATTTTTTTTTTCTCCCAAAGGTTAAACTTAGATCAGTAATGTTAATCCGTTGCAAGACTCCACACTAAAAAGTCACAGAAATGGGACAAGTTTAACTCAATGTTACACAGCGAGTAGCAGTGAAAGTTACCAAATTTATAAGGGAAAAGCAACAGGCTCTAAGCAGGACAGTATAATGCCAAGCCCGGAAGTGGAGTTAAATGGACTATATAATGTGCCAAAGATTGTCAAGAAGTTAAGGGTTAGTCACCTTTACTGCCTTTGTTTTAAACTGTTAGCTTTGCTTTTTTCTTGATTAATATATGCTTTTCTTTTGAATATGCTAATTCTTTGTTACAGAGTTATTTATTCTACTGCCAGTGTATTAATCAAAATGCATGCATGTCCCAAGCCCAGTCTATCTGTCACATAGCTATCTAGCTACAGAGTGGTTGAACTGTATGATTTCCTTCAGAAAACAATAAAAGAAAGCAGGAAAGCTTACTTTTGACAGGGTCTACTTATAGCCCAAGTTACCTGTAATCATCATACCAGTTGTACTGACAGCTATAAATAAATAAATAAAACTGCTAAAACATCCTGCTCCTTTCTGTCATTTGTGTTCAACTGGCTTCAGCTACAAGACTTACTTTAATATATGACAGCAACTGTCTTTGGTTTCATGAATCTCTGGGGAAGAGAAGAAGAATAACTGCAGAGGGAGCGTGTTCTGACCTGAGGGCACTACTCTTACTACCTTAATCCTGTTGTTTTTTCTGTTGTAATGTCTGATAGCCATGTATCCTGAATCAGTGTCACTCAGAGCAGGATTCTTCTGGGAAAGTGAGAGGTAAGTCATGATTAGGATGTCAAAATTAAATCCTTTGTGTTCTTATTATGGATATGTCTCATTTAGAATCCAAAAAGTGCATGTGAGCCACAACTACCTGCCCCACACTTTCCTTGTTAATCTGGTTTTGATAGGATACATGAGTATTGTTGAGAAACAAGCAAAGCCAATCTCGGGAGTCCAGTTTGGGCCCTTCATTCCTTGGATGAATGATCTAACTTTTCTGGACCCTTCCTTACAACAGGGAAAACTGATTCTTATAGCACCTTCCTAAAGGTTTTGAAGTTATTTTATGACTACAGCTGCGTATCACTGCTTTTAAAAGTAGGAGAGGAAAGCACTTATGTGGACATACACAAATTAAATAATTTCTGTATTATTATTTAGTTGCTTTATCAGTCTTGGGATTCATTATACAAAAATGATTGGATTTCCTTTTTTTTGAACTGTTTTCTTAAAGAAGAACTGCTTTCTAAAACCCACGGTCATCTGATGAAGATAGCTGTATAACACTGGTACTTAGTCACCAATCATATGCATGCAGCAGTATTTCATGTTTCTCGCGGAATCCTGTCTGGTTCTAAGCAAACTTAAGAAATATTTTAAATTTGTGTTTGGTCAGCTTTCAAAAACGAAGTCCATCTTGCAGCAGTGAATTGCATGAATTTGAAATGAAGTCTCTGAAAAAAGGCTAATGAAGTCTGTGCATTTCTGTCCTACATCTGATCTGCTGTGTAGATTGCCTGACATTTAACATGTGAATAAGCCTTTCATTCAAGGTATTCAAGGCTATCAAAGTATTGTTAAAGGGTATCTTTTTTATTTAGCCACTGGTTTTCATCAAATATCCTCTGCCCTCTATAAATTTTGATTGCTATTGGCCAACAGACAAAAAATTTAGTGCAAGGGAGAGAAACAGTACAATCATCTTTACCTTATTTTAGGAAAGTAAAGAATACAAAATACTTACGTTGAGATAGTACACTGGACGTACCTATCTTGCAAGATCCTACAGATAACAAATGGAATTTCATTTTTTTGTTCTGCTGTTGTCTGTTCTTCTTTATAATACAAACAGTAAGAAGGTGGATAGTTACTTCAGATTGGTTGTATTTAAATTATTTATTTTCTTCCACATGTACTGTTCTGAATAAAGTAGTTTTTTAGCTATGATGAACAGACAAACCTAAGCTCTGACTTGGCTTAAATTCATAGCAAATGACTGCAAGATTGTCAGTTAGGCTTTTCTGTATAAAATCCTATATGATTTAAAGTTATGTGACTAACATAGTAAGTTTTGTTATAACCTACTATTCAAATCACAGTAGATTTAGTCAAAAGCCCTAGATTCAAAGCCAATGTTACTAAAATACAGCTGGAGGAAAAATACTGAGCAATACACCCTACTAGTGAAACAGCATTAAGCATAGTAGCATTAAGCAACATCAAACTACTGCTAGCTCATTCTGATACGATCCTTAATAAAACTCATTAACTCACTGCCTGTTGCTGCAGTCTTTAATCCTAGGAAGAGAGCATTCATAGCCTGTGCTTTTCAACATGAAGAGCGATGAAGAGTGCTGCAGTGTGGGCTCCCCTGAGGAATTATGAATGTATTGAAAAGACATTGCCTCCAAGGCCTCTTTGACAACTCGTGCTTTATCACCTACCAACAAGCACAATGGAGAGCGCAGAAAGTATTGTCTTTCACATTGAGTAGCCCTGAAAAAGAAACAGGTGAGGTCAGGAAAACTGGTTTAAACTACTTGTTTACCAGTCTCTTGAGTGCTTGTATTTAGCAGCTGTAGTCAGAGGCTACATGCTTCAGACAGCTGCAAAAATGAGGTTCTTACAAAAAAACCTAAAGGTGGCCGTCAAAATGCCTGCCTTTGCTTAGAAAGAGTCATGGCTGGTGCCACAGTAACTGATGGTCCAGTTAAAATCGAAACTAGAGCATGTGGAGAGTCAGGAGTTTTCCAGCTAGATTGACAGATCAGCCTGCTATTTGGGGACCTTTCCCAAAATTCCCTGGTGAAAAAGTAAGAAAGATATATCTGACATTTTGGTACTTTTAAAGACTGGATCCAATATTGAGGATGAGCATCAAAGTAGGGTATAAAATAAATGATGTTAGTTTACAAGCTAAGTGAGTCACCAGGGCAGTCACTGCCTGACTCAGGAGGTACCTTTCTTGTTGCCCTGCAAGAGCCAGTAGTGCTCTTGCATATGACTACAGCTCTCCAGTCACTGAAAACAATTCCCTTGACTAGAATACTGCTTACAGTCCATAAGTAAGCTCACCGAATGTGACGAGTGCTTTCAGAAAATGTCCACAACTCCAACAAGATCCAGCTGCTGCTCTCTTTAAAAATGCAAGTTGTGATTACCCCTGCACAACTTGTCTGTTACAGAATAGCAGTTCTGACTAGCTGAGGGAGAAACAGATAGAGGTTTTGTTCTTTAGGAATTTTGTATTGGCAGCCTCCACTTTTGCAGATTGGATCCTTATAACAGCCTGGATGATAGTTAGTGTCTGCTGTTCAAGCAGTACCACCGTCTTGAAACACAGAACCAAAAAGAAAGTCCAACTATAGACAACTTTTCAGGTTGCTCACTATTCTAGACTTTCAAGTCTTCCTTGACAAGGTGATTGGAGTCTGTATCTTCTCTGCCAGCACAGGTGCATCATTCACCTTTGTACACTAGGCATGTTTTCTTTGTGCTCTCCCTCTAGATTTATTTTTGTGGTGTTTTTTTCTATACACTAATAGTACTCAAGGAATAGAAAGCATAGCCCTCATACAAAAGGATCCACGGACAACAGCTTCATTGTATTTTTAGAGAAATTAACTTTTCTGTTTTTCCACATTATGACCACTTATAAAAGGGGACACCAGCCACTTCTTGTCCTATTGTGCTGGGAAAAACCCCCAAAAGCAAAGTTTACTTTCAGAGGGCACATACTTCCGCTTGGTGAGTCCAAAGAACACCACCCTTGTCAGCAAGAGCCTGATGGGGGCTGGTGGTGCAACACAAAGGCATGGAGCTCCACATCCCCAGGTCCTTCAGAGGTCTATACCGGGACCAGTACTGTTTAACATCTTCATCAGTGACATAGACAGTGGAATCCGAGTGCACCCTCAGGAAATTTGCAGGTGACACCAAGCTGAGTGGTGCAGTTGACATGCTTGAGGGATGGGATGCCATCCTGAGGGACCTGGACAAGTTCAAGAAGCAGGCCCATGTGAACCTCATGAGGTCCAACAAGGCCAAATGCAAGGCCCTGCATATGGGTCAGGGCAACCCCCAGTATCAATACAGGTTGGAGGATGAAGAGATTGAGAGCAACCCTGAAGAGAAGGACTTGGGGGTACTGGTGGATGAAAGATTGGACAGGAGCTGGCAATGTGCACTTGCAGCCCAGAAGGCCTATCGTATCTTGGGCTGCATCAAAAGGAGCATGGCCAGCAGGTTGAGGGAGGTGATACTGTCCCTCTGCTCTGCTCTGGTAAGATCCCACCTGGAGTCCTGTGTCCAGCTCTGGAGCCCTCAGTACAGGAAAGACATGGACCTGTTGGAGAGGGTTCAGAGGAGGCCACAAAAATGATCAGAGGGCTGGAACAGCTCTGGTGTGAGGACAGGCTGAGAGACTTGGAGTTGTTCAGCCTGGAGAAGATAAGCCTCTGAGGAGACCTTATTGTGGCCTCTCAGTACTTAAAGGGGGCCTGTAAGAAAGATGGGGACAGACTTTTTAGTGTGGCCTGTAGTGACAGGACAAGAGGTGATGGTTTTAAACTAAAAGAGGGGAGATTCAGGCTAGACATGGGAAATAAATTTTTTACAATGAGGGTGGTGAAACAGTGGAACAGGTTGCCCAGAGAGGTGGTAGATGCCCCATCCCTGGAGACATTCCAGGCCAGGCTGGACGGGGCTCTGAGCAACCTGATCTGGTTGAAGATGTCTCTGCTCATTGCAGGGTGGTTGGACTAGCTGACCTTTGATGGTTCCTATCAACCCAAAATATTCTATAACACGCTTGTTGGGGCCGAGGTGTCTCTGATGCTTGAACGTGCATGGTGTGAACATGGGTGTCCAGAATGACAAACTTGAACTCGATAGGAATTGAGCCTTTTAAATCCCACCTCACATGTCCACAGCTTAAGTAGTTCTGTGGAAGAGCATTGATTTTACTTTTCCTTCTTCTGTCTTTTTCCTTCAGCCAATACTTTTAGGATGTATGAATAGCTATGTAGATTCTAGACCTGCAAGGGAAAAAAACAGATGAGCAAAAGATTTTCACATTTAATCGTCATTTGAGAGGGCATCAGCAACTGGTACTTAACCACAAACCAGAAAAGCTGAGACAGAGTCGGAGAGCCCGGTGGAGGCAATGGTGCACGTCTCTGGGCCGGCAGTGAGCCGGGTCCCTGAGGAGGGAGGCTGAAGGTGGGGTGCAGCTTCACCAAGGTGTGAGGAGCTGTGAGAGCAAGCAAGGGCCTCTCATTATAAGAAGGACATTGAGGTGCCGGAGAGAGTGCAGAGGAGGCGATGAAGCTGGTGAGGGGCCTGGAGCACAAGTGCTGTGAGGAGCGGCTGAGGGAACTGGGGCTGTTCAGCCTGGAGAAAAGGAGGCTGAGGGGAGACCTGGTCGCTGTCTGCAACTGCCTGAAAGGAGGTTGGAGCGTGGAGGGTGTTGGTCTCTTCTCCCAAGTAGCAAGTGACAGAACAAGAGGAAATGGCCTCAGGTTGCACCAGGGGAGGTTCAGATTGGATATTAGGAAAAAATTCTTCCTGGAAAGGGTTGTCAGGCACTGGAACAGGCTGCCCAGGGAAGTGGTGGAGTCACCACCCCTGGAGGTGTTTAAAAGGCATTTAGATGAGGTTCTTAGGTACACGGTTTAGTGCTAGAGTCAGGTTATAGTTGCACTCGATGATCCTGAGGGTCTCTTCCAACCGAAATGATTCTACGATTTCTACGACTCTAAGGGGCAGGAAGAGACGGAGTCCCATCCGAGGGCGCCTCGACGCCGGTTCCCGGCGCCCGCAGCTCCCGGCGAGAGCTGCCGGCGGCAGCGGCGCGGCCGGGCCGGGCCGGGCCGGGCCGGGGCGGGGCGGGGCGGGGCGGGGCGGGGCGGGGGCGGGCAGGGGGCTCTCCCCGTGGGGCGCCTCGGCGGGCCGGGCGGTGACTCAGCGCCGCCCTCAGCGCATAAAAGGCGGGAGGCGAGCGGCGGCAGCAGCGCGTGCGGCACGCGGGTCGGCGGCGGTTGGGCTCGAGGCCGCGAGCGCGGGCGGTTGGGCGGCCGGTGGGACGGGGCGGGCGGCGCCATGGGGGCCAAGCTGCGACTCCTCTGCGCCGCGGCGGTGCTGCTGTGCGCGGCGCCGCCGGGGCAGCCCAGCGCCCGGGGCGCGGCGGCCGCCGTGCTCCCTGCGGGCGAGGGGGACGGGTACGGGGTGAAGCTGTGCGGCCGGGAGTTCATCCGCGCCGTCATCTTCACCTGCGGCGGGTCCCGCTGGAAGCGGCTGTCCCTGCTGGCGATGGAGCCGCCGCCCGCGGCCGGTGAGTGTCCGAGGAGCGGGAGGGCGTGGGCGGGGCGAGGCCGGGAGAGGTCCCGTGAGGAGAAATGCGGGGGAGCGGGGCAGGTGCGCGGCCCTCGGCGCGTCTCGCTCCTCCCGCCCCGAGCCGCAGGGCAGCGTCCCCTTCTCGTTCCCGGGGCTGATCGGCGTTCCCCGTGACTTCTGAAAGGAAACCCACAAGTTCAGAGGAGAACACGCGGCAGTCGCCGGGGCGTTATTGGTCGGGATAACCTGAAAAGTTTTTGTTCTGTTCAGAGACATCGCTCCGCACAGCGCTGAGCAGCCCTGCCGGCGGCCGGGGCGCACTGAACTCTTTATCTAAAAAACCCACGAACAATAAATCACGTGTTGTTTTTTGTTCTCCCCCGCTCCTTTCTTCGCCATGCAGGGAGGTGTGAGGCACCCTTGGAAGCAGTGCAGAGTGCCTCTGGCTGTAGCTTTTCTCCCTTCCCAAAGCTCGGTAACTCTTCTGGCTAGGGAGACCTGGCTCAGTTGTCCCTCGCTGCCAGGAGCTTTAAATCTGTGCTCCCCGTTTTGGTGGGCTGTGGTAGGGGCATTATTGGGTGTGGAATCGTTTGGGCTTTTTATCGCTTGTGCTGCTCAGTACGGAAGAGTTGGCATGTTGGAGGACGGATGGGACTCTCTGGTGCTTCAGATTACAATTTAAACAGCAAGAACTGCTTTAGGGATTTTTGGCAAAACAATGGGTAAAATATTCCTCACATGACTTACTGTAACACGTTCCAAGTTCTGTACATTAAGAAGATTTAAGCAAGCTACTTTTGGGCTGTGTTCTCAAAGTACAGTAACGTAACACAGTAATTTTAAGGGATGACTCATTTGTGTTGATATTTTGAATAGTGAAAATAACATTTAAAACAAGGATAAAAGTTGGAGTTATGGCTAAAATGTGCAATGGAAAAGCTTCTTCCTTCTTGCTTAAACATGTTGTTAATGAAATAACATTGGATATCAAGCAGCTAATGAAGCCAGTATTTGGGTGTCTTGGGAGGCTGTGGTGTTTTTTGCGGGTTGGTTTGTTTGTTGTGTGTGCGGGTTTTGTTTTGCCAGCAGGTTGAGTAGAAGGTAAAAGTTACCTTTGTAATTATAACAAATTACAGATATACAGCCTCTTCTGGGATTGTGTTCTTTCCTAGTAAACTTTGTTTTCCTTCTTATTAACAGTAGCTTCTGAGAGCATCGGTCACTAGGGAGCCCCTGCTGTACTGCCTGATAAGTCTTCCTTGCCCCAAAAGACTACGAAATAGTAGTTACTCTCTAATTAGTAAAGTGGCTACCACTGTTTTAATTTTTGTACCTATTCAGGCAGCTGTTCTATCAGAAAGTTAGCTTCTATATATTGATTAGCCATATTAAAGTAAATAAAACATTCGCTGGATGCTCTCATCTTCTTTCAGCTTTCTGAAATAAAAAATATATTAACAGCATCAAAACCACACAAGAAACACTTATTTTGGATTTTTCAACTTAATAATTGAAGGAGCTGGTTTTCTTCACAGTAACTGAAGTAAGCAATGCCACTTGCCTTGACAAAGTAAAAGATAAACAGTGTGGGGTGAAGGGAAGTAAAGCTGGATTTTTGAGAACACTTCAGTCAGTGAGACAAAGTGTGTTTCTAAGTAAATTCTGCAAGCCTCTGCTGTGCCTTGACAAATGAAAGAACTGAGTGGAAAGCATTGGCTGAAAATAGCTATTGAAAAATAAAATCTACAAGAAGCAGTTTACATATAATATTTGCTTATTTAGTCCAATACTTAGTCCTCCCTACATTTGTTCTTCATATGGTGCTAGTTTGTGTATGGGAGAGGAGTGGCCTAATCTAATTCATGAGCCACCTGAGATAGCTCAGTGTGGTTTCTGGGTACTTGTCTTTACAACAGAATTTTGTTTCTAAAGAAGTATTGATACTTCTATATCAATAACACTGCAGTTGTGATAGGATATTGATATCTCAGTCACAGTTGTAGCCAGGTACTGTCCATGACTAACACGCAATGTAGCCTTTAAAACAAAAAAATTCCCCTAAAAGTAAACTACAAGTAAATAATGGAGTGGAGACTGCAGTACTGACAGTTCTAGATAAAAGTGCTTTGCTTATTGCTAACTGAGTGGTGTTTATTGCTGTTTCTTAGAACTATATGCTCCTTTTGATACTCTTTCTACAGCCTGAACTTAAAAAAAGTCTTCTCTTTAAACAGATTCTGTACGAACGGCAAGTAACAAACTACTGGGAAACTTCAAGCTGCAATCAATTTTGGGCCCTGAAGTGGAGCAGCTGCAGCGAAGCAGCCCATTTCTTGGATGGGAGATGTTTAAGGACTTGTATAGTTTAAATGACTATAATGAGTATGTACCTGTGACAGATGACTTCAAAGAACTTGTTCATCAGGTAGAAGAAGCTGTTCAGAAGGACAGGGGAGGAACGGGCCTTGCAAACCCTGAGGGATCAAACAGTTATCTTTGGGCCAGGTATCCCAGAACAAAACGGGAATCTCTGGGTTTGGCAGGAATGTGTTGCAAATGGGGATGTACAAAAGCTGAAATTAGCACTATATGCAGAGTTTAAAATCCTTTCTTCACTTGTGCATGAAATCAATGTTTGCAGTGCTATGTGATTGAATACCCTATGGAGGAAGAAAACTCACTGTGTTTTATTTTGTCTGTATGTGCCAGTCAATACTGCTGGTTTTCTTTTTTTTTTTTTAAAAAAAAAGGTGCCACAAGTGTAGTTGTAACAACTTTGTTTTGCTGCAGTAACTTTTAATCTGTATTTTTTACTAAGTCTTTTCATTGTAATGTTGAGCCTTTACACCTATATTACAAATATATCTTTGTAACACCTTAGGAAGAACTTCAGTGTTTCATTAAAGTGTAATTATGCTATGTGTTACTGAATTATTCTTTCTCTGTCAACAGAAAGAACACCAAGCAATGTTCTTGAAATGAGATTTGTGGTACAAAGCTGTACAGAAAGGATATTTTGCCAGTTGAAATTCCACTCAACACTGACTCAGCTTGCTGATTATTTTGAACGTGCATTTTCCATTTCATTGTAATTGCAGGATGTTTTATGCAATATGGTCTTTCTAGAAACTTTACTACAATACAGCTCTTGCAGCTTAAATATTTCTTCATGTTCACAGATATGCTTAAATAGCTAGTGAGTGAAATATTAACACTTTAGTTATTCCTTTACCTTCCCCATTTTTTTCATAGGACAGCTAAGTGAGAGCATTGGATGTACGTCAAGTAACTTATTCTATAGATGCTCAGACATCTTCCTGTGTGTTCTTATGGTATGCGAGTCTACACTACTTCAGATGTATTTCGAAGTTGCTAATTGCTACTATAATTATAAAAATCTAATTTAATCTTTGTAATTTCTGAGCTTTTTGCTTTCCTGGCTCTTTCTCTCAGCTATAATAAGTTGTATTTCTAGCTATGTTTTGATGACTTGAGGTTTTGATTGTTTGGGGTTTTTTTTGTTTGGTTTATTTGGTTTTGTGTTTGTGTGTGTGGTGTGTTTTCCTGATGTTGATGATGCTTTTGGTAATTTAATGTAGCTTTGTAGCCATAGCTGACTCAGAGTCTACTTCATAGCTTAGACAGCAGAGTCACAACTTTTGGCTTCATTCTTCAGATCATCTTTTGAAAACTGTTCTTTGATTGAACTACTGCTTAGCGAAATTAGTGCATTGCTTCTTTATGCCTCTTCCGAAGATGATATTGTTGTTCCAGCAATTAGACATCTGTCAGTCGTTTTTATTTTTTTTTAAACCATGTCAATTTTGTTAAGTCTGGGCAGAATGGGCATTTGCTATGAATGCTGTAATTTTCCAGCTGAAAAGCACCATCTTTTCTGTCATTGTAATAATAATGTTTAGCAAGAAATAAGTTTTCTTCTTCCCCACCATTGTTGTAGTGACTGGAAGATGCATTTTGTTGCTGAGTGGAAAAGGTAACTCTGTAAAGCTCAGTTACAGTTTTCTTTGCAACTGGCTAACTAAACTTCTATAGCTTAGTTTGCAGTAGCTTCACCTCACAAGTAGTTTTGGGTTTGGAGACTCTTAGATTAGATCAGGATTTCCTAGAATAATCTAGTAGGAGTTTGAGGGGAATTATTCTTTATTTTTGAGTAAGATCCAGGCCTTTGAGACTTCAGATTTCTCAGTAAGGTGAAGACTAAACGGTACATAGAATCCCTAAGAAAAGGGAAAATGTGAAAATGCCATGCTTGATGAAACTGAAAATTAGCCTGTGTATGTTTATTTTGCTAGAAGACTTTCTGTGAAGCTTTTAAAAAGGAGTATTGGGGAAGGTGAATATGGTGTTCATTCTGCTCGCTTGTTCCAGTAGCACCAGTCTGTCCAGGTACACAGTTTGCAAGTATAGTGAGTAGGCATTCTTATACCCTGAATAACACAAAGATGTAGTTAAAATCTTAAATTTGTGAGCTTAAGTCTTGAACAGAACCATCTGGAGTTTAACTTAGCAGGTTAGATGTAACCTGTTGGTAAACTATAAATAGTGTAAGTGGAAATGTTCAGGATGAACTGTTTCATGCTAAGACAGAACTATAAATAGAAAAATTGGTCTTTATCTGATGTAAACAGGCATTTTTCAGAGGTCAAGATATGTTAAGATACATCAGTATGCATAACCCAGAGAAATGGTGAAATCTGGGTTTTCATCTGTTTGTTTCACAGGCATTGTCATAGTCTGTAATGACTTTAAGAGGGCACCCATGATACAGATACATGGCACAGACTGAAGTTCACAGAATGGTTGGGGTTGGAAGGGAACTCTGGAGATCATCTAGTCCAACCCACCTGCCAAAGCAGGTTCACCTAGAGTAAATTGCACAGGAATGTGTCCACATGAGTCTTGAATGTTGCCAGAGAAGGAGACTCCACACCTCTCTGGGCAGCCTCTGTCACCCCCAAAGTAAAGAAGTTTCTCTTTATATTCAGATGGAGTCTCCTGTGCTTCAGTCTGTGCCTGTTGCCTCTCATCCTATTGTTGGGCCCCACTGAAAGGAGTCTGCTCCCATTCTCTTGACACCCACCCTGGAGATGTTTGTGAACATTGATGAGATCCCCTTCTCCAAGCTGAACAGACCCAGCTCTCTTAGCCTCTCCTCATAAGAAAGGTGCTCCAGACCCCCAATCATATTTGTAGCCTGCCACTAGACTCCAGTAATTCCTTGTCCTTCTTAAACTGGGGAGGCCAAAACTGGACACAGTACTCCAGATGCAGCCTCACCAGGGTAGAGTAGAGGAGGAGGATAACTGCCTTCAACCTCCTGGTCACACTCTTCTTACTGCACCCCAGGATACTGTTGGCTTTCTTGGCCACAAGGGCACATTGTTGATTCATGGACAACCTGTTGTGGACCAGAACTCCCAAGTCCTTCCCTGCAGTGCTGCTTTCCAGCAGGTTAACCCCCAACCTGTACTGGTGCCCAGGGTTATTCCTCCCCAGGTGCAGGACCCTACACTTGCTCTTGTTGAACTTCATTAGGTTCTTCTCTGCCCAGTCCTCCAGCCTGTCCAGGTCTCACTGAATGGCAGCACAGCCTTCTGATGTATCAACCACTCCTTTCAGTTTGGTATCACCAGCAAACTTGCTGAGGGTACACTCAGCCTCTTCATCCAGGTCATTGATGAACAGGTTGAATAGGACTGGGCCTAACTAACACTGGCCCCTGGGGAACCTCACTAACTACAGGCCTCCAACCAGACTTCACACCATCAATTGCAGCCCCCTGAGCTTCACCATCCAGCCAGTTCATGATCCATCTCACTGTGCATTCACCCACCTCGTGCTTCCTGAGCTTGCCTATGAGGAGGTTGTGAGAGACTGTGTCAAAAGCCTTGCTGAAGTCAAGTTAGACGATGTCCACTGCTCTTCCCTCGTCTACCCAGCCAGTCATACCATCATAGAAGGCTATCAGGTTGGTCAAACATTATTTTCCTTTGATGAACACATGCTGACTACTCCTGATAACATTATTTTCCTCCATATGCTTGGAGATGATGTCCAGAATGAGCTGTTCTATCACCTTTCCAGAGATGGAGGTGAGGCTGGCCTGTAGTTTCCTGGGTCCTCCTTCTTGCCCTTTTTGAAGACTGGAGTGACAGTGGCTTTCCTCCAGTCCTCAGGCACCTCTCCTGTTCTACAAGACCTTTCAAAGATGATGGAGAGTGGCTTAGCAATAATGTCTGACAACTCTTTCTGCACTTATGGGTGCATCCCATTGGGGCCTGTGGATTTGTGGATGTCCGGTTTGTGTAAACGATCTCTAACCTGTTCTTCCTCAACCAAGGGAAAGCCTTCCTTTTGCCAGACTTTCTCTTCTGTCTCTAAGGTATGGGATACCTGAGGGCCAGTTTTAGCATCAAAGACAGAAGCAAAGATGGCATTCAGTAACTCTGCCTTCTTGGTGTCATCCGTCACCAGGGCACCCTCCTCATTCAGCAGCGGACCTACATTTTCCCTAACCTTCCTTTTGCTTCTGATATACTTGAAGAACCCCTTCTTGTTGTCTTTGACATCCCTGGCCAGATTTATTCCTCACCGCATCCCTGCACACTCTAACAGTTTCCTTGTATTCCTCTCAGGTGATCTGTCCCTTTTTCCACATTACATAAACATCGTTCTTCCACCTGAGTTTTGACAGGAACTCCTTACACATTCATGCTGGCCTCTTACTCCCTTTACTTGATTTCTTCCTCATAGGGATGTGTTGGTCTTGGGCTTGGAGGAAGTGATGTTCAAATATTAGCCAGCTCTCTTGGACTCCCTTTCCTTCTTGAGCTCTAACCCATGGGATTCTTCCAAGCAGGACCTTGAAGACGCCAAGGTTTTCCTTGCTGAAGTCCATGGTTTTAGTCCTATTTATTGCCCTGCTTCCTCCATGCAGGATCCTGGACCATCTCATGTTTGCTGCAGCCGAGGCTGCCCCCAACCCTCACATCTCCAACCAGTTCTTCTTGGTTTGTTAGGACAAGGTCCAGCAGCACGCCTCTCCTCATTGGCTCCTCCACCATCTGTGTCAAAAAGTTGTCATCAATGATCTGTAGGAACCTCCTGGACTGTACATGCCTAGCTGTGTTGCCCACCCAGCAGATGTCAGGGTGATTGAAGTCTCCCATGAAAACCAGGGCATGGGATCATGAGGCTACATCCAGCTGTCTGTAGAAAGCCTCATCAACTTCCCCCTCCTGATCAGGTGGCCTGTAGTAAACACCCACAACAGTGTCCCACTTATTAACTTGTCCCTTAATTTTTACCCATAAGGATTCAACTCACTCATTGTCCCCCCCTAGGCAGAGTTCAAGATATTCATAAAGTGCAACTCCTCCACTTCCTCTTGCTGGACTGTCTTTCCTGAAAAGTACATAGCCCTCCATGACAGCATTCCAGTCATGTGAGCTGTCCCACCATGTCTCCGCAACAGCAATGAGATCATGGCCCTGTGAATGCTCATAGGCCTCTAATTCCTCCTCTTTATTCCCCATGCTACATGCATTGGTGTACAGACACTTGAGGGAGGTACCCAAACATGCGGGTTCTTATGAGGTGTGCAGGAAGATCTACTGCAGCCGTGTGTACCCTTGAGGTGGTTAGCCCTCTGGTACTCATCTTAGGAGGCAGCTAAGGAATATTTGTCACTGCTGTGATTGGTCTGGCATGTTCCTCAACTGGATGTGTTTGCTTGAGCTTCACCACATTGGACCCCACCCCCCAAGCTCATCGGTTAAGAGCCTGATTCACCTCGCCCCTTTATGCTTGCTGTCTCATCCCACAGCATGTCACAGGCGAGCCTCATTACATACCCTTCCCCCATCATATCTAGTTTAAAGCCCTGTCAATAAGCCCTGCTAGCTTGTGTGCAAAGACCCTCTTCCTTTTATGTGTAAGGTGAACTCCGTGCGATGCCAGCAAACGTGGTGTCGTGTAGGCGATCCTATTATCAAAAAAACCAAAACTGTGGTGGGTGACACCAAAAAAACCAAAACTGTGGTGGGTGACACCAAACATGGAGCCATGTGTTAATAGAGCACATCCATCTGTTTCTTCTAATGTCACTGTCCATGACTGGAAGAAAAGAGGATAAAATAACCTGTGCACCTGATTCCCTCACCAACCGTCCCAAGGCCCTGAAGTCTCTTTTAATTGTCCCTGGGTTACAGGTCACAACCTCATCGACACCTACATGAAAAACCACTAATAGGTAGTAGTTGAGGGCTATACCAGGCTAGGAAGTTTCCTGGCAATGTCCTTAACCCAGGGTCCAGGAAGGCAGCAGACCTCCCTAAGAGGAGGGTCCTTCCAGCATATTGGACCCTCCATACCCCCTAGAAGGGAGTCACCTACAACTATAACCCTCTTTTTCTTTCTTGTGGATGTGGTTGTAATACTGGAGGTAGGCCTTTCAGATCGTGTGAGGACCTGTGGTGTAGGTGGTCCTTCATTTTCATTAGCCCTTGACTGGCCTTCCACTTCCAGAGCCTCGCGCCTGAACAGAAGCACCTGGGAGGGTGGGGTGGGCAAGGGAATGTTTTGCCTGCTACCACGAGTGTAGTCCACTCTGTACTTTTCATTCATCCCTTTCCCTTGACCTACTGTCTTCAGTAAGTCAGGGGGAGGGTAATGAACTGTCTTGGTTACTTGGTGTTAGCCTTTCACGTCTCAGGGAGGCCAGGGCTTGATCCCAACAGTCTATTTCTTTCTCTGCCTCCCTGATACTTCACAACCTTTCTACCTCCTCTTTTAGCTCCACCAGCAGGCTGAGCAGGTCATCCACCTGCTCACACCTCACACAGCTGTTCTCTCTCTTACCATTCCATGCCAGTGAGAGACTCTGGCGTTCCCTGCAGCCTGAAGTCTGGACGGCTGCATGTTTCCTCGGCAGCTCTGTGTTGCTGCCTCCTTCATGGCAGATGCAGGGGACTGAGTGGCTACCACAGTTAGGCTTCTCCTGCAAGGTTGATAACCACTATCTGCATTAATCTCTTGAGCTGACAGAGCTTCGTTGCCCTTGCCGCTCACCCCTCCACTCGAGCTGCCACTCTGACTGCCTCGGCCCTGTTTGCTGGCCCTGTTCACTGTGCTCCTGGTCGCCTGCGCACCTTACGAGCTGTTTAAATGTCCTGGTAACACCACCTCCGCATCAGCCTCTCTCACGAGATCTGCCAGCTCTTGGTGCAAATGCCAGAACTGCAATTGCGTTATGCATCACTTAGTCTAATGTATTATTATTATTAACCCTCTCTGTTTTATTAAACTGCCTTTTAACTGACAAGGTTTACCTTTTTTTTTTCCTGATTCTCTTCCCCATCCCACTGGGGGAGAAGTGAATCGCGTGTGGTGTTTAGCTGCCTGCTGGGTTAAACCACAACATACACCTTATCAGATTTCCTACATTACCAACATTTGTCTTAAGTCTGTCATTACTATGTGTCTTGGATTTCTTCCACTCTCATTGAGTGCTGCAGGAGAGAGAGAACCATGTGTGCCTGTGCGTGTATCTCAATTAGAAGTCTCAGAAACTGAATAGGTTTCTGAAGAAGGCATTATCTTCTGCATTGTTCCAGTTGTTCAGCAACCAGGCAGACCTCACTTGCCAGATGCGAGTCTAATTTTGTTTAATTTTTAACCTCAGTTTAGGTTTTGAAGGCTCATCCACCTGATGTAAGAGAAGCGTTCTCAGCTTTGCTTATGGAAACTTAGATGACTTCCAGCCTGGCACTGACAAGTGTGTAGATACACCTTCCTGTCAGTCCCCTCAGCTGTTTGTCTGCATTGCCTCTTAGAGATGCACAGTGCACATATCTTCAAAGAGAGGACTTTTTATTAATTGCAACCTCATCCTTTGAAGTCCACATATCCTCTTTTCAAGGATTTTTAGACTACCCTGCAATTCCTGGGAATGTTTCCAAATTGTATATGAGGAAGCATATCTTCCAATTTTTTGCTATCCCCCTCAGACTCTTGTCAAACTTCAGTAATTACAGCTTTGTCAATCGACCCTAAGCACATACAAACTTTTCCTCTGTGTTTCCAGGCTTGTCCAAAACTTTACTCAGGCAACAGCATCCATCTCAGAATTTGTCAGTGAGGTGGGTTTGAGCTTGCATAGGGTCCCAGGCCACACAGAAATGCCATATTGGAAACGAAAGATCATTATCAAGCAAGAGAGAGCCTCTTAAAAAAATAGACTCCAGAGCTGTACCTGTTCTAAATTCAAGGCTCGTTAAATCACAGTGACCTGACCTGCCCATGGTATAATCCTTTTTGCATGGAAGTGTGTGTAAGTGAACTTTCACTGATATTTGTAACTTGGCTTAACTATTATATTTTTTCAGACCTGCAGCATCCAATTTTTTTTTTCCTTTGAGCCTAAATTTAGCTGTAAACTTAGACTGCAGCTAAACTAAACTAGTTGACCTGAATAGGTAATTGGAAGATCCAAAAAATGCCCATGACACAGTCCCCTGCTATCTATGAAGAGGTCATCAAGGAGCCCAATTCAATGGAACAAGGTTCGATAAGTTTGATGGCAAGGTTCACCTTATTAATTACTTCATGGAAGAAACATACAAAGGAAAATTGAGTTAGAATGAAGTTAGAATGACTTGCACAGAGACATGAGACACAAAGAGTAGGAAAAACCCTCCTACTGAGTCACGAGGTTCAGAGCAGACTCCCTTGCTTTCTAAACTCATATGGAGCCTAGGTGTGGCTGTACCCAGTCTTAGTCTCAGACTTGGACAATGGTTTATTCCTAATGGAATTACCTATACGGTGTTTATAGCACTACTGAGTAGCTACATGGATTAGTAATGGTTCATTTGTGTTAATTCAGTGTGCTATTAGTCACCAAGGACTTCTTGTGGGTAAGGGGTCTCTGCACCTTGGCTGAGGAAGGATTTCTTAGTCTGACTCAAGCAATCTCAGATCTCAGGAGGTCCCTGCTCAGTCCAGCTGCACTTCAAGGAGAGTGCCAATATGGCCCATCCTGATGGTAATATTTATAGGGTGAAGTAGTTGACTGCTGGTCAACAGTACAGACAAAATCGATGTGTTTTAGCTCTGGTATCTTGTTCTGTCCTTTGGTTATCTTGCATTTTGGGGTTTTGAAACCACCTTTCAAAACATTTTTTCCAAGGCACCTTCACTCCGTTGTACATGAGCCAGGAGCTTTCCAGCTTGCAGGTTCACCACATGGCATGAGGACCGTTGCTCCTCAGTCAGCCTGAACCAAAGTACGACCAGAGGTCAAGTGTGTCCACCACCGCTAAGGAAAGAACAATTCAGAGCAGGATTGTTAAACTGGCTGTTTGCATACCCTGGGCTGAGCCCACAGAATCATGGATAGTTACCTGTGGGAATTGAAATAGAACAAGGGAGCTTTCAGGTGGTAGGAGAAAATATATAAACTCTGTTTAAAAAGTGGACAGAGAATTACAGATCAGTCAGTCCGACCGTTTGGGTGTTTTTTAGTTCCCCTCCCTCCCTCCCTCCCTCCCTCCCTCCCTTCCTTCCTTCCTTCCTTCCTTCCTTCCTTCCTTCCTTCCTTCCTTCCTTCCTTCCTTCCTTCCTTCCTTCCTCCCTCCCTCCCTCCTTCCCTTCCTCTTCTTTCCTTCCTTCCTTCCTTCCTTCCTTCCTTCCTTCCTTCCTTCCTTCCTTCCTTCCTTCCTTCCTTCCTTCCTTCCTTCCTCCCTCCCTCCCTCCTTCCCTTCCTCTTCCTTCCTTCCTTCCTTCCTTCCTTCCTTCCTTCCTTCCTTCCTTCCTTCCTTCCTTCCTCTTCTTTCCTTCCTTCCTTCCTTCCTTCCTTCCTTCCCTCCTTCCTCCCTCCCTCCTTCCCTTCCTCTTCTTTCCTTCCTTCCTTCCTTCCTTCCTTCCTTCCTTCCTTCCTTCCTTCCTTCCTTCCTTCCTTCTTCCCTTCCTCCCTCCTTCCCTTCCTCTTCTTTCCTTCCTTCCTTCCTTCCTTCCTTCCTTCCTTCCTTCCTTCCTTCCTTCCTTCCTTCCTTCCTTCCTTCCTTCCTTCTTCCCTTCCTCCCTCCTTCCCTTCCTCTTCTTTCCTTCCTTCCTTCCTTCCTTCCTTCCTTCCTTCCTTCCTTCCTTCCTTCCTTCCTTCCTTCCTTCCTTCCTTCCTTCCTTCCTTCCTCCCTTCCTTCCTTCCTCCCTTCCTTCCTTCCTTCCTTCCTCCCTTCCTTCCTTCCTTCCTTCCTTCCTTCCTTCCTTCCTTCCTTCCTTCCTTCCTCCCTTCCTTCCTTCCTTCCTTCCTTCCTTCCTTCCTTCCTTCCTTCCTTCCTTCCTTCCTTCCTTCCTTCCTTCCTTCTTCCCTTCCTCCCTCCTTCCCTTCCTCTTCTTTCCTTTCTTCCTTCCTTCCTTCCTTCCTTCCTTCCTTCCTTCCTTCCTTCCTTCCTCCCTCCCTCCCTCCCTCCCTCCCTCCTTCCCTTCCCCTTGAGGCACTCATGTTAGGTGTTCTTCTGTTGAAGGCTGAAGCCAAGCTTATGTTTAACCTCATGTTTGAGTCCTTTCCAGAGGTCCATTCAGAGGTAAGAACCTGCATGTGCTTATTTGTAAGCTCCACACTTCACATACCGAAGCTGCTGTACATGGGCTAGATATTTAAGTTTGATTTATATTTTTAATTGATAGATCAGTATTTCTGAGGAGAAGCCACTTCTAGTAGTGACCTGACTGATGGTTTTTAATGAAATAGTTAGAAAAGCTCATCGATCTGATTAGAGCTCAATCAGGTGTAGCTCAGGCAACACATCTAGAATCCACATTAACAACTGTTCTTTTCAGCTCCTCTTGATGTAATTGTTTAGCCTTTGTTGCTTCATCATTCACGTTAGATGTACTAAATAGCACACTGGATTACTAACTGGAGTTCTTGTTGGGGCAAAATTGCTGCAACTTTAAATGAATTGCAATACACTTGAGCTATGTACTCATTTATATTTAATTTAAATATCTGAGCCATTAATATTTAATTTCTTAATAACGTTTTACGAAAGCTCAGTAAAAAATGTTACATACATCTAAAAAGACTAAAGTTAAAATTAGTTATCTAGCTTCAGTAAAAGAGCAGACAGGTTTACAGAGGCAAAGCAAAATCCCTAATAGCTATTATATTTGTAAGACTATTTTTTCTTTTTAAGAAATCAGTAATATGATAGCAGCTGTAGTACAGAGGGAATGAAATACAATGTTAATTTTCTCCCACCATACAGCATTCAATCACACACTACCCAGATAAAATTGATTATGTGTACCTAAAATATATACTGATCACACACTTTGAAGTCAAACAGGATTTTTCTGCTATCCTTGTTTAGGTAGTCTGACTTGTAGCAATTCTGATGCAACTCTGCAATAATATCCTTTCTTCTTCTGGCATACTTAATCCAACTTTTGGTTCTCCTCACATTTCCAGTTCTTTGAGAGTCTTTTACAAGGTGGCAGTTGTGTTTATTGAAGTAATCTGACATAATTACATTCTTATTATTGCTCACTATTACAAATAAACAAATTATTTGAGATCTCGTCTGTATAACCAGTTCTATCTGCACAGACACAGATCCAAGACTGACCTGTTGTTTTTCAGTTTTCTATTTCGTCATTTGTGATGCAGGTGGAATACATTTGACATCTTCCTCTCTGTTCAAAGATGCAATTTGAAGATCTGAAAACACAGACAAAAGAAAGCAAGGTAAAGATGATAACTTGAATGAAAAGGTGCTTTGGAGTGATCTAAAAGTTCTGCTGAGATGTGTAAGAAAAAGGTACTTATGAAAGTCTGTTAGAGTTTTCATTCTTACTTAAAATCCTTAAAACCAGTTACTTGTTGAATCTTAATTTTAAAGCCATCTCAGTTTCGCAGACATTCCTATTTCTTAAGTGACTATGCCCTCCTGCGGCTTTTGTTGGTGCCCCAAAGCTTTTTATTAGTGAGTGGCTCGGTGACTGTATCACGTGGTGAAGCCCAATTCGGTGCCAGGAAAGTGTTCGCTGCCACATGGCAGCTGATGGTCCGCCTTAGCAGGCCCTCCGTCTGGTGGATGAGGTTGGTAGTGGAAAACATGGATTGAAATAACAGTGTACTTCCGTAACACAAAACTGTTTGACGTTACCAAGCTTAGTGTGTTAAGCAAGTTGAGCATGGGACAGGCTCCTCACTCACTTTTCTTACACAATCATGCACAACCCCCCGAGACCAGCCCCAGTTATCACCCTCACATGCCGGCAGAGTTGAGTTCAGGGGGGCACCTCACTCCTTCCCACCTGCCTCACTAGTAGGGCAGCTCCGTTCACACACGGAGTAGCTGCACCTTGGCCATATCCTGCCTCTGCGCGGTGCTGGACTCCCACGCTCCATTCCACACTCCTCTGTGCTGGGTCGCCCCACAGCACGTGCGCTGCTCCCCCCATGCTAAAGCAAGGCTTCACCGTTGCCAGCACCGTCTCAGTCCTGGTTGGCTTGTTCCAAGTGTTTGTGAGCTTACCAACCAGGCTCACTAGTGGGAGACGCTGACTGACCAGCTCTGGAGCCACAGGTCCCCAAGAGCCCAACAGCCCAAATACAGGAGGCTAAAGCTCCTCTAGGGCAGCCTCTTTCCTCCATGTGACTGTTCCTGTAACAACATGGTTCACAGACACCTGCAACGTGGGATGTCTGAAAAGCCTTTGTAAAGAGGCTGATATCCCCATATCAGCTTCCTTGTAGCCGTCGTTACATATTATATACCTTACAGCAAAGTAATAAAATTTTGCTTAGTCCTGAGAAATGAAGGGCATATCCAGTGCTTCATTTAGGTATTCTCCACAGATTTGAAAATTAAGTAGTATCTCATAAAGACCTTTCAATATTGGAAACCATATTTCCATTTATCATTCATTTCTTCTCCTAAGAAAAAAATATTACTCAAGTGTACATATGCAAAAAGTAGGGAAGATCAGTTCCAGCTATCCCTTCATCAAAGTATGTGTTGATATTCCAAATACAACCTCACACTCCTGAATTCCGGTTCGTGCGCCGGTAACGTGTGGTTTTGGGTTAGAAACTCAGATATGCTTTTGTGCAGGTTTGACAAAAGTGAGTTAATTTTCTTCATGGAGTTAGAAAATGCTAGCACACTCGTCGTTTTGGCTTAGTTTGAGAACAAGAAGCTAACACCCCGGGACAGAGCTAATGTTTTTCTTCAAGTAACTTTCCAGTGTCTTTGAGTTGGAACAAAGAGAGTGTAAGAGCTGCTGTTATCTTAGTTGATATCTGGGAGCCAAGGACATTCTGAGCGCTCTGCCCACAGGTGCGAGGCAGCGAGGAAGGGGGGCACAGGTGGGGCAGAGCTGACTGACATCCAGACTGATCAATGAGAATATTCCATGCCTTTAGCATCATGCTTCATATTTAAGGAGAGACGGGTTTTTGCAGCTAGGAGGATAGAGAAGGAGACACATTCCAATTGTGCTCTCTTCTATTTGAGTTCTGTTTGGGAGTTCCTTTAGTTCAGACTTTCGGCATCCTGCTGTTTTGCAGAGCCCTTTGGGCCTTTCTGCCTTTGTCTCCCCCGGGGTCGGCTGTTCGGGACCAGGGTGCTCTCTCTCCTCTCAAGACTGGCTGCTCGGTGCTGACAGAGTTTGTGGTGAATTGCATTGCATATCTTTTATTCTAGATTTTGTTTTCCATTTTATATATAGTAGTAGTGGTATATTAAAATTATTTTGTTATTTTATTAAGCTGTGTTTATCTCAATCCATGTGTTTCCCCCTTCCCTTTCTATTATCTCCCCTGTTTGGGGGTAAGTGAGCGTGGAAGTGAATGAGCAGCTATCGTGGCTGTGATTGCTAGCTCAGGTTAAACTGCAACAACTTTCTATAGTTTTTGCTGATGTTCCCTAGAAATTGGGATTTAGCTCAATTACCTAATCTCCTTTTATTGACAGCATTACAAAAAATGAATTACCTATGCCGCCTGCCACAATCTTCACCACAGCTGTGGTGCAAAAGGATGCACTCAGAACGGTAAGCTTTGGGCTCACAAAGGCCTCACAGAAAGGTCACCTACACAATGCCCTTGCCAATGTTTGGTTGCCACACAGCTCCTTGGAGACTCGGGGATCCTACTCCCCTGAGACCTCCAGTTGTCCCTGACAGAGCTGTGCCTCCCAGAGCTCCAGACTGCCTGTGCCGCGGGACATGTGCATTGCCCCAGCCGCAACAGCTGTGAACCAGGATTACCAGGTACACAAACTCCATTCAAAACCCCCTTGCAACATGCAGCTCTTGTTTTTCGGCTGCTGTGACAACCAGCACTTCTGCCATCTCGGGGATGCCCCGCACAGAGCATCTTGCCGGCTCTCGCACGGCCGTGGCACAGGATGGACACACAGCCCCACCAGGCTGGGACCAGGCGCCCCGTGGCGCCAGCAACTGGGGCACGAGGCAGCGCCAGAAAGTTCCAAACTGCCCAGACCTCCTTCCCTCAACTTCGCATTTCTTCTGCTAAGTGCTGCAAAGCCTCTGAGTCAGCCAGCATTACTTCAAATGTAGCTCTCACACTTCTTTTGAAGGCATTTAAGTAGCACTACAGTTTTACAGATACTCTAGGAAGGAGGAGTTAAAAAAATGACCTGGTTTATTCCTGGGTCATGTCTTTTAATATATGAGTTGCTTTGGTTTTTTGGCCAATATTCTTCAATGAGCTGAAGTTTTACGGCACAGCTCCATATGAAAAATGCAACTGAAAACACAGAAAAACAGATACACAGTGGATTAGCTATTGAAGTCTTGCAGAAGTTTAAGGTAATAACTCCATTTACTATATTATTCAGTCTTTCTCATTGCCTGGAAAAAAAAAAAAAAAACCAAACTAAAAAAACCCAACAAACCAAACATCCAACAAAATGCAGGTTGGACTAGATGACCTTTGAAGGTCCCTTCCAACTCAAACTATGGTATGATTCGACAAAAATACAGTTTATCAGAATTTAATACTTGCTGTGCTGCAGTAGTAATTTAGCTGGAAGTTCTTGAACCCTTCCTACTCCTGGATGTTTCTGCATCGCTCAAAATGATTAGTCACATAAAACTTGAAGCATTTTACGGTTTACCTTATTCTTCTGCTTTTATTAGTATTACTTAACTATAATGTTTCTGCACTTGCTCCTAGTTATCACCATTATGAAAATATGGACTCTATGGTCCATATTTTTTATTATGGTTCTGAAGGTCTCTTGCAACTAAAAAGATCCTAGGATAATATCTATTCATTTGCCCACATTTCTAGAGCAGACTCAGCTGTGTCAATATTCCATAACAAATATCTGAATGAGTATCTGCTGCCTTGGTTACTTTATTCAATTAACATAATAAGCTCATGTTTGGTTTTTTTTTATCCCTCCTTTTCCCCCCCTTTAAATGCCTTCCTGAATCCTTCATGAAATTACGACACAATGTTTTGGGGTAATCTTCGCAAATACTGGATATTATTTCTTTCCTTATTATTATCCACAAAGTATGTTCCACTTGGTCTGACTGCAGTTTGGCAAGTCTCTAAGCCTGAATTTCAGAATTCATTAAAACCACTATGAGTATTTATCACAAAGTACAAGAAGAACATCACACTATTGCATAACATGAAAATGAATTGAAGACTATATTGTCCCATACTTTATGACATGAGACGGGGATAATGGGATTCATGACATTATTACATCTCCTACCGTATTTTCTTCTTCAAACTTTTTAAATTTTCCCCAAAATTTGTTCTCTAGAACAATTAAAGATCCCCAATTATGTCCAGTATGTGATGGGAGGAACAGCAGGAACACTGCCTATAATAACCTGTGCACTTTGCTGGGATGGCATTTTGTCACATAAAATAAAATCTTCAGGCAATCTACCAGGAGAAGATGCCACCTTTTATGTGTGGGAAGGGGTAACTGAACTAGCTTGATTTTCACTTCCAGTAGAGTAGCGTTAAGTATATATTTGCATGCTTTTTATATATATATACATATATATATATATATTCATGTTTTCCATTTTGCCATTGTAGTTCTCAACATATAACAGCATTCAACTCTGTTCAAGGTAAGTGGTAGTAACTTTCATGAAAAGTTACAGAAAAGTCACATGAACAGATGATAAAGTAATACAAATCAAGAAGTGGTTTCATAGGAGACTGCGTCAGAAATTCTAAGGAACTCCAGTCTGATAATGGAGACTGCAACCTGTTCATGGTCTCTGTCCTACAGACTTACTTCTCTCTAAACACTGAAAGTAAAGGGAATGCTCCTTCATCCCAAAATAATCAGCTTAACAAAAAATTAAAAAAAAAAAAAGAAAAAAATTAAACCCCCCAGTCTTATTGTTGGGGAGCACCCAATATACCACTTTCACACTGGTATGTGTAAGTTCTTTCCAAAAGATAAACACTACATATGGCTGTTCTGGGAAGGTCTCAAAGTTGTGTGTGCTGTACCCGTTTAAACATACCAGCTCTCTTCAGTAGCTATTTAAATATTAGTAATTAATTGTAGGTACTATATAGAAGAAAATCTTGGCAGGCATGTGCCATTCGTTGTATATAGTTACTTTATTTTCACTATCCAAACTCAAAAGAAAAGCACAGTTAAGTTTCAGATATTAATACACAGTTTTCTAAAAAATATCCCTTTCACCTTCTCTTCAATAAACCATGAGTTCAAATGCTTGCAGTCCAACCATAAGTAGCAGGTGTCTTCTTTTTTTCTTCCCCCTCCCTAAAGGGACTTTTTCTACTTTAATATAAAGTACTGTAAACCTCTTATTCAAAAGCAAAATTCAGAAAAAAAACTTCTTAGCCAAACACCTTTTCAAAATTGCTGTCTGGTATGGCACAAGCTTAAGCAGTTTCTTTTGGTATAGTAATTATTGTATTTTTCAGTCAGGTTAGGTCTCTGTATTTTAAATTTAAGGCAGACAATACACAGTTAAGAAATATATCAGCACATATTTGTCACGGTATGGCATTTTCAGTAGACATCAGCTTTTCATAAATCATTGTGCATTTCACATTTCGGAAAGCTGCTTCAGTGTTGAACATCAGCCTTTTTCCATCAGTCTTGTTTTTCTTCCATGCTTCTACTTTTGCTCTCAGAACTCTATCCTCCAGGTGTTTGTGATCACACATTCCTGATAATCTTGCTTTCTTTACACAGGAGTTACATTTCTTCATACAGTAACTTCTTTTCTCATACATTTCAAGGCAGTTGCTCAACATCTCAACTAAATGCAACAATTAAAAATGTAATTTCTGGAAAAAATAAAATAATTTTTACATATCTTTTTTACAGTTATATTCATCTGTACATTTTGTACTGATTATCTCGACTATGGAAACTTTTAATCAATAGCAGGATGTGACAAGAATATGGGTTTCTTTTCCTGAAAATTCATACCTCCTCTGGCTTATTACATGACTGTTGCAAGGTTGTAGAATATATTTAAATCTAATTTTGAAACTTATTTATACTGATAGACAACAAACCAATATTATACTAGACAATACTTGTTTGCAGAGATTCTATAAGATACATTGTGCACTTACAGAAAAATTATTTCACTTCAAATGTAAGTGCAAAGCAGTAGTTAATATTTTAATTCTATGTCATAGCAGCAGTCATGTATGTATAAACCAGCACTTTTTCTACCAAAAAAAAAAAAAAAATCACAGCATAGTGATTACACTTAAGTATGGCAAATGCAATGCCAACTGAATAAAGTTTCTAAAACAAAGAACTGGGTCTGTTAATACAAAGGCTATATAAAAATACGTTATCATACAATGCTACTGTAGATCTGAAAGCTTTGGAAATGCAGTGTTTTGTTTTTGTTTTTCAAAAAGGTTACTACAGTTTGTAGTAGCTAATTCAGCAAAATCACCACATTTACATCCTCAACAGCTTTTTGAGAAAACCATTTGGTCCGCTCCAAGACCTAAACATTGATGCTGCAGATGACCCCACACCTCTGAGCGTCCTAAACGCTCCTTGGTCCTGTTCCCCCAGCCCATCCCAAACGACCCAGACCTTTGCACAGACAGACCTGTTACAAAAGACTATGTCCCTGACCCACAGCGCAAAATTATAGTGCAGTGTAAAGATATGGCTTTCTCTAAAAATCCTGAAATAAAGTAAAAAAAAAAAAAAAAAATCCACAAGACACTTAAAAATCATCCTTGAGTTCAACACTATATTTTTGCAATCAAATAGACTATAATCAGTCATACTGTAGTAGAACAAGAAAAAGACTTTTTATTCACTTGAAAAAATAGCAGACTGGAAGATTTCTTCATTGCATTACACGAACTTCCCTGAGATTTTTACATAAATTATGTTCAGCCTACTATATATTGGAAACCAGTTAGCTACTGAGTGTCATACACTGCAAATTTTACATAATTCCTGCATATGTTATCCAGCTAAAATGCTGTTTCAATGCTTTAAAGCTGTATAATCTTTTGTTACAAAAAAAACACATACACATAACTGAGACTACAAATGCAAGGACTTTTTTTCACAAAACTTTAAATCTTCAAAAGCAATGTACAGAAATTGAGAAAACAAATGTTAAGTTGAACAAAGCACTTTAAAGTTCTCTGCAGCTTAAAAACTGATTGTGAAATTAGTTTTAAAAATAATCTATGCAAGTGCTTGGTGGCAAGAAAACCAACAGAAATATCATTAAATGCAAAGGGCAGAAAGAGGGCTGATGCTGCCCTCCCTATTTAGCAATATCCCCTATTGTAAAATCGCAATGTTGTATCAGTGATTGCGTGAGAGAAACATCACAGTGGTACAAAACATCGCTATACTGGCACTATGTTACACTAAGTAAGGGTTTTTTGTTGTTTGTTTTTTTAAAGCTGAGGTACTTAAACTTCCGATAAGATGAATGTAGTTAACCAGAAATCTTAAGGAGGCCCCACAGTGAAAGTCCGTCCTCTGTTTCACTGCTGCAAATTTTAAAAATAAACACTTCATTTTAAATACAAATCTGGATGTCAGGTCAGTTTGCCAAGCTGTATATCCCCTTAACTGAACTTCTCTCAGCAAAAGTCCAAGAAGAACAAGCATTGTACTTCGCAAACAATAATGCTTAAGAACAAGTAGAAACAAAAGAAATATTACTTGAATGAAAAATAAACAAAACCTGCAACATTACTGCTTTGAGATACAAAATTATCCCCAAGTTTTATGCCTGAAGGCAAAAGTGAAGAGTTTTTTTGTCCATAAATTTCTGTCAGATTTCAAAAGCTGAATTGTACAGCACGAGTAATCTGTTCAGATAGCTCTGATCTCCTTCCAGTTCGCAGTAACTGGGATCATGTCCTTCTCCCTCGCTGAGTGTGGAGCAATTGCACTTGTAATTCCTCCTTCCAAATAGTCTTATGTTGGATATTACCACAGAAAGAAACAGGAAGTTAACTTCGGGTACTTCATTACAAAATAGACTTGATGTGGTTGTGACTGGCCATATCAGATACTGGGCCATAAACATTCTTTTTTGTGTACTGGAAGGAAGGCATAAAGTGATCATTTTAACAGCAACATGACAACCTGTGAAATGGAGGACATCTTCTTGATTTTTAATTCTGTCTTTAAAAAGTTCCCAGTTTGTAGATAGACTTACGACTGCATGGAAATTAAAAAGATGGAAAGAACAGAAGAGCAGAATTTAAAAGCAGTATGCCTAGCTTTTTCATACTCAGAAATAAACTGAAGACACTGCCTTCTATAAAATGGCTTCATTTTATCACTGTATCTTCAATTATATAAAGGGAATCTAAATATTTACTCAACAGAGGAACAGAAGAGTAAGAAAACCTGGATAACATGTTTGCTTTTTCATTTTAAATTAAAATTTTCACACAGATGAGTAGGTTTTCTGGCTCTCCAATTTAAGAACAGTTTGCTCCCTTTCTGTCAGCCTATTGTATCTCTTTCCTTATATTGCTGGCTGATAACTGGTTCAGACAGGCACATTACAAGTTTTTGGGTTACAAAACCACTTCTATTTCATTATACAGAGAAGCCATTTCTGATTCAACAATGAAAAAATTATAAAAATGTATTAACAAACATAAGCCCTTGTGCAACACACAAAATAGGGTGCCAAGTCACTATATACCCAGTGTGAAAAGACTTCTGGAAGTCTTTTCTGTGCATCTCCATTTCAACGTGGAAATACGCTCTCTTTTTCGTCGCTTAATCTCACCACATTATAAGTCCTCTCTTTTTTGCATTGCCAAGTAAGGCAAATAATGGTGTTGTAGACTGACCATATATTAGATTATTTTATTTAGAAAAATAATTTCTCTCCCTATTGAGAATTTCAACATGTTCTCATAGTAACAAATATATCCTGATAAAGAAAACCAGCAGGATTCTTCAGTATGCAGATTGAGATAGAATATTTGCCACACAGATTTTACTTCCAGCAAAGGTAAGATGCACACATGTACATATGTCAATTATACACAGCAGACCAAGTATATTTTGTTCTGCATTCCAACACATCCTCTGAAGGAGGGGCGGTTTTCTCATCCACCCATGTTGTCTCTTATATGATCCACTTGCTGAGCAAGATCCCTAAAGGTGGGGCGCTGGGTAACAACATTGTTCCAGCATTCTTTCATGATAGCATAGATCTGGAGAAGAAACAAAGGAAATCACTAGTAGGTACACAGATGCTATGAATAGTTAATAGTTACTTTGAACTGGTACAAAGAACGTCCAACTTAACTCTGCGCTTCCAAGCAATGGTGGCACAAGAGCATGCCTAAAGTCTTGCTATACCAACCAGTTTATCTGCTTGATCCTAATGACACCAAGAAGTGAGGAAAGCTACTCTACAAAAGCCCTTATTACAAAATATATATATTTTTAAGGCTAGTGTGGAAATTCACTCAGCCAGTTTTTGAAACTTTTAAGAGACTTACGTTATTTTGCTAAGTTTCTCATCTTCTTACTTGCGCTTATTTTTTGGAAAGCTCAAAAAGGGTTAAAGTGACAAATGCTTTACAAGTCTGACCAAAAATCAGATTTACAAAGACAGCAATTCTAAATTAAGCTTACCCTGCGAAGTTAACATATGCTTCCCCACATTTGTATATTAAATTCTTAATTATTCTTTATATTTAATTAGAATTAAGCCAAAAAAACTACTGTGCAAACTTAACCCACTTAAGTGGGTTAGAAGCAGATTTAAATGATTTTTGGAAGAGATTTCCATTACAACAGGCACTTCACAACCATTTTCTCTTTTCCCAAACATGTATCTGACACTTGGTCACAAAACAACTTGCCAAGCTCTTCACCTGTAGTCTTCTCACTAATTTAACCCAGATCATTATTATAAGTTTCTCATACTTCCAAAAATTTTTATGTGTTGCTTAAGAAAAATCTGCACAGCTCCCAGGAAAAAAAAGTAGCATTAGTTCCTTATTTTTCAGCAAACCTGCAACTCCTGCATTGACCAAGCTGCTTTAGACCCAAGTCTACAGACATCTGAAGATTTAGTATCTGTGATGGCTGGCCTTTCAAGATCAAAACAGCACAGTTTCTGACAAAAGAGAGACATGTCCATCTTGCTTTGATATCAGAAGAAATGTCAGACATGGAAACCTTTGCATTAGTTTAGGTACAGCTTCAGAAAAATAGATTCTGTATTATCTTATACTTATGACATTTAGATTATCTACAAAAAGCCAAACCTTTACAATTCAACAATTGCTGTACTCATACATATGCTACAAGAAAGGTTACTTCAGAGACTTTTGACTCCTACAGACTATTTCTTCCCCCATGGCTTCCCTGCCCCACCTGTACCATTGTTTTTCTTCTCTGCTAGACCACTTGACCCCGATCTCTCCTCTGTCTCCAGCTTTGAACAGATTGTTTCTCAACCTATTGCCAAGTGTGCTTTATTTTAAAGTGATGCAGCAACTGATCTTGAGTCTTGCATCTGGGCAGGAACAACTCCAGGTTCCAGTATAAGTTGGGGAATGACCTATTAGAGAGCAGTGTAGGGGAAAGGGACCTGGGGGTCCTGGTGGACAGCAGGATGACCATGAGCCAGCACTGTGCCCTTGTGGCCAAGAAGGCCAATGGCATCCTGGGGTGTATTAGAAGGGGGGTGGTTAGTAGGCTGAGAGAAGTTCTCCTTCCTCTCTCCTCTGCCCTGGTGAGGCCACATCTGGAATATTGTGTCCAGTTCTGGGCCCCTCAGTTCAAGAAGGACAGGGAACTGCTGGAGAGAGCCCAGCGCAAGGCAACAAAGATGCTGAAGGCAGTGGAGCATCTCCCTTATGAGGAAAGGCTGAGGGAGCTGGGTCTCTTTAGCTTGGAGAAGAAGAGACTGAGGGGTGACCTCGTTAATGTTTATAAATATGTAAAGGGTGTCACGAGGATGGAGCCAGGCTCTTCTCGGTGACAACCAATGATAGGACAAGGGGCAATGGGTTCAAACTGAAACACAAGAGATTCCACTTAAATTTGAGAAGAAACTTCTTCTCAGTGAGGGTGACAGAACACTGGAACAGGCTGCCCAGGGAGGTTGTGGAGTCTCCTTCTCTGGAGACATTCAAAACCCGCCTGGACGCCTTCCTGTGTAACCTCATCTAGGTGTTCCTGCTCCGGCGGGGGGATTGGAGCAGATGATCTTTTGAGGTCCCTTCCCATCCCTAACATTCTGTGATTCTGTAATCTGAGCTGGAAATTATAGATATAAAAGGCATAACTATTTTACTTACATTCTTTCCCTACTGATTCAGCTACCCAGCCCTACCAGTTTGACTCAAGCTGAAGTGCACCCTGCCCTGAAGAACAGAGAACTATGAGACTTGGAAGTATTATGAAAGTATTTTTAAAGCATCTGGAGTATTAGCAAAAAAAGAGTACTTAATTTGTGTGCTCCAAGGATGGCTTTACATACATATACACTTCAGAATCTATGCAGAATGTGAATACAAATCTGAAGGCTGAACTTAAAAATCTGATTCATGTACTTAACTGTGCCTGCAGTCTACAGGTAGCTCTTGTCTGAGAATTCTTGACAGTGAATAATATACACAATAAACATGAGTATCCTATGCTTGAGGAGGCAAGAGCAAGAGAAGGAAAATAATCAAGGTAAGGAGTTCTTTCAGTCTTGGAATTAAGTGTCAAAAACCGCATGTAGATATTAAGATACTTCTGGTAAATGTTACAGACTTCAAAAGAATCCAGCCTTCACAGCTTTGAACAAGACTGTAACTTCCATGGAACAAGTTCTATATACTAATCTCATTGCCTTAATGAATTTATATTTTTGAATTAGAAGCCTGAGTGTCCCAGTACAGCAGCCAGTCATGATAGTCCTACTTCATATACTTAGAAAGACTACTTCCTAGACTCCTTAGGGAATGCAATCTAACGAATCAGAAAATAAATGTGATTATACTTACCATGCAACTGATAAAATAACAGGACAGCCATTCTGCTTGTATAACTACTTCAGGAATTCAAGCAGAACAAAACACAAGGTTTGCATTTACCAGGTACTCACCCTGACTGACCACCTTTTAGACTATTAACATATTAATACAATACTTCACCTCATCAGGGCATCCATCTGGTCTCGGTAGTCGTCCATTATTCTTCAACAGCTCTATCAAATGAAATACAATCATCTGCCCTTGTTTATCACTGCCAATCATGCGCATGAATTCCTGAAACAGAAGGCTGACTGTCATAAATAATTTTTAAAGGAAAAATAGATGCTGCAATATTTTTACCAAGGGAAATTTTTTTATAAGAAGAATATATAATAATAATAAATAGAATAGTACATAACAATAATAAAATTATAAATTACAAGTCCAGAAAATATATCAATAACTACATTTTTTGTGTGTGTGTGGATAAAAATAGAACAATGCATATATAATTTAAGGCGATAAGTGAAAAATCCTGTTAAAAATACGATCATCTGATGATTAGCTAGTTTTAAAAGGATAAACCTCACAGCTAGTTCTAAAGAGCTCCTTGAAATATGAAAACAAGTTCTTGATGCTTTGAAAAAACTTAGTCAAACAGAACAGATTAAAAAAAAAAATATATATATATATAAAGATTAACAAGATTAAAAAGTAACTACAGGCCAGAAACAGTAGGATAATTAAAGCAAGCAAACACAGCTTAGGTAAATCTTGCTATCCAAAAATCAACATAACCCAAAAAGTAGTTTAAATCTCACTCAGATTGCCAGAGATCAAAAGCAGATGAGGAAGTACTATTGACTGAAAATAATTTCTAAGCACAACATAAAGAAATGATTCTTCCAATGCAAGGAATTTTTTTAATGATCCTTGACATGAAAACGTGAAATAACCATTGGTATAATGTGCAAATGGCCAGAGCTGGGGAAACAATGTATAATTACAAAGACTATGACAGTTAAACAGACTGCTTTGGCTAACTGGTAAAATCATTTTTTCTTGACACACACCAGCAGGATAACCAACCTGATGAAGTGGTAAATGCACATGTAGAGTTGATTTATATTCCATCTGAGCCCATGACTTACTCTACCACTTTCCATTTCATAATCGTTCTGAATAAGAACTCCAGGTGTCTGCCATGTTTATGTTACTATGCAGGAAGAGACACCTCTGCCTGAGAGCTCCTCCCTGATGGTTCAAGTCATTGTATCCAGTTACTAAGAGGCCCACTGAGGTCAATGCAGAGATCTTCCAAGTGCCGTTCTGCCTATCATCACCGTTAATCTTTCAAAACTACATTTGCCAAGGGTGAGGACAACTCCAGTAAATATAAACAGCTCAGCCTCTCCTCTGTTACATACGCAGAGGTCTGCTGGCTGGAAATAAGATTGTGAGTCCCATTTCCAATTGGAGAATTGTTATTCAATCTACAAGTAGTGTATAATATGTCCACTTTACATTTGTCTTTAATGGTGCCTGTCATCAGTCTGTAAAAAGCCACTCCCTTTCTTTCTTGAACTTCAATAACTTACTAACTTGGGTTCTGGTAACAAAACAAAACAACTTTAAAGTTACCTTATTTAAATCAACTTAATGTTTATCTATTTCTTTAGCTCAGTCTTAGATTTGGAATGGCATTAAAGGTATATGTAACGTTGCAGTGAAACAGTTGCATTTAGGATTACCAACCAAGAAGAACAAGAAAGAACAATCTATAATGAGAAATTTTAAAATTTTTTCAAACAGTTAGGAGTTACAGGATGGATAAGATCTGCACAGACTATCAGGCAAATCTCAGATTTTCTTTCCTTCCTATGGATTGATATTAAGACTTTTTAGCAGGTTGCTACTTCTGATCGGATGCTGCCTCATAAACACTAAGGTACCTCCAGAAAAGGATCAGTAAAAATCAAGCTATTTAGGTATAGGAACGAACTATGTATTTTTTAAAATTTAAATAAACAAAAAAACCTCTGAGAACCATTAACTATGTACTTACAGCTGGCGGGCTTTTGCTCTTGTCAATATACGTGAAGAGTTCATACAAGACCACACCAAAACTCCACACATCTGAGGCCACAGAAAACTTGCTTTCTGTCAGAGATTCTGGAGCATACCTGTAACACGTGGTAAAACAAATATTTTTCTGTGTAATATGTATCTTTTTCGTTTGCAATATATTTATTTTAATAAGACTGCCTTTTTTTTTTTATAAGTGTTCTTTGTTCATAGGCATTAGCACATTCTCATTTCCTTCCATTAACTTCACTAGTAACTACTCTTGCAATAATAATTAATTGGCATTGAAAACACAAACCACCTTAAGCAAACAGTTAGTGATAACTATATCCAAGTTGTTTGTTGTGTTTTTCTTTTTTTTTCCTTCTCCAAACAAAGTTGTAGATATTTTTTTTATCCATATAAACATGCTGAGAAGCCCTACAATGCTGTTCCATAAATTCACACATGGTGCATGTGACTTTCACAATGCTGGGCAACTGACTTGGGAGTTTGCACTTAATAATTCACAAAATGCAAAGTAATTGGCTGAAACTGCAAAAACTGAAAATATGCCATGATTCAGTATACCAAAGGAAGACTTACCAAAATATAGGGCTTTCACCAGGTTCTTTTACTTTGTAGTATTCTTTGTCTTGTGGCAAGACTTTTGTCAATCCAAAATCTCCAATTTTAACTCTGTTCTCATTCTCCACTAAGATATTTCTTGTTGCTAAATCCCGGTGAACATATCTTTTTGTACCCAGATACTCCATGCCCTAGGTATAAAGTTCACAAACAATAGGAAAAGAGTTACTTTTACCAATAAGTAGGTGCACTTTGCCTAAAGGGATGACTTACCCTCAAAGTTAAAACCAAGTACAAATTGTTACCAAAATCAGTGTGCTTGGACATTTGTCTTCTCTGAGTTACTTCTTACAAGTGCAGGGACTTCCCATAACTGAAGGGAGACAGACTGAGCACCTGCCAGTGACAACTGTTTTTTGATTATGTAGCTGGATAACCATTACAGCTTCTTTTTGTGGCCAAACGCAGTTTGCCAGTCACAGACACAAGGAAAACAAAATTTGGGCTAAGTTACACAATCCAGGGCAGATGAGAAGACTGTTCTATTTACCTGTTTTATTTAATCTTTTTTCCTCACTTCGTACTCCCACTTTCCTGCTTGCTTTATGAAACTTTATATGATGTATCCTTGAATTTGACAACTACTCTCTGACTGTATTTCCACAGTGTGTCTTGTTGCTCTTCTGAATGGACCATTATTCACCTACATAGTTCTGTTTATTGTTATATTTCCATGGGTTGCCATAACAAAACATCAGCCTGAAGCCATGTTGTCTTTTGCAGCTGCTGATCCCTTCTAACTAATGCACATAATTATTTTTGCTAACAATGAAACGTGGAAGAAGCCAGCATTTGTAGTGGCATTACCAAAAAAAAAAAAAAGTCTTGGTTACACAGCAACAAATGGTGGACAGAAGTTGACACCGCACAATGTCAAGAGATTCCTGACTCAGGTGAAAAGAAATGCACAGAAAGCTGCCAGCTTCAGAGTTCTATAAGAAAGCATCTCACTCCTTCAACACAACCAAAAAGCAGTAAATGATGCTAAGAACATCATTGAACTCAGCAATTTTAAACACCAATGTCATACTATTAATGCTAAAATATTTCTTCCTCTCTTTTAGTTTTTAAGTGAGAAACCTCAAGTGGTTTGAGTCCAAAGCCCCCCCTTCCTCTCAGATGCCTGCTACCCTCCAGCACCACTGGGTAGCATCGCTGTTTACTCGCATTCCATTCTAAAACCCTTAAAAAATGCCCCGCTTATCCACTACTATCCTGGAAAATACCCAACCTGGATTTTTCAAAGTGAGAGTCCTGGGTTTCCAACACAACAGTCTATGTAAATGCTATAACATTTTATTACTACTACATACTGTACTGGAAACAGTCCTGAAGTTTCTCCGATGATAGTAATTTCTCTGTTAGCCTGGAAAATAACTGTTGTAAGAGCGCTATTTAATTTAAATCATGCAAGTTCTAAGTGGAAATCATAATCTTGTGGCACTAATCTAACAATGTAGTTGAGTTTAATTATATGATTTCAAATGATGCTATCATTAAAGCTGGGCTCTCCACTTTAAGCATTAAGAGATGGAAAAATAAGTTTATTCTTAGCCTCTTCTCCTATCAGCCAGCATTAACAAAATGCAGGGGCAAAAGAGCAAAAAAGAACATCCCAGAAATCAGACGCATGGAGATGTTAGCTTCCTTATTTGCCAGTCTATTGTCAGGATTCTTTGAAGTCGAATATGGAGTCCTATTGCTTGCCACCAGACACAAGCACAAGCTGCACCAGATGACAGCTGCACTAATTTGCATCTACAGAAATGTCATTGCTAGTAAATGGCATCTCTGAAAATGTTGATTTTCACAGTATGAGATATGCATTAAAACAATATCACCTTTAAGTCAGGTATTTTTTCCCAGTATACCCTGTTTCCCCAAAACCAAGACCTACCCCAAAAATAAGCCCTAGCATGATTTTCCAGGATTTTTGAGGATGCTTGAAATATAAGCCCTACTCTAAAAATAAGCCCTAGTTACAGTTCGTTTAAAAAGTCAATTTAAGTAGTGTCCAGGCCGCTATGCATGTAAAAAGAGTAAAATTAATTGGCAACAGAATGTAGTAGGACAGATAGACCCTTCGCCAAGAAAAGCAGACACCTGACAGACAAC